>NC_060139.1:325076982-326400553 GCF_021461385.2 Schistocerca piceifrons
CAAATCCTGAAGTTATTTGTTAACATTCACACAGTTACCTACGAGTGAATATCCGCACCAGAGTGAGCAGCAACGTTTCTGTTGAAAGTAAAGCACCCGTAGGTAGCATCAGAAACGTCTGTGGATATGTAGAGAGAATGCGCCACGAAGGACAATCACGAACAATGATCGGATCTGTATCACCATGTTATACGGAAAAAGCTTTTCAGCCAGTTAAGTTACTCTACTTGTTCACCGGGGTCAAAATAATGTGGTGCGGAGATGGAATCGGTTCCAAATGACGGACAGTGTTGACGATTTGCACCGCGGAGGCCGTCCACCTTCGACACGTGCACAGGATGTTCGACATCTACGACTATTTGAATCAAAGGGACCACGAGCGGAGCGCTCCAGAACTGAATTGGGCGTTCGAAGAGGCTGCAGCGTGTCACGTATCGCATGATTCCATGATGCGAATATCCATTCCTGATGACCATGGCGAGCGCACCATAGACTCCGTTGCAAATGGGCAAGGAATCATGCGGAATGGACGCTCCAGGATTGGCGACATGTGTTATAAAAACTCTGATCTATCTGTACACAGATAATCGCAGACAGCGTGTGTGGAGACAACCCGGTAATATCGCACGCACCCAACACAGTGTCCAACATACGGAGATGGTATAGTAATCTTCTCGGATGAATTGCATGAGTCCGCCGTACATCCCTAATGGTTGCTGGCATTCTCAGTGTCCTACGATAAAGGGACGAAATCCCGCAACAAATAGGGGACCCTGTCGCCAACATTTTGATGAGAAATTCGGCTTGATGGATGATAACTCGCGTGCATGATGCTGATCTCTTGAACAAGTCCTTCAGCTCGCGAAGGTCACCACAATGGAGCTGTTTGCCCATTCCCCAGGCATGAATACCAATCGAACAAGATTGGAGTCGATGGTGCTGTTTTTGGATCTCCACATCGACCACGTATTCTGAGCGACTTGCGCAAAACCGCCGATGAAGAATGGAACACTTTAGACAAGGACTGGCTTGAAGACTTCATCGGTCATCTACCTTGACGGTGCCTGAATCCAAGCAAGGGGACGTTCCACCACGTACTGAGGTTGCTCAGGAGCGCTGTCCATGGGAGACTGGCGTTTTTGACTTTACGTGAATGTTTTTCCTTTTTTTCCTTGATTTTCTGATCTGGGCAAGCAGGAAATGAATATGTAGCGTGCATCTGAGTCAATATTTATTTTACGTGCCATGAATTTCCAAATAAACGTTTGATGCAAAACTTGGTGTGTATGCGCGCGCGCGCGCGCGCGCGCGTGTGTGTGTGTGTGTGTGTGTGTGTGTGTGTGTGTGCGCGTGTGTGTGTCTTTGTGTTTGTGTAGTCACTGTAAAAACATACCATTTTTATGCACCAGCAGACATGTTGCACACAATAACTGCAACGTTTTTATTATCCACAATTAGAGTGATGCATAAATGCTCAACAAATTGTGGTGGAAACGTACAAAGACGTCTTTGTCAATCGTGGAGATGCTTACTGACGAAATAGCAACACCACAAATTCCAAGACTACTTACGAAATGTTACTTCGTTGTTACACAGGATGTATAACAACATGCGTCAGAAACTTTAGCGGTTTATTCTTGTCGTCAAAACATTGCAACAAGTTCACAGAACGTGGGTCCGAAAATCTTTCGCTATGGGGATGTGCCAGATATTCCCTGTAGTGACACCTCGATGAGTATTTTACTTCAAATGTCCATCTTTACTCATTTTCTTATTTACTGTTACTCATGGCACTTGTTTTGTTTTGTCTGATTATCGTTTGTTCTGTTGTAGAGTAACTTCCATCACATCACAGCGATGTATTCAGTATCTCAAATATCGGATACGCTTTACGTGTACGGACTAGCAGATGCGAATGCCTACACAGCACGTCAGTTTTATGATCAAAGGTACACGTGGAGACTCTAACTTTGTGCAGGAACGTCTGTACGACTCCACCAAGCTTTCGAGAGACAGGATCATTTGAGTTGATTGTTGGAGACGGCGGGAGACCATGCGAAGTACGAATGCTTGAGCCTGAACAACAGGTTCTTTGTACTGTAGATAAAACTCCATCAACTAGTACAAGGAGAAATGAAAAAAGGAGAGGCATTAATCACATGACGATTTGAAACATTCTGCATGATAATCTTCTGTGCCCGTCTAGCCTTCAGCGGATGCAATGATAAAATGACGCAAAGTTTCACTCAAGAATAACTTCCAGTCAAGGCAAGTGTTGTATTTCTTGAGTTCTTAGCATGTATCTTATTCACGGATAATGCTGACTTTTCACACAAAGGGATCTCCACTTATCATAACTGTCGCATCTGGGCTCATGAAGTGCGAAAAGGCAGGCATCAACAGAGACTGCACAAGGGGTCATCAGGAACGCAAATAACAGATTTTGATGGGTCTCCGATATGTTGTAGAGGGACATTCCCTGAGTATGAGGCTATCCGCGTTTTTAGCGACGGTCTTGGTTTTCAAGAAAATTGATTTTGAAGTTCACTGCACGCTGTAATACACGTATCGTTCGCCATTTTCCAACAAAGAGAGCGTGGCTCAGCGGTTAAGGTCTACAGCTACCCCGCTGGATGTATTGTGTTCGGATCCTTTCCGTGTTTCTGCTTTTTTCTTTTTTAATCAGAATAGTCGGACATTTTTATATTTCATTTTACAGAATATCAACAAACAATGTACATTGTGTGAAATTATTAAGAAATATTAAATTTTGCCGCAGTAATTTAATTTTCGTGTCATTATTATAAAATCTTACTCGCAATCACCTGCATCGCTTGTTATGCCACAACAGAAATCCGGATGATATTTGTCGTTAACGCAAACGAAACACAATGTTTTACAGAACCAAGCACATTTCATAAAAGCTACTGTCTCGCATCTGCACGGAGTTTTTAAGAGTGATACCGGAAAACATTGTTCATTTACGTTCAAAAAGCTTACTCTTTCATCCGTTAACTTTGATGCGAACCATACGTATATGATCATATTCGAAAAAGGAGGTGCCCTACATTGATGTAAAATTAATGAATGTAGTTTTATGGAATCGACCTTCGACGCGTTTGCTCTGTTGGTCTTCAACATACTGGAAACATTCCGAATTTTCTTCGTGAAAATTTTAACCTGTCGGTAAAAATATACAAGGCTGACAAAGTGCAGTACACTTTGGTGGGATAACTTTTACGGTGCAGGTGCACGCTTTCCTCTCATCCACGAAGATGTGATCGTATACGGTCAGATCAGACTGCCCATCCCACGTACCAATGATGTATAAAAAATTTTCCTGTCCCACATACGGAAGAGTCACAGATTTTCAAAAGTTTGCGCACAACAGTTTCTTGAAATTCCCTAATTTCGTGCAGGACACAAATTTTCAAATTTGAGGGTTAATTCATCCACTCTTTTCCGAAAATTAGGGCCAAATTTTTCCGACGGTTCCTGCATACATAAAAAAAACGTACGGTATCATCTTTCCTGACGCAGTTAGAGTGTACTGTGCTGTGTACGAATGATATATCTTGATTAAATCTTTTCTCTGCACAAGAACGGTTCGGTTCTTGCCCCTTTCTCCGAGAGGGATCTATTGTACGATGATTGATACTGACAGCCCGTTTGATCTGTGCTGATTACCAATAATTATATTCATTTGTGTGCGGAATTCTGCCGCAGCCTCTAATACTTCTTCCATCGTTGTACATTCTTTGGAACTGATGAACTTCGTAATCTTCCTTTTTCTGATTTTATGCTTTTGTTTAAATTGTTCAACCCAAGCCGAGCTGGTCACGAAATTAAAGACTTCCGATAAGAGTGGAACAGCAGCGTTCATCGCCCATTGCTGTAAATTTCTGGTTATCACCTGCTCGCGGAAGAAATTATAATATTCTCATAAGCCAGTCTGCCGGCCAGTGTGGCCGAGCGGTTATAGGTGCTTCAGTCTGGAACCACGCGACCACTACGGTCGCACGTTCGAATCCTGCCTGGGACATGGATGTGTGCGATGTCCTTAAGTTAGTAAGGTTTAAGTAGTTCTAAGTTCTAGGGGACTGATGAACTCAGATGTTAAGTCCCATAGTGCTCAGAGCCATCACAAGCGAGTCTCTTTCTTACAACGTATTTTACATATACGAGGGCGGTTCAGAAAGTAACCTCCGATTGGTCACAGTGCGGGTTGTGGGGGGAGTAGCGACGCCATCTGTGCGTTCACGCACTCAACAGGTCAGTCGGCATCAAGCCGTGGTCGAGTGAACGTCGTACCTGCGCTAGTTTAGTTTTTGTGGCAGTTTGAAATGTGTGCTGCAATAGAAAACCCCGCCAAATGTGAAGTGCGTGCTGTCATAAGGTTTTCTACAGCCAAAGGATATTCTGCAGCAGCTATTCATCGTGAGCTTTGGGCCGTGTACGGACCAAGAGTTATGAGTGAAGGAGTTGTCCGTGAATGGGTACGTTTATTTAAAAGTGGACGAGAAAACGTTCATGATGAAGAGAGGAGTGGTAGACCATCATTGGTGACTGACGAACTCGTTGAGACAGTTGATGCAAAAGTTCGTGAAAATCGACGTTTCTCAATGTCGGAGTTGTCTACTGGTTTTCCACAGATTTCTAAGACTCTCTTGTACGAGATAGTGACAGCAAGATTGGGTTACCGTAAGTTCTGTGCACGATGGGTGCCCAAAATTCTTACCGACCACCACAAAACTCAAAGAATGGCCTCTGCATTAGACTTTCTGTCACGTTATGAGGACGAAGGAGAACCATTGTTAAACAGAATCGTGACCGGTGACGAAACCTGGATTAAGTACGTGAACCCTGAGACAAAAGAACAATCAAAGATGTGGGCACATTCAAATTCGCCTACCAAACCAAGAAAAGCCTCGCAAGATTTTTCTGCCAGAAAACTGATGGCAACGGTGTTTTGGGATGCCAAAGGGGTGTTGTTGGTTGAATTCATGGAAATTGGTACGACCATTAATCAAGACATGTACTGTGAAACAATAAAAAAGTTACGACGGGCTATACAAAACAAACGCCGTGGTATGCTGACTTCCGGTATCGTTTTTTTGCACGATAACGCCCGTCCTCACTCTGCTCGCAGAACAACGGCCCTTCTTGAGTCCTTCAAGTGGGACGTTATCAACCATCCACCTTACAGCCCAGACCTGGCGCCAAGTGATTATCACCTCTTCATGCATTTGAAGAAATGGCTCGGGTCACAGCGGTTTGATGACGACGAAGAGCTCAAAGATGCGGTCACAGGCTGGCTCCAGGAACAAGCGGGTGATTTTTATGCAGAAGGAATTTCAAAGCTTGTGAAGAGACACGATAAGTGCCTCAATCGCTATGGAGAATATGTAGAAAAATAGTGCAAAGATGTAGTTGTAAGATGTATATATTAAAATATTTTTATTTAACTTGGTGTATTTTTTTAAATCAACCGGAGGTTACTTTCTGAACGGCCCTCGTATTTTGATATGATATGGCTATTCCAGATTCTGTCCCGCTTCGACGAACCGTTCATACGCCTCACGATCGACAGTGTTCCATTTATCACGACGAGTTCCACCTCGTTTCACTTCCTCTTTGTATCGATATAGCACTGATTTGTGTTTTAATCGAGACACGCCGTGGGACTGCAAACTCTTTAGGCTCCATTTCAGATGAGCTACTACAAGAGCGACTGTTCGTTCTTTGTGGGATAAAGGCACATAATCTGATGGGTCATGTGCGAATTCGCTGGCGACGAAATCGCAGTCTCCCTCTACTCCCGTATACTGCAAAGTAAATAGATTTACGTTATGTCGATTCGTCCGCAAGAAAGAGAACATCCCCATAAAAATGAAACTTACCGCCTCATATTCATGCACCTCGTCTTCTTCATTGATGTTTATTAATTCATCGCCATCGATAATCCGTCTCTCGGCCAACAGGTCTTGTATTGCGATACATATTTCATTGGCAATTGCAATTGAACTAGCAGAAATCGTGCTGGGCTGTGCATTTGCTAGAAGATTTAAATCACGAAGCAACTTTTCGGCGTTTTTGATGGAGTTAGTGATTTCGCCTCTCGATTGTTCTTTCAGCTCCTCTACCTCTGATGTATCTTCTTATGGCTGCACTTCTGTAGACACTCTTGGTTCGCCTATTTCGCTGTATTCTTCGAACACGCACGGCACTAACAACGAGCTGCGAGCAACGGACGTTGAAGACAAATGCATACTAGTAGTTCAGGAGCTAGGTCACCGCCGTTTTTTGACCATTGCTGTACATGTTCGTATACACAGAAGACTGATCATGCGAACTCTGTGTAGTATGAAGTTATATCGCCGTAGCCAAATAAAAGGCGGTGACCAGAGCGATACACTGTCACAATACACAGAGCGCGCACCGTATGTCTGCACGGACAGTCCGCTTTCTGTTTGACCGAGCCTACACAATTTAAACTTCTTAATAATTTCACACAATTTACACTGTTTGTTGGTATTCTGTTAAATAAAATAGAAAAATTTCGGATTATTTTCATTAAAAAACAAAGCAAAAACATGGAATGGATGCGAACAAGGTACCTCCAATGTGGATCTTAATCACTGCACCACCCTCACTTGGTTGGAACATGACTAACGTTACGCGTATTACAGCGCGCAGTGAACTTCAAAATCAATTTTCTCGAAAACCAAGGCTCGTCGCAATAAAAGCAGATAACCTCATACTCGGGGTATGTCCCTCTACAACATGTCCGAGACCCATCAGAGTTCGTTATTTACACTTCTGATGGTCCCCTTGTCAGCCTCAACACGTGGTGGGGAATCATTCGAGATCATTTCAGTGCCCCTATTTTCTTCCACAAAATCTTACTGAACAAAAGTAACTAAAGGTCGAAAGAATGATGATATTGTGCTGAAAATCCCTACGACTTAACCAAAAATCGTTGATACGGCACGCGGATACAGTAAGAGAGTATTGGCTATCACTGTATAGACAGACAGACTGTTTACGAATTATTCGCAATGCACACCGAGCAAGTGGCTAGCAAGTTGGAGTCGCGTTTTCAGGACGACCGTGCAAATCCGCGTCCGGCCATCTTGATCTTGTTTTTCCGTGGTTTCCCGGATGGTCCTTTGAAAGAGCATCATTTTAAATGGCACAGTGGATAATCCTTCCTTAATGGGGGCTTGTGCCCCGCCCCTAATGGCCTCGTTATCAACAGGGCGATAACCTCCAATCCTCCTTCCTTTTCCTCCCAACACAGTAATATCATCTGTCATCTGTTCCCACTTTCACTCGATATGTCTTCAAATGAATATGTCCGAAACATTCTTGCTCAGAGGTTCGTAGCGAAGCACGATTACGGGAAACTGTCAACGAACCGTTGGTAGCCACTCACTGTTTTGCTAGGAAGTTAACAAATCTTTTTCAAGTCAGTTCTGCGTCGTTTAGAAGGTTGTGTCGCTTCTCTTAAGGTTCCACTCATGTTACTTAGCTGCAAATGAAATGAATCGGAGATTGTATCATGAGTACATTTATTCTGTGACTCCATTTTCTGCTGTAGCAAATTTTGAAAATCGGATTGTGTTTGCAATATGTACTATATTGTGTTTTGTTTTGGTACAAGCAACAGAGTTCCTTGTACGTGGATAGCCATTCTTTAAATACACCTCTTTGTACGTCGCTATCAATCTTTCCCCTCATGCCCACATTGAAATAGTCGCGCTATCTACTTGTATTCATTAATCTACAGCCTAGCTTTTTTTTTATTAATTCGGTACCTAAATATTCAAGTTCTTTCTGTAGTACATTCAAGTACGTGAGGCCACCAACATGTACGCCATTTGTGGTATTTATGTGTACAGTGCGTAAAGTTACGTTTGCTGCATCTAGTGGCTAATAAAGTGATCACTTTGCATCCTTAGTGTCTTTGAGGATGTTGCGTTTAATGAATTCGAAGGAAGTTCCAGGTCTGTGGGCAGACGTTTGTCTCGCAGTAAGTGCCGGACGGGTCCAAATAACTGTCAACGTAACGGCCCCCATAACAGTGTCATTACAGGGAGCAGCCTATTTTCAAATTACGAAGCGAGGTGGGGGGGCCGTATCTCACCTTCTGGGCTCTTTAGTGTGAACGGCGTTCACAGAAATGTTTGTTAAGAATGCCCATCTGCGGCTTCCCTTGTTGCGACCGTGTTTATGTGACAACTGCTTTGACAATTGCTGCATTCCTCACTATTCTTCCGTTCGTTACTACTGTAACCAGCTAAGGTACACACTGGGAAGTTACTGTCAAGTGGAGCTTCGCGTACGTACATGAACGATACGAGCTGACAGCGTAGAAAGGCTAGTTGACGTTCAGTCGTAAGTACAAATGACCATCGTAATTATACAAGAATCTCGTGAGCTATCATAGTATAGCGGATATTATAAATGTTACAGTTGAAACTCTTAGGATGGAACTTTGAAACTGCGTGTCAAACGAAAATCTTACTCAAAAATGTTTGTTATTACCGTTACTGTACAGCTTGTACACTATAGTGGTAATATGAACTTACATGTTTCTATAAGAATAAAGTGTCTCAGTTTATATCTACATCTACGGCTATACTCCGCAAGCCACCGTGCGGTGTGTGGTGGAGGGTACTTTGTGTACCAGTGTCACGTTCCCCCTTAGTTGTTCGCGAGAAGAACGATTACCGGCAAGCCTCCGTGTGGGCTCGAATTTCGTCTTCATGGCCTCTTTGCGAGATATACGTGGAATGAATCATTATATTTTTTGACTCTTCTAGGAACGGACGCTCTCGGAACTTTAGCAACACTTGACACCGTGATGCAGAACGCCTTTCTTGCAGCGTCTGCCATTGGAATCGGTTGACCAACTCCGTGACGCTTTCGTGCTTGCTAAATGAACCTGTAACGAAACGCGCCGCTCTTCTTCGCATCTTCTCTATTTCCTCTGTCAGTCCGATTTACCACGGATCCCCTACCGACGAGCAATATTCAAGTATTGGACGAACAAGTGTTTTGTAAGCCACTGCCTTTGTTGATGGATCACATTTCCGTGGAATTTTCCAATGAGTCTAAGTTTGGCATCTGCCTTATTCGCAATTCATTTTAGGTGGTCATTCCATTGCAAATCACTCCACATGCAAATCCGAGGCATTTCATGAAAAACAAGAGCTTCTAGTGATTGTTCTGCAATTTTCTAGCGAAATGAAAACAAGTGCTTTAAATTCCGATTACAGTGTCACATTGTATTATGATCAAGAACAGCTATTGCTACACTACTTTCGAGTACGAATGTTAACGATATAATATGCATTCAGTGTGTGCAACACCGGTTACTCCAGTCTGAATCTGAAAATCTACAAGTGAGAGTGACTATCAGTAATATACACAATAGCTTTCTGATCAAACAATCACTACAGATTGGGTAACTGTTGCTTATTAAACCTCTGTCTCGTTAAAAAATGTTACTCTTGAATTACGCGAAAAGTTTTCCAATGAACACTATTTCCTAACTCCAGCTCACGAAGTTCATTTAGTTCGAAGACTGATTCTTACCTGAGCAATGGACAACTCAGCTCTGCTCCGTCCTGCTTTAGTATATAATATGAAACACCTAACTACATGTTCCTGAAAGAAATCATTGTGCGGCTGACCGCCATCCAACTCATTTATGGCTCCTTTGCAAAATAAATTAATTTCTTATCAAAAAATCCAACTAGCTGTTGATGCAATATTGTTAGGCATGACAGCACAGTTGTGACAAGATTTAAACTGTGAGGAGAAACTTACTGAGATGATGGCAAATATATGAAAAGTTGATTTAAATTCAAATTGCATTACAACTTTTTATAACACTCGAATGCATCACATTAACTTAAAAACTATGCTCTACCTTCGGCTTTGTCACAAACAATGAAAAATTATTGAGACAAACAGTACTTAAGTTACATGATTATACGCCTTGCTTACAAAATACTTTTAACTGAAAGAGGGGGGGGGGGGGGGGGTTCAAAAATGGTTATAAAACTCAGACCACATCACCGATCATTCGCCATGGATACAAAAATGTAGATATCGTAGAACAAAAATGCAATCTTTACACTGCAATAACTCACGGTTAGCGCTTGCGGTAAATAACAAGTCTGTTCCAGATGCACCGCCACTATATGAAAGCACCTCAAAAACCATCCTGTGTTCTCCGTTACGCGGTGGAGCATCTCAAAGAAAAATCTCTGTTCAAGCATCCGTCATCGAGGCTCCTCGCTCACCGAACACTCGACTTTCTCTCGCAGGAGAATAACAGTGACGTCTTCTGTTCCTGACGAGGAAACACAACCTCTGATAGCCAAAGCGTAACGTGTCACTTACGTGTTCAGGTATCAAAGAAGCTCATGATGGCAAGCACAGCAAACACATCTACCATTACGCAGATGCTTCACGGTGACATAAATAATTTCAAACGCAGAAGCGGTTACCTTATTTACGAAGAACGCCAGTACGTTCTATAGTACACTGGGGAACAACTTCTCGGTAAAATACAAGTGCTTCAGGTCAGCGTTACGTGCTTCTCGCAGAACGAGTATTAAAATCCAAATAACTTATGTAAAAACGTGTTCTTGTATGTGAGCCCTTAATTTACTGCTATTTTATTTTTGTAAAAATTAATCTGTTCTCTATGGTGATAAAGGAAAAGCTACTGTTCCACCCGCAACGAAAAATATAGGGAAAAATATGAAGAGCATAACTAACTTATTATCTCTGTACTTACCTCTTAAGGGGACGACTTATGTGTCAAGTGAAGAAGCCAATCCAGAAAACTGTACTGATATAGCAGAACGTTATGAAGAAACACCGTTGCATTGTAACACACTTGAACCTGAATTGCAATTTGTGAGGACAAAGCGGACGGTGGGACCACGCAACTGCAGAAACTACGTAGTTTCAAGTTTCGGATCAAGTTTCTTGCAATGTGTATATTGTTTTCAGGCAGGCAGGTACTCTTCGCGCTGTTAATGGATGGGATTAGCTCCTCCTTAACACATTTCGACTGCGTACAGAAATCAAAAGCGACTGAATTTTGGCATTGGGGAAAAAATTAAGAAAATTAAAAAGAATTGGGGAACTCTTTGTGTTCGTCCAACCTCTCGAACCTAGACAGGGATTTAAAGTTTCCAGAGGAGACCAAACATTTAACTGGCGCACAGACTCGAGAGTTCCTTGAAGAGACGCCTCGTAGAAAGTGGGTTCAAGACAGTGCTAGAGTTTCAGAGAGAGTGTGGAACGAAGCCTTGAGGCCGGAGGCAGATGATTCTTTGCGAGCGAAGCACTGCTGAGACAATGCCAACGTTATCTTTGTCATGTTCGATCCTAGTACGTGTGACTGCCCGTCCAGAATTCCATAATGTGATAGTTACCTCATTCTCCTCAACCCGCGGGCGGAAATAATGTATGGAGGGTATTTATTATGGAATAGTAAATGTTGTAGGAGGTAACAGTATAAATTAATTCGAATAAAATATTCCATATAACGTATGTGCAACGTTTATTGATTTCAGAGATACAGCTGCTTAAAAAGGTAAGTTTCAAAAAATTCCTGGATATTAAAAGTGTATGCCGGTGCCCGACACGAACTCGGATCTTTTGTCTTTCCTAGGCAACTACTCTACCATCTGAGCTACCAAAGCACGACACACGACCTGTCCTTACAGCTTTACTTCCACCAATACCTCAGCTGGCAACGGCCTTGCCGCAGTGGTTACGCCGGTTCCCGTGAGATCACCGATGTTAAGCGCTGTCGGGCGTGGCCGGCACTTGGATGGGTCACCATCCAGGCCGCCATGTGCTGTTGCCATTTTTCGGGGTGCACTCAGCCTCGTGATGCCAATTGAGGAGCTACTTGAGGGAATCGTAGCGGCTCCGGTCAAAGAAAACCATCGTAATGACCGAGAGAGCGGTGTGCTGACCACACGCCCCTCCAATCCGCATCCTCACCTGAGGATGACACGGCGGTCGGATGGTCCCGATGGGCCACTTATGGCCTGAAGACGGAGTGCCTTTTTTAATACCTCAGCTATTTCTAAATTTCAAAGAAGCTCTTCTGCGAAACTTGCAAGGACTACCATTCCTGGACGAAAGGATATTGTTGAAATATGGCTTAGCCACAGCCTGGAATGTGCGCTGCTCTGAAACTTCCTGGAAGATTAAAGCCTTATGCCGGTACGAGACTCGAACTGGTTACCTTTGCCTCTCGTGGGCAATTTCATTCTAGAAAAAACCAACAGGATGGGGCTAAATCATGTCTCTGCAATGTCCTATCTTACAGGAGTGCTGATCCTGCAAGTTTCGTGGGAGAGCATTTGTGCAGTTTACAAGGTAGGAGTTGAGGTACAGGCGGATGGACAATTGTGAGGCAAATGAAGACATTGTGGATGACGTAGCAGATGTTATTCAGTTAGCAGAACGTAATCCACTAAGATGCACATGCATAATTTCTACACGTACCGGTGTTTGACAAACAAGAATGTGGTGGAGATTAAGGTATGCGCCAGATGCTGTCATTATTTACAGCGGATTCAGTAAATTCGAGAGGGAATGGAAGTAGATGACTGATATTTTGTCGTTGGCTTACTGTAAATTGTGGCTTTTACTGATGATACTACTCGCTTTTCCAAGATGACATGTGGTCAGTGGACACATTATCGAATCCTAACACTCTGCTGAAGACAAACCGTCAGAAAAGATTACGTTTCTTATCCACCAAAGTCCCCAGAAACTACCGCTTTAGATCCGCGCCTGTTGGATCGGATCAAGGACGACGTCTACAATGAGAAAGCAAACAGAAGAGATAAATCGATCTTTCGGATTACGTACAGTACTGCCCCCATAAAAGTATGCCAAGGCGACCTCAGGGAAGCCACACTTAATGTTGGCTAGAGAAATCGAAAATACTTTGAAGTTAGAGGTGAACTTAAGTATTTGCCTTTGCATTGCTTGTTCTGCATTTGGTTACGTTTGGAGTATGTGGGTTACATTTTAACAGCTGTATTTCTGTAAATAATAACAAATGGAAACGTCTTTTATGGATGTTTTACTCGAATAAGTGCGATCTGTCTCCTCCTAAATTATTGAGTGTTCTTCCTTAAACACTCTGTGGTTTTGTGCGTGTACTAATGGCATAGATGGCCTTCATGCATATTTCTTAAATTTTAGGAAACTGTACTAAAACTGTAACAGAAGCAGAGTTATATGATGTGAAACACGGCTATTTACTGCCCTTAAATAGTGACTGGAATTTTAAAAGAGAAAACGACTGTCTGGAATATCTCTTTCGGTGTAATATTACATGAAGTGAGTGGAAATTACGACACTTGGAAGGAATTTCCTAAAAAGCTGCTCTGTCTTATGATCAGAAAAGTCTATCTTATCCATAGATAAGTCAATGAAAAAGTGTCAAACGAAGTGGAAACGCAAAGGTAAGTAAGTACGCCCCATTGACGTCAAATAGCGCAAAATCAGCGAGTGGGTGGGTTACTGTCTAGGTAATAGATTTATCACACCAGTATGTTGTGCCTCGTTCTGGGCGTACTTCTATTGCTAAGAAAAACCGGACAAGTACGAGTTCGATTCGCGGTCTGAGGGTTCCGTACAAACATAATTATGTATATTAATAGTTCGTCTATAGGTTTTGATGAGAGAGTACGCAAGTATCAACATATGTGACATAGATGGCCGAACCTTTTAACTGCGGTGACTTAGAAGCTGAGCACTTCAAGACTAACAACCGACCGTAGACCTTAGTGTTTGACATAAATTTCGATATCTGCACCCATTCCTGAAAAACATAGTCTTAACAGATGGCCATTTCTTTTGATTGCATTCACTTAGAAGCTGTCCGAGCCGATAACTAAGTGGTCAGTGCGACGAAATGCCATGCATAGGGCCCCGGGTCGGATTCCCGGCTGGGTCGGACAATTTCTCTGCTCAGCGACTGGGTTTGGTGTTGACTTCCCCATCATCATTATCTCATCCCCATCGACGTGCAAATCGCAGAAGTGGCGTCAATTGAAAAGACTTACACCAGACAGCCTGTCTACCCGACGGGAGACCCTAGCCACATGATATTCCATTTTCACTTAGAAGCTGACTACCACCTTGTTGTCTCTGGCACTGGTGGCCAAATCGCTTCGCAAACATCATTGGTGAATTCTAGAGAACTGCAACGAGTGCTGACAGTTAGCTGCGTGCTGGAAGCTCCGTCGTGACAGTAATCCGCCAGGCTGCATTGTTGTGTGGAATAGCGGATAAAACTGCATTGAAGACAATCTGAACATAAATTCTTCACGCTACACCACATTCTGCTTTTAAGCTGGAATTTTCAACGTGTACCGTGCAAGGTGACGCAGTGGTGAGTCAGGCACACGCCAGAGGCAAAACTAGCGCAAACACGGCCGACACCAGCAAAGGTACCACGTGCGTACGGCACAGTAATTCTTCAAAAAACTATGGGTACAACTATGCATCAGGCTTACACTATCGGTCGGTATGTCGTCCACAGGATAACTACGACGTATGGTTGGCTGGCAATTTATTTGCTTATGAACGTCGAGTAACCGCTGTTGATTTTTGTGAACTCTTCAGCAAATCCCATGACATGTCATTAGGAACGACTCCAAGTTCTCTTTGATACCATGCCCCAAAGATTGGAGGCTCGGATTACAGCACTTGGATGCTTAACACCACAGAGATCTGAGAGCAGAACCTGGAACCAAGTTACAACAGAACATTCCATATTTGGGGTTTATGGAGTACTGACTTTTAATGCTTTATACTACGTAATTACCAGCACAGCTTCAATCTTAATCTACTTAAAGGAGCCCAGTGGTTGGATGAGGGTATAAAATGTAAACAGCGGGTAATCAGAGACTATATAAGGCATGTTAAAGGGATGGAAATCTGTCACTCGATGCTACCAGCACCTTTATTTAATTAAGCTCACGATACACGTGTCCGAAGCACACAAAAAATAAAAGATAAAATCGTGAAAATTACATCTAGCACAAATCTGGAATTTTTATTTTTTTGTTCTTGTTTACGTCCTCCTTGCTACCAAACGTCATTTTCTTTTTTTCTTTTTCTCTCTGCCAACGCTGCCGAAAATACTATTTTTAGGATTTCAGAGCTGACAGGGCGCGTCTCATGTATATAACTATTTACCGAGATTGGTTCCGTCTGCCGTAGTCATCTCGAGAAACAGAAATTGTCAACTACATCGAAACCTCTAGTGGCCTCCGAATTTATAGACGCATTATGTGCTGTGTATAGTGCACCACCATTCGTCACTTGAGCCCAAATGCACTGTTGTCTCTGACCGATAACCGCATTCTCGGTTGAAGGTAACTACAGATTGTTATTCTCTCAGTGCAAAGTCGAAATCCATATTTTATAATAGATCTTTACATCAGGAGAGTAACGATCTATTACTTCTAATCGACAATGATGTTATCAGTCAGTGACAAACATGCATTCTCCATCACACGACGAATTGTGGTGTCCTCCACAGAATGTATTATAGTTCATAGAGAAAACTGAGAGGCGTTAATCAAGAAGTTGATACTGGAAATGCCTTGCGCTTACTAGGACAATATTTCGTATTGAAGTCAGCGGTGGTTCTTAACTATAAATTCCCTAATTATGTGGCAAACAGCTCATTGGTGGACCTAAGTTTTCTAAAAATATGCATATGCTAGTCTAAGGTCAGCATAAACCGAGTTTTAGAATTGGTCAAATGGCTCTAAGCTTACCATCTAAGGTTATCAGTCCCCTAGACTTAGGGCTACTTAAACCTAACTAACCTAAGGACATCACACACACCCATGCCAGAGGCAGGATTCGAGCCTGCGACCGTACCAGCAGCGTGGTTCTGGACTGAAGAGCCTAGAATCGCTCGGCCACAGCGGCCGGCCCGAGGTTTAGACCGTATACCCTTTCCGCTAGAAGAATAAGGGACAAAAATACGAAGGTGGCTTGATGTGCCTATTTCGTTTCGCCATAAAAGATTGGAACTAAATATGAAAGACCTTAAGGTCTGGAACATCAGTGCACATGACTTCCATTTTTGCTGTACGTGACCCTGTTAACTACCAAGTAATGTATGTAATGTCTGAGTGATTGATTTAAAAGACCCTTCTGGCTCTTGTGATCAATTGGAAACAACAAAACGAACAAAGTAAATCAGTTTTCCGTGCAATACTTGTAACTGCATATCACTGTGCAATTCAGCACATCGGCGAATGTGCCAATCATGCCCTGGAAGACAAATGACAAACCACGCGGGTCAACCCTTCAGTCACGGATGGAAACGTCGAATAAAAAGAACGTTAATTTGACTGACTGCTTGAGAATGTAGGCACACCCGAGCAACAAACGATATTTTCCCTACATAGCTTAGCGTGAAAGAAACCCAAGGAATATCATTACACACATGCTGCATTTATCTTTCTTCCCCCCTTCCTGCCTTTTTCCAATTACTGCTCTTAGTGCCCTCTGTACACTGTTCAGATATAATATTTCCGCGTATTTTCTTTATAGATTCTGAATTTGCAATTGCGACTAGTGTATATGAAGTTCATTAATGAGTAGCTTCCACCAGTGGTCTGCAGAGGGTTAAACTGCCTAGTGTCCGAGGTAGAGAATGTACCTTGTGTTCTCAAGGTGCGATCCACAAATACCGTGTGGAAAGTACCAGCCCGAAGATGCAAAAATGCTCGTCTCCATATCGGCCGGCAACCCCTTATTACTACTTGACTCTTTGCCTGTCTCCCGTGTTTGGAGGTATTGTTATAAATACTGTGATAAGACTTGTAAACAGTCGCAATTAGAAATTCCAGCCTATAAAAGTTAAGACACTGTTGTGTTTTGTCCGGCCGAAGAGGTATTGCAAACGCCTGCAAATATTTTTCTTTAGTTCTTCATACAGTGTAAAACATTTGCTAGAGGTCTGAAGTGTTAATCTGGGCTGGAATAGCAGCAGCAATAAATTCAACATAAGATGAGACTTGATCCTGTCTTCAAGGAGAGAGAAAGAGAAAAAAAAACCGACTGCGACATAATCGCGTGTACAAACAGTGATCCAACACTGTAAAATCCTTTTTTATTCCAGTCTCTGATCACAAATGAATTCTTTAGACGATGACCGGTTTCAGTCTGTGATGACCATCTTCAGATCTGAAATATATAAATACATACATCTGGTGAGCAGTGTGTCTTTCAACATAAAACAGCAACATGTATCACAATATACTGTCATACACCAGAGAAATGTACAGATAAAATATGGTATAACGTACCTTTTTTACACCATGTCCTAAAGTGATACGGCCATAATGGCATCGTCAAAACATATAATCAGCATAGCATCGTCACATAGATTTAAAATATGGTGTAGAATAGGCCACATCGTCCACGCGAGGTAGCCGTGAGGCCTGAGGTGCCTTGCCACGGTTGGCTCCTCCCGTTGGAGGATCGAGTCCTTCCCCGGGCCTGGGCGTATGTGTCGTCCTTAGCGTAAGTTAGCTTAAGTTAGCTTAAGTAGTGTGTAAGCCTAGAGATCGATGACCTCAGCAGTTTGGTCCCATAGAACTTAGCGCAAATTTCCAAATTTAAGAAAAAATCTGTAAATGTAATTGCTATTTCTGCATTAACTGGCCGGCTGGAGTGGCCGAGCGGTTCTAGGCGCTACAGTCTGGAGCCACACGACCGCTATGGTCGCAGGTTCGAATCCTGCCTCGGGCATGGATGTGTGTGATGTCCTTAGGTTAGTTAGGTTTAAGTAGTTCTAAGTTCTAGGGGACTGATGACCTTAGAAGTTAACTCCCATAGTGCTCAGAGCCATTTCTTTGCATTAACTGCCGTTTTTATGACCTATATATCTTCCATATACATTATTTATTTATTTGTCGTATGACAATACAGACACATAAGAAACAGACAAATCACTAATATAACAAACGTTAATAATTGCAAACCAACATTACTAATATAACAAAGTTTACGGATTACAAACAAACATCAAGTCTATTAATATAATCTATCGACTCTGGAGTTGCGAGCAGGAATTCGTCGGGGCTGCCATTATAGGCTCTTCTGGAACACTCTTCAACAATGTGGCTGACGGTCTGACTTTCTCCGCAGTCACACTGAGGGGATGGTATTTTACCCCATTTATACAGGGAGTATGCACATCTGCCACGACGAGTTCTAATCCTATTTAGAGTGAACCACGTTTTGCGTGGTAGGTCAAAACCAGGTGGCTTTTGTGTGATGCAAGGCATGTTATGATTCTGCCATGCGTTCCGTTTTTCAGACCATGCGTTTGTGATACTGAAACCTTCTTGTACACAGTTCCTTGCTGTTCTTGTTGGCGGGTTCCTAGATCGAAGCCTATTAGTGTTTGCAGCCTCAATGTCTTGGTGGATTGGCAGGATTCGATGTCAACCTGAAGGGAACGGAAGAATTATGAAAGGTTCAGTTGAGTTCCGAGACATGTTGCTATTATAGCGAATAGGACTAATAAAGATGGTGTAGGCAGCAGTAAATATTCGCGTTTGAGCTTGACACTGGAAAGGAATTGTAACCTAATCCCACAGTAGTGTCTAGGTTTCCGCCTCGCTAGTACGAAAAAGCGTTCCTCCAGGCACTTTCCGAAGCTGCACAGAACTTGGTAGCTGAAGCGAAACACCGCAGAGTGCGGTCTAGTGCGGTCTGTGGCTCCCGCTAAACTCGCGCGTTAACGGACCCTCCTTTAGCGAAGCAGCTGGAGAACCTTGATGGCGATCCTCGGTTGCAATGCGACGCAGCTGTTTTGACGCGCGGCCCGCGGCGTGCACCTGAGCTGACGGACGCCGGCGCAGCTCGGCTGCCCGTGGCACGACCCACGACCGCTCAGCTCAGCTCAGCTTAGGCGGGCCGTGTTCAGCCAGCGGAACTGATCTGCATGGGGAGGCGCAGCCGGCCGGCCAGCCTTCTAACTTAACCAGAACGGCGCCGGTCATCGCCTGACTGGCTGTACGGAGTCCGTGGGAAAACGAAACCGGAGCGGCCTAATAACGCAACCGCCACGCGATGCCCAAGTGCAAAGGTAACGCCGGTCTCACCCGGCTGCAGAGCCGGAGCCAACAGGCTGCAAATGTAAGCAGCTGACTCTGGCACTTGTGCAGACTATCATTATGTTACTGCACCGAAGAGCCAAAGAAACTGGTACACCCGCCTAATATCGTGTAGCGACACAGCGAGCACGCAGATAGCCGAGCGGTCTAAGGCGCTGCAGTCATGGACTGTGCGGCTGGTCCCGGCGGAGGTTCGAGTCCTCCCTCGGGCATGGGTGTGTGTGTTGATCTTTAGGATAATTTAGGTTAAGTTGTCTGTAAGCTTAGGGGCTGATGACCTTAGCAGTCCCATAAGATTTCACACACAATTGAGCATTTTTGAGCATGCAGAAGAGCCGCAACACGACGTTGCATAGACACGACTAATGTCTGAGGTAGTGCTGGAGGGAACTGACACAATGAATCCTGCAGCGCTGTCCATAAATTTGTAAGAGTACGAGGGAGTGGAGATCTCTTCTGAACAGCGCGTTGCAAGGCATCGTAGATATTGTCAATAATGTTCATGTCTGGGGAGTTTGAGGGCCAGCGGAAGTGTTTAAACTCAGAAGAGTTTCCTAGAGCCGCTTTATAGCAATTCCGGACGTGTGCGGCGTCGCATTGTCCTGATGGAATTGCCCATGTCCGTCGGAATGCGCAACGTACATGAATGGAAGCAGGTGATCTGACAGGATGTTACGTACGTGTTGTAAGTAGGCTGTTTAGATTTTTATATTGGTTGCGGCACGTAGCGCTTTGTATGAAAATCAGTGACTGCTGTGTGCAGTCTGTGGCTGGTTGGACTCAGTTGGAATATTCGCTTGTGTAGTGTTGAGCAGTTGAATATGAACAGCGCGTAGCGTTGTGCAGTTGGATATGACCTGCCAGCAGTGGTGGTTGTGGAGAGAGAGATGCGAGGGTTTTGAGACGTTACTATAAGCGATCAGGACGAGTGTCCGCCAGAAAAAGGAAATTTGTAAAGATGGCTCAAAATGATTCAAATGGCTCTGGGCAAGATGCGACTTAACATCTCAGGTCATCAGTCCCCTAGAACTTAGAACTACGTAAACCTAACTAACCTAAGGACATCACACACATCCATTCCCGAAGCAGGATTCGAACCTGCGACCGTAGCGGTCACGCGGTTCCAGACTGAAGCGCCTAGAACCGCTCGGCAACCAGCGACCGGCCTTGTAAAGATGGCTGTAAAGAATTGTTAGATATATATGATCACTTTTGAACATTATTAACGTAAATAAATTGTTTGTTCTATATCAAAATCTTTCATTTGTTAGCTATGCCTAGCAGTAGTTAGTGCCTTCAGTAGGAATCTTTTATTTAGCTGGCAGTATTGGCGCTCGCTGTATTTCAGTAGTTCAAGTAACGAAGATGTTTGTGAGGTAACTGATTGATGAAAGGTATAGGTTATTGTTAGACAGGGCCATTCTTTTGTATCGATTTTTGGAAGTCAGATTGCGTTGCGCTGGAAAATATTGTGTGCCAGTGTAGTGATGATCAGAATAAATAAAGAGAGAACTGTCTGAGTACGTTCAGTTTTACTCAGCTTTGTATCAAATAACGTATAAGTTTATTAGCACGGTCACTCATAATTTTTCCAAGGGGACGTTACAGTCTCACCCGTCAGAGTCGTATCTAGACGTATCAGGGGTCCCACATCACTCCTACTGCACACGCCCCACACCATTACAGAGCCTCCACCAGCTTGAACAATCCCTGCTGTCATGCAGCGTCCATGGGTTTGTGAGGTTGTCTTCATACCCGAACACACCCATCTGCTCGGCCGGCCGGAGTGGCCGTGCGGTTCTAGGCGCTACAGTCTGGAGCCGAGCGACTGCTACGGTCGCAGGTTCGAATCCTGCCTCGGGCATGGATGTGTGTGATATCCTTAGGTTAGTTAGGTTTAATTAGTTCTAAGTTTTAGGCGACTGATGAGCTCAGAAGTTAAGTCGCATAATGTTCAGAGCCAGTTTTTGAAGCCATCTGCTCGATACAATTTGAAACGAGACTCGTTCGACCAGAAAACAAATTTCCAGTTATCAATAGTCCAATGTCGTTGTTGACGAGCCCTGGCGAGGCGTAAAGCTTTGTGTTGCGCTGTCATCAAGCGTACACGAGTGGGCCATGGGCTCCGAAAGCCCATATCGATGACGTGTCGTTGAATTGTTTGCAGGGTGCCACAGCACTAAAATCTGCAGCAATTTGCGGAAGGGTTGCAATTCCGTCACTTTGAACGATTCTCTTCAGTCGTCGTTGGTCCCGTTCTTGCAGGATCTTTTTTCGGCCGCAGCGATGTCGGAGATTTGATGTTTTACAGGATTCCTGATATTCACGATACATTCGTGAATAGTCGAACGGGAAAATCCCCACTTCATCGCTACCTTGCATATGCTGTGTCCCATCGCTCGTGCGCCGACTGTAACACGACGTTCAAACTCACTTAAATCTTGACAACCTGCCATTGTAGCAGCAATAACCGATCTAACACTTGTTCTCTTTTATAGGCGTTGCCAACCAGAGCGCCATATTCTGCCAGTTTACATATGTCTGTATTTGAATATATATGCATATACCAGTTTCTTTGGCATTTCAGTGTATATTCCACGTGTTACAAAACTTACCAGAATCGCCATGTGCCAAGACACACACTTCGGCTACCGCACGAGACCGAAAGCAAACAAAGGGTTGAGTAGGAATTAATACGTAATCAGTCGGGTGGCAAATTGGGGACCCTTTGGTAATCAACAACTCTCCTTCTGTGTGTTTGTGTGTGTGAATTCCTAAGGCACCAAACTGCTTGGGTCATCAGTCCCTAGACTTACACACTACTTAAACTAATTTATGCTAAGAGCAACACACACCATGCCCGAGGGAGGACTCGAACCTCCGGCGGGAGGGGCATCGCAGTCCGTGGCATGACGCATCTAACCGCTCGGCCACTCCGCGCGGCAAAAACTCTCCGATGTATCCGTAACGTACTTACCAATTTCATTTGAAAAATTCAATCGCATTTTAGTCTGTTAACGAAATTTCTGATAGAAACGATACTTTCTGTTAATATGTTGCGACATACGAGGAAAAAATTTACTCCAACTTGTAGCAACCGTCAAAAACCGCTCTAGATTTTAACGGCTGTCTTCTTCCTCATGGGAAAAGTAGTGAGAGAATAAAATCTGACTTTCCGACGGTTGTGACTGCACCACTATAGGAAGCCTTTGTGCGAAAAGACATGTGGTCCGTTACGGTGACTCAACGGGCAGGCTCTGTCTCCTTGGCATCTCTTGTATTTGATAACGGCTTTGTTTTTAGAAGTCGAAAGTCTGTCAGAATGTGGCGAAAACCAGGTCTGGCTGTCGCTGCGTCCAGCCACACAGTATGAGCTTTGAGGTGGACCAGCAGCTTCAGCCCTCGTCACTGTCGCAGGCGCGTCTTGCTATAGTCATACACCATCACGCAGTAGTAGTAGTTTAGTTCTCTAATACTTTTAAAAGAATACAGCAATGTCATTCTGTGGTGTCACCGCCAGACACCACACTTGCTAGGTGGTAGCCTTTAAATCGGCCGCGGTCCGTTAGTATACGTCGGACCCGCGTGTCGCCACTGTCAGTGATTGCAGACCGAGCGCCGCCACACGGCAGGTCTAGAGAGACGTTGTAGCACTCGCCCCAGTTGTACAGCCGACGTTCATAGCAAAGGTTCACTGACAAATACGCTCTCATTTGCCGAGACGATAGTTAGCATAGCCTTCAGCTACGTCATTTGTTACGACCTAGCAACGCGCCGTATTCATTTGATATTTATTATGTGAAGCATGTATCATCAAGAGCGATGTTCTACAATTGTGGATTAAAGTTAAGTACTCCCAGAACTACGTTCTTTTCTTTCTAGGATAATTACTTTACCTTGTTCCAGACCTCACGCCAATCTGCGTGAGCTTAACGCGTGCCTTTCAGCTATCTCCGAGTGGCTTGGCTGTCTTGCCACGCCACTACACATTCTAACACGCACTTTATTTTGTTTACTAGGCGAGCAAAAGAATCTCACGCTATGACTGAAGCTCAATGGTATCAGCCATGTGGTGAGATTCACCGAAACTTCTCCCTTCATCATCAAGATCTTCGAGTGGTTCAGCACTCTTTCTCGGTCTTCATCACAGTTCTGTGTACCTATCTATGGTCTTGTAGTGGCACTACCCAGTATTTTAGGTAAAACTATTAAATCTTCACTGTAAATGACTGAAAGTAGCTTGGACGCAACTTTGGAGAATTGCGGTAACAGTACTGGCCGTCAGCCATGGTATATCGACATCTATGGCTGTGGGCTGGAGTCCTGACGCAGCACCACCGGACACCGACCTGTCCAGAGCTCGAGGAGAGGCGTACCTGCCTCATGCTGAATTGAAGATAATTAAGCTATATTGTTTAACTGTCGACAGCGTTTCCACTCGTTCCCCACCACATACGGCATCATCACAAACACACTTCTGCCTACGCAGGTGCCACTACAGAGTGGTCCATACAGAGTGGTGTCAGGAGAGCCGATGTCGTAGCAATCAATAGCGGAGAGTGTGCCACTCCACAGCACGTCGTTCGAGCCACAGCCCGAAGGGTCGTTGTTGGGGCGAGTGAGACTGTTTTGTTCTTGTGTAGTTTTAATCTTGGGGTCGAAGTTCACAGGACACGATTTGACGAAGTTACATTTACGAAACCAAAGGAACATGTGGAATTGTCGCAATTTAGGGGAAATTGTAAAGATGAATTGTCAGTACCTGTGCATTGCACTCACTGTAATTTATTCTGGCTTTCTACACCTTGTGCTGAATCAGAAGTGGAACTGCTTTACGTCTAACCATCCGGTGGCTCATGATTACAGAGAAGAAATAACTCGGACGGAAACTTGGGGACTAACTGTTCTGCGCGTATTGTTTCGTTCCAGGGTAATTTTTATCGTGGATAATGGACGCAGAGGAAAAATAAGAGACACGAGGTGTCACCAGTGAAGAAGCGAAGCGGTCATTAGCGGATCAGGCGGTGAGAGCAGATAATGTGGTTATGTTTAATGATCGAGCAGGAAAGAATCACGAGGTAGAAGTGTTGAAGTCGCAAATTCTAGGAGTGGATCCGACTATGAAGAATCTTGTTCCTTCTTTCTCTGGTAGAGTGCCTGAGGATGTGCTGTCATTTATAGAGGATCTTAAGTCACCAACTGACATAGGGGTTTTTCGGAGACACAGGTGTCGCAGATCGCAACGTTGCGTTTGTCAGGAGAAGCAAAATTATTTCTTAGGCTGCACAGAAGCACTACGAAACGCAGAAACTTTTGACCAGTTGAGACAGGGGTTCGAACAACAACGAGACGCATAATGGTGCACGGTTTTTTCGCGAACAGTGAGTGATGGTATCTGGCAGACATAATGAGGCAGCAGAAGACTTTTGTGGATAGAATTAGGGAAATGAACGTTAACGCGTACAACATTTCATTAAACGAGGGAATAAATAAAGTGGTGCTGTAAGAGGCAGAGCAACGAGTGTTCTATACTTTTTTGTAAGGTCTGACACCGGAAATGTCTAGGAGAAAAAAAATGGTTCAAATGGCTCTGAGCACTATGGGACTTAACATCTGAGGTCATCAGTCCCCTAGAACTTAGAACTACTTAACCTAACTAACCTAAGAACATCACACACATCCATGCCCGAGGCAGGATTCGAACCAGCGACCGTAGCGGTCGCGCGGTTCCAGACTGAAGCGCCTAGAACCGCTCGGCCACACCGGCCGGCTGTTTATGAGAGTGCGCACGGGACTACCTTAGGATCTTCATGAAGGGGTTATGTTTGCTTCGGAATACGAAGAAATCGATAGGTCGACAAGGATAAGAGAGTAGAAATAGCTACTTATATAGAATATTAAGTCTTTTAATTGGGGTCGAATGGGACATGTAAAAAGACAATGTTACCTAAAACGGAACCCACAGCACAACTGAAGTAACAGGGATCGCAAACAAATGGCAGTAGAGGAGATTTTGGTCCACGTTTAGGTTTTCGGGGTAATGGTAGAGGTAGTCCAAGGAATAGAAAGGGTCCATTAAAGTTAAGCCGGCCGTTGTGGCCGTGCGGTTCTAGGCGCTTCAGTTTGGAACCGCGTGACCGCTACGGTCGCAGGTTCGAATCCTGCCTCGGGCATGGATGTGTGTGATGTCCTTAGGTTAGTTAGGTTTAAGTAGTTCTAAGTTCTAGGGGACTGATGACCTCAGAAGTTAAGTCCCATAGTGCTCAGAGCCATTTGAATCATTTGAACGATTAAACTTGGAAGTGAGACCCAGGGCTGCTGACAGAAGTTCCTGGTAGGAATATCAATCAGTACGAATGCAGAGGCGGAATGTGTTGTAATGGGTGTCGTGGATGGAAGAAAGTACAAGGTATTGTGGGACACAGGATCATATGTGTCAGTAGCCTCGAGAGAATTAGTGGGTAAGAGGCAGTGGGCAGTGGAACCCACCACGAGTTACGTGGGATAGGGGATAATGATATATGACCATTGCGGTCAGCGGTTGTGCATTTTTCGATAGGGACAATCAAGTTTAGGCAGTGTGTGGAAGTGGTGTCTCATGTAAGTGAGGGGTACAGCATGATCCTAGGGTCAGAGTTTCTGCATCAACATCATGCCATAACCGATCTTCGACCACTTATAGTGGAACTCAGTTGGAGGACATTCTAACTAGGTGAAAATGTTCTTAACGTTAACAGGCCACGAGGAGTGCCTAGTATACAAGACGGTCCAATTCAACCATGTGCAATAGCATTAAGGCTTGATATGCATGGTTGTGTGCCGAAAGGCACAGAGAGTTTGTAGAACATCTGGGGAAATGCTTAGTTACTAAGTGCATTCAAATAATTCAAATTGGGATACATGTCTAGCTTTTGTCGCAAACGCATATAACTCTAACGTACATATTACCACTTTGTTATCACCATTCGAGGTAGTGTAAGGCAAAAGATGCCATCAGCCTTCGACATAACTGACCAGAAGAATGGCAGAAAGGGAGAAAGAGTCCGCGATTTTGCAAGAGGGTTGGGTGGGGTTGTTTGGGGGAAGAGATCAAACTACGGGGTCATCGGTCTCATCGGATTAGGGAAGGACGGGAAGGAAGTCGGCCGCGCCCTTTCAAAGGAACCATCCCGGCATTTGCCTGGAGCGATATAGGGAAATCAAGGAAAGCCTGAATCAGGATGGTGGGACGATTTTGCAAGAAACGTAAAGGAGTTACGGAACAGGATACAAAGAGTACAAAGCCTTTGGAGAAACAGGAAGAGACAGTGAGCCTCGCGGAGACGTTACCAAAAAATGGTTCAAATGGCTCTGAGCACTATGGGACTCAACTGCTGTGGTCATTAGTCCCCTAGAACTTAGAACTACTTAAACCTAACTAACCTAAGGACATCACACACATCCATGCCCGAGGCAGGATTCGAACCTGCGACCGTAGCAGTCGCAAGGTTCCGGACTGCGCGCCTAGAACCGCGAGACCACCGCGGCCGGCGAGACGTTACCGCAGTATGAGGTGCGCCAGTGGGTGATGTCGAGTGCACATACGCCGAAGTTGTCGAGTCCATATACGCCGAAGCGAAAGACAAAGAAGTTTTTAACATGGTACCACGGCCCATACTAAGTAGTCGAAACTACGTCACCGGTGAATGTGAAACTGCAATTATCACAAGCACGGCGATTGTGCATGTGGAACGTCTGCGACCATTCATGAGCGCGCCAGAAATGATTCCATCAGGACGCTACTAAAGGCAAGGAAGGATATTACGACGAAAAAGCGAAACGATGTGCAACGGGAGAGGGAAGTCCGGATACCTCAGACTCCTTATACGTTAAGATGAAGAGAGTAGTTATATGTATCGATTTGTATGTGTAGTGCAGGACGTAATGTTGACTGTAGTAGGGGTAGCCTATATATTTATTTGTGGTAGTCTTATCAGCAGAACAGTAAGACGATAGTTGTTCAGAACACCAACCTTCTTGGTGGAGGGAAGGTGATACAGGATCCCTGTCCTCAAGTTACCAGGCGAAGGAGAAGAAGAATGCTAGTTTTGGCAGTACTTTAACTCGTCGCCGAGGGCAGAGCACCATCACTGCAAGAGCATCACCTGAACGGTGGAGTGTTGTTTTTCAGACAACCATATGTGCTACTCTCTAGCCATAAATTATCTTTAAATATAGTATTTAATATATAAGAGTTACGAAATGAAATCAGGAGGCTGAAAGGAGTATTTTCAGAGGTGCTAGAATTGGCTATTACTAGTGGGAAGCAGGGAATGGTCTCAAAGAAACTTAGGAACCTGCTCAGGGCATATTCACGTATAAGGAGCAGATGCAAGATGTGATTAAAGTAGTTCCGTACGAGCTTAGGAGAGTAAAAAGGGGATGGATAGATGCTAGGAGTAGAAAATTGATCTTCAGGATAGCAGAAGGAAGCGACATGAGCAAGGGGGTGAATGCAGCGGCAGAAGCCGCAACAGCGTTAGTAGAAGCGAATAAGGTGACTGTAAAGTGACATTCCAATCAAATTACAAACTTGGAGAGCAGCGTGCTGAAGAACACACGCATGCTCCGCCAGCTGACTAAGAAATTCATCGATTGTGCCAGGACCTTGGCTAGTACCCTGAACCACGATTTGGAGGCAGTGCGAGCACGTATGCAGGTATTAGATGCAAGGTTAACCTTGGAAATGTTATTGCGGTAACTAGGTAATAATATCTGAGATGCAAGGGTGGAGGTAACAAACTTAGAGGAGGCAGTCCATCAGGCGCTAAAAGGTCAATTAAGTCCTGTCTTGCTGTCATCCGACCACCTTCTGAACGGATTGAGGAAGGTGCAAGAAGAGTTCCCATCGCAATTGCAACTAGTAGTGGAACCGAATAGTCAGAACTTACCATTTCATTTTACTTTCATAGTGCAGCTGTGGGTGTAGTAATAGACAGCACGTGATAGTACATGTTGGTAAAAATGCCAGTAGCTGGGAAACATTAAGTATTTGGATGTTGCACAGTGCACACTTATCTTGTGAAGCTAGTGGCAGTTGGGAAATGTATGAAAGTAAGCGAAAAGTCGTGTTTCTACTAGCAGAAGACGGACATCGACACTTGGAGATGAGCGAAGGCAAGTTCCAGGAATGTCAGAATGTGGTGGTCACCATATGCTCAACTTGTGAGGTTATAATGAACCGGTATATACACAGCCTGCAACTATTTAAGGGAAAACCGGGCGAACATCTTCGCTCAAACCTTATTTGCGGAGAGCAGGGTTCCACTGGGTTTATTCAGTGTACAATGACACGGTGGTGGTCGCTAGTTGTTATGAGTTGGGGAAACTCAAGGTGTCAAAACGTTTGGAATCCCGAGGCAGCGGACTACTAATTAACGGGACTAAGTGTGATATAGTAGGACCTACATTTCACGGCGACTCTATTTAATGTGACAGAGCCACAGCTGTACTGGCCAAACGAAACACTAGAGATCTTAGCCAAACAGGACCTTACCTTTCTAAACGATACTTGAGAGCGAGGCCTGAACCGTTCCTTAAGCCAAATGATATCAGCCCAAGAAGGGCGGGTAACTGCCGAATAAAAGCTACAACATGTAAAGCAGTATTGGAATAGGAGACGTCAAGTAACAGTGGCTTTAAGCGTCATAATTCCTAACACCATAGTGATTCTGATTTTGTTCTGCTTAATTTTTTTTTTTATTTCAGGCGATGTAGCATGAGGAAACATGATCCTGGGATATTATATGTTGTGATAGACTGGACTCCCAGGGCAAGAGATGGCAGATAGATCGACTTATTTCATTTAGTATTTACGTAATAGACAGGGATGGACAAGTTGTGGTAAAGTACAGTTAAAGAATATAGTTGTAATTAGAGTATTGAGTCAGAATATGACCCAAGGGATCGGGTCTTCTGCATGGAATGAGGCAGTTTAGTGGCATTACCCAGTATTTTAGGTAAAAGTATTAAATCTTTACTGAAAGTAACATGGAGGCCGCCGCGGAGTATTGCGGTAACAGCGTTGGTTGTCAGCCCTTGTAGGGCACAATAACAGATGCGCAAGAGAGCTGCGAAGCTAGGAAGCTGAACACAGCAGCAAAGAACGATGTAGTAGGCCGGTCTTGCCACCACACTAGAGCGAGTCTGTTTGTTATGGGCAATGTGACTAGGCACCAGGTTTCAGAGAAATAGCTGGACAGCAACGAAGTATAAATGAGGCTGAATTTGAGGACAGAACGTCATTCGATTTGGGGACTTGGTCACTGCTGACTAGCCACACCACGACTCTGGAACATCGTCGAACAGTGAGATGACAGGGCAACGCCAGCAACAGTCTGCGGTTCGAAGGCAGGCTGCGTCTTCTGCCGTACTTGGTCCTGCACGGGACTTCACGCCATAGCTCAGCCGGCCTGCTGTCCGCGGCTGTTGCCGCTGACGTTGAAGCGCAGGGAGGGACTCGGCGTCACAGTGCCAGCCACCATCCGCCGCCTGTCCGAGGAGCGCGCCATATCATGGAGAGAAGAGCAACGGGGCCGCAGCCTGGCGTGTCGCTCCACGGGGAAGCGCCGCTGTGGCAACTGGATGTGACCTTGCCTTCGCCGCTGGGCCGGAGTCCTGACACAGCATCGCCGTGCGCCATCCTAGAAGCCGACGCCAGCTGCAGTGTCCAGAGCTCACGAGGAGAGGCGTGCCTGCCCCGTGTGGAACTGAAGATATAATAAAGTTATACTGTTAAATTGTCCATAGTGTTCCCACTGGTTTTCCACACACGCACCACCTCCTACAGGGGTGTCAGTACAGAGTGGTCCATACAGTCTCAATACATGTTCTCTGTGTCATCTGTCATTTTGTAACTTCAATAGAAATTGCCCACGGCTTAACAGACCTAAGACCAAAACACTGACACTCAACGTAGGAATTATCTAAGTGACATGGATATTGGTAGGCGTGATGAACATACTGAGCGGTGGTAAAATTTGCTGCTTTGAAGAGCGCGCCGCAGGGCGTAGTGTGAAGCAGTCGCCCTCCGTTTCTGGCGGTGGCGCCGCTGTGGCAATCGCAGCTTTGGTGTCTGGTGGGAAAGAGGGAAATGTTGCTGTTCACGTGCATTTAAGGGGTCGGGGTCAATCTCTCGTCCCCAGCTTGCTAGCCTGTATCCTGTCCGATTTTGTTAGGCAGTTAGCGTCTGTCTGTCGTTCGGAGTGCTAGTATGTCTGTCGTTCGGATCAACCTTTAAAGCCGGCAAAATGAGAGTCTTTCCACTCCGCCAGTAAGAGAACTCAGCGAGTGGTCGCCCGGTCGGGGCTTAGTTCCTGCATCTGAGTCTGCGCGCTAGGCCGCTAGTCTGCTCGAGTTTCCTCAGGAAATGGTCATTGGTGGTTGGATCGATCGGTTGGTCGGCCGCGCACTGAGACTCAATTTGACCTGTCGGTCTTGAGCGTCGGCGCATTTGAGGTCGCCACGTCAGTCCTGTGGGCCACGCCGTATAGCGAGGGGTAGTGGCATCGCGGTCGACACGAGAGCAACAGGAGTCAACCCACGACATCAGTCTGGCCCGTGAGAGCTGCGACGCCGTGGTGTAACTGATTCTCCGAGCGCATCTGGGTCCCTTCAGTTACCATCTTGTGGAGCTAGGCTCGGTCCTTTCCTGGTGCAGGAATGTCGTTTTGCCAGTGGGCGTGTTTCCTCTGCATTGTTGGGTCCGAGGCAGTGTTTCCGCCGTCGTGTGTTTGGAAGTGAGTTGGAGACGCACCAGCAGGGCAGTCGCGACGGAGCAGCAGTCGCGGACGGAGCAGCGGGCAGTTGGTCGGTTGGTGTGGACCAGGAAAGACGGGAGATCGGCGCGCCTTCCTGCGTCCGTTGAAGCGGCTGGCAGCGGACGGTTCGGGAGAGCGATTTGGGGGTGCTGCCCCAAGTCTTCTTGAGAAATCGCAGTTTATTAGAGGGTAAGTGATGGTGATATGTTGTGTGATTTACTCTTGTTAAATTTTGTTTTCTTGGTCAGTCTCTCGTCCCTAGCTTGCTCGTCTGTCTCTCGTCCGCATTTGTTGGGCAGTTAGTGTCTGTCTGTCGTTCGGAGCTGGCTGTGTCATGTTTGTCGGAGTTGGAGTTAACGAATTTATTGCTTGGAGTGTAAAACATATACAGACAGACAATTTATTATAATTTCAGAAAATTGGATGATTTACTCAAGAGAAAGGGATTCACAAACTGAGCAACCCTTAATGCCCTTATACAAGGAGTTACTAGGCTTGGCATTGACTGACAGAGTTATTAGATATCCTCCTTAGGAATATTGTGCCACATTCCGCCCATTAGAAGTGATAAATCTTCGAAATATCGAGCTGATTTGGGGACCGCACCCATAATGCTCCAGACGTTCTCAGATGGGGCGAGATCTGGCGACCTCGCTGGCCAGTACGCTGGTAAGCACGAAAACAAGCAGTAGAAACTCTCGCCAAGGTTGGCTTGTCATGAAGGGCAACAATACAGGGTGTAGAATATTGTCGACGTACCGTTGTGCCGCAACGATGCTGCGGATGACAACCAGAGAGGTCCTGCTATGAACATTGATACACTACTGGCCATTAAAATTGCTACACCACGAAGATGACGTGCTACAGACGCGAAATTTAACCGACACGAAGAAGATGCTGTGATATGCAAACGATTAGCTTTTCAGAGCATTCACACAGGGTTGGCGCCAGTGACGAAACCTACAACGTGCTGACATGAGGAAAGTTTCCAACCGATTTCTCATACACAAACAGAAGTTGACTGGCGTTGCCTGGTGAAACGTTGTTGTAATGCCACGTGCAAGGAGGAGAAATGCGTACCATCACGTTTCAGACTTTGATAAAGGTCGGATTGTGGCCTATCGCGATTGCGGTTTACCGTATCGCGACATTGCTGCTCGCGTTGGTCGAGATCCAATGACTGTTAGTCGAATATGGAATCGATGGGTTCAGGAGGGTAATACGGAACGCCGTGCTGGATCCCGACGGCCTCGTATCACTAGCAGTCAAGATTAAAGGCATCTTATCCGCATGGCTGTAACGGATCGTGCAGCCACGTCTCGATCCCTGAGTCAACAGATGGGGACGTCTGCAAAACAACAACCATCTGCACGAACAGTTCGACGACGTTCGCAGCAGCATGGACTATCAGCTCGGAGACCATGGCTGCGGTTACCCTTGACGCTGCATCACAGACAGGAGCCCATGCAATGGTGTACTCGACGACGAACCTGCCTGCACGAATGGCAAAACGTCATTTTTTCGGACGAATCCACGTTCTGTTTACAGCATCATGATAGTCGCATCCGTGTTTGGCGACATCGCGGTGAACGCACGTTGGAAGCGTGTATTTGTCATCGCCATACTGGCGTATCACCCGGTGTGATGGTATAGGGTGCCATTGGTTACACGTCTCGGTCACCCCTGGTTCTCATTGACGGCACTTTGAATAGTGGACGTTACATTTCAGATGTGTTACGACCCGTGGCTCCACCCTTCACGCGATCCCTGAGAAACCCTACATTTCAGCAGGATAATGCACGACCGCATGTTGCATGTCCTGTACGTGCCTTTCTGAATACATAAAATGTTCGACTACTGCCCTGGCCAGCACATTCCCCAGATCTCTCACTAATTGAAAACGCCTGGTCAATGGTGGCCGAGCAACTGGCTCTCACAATACGCCAGTCACTACTCTTGATGAACTACGGTATCGTATTGAAGCTGCATGGGCAGCTGTACCTGAACATGCCATCCAAGCTCTGTTCGGCTCAATGCCCAGGCGTATCAAGGCCGTTATTACGGCCAGACGTGGTTGTTCTGGGTACTGATTTCTCAGGATCAATGCACCCAAATTAAGTGAAAATGTAATCTCATGTCAGTTCTAGTATAATATATTTGTCTAATGAGTACCCGTTTATCATCTGCATTTCTTCTTGGTGTAGCAATTTCAATGACCAGTAGTATAGCATACCAGACCATCATTCTTGACCGATGGGTCGTATGGCGAGCGACAGTTAGGCTGATAAACCATCGCTGTCCGGGGCGTCTCTAACCGCGTCTTGAGTTGCAGTCTCATTGACAAGAGAAGAAACGTCTTCATTGACGACTCTCGCCCTTAAATGAACCCCGACAACCAGCGAGGACGCGTCTGGAGGCGTGCCAGAGACGCCCCAGGTAGCTGTTGGATAGAAACCAGTCTGTTGCCCTCCATAGAGCTCGACAACCAGCAGTGATGGTCTAGGGTGTCACTTCTTTTCATAGCCGGATATCTTTGATTGTCGTCCGCGGCACATTTACAGCAGAGCGATACGTCAACGATATTCTGTACCCTGTATTGTAGTCCTTCATGGCAAGCAATTCTAGGATTTCATTTCAGAAAGATAATGGCCGCCCGCACTGGACGAGATTTCCACTGCTTGTCTTCTTGCTTGTCAAACCCTATCTTGGCGTCACCGGATCTCTCTCCAGCTGAGAACGTTTGGAGCATAATGCGCCGAACCTTCGAGCCAGCCTGGTTCTAACTCACTAATTTGACATAATTTGGTATGATATCCCTCAGGAGGACATCCAACAACTACATCAAAAAATGGTTCAAAGGGCTCTGGGCACTATGGGATTCAACATCTGAGGTCATCAGTCCCCGAGAACTTAGAACTACTTAAACCTAACTAACCTAAGGGCATCACACACATCCGTGGTCGAAGCAGGATTCGAACCTCCGACCGGCGCGTCGCGCGGTTCCAGACTGTAGCGCCTAGAATTGCTCGGCCACCCCAACCGGCAACAACTACATCAAACAATACCAAGCCGAATAACTGCTTGCATAAGAGTCAGAGGTGGACCAACACGTTACTGACTTGCTCGATTTTTTAAGCTCTTTCACTTGAATAAATCACCGAATTTTTCGGAGATTTTAGTCATTTGTTTGTATATGTACATCAAATTTACCAATTCCCCTCCCATTCGGATAATTGCTTCGTGCTGCGTCATCTTTGTGCTAGTGTTTTCTGTTTTGCTCAATCCTGAGTTCAGCATATATCTATTTATTACTCCATAACCCTTTCCTTATTGGTGTTGTAATATCCTCTCACTTTGTCAGTATCAAAAAAAAAAAAAAAAAAAAAAAGAAAAAAGAAAACAGTGGCCCATTGCATTAACAACGTTGGCGACGCCTTACACAGTCGCATAATGGATACGAAATCAATTTAAAATGCCATCGGCCTCTTAATGTATACCGCACGTGCAAACCGGGGCAAGAGCATTTAATTTTTTCCGCCTGTAGCTGCAAGAGCTGTAGAAAACTTTGGGTGAGGTAACGCAAGCAATCCATCTTATTCATTCGACTTTGTCAGTGAGACAGATCCAGTCACATGGGCATTTACGGCTTCTGTTCGTATTGTCCGTTGGCGTTCGTCTCAGAATCTTCAGCCTACGATCGTTCAGCAATTTTCCTGACGTTCCGCCAGCACGCTCTCTCCCGCCACCTCTCTCAGATGAAGATCCAGCGTCTTATCCAATCCAGCATCTTCACTGGTTGGAAGCCTGCATTGCAGAACACTAGGCCTTACCGCGAGGTTCGCATTCTTGGTTTAACTTCCTCTAAAACCTATCTGGGAACGAAACGTTTGAAGCCTTTTTACGCCCACAAGCCTGTATAAGTGCAGTACCTCGACATGGTAGACAGAGGAAGACAGTCTATACAATATGGTAATTCGCGTGGAGAACACTGCAAAGAGCTTCGAGTTCGCGCATTTATCAGAGATGTAGCACAGGTGTTAGACGAGTTTGGGTCCACTATTACTGTATTATTAAGCTGAGGAAACGGCAGGGAAGCAAAGAACCGTATTGTAACTCTGTAATACTAAAAAAATTCACCGCCAGGTACCGACGAACTTTCACGTTTACGGAATGAGCCAGTCATCAGGTATCCTGCGTGGACAAAGCGTGCGCATGGAAAACGGTAATTAATGATCATGTTGTGATGACACTGAAATTCGGTGAAGGGTCTTGATCCACGATTTCTTTTTCGCACTGGTGAATTGAAGAGCAGTGTAAACAGAAACGCTTTGGACAACACTATGATCTTCACACACCGGCCTTAGTCTGAAACTGTGTTTTCTCTGTATGATAATCTCACCACCCGAAGAGCAATGATCATTTGCACTGCAGTTCAAAAAAATCAGATGGACCTGCCGAACTGATATCAAAACTTCGAACTGAATCCCTGTCGACGTTTTGGAAACCACTGGAGATGTCTGAAGACTGGTTTGATGCAGTTCTCCACGCCACTCTATCCTGTGAAAGCCTAATCATCTCTGAACAACTACTGTAACTTACAGCTTTCTGAATCGCTTACTGTATTCATCTCTTCGTCTCCCTCTACAATTTTTACCCTCCTCACTTCCCTCCAGTACCACATTGGTGATCCATTGATGTCTCAGAATGTTTGCTGTCAAGCAATCCCTTCATCTAGTCGAATTGTGCCATAAATTTCTTTCCTCCCTAGGTAGATTCACTAGCTTTTCTTTAGTTACGTGATCTACTGCTCTAATCTTCAGCATTTGTTGGTATTACCACATTTCAAAAGCTTCTATTCTCTTCTTATCTAAATTACTTATCGTCCACGTTTCTCTTCCATACATGGGTACACTCCTTACGAATACTTCTTAGCACTTAAATCTGTATTCGATGTTAACTCTCTTCCTCAAAAACGCTTTTCTTGATTGCGATTCTACTTATTACATCCTTCTACTTCGGCAGACATCATTTATTTTCCTGCCCAAGTAACAAAATTCGTCTACTACTGTAAGTGTTTTGTTGCCTAATCTAATTCGCTCAGCATCATCTGATTTAATTTGACTAAGGGAATAATCGAACAAATTTCAGTTCTAGAGTATTTGCCGTGACAGTAGCAAAAGGAAACGTTACACGTTTCTGGTTATGTTGCTGGTGTCTTTGAAACGAATGACAATAAGTGTCTTTTATTCTTGCGCACATACTACAAAGGCTTTCAGAAATTCCCGTCACAAAGATCTAGGACTTCTAGAGGGGAGCTAGTAGATAATACACTCCTGGAAATGGAAAAAAGAACACATTGACACCGGTGTGTCAGACCCACCATACTTGCTCCGGACACTGCAGGAGGGCTGTACAAGCAATGATCACACGCACGGCACAGCGGACACACCAGGAACCGCGGTGTTGGACGTCGAATGGCGCTAGCTGCGCAGCATTTGTGCACCGCCGCCGTCAGTGTCAGCCAGTTTGCCGTGGCATACGGAGCTCCATCGCAGTCTTTAACACTGGTAGCATGCCGCGACAGTGTGGACGTGAACCGTATGTGCAGTTGACGGACTTTGAGCGAGGGCGTATAGTGGGCATGCGGGAGGCCGGGTGGACGTACCGCCGAATTGCTCAACACGTGGGGCGTGAGGTCTCCACAGTACATCGATGTTGTCGCCAGTGGTCGGCGGAAGGTGCACGTGCCCGTCGACCTGGGACCGGACCGCAGTGACGCACGGATGCACGCCAAGACCGTAGGATCCTACGCAGTGCCGTAGGGGACCGCACCGCCACTTCCCAGCAAATTAGGGACACTGTTGCTCCTGGGGTATCGGCGAGGACCATTCGCAACCGTCTCCATGAAGCTGGGCTACGGTCCCGCACACCGTTAGGCCTTCTTCCGCTCACGCCCCAACATCGTGCAGCCCGCCTCCAGTGGTGTCGCGACAGGCGTGAATGGAGGGACGAATGGAGACGTGTCGTCTTCAGCGATGAGAGTCGCTTCTGCCTTGGTGCCAATGTTGGTCGTATGCGTGTTTGGCGCCGTGCAGGTGAGCGCCACAATCAGGAATGCATACGACCGAGGCACACAGGGCCAACACCCGGCATCATGGTGTGGGGAGCGATCTCCTACACTGGCCGTACACCACTGGTGATCGTCGAGGGGACACTGAATAGTGCACGGTACATCCAAACCGTCATCGAACCCATCGTTCTACCATTCCTAGACCGGCAAGGGAACTTGCTGTCCCGAAAGGACAATGCGCGTCCGCATGTATCCCGTGCCACCCAACGTGCTCTAGAAGGTGTAAGTCAACTACCCTGGCCAGCAAGATCTCCGGATCTGTCCCCCATTGAGCATGTTTGGGACTGGATGAAGCGTCGTCTCACGCGGTCTGCACGTCCAGCACGAACGCTGGTCCAACTGAGGCGCCAGGTGGAAATGGCATGGCAAGCCGTTCCACAGGACTACATCCAGCATCTCTACGATCGTCTCCATGGGAGAATAGCAGCCTGCATTGCTGCGAAAGGTGGATATACACTGTACTAGTGCCGACATTGTGCATGATCTGTTGCCTGTGTCTATGTGCCTGTGGTTCTGTCGGTGTGATCATGTGATGTATCTGACCCCAGGAATGTGTCAATAAAGTTTCCCCTTCCTGGGACAATGAATTCACGGTGTTCTTATTTCAATTTCCAGGAGTGTATTTTGAACTCGAACTGAAGTCTGGAAACGCGCCGTTTCCGTACTACAACAGAAATTGTTGATAACGCTACTACTTTCATAAGTTAATTATTAGTCGTGATGCCATACATCATTTGTTTTACGGTTACACTCATCAATAGGCAGAGAAATTGCTTGTGCACCCGTAGACGGGTTCTCTTCAATACAGCACGGGTTGTTACAGTACGGCTGTCCGCCGTATCCTTGGAGCACGAGTCACGCCTGTTGACGGTAAAGGTAGCCTTTTCCCTAGGCTGTTGCGTAACTGTGACGAAATGGGTATGCCATGGGGTCGGACATCATGGAGATCGATCCTGATAAAGGCGACGACCAGGTCTTCCATTATCTTGATATTTGCCATTCAGAAGGACCTCAGATTATCGTTGGGCCTGAGAGCTGGCTAAAACCCGCAGTAAAAAGCTCTGAGATATTTAGTGAGTCTTGGAATGTCTATCCGCAAGACTGATTAGACGTAACAGGAGGGGAGTCGACAAAAATATTGTCTCTACTGAGGTTGGAATTGAGTCTGATAGTAAAGTTATCTGGTCGCGCATAACTGGCCTAGATGAAACCAAGTTAATTGTTGGATTTTTTTGCCGAGCACCGTACTCCGCTGTGACAGTTGTAGAGCCATCCAAAGGAAGTACATGGTCAGATGTGCATAAACACCCAAATCACGCAATAGTTATTGGTGGTGACTTTAACCTACCGAGTGTAGACTGAGACATGCATAGATTCGTTGCGTGGAGTACAGGCAGACAGTCTCGAGAAGTACTTTTGAACACTTTTTTCGAAAACTGTCTTGAACAGCTAGTTCGTCAGCCAACAGCAATAGAACCATCTTGGACCTTGTAACTACAAACTGGCTCTACCTAATCGATGGCGTCAGTGTAGAGACGAGGATTAGCGATCATGATGTCATCATTGCGACTATGATTAAGAGGGCTAGGAGAGTGTATCTGCTACAAAGATCAGATAAACCATTGTTAGCATCTCACTTAAACAATGAACTGCAATCATTTAGTTACAGAATGATGGCCGTAGAAGAATTTAAACAGACTGTAAATCGTGCCCTGGACAAGTATCCACCGTGGTTTATTAACGAAATTCGGCAAATGCTGACGAAGCAAAGGTTGTTGCACTTCCGGCTCAAAAGAGGACGCGCAAATGACGACAGGCAAAGTTTAGTAGAGATTCGTGGGTCTGTGAACAGATCTATGCGGGAAGCATACAACAACTACCACCGTCACACCTTAGCAAAAGATCCGGCAGAGAACCCGAGAAAATTCTGGTCCTATGTAAGACCGGTAAGCGGGTCCAGAGCTTCCATTCAGTCACTCGTTGGCCCGTTTGGTTTGGCAGTGGGAGATAGCAACGCGAAAATCGAAGTTTTAAATTGAACGTTCAAGAAACCTTTCACGCAGGATACTCGCACAAACGTACCGTCGTTTGAGCATCCCGTATGGATGCCATAGTAACAAGCGTCCCTGGAGTAGCGAAGCAACTGAAAGAGTTGAAAACTAACAAGTCGCCGGATCCGAATGAAATCATAATTCGGTTTTGCGAAGAATACTCTACGTCGTTGACCCCTTTCTTAGTTTGCATTTATCACTTATGACCAGAGCAAAGTGTCAAGCGACTCGAAAAAAGCGCAGGTGACTCCTGTGTATCAGAAGGGTATAAAAATGGACCCGCAAAATTACAGACCAATATCCATAATATCGGTTTTCTGCAGAATTCTAGAGAATATAATAAATATCCTTGAGAGCGAAAAGCTCATGTCCACGAATCAGCATAGCTTTAGAAAGCATCGTGCATGCGAAATCCAGCTAGCTCTTTTCTCACATGGTATACTGCGAAGTATGGATGAAGGGCCACAGGCAGATTCAGTATTTCTAGATTTTCGAAAGGCATTCAACACGGACTCCACTGCAGACTGTTAACGAAGGGGCGTGCATACACAATAGCCTCCCAGATATGTGAGTAGCTCGAAGACTTCTTAAGCAATAGAACCCAGTATGTTGACCTCGACGGCGAGTGTTCATCAGAGACAAGGGTATCGTCACAAGTGCCGCAGAGAAGTGTAACGCGTGAGCTGTTATCCTCTACATATGAGGGCTATTCGGAAGGTGAGGAACGATCGGTCGTGAAATGGAAACCACTGTGAAAATCTGGCGATTCTTTTCACAGACTTTTAGGGCAGCGTCATTAGTATGTCCGTCGATCGCATCAAGACTCTCTTTTCAGTTGTGAGCCGGTAAAGGTGCCTAGAACAACGATGTCTCCCGCCAAGTAGGAGGGCCCGCTGAGAGGCTTCACCTTAATGAATGTAGCCCACCTAACTCATCTGCCACGCACTTCATTGGCCTCTGAGCACTATGAGACTTAACATCTGAAGTCATCAGTCCCCTAGACGTAGAACTACTCAAACCTAAATAACATAAGGACAGCACACACATCCATGCCCGAGGCAGGATTCGAATCTGCGACCGTAGCAACAACGCGGTTCCGGACTGAAGCGCCTACGCACTTCATTCTTAATGGCAATTCTCAGCCGCACTCATCAGGGGCAGTGAAGACGCTCCTGCAGCCTTGTCGATGGAAAGTGTTCGATCACCCACAACACAGCCATAATTGGCTCGTCCTGAGTGTCATCTCTGTTCACATGAAACGCTGGATATGAAGACAACACTAGGGCCCAGGCTACGGGCTATAGACCAGCGTAGAGAATTATCAGACAGCACAGGCGGCTGCCTGCTATGACGATGGTGTTGGAAATTTGGTATAACGCTCCGACAAATGTCTAGGTCGGAGCAGAGAATATGTAGAGAAGTACCTGGAAGGTGCAGCTAAATGTCCGAAGAAAACAGTTTTGATTTTCACTGTGGTTTCCATTTCAAGACCGATCGTTCCTTACTTTCCAAACAATCCTCGTATATAAATGGCTTGGCAGATAGGATAGGCAGCAATCTGCAGTTGTTTGCTGATGATGCTGTACTGTACGGTAAAGTGTCGGAGTTGAGTGACTGTAGGAGGACACAAGATGACCCAGAAAAAATTTCTAGTTATTGTCATGAATGGCAGCTAGCTTTAAATGTAGAAAAATGTGTGTTAATGCTGATGAGTAGGGGAAACAAAACCGGATAGATCATTAGTAGTGTCCCGCTTGACACAGTCACGTCATTTAAATATCTGGACGCAACGTTGCGAGGCGATATGAAATGGAAAGTGCATGTGAGGATTGTGGTAGGGAAGACTCTGTTTATTGGAGGAATTTTACGAAAGTGTGGTTCATCTGTGCTGGAGACAGCATATAGAACGCTAGTGAGATCTATTTTTGAGTACTGCTCGAGTATTTGGGATCCGCATCAGGTAGGATTCAAAGAATATATCGAAGCAATTCAGAGGCTAGCTGCTCGATTTGTTACCGGAAGGTTCGATCAGCATGCAATTGTTACGGATATGCTTCGAGAGCTCAAGTGGAAATTCCAGGACGGGATATGACGTTCATTTTGAGGACTACTACTGAGAGATTTTAGAGAAATGGTATTTGAAGCTGGCTGCAGAACGATGCTACTGCCGCAAACATACATTCTGCGTAGGTACGACGAAGACAAGATATCAGAAATTAGGGCTCATACGGAGACATATAGACAGTTGTTTTTCCCTCGCTCCATCTGTGAGTGGAACAGGAAAGGGAATGACTTACCGTACTGTGGCTTGCGTAGTATGTACGTATATGTAGATGTAGATGTCGGCATATTCTGCAAACATGTACTCAGCCTTGTCCCTCTAACACTCACTGATGCGTGAATGAGGCTCGAAACAGGTCAGAGAGTTAGGACAGACGTCAACTGACATCAGCCGATCGGAAGAAACCACCACCCTGCATGACTACCCCATTGCATACCTACCTAGAAAGCGTGTCCTCAAACGGCTATAGCATGGAAACTGTACGTTTCCGGACATCGGATCCTATTCAAAATATTCTATATTCACTGCCTTCTACACGTCCTAGATGTTTGTGACGAGAATTCCGAACACCCTGTGTACATGAAGAGGAGCATGCTAGCAGCAAAATTGTTCCGTAAGAACATTCGTAATGTAGTCAATGGGTTATTCGTCCCCTACGTGCGAAATATGTCGAGGTGTCTTCACTTTTTTGATAAAATACTGCTTCTGATAAGCATGTGTTGTTAAGGAAACGAGCTGCATAAATTTACCTCAGAATACTCATGCTTTTCTACAAAACAGCGCAAGTCTTAAGCACAAATATAGAACTGCATTATCATCAGTGATATCATCAATGATGAGATAAGTTTCAGTAGTAAAATTTTTACTTGCTAGAAGATAAACACAGCCCGGTTTCGGGACCTGTGTACCACCTTCAGGTGCATATAAAATGTGAGTCCATATATGTCGAATAACAGACGCTAAATTAGGTTAAAATAGTGCATCCCTAATTTAGCCTCTGTTATTCGACTTTTGTGGACTTACATTTTATGCGCACCTAAAGACAGGACTCAGGTCCAGAAACCAGAATGTACCTTCATTTTAAGGAATAAAAAGTTTTCCAACTGTAGTGGATCTTATCATGGACGACTGAGTTGTGGATGTCCCGTCAAGAGAAACTTAAATTCATTAACCCAGGCTGCTGTGCATCGACTGACTCGTAAGTCTGGCGAATTGGCTGATTGTGAGGAGAGCAGTGGGACTCCAGACGGAACGGCTACCTGTCTGTCACAGATTGTATGTAATATTGAACAGGATTAATATGAAAGTTGTTCAAACGGTAGTCACCACTGGGACTCACTCACTTCATATGAGGAAACCTATAGAAACAAAATTAGTATTGAAACATTCTTAAACTGCGTAGCAGGCCGAGACTCGAACTCGGGACCCTTGCCTTTCGCGGGATTGTGGGCAAGGGCGCTTGCCCGCCAAAGGCAAAGATCCTGAGTTCCAGTCTTGGTCCAGCACAGAGGTTTAATCTCACAGGAAGTTTGATATCACCCACCTCCGCTACAGAGTGAAATATCCGAGTCGTGGTGAGGAAAATTGCTGTTTTGAAGAGCGCGCCGCAGCGCGTTGTGTGAAGCAGTCGCCCTCCGTTTATGGCGGTGGCGCCGCTGTGGCAATCGTAGCTTTGGTGTCTCCCTCTGGTGGGAAAGCGGAAAGGTTGCCTGTTCACTTGCATTTAAGGGGCGCTATCAGATCGCCACTTGGTCAGTCGGTGTGAGGCTGGGCCAGTCTCGAGTCACCAGTTGGTGGTCTGTCTCTCGTTCGCATTTGTGCGGCAGTTAGTGTCTGTCTGTCATCGGAGTGTGAGTATGTCTGTCGTTTGGATCGAAGTTTAAGCCAGAAAATGAGAGTCTTGCCTCTCCGCCAGTAACAGAACTCAGCTAGTGGTCACCCGGTCGGGACTGAGTTCCTGCATCTGAGTCTGCGCGTTACGCCGCCAGTCTGGTCGAGCTGCTCGGGCAACGGTCATAGGCGATTGGATCGGTCGGTTGGTCGGTCGCGCACTGAGACACGAGATGACTTGTCCGCCTTGAGCGTCGGCGCATGTGAGATCACTACGTGAGTCCAGTGGGCAGCGCCGTGAGACGGGAGATCGGCGCGCCTTCATGCGTCCGTTGAAGCGGCTGGCAGCGGACGGTTCGGGAGAGCGTTGGGGGTGCTGCGCCAGGTCCTCGCCAGGAATCGTAGTTTATTAGAAGTTAAGTGATTGGAGATATGTAGCTTCACTAACTTGTTAAATTGTAATTGTTTTCTTGGTGAGGTCACCAGCCGCTTTGTTTTGGGGTCATCCCACCATTCTTCTCCGTTTGCCCACCCGCGGAAAGGTGGCTATTTGTGAATTGGGTGGTCCGTTTTGCCCTTATGGAGTCGGGGAGGCTTAGAGCAATCTGCGGGTCGGGTTGTTCAGTAATCCCCCTGTCAATGTGCCATACGTTAATTGCTGCCTCTGTCATGTTTGTCGGATTCGGTATTAACGAATTTATAGAATTAAGGTGTAAAGGCCGAATTCCTGAAATATGTTTTTATCTTGCCTATCATCTTGCGAGGCGGTATATGTGTAATGTAGAGACTGTTGTACATTTTATGTACGTCTGAATTTCATGGGTTTTATTTAGTCAGTTTTATAGAGTTGCCATCCTTCCACCGTAAGAGTCCTTTTAAAAACAAATTGCAGTTTCGGTGTGAGTGTTTGTACCATTACCATCCCTCTTACGGGGTGCATAGTTAATGTGTTTGTGTGAGTTGTTAAAATTTTTATTTTACTCTGGTGTGTTGCAGATTGCACCAGTGTAGTCTTTCAGAGATTGTTGTGAGCGGTCGTGACTACGGCCGTGTTGGAGCAGCAGGCTTCTCAGCCCGAGGGCTGATACTGTCAATATTGTTCTTTCTGCCTCTAAATAAAATTGTAACTTGATATTTCGAGGGTGCTTTTCTGCTTATAAATTTTAAAATCTGTTTTGATAAAGCTTTTATGAATAAAATTCCCAATTGTTAAAGGTAATTTCATTTTCATCAGTTACTCCCTGACAATTACTTCCACGTTCACCTAGTGTGATTGAATGCGTTAATGTTCTTGATGAATCGCTAGTAAATAAAGTAAATTCTTTAAGAAAAGATTTTGAAAGTAAATTCACGGTTCAATATCCATTCTGGAAACATAGCCCAGGCTGTTGCTAGACCATGTCTCCACAGTTTTCTTTTATCCAGGAATTCTAGTCATGCAAGTTTCGCAGGAGAACTTCTGTGAGGTTTGGAAGGTAGGAGATCAGGCACTGACGTAGGCTATGCTGTTAGGACGATGAGTCGTGTTTTGGTAGCTCTTTTTCAGGCGCATGCTCCAGAGCATTGGGGTGTACCCGGTGTGAGAAGAGATTGAAGGTACAGTACAGGATGTACTGTTGTGAGATATTAACGGTAATCACAGGATGTTTAACCCTCGATGAACGAAAAGACGAGATGGACAACTCGCCCTCAGACTGCAATGACACCCCTGAAAACAAAAAAACAAAAAAATTATAAAATAATTGAATTGTACACTTTTCTTTCTCCCTTCGTTTTTTTAGAGAACGATCAGAAGCGTGTTTCGTTTTTCTGTGCAGGCAGAGCCTGAAGTGATGGCAAAATGTCGTCGTAGTTAGATTATAGGGTGAAAGTGGCAGTGGTATTAGACATTGTTTTTGTTTATAGGTTATATAGGTTTTGGGGGTAGTATTGGTGTCAGGAGCCATCGCCTGAAGTGAAAGATATACTTACATGGATATGATGTCCTTTCGGTCATTCTTGAAAGAACAGAAACCATTGATGCCCTGCAGCCGTCTAGAACGAAATTTGAATTATATTAACACCTTGAGCTGCTGAAGGGCGTTGATATATATCAACGGGGACAGGTGAAAACGTATGCCCCGACCGGGACTCGAATCCGGGATCTCCTGCATACATGGCAGACGCTCTATCCATCTGAGCCACCGAGATCGCAGATGAATAGCGTGACTGTAGGGACTACCTCGCGCACGCCTCTCGTGAGACCCACATTCTCACTTTTCATGTCCACAGATTACAATCGAAGTGTCGCACCCCATCACACTCATTGCTCGTGGAAGACATTCTTACCAAGTCCCTGCAGTCGCGCTATTCTTCTGTGCCCTCGGTGGCTCAGATGGATAGAGCGTCTGCCATGTAAGCAGGAGATCCGGGGTTCGAGTCCCAGTCGGGGCACACATTTTCACCTGTTCTCGTGATATATATCAGTGCCCTTCAGCAGTTGAAGGTGTTAATATAATTCTAATCTCGTTGAAGCGAAAGAGGTCTAGGAAAAAAAAAGTCTATAGAGTACTTGCTGGCGAAAGGCAAAGGTTCCGAGTTCGAGTGTCGGTCCGGGGAACAGTTTTAATGTGGAGGTGAGTTTCATATCAGCGCAGACTAATCTGCCAAATGAAATATTCATTCAAGATTCGATCTGCATCCACTGCTGATTGAAAGTGTCGCCAGCAGAGTTCGAGCCGCCAAAACGGCCAATGGTGGACACACCCCATATTAATGTCGCTTAATTTATGTCCGAATATTTTTGATCAGGTAGTATATTCCACATTGACGTTGAAAAGTAGGTTATGTGTTCCCTACCAGCCATGAATTCCATCACCTTTACGCGTAGTTATTATTGTTTCAGAATTTGACACAACAGAGGAGGCTGAGAGCGTTCACTTCCGGGAAGAGGCGCCCACGGCAGACTACCGGAGGCCGGCCCGCTGCTGCCGCCGCCGCTGCTCCCACTGTGCGGCGACGCGACAAATGGTGGGGTGGCGCGTCGCGTCGCGGAGGAATCCGGCGGTGGTTTATGGCGGCGGTAGCGGCTGCCGGCGGCGTCGTCGACTGCCCGCTGCGGCCACAACTCTCGCGTCACCGAACAGTCCGGCCCGGCCACAAAAACAGACGTCAGCGCCGATCGCCGATGGCCGCCCAGATACGCGGCTCCCCCGTAAACTTGTCGCCGGGGCCGGCGATTAATCTGGGCGAGCCGCGCATATGAACGCGCCCGTCCTTTGTGCGCTGCCCGCTGCCCGCTGCCCGCTGCCAGCCGCCAGCCAGACATACGGCCGGCGACGGCCCGGGCACAAACACATCTCGTACGCTACACGCACTCATATAATACGCGCGCCGTGGGAGACGCGGCGCTGCTGCGAGAGCGCCGACTCGGGCGACTGCTGCAGTCGGCGCGTCCGTCTTTCCACTGGGCGGCCGGCAAGTCATCTCTCGTAAATGAGGCCACGGATTTCAAGAGTGTTGTAACCTAGAACGGGCCTGGTAGCCACCGACAAGCTCCTCGTTCCAGGGAAACTTGCCAAATTATGATTCCCCGCAAAATTTCTGAGGACAGATATGAGGGTTAGAACTTGAATAATGGCAACAATTTTTTACAACCAATACAAAATACGAGGGTGGTTTGAAAGGTTCTCTGAACCATCACGAAAGGCCAGCTCTAGCGCAACGAGTTGTTCACGTGATATTCTTTGGACTATTGCCTGTAAAAACGTGCCACGTCAGTGCTCTTGGAAGAGAGCTGTGGCGGTGACGTGGCTCTGTTGTTGTTCCCGCTTAGTGATTTGAGAAGATGGAAAAAATCGAGATTCGAACAGTGATTAAGTACTTCGTAAAGAAAGGTATGAAAGCAAAGTAAACTACTAGCCACCAAAACTGCTACACCAAGAAGAAATGCAGATTATAAACGGATATTCATTGGACAAATATATTATACTAGAACTGACATGTGATTACATTTTCACGCAATTTGGGTGCATAGATCCTGAGAAATCAGTACCAAGAACAACCACCTCTGGCCGTAATAACGGCCTTGATACGCCTGGGCATTGACTCAAACTGAGCTTGGATGGCGTGTACTGGTACAGCTGCCCATGCAGCTTCAACACGATACCACAGTTCATCAAGAGTAGTGACTGGCGTATTGTGATGAGCCAGTTGCTCCGCTACCATTTACCAGACGTTTTCAATTGGTGAGAGATCTGGACAATGTGAACCTGCAATATGCGGTCGTGCATTATCCTGCCGAAATGTAGGGTTTCGCAGGGATCGATTGAAGGGTAGAGTCACGGGTCGTAACACATCTTAAATGTAACGTCCACTGTTCAAAGTGCAGTCAATGCGAACAAGAGGTGACCGAGACGTGTAACCAATGGCACCCCATACCATCACACCGGGTGATACGCCAGTATGGCGATGACGAATACACGCTTCCAATGTGCGTTCACATCGATGTTGCCAAACACGGATGCGACCATCATGATGCTGTACACAGAACAGAACCTGGATTCATCCGAAAAAATGACGGTTTGCACCCAGGTTCGTCGATGAGGACACCATCGCAGGCGCTCCTGTCTGTGATGCAGCGTCAAGGGTCGTAACACATCTCCGAGCTGATAGTCCATGCTGCTGCAAACGTCGTCGAACTGTTCGTGCAGATGGATCTCGACCAACGCGAGCAGCAATGTCGCGATACAATAAGCCGCAATCGCAGTTGGCTACAATCCGCCCTTTATCAAAGTCAGAAACGTGATGGTACGCATTTCTCCTTCTTACACGAGGCATCACAACAACGTTTCACCAGGCAACGCCGGTCAACTGCTGTTTGTGTATGAGAAATCGGTTGCAAACTTTCCTCATATCAGCACGCTGAAGGTGTTGCCACCGGCGCCAACCTTGTGTGAATGCTCTGAAAAGATTATCATTTGCATATCACAGCATATTCTTCCTGGCGGTTAAATTTCGCGTCTGTAGCACGCCATCTTCATGGTGTAGCAATTTTAATGGCCAGTAGTGTACATTCATGCCGATTTCCAGAATACACTGGGGTACTCTGCTCCTTCATATTCAACTCTTGCCAAGTGGACAACTGAATTTAAATTTGGTCGGGAGAGCTTAGATGATGATCCGCGCAGTGGTCGGCCAAGATGTGTCACTACTCCATGAATCATTGCATAAGTGCACAAAATGGTCACGGACGATCGCCGATTGAAAGTGAGTGAAACTGCTCACGCATGCCAGATGTCATCTGAAAGGGTGTATCATATTTTAACTGAAGATGTAGAAATGAAAAAATTATCTGCAAGATCGGTGGTGTGACCCTTGACGCTGTATCAAAAACACATTAGAATGCACATTTCGGAACAATGTCTTCGGGTAAACGAACAAGATTTTTTACTCCGGTTTGTGATCACAGATTAAACTTGGGTGCACTACTATACGCCAGAGACAAAACAACAATCAAAGCAGTGGAAACATTCTGATTCTGTTTGTAGATTACCTACCACTGGACCAACAATTACTGGAGAATACTATGATAACCTCCTGGACAAACTGCAACAAAAGATGCGCGAAAAAAGACCAGGTTTTGCATGGAAGAAAGTCTTCTTTCATCAAGACAATGCGCGCCCGCACACATGTGCCTTCACCATGGCAAAATTACACGAACTAAGGTATGAATTATTGCCACACCCGCCTTATTCACATCATCTGGCTCTGTCAGACTTCCATCTCCTCCAAAAACTGGAAACTTTTCTTGGTGGACGAAGATTCACGTTAAACGTAGAATTGGTAGCCAGATTTGACAGCTATTTTGCAGGCCTGTGGGAAACTCCTTTTCGACATGGGATCAAGGCACTGGACCATCATTGGACCAAGTGCATTAAACTCAATGAGACTACACTGAAAAATAAAAAAAAATCTGTGATATAAATACTTTTTTTCTCTATCGTTCCGAGAACTTTTCAAACCACCCTCGAACACATCTCAAGAAAAGTTTTGCATCGCCCCTTTATTTCGAAATTAGTGGCACAGAAAAATATAACAAAAATAAAAGACTCTGAGGCATGAATATACACTCCTGGAAATGGAAAAAAGAACACATTGACACCGGTGTGTCAGACCCACCATACTTGCTCCGGACACTGCGAGAGGGCTGTACAAGCAATGATCACACGCACGGCACAGCGGACACACCAGGAACCGCGGTGTTGGCCGTCGAATGGCGCTAGCTGCGCAGCATTTGTGCACCGCCGCCATCAGTGTCAGCCAGTTTGCCGTGGCATACGGAGCTCCATCGCAGTCTTTAACACTGGTAGCATGCCGCGACAGCGTGGACGTGAACCGTATGTGCAGTTGACGGACTTTGAGCGAGGGCGTATAGTGGGCATGCGGGAGGCCGGGTGGACGTACCGCCGAATTGCTCAACACGTGGGGCGTGAGGTCTCCACAGTACATTGATGTTGTCGCCAGTGGTCGGCGGAAGGTGCACGTGCCCGTCGACCTGGGACCGGACCGCAGCGACGCACGGATGCACGCCAAGACCGTAGGATCCTACGCAGTGCCGTAGGGGACCGCACCGCCACTTCCCAGCAAATTAGGGACACTGTTGCTCCTGGGGTATCGGCGAGGACCATTCGCAACCGTCTCCATGAAGCTGGGCTACGGTCCCGCACACCGTTAGGCCGTCTTCCGCTCACGCCCCAACATCGTGCAGCCCGCCTCCAGTGGTGTCGCGACAGGCGTGAATGGAGGGACGAATGGAGACGTGTCGTCTTCAGCGATGAGAGTCGCTTCTGCCTTGGTGCCAATGATGGTCGTATGCGTGTTTGGCACCGTGCAGGTGAGCGCCACAATCAGGACTGCATACGACCGAGGCACACCGGGCCAACACCCGGCATCATGGTGTGGGGAGCGATCTCCTGCACTGGCCGTACACCACTGGTGATCGTCGAGGGGACACTGAATAGTGCACGGTACATCCAAACCGTCATCGAACCCATCGTTCTACCATTCCTAGACCGGCAAGGGAACTTGCTGTTCTAACAGGACAATGCACGTCCGCATGTATCCCGTGCCACCCAACGTGCTCTAGAAGGTGTAAGTCAGCTACCCTGGCCAGCAAGATCTCCGGATCTGTCCCCCATTGAGCATGTTTGGGACTGGATGAAGCGTCGTCTCACGCGGTCTGCACGTCCAGCACGAACGCTGGTCCAACTGAGGCGCCAGGTGGAAATGGCATGGCAAGCCGTTCCACAGGACTACATCCAGCATCTCTACGATCGTCTCCATGGGAGAATAGCAGCCTGCATTGCTGCGAAAGGTGGATATACACTGTACTAGTGCCGACATTGTGCATGCTCTGTTGCCTGTGTCTATGTGCCTGTGATTCTGTCAGTGCGATCATGTGATGTATCTGACCCCAGGAATGTGTCAATAAAGTTTCCCCTTCCTGGGACAATGAATTCACGGTGTTCTTATTTCAATTTCCAGGAGTGTATAATTATTTGCAATGGGCCAGTATCACAGAAAAGAGCGTTTGTATAAGAATAAAATTATCTCTTTCCCACTCGGGATATTTGCAGCACTTCTGATCACCTTCAAAACATGGTGGAACGTCCAATTGCTAGGACGCCGACTTCATGGAATACCGTAGATGAGATCATCACCTGGTCTAAACTGTCCAATTTTTCAATGACGATCCTGTGTACATCATGAAGAGTACATTGTCATTACTGAAGTCCAAAAACAGCTCGTTTAAGTCGATTTCTCATATGTTCGTTTGGGTTCATGTCCGAGAAACAGGTAGGCCGCTCCATTCTGGTGCCACCATTGGTTGCAGAATCCCTGTACCATAAACTAGTGAGATTGCCCTCAACAACGACGAGAAGTAGTATGCCTCGAATGTGAACCCACATAATGCCTCCCCAGAACATCACTCAACCTCCGTTTCATTGCGCATGTGGGACACAGTGTTGCAGGTGTTCGATAATACCGGGTTGTCTCCAAATACGTTGTGCGGGATCATCAGGGCACAAACTGATCCTTGTTTCGTCTGTAAGCAGTACCTGACGCGTTCATTCTACAAGACATTTTGGCCATCCTTAACGGAGTCCATGATACCGTACGACGTGGTCGTCGGGAATGCAGATTCGAATCATTCCATAGTCTCCTAAGTGTTTGATGTGATAAACGATGTCTTCTAACTCGGATTTCAGCTATGGAGCACTGAATCCACTGTTCCTTTGACTCTAAAGTCGCGGATATCCTTCACCCTGTGCTCTTTCAGAACGAGGACGGCCCTGATGGAATGATTGCTCAATACAACCCGTCATCGGGACCAAGTCCACCCCACATCACTCTGACTCTGGACACGTCGAGCAATTTCCGTGGTTGACAAGCCTTCTGTGTGTAACGAGACGATGCGGACCCAATGATTAGTTACAATTGTCCTTCGTGGCATGATGGATGGTCCCTCCACTGACCCATAGACGACTCTAGTATGTCCCTGCGGGTGCTTTACTTTCAACAGAAATGCTGCAATTCATTAGTGTGTGGCGCTTTATGCGTAGGCAGCGCTCAGGGCAACTGTGCGTACCTATACAAACATCAGGGGCGACCTTCCGAACGTTATAGGAAAGTTAGAACAGAACACACCTGCATGACGTATCTTTGTGATGCAAAACTTTTGTTTGCGCGTGTAAATACACTGAATCGCAAAAAAATACTAGTTTAGGCATGCATATTCAAATACAGAAATATGTAAACATGCAGAATACGGCGCTGTGGACGGCAACGCCTGTATAAAACAAGAGGTGTCTGGCGCAGTTGCTAGATCGGTTACTGCTGCTAAAATGGCCAGTTATCAAGATTTAAGTGGGTTTGAACGCGGTGTTACAGTCGGCTCACGAGCGATGGGACACAGCATCACTGAGGTAGCGCTGAGGTAGGGATTTTCCCGTACGACCATTTCACGTGTGTAACGTGATTATCAGGAATACGGTAACACAACAGATCTCCGGCATCGCTGCGACCGGAAAAAGATCCTGCAAGAACGGCACCAACGACGACCGAAGAGAATCGTTCAATGTGATAGAAGTGCAGATTTCAATTCTGGGCCATCAACAAGTGTCAGCGTGCGAACCATTGAACGAAACATCATCGACATGAGAATGAGATTTTCACACTGCAGCGGAGTGTGCGCTGATATGAAACTTCCTGGCAGATTAAAACTGTGCCGGACCGAGACTCGAAATCGGGACCTTTGCCTCTGCAATATCCTTTGTTTCAGGAGTGCTAGTTCTGCAAGGTTCGCAGGAGAGCTTCTGTAATGTTCGGAAGGTAGGAGACGAGGTACTGGCAGAACTAAAGCTGTGAGGACAGGACGTGAGTCGTGCTTGGGTAGCTCAGTTGGTAGAGCACTTGCCCGCGGAAGACAAAGGTCCCGAGTTCGAGTCTCGGTCCGGCACACAGTTTTAATCTGCCAGGAAGTTTCATCATCGATATGGGCTTTCGGAGCCGAAGGCCCACTCGTGTAAACTTGATGATTACACGGCACAAAGCTTTAGGCCTCGCTTGGTTCAAAATGGCTCTGAGCACTATGGAACTTAACTTCTGAGGTCGTCAGTCCCCTAGAACAGAACTACTTAAACCAAACTAACCTAAGGACATCACACACGTCCATGTCCGAGGCAGGCTTCGAACCTGCGACCGTAGCGGTCGCGCAGTTCCAGACTGTAGCGCCTAGAACCGCTCGGCCACTCCGGCCGGCGCCTCGCTTGAGCCTGTCAACACCGACATTGGACTATTGATGACTGGAAATATGTTGCTTCGTCGGGCGAGTCTCGTTTCAAATTGTATCGAGCGGATGCATGTGTACGGGTATGGAGACACCCTCATGAATCCAAGGACTCTGCATGTCAGCAGGGAACTGTTCAAGCTGGTGGAGGCTCTGTAATGGTGCGGAGCGTGTGCAATCGGAGTGGTATGGGACCCCTGATACATCGACATACGATTCTGACAGGTGACACGTACTTAAGTATCCTGTCTGATCACCTGCATCCATTCATGTCCATCGTTCATTCCGACGAGCTTGGGCAATTCCAGCAGGACAATGCGACACCCCACATTTCCAGAATTGTTACGGAGCGGCTCCTGGAACAGTCTCCCAAGTTTAAATACTTCCGCTGGCCACGAAACATCCCAGACATGAACATTACTGAGCGTATCTGGAATGTCTTGCAACATACTGTTCAGAAGAGTTCTCCACCCACTCGTTCTCTTTCGGATTTATGGACAGCCCTGCAGGATTGGTAGTTTCAGTTCCCTCCAGTACTACTTCAGACATTAGTCGATTCCATGCCACGTCGTGTTGTGGCTCTTTTGCGTCCTTGCAGGGACCCTACACGATATTAGGCATGTGTACCAGTTTCTCTGGCTTTTCAGCGTACATGTTTCAGAGTTGTACTACCCGATGTGCAAGTGGAAGTATACCCATAGTAGCTGCTAAACGATAGACGGGTGCTGCAGCAAGTGTCGCCGCTATTTTTATGCTGGCCGCAGGCTGTGTTCCAAAAACTGAAGAGCAGGACAATGGTCGAGCACATATGGCGAAGTTGTAACTGATTTGATCGATTAGTGGAGCTGGGGAGTGTTCGACCACACACCACATTCTATGGACTTACGAGCGTGTGAATTCAACTTTTCCTAAATTTAAGGAAGCACTTCATGGCATCCGCATCTGAACCGTTACACAGATTCGTCGAGCAATAGACGGTTTTACTCGAACTATCAATACAACTGGAGTTGCTAAGAGTATCCTACATTGGTGGCAACGAGCTATACACCATGCTGGAGAATACTGTGAAGGACAGTAAAGCTTTGAAAAGTTTTGCAAAGTAATAGCTGGCATTATTAAGCTAGTTGGACCCAAGTTCTAAACTTCTAAGTCGGTCATTTAGGCTGTGGGCAAAACCCATTTAGGAGAAATAAAGAAGTTATATTAAATTTCAACCTCCAGTTGCATAACTTTCTTTGCTTATGCAACTGAAGGCTGAAATTTAGTATAATTACATTTTATATTTGCTGACTCTGCTGCACCAAGCTAAAAATATTGAAAGAGAGAAAGACTAGTCCATTCTTTAAGATGCGTGGTGCGGACGTGTGTTAGGGGTCTTCTTGTTTTGACTCACTCCCGTGCTAGTAAACGAAAAAACGCATGCAGGAGTGGCGTGGCGTGGCACGTTCCTTCAACTTTCGCGCCACGCCCATTTGCAGATACGATTAGCGCTCCCAAGCTTCGTCCTCGAGTTTACACTAAGCACTGCCCTGGTTCTGTCTCGGGGATGTTATTGTACGTTGACAGTGATGCGGTTGGCAGAAAGCTCCTGTTTGAGTTCAATAAATAGAACAGAAGAACAATTCAATGACGATCACTACGTTGGTGCGTAGCTGTAACTATTCAGTGATTCGATTCTGGCGAACTTCCCGACTTCGGGTCCATGCGCGGTATCCACTTTTGTAAAATGAACAACCCCCTTCAGTCAAACTTGTAATTTTATTTCAATTCATGATTGATTTCGTGCCCGGAAGGCTCATTTCAGGCGTTTTGACAGTCTACATCGAATATTTTTTCTAGATTTAGGTTAATTCTTGTCCTGGTAAGATTACAATGACTTATTACAAAGTGGGGACATTGTGACAATAAGTTTCCAAACTAACAAAAATCGAAATTAACTTACTGTTTCCAGTGATGGGTACATGGTTCTTGAAGTGTAGTATGAGGAAACATGTTTATATACACATATACACCTTTAGTTTTACAACACAATTTGTAAAAACAAGTCGAAGAACTTCACATGTAAAGACGCCGTATCTTCACAAATAACACCCGTGTTATTATTCCAAAGGACATACAAACCCATTACGTTGTTGTTGTTGTTGTTGTTGTCTTCAGTCTAAAGACTGATTTGATGCAACCCTCCATGCTACTCTAGTCTGTGCAAGCCTCTTCATCTCCGAGTAACTACTACAACTAGCCGGCCAGAGTGGCCGAGCGGTTCTAGGCGCTTCAGTCTGGAACCGCGTGCCCGCTACGGTCGCAGGTTCGAATCCTGCCTCGGGCATGGATGTGTGTGATGTCCTTAGTTAGGTTTAAGTAGTTCTAAGTTCTAGGGGACTGATGACCTCAGATGTTAAGTCCCATGGTGCTCAGAGCCATTTGAACCATACTGCAACTACATCCCTCTGAATCTGCTTACTGTATTCATCTCTTGCCCTGCCTCTATGATTTCTGTCCCCCAAGCTTCGCTCCAGTACTAAATTGGCGATCCCTTGATGTCTCAGAATGTATCATACCAACCGATCCCTTCTTTTAGTCAGGTTGTATCATAAATTTCCGTTCTCACCAGTTCTGTTCAGTACCTTCACATTAATTACGTGATACACTCATTTAATCTTCAGCATTCTTCTGTAGCAGCACATTCTCTTCATGTCCAAACTGTTTCTCGTCCATGTTTCACTTCCATACATGGCTACACTCCATACAAATACTTTTAGAAAGGTCTTCCTGACATTTAAATCTATAATCGATGTTAAAAAATTTCTCAGCCTCAGAAACGCTTTCCGTGCCATTTCCAGTCTGCATTTTATATCCTCCCTAAGTCGACCATAATCAGTTATTTTGCTTCCCAAGTAGCAAAACTCATTTATTACGTTAAGTGTCTCATTTCTTAATCTAATTCTCTGAGCATCACCTGATTTAATTCGACTACATTCGCTTATGTTGATATTCGTTTTATATCCTCCTTCCAAGATACTGTCCACTCCGTTCAGCTGGTCCTTCCTTTGCTATCTCTGACAGAATTACAATGACATCGGAAAATTTGAAGGTTTTTATTTCATCTTCTAAACTTCAATTCCTACTCCAAATTTTTTTCTGTTTCATTTACTGCTTGCTCAGTGTACAGACTGGATAACATCGGGGATTGGCTACAATCCCATCTCACTTCCTTCTCAAGCACTGCTACCCTTTCGTGCTCCTCGACTCTTATAAATGTCATTTGGTTTCTATACAAACTGTAAATACCCTTTCGCTCACTGTATTTTACTCCTACCACCTTCAGAATTTCAAATAGAGTATCCCAGTCTACATTGTCACAAGCTTTTTCTGAGTTCACAACCACTATAAACGTAGGTTTGTCTCTCCTTAACCTGTCTTCTAGAAGTCGTAGGGTCAGTAATGCGGCGCGTGCTTCTAGATATTTCCGGAATCCAGATTGATCCTCCCTGAGGTCGGCCTTACCGGTTTCTCCCTTCTTCTGTAAAGGATTCATGTTATTATTTTGCAGCCGTGACTTGTTAAATTGATAGTTCGGTAATTTTCACACCTGTCAACACCTGCTTTCTTTGGAATTGGTATTATTATATTCCTCTTGAAGTCAGAGGGTATTTCGCGTGTCTCGTACATCTTACTCACCAGATGGAAGAGTTTTGTCAGGGATGGCTCTCCCAAGGCAATCAGTAGCTCTAACGGAATATTGTCTACTCCCTGGGCCTTGTTTCGACTTAAGTCTTTCAGCGCTTTGTCAAGTTCTTCATGCAGTATCGTATCTCCCTTCTCATCTTCCTCTGCGCCCTCTTCCATTTCCATAATATTGCCCTCAGGTACATCTCCCTTGTATAGACCCTGTATCTTTCTGCTTTCCCTGCTTTGCTCAGGACTGATTTTCCATCTGAACTCTTGATATTCATACAGGTGGTTCTCTAAAGATCTCTTTAATTTTCCTGTAGGCAGTATCTATCTTACCCCTAGTGACGCATGCCTTTATAGCCTTACATTTGTCCTCTAGCCATTCCTGCTTACCCATTTTGCACATCCTGTCGATCTGGTTTTTTAGACTTTTGTATTCCCTTTCGCCTACTTCATTTATTGCATTTTTATATTTTGGCCTTTCATCGATTAAACCCAATATCTCTTCTGTTACCCAAGAATTTCTACTAGCCGTCGTCTTTTTACCTACTTGATCCTCTATTGCCTTCCTTTCCATTGCTCTTATGAATGGCTCCCTAATTCTCCCTCTGAAACCCTGTACAACCTCTGGTTCTTTCACTTTATCCAGGTCCCACCTCCGTAAGCTCCTGCCTTTTTGCGGTTTCTTCAGTTTTAATCTGCAGTTAATAACCAATAAATTGCCAGAGTCCACATGTGCCGCTGGAAATGTCTTACAATTTAAAATCTCAGTCTAACTATTATATATCTCTTCCACATACACAACCTTCTCTCATTATTCTTAAATCAAGTGTTAGCTATGATTAAATTATGCTCTGTGAAAAATTCTGCCAGGCAGCTACCTTTTGCATCCATTCTACCAGTCCATTTTCACATACTACTTTTCCAGTCCCCTAAGAGTATTAAATTTTCGGCTCCCTTCACTATCTGAATAATGTATTTTACTTCAGCATATATTTCTTAAATCTCCTCCTCATCTTCGAAGCTATTTGGAAGTTGTACTACCGTGGTGGGTATGGGTTTCGTGTCTATCTTGGTTACTATAATGCGCTCACTATGCCGTTCATAGTAGCTTACTCGCATTCTTATTTTTTTTTTCATTATTAAATCTGCATTACCTCTATTTCATTTTGTATCTATAGGCCTCTATTCACCTGATCTGAAGTCCTGTTCCTCCTGCTACAGAATTTCATTAATTCCCTCTATATCTAACTTTAACCTAGCCATTTCCCTTTTTAAATTTTGTAATCTACCTGCCCGATTAAGGGATCTGACAGTCCATGCCAGTTCTCTGATAACGGCGTCCTCCTGGGTAGTCCCCACCCGGAAATCCGAATGGGGGACTATTTTAACTCAGAATGTTTTATCTAAGAGGATGCGATCATCATTTAACCATACAGAAGAGCTGCATGCCTTCGGGAAACATTACGGCTGTAGTTTCCCCTTGTTTTCAGGCAATCAAACTACCAGCACATCAACAACTGAAAAAGGCTGCTGCCCCTCTTCAGGAACCAGATGTTTGTCTGACCTCTCAATGGATAGCCCTCCATTATGGTTGCACCTACAGTATGGCTATCTGTATCGCTGAGGCACGCAAGCCTCCCCGCCAACGGCGTGGTCGATGCATGGTTCAGGGCGGTGGGAGAGGGGCTTAAGTCCTTAATTTATTAGTAATACAGTATATCATTCACAATACAAATATTTGTAGATACAACAAATGTGGATTATCTTACCAGATGGTCGCACTGTTAAGTATATGCCCCTTCAGGAAAAAATCAACTTTGTTTGTTCATTCAACATGATTTTATTTTGTGCGTCATCATTTACAGTTGTTATAGTGGATCAAGTTTTTTACCATGGTTTTCTTTGGCGTTCAGTTAGGCTGTTTTGGTTGTCACCTAGTCTGTGTCTGTTGAGTTACATGTGGTTGGCTATTGTGGATTTGTCAAAGCAGTTAAATCTAAAAGCATCAGTGTGTACTTCGTATTGCGTGTAGAAACTCCTTCCTCTTTTGGCTATGTAAAATGCACGGCAGCTGTTGCATTGTAAATGATGTATTCCACTATGTTCTGTTATTGGGATGTTTGTGTTTACTGTGTGAGTTCAGTGGTTTCTGTGTCTGCGGTATGCACATAATGACATTTGATTATCGGTGTTCCTAAGTAATAGAGACTGCTTGTGAAGAAATGTGTTGTGTCAGTTGTTATTACCATAGTGCTTCCGTCACTAATGTTCGCCTGTGTTTTGTTGGACAGTTTGTCAACAGATGTTTCTGAATACCCATTATTTACTGCAGTTCTTTGATTGTATCAGTTTCTTGAATTAATGCTTTGTGTTTCAAAAGTAATGTGTGGGCCTTGTTCAACATGGATTTAAATGCGGCATTCATGTGTGTGTTTGGATGGTATGATGTCTGTGTAGGTTGGTTTCCTGTAAATGTTGACCATTAACTATTATGAAGTCTAAGAAATTTATGTCCTGATTTGTTTCATATTCAGATGTGAACTTTATTTTATTGTGGAGTGAACCGAATAATGTAAGATGCTCATCACGCTCTTTTGTACCATCAAATAGGAGTAGAGTGTCATCCACATATCTTCTTTAATATACAATTTTTTCAGCAAGTTTATTTTTCCCTTCCAGAAATTTATTTTCTATGTGTTCGTTAATGTATCAGCGAGGAGGCTTCACATATTGTTATCCATAACTAAGCTTGCTTTCTGTTTGTACATTATATCATTAAAAGAGAAGTAGTTATGGGGTAGCACTAGTTCTCCAGTCTGGTTATTTTTTATGTTTGATAAGGTTCTTTCTAACAATTTCAGCTGTCTCATTCACAGGTACATTTGTGAATAAATGAACATTGACAAATGAGGCAAATCTAGCTGATCTGGGGATTTTTACTCCTTTGAAGAGCGTTGTTAACTCACATGTGTTTTCTAATTGCGTGTGTAGTTTCAAAAGCTTAAAATTCTCCGAGGATGTTATTTAATAGTTTGGGAAGGTTTTATGGTGGTGTATTCTTGGAGTTAACAATCGTCAGGTTTGTGGATCTTTGATTGTGTTCTAAGATTGGGGCAGTGGGGCTCATTATGTGCAACTTTTTACTTGTTTATCAAACAGCAGGAAGCTACAGTGGTTAGACATATTCTTTAATTTTTTTTGTAATTTAGTTGTTGTGTCACAGTTCAATTCAGTTATATTGTTTTCTGAGAAAAAACTAGGAGCTTTACTAATGTAATCATGTCTGTAAATGACAACAGTGGAATTTCCTGTATCCACCATTACAGTGGTAGTGTCATGTTCACTGAGTTTATTTTCAACTGTTTTAACACTCTGTTTTCTTTAAAGATTGTATTGGAGCCGTGTTTTATTTTTTCTCTTCTTGTTGGACACTTTCATTAATATTATGTGCTAGGACAACCTGTCCTTTGTGGTTCAAGTTGGCCATATCAGCAGATTTATTTGTATTTACCATGTGGCTTTAAGTTATGATTACCGAGCACTCGTCTGATGCTGTGTTTAAGACCTTACTTCAAAAAGGTTTGTCCTGTGCTTGTGAAACTAATGATGGTTTTGTTTATAACTCTTTCATAGAAATTCTTTGTTTTGAAAGTTACACTATTGTGGGCACTGGGGTATTTCTCTTAAGGTTCTCGAGTTTTCTTACGTGTCTCTCAGCTAGAGCAATTCTAACTTTTGTGCATAAGACTGTGACATATTCACCTACATAATTCATTTCTAATGAATGTATCATGTTAGTTAACTCAAGATGAAGGTGGTAAAGAAAGGCATCTATTAAGTTATTCGTTATGTTTGGCTGAAGATGAGCCACCAGGGCTCGAAGTGGATCGTGCATTGAAATTGAATAACGATTGTGACTGAAGGCGGGTGTTCTTTATTATACGGAAGAAATACAGTCACAGGAGAAAAACTGGCAGAAACTCATAAAATTAAGCTACAATTTTACTCTGCCGGGATGTTTCTTATTACTAGTAGTTCGCCAGTTGACAATACTGAAATGAGAGTAGTTAGATTACAAATAACTGTGCTCGGTGGCAGCACCGAATACAGGGAAATTATTATTTGAAGAGACGTCTGAAACAACGAGAGAGCCCATGGGTGAGAGAGAAAATCAGTGAATGATGATATACAGAAACGACTCAGTTACATATCAAATATCATGAATTACACTGAATTCAGAGGGTCAGGTTTTGTCATAGACGCTCATGGAGGGAAGAGGCTGATCAGGCGGGACCAAAAGCGGAGGTATTATTCGGAGTTATGAGTTTCCTTCACGAACGTTGTCTTTTTTAAGCGCGAGTGTAAGGGAGGTAACGGCAGCAATTTTGCTGTAGTTCAGGAATTTTTACGTGTTGCAAAGTCAAGTGTAGGTATGACTTGCTCGAAATGACTAATTTTATTCGACAGTATCCTTGAGTGAAGCCCGCCAGCTAATAATTAGCTAAAGGAGACGGCCGAAGAAATAACCTTGGCGAGATTTAAGAAGATGGGAATCTGATATACTGTTAGGTTACAAGATATTGTGTTTCATATTGGAATGACATACTGACCTTCTTTCTCGACTCTCACCTAGAGAATTTCTTATCCGCTGAGATTTTTCAGTTCGTTACAAGGAGATAGTTGAAGTTTCATCAGACCTTATAATAGCGTATATCGCTAATCCAGCGCACGAAAATTGGTATTATTTTGGGAGCTTTCGTAATACGACAAAGCGGCCATCGCTGGCGGGGGGTGGCCGAGCGGTTCTAGGCGCTACAGTCTGTGTGTGACGTCCTTAAGTTAGTTAGGTTTAAGTAGTTCTAAGTTCTTGGGGACTGACGACCTCAGATGTTAAGTCCCATAGTGCTCAGAGCCATTTTTTGAAAGCGGTCATCAGTAGCAGAGACGTAAACATTTTAACCCTGTCTTTCTGATCAAAATGTGGCAAGCAACTCCAACCAAAAACTGGCTCACTGTTACGAAAGTGCGGAGAGTTAATCGGCGTGCTCCGATTAACAGTTCTTCGTCCGCAGCGGTGCAATTACTTTGCGTAATAGAATCGCGTGCGTCACGTACACCTGGAGATCTTGGACCGAAGAACAGACGGACTTTCGCAACTGCGCTCGGCTAAAAGGTGGGAAAATGAGCTTTTACAAGCTTCGAAACATCCCCTTACAAAAAATTTATGAATTACTGTGCTGGTAAACCCGTTACGTTATTTGATTTTCAAACAGCTGAGCAAAACTGAACGTACTCAGACATTTCTCTCTTTACTTATTCTGATCATCACTAAACAAACACACAATATTTTTAGCGCAACGCAATCTGACTTTCAATAATCCCTACAAAAGAATGGCCGTGACTAACAGTAACCTATACCTTTCATGAATCACTTACAAAAATCTTCGTTACTCGAACTACTGCAATACAGCGAGCGCCAATACTGCCAGCTAAATAAAATATTCTAACTACTGAAGGCACTAATTACTGATAGGCGTATTTAGCAGATGAAAGATTTTGATAGAGAACAAACAATGTATTTACCTTATATATATATATATATATATATATATATATATATATATATATATATATATATATATGTGTGTGTGTGTGTTCATGATATCCACTATTACAAATTTCGTTTTTCTGACGGACACACGTCCAGATCGTCCGCTCTCAAAATTCTGCCATCTCTCTCCCCACATCCACCACTGCTGCGCAACGCTACGTGCTGGCGGCTCACCTACAACTGCGCAACGCTATGCGCTGTTCACATCCAACTGCCCAACACTACAATAGAAAATATTCCAACAATGCAATCCAGCCACAGACTGCACACATGCAGAGCGCTATGTGGCGCTACCAACATAAAAACCTAAACAGCCTACTTACAGCTTACCATACTCAACTCTTCGCCGATGATATCTCAGCGCTACGAAAACGTAATTCCCAGACCACTACCAGTCATAATATTTGCTTACTTAAATTATTTGATGAAGCAACATGTTTCTGGTTATAAACATCTTCTTCAGGCTACAATACAAAAACATTTAACAAAGGAACTCATAAGAAGTAAAGTTGATCTGTACAGTCTTGACGTGTGCTATGGTCATCCTGCGGCGAAAAGGATGCAAACTGCTTCGAACTGAACCCCGATGATCAAAGAAAACGTGTCTGGAGATACCCCAGATAGTGGTGGCATACCAACCTGACTGTCACCTGCCGTACGGCCTGACATCCTGGAATGATGGATTGGCGTGTCATTGCATATCATAACAGAACCTCTTTGGTTTTCATCCGTGGCAGCAGTACATCGACGATACGCTACGCCCTTCATGGCAAGCCATCCTAAGGTTACATGTCAGCAAGATGACTACCACCTGCACACGGCGAGGGATTGTGCTGTTTCTCTTTGTGCTTGTCAATCCCTGCCTTGCCGAGCAATGTCGCCGAATGACGCTCCAATTGGGGACGTTTAGAGCATTATGGGCAGTGCTCTCCAACTCAACCCGCGATTGTGAACATCTAACGCATCAGGCATCAGTTGGACAGAATCCTTCAGGAGGACGTTCAGCAACTCTACCAATGATTGCCCATCCGAATAACTGTTTGTATAAGAGCCAGAGGTGGAGAAACGCGTTATTGAGTAGCTGAACTTGTGAAGCTCTTGCTCTTGAAAAACGCATCATATTTCATCTGAAATTGTAATCATTGGTTTGTTCTATGCAGAAGCATTGGAATGTACAGATTAAGAAAGGGTGGAAACAATTGACTGAGTGACAGGTACGTTACATGACGCAGATTTATTTCAAAAATTTCACAGCTTATGAAATTATAATTGTGTATTCCATAATACAATTGCCTTTATCATTAAACACCTCAAAAGAAAAAATTGTTGTTCTGAAACATGATAATTATTAAAACCAGCAGTAGCTCAAGATTATTAAACTCCACTTAAAATAGCCGGCCGCGGTTGCCGAGCGGTTCTAGGCACTTAGTCCGGAACCACGCTGCTGCTACGGTGTCAGGTTCCAATCCTGCCTCGGGCATGGATGTGTGTGATGTCCTTAGGTTAGTTAGGTTTAAGTAGTTCTAGGGGACTGATGACCTCAGATGTGAAGTCCCATAGCCATTTGAACCATCTGAACCACTTAAAACAATTATTGAATAAACAGCAAAGAATATGACTAAATTTAAAATCATTCTACGTATGTAGAGGTATCACAAAATAGATTTTAACAAGTCAGTATGTTACACTGGTTGTACCCAGAACACCAACCAGTAACGAGCGTTATAGTATACTAAGCAAATTCTGCTCACTTCACCTCGCAGTGAGAGCAGTATTACAAGTAATTATTATCAACCAAAATTATCAGAGAAGCTTCCTTCCGTTTTGCAACGGTCGTTCAATTTCCAGGTGTTGTTCGCTACATGCAGACAGACGTCTGATAGATTTCCAAATCCTTCATACAGTATACAAAATATCTCATAGTACACCTGAAACAGAGCAGTATTAGACAAGGCACGACAATATTTCACTAATGTATGCGCTCAGCGCAAGATTATCATAAATCAGCAAAACAAGCAAGTACATTGTACATGTTTTTAATGCAATACCGGCAATGGCTACCACTGAATAAAGAGGAAAAAAAATTAATACCACAATAATGAAGATAAGCCTGATGGTAAATGCGTAAACAGTAGTGAACTCTGTACTTCAACTTAATACAGATTAGCAACAAACACTCGAGGCGGCTATGTCCGGAGCACGAATAAAAGAATACGTCTGCAATCCAAGTGTACATCGAAGTCTCATGTGGGGCATCAAATCTAGCAACTGCTTCACGAACAATTACGGTACTTGACAGCGAGAAACCATAACCTGAAACACAAAGATCATTACAACATAGTTAAGGCAGACAAATTCAGCATGTCTTATTCGTTCACAAACTTCAGTGTTCAGCAAGCTCATGCTCAATATACTCAACGACAACGTCCAGTAAGACACAGCATGTAAACAAGGTTTCTGTGCTGACCGTGCATACATCGAGACGCGTGCTTGTTACTTGCTCGCCGTCACTGCTGTTCTTCTACGCTACGCTGGCACAGATAAAGCCTCACTTCAGTAAGAGAGATCAACCTCAGCATTGGCAGAGAGTATAGCCAACATAATTATAGTGCGGAACACGACACAGTCTATATATGTACATCACATCTGCCGATATCCGTCGTATTCGTATTATTCCTTTATGGTGCGTCATTTGTACACGGTGAATCACCTAAACCCTGTTCAGAAAATATTGCTGAAATGGAAAGTGCTATTGATAGTTGTTTCCGCGGAATGATTTCGTAGTCAGTGGCTCGTATTGTTGGCCAATAAAGAGATTCTAATAATACTTAGAAAGTGTAATTTTCTGTGGAAACACACTTTTTAAATGAAAAATGCCTGTTGAGATTAACAGACTAAATATGGGGTAAATCAGAATTTCAGTGGTTATGGATGCAGGGTTCTAGTGCTAGTCGTTTACGAGATATCGCATTTTGAAAAGTTTCCACACCGACGTTTGTTTGTGCCATTCAACCTATATAGTTGCTAGGTACGATGTTGTTATGTTTGCTTACAGTGTGCTTGTGTGTTCCTTGAGAGCAATGCGACTTGCTACTCAGTGTGTGACAGTCCAAGCAGGAGGTCCTGAGTGGAATATAGGATTTACCAGCGCAGACAAAGCCGACAGACCCATGGTGCATGGAGAGAGTAGGAAAAAGGCAGTTCGTTCTTGTACGGTGTGTGCTGCAAGATATCCCAACAGACATCAACCATCTCGGCAATTATTTATCAACCTCTTTATCCAATTACGTGAAAGTGGTAGTGTAGCACCTACACGACGTAACAAAAGGAAACAAATGACGACAGAAGATGTGGAAATTAACGTTCTTGCTGCTGTTGCAGTTAATCCACAAATTAGCTCCGGCGAAATCGCACGAAAAAGTGGCAAAAATCCTACGCGTATTCCAACGCTATAGGATCCATCCCTACCACATCTCTCTCCACTAAGAGTTGCATGGAAATGATTACGAGAATCGTGTTAACTTCTGTACATGAGCACTCAGATAGGACACTCCAGATATATAGAGTATCTTGATTAGTGATGAAGCTATATTTACCTATCATGGCCAGGTAAACAGCCGAAATATGCACTAATGGCCTGTTGAAAATCCTCGTTGGCTCCACCAGGTGGAACTTTAGCGTCCATGAACTTAAGCGTGTGAACCATCAGCTCTAGACGGAACACTGAACGTGCACAAATATCGCAGCCTCCTGACAGACCACCTTCCACGAATGCTAGAAGACGTGCCTCTGCAAACTAGGAGGTACCTGTGGTAGCCACGCGATGGCTGTACAGCCCATAGTGCACGAGCTACCACAGCATGTCTTCACAAATTACTCCCAGATCGTTGCACTGGACGCAGAGGACCTGCACCTTGGCCGACTCGTTCTCCAGATTTGACGTCTGCGCACTTTCCTGTGGGGAATGCTGTCTATAAGGACATTCAAAGTACACGACGAATTACTCGAGCCAGCTCGGATATCTCCGCTGAAATGCTGGCACGTGTACAGCAGTCGTTCCATAACAGACTAGTAGCGCGTATCCCAGCGGGTGGCGGTGATTTTGAACACAACCTGTGATGCTCAGTTCTCTCGTTAATAGTCAGAATCCACATAACTAGTGTATGCGTTTACATCTGCATCTACATGGCGACTCTGCAAATCACACTTAAGTGCCTGGCATAGGGTTCACGGAACCACCTTCAAAATAATTCTGTTTTATTCCCGTGTTCAACAGCGCGAGGGAAACTGAACACCTAGATCTTTTCGTGAGAGCTCTGACTTCCCTTATTTTATTATGATGATCGTTTCTTCCAGTGTAGGTCGACGTCTACAAAGCATTTTCGCATTCAGAGGAGGAAGCTGGTGATTGAAATTTCATGAGACGTTTCCGCCGCAACGAGAAATGCTTTTATTTTAATGATGTCCACCCCAAATCCAGTATCATGTCCGTGACACACTCTCCCTGGTTTCTTGATAGTTATCACTGTATAAGTGTATATGTATGGGTGTGTCTGTGGGTCACTTAATCACTGGATGATAATATATATTTATATTTTTATAATTATATTTTATGATTTTGGTTGGGGTGGCTTTAAATATTGTGGGCTAGCATGAGACTTTTAATTAACTTATACCGCGATAACACTCGTACGGACATCGGCTGCCCCGAAGTACGTACGATATAATATTTTTTAAACACAACGCGCGACTCACCGCCTTCTAATAAATAGTTTGCGTGAGCGCTGCTATTTAGAAAAGAAATTATGCGTATTCTTACGCAAACTGTAACTATTAATATGGGTCTCAGGGGCTACTGGTTATTTATGTGCCAAATTACATAAAGATTATCTGAGATATTACGGAATCTAATGATTTCTTGTTCATTATTTGCAAGGCAAAACTGGAGAGAATCTCATCTGCCGTTAGGCGGTCAAAATGAAACGTACTGAACTCACTCAGTATTCTAAATATTAATAAACGAAATCTATTTTGACTCTTTTTAACTTTGAAATTAATGGAAGATCAAAACTGAGAAGTCTCTCGCATGTACATTTAATATTATGACATGATATTGTATTTAAATAATACAGTCAGTGCAATGGCCGACTAAATCCTGCTAGGGGAGATGAGCTCCCTGCACTACGAAGTTCTGTAAAAATTTTGTTAATTATAATTAATGGTTGCGATCATGAGAGGTGACAACTAAGTCAATAATAAACACTTTCTAAAAACAATTTCTATTATATTTTTTAAAAATACAGATAAAACTTACGATAATTATCAGACAGCACTACAATGGCGGCCTACCGCTAGACGAAACAAAAAAAGGAGAGATGATTCAATCAAAGCATCTTCATAGCCTATGTTGCACAGAGATTATACCAAAAAACTGTGTTATGTTAATTACATCGATATTTGTGTTTTTATAATAATAACCTACGTTCTTTACTATTTGTTATACATCGCGCACACGTACACAGTCTTGAAATAATTTATAATTCACACGTCTCATAACAAAAACTTACTTTCCGTTTCTCCAAATGTCCATTTATTATGATGATCGTTTCTTCCAGTGTAGGTCGACGTCTGCAAAGCATTTTCGCATTCAGAGGAGGAAGCTGGTGATTGAAATTTCATGAGACGTTTCCGCCGCAATGAGAAATGCTTTTATTTCAATGATGTCCACCCCAAATCCAGTATCATGTCCGTAGAGATAAAAAGTCGTAGTATAAAAACGTGCTGCTCTTCTTCGAACTTCCTCGATGTACTCCGTTAATCCTATCTGTTAAGCATTTTACACCGCTTACCAGTACTCCAAAAGAAGACAGACAAACGTGATGTAGGCAGCCTGTTTAATAGATCTTCTAAGTGTTCTGCCAATAAAACGCAGTCTTTGGTTCACCTTCCCCACAACATTTTCTATGTGTTCTTTCTACTTTAAGTTGTTTGTAATTGTAGTTCCTGGGTATTTAGTTGAATCTACGGCCTTTAAATTTGATTGATTTATTGTGTAACCGAAGTTTAATGGATTCCTTTTAGCATTCATGTGGATGACCTCATACATTTCATTATTTAGGGGCTATTGCCAATTTTCGCACCGTACAATTATCTTATCTAAATCGTTTTGCAGTTGGTTCTGATCTTCTGATGACTTTACTAAACGATAAACGACTTTATCGACAAACGATTGCAAAACAAACTTTCGTGAGGAGACTGTAGAGATAAATGATCTCCCTCAATGATGTAGAAGAGACCGCCTTTCAGAAGCTGTATTGTGAAACTCTCATTCCTTAACAATTACAAAAATCTTTACAAAATTCATTTCTTACAAACACTATTCTGCCATGTAATTAGTTACTGAAATGGTAAAGAAGTGGAGAACTGCACTTAGCGGAACACAGTCATTCAAAGCAAAGCAAGATGTGCTTAGTCTAGTTGCATTTCCGTGTACTGCACCTGGGGAAGGTTTATTTTCTTCAGCGAGCGTACGGTTGGGCTGCATTTTAATATTCATCACTTTCGAGCAGTACCGATTTTCCGTTGACACAAGGTAGGTCACAAAAGTTTGTTAGGTGAAGTTTAACATCAAAAATTTATTATCAGATTCATTTTACGTAAGGTTCAGTTCGGATTTAATTTCTTTGTCGTACAACCTTATTCTTACAGCGTAGTTTTATGTGTTCGGGTTTGTGCGATTTAGAGTTTGAAATTTTATTGATTAAGTTTTGCTACTCAAATTTATGGGCCATTTTCACTGAAGCTTTTCGGACACTTTTTATTTCAATGCTTGGCTTGTAATTTTACGTAAAATATTTAGTGTGTTGGTTTTTGTGTGTTGGAACTGCAAGTCACATACTGTGACGTCACGCATTGTAGCGCTGTTCACTGCTCTGCACGATACAGAATGTCACAGGGTAACTTACTTATAATCACACGGTTTTAGGTTCGCTAAAAGTTAATTGCAATACAGTTATACAGTTTCAGACGGATTTGGCGACTCTCTTTTACCGGAGCGCGTTTTCGTAAGCGTATTACTTATATGGTGCAGGTTCAAGTTTCGAAACAAACACACACTGAAGTTAAAGAATAGGACAATATTTTGTATACATACACTACGACAACAAAAAATACATAGATAAAGTTAAAATATATGTAACAGAATGAAATTTTAAAAATTTGGGAGATCGTACAGGAAATTCGGAATATTTTGATACAATTAGTCAACAGTAGAGTACATAATACGTTATTTCGAATAAGTGGCTTCTATACAGTAGAGTAAACGTTCAATATGATGCCCACCAGCTTTGTTGCATGATGTGCAAAGACAGACCGAGTTTTGTCTGATTGTAAAATCCCATACTTTCCGCAGATGATATAAAATGCTGTAGATGTATTCTAAAAGTTCCTGTATCGTTCGTACTGGTGCTGAATACAAAAGAGTCTTTAAATAGCCCCAGAGGAAGAAGTCAAGAAGGGTGAAGTCAGGGAAGCACATAAGTCAAGGGACTGCACATCCCCTTCCAATTACTCCCTGCCTGAAGGTTTCTTTGAGATATGCCCTGGCCCGACCATCAACAAGCATTGGAGCACCAGCGTTCTGAAACCTCAGACTCGTGCACTGTTGCAAGGGAACAGGAAACATACTCCAAAAGATTAGAAAGGCGTTACCGAGAAAGTTTAGATATCATCAATCACTCAAATGAGCTGGTAAGATGTGTGGTCCAATAAGGTGATCTCTCTGAATCCCAGTCCAAATGTTCATTCAGAATCTCAGCTAGTAACTTGTCCAACAGGTAGTCATGGATTTTCAACATCCCAGTAATGGTTTCAGAAACAGACCACAGGTTCCTTATATGAAAGAGGTGCTGAATTTCTTCCTCTATAATTTCCCAAATTTTTAAAACGTCATTCTGTTATACTCTGTATATGCATATATACATTCACATGTGTAAATATAGTACACACACACACACACACACACACACACATATATATATATATATATATATATATATATATATATATATATATATATATAGAGGCAAACATTCCACGTGGGAAAAATATATCTAAAAACAAAGATGATGTATCTTACTAAACGAAAGCGTTGGTATGGTGATAGACACACAAACAACAGAAACACACACACAAAATTCAAGCTTTCGCAACCAACGGTTGCTTCATCAGGAAAGAGGGAAGGAGAGTGAAAGACGAAAGGATGTGGGTATATATATATATATATATATATATATATATATATATATATATATGTATTATATATATGCAGCCGATCCTGGCACACTTTTTGATATCAAATCGATATGCTAATTAATTAAATTGGTCGATTAAACAACCACTGCCCCTCCCTCCCCTTTAATCTACTGTTGAGTTGATTGAGTTACGACCCCCTTGGGATACTTATTGCTATGCAACAGTGTTTCGTCCTTTGTCTGAGTCAGGGTCGTTTCAGGAAAGCAGGAAATCATGAAGGATGTACTAGAAATGTTCAGACACCAGATTTGCAGTGCCATTGATGATTTAAAGGGTTGTGCGGCTGCTACATGATGGTGTTCCAGCCCACGTCGCCATTAACGTCTGGACAAATCTTGATCGTGTCTTCTGTGGTCAATGGATTAGACGCGAGGATCCAGTTGCATGGCCTGCTCTTCACCAGATCTCAACCAGTGCGATTTCTGGTTATGGGGCCATCTCAAAAGTAGCATGTATGCAGAGCCCATTCCAGATGTGGAAACACTGGAGCAGCATATTCATGAAGCCTTTGACATTGTCTGGATTCCAACTGGTCAATGTGAACATGTAAGACAGAACAATCTACGGCATTTGTACACATGCATTGAGGCACATGGAAGCCAATTTCAACACATACTGTAACTGTGGCAGCATGGTACAGCGAGTATTACACCGCAGTCTCTGTAACAATGTATGATTAAATAAATGGTCTCCAGCATGGAAGTCATGCATTTCCAGACGTAAGTGCACTAGACCTTTTTTGTTCTGTATCCTCTCATCGATCGATCCCTACATGTGTACACGGTGGAAACAATCAGCCTGTCTAGAAAACAGATACAGTCTGCGTGTTGACATCATGTGTATATGGGGATCCCATTAAATATAGATGTATTGGTTCTTCAGAGCAGATGGCCAGTGATCAAAGTCACTTCCACACACCTGCATAAAGTTTTGTCACCTGTTCTGGAGATAGACCATGTCCAACAGACTATCAGTCACAGTAGAGGGACTGGAATTTCCAGATCAGAGGAGTGCCAACACTTTATGCTTTGTTCAGAGGCTGTGAGAACAAATGGAGGTTCCTCAGGTGTGTAGGCACATCACCTTGGTTTGTGGCTTTGAGGCACAGGTGATACAACGAGAAGTAGCCACTTGGGAGAGAGTGAAGGGGGTTTCCCAGGTGCTGAACGTCAAAGGATGCTGACTTCAGTCCATGGTTGGTGATATTTCAAAATGGTTCAAATGGCTCAGAGCACTATGGGACTTAACTTCTGAGGTCATCAGTCCGCTAGAACTTAGAACTACTTAAACCTAACTGACCTAAGGACATCACACACAAACATGCCAGAGGCAGTATTCGAACCTGCGACCGTAACGGTCGCGCGGTTCCAGACTGCAGCGCCTAGAACCGCTCGGCCACCCTGGCCGGCTGGTGATATTTAGTGTCGTGACCTGTAATTAGGATGTTGGGCAGTTTTTGACCTCTGTAATGTTCATGTGTGCATGTGATGGCCAGCAGTGCCCGGACGACAGATACACACTTGGTTGGCCCAAACTGGTGGCTGATATATTGCACTTCATACCATTTCTCGGTGCTTACAATTATAACATCATGGAAAGGGGTGCAGTGAGGGGAGGAGTCCTGCCTCCCACAAATTGATTAAATAAGGGTTACGCAAATTGAATTGAACAATATATTATGGACACTGATAGGGATTTTGTGTCATAAGATTCTTCCTCTCCAACACAGACTGAATTTTTTTCCTGCCGATCTCCATATGGGTGAGGGGATGGGGGAAGTAGGGGAGGGTAGGAGAAGGCTAGGGGTTTCCCAGTGACGGGGGGGGGGGGGAGAAAATGACTCAAAACTGAATTGGGGAGGGGTGACAAAAGAAAAGTGTCCCTTTTCCCAGAGGTGATGGAATGTTCCTCAGAAGGATGGATTATCCCCAGAAGCTCATAAGTCAACATAACAATAGGTATCCCCACAGAGTCATACATCAACTATCATAATAATAGGATAAGGATGGGTAGGGGCTTGGGTGCTTTCAGGGATCCATTTAATTAATTACCATATCAATTTGATACTAAAAGTGCACCATTACTTATAATAATCGTCGTCGCCTATGGTTTTGTATGTATCAGCAGTGCCGGGAGTCCGTGTTTTATACTTGTGAACTAGTGTATTTGCTCCCTTTTCTCCACTGGTCAAGTCCACATGTCACGCGACGATTTCAAGCGTACAGTATTCAGTTAAATGGACAGTGGCGGAAACTCACCAGTCAAGTCTCCAAGCACACGGAAATGGAGCGTTCACAGATGGCATCACAGGACTCGCTGGAGAATTTAAAGCGAGTATACGAAGCTCACTTCTGATCTCTACTATTTCACCATGTCAGTGTGTTATGCACCCAGTTAGGCTGGTTGCGGCCAGAGAAGTTACGTGACTACCACTCATTATATTTACTTAACACCCTCCTCACTGCACATGTAGCTCAGTACCTTGCATCACAAGTTAAGTACCTGTCACTTCATTATAATGTAAACACAAAGTCTCACTTACCTAGTACCATACTTATGCACACCCAAAAAACAAAAACTTTCGGGAATCCTTCTGCGTTGCTGCCGTCGGCCTCTGGAACAAGCGGCTTTGCACTCTGCGCTCAGTTAAATGCCTCACTGATTTTAAGCGGAAACCGAAACATTTTTGTACCATCATAACGTTTCACCAAAATTTAGCGGATATGGCCAGTTTTACTGCTGTCAAACAGTGAAGCAAGTGTTCCCATCTTCTCCAGTTTACGTTTCTCACGCTTCTCATTTCTCAATCAGACACATCACTTTATTTTGCCCTTCATTTATTAATTGTATTTTATCACGCTCTTTCTCTCCCTCTTCCATCTTTTCTCTCATGACCATTGCTACTAGCCTTTCTAAAAAAATATACCTCCCTGTAACTTGCTCTATTCCCGTAATGCTGAAAGTGTGTTAACTGTTTTTATTTTATTTCTCTTTCTTCATTATTTTTATTTCTAAATGTTTTATAATGTTGCATTTTAGGTATAACTTATAACATGCTTGTCATGATAAATGTAATGTAAAGTATGTAGACAGCCTGGTTAGATATAAGAAAGGTTCTTCTTGTCCTGACCTTTCCACGTTCCATAAATCAGTAAGTCAAATATACTGTCCGCCAAAAAGACGTGAAGTACCCATAAGACATGGTGGGATGTCAACGTAACTTCACACCTACACACCATCAGTAGTTACTTAAATTATTAAAGTTGGAATTCTCTGTGACAAAAAGAACGGCCACCAGGGTGCGTTAGTGTTGTCTGTGTGTAGTGTTGTTACCAGGACTGATAAGGTATACAAGGGGGATGAACAGTGTAAAATTTTGAGTGATCACTTTGAACTATACAGGTATACCGCGTACTCATTTGAGAGTGTTATCAACGTCTTACAGAGTTTGAAAGAGATTTCATTATGTGTCTCCTTTTACCAGGTTGGCCGAATCATACAAAATGTAAGTTTGTGGGGCATACATATAAAACAGTAACCAGATTTTACACTGCATGGGAAAGTGGGGGCCGGAATATTCATGGTCGGCCATATGTGACCACCACAAGGTAGGATGGCCATATTGTGCATCAAATACATCATAACCCCTCATAACTGTTGCATGGGGGCTTAATTATATTTTTAGAATGCAAATACTTTTTATTTTTTGATTTAGTAGCTGTCTGTTCGGTTACGAAGTCTCGTAAACGATTGGCCCTGACTAGTTTTAGTACGCAATCTGACTGCATAGAACAACAACAAAGAATGAAAGAAAATTTCCGCTAATACAATTAATTAATTAAGTCCCCAGCAACTATAAAACCTACGAAACCAAAACACAAGTGTAATTGTTCTGTGTGTGGAAGTGTGATTCAACGTACACATCTGGCACGGTTCTTCGTCAATAAGACAAGATATTTTGAACACCATTTATACTGAAGCAATTTAAAAAAATATAAATACTATAATTGCGTAAGGAAACCAGAATTACACTCTAATACAAGAACACAAGCCAGATGCTTTGTTGACTGAACCTGTAATGACGCATTATTTAAGACATTGAAATAATAAAAAGAAAAGGGAATTTTTTTTACCTTCATATATATTGACGAAAAGCACTCTGATCATTACAATATCTCCATTCGAACAACATCTGCTGTCTAGCCCATCAAACAACTGCATAAAACATGGAACAAGCACTCCCTACTACAACATCTCAACACCGACTCACTACTACCACATCTCGATAAGCACTCACTACTGCCACATCTCGACAAGCACTGCCAGTGGAGGCGGCGAATAAAACTCTTTGGCGCAATCTCTGGCGCTGTGGCTCAGTGTAGCCACCTTTCACTGTGCCTTCCGTTCGAGAAAAAGTAATGGAGCCCCAGCAATAATCTATACTATCCTGTGGTATTGGTCAGTGTGCAGCAGCACGTGGACTACGGAATTACTTCCCATGCGATGGCTGCCGTTAGCACCATAACACAAATGGCTGCATTTGGAATGGTACCATGACTGGAAAGGATGGCCAACTTAACTGGTGATGCTGCACTGAATTCAGCGATGAACTGTGGTTCTGAACTACCCCATATGACCATCGTTTGCTAGCGGCGAAGTGAGAGATGCTATTGTATCAATTTTTTGGAGAGGCACGGTAATGTTACTTCCAGCGTTGGTGTGTGGAGCCATCAGACGTGAATTCGGGCAAACAACTGGTAGTGGTTGAGGTGTCTGTGATGGCATAACGGTGTGTGACATAGATGCCCTGTGCTCATGTGTTACCTCTCATGCGACACTGCTGTGGTACCATTTTCCAACAGGACATTGCTCGTCCATACGCAGGACTTGTTTCTGCCAACTGCGCGACGTTGAGGTACTCCCAACAACATCCCAATATCTATCCTCTATAGAACATGAGTCAGACCAGCAGGGACATTAACTCAGCGCCAGTGGCAGTATCCAGGATATCAGCGACCAGATATAACATTTGTGAGTCAGATTGACTCAGGAGAGGGCACCAGAGCATTATGACTCTCTTCTCAAAAGAATCGGTGCACGCATCCAGGCCGGAGTCAGTGCTACATCATACTAAGCGGCCTCAAATTGCCAAGTTATTTGTAAATTTAACTCGATTTTGTAATCACTAAAATAACTGATGAAGTTTCTTTTCGTTTCCTCCTCCTCTTCGCGATGGTTTACTTTTTTTTGTGAGGGAGTGTATGTAGAATAAATGGTCAGATGTAAGGACTTAACTTATGGCCCTAACCTCAGCACGTTAAAGAAATCAAAACATGAAATGAACAAATATGGATGCTCATTCACGTATTTGTTAAACTTGCACCCATTTGGACTCTAATCCAGTCGCTAAACAGGGTACTGATGATTTGATTGTTCTTAGTAATAACCATACGTTATAGTGAAATGCAGTGATGTTGTTCTTCCGGTGTATCCAGCTTTGATTCCATAAGGAACTGTTGTACACAGCGACCATAGAATATAAGGAAGGAGAAGCACACAGCTATCAGTCGCAATCCCGTTAGTTTCTATTACTCTTGCATATCCAGATTTCGGCTATAAATAGCCGTCTTGAGTGCATTTGAGTTACAATCCAACCAACTCAAGGCAGTACATGTCACCATATAATCTTATCCCGTGTGCCTGCAATCTAGGTATACAGGAATAATACACTACTGGTCATTATGATTGCTACACCATGAAGATGATGTGCTGCAGACGCGAATTTTACCGACACGAAGAAGATGCTGTGACATGGAAATGATTAGCTTTTCAGAGCATTCACACAAGGTGGGCGCCGGTGGTGACACCTACAACGTGCTGACATGAGGAAAGTTTCCAACCGATGTCTCATACACAAACCGCAGTTGACCAGCGTTCCATGGTGAAACGTTGTTGTGATGCCTCGTGTAAGGAGGAGAAATGCGTACCATCACGTTTTTGACTTTGATAAAGGTCGGATTGTAGCCTATCGCGATTGCGGTTTATCGTATCGCGACATTGTTGCTCGCGTTGTCGAGATCCATTGACTGTTAACAGAATATGGAATCGGTGGGTTCAGCAGGGTAATACGGAACGCCGTGCTGGATCCCAACGGCCTCGTGTCACTAGCAGTTGAGAAGACAGGCATCTTACCCGCATGTCTGTAACGGATCGTGCAGCCTCGTTTCGATCCCTGAGTCAACAGATGGGGACGTTTGCAAGACAACAACCACCTACACGAACAGTTCGACGACGTTTGCAGCAGCATGGACTATCAGCTCGGAGACCATGGCTGCGGTTACCCTTGACGCTGCAACACAGACGGGAGTGCCTGCGATGGTGTACTCAAAGATGAGCCTGGATGCACGAATGGCAAAACTTCATTTTTTCGGATGGAACAAGGTTCTGTTTACAGCATCATGATGGTCGCATCCGTGTTTGGCGACATCGCGGTGAACGCACATTGGAAGCTGTATGCGCCATCGCCATACTGGCGTATCACCCGGCATGATGGTATGGGGTGCCATTGGTTACACGTCTCGGTCACCTCTTGTTCGCATTGACGGCATTTTCAAAAGTGGACGTTACATTTCAGATGTGTTACGACCCGTGGCTCTACCCTTCATTCGATCCCTGCGAAACCCTACATTTCAGCAGGATAATGCACGACCGCATGTTGCAGGTCCTGTACGGGCCTTTCTGGATACAGAAAATGTTCGACTGCTGCCCTGGCCAGCACATTCTCCAGATATCTCAGCAACTGAAAACGTCTGGTCAATGGTGGCCGAGCAACTGGCTTGTCGCAGTACACCAGTCACTACTCATGATGAACTGTGGTATCGTGTTGAAGTTGCATGGGCAGCTGTACCTGTACACGCCATCCAAGCTCTTTTTGACTCACTGCCCAGGCGTATCAAGGCCGTTATTACGGGCAGAGGTGGGATCTATGCACCCAAACTGCGTGAAAATGTTATTACATGTTAGTTCTAGTATACTTGTCCAATGAATATTCGTTTATTATCTGCATTTCTTCTTGGTGTAGCAACTTTAATGGCCAGTAGTGTAAAAACAAAGGGCTTGCGACTGATATCTGTGTGGCTCTGCTTCCTACTGTTGTATGAATGAGTTCTTTAAAATAAAGAGTATGCGGCGAGTTTCAAACCAGACTCATTAATTTTTGTTATTCTCTTGAATCACATATCACATATACAGCTAAATCTCAAGACCCACACAATATATCAGTAGCCTTTTGTAAGACTTCGCACGCGGCCACAAAGCGCAGTGCCCCTAGGCTGCCCAGCGGGTGTGATGAAGTGCGCCGGCGCCCACCTCTGGGCAGGCAGCCGGCAGGGAGCAGAGTCCGCGCATGCGCGTCGCACGCGGCAGCGGTCCCCGCGTGTCGCTTTTGGCAGAGACGGACGCGCCGCGGCGCCGACACGCCGCACCATGAATAATTCAGCGGCCGCGGGCAGAGCCACCTCGCGCACTCTCGCCCAAAGGTCACCGCGCCTGCTCCTCTCTGGTCGTGCTACCGACACAGTCAGTCCATTCGAAGCTATTGTGCCATTCTGCGTGCTGATGGCCGATTTCCGTCGCGTGGGAACATTCATCATATGAAGCAGCGAGCAGAAAGGACCACTCGAAATCAGCACAACACCTTCCCCGTCTGCCATTTCTGGTATCAAGATAGAGAAGTTCGATGGAATCGTAATACGTTAATTGCAGTTACCTATCATAACAGAATATTATGTTGCTATTAGTGATTTATTAGTTTTTATTTATAAACTGTAAAACGTTACCCTCATAACATACTCCATCCGGCAGACCTCGGAAGCCAGATGATATCGATCGGACGCTGTGTCATCCTCAGCCGACAGGCGTCACTGAACGCTGATATGAAGGGGCATGTGGTCACCACAACACTCGTTGCAACCGGAGCCTCTACTTCTCAGTCAAGTTGCTCCTCAACTGGCCTCACAAGGACTGAGTGCCCCTCAGGGGTCTGAAGACCTGGACGGTCACCCATCCCAGTGCTAGCCAAGCTCGACAGCCCTTAACTGTGGTGATCTGACGAGAACCGGTGTTACCACTGCGACAAAGCCATTGGCTTCGTAACATACCTTGAAATGTCATACAAACATGAAGTAATATACTGTAACGTTTGAAACGTCCCCTTTGAACAATTATACATAACTGTGCTTAAACTGACACACAATATTTTGTTAGCGCAACGCAATCTGACTTTTAAAATTCCCTACAAAAGAATGGCCCTGACTAACATTAAACTATACCTTTCACAAATCACTTACCTCACAAAAATCTTCGCTGCTCAAGCTACTGCAATACAGCGAGCGCCACTACCGCCAGCTAAATAAAAGATTCAAACTATGGAAGGCACTAACTACTGATAGGGATAGTTAGCAAATCAAAGATATTAATAGAGAACAAACAATGTATTTACCTTGATATCATCATATATAAATATAGCAGTTCATGACAAATTTCAAAACTCCGCCATCTCTCTCCCCACATCCACCACTGCTGGCGGCTCACCTCCAACTGCGCAACGCTACGCGCTGTTCACATCCAGCTGCCTAACACTACAATGGCGAGTATTACAACAATGCAAAGCAGCCACAGACTGCACACAGCACAGCCAGTGATTTTCATATTGAGCGCTACGTAACGTTGCCAATAAGAAAACATAAACAGCCTACTTACATAGAGAAAACATAAACAGCCTACTTACATAGAGAAAACATAAACAGCCTACTTACAGAGAGAAAACATAAACAGCCTACTTACATAGAGAAAACATAAACAGCCTACTTACATAGAGAAAACATAAACAGCCTACTTACACGTTTGATACATTAGGAAAAGAGGCACTTTTATTTCTTGTAGTAGCTGACAAATCTAGCATTGACATTCTTTCTGCTGTGACTGTTGATTTGGAGCGAGGTCATACTTTCTTATATGCAGCGAGAGCTAAGCGTTAACACCGGACATTGCTTAAGTATCAGCATTTATTCTGCAAACTGTTATATAATATGAAGAGAAATTCCGATCAACAATATCCTATTGGCTATCCGTTTCAAAACTATCAATAATGTGTCCAGAGTTCTGATAACTATTCTCACCCTCCTTTTTCGGTTAAACATATGTCTAACGAGAAGTAAAAAGGAAAATTTCGCGTAATTTAAATAGTGGCTGATCTTTAATTTCTATGTGAATCAGCTTCATTTTCTGTGACAATACTTGAAGAAAAATTTTGTTCTCATGCAGTCAAGCCCATATTTTATATGATTTAAAGTCTCTAATAATTTCAATTTGATACAGACTTTTGTTTATTTGCCATCACATCGTTAAGCCATCCTTGCACTGTCTGAAAGCAAAAGTTAACACGACTTTGCCGTCAGGCCTTGGACTATTGTGTGATCAGCGAGCTACATTCTTGGTTATAAGTCAAGTCTTATTGACAAACAGCTAAAGTAAAGCTATTAGCCGCGCAATGATTTCTTTCGAGGACATGCAGCAGGGCGTTTTATTCTTGTCATTAGGGTAGAGCAGAACAGCGAAAAGCACGGTTTTCCGTTGTACAGGTAAATATCTATTGTAGGACCAAGGTAAACTTTGTGAGGAAAAATTGGGAATCAGTGACCTTTTGTAGACTTTTCATACGGCGCACAAGTTGCATTTTCTAACAGCATACAGATTCATATGCGACATTTGACCGTTATAGTTTTTGATTGTTGGCCAGGTAGTTATTCACTATATCACAGATAGCTATTCTTCCATTCGATTATTAGTCATATCAACAGCGACAAGTTCAGTTTGGAGAAACTGAATTTCACGTATTTCATGAAATCTACACAGTTAATGTTCAAAAGGAGTACAGTTATGACACTTCTAGGTCACGGCATAATGGCGACATTGTAATCAGAATTTAGAACACTTCGTTCTGCATTCCATGTAGTGTATAAAGCTACACCACGTAAACAGTTACAGACATACAGTGAAGTTAACACAAGAAAACTTACAGAGGTGAGTCAGCTGGAGCTCTGGGTTCACTATTCTCGTTTTCTTCGCTTGTGTTCTCTGTGTTCCGCGTATTTCTCACATAGCACACGGGAAGTGTCAACCACTTACTCTGAGAGTAGAACATATTCCATACGTCTTCAATGCTATTCGTTGTATATATTCCAGTCTCCGTCTTCCCCTACGGTTGTTGCCCTCTGTCGCTCTCATTTGTACCACGTTAAGTTTATTCCCAGACGTGTTAATACAATATTTGTCATAATGGAATTTATGCTCCGTTCCCATGCTCGCAGAAATATTTATTGAATTAAAAGGGCCTACCTTACTGCATGAAGACAAATTCTTTATTCTCCAAACATATTTTACCACCGTTATGTCATCTTCGTTTAGTGAACTTTTCTTTTAGTGCTTCTATTGTTATATACGTGGGCTGTCGAACGAAATCAGCGACTGTTTATATTTATACAGCACATCATAAATGCTACACTTGATCTGTTCTGAGCTGTGCTTGATTAGTACTGACCTGATAATTGAGTTTTTGCCGTTATTTTTATGTTTAAAAAGACGTTTCGTCATACTCAGTGGTAAATTCTGGTAGTAATTTTACTGCTGTTGCTTGCACGCACTGTTCACTATAGCTTTCCGTTACAGATACACTCAGCGTTTCTCTGCTCAGATTAGCATATGTGGGACTTAAATGTGCGTGTAAGCAACAGCAGTAAAATAACAACCAGAATTCGACAATACATACTACAGACATTGCTTTAAACATAAAATTATCAACAACAATCCGTACAGTAGTCAAACCAATGAAGGACATCTCAGAACAGATCAAATATGACAGTGATGACATCCATTATTAATATAAACTTGTTGCTGATTTCGTTCCACAGCCTTAGGGCCCACATATGTTGCAAGGGGATAACTTCGCGGAAAATGCCACAGCTGTCGTTAAACATGTTTGGAGAACAAAACAAAATTTATTCCGGTCCATTGTGGCGCAATGATGCAGCAACTTTCTATTGTGGTTAATATTAAAGGCAATGCTATGTTTCAGAATACTCTTTATTGACACAAAAACGACGCGTTTCACCTGGGTAGGGCATCGTCAGGTTATCTGGTGCGATGGGGTCACCAGTAACAGCAGCATAAAGCTCCAGAGTACACTTTGCATACACACTGTGAGCGCAGATCGGCCACTTGCACCTTGTTTCGGGACCATGTTTCCAGTTATGAGCGTGGTCTTACTCTCCACTACTATGAGTAATGACCCACACCGCATGAGATAACCCGATTATGCCTATCGAGTGATACGCGTCGTTTTTGAGTCAGTAAAGAGCTTCCTGCAACATAGGACACCTTTTTAATATTAATGAAACACATCTGTAAAATTAAAACAAATACAGCCCTCAGTCGCGAAAATGAAGTCTTTTTGACCTAGGTTTCGGCCACTTCTAAGATTGCCTTCATGAGAAATAAAACATTTAAAGCTGGCATTTCACGTATGAAATAAATAAGAAGCGATAACGCCTTAGTCACAAAATATTTCAATAGAAAACGTAGAGGCAGGCCTCTATGTCAACAGTATAGGCGCAAGCAAGAACAACAGAACAACACAGTTTAAGACAGCTCAAGACTCAGCTGTTGCAAAGGAATCTCGGCTATGTAACTTTCTCATATACAGAATAAGCCAGCCTACTACCTCTAGAATGTTTGTCGCTGAAAAAGAGATTTGTATGTATAAAAGGGCAGCGACTAAAGTTGAAACTTCCCCTTAGAAAAATTAAGAATGACAGTGCTGGAAAAACTCTTACGTTATTTGATACAGAGACTGCTGAGTAAAACTCAACGTACTCAGACAGCTTTTTCTTTACTTTTTCTGATCATCACTAAACTGACACACAATATTTTAGCGCAACGCAGTCTGACTTTCAATAATCCCTACAAAAGATTGGCCCTGACTAACAATACGTTTCATGAATCACTTACCTCACAAAAATCCTCGTTACTGGAACTGCTGCAATACAGCGAGCGCCAATACTGCCAGCTAAATGAAAGATTATAACTACTGAAGGCACTAACTACTGATAGGCATAGTTAGAAAATGAAAGATTTTGATAGGGAACAAAAATGCATTTACCTTAATAGCGTTCAAAAGTCATAATATATATATTTTTGTGATATCCAATTAAACAAATTTCCTTTTTTCTGACGGACACACGTCCAGATCGTCCGCTCAATACTCTGGCGCCACAAACTGCACACAGCGCAGTCAGTGATTTTCATACAAAGCACTACATGGCATTACCAACATAAAAACCTAAACAGCCTACTTGCATAGCCCACATGCCACCACAAAAAATTTACAAATTGTTTTGAATTTACGTGTAGTAATGAACAGCGTATAGTCAAAATCATCATGACGGCGAGTCGCATATCGGTCATTGTTACGTCGTGTCGGCGGTTCCATCTCAAAATTCGGTGCACCTTGCCATTTGTGGCGTTTCCGTATTTCTAAGACCCTCTTCCCATGTTGGAGCGCGAGTATCCTCTGAAATATGTAATTCTTGTGTCAACTGGTCTTGTACTTCCCGGATTTCTCTTTTGTACTGTGTACTGATTTGATTCTGATTTTGTTTAAATTTCTTAATTTGTTCATACTCTTCTGTGTCGGTGAAGGCTACCGGTCAGGTGTCATTCAGATCATCATCTACCTTTGTAGATAAGTTAGTGAACTGATTCGAAAGTTCGGCTACCCCCTCCGATAATGAACTGATTTCCTCCATGTGCTTTTCTGAACGAAGTTTTAATCCATCTACTCTGTCCTTTAAGTTTTCCTAAGTTTTTACAAGTTGCTTAAGCGAATCGGTAGATGCAACTGAATAAATTTTATCCCGCAAAGTATCGTGATTTTCATGAACAGTAGTTTGCAGTTCCTTTACAGCTGCTTCGTGATTCTGTAATGCATTTTCATGAGGCAAAAAAATAGGTTGAAAATGCTCATAAATTTGTGTTTTTACGTCATTACAGACTTTTTGACATTTCGATTCGATTTAAGTAACTCAGCAGTTAAATCTTCACGTGTTTGTTCAAGCGTGGTGTCTAATTTTTGAAGCTGTTGCTGTGTTTGTTCCTGATTTTGTTCCATTTATTGCTGTGATTGTTTTGATTTTGCTCCATTGCGTCTAACTTTTGAAGCTGTTGTCCCATCTGTTAAATTAATTGTAATAACAATACACTGGTGTCTGAAACATGTTCCAAAAAAATGGCTAAAATGGCTCTGAGCACTATGGAACTGAACAGCTGAGGTCATCAGTCCCCTAGAACTTAGAACTACTTAAATATAACCAACCTAGGGACATCACACACATCCATGCCCCAGGCAGGATTCGAACCGGCGACTGTGAAACATATTCCTTTGTACTTTTCGGCAGTGCATTTGCACTGGCAACATTCGAATTTTGAAAAGCATAAATTGTGTCTTGACTTGATTGAGAAAAAGTGGAGGACGCAAAACCCGAATCTACAGTATTTGCTAGATTGTGTTCTGTCATTTTGGGTTCCTGGGGCGATCTGTTGCCGACCGATCGATCGACAGTACTACCCTCTTCACTAGCTGTTTCACTGTCTACACTGTTATTTTTTGCCTGTTCCATTTCCCTATGCACAATTACCAAAATACTATTATGAATATTTGTTAATTCATTACATGGTGGCGCAAACACAATACTCTCATATTCACTGTCATTTCTCAGTTTACTTTGGTGCCTAGTGTTACGTTTTTCACACTCCATAATTGTCACAATATTTCACACGATAACACAAAAAAGCTAAATTTGAAGAGCAAAATAGGAAAACACAGTAATATAGCACTGAAAATAATATCTAATTAACTGCAAGTGTGGCTGCAAAGTACTAATTGCAAATCTACATGCATGCCACAACTGTTTTAATGTACAACAATGAAAAACTACAACTACAAAGAAAACTCTCTCTACAATTACATGCTAGCAATAAACAATAATTACACTAATTACACAAACTACAAAGAAAAATTAGAAGATTCCAGTGAGGTATCCTGGCAGGGTCGCCATATGAGATGTCCACTTAGAAGAATTAAGAATGGCAGTGCTGGAAAAACTCTTACGTTATTTGATACAGAGACTGCTGAGTAAAACTCAACGTACTCAGACAGCTTTTTCTTTACTTATTCTGATCATCACTAAACTGACACAATATTTTAGGGCAACGCAATCTGAATTTCAATAATCCCTACAAAAGAATGGCCCTGACTAACAACAACCTATCCCTTTCATGAATCACTTACCTCACAAAAATCTTCGTTACTCGAACTACTGCAATACAGTGAGCGTCAATACTGCCAGCTAAATGAAAGATTCTAACTACTAAAGACACTGACTACTGATAGGCATGGTTAGCAAATGAAAGATTTTGACAGAGAACAAACAATGTATTTACCTTAATAGCATTCAAATGTCATTATATATATATATATATATATATATATATATATATATATATATATACATAGTTTTGTGATATCCAATTAAACCAATTTCCTTTTTTCTGACAGACACACATCCAGATCGTCCGCTCATAACTCTGGCATCTCTCTCCCCACATCCATCACTGCTGGCAGCTCACCTCCAACTGCTCAATGCTATGTGCTGTTCACATCCAACTGCCCAACACTACACTAGCGAATATTTCAACAATGAGTCCCATCAACCACAGACTGCACACAGTGCAGTCAGCGATTTTCACACACAGCACTATGTGTCATTACCAACATAAAAACCTAAACAGCCTACTTACAAAGTCTTTATGTACATGTCAGAATCATTTCACTCTAAGCGTAGAATCATTATGGGATACTTTGCTTGTAGAATGTTGTGGCACTTTAACACTAGAGCCGCCGGAACTAGTACAATACATAGAACCGCCGATGTGGCCAAAGTGACCACTTTCTTTGTAAGTACATGCTGTGCTGTTTAATGTAAATATTAATGACCTTGATAATAATATATCACTTTAATTACGTTTAATAACAGTATCATTGTATTTTACAACAACAATGGGAACATAATATTACTAATATTAAAGAACATGGTTTACAATATTTATCTGCAACCATACTAACTGTATTGCAGTAGTTTTAAAATTAATATAAATTAATCTTACTGGAGAAACGAAGTACCCATGAATATGTTAAGAGAAAGACCAATCATAAAATATGACATGTATAGTACCTAATCCTACTTACAAACATTACAAACTACTGTCTTTATTACTTTATATGTACACGGCCCACAAACATATCTCTTGCATTTACTGTACACTTCATTTGTCTTGTTTCGCCATTTCCTGGTTTGGCATAGTTTTCTTACTTTCGCAGGAATTTCCGCTTCTACTCTTTCTTCATCACCATGGTCCTTTTCTTTTCTATCCCGTGGCATCCTCTCCTGATTTCTGGTTTCTATATAGGCTCTATGTAATTCTTCTGCTAGATTTAGGATGAAATTCCACCTACTTATTTTGATCCCTGTCACTAACTTGAAAATTATCCATGCGTTGATGGCTGCTAAATCAAGGATATTGTGAAATACGTGTACAGGCCATCGACGAGTACCAGAGCGGACAGAATATTTCCTCGTCATCTGGTCCAAGACATCTACAGCAAATTTTATGCTATTGTAGAAGCTCACTGTTTCGGGAAGGTGTTTCGAATTATTTTGTATTTCAACATCTGTGTGCATGGTGCTATACAGGAGACCATTTTTGTTCTTTTTCCCTTGGTAAATAGTCAGAGTACCACATTCCCTCTTCAAGAGAACAGACGCATAAAGAGGAGTTTTCATCTCTTTATATTGTTCCGAATTTCTTTTCGTGCACGGTTGATAGTGTCGACAAGACTAGTTTTCTCTTTTTCCAGTCTCTCCCCAAGTGTGACCTTAGTGAAAAAATTATCAGTAGTCACATTTCGCCCCTTACTGCGATATGGAACTATCAACTTCATTACTACTTGTTTTGGAAGTTTCCCATTAGGTGCCCTCTGTTCGTTCTTTCCTACATAAGGGAACCCATTACAAAGATATTTTGTTTCTACATCCGGTAGAAGCCAGAATTTGATTCCGAATTTATAAGGCTTATTCGGCATATATTGCAAATATGGACACCTGGTTCTGCTGGGGAAAAGTTTTTCATCCACAGTGACATTTGATCCAGGTATGTAATTCAACTGACAGTTTTCTATAAAATGGTTCCAAGTCGTTGATATAAGTGCAAATTTGTCACTTTTCAAACGTTCCGATCGTGTATTTTTTTCATCAAAACGCAGATATTTGAAAATTTCTCGAAACCTGTTCCTGCTCATTGTGTCAGTGAAAAATGGGGCTCCCCACTTTTTCGACCACAGCTCATCTACTTCAATACATCTGGCACTACAACATATGCATCTAATTCTTCTAAATGCAAACTCCAGGAATCATTTCCAAGAAGCCGTTGTGCCTCTGCTTCTGTGCATTTCTTTATGTGTTTCAACATTGACTGATCAATTAAAAGGCGCCAGGCACTCGAAACATTATCATTTGAGACGTGCCGCTTTGCGTGTAGAGTAGGTCCCCGTGTTTCTTTCAATATATTCTGTTGACCTATCCTACATGGAGTAGTGACACCGAAGTCTGCTACAGTTCACTCCGTGATCCCGTCCTTCCCCAGGAGTTTTGAGCTGTGTTCTGGAAGTGAACCTTCACTTCGTTCTCCTCTTCTACGTCGATTCTGTATTGATCCACTTACAGGAGGTGCAGTTCTTTTATTACCCAGGGTAGGTCGTTCTCTAGTATTGTTTATACTACTGCTTGGTCCTGGTTCAGCAACTGCGTGAGGAAAGAGACAATTAGAAAGCTAAAACTCATTATAAAGATAACATACCACACAATAAAATAGCAGTAACAGAAGTAACAGTAGAAGTGTCAGCTCTATTATAATAGTGATCATTATTCATATAGTAACAATAATAATAATAACAATAATAATAATAACAATAATAATAATAACAATAATAATAATAATAACAATAATAATAATATAAGTTAATGTAAATAACCTTCATCTTCAGTCTCGGAGCTGTCACTCTCCACATTAGCGACAGGTTGATAATCTTCATTGTAGAATCTTCCACAAGGTCCTCAACTTCAGGATCATTTTCAGCATCCGATTCATCGAAAAGTGTGACAATTTCTTCATCTGAAAGTGGCGGTGGCCGTGGTTTGTATCGTTGTGACATCTGAGCCATGTCTACTGCTCTGAGACCAGTACTCAAATAATCAGTCTTGTTTATGCGAAACCCAATAGCAAACAATAAATGACATATTGCATTGTTGAGCTTTTAAATTCAAACAATGCGAATAGACTTTAGTAACCAACATATTTAGTACATTGTTGACGAGTGCTAAGAATAAATCCGGGGGGGGGGGGGGGGGGGCGTGACACACAACAATCTTCAAATAATCTGTTTTCAAATATACATGTAATGTGGTCAAAGTGACCACTCGGCGGTTTTAAGTATAAGTGGTCATTCAAAGAAAACTGATGAAGGTAAAATAAATATTGGAATATTTATATGATCTACACAAACAATTAGGAGAAGTCATTAACTCACAACAGCATAGATTAGAAATTGACCAAATAATAACATGTTACAATATAAAAAGTGGTCAAATTGACCACTCGGCGGTCCTAGTGTTAAACTGAATTCTGCATGTGCTGACTATTTTCTGACAGTCTAGCGCAGAGAGCGATGCTTGTCTGCAAGAGTGCCATTCATTCTAAAGCAGCTAGTGACAGTGCACGAAACTAGGTCAGATAGTTGTCACTTTATTCACGAGGCATGCCTCACTATCAACAGACGGTTCGCGACTATGTTATCACTCTCGTCGAGGAAGGGAACTAGTCAACGGCACATGCAGCAGCACGGTATTGTGTTCCTATGAACACTGTGCAGTGGGGGATACAAAAGTATGGGAAAACTGGAGAATTCAGCATGTGTCTGGGAAATGCACTTCGGCTTTTTCAACATCCGGATGATGGAGTGGTGAAGACATCATGTTTAAAACCGTTTTGAGTTGAAATGTCCTGAAATACGTTACGGTATTTACCAATCGATGAATAGGGTTAGCTGTCAGTCGCCGCAGGGTGAGTTGCAAAACAGTAGTGTGGCGATGAAACAGAAGCGCCAAGCCCAACATCGACTTCACCTTGAAACACGGCAGTCGATTTGCATGACTTATTTAATTTGAGAATGAATCAGCAATAGGAAGTTGGTAACGGGGTGGAACCCAACAGCAATGTATTGTTTACGTATACTGGATTTCAGTGGCTGTTTTAATCGAGCACTTTCTTGATTCATGTCCTGTCGTTTAACGCGGTGCTCGACTCTCATATTTTCTGGATGATTTCTGTCTGTGTGAGAAAGCTCAGTGCACTGTATTTGAAGCAGGCGCGGCAATGATTGTAGCGAAAATAGTGGCCTTTTTAGCCGTCAGCCTCAGGACGGAAGTCGGGATACCGGGGCCAGCCAAGGCAGGTAGCAGACCATTGTGCATTTTAGAAATGAGGTCTGGCCGGTGGCGCAACTGAAGACACGAGGCAACCCTAGCAGCAGGACAGCGGAAATCTCTCACGTTTTGCAGAGAGCCTTTCGAAGACAGGCATCTTGCAGTTTTCGAAAGAAGCACCGTTTGCTGAAAATAGTGGTCCATCCTTGTCAGCAGCTTTCTAATTTCAGAGGATCTCTGATGCAAAGCTGATTGCTAGCTGCGAAAAAGCGCCATCGGTAAATTTGCCAGAAGGAGATGAAGCTGAATCGACAGTTTTTTAGATGGGGGAAACATTGTGTAATGTGATTGGCATTTTATAGCACTGCACTGCCTTGGTTGGATTTTGTGTGCTTGAAGGATAGTCGCCAGTGGGCGGTTATGCATGTATATTCCATTATCGGCGTGCCAGCACTGTTTGGTGGGAGTAATAGCAGGGCGTAAGATTCTGTGAAAATATTAAGGAGTCAGTGGTTAGACGCAAAGAGTGAACCAGAGTCCGTGGCCAGAAGCGCTAGTGACTGCACCACTGGAGTTTGTTCAGAGACGTGGAGCTGTGTGCATCGTGAGCACAGCAACCCTGTATTTTCGACACGGACAACAGCACACATATGTTAGCAGATGAGCGGGCTGCAGATTTATTGCGACGGTGGTACCACCCTTAACCTCTTCTGCAGGATGCCAACATTCTGCACGGCTGTCGGTGAATAATTACCCTCAATAATTTACGTTATCCCCTAACGTTGTTCGTATTAGATTTTTAGCCTGGATCTTAGAGGCATGTGTTGCCCTTAATTAGTTTCCCGGGTCAGGGTAACATTACGCACGCAGGGAGATTCATACCCTGATTGTGTTTGGCATCGTGAACGTCACTCGTAACTGGTGAAACATGTTTACCAACAAATCAGTATTTCATTTAGAAAATGAAAGTTAGATGAGAGTATACAGGTCGCAGGGTTCACGTTTCGACCCGACAAATATATCTGTACTGAAGCCATCTTACAATTGTCTCATGTGTCAATACTCACCATTTTATGCACCAGTTGTTAAATGAGTGAAAGATATGTTTCCGTCCTTTGTTACCCCGTTATGTACTCATCAGTACCAGCTGAGGAAATGACAGGCGTTCTAGAAACCTTCTTACATGAGCATGATGGAATACCTGATACTGAAGCAGTTGAATTTATGGATTTATGGAAGTTCGTCTTATCGTTCAACTATTTTCAGTTTAATGGTAAGTTTTATGTACATGAGAATGGGTTAGCAATGGATTGTGCATTAGCAAGGCAGATGATGGACATAGTCTTGAATGCATATCAAACAATTTTTTCCAAGGAAAACTTCAATTGATGCTTTTACTGAACACCTCCAATTCATATCTGTGTAAAAATGTGTTAATGGAGAGATTGTTACTTTTTCTGAACATCTACCACTCATTTCTGTGCAAACCTTCACTTTAGCATCTATAGCTAGGCCCTCCATAATTTGCATTAACCCCTAACATTGCGCGTATTAGTTTTTTAGCTTGGAGCTAAGAGGCCTGTGTTGCTCTTAATTAGTTTTCTGGGTCAATGTAACAGAAGATATGTTGACAATATACTTACTGCCGGCCAAAGTGGCCGTGCGGTTAAAGGCGCTGCAGTGTGGAACCGCAAGACCGCTACGGTCGCAGGTTCGAATCCTGCCTCGGGCATGGATGTTTGTGATGTCCTTAGGTTAGTTAGGTTTAACTAGTTCTAAGTTCTAGGGGACTAATGACCTCAGCAGTTGAGTCCCATAGTGCTCAGAGCCATTTGAACAATATACTTACTGTGTACAAAGGTCTGAGGAAGAAATAAATGAATTGGTGAATGACTTTAACAAATGCGTAAGAATATAATATATAAAGTGGAGCATGAGTAACAGGGATTATTTTTAAGTTGTTTTCATGGTCAAGCATCAGAATAACAAGCTTGAGACAGGAATACTTAGGAAACCCATATTCACATCTGCAGTAATTGATAAGGCTTCATGACACCCAAACAAACATAAATTGGCTTTCTTTTAAAATTCTGTGCTCAAAATTGATTCCATCCTTCTAAGTCCTAAGAATTAATAAGAAGAAATGAAAACACTTAGGAAAATAGTGTTGGAAAAAGGTGTTGACGTGGGTTTGATAGGATTGCTACAGTGGTAGGGCACAGAAACCAAAAATGGGAGACACATTGGCAGAAGTATAGAGTCGTCTCATATTTGTGAACTATCTCACATAAATTGGCAAGGTTATTTAAGAAAAAAGGGATTAAAATTACATACAGGATGGTAACAAACTGGAGCAGAGGCTGAACCATAAGATTGGCATGGGGGAGAAATGGATGGGGAAGCAGAGTTTATGAAAAAAAAAAAACTGTCAGGATTGTAAAACTGTGAATTTGGGCCAAACAGGTAGAAATTTTAAAGTGAGGTTTAAGAGAATAATAATAAATAGAATGGATTATAGGTAGCGGTGAAGTAGCTCTATAATGAGCAGCATTCACTGCGTAGCATTGTGGTAGCGTGCATCAGTACCACAAGCGTCATAGCAACGGAATTGCAAGTTTGTGTGACATCGATAGCTGTCGCGCGGGATCTGGTTGACTCCATCATGCTTGGAGTCACTTAGCGATGTGACACTGCGTAAACACCTCCTGGTTGCTGCTCAGACTTCATCGTTGGCGCTTTAGTACAGAGATACGTTCCCTTGTGGGCATTGTGATAGCTGGACCCTCTTTCTGCACTATTTGTAATGAGTCTTCGAATGTTTTGAGAAATACAGCCCCACCCCCCCTTGCCGCCCACCCCATGCTCTCACCATCCATGAATCTTCCAGTTTTCGATGTATGCCATTTGCATCTATTTGATTTTGACAAGGTTGGCTCTAGATGTTCATGGTCAAGTCATGCAGCACTACTAATTTTCTCGAAATCCTCTCAGCGACATCAGTGTCCCATTAAATAGATGGCTGTCAAGGCATTACTGTCATTGGCTATGTAGAGAGCTATCAACTGAGAAAAATAAATTGCACTCTAATGTACAGGAATAAATTCACCAACATGAGCCTGCTTACGTGCAGGTATTTTACTACTCGTACAGTGATTTTTAGGCAGTGGCACAGTGGAACAGTAGCAGCTTCCTTTGGCTGTTTAGATTCAATAGCTATATTTATTTACATTCATCTCCAACCCACACCAGTCGTCAACACTCTATAAGGGCTATAGCATTCTGGCTTCGTAGGCCTCCTTTAGATAAGAGTCTACACCTAAATACATACTCTGCAACCCACTGTACACCGAACGGTGTGGGCTATGTCATAACAATGTTATCGATATCAGTTTCTATTCGACACACACATGCTGACTGAGTGCACATGCTTGCCTATACGCCTCTGTATGTACCCTGAGTCTCCTCTATGATCGCTACGCCAGATATAGGTTTGTTAAGGGAGAGAATGTAGGAGAGCAGATTCCCAGTGCAATGACCAATGCAGCCTTATTGCTGCACCTTTAATATACAAATACTGCATGAATAAAATTTGCTGGACAACAGCCGCAGTTATCACTTATCAAATGATTATATATGTACAGATGCATGTCCTAATCTTCTCTATCGTATTCCAGTGATTACTACGCTAAGTCTACGATGGTGGTTGTATAATGATGTCAGAGTCTTCGTTGAATGTGTAAGTAGGCTGTTTAGGTTTTCTTAGCACTCTGTATGAAAATCACTGGCTGCGCTGTGTGCAGTCTGTGGCTGGTTGGCATTGTTGTAATACTCGCCATTGTAGCATTGGGCAGCTGGATGTTAACAACGCGTAGCATTGCGCAGTTGGAGGTGAGCTGCCAGCAGTGGTGGATGTGGGGAGAATGATGGCGGAGTTTTGAAATTTGTAAGACTGGATGTCATGAACTGCTATATATATTATGACTATTAAGGCAAATACATCATATGTTCTCTATCAAAATCTTTCATTTGCTAACTATGCCTCTCAGTAGTTAGTGCCTTCTGTAGTTTGAATCTTTTATTTAGCTGGCAGTAGTGGCGCTCACTGTATTGCAGTAGTTCGAGTAACCAAGATTTTTGTGAGGTAAGCGATTTATGAAACACATAGGTTAATGTTAGTCAGGGCCACTTTTTTGTATGGATTTTTGAAAGTCAGACTGCGTTGCGCTAAAAATATTGTGTGTCAGTTTAAGCACAGTCTAGTATAATTTTTCAAAAGGGGACGTTTCATATGGTGACCCTGCCAGGGTACCTCACTGGAATCTTCTGATTTTTTCTTGTAGTTTGTGTAATTAGTGTAGATTTTGTTTATTGCTAGTGCATAATTGTAGAGAGAATCTCCTTTGTAATTGCAGTCTTTCATTGTTGTACAGTAAAACAGGTGTGGCACGCATGTAAATTTGCACCAAGTATTTCGCAGCTTGCAATTAACTAGATATTATTTTCAGCGCTATGTTAATGTGTTCTCTTATTTTCTGTGTTATCGTGTGAAATATTGTGGCAATAATGGCGTGTGAAAAACGTAACACTAGGCTCCAAAGTAAACAGAGAAATAATAGTGACGACGAGCGTAGCTTACCAGCACCGCTGTGTAATGAATTAACAGACATTCAAAGTAGTAATTTGGTAACTGTGCATAGGGAAATGGAGCGGGCGTCAAATAATGGTGTACACAGTGAAACAGGTAGTGAACAGGGAAGCATTATCGATCGATCGGTCGGCAACAGCTCGCCTCAGGAATCGGGAATTACAGAACACAATATTGCAAATACTGTAGACTCAGGTTTTGGGTTCTCACCGTTTTCTCAAATGAGTCAAGACACATTTTCCGCTTGTCAAAATGTGAATGTTGCCGGTGCAAATTCACTGCTGAAAAGCACTCAGGAACATGTCTCAGACACCAGTGCATTGTTATTACAATTAATGCAACAAATGGGACAAAAGCTTCAAAAGTTAGACACAATGGAACAAAATCAGAGACAAACACAGCAAAAGCTTCAAAAGTTAGACACAATGGAACAAAATCTTCCAAAGTTAGACACAATGGAACAACACCAGAGACGCAATGGAACAAAATCTTCACACCACACTTGAACAAACACGTGAAGATTTAACTACTGAGTTACATAAAATCGAATCGAAATGTCAAAAAGTCTGTAATGAAGTAAAAACACAAATTTGTGAGCATTTTCAACCTATTTTTTTGCGGCATGAAAATGCATTACAGAATCACGAAGCAGCCATAAAATAACTGCAAATTATTGTTCATGAAAATCATGAGACCTTGCAAGCTAAAATTGACTTAGTTGCATCTACCGATTCGGTTACGCAACTTGAAAAAACTCAGGAAAACTTAAAGGACACAGTAGAAAGACACATGGAGGAAATTAGTTCATTATCAGAGAAAGTAGTTGAACTTTCGGATCAGCTAAATAATTTATCTACGAAGGTAGATGATAATCTGAATGACACAAAACCGGTAGTCTTTAATGACACAGAAGAGTGGGAACAAATTAGGAAATTCAAACAAAATCAGAATCAAATTAATACGCAACACCAAAGAGAAATCCGGGAAGTACAAGATCAGCTGACACAAGTAATACAAAAATTACATATTTCAGAGGACACTTGCGCTCCAACACGGGAAGAGGGACTTAGAAATACGGAACAACCACAAAATAATAACACAAGACACTTCGGAAATTATGAAAGAAATTGGCAAGGTACACCGAATTTTGAGATGGAACCGCCGAAACTACGTAGCAATGGCCGACATGCGACTCGCCGACATGATAATTTTGACTATAAGCTGTTCATTACTACACGTAAATTCAAAACATTTAAGAATTCTGGCAATGACATTCATCCACAAGCATGGCTCCATCAATTCTCTCATTGTTTTCCTCCCAACTGATCGTTAGAACACAGATTAGAATTTATGTGTGGCTACTTAGAGAATGAACCAGCTGTAAGAATGCAATCGAATATGCACGATTGTCACAGTGAAGGAGAATTTTACCATGCCTTCCTCTCAGCATATTGGTCTCAAGCTATACAAGACCGAGTAAAACATAGCATCATGATGATGAAACACTTCGAACAATCTGAATTTTCCAGTCTTGTCAAATATTTTGAAGACATGTTGCATTAGAATCAATATCTTTCAAACCCATACAGCCCTTCAGAACTCATCCGCATTTGCTTAATCAAATTTCCTGAACATTTACGACATATTATTTTAGCAGGACGTTGCAAAGACGACATTGAAACTTTTCAGGGACTCTTACAAGAATTAGAAATTGACATAGACAGTCGCGGGATGCGAAAACAGGAAAACAATCACTACAGGAAACATCCGTCACAATTCCGTGACGACAGAAACAATAACTGGACAAAAGTCTACTCTTACAACGCAAATCGTGACCAAAACAGACACCACCCGTATGACAACCACTGGCAGAGTAATAATAGTTACAGAGAAAGTAATGAAAATGACAGAGATTACCATAGAAACAGACAATATGGGAACAAAAACAGTTATTATCAAGGGAGACAGAATAACTGTAGACACAACGGTCCAGCGCGCAGTTATGATTCAGGGAGAAATTCTCCACCATGTGACCGACAAGAAAGAAACTATGGAATCTATCGACATGACGAGAGATGATATGATCGTAACGACAGAGCTGAATTGCATCAGAACTGGCGGGATTCAAATAGAGTAGGGCCCTCTCAACAAGGTAAATTTGTAGAAGTTAGGTCTCCAGATCCCATTAACGACGCACGCCAACAAAGAAACAGACAATGACTCGCACCGCAGGCAGACACCTGCGACGGCTGGCTCAGAGAAAAATAAAATAGACGCTAACCTTGAGAAAAATTCCAGCATTCTTTACCGACATATACAACATGATAATTACTTTGAAGTTGAAACTCTGCGTACTAGAAAGGGTAAAGGATTGCACCACATTTCACATGTAAAACCGTTTATTGAAAGATAATCTGCTTTTTAACTTTGTCTTTGCCATATAAATTTTCACTTTACATTACTAGTATGCATTGTCAGACTTAGAATCTGTTAACATGCAACAATGTTTGAAGTTAAATATCCAGTCAAGAACCAAGAGAAATTATTTAAACAGAAATTACGAATGCATTGTTATAGTGAGCAGACGACACAGTGTTCTTATTTGTACATTCTTGCTTGTTAGTTGCACGATCACGTAACGACTATAAGGCTCACATACTTAGAACATTTGCCAGTACTGCTAATGAGATTTTAATGCAACATTTTGGTTTACTTGAAAATACATTCTGGATTTAAAGTACTTTCTGTGAGATACCAGATGACACAGTGGTTAATTTATGTGACAACTACACGATTTTATCACGACGCTACTAATGAGTGACAATTTACAATGTTGCTTTTGCAGTGTTTCTGTTTTATATCTGCACAGTTTTTTGAATTCTTCTGTAAAGTAAAACATGTTTTAGTAGTAACTTTTGTGGTATAGCTACAATGAGACAGCCTTTTCTGTAGCACAACAATACGTTACAGTACAATACTTTCTTCATCACAACAATAAGCATAACAACTACGATATCTATACACAAAGCATTTCACTTTTGTTTATCGCGAGGTAAGTGAGGTAAGTACATTGACTTCTGCAGAACTTAGCTTTCGGAGGACGATAACTACGAGACTTCCACAGAGATTATCTTACAACATGACTCACAGTTTAGCGCTACAGTACACGTATTTGAGTGATTAATTTCGCACTTAAAACATTTATTTTTTTAAGATATTTGAAGTACAATGATACAAGGGTTTTCCGTGATACATTTCATTCCATTGCTGTAATCTGTAACACCTGAGGGTATAATTACATTAATCCTCAGGGGGGTACACGCTTACTTTGTGTACCATGTGTTTGGCAAGCACAAGGAGCCCTAGCTAATATGGTATTGGCTTATACAACTTTACACATCGGTACCATATTTCTCTAACACATAAAATACACAGCTATCTGATTATTTAAACAGAGAAACAAACAATTTTTACTACGTCAGTGACAGATGTTTAGCAATTACACAGTTGGATAACTTCACACTTATGAAATTGTATTTCGTCCGTATTTTGTGAACTGTTCGTATATATTCGGAACCATTGTGATACTATGAGAGCCTTGAATGATGTATTTGGTATGGGATCATGATTTTTAAAGTACGTTTGAGGTAGATGACACTTTTAACATGAGCAGACAATTTGTTTTAGGTTTTGAAATTATTGAAGGAAGCTGCGACGATTTTGAGATTTGGCTGAGGTTTCATGATGTTATGATGACAATGTGTATTACGCTGTTGCTGTATGTTTATGATCAATAAGCTGATGCTATATGAGGAATTTGATTATGCTACGTATTTATTATGATGAAATATTGAAGAAGTGCCGACGAATATGCATATGTGTAATAAGGTAAGTAATAATGAGTAGTGGTTAGGGACTCTGACTTGTGAAAAAGGATGTTGTAAACCAAGAATCGTACTTTAAGAGTTATGAAATGTATGTAAATGCGTGAATGTATTACAATGCCAACAAAAATTTAGGATTATGTTTCTACAGATTTGTAACGCAAATTCTAGACCTGTGAAATTTTGTGTATGAGACTGTCACTGTAGGGCAAACTGGTGCCGTAAACATTTCGGTAAGAAAGCCAAGTGACCTTGATGTAATGTGTCTTGAGTGGCCAGCTGTGTCAGACGCCTGGAGAAAACGCCATTAGTGTGTGCCTTTTCAGAGGCACAGGTAGAAAAAAAAAGAAGGCCATTATCCTCGCTATCAACATTTCTTTGTCGAAAGCATCGCAAATATGACACGCTCAAACTTGAAAACATATAATTACACTGTGGAGCTCTTAATTTATGATTTTTCTAAAATGCCTAATGAAATGATGAGAAACATTTTACATCTATTGTTTTTCTAGTTGAGAGATTTGCTCACATTGTTTAATATCTAGTTTCTAGCTGCACTGCAGCATTGGTTAAAATTGAATTTTATAGATGTACTAATATAAACATTTTCTGTCTACAGATCCAGTAAATACTAATTTTGTAATACACTTCCCAAAAAATGAGGGAGCACAAAGACATTTCCCTTCACAGGAACTGCATACATAATTTACTTTTCAAGTACTTGGTAATTTTTATGGTAGAATAAGTTGTGGTGCACCACTTTAATTGCATAGACATTAAGATGTGAATAGACATTTCCCTTATCTGCATTGTTGTCTTTAGTGTAATATTTTTTCTGCTTGAGCTATGTCATATTTAGGTATAAGTTATTGCTTTTGCTGCTGCTGTTTGCCAGGCATAGTGTTACTGAATTTCACTTTGTATTACTCTGTTAAGCCAGTTTTACTACTGTTTTAATTTTATTGTTTGCTGCACATTGCCTTATATTAGTTGTAATATTGCAATTGCTTTACTGATTTCTGTAATGCTGCTTGCTTCGCCAATTTCATTTTTTTTGTCATTGCTGTTTGTATTGTTTTGTGCTGCTGCATTGCCTCGCCCCTTAGTTTATGCATCTGAGCTCAGTAGATTTAAGTTAGCTTAAGAGGGGGTAGATTATATAAGAGAATGAGTTGCGATGAATTGGAAGAAATGCATTGAGAAGTTATACGAAAAAAATACAGAAAGCAGGTATAGGTAGGATTTTCTTGGAAATAAATGATGAGGTAAGATAATGGAAAATAAATAATGAGGTAAGAAATATGTGTACATATAAATACAAAAAGCATGCTTGGATAGGATTTTTTTTGGTGGAAACAAATGTTGAAATAAGACGAAAGATCTATGGAATGAAGTTTTGGGTTGGACTGCAGTACCAAATGTTACACTGAGAACGAACACTGTCCTTTCTTTTTGTGTTATCCCACTATGTGTTTGGGTACCCTTGTGTATTTGTTTTCTTCCTGTCTCTGTGTAATGTTTGATAGAATTTTTTCTCTTCTAATACTAAGCTACATTCACTATGATGAGGAATACTGTTATCCTCAAATATAATGTGCATTAATAATATATTATTTACTTTGTAAAGATGTTTAGACTTTATTTATTATGTTTTATTTTAATGCACATGTGTGAAATTAATGTTTCGAAAACTATTCCCATTATTTTATATATTCACTTATGTCATAATTCCTGTAACACTGATGTATCTGTTTATTTCGATTCTTTTGTAAAGCCTGTACTGCAAATGTTATCTGTATTGCTATGTTCTTTAATGATGTATTTTGTACCTTTGTAATTGTATTCTTATGTTATAAACTTGTAATTGACACCAGTTCATCATATTATTAACTTGTAAGTTCCATTTCACTGCACACGTTTCTGTCGTGGTATATGGACAATATGTGAGAAGTAAGGAATGTTAGTGTTTGCACGTGTGTGAATAATTCAGCAAGGGACTGGATAACAGCATTGCTGGTTCTAAGGACTATTCCAAAAACTTTGTGAGTGCACAAGTGGTGGTTATGGACTTGCTATAATATCCGCAAGACTCTTCAATGGTGATTGTGCACCTGCACAGTCACAACAGATGGCTGCTGGCCATCTCTACAAGGACTACAGTGGGTCTGCATCTTTGATGACCCACCAATACCATTATCTCTACTACAGTGGGTCTGCATCTCTGGTGGCCCACCAATACCATACTGTCTACCAGGACTACAGTGGGTCTACTCTGTGATGACCTACCTACCAATATTCTTCAAAACTTCGAATGACTCTACTGTGGGTTTGCTCTGTTGTGGCCCATTACCTGTCTGCAGGGCAAGAGTCAGCACTGTCTTTCCGTTAGAAGGACAACACTACTTCTTCAAGACTGCATGGAAATCCACTACTTCTGTGTGCATTTTCTTTTAGTGCTCAGACTTTGAGAAAAACATTGCGATTTTACTGTGATGAACGATCAGGACTGTCTTTATGGACTGTGAGAAAATTTTAGCTTTTGACCAACATTGTATCAATACGTGTGTGCATTTGATTTCTTTGTTATTGTAATCGTGACAAAATTTTAACAAATATGTATTGGCCAGTGCCCAAAACAATTTGCAAAATTTTTTGTGAGGAGCATGGGGGCTATGTATGAAAATCACTGGCTGCGCTGTGTGCAGTCTGTGGCTGGTTGGCATTGTTGTAATACTCGCCATTGTAGCGTTGGGTAGCTGGATGTTAACAGCGCGTAGCGTTGCGCAGTTGGAGGTGAGCTGCCAGCAGTGGTGGACGTGGGGAGAGAGATGGCGGAGTTTTGAAATTTGTAAGACTGGATGTCATGAACTGCTATATATATTATGACTATTAAGGTAAATACATCATTTGTTCTCTATCAAAATCTTTCATTTGCTAACTATACCTATCAGTAGTTAGTGCCTTCCGTAGTTTGAATCTTTTATTTAGCTGGCAGTAGTGGCGCTCGCTGTATTGCAGTAGTTCGAGTAACCAAGATTTTTGTGAGGTAAGCGATTTGTGAAACGCATTGGTTAATGTTAGTCAGGGCCACTTTTTTTGTAGGGATTTTTGAAACTCAGATTGCGTTGCGCTAAAAATATTGTGTGTCAGTTTAAGCACAGTCTTGTATAATTTTTCAAAAGGGGACGTAAATGCATAGAGTTTCGTTAGAAAAACACATCATTTTTCTTTTTAAATTGCATATACCTCCATAACACGATTCTAATAGCAGTTTCACAGAACTTCGTGATACTACATATTGAATCATTTACATTGGAGCGATTGCTACACAGATCAGTCACAAACACGGACGATACATAGCTACAGTAAGAGTACGGTTAGATTTAGCGTTAAATCGCAGAATTATTCATTCCCCCTACGTGCTATTCAAGAGTGGACTGACCATGACGTCTCTCTGTTTGGGGATATATATATATACCTGATTGCTTATCCCACAACCTGCGTAACACACAGCTGGACACCTGGGCAGAGCAACTGATCTGAGCTTGCGATAGGTTATCGGAGAAGTGCAGCTATGGAGACAGCCGTGATCTGAGTCTAACAGAAATGGTTGGATTTGATCGTTTATTTACAGTATGCATTTCGTTGTGACGTAGTTGATGACGCCCCTTGAAAATCGGTAGCCTGTGATGTGTGCCCATTAGAGTTTACCATGGTCGATTCCCTTCGTAGTACCTAACAGAGATGCTTCTAACGTATGGTGAGGCCGAGTATTGTTCCGTAAAGCCGAAGTAACTTACAGAGAAAAGATTCGCCGTGGATTTCATCCCAGATCGAAGCTATTTATGCTGTGCGCAGAAACATACATGAAGCTGGGCGCACAAGTCACAGAGAACTGGCAAATACCTCGAGAAAGAAATGTGTAGACAAGAGATGGCGTTGGGTAATGTGAGAGAAGACTCATCGGTAATTTCTTCAGATAATCTGCTCAAAGACAAAGTAAGGTAACTGTTGAAAGTTACACATAAGAACTTCAGTTTTGCACAGAAAAATGCACACTATTGGCCCTGCACTAACGTTCAGTACTCACCTACAAAAGCAGAAACCCAAGATTCTGTTCGCATCTATGGAAACGAACATTCGTATTCTTACAGTATTTCCATTTCGAAAAATTGAGTTTGTTGATCACTCAGTCCCAGGAACAGAATGAAGACATTTTCATTCGCCATTTCCTTTTTCATCTAATAACACTTTCTGGAAAGTGCTGCATTCAGCCAACAGGTTTCCCAAGTTTATTTCGAAGAGGTGCTAGGAAACACCTCCTCCGTTCATGGGAAAGTCTTCAGCCATTAAGTCACTCTTGTAGACTCTGGCCACAACTAGCTTAGTTGAGTTACGAAATAAAATGAATCCCTCAATATCAGGATGGACAAAACCAAATTGCCGGATGATTTCCGCCAATTTTGCTTCCCATCAAGCCGCCGCACAGCAACGACCGCCGGCCGGTGTGGCCGAGCGGTTCTAGGTGCTTCAGTCTGGAACCGTGTGACCGCTACGGTCTCAGGTTCGAATCCTGCCTCAGGCATTGATGTGTGTGATGTCCTTAGATTAGTTACGTTTAAGTAGTTCTAAGTTCTAGGGGACTGATGACCCCAAAAGTTAAGTCCCATAGTGCTCAGAGCCATTTGAACCTTCTGAACAACGACCATCAGGCCAAATGCCATAGCACTAAGGAGAATCTCAACGTTCCTGGGGAAATTCGGACCAATGTGGATTTACATCAGGTCCAGAATCCACCACTCGACCCTCTCGTGTGTATTAATTCTGCCACACTGAGGTACGCCAGTCCATCAGAGTTTGGGCACACACGCTCAGTTTCGGCTAGCGTTGAGGCTATTTCCCCTGCTTAGTAGTTTGTGTATGAGGACGCGTACGATAGGTAGACTTAAAATGATAGTTACAGCTCCTTAACAAACACGTTACGTCCGTTAGTAACAATTACATATGATATGTTAGGGGTGGTATTTTACTTTCATTCTCGTTCTTCTAGCATTGACCAACTTTGTAGTCATCGGCTGAGCACAATAACCATTTTTTAAAAAACCCCAAGGAAAAGCAGAACGAGTCTTAAAAAATAATAGCCTAACGAATGACACGAGGTGTCTCAATCCCTACGCCATCTTTGTGAAAAATGGAACTAGCACAGCATATTAATGGCTTGCATGTCACCGAGAAACTATCATCTGCCAGAAACTAAATAACCACGGTTTTTTGGCAGAGATACAAAACCCCTAGGTCTTCATTTACAGCTACACCTACAAATACATGATTACTCTAAAAATCACAATTAAGTGCCTGGCAGAGTGTTCCTAGAACCATCTTCAAGTTTCTTCTCTACCGTTCCACTCACGAACAGCGCGCAGGAAAAATGAACACTTAAATCCTCCCGTGCGAGTTCTGATTTCTCTTAAGATCATGTCTCGCTAGGTAGGTGGGCGCCAACAAAATATATTCACTCTCTGAGGGGAAGCACGTGACTAAAATTTAATGAGAAGGTCTTGCAAAAACGTCTTTGTTTTAATAAATGCCGCTCCAATTCGTGTATCATATCCGTGGCACTCTCTCCCTCATTTAGCAATAATGCAAAACTAGCTGCGCGCTCCCCTTCTTTGAACTTTCTCGGTGTCCTCCGTCAATCCTGCCCGATGTGGATCCTACACCGCACAGCAATAGTTCAGAAGAGGGCGGACAAGCATGGTGTAGGCAAGCTTTGTAGCAGACCTGTTACATTTCCTAAGGGTTCTGGCAAAAATTCGGAGTCTTTGGTTTGCTTTACCCACAACACTATCTATGTAACCGTTCCAGTTTAAGTTGCCATAGTTGTAATCGCCAAGTATGTAGTTGAGTTGAGTTTACAGCCTTTCGATTTTTATGATTTATCGTGTAACTGAAATTTAACGGATTTTAGTATTCAGTACCCTTTTCATCATTTAGAGTCAATTGCCAATTTTTTCTCTATACAGATATTTTGTCTAAATAACTTTGCAATTCGTTTCCGTCATCTGATGACTCTACAAGACGGAAAATGACAGTATCATCAGCAAACAATATAGGAGGACTGCTCCCATTGACTCCTAAATCGTTTATATAGATCAGGAACAACAGAGAGACCATAACACTCCCTCGGGGAACAACAGATATTGCTTTTTCTCGATGACTTTAAGTCAGTTATTACCAACTATCACCTTCCTGACAGGAAATCACGAATCCAGTCATACAACTGAGACTATGGCGCATAGACATGCCATTCAATTAGAAGGCGGTTTGCGACGGGCAGAGTCGAAAGCCTTCAGGACATTCAAAAACACGTAGTGAATTTGACATCCTCTTTCTATAGCACTCATTACTTCGTGAGAAAAGACAGCTAGTCGTGTTTCAAAAGAATGATATTTCCTGAACCCATGTTGGCTATTTGTCAACAAATCGTTTTCGTCGAGGTGATCCATAATGTTCGAGCACGGTACACGTTCCAAAATCCTACTGAAAATAGACGTTAGTGATACAGGTCTGTAATTCAGCGGATTACTCTTATTTTCTTTCTTGGGTATCGGTGCGACTTGCCTCACTTCCCAGTCTTTGGATACGGATCTTTCTACGAGCGTTCGATTGTGCATGATTGCTAAGCGTCGAGCTGTTGTGTGAGCATACTCTGACAGGAAACTGACTGGTACACAGTCTGGTCTGTAGGCCTTGCCTTTATTAAGTATTTTACGCTGCTTCGCTATACTGAGTGTATCTAGTTCTTAAGTTGCTCATGTTCGCAGTTATTCTTGATTCGAATTATGCAATATTTATTTCGTCTTGTTTTCTGAAGGGGTTTCGGGAAACCGTATTTAGTAACTCTGATTTAGTGAGACTGCCATCAATAACATGACCACTGTTATTGTACAGCGAAGGTATTGACTGCGTCTTGCTGCTGGTGTACTTAACATACAACCAGAATCTCTTTGGGTTTTCTCCCAGATCTCGAGACATGTTGATGATGTTCGGTTTGTGGGGCACTCAACTGCGCGGTTATCAGCCCCCGTGCAAAGTGCCAATTTTTATACAGTCCAATTTTTTACACAGTTCAGTCGAGCCACTGTTACGAATGATGATGATGATGATGATGAAATGATGAGGACAACACAACACCCATTCCCCGGGCAGTAGTCTTCAAAATGGACTCTGTAACGGAGATATGTTGCAGGCAGAGGGCTGTCAATGAGTTTATTTTGGCGAAAAACCACAGCATCGTACATATAGGCGTTTGCAGAATGTCTATGGAATTCTGGAGTTGAACAAAATCACGGTGAGTCGTTGTGCGAGGCGTCTGTCATCACAGCAACAAGGACGCGCACACCAGTCCGATCTCCAGCGGCCAGCCGGCTGCATACAGCTGACTCCTGCAATGTGTTCATAGCCACAACAATGTAGACGAACTTCACCTTCCCCATGACAACGCAAGGACTCACACATGCCTGCGTGTCGGGAGGGGCTCACAAAAATTTGATTGTAATGTTCTCTCACATCCACTCTACAGCCCAGATCTCTCACTTTCCATCTGTTCGGCCCGATGAAGGATGCACTCCACAGGAAGCAACAAGTGGACGATGGGTAGATTACTGATGTAGCAAGACGTTGGCTCCTCGTCGGCCACTAGAGTGGTACCATACAAGCATACAGGCCCTCCCAGCAAGGTCGTGTAAGGTAGTCGCAGTGAACGGATATTATGTTATAAATATGGTTTTCTAGCGAAAATAATAGGGAATAATATCATATATTGGAATCTTGAATAAAACCAACTTAATTTCAGGGACAAATTTAACACCGCTCGTATAAATACACACATGGCCGCAGCTCACACGTGATAAACACCTCGTGTAAAATGTCATAATACATAAAAAAATAACACTTGATAATGAGAATTCTTTACCCGCCAGGTTAGCCGCGAGAGCGCTAATGCGCTGCTTCCTGGACTCGGGTAGGCACGCCGGTCCGGGATCGAATCCGCCCGGCAGCTTAACGACGGAGGTAGGTGTGCCTGCCAGCCTGGATGTGGTTTTTAGGCGGTTTTCCACATCCCACTAGGTGAATACCGGGCTGGTCCCCACGTCGCGCCTCAGTTAGACGGCTCACAGGCACCTAGACACATTCGCACTATTCCATGGATTACATTAGACACAGACAGTTGGGGTACACTAATTCCGTCCTGGGGGTACAGGGTGGAGGCAGGAAGGGCATCCGGCCACCACTTCAATTATTATTGCCAAATCCGATTAACATGCCGACCCTGCGTCATTGCGGGAAAAGGCACAAGCGAAAGAAAGGATGAGAATTATTTCTCGAAACGAGTCGTGCAGAAAATCGTGAGTGACAACAGCAAATATTATTATGAGAGAAGCAAAACCAATGTTTTCACTGTCGCAAGTTTTCATCAAGCACTCCTAATGGATGATTTAACTGTTACGGCACATTATTAGTGTATGAAGAAAGGCTGCATAACATGAATGACGCGCAGCGGTAGATTGCGAACGAAATGCGTATGTTAGTTGACAGAACAGGCTGGCGGTCAGTATGGTAAGACGGCGTGTTTGCACAGGTGTTGGTACCTGGCGCAACGCCGCCTCGCTCTAGTGCAGCCGGCCCCGCCACGGCGCAGCACGGAGCACGGAGCTCGCGCGTCGGTGGGAATGGCCTGGGAACTGGCCGCGGGCGACGGCGCGCGCCGCTCCGCGCCTGCGCACTGGAGCGAGGCGGCCGGCCGGCCGGGCGGCTCGTGAGGCCCCCGGGCGGCCCCCACCCCACCCCGCACAGCAGATCTCTCCGCCGGACACACCGCACCGGCGCCGCCGCAGCACGTGCACTTGTCGGGGATCACAGCACACTACGAGAGCCTCCTCGTGTTTACTCACTTGTCCAGATCACATTCCTGTATCACTTTGTCAACTACACAACTGTCCAAAACCTGTGCGTAATCGGGAGAAAAGGACGCATGCGTAACACATCACTCCTGGTCCTGATACAGTTGAGAATCATACCTGTAAGTGTGACAATACACCACAAAATACCGTTGATAATGAGAATTATTTCCCGAAACGCGTCGGGCAGAAATTAAATAAAAGAAAATCATGACTGGCAGCTGAAAATAACGTTGCCGCTCAAATTAGCGACCAGCGCTAGCAGACGGCCAAGGCCCGAGAATACGTTACGAAACATACACTTACGGAAGAAATAGCAGCACCAAAAAGGACTTGTGCGATACAGATGGAATTTGGTAGTCGTGTTTGTACATCTGAAAAATGATATCAAGCAAATTTCGCTACAGTCGAATAAGGGAGGTGCTAGTAGCGCCACTGTGAGGACTCATATCGAGTTTCACTGTAACGATCGCGAGTGTTAGTTACGTTTGAGACTGGATGTGGTGAATTTATCTAAGTCAAGAAACCCATTAAGACGACAAAGATAGCATTATCAACATCTCACTGAGTCTGAACGAGGTCGTGTCATAGGGCTACGACAAACTGGATGTTCCTTCGGCGATATTGCAGAATGACTTGGCGTGAATGTAGCCACTGTACGTGATTGCTGCTTGCTGTGGTCACCAGACTCTGAGGTCGCAAGAAGACCGGGCTCCGGACGGCCACGTGGCACTACCGAGAGGGAAGACCCTCGTGTTCAGCGTATAGCTCTGGTCCATAACGCTCCATCTCCAGCAGCAATTTGAGCAGCAGTTAGCACCACAGTGACCCAACCAACTGTTACAAACTGGTTACCTCGAGGGCAGCTGCGAGCCAGAGGGCCTGTAGCATGCATTCCATTAATCCCAAACCACCGCCATTTGCGACGTCAGTGGTGTCAGTCGAGTGTTCAATGTAGGGCACACTGGAGGTCTGTTATGTTTTCTGATGACAGTTGATTCTGCCTCTGTGCCAGTCACGGCCAGGTGTCGGTTGGAAGGAGGCCAGTTAAGAGCCTGCAATCGCCCTGGCTCCTTGCTACACACAATGGAACAACACCTGGAGCTATGGTGTGCGGTTCTATTTTGTGTGACAGAAGGAGCACTGTCGTGGTTATCCCAGACACCCTGACTGTAAATCTATACGCCAGTCTGGTGATTCGACTTGTTGTACTGCCATTCATGAACGGCGTCCGGAGGGCTGTTTTCCAACAGGATAACGCTCTGCCATATTCATCTTTTGTGACGCAACGTGCTCTACATAGTGTCGACATGTTGCCTTGGCTTGCTCGATCAGATGAGCACATACGGGCATAATCGGACGACAGCTCCAGCTTCATCCATAATCAGTATTAACCATCTCTGTACTGACTGACCTTGTGCAACAGTCATGGAACTCCATCCCACAGACTGAGATCTGGCATCTGTACAACACAATGCATGCACGTCTGCATGCTAGCATTCAACATTCTGCCTGTTAAACCGGTTATTAATGTACTAGAACTTGACATTTGCAATGGCTTAAAATGGCTCTGAGCAATATGTGACTTAACATCTGATGTCATCAGTCCTCTAGAACTTAGAACTACTTAAACCTAACCAACCTAAGCACATCACACACATCCATGTCCGAGGCAGGATTCGAACCTGCGACTGTAGCAGCCGCGCGGTTCCGAACTGAAGCGCCTAGAACCGCTCGGCCACAATGGCCGGCTGCAGTGGCTTATCTCGTGCTTACGTTAACCTGTGTTACTCACTTAAATATGTTATCTAGACAAATGTATTCCCGAAATTTCATTACTTTACATTAATTACTTATTAGTGTCGCGATTATTTTCCCGTCTATGACATACAGTATAGACAAATAGGAAGTGCAGGGAAGCTAAGACGAAATGGCTGCAGGAAAAATGTGAAGACATCGAAAAAGATATGATTGTCGGAAGGACAGACTCAGCATACAGGAAAGTCAAAACAACCTTTGGTGCCATTAAAAGCAACGGTGGTAACATTAAGAGTGCAACGGTAAATTTTTGTTTGCGACTATGAACAATTTTGTCCCAGAAGAAAAATAAGATAGTTATCATCATCCAGCATGACGTGTGGTCAGGAGCTTTCCCTTTGTTGTCAGGCGAATACCGGAACTGGCGGCTGTTCCCGGCGGAGGTTCGAGTCCTCCCGCGGGCATGGATGAGTGTGTTTGTCCTTGGGATAATTGAGGTTAAGTAGTGTGTAAGCTTAGGGACTGATGACCTCAGCATTTAAGTCCCATAAGATTTCACACACATTTGAACATTTTTGAACCGGAACTGGAAACGCCCTCCCAAAGTTCACCAATTGAGATTCCTCTGCCCCACTCCCAGCCTTTCGGAATTCTTCACTGGCAAAAACGAAGTGCTACAGCAGCCCAAACTCTTCTCACGATTTGGGAATGAAAAACGTACAGAAATAGTCACAAAATTCGGTGATGCGTCCTGTCCTAAACGCGTGCGTCCACAGATGCCAGATTGAAATCTCCCACTATCAATATGAATGCGTCTATAGATGCCAAATCGAAATTCTCCGTTATTAAAATGCATGTACACTCCTGGAAATGGAAAAAAGAACACATTGACACCGGTGTGTCAGACCCACCATACTTGCTCCGGACACTGCGAGAGGGCTGTACAAGCAATGATCACACGCACGGCACAGCGGACACACCAGGAACCGCGGTGTTGGCCGTCGAATGGTGCTAGCTGCGCAGCATTTGTGCACCGCCGCCGTCAGTGTCAGCCAGTTTGCCGTGGCATACGGAGCTCCATCGCAGTCTTTAACACTGGTAGCATGCCGCGACAGCGTGGACGTGAACCGTATGTGCAGTTGACGGACTTTGAGCGAGGGCGTATAGTGGGCATGCGGGAGGCCGGGTGGACGTACCGCCGAATTGCTCAACACGTGGGGCGTGAGGTCTCCACAGTACATCGATGTTGTCGCCAGTGGTCGGCGGAAGGTGCACGTGCCCGTCGACCAGGGACCGGACCGCAGCGACGCACGGATGCACGCCAAGACCGTAGGATCCTACGCAGTGCCGTAGGGGACCGCACCGCCACTTCCCAGCAAATTAGGGACACTGTTGCTCCTGGGGTATCGGCGAGGACCATTCGCAACCGTCTCCATGAAGCTGGGCTACGGTCCCGCACACCGTTAGGCCGTCTTCCGCTCACGCCCCAACATCGTGCAGCCCGCCTCCAGTGGTGTCGCGACAGGCGTGAATGGAGGGACGTGTCGTCTTCAGCGATGAGAGTCGCTTCTGCCTTGGTGCCAATGATGGTCGTATGCGTGTTTGGCGCCGTGCAGGTGAGCGCCACAATCAGCACTGCATACGACCGAGGCACACAGGGCCAACACCCGGCATCATGGTGTGGGGAGCGATCTCCTACACTGGCCGTACACCACTGGTGATCGTCGAGGGGACACTGAATAGTGCACGGTACATCCAAACCGTCATCGAACCCATCGTTCTACCATTCCTAGACCGGCAAGGGAACTTGCTGTTCCAACAGGACAATGCACGTCCGCATGTATCCCGTGCCACCCAACGTGCTCTAGAAGGTGTAAGTCAACTACCCTGGCCAGCAAGATCTCCGGATCTGTCCCCCATTGAGCATGTTTGGGACTGGATGAAGCGTCGTCTCACGCGGTCTGCACGTCCAGCACGAACGCTGGTCCAACTGAGGCGCCAGGTGGAAATGGCATGGCAAGCCGTTCCACTGGACTACATCCAGCATCTCTACGATCGTCTCCATGGGAGAATAGCAGCCTGCATTGCTGCGAAAAGTGGATATACACTGTACTAGTGCCGACATTGTGCATGCTCTGCTGCCTGTGTCTATGTGCCTGTGGTTCTGTCAGTGTGATCATGTGATGTATCTGACCCCAGGAATGTGTCAATAAAGTTTCCCCTTCCTGGGACAATGAATTCACGGTGTTCTTATTTCAATTTCCAGGAGTGTATGTTCAGATGACCGATTGAAATTTCCACCTATCAAAATGGCTTGTCCCGAAAAATTACGTTCTATGATTTGTAAGCTTACTTCGATATGTTGCAAGTTTGCTGGTGCGCATGGCAGGTGGCGACATAATACTGAGGTGACCAAAGCCATGGGATAGCGATATGCACATACACAGACGGCCGTACTATCTCGTACAAGAGGTATAACAGGGCTGTGTATTGGTGAGGCTGTCGTTTGTGCTCAGGTGATTCATGTATAAATGTATCCGACGTTATTATGGCCACACGGTGATAACTAACAGACAGAGAGTGCGGAGTGGTTGTTGGAGCTAGATGCACCGGACATCCCATTTGGGAAATAGTTAGGGAATTCAGTGTTCAGAGATCCACAATTTAAACAGTGTGTCGTAAATTTCAGACATTACCTGTCACCAAGGACGACGTAGCGGCCGACGGCCTTCGCCTAAGGACAGAGAAGAGTGGCGACTGCTTAGAGTTGCCAGTACTAATATACAAGCAACACTGCGTGGAATAACCGCAGAAATCAAGGTGGGACATACGACAAACGTATTTGTAGGGACAGTGCAGTGAAATCTGGCGACGATGTGGTGTGGTAGAAGAAGACCGACGCGAGTGTCTTTGCTAACAGCATGACATCGGCTGCACCGCCCCTCCTGGGTTGAAGACCATGTCGGTTGGACGCTAGACAGCTGGGAAACCGCGACGTGTTCAGATGAGTCCGATTTCAATTGGCAAGAGCTGATGGTAGGGTTCGTATATGGCGCAGACCCCAATGAGCTATGGACCCAAGTCGTCACCAAGGCACTGTGCAAGCTGGTGGTGGCTCCATAATGGTGTGGACTGTGTTCACATGAGATTAACTGGGTCCTCTGGTCCAACTGAAACGATCATTGACTGGAAATGTTTATGTTCGGCTACTTGGAGGCCCTTTACAGCCATGGGCTTCATATTGCCAAACAAAGATGGAATGTCTATGCTTGACAACCTGCCATGTCAGGAGGCCACAACTGTTCGCTATTGGTGGGAGGAACATTGTGGACAATTCGAGAGAATGATTTGGTCACCCGTATCGACCGACACGAATCCCATCTAACATTTATGGGACTTAATCACAAAAAAAAGCTGGGCCGGCAACACTTTCGTAAGTGTGGCGGCTATAGAGGCAGGGGCCTTCCAGTGACTTGTTGAAACCATTCCACGTAGATATTCTGCATTATGCCGGGCAATAGGATGCTCAAATTGGTCCAAATCGCTCTGAGCACCATGGGACTTAACATCTGAGGTCATCAGTCCCCTAGAACTTAGAACTACTCTAACCTGACTAACCTAAGGACATCACACACATCCATGTCGGAGGCAGGATTCGAACCTGCGACCGTAGTGGTGGCGCGGTTTCAGATTGAAGCGCCTAGAACAGCTCGACCACAACGGCCGGCCAAAAGGATGTCCGAGACGATCTTAGAAGGTATCCTATGACTTTTACCACCACAATTTAATCACTTTCAGAATTTCTTTTTGCAATAAGTAGAAATCCTGACAACAAGAAAAATAAACAATTTGCTTTAGGGAGAAGGATTGTACATGCACATTCTATGATCATACCAAAGGCTAGAGGACACCTTTTTAAACAGGATCGTGACTAGTTAAGCAGTGTTGTGTACAAGGTAATCTCCCGATGGCTGTTGGTTTACTTGCTGTATGATAAAACTTTATCGGAGGCATTTACAGAAGCCAGCTCATATGACAGCCACACGCCACTGTAGGGAGTAAGATGCGTAAATACTCCATTCCCTTCGTATCATACGGCTGAATTTGTGGTATGGAAATTCCTCCAGAATGACAAAGAAACGCGGCTGGAAGGGTGCGGCCGAGTTATTGGTCTAGCCGGGACATTAAGGGGGCTCCCATTCCGAGCTGTGTCGAGCCGGGAACCCTGGCTGCGGAGAGCCGGCGGGTCGGCCGATGGCGCGCTGATAACATCGGATTAGGCGGGGTGCTCATTGTTTGGTTTTGACAAATGCGGCGCCCTCGGTATTAGTCGTGTCGCTGCCCCCCGACCGACGGGCCCTGATAAATGGCCGCGCCGAAATACCTCGGCCGGCGACCGCCGCCCCCAGCCGCCTCCCACGCCACACCTGCCCCGTCCGCACTTCAAAGGCGCCGCCGCCTGCGCCGTCGCTTCTGCGGCCGCTCTCTGCGATTAGCAAGCTGGGGCGGCGGACGCGTGTCCCACTTCTTGTCGACACAGGCGGGACGCGGACAGGCCCCACTTATGTCGGATTAAGACTGTGTTGTGCGGTTTGTTATCATTACTGAAAGAAGAGTGTCAAAGAATACGTCGTCAAGTGCCCGACGACAATAATCCGAGCTCCCGAGCAGAGTCAACAAGGATCTCGAGAAGATCAGATCAGTGTACTTAACACTGAATCTTTAAGTAGTGACTTCCATATTCGTCGCTTTGATACAAGTAAATGATAACTAAGATGGCCGTGAAAGCATTATCTGTACATCACGTCGTAACGCCGCCAGCACAGCAGAAAAATGACGTGCTTCTACACTGTGATATAAGATTAGATCATTTGAGATGGATGTGCTCCAACTATTTTGAACTGTTTCTATGGACTTTCGTAGAATATCTGACATCTTCTTCAAAAATCTGCCAGTTAAGTCTTTTTGTGTTTTCATGATATCGTGCTGTGAGTTAAATCTGTGATATCTCACGGTGCCCTTCTTTGTGTGCAGTCACTATCCCCTCTTATTCTTGTCTGGTACTGACGCCATGTACTTGATGAAAATTCGAGGGTAGGGGCTTGTAAGGTGGCTATAATTTCGCACCTTACAAGCACTCATCCACATACTTTTTCGTGATCTACAACCACATTAGGTATTATTTGATAGGTTGTACATCGTATATATGAATATATAAAGGAGACTGACATTGTCACGTACGCCTTGTAAATAATTGTTAGCGCTTATTGCATGAAAGGTGACGGAGTGTCTATATTATCATACTAGTAGAGGTTGGAATGACAGTGGATATGAAACGGCAGGCGGAACTCAAGCCCTGGGTGGAAGGCCCACACAGGTGTGTTGGTCCTGCATAAACACAGGAACTAGCAAGACGGAGGTTAGAACACCTGAGCGCTGGGGCACAATAGAGTCGCGACCGGCCAGGATTGTAGCCGGACGGGAAGGATCGGAAACTACGAAAATCTTGGACGCAGCTGAGAGGAACGAGGAAGCGTCATCTCCGAAATCACGCAGGCTGGGTTATTTCCAATGATTTTTACTCAGAAGTGTACCATTGTACGAGTATAGATTTTTCCTCGCAAACTTTCCGCGCTGGACGACAAAAGACTAAAATATGGTTGCTCGGCGTTCGGAAGAATCTGTAGAGAGGAACCATAGTCCGTGGTTTCGGGAGTGTGATTCGTTTTCGGACTTACGAGGGTGGGGAGCCGAGCCTTGCTGGGAAGCCAGCGGTGGAGAGACGAGGTCTTCCGTTGTGAGCGCCCGTGTGTGACGGTCGCTCGATATGAGGTTTGTTGCTACACACGGACTTTGTGTGTTTGCTCTCAGGAGAGTTGATAGTTAGAACAGTTAGGCGCTGTACTGCTGCGAACCTGTACGATTCTGGACTTCATCTCAGGCTTGGAAGTCGTCTTTGAGTAAGCAGCGCTCAGTAATTGAGAGCACTTCCTCTGCCTATACTTACGTTGAGACGTTATCTGAACTCCGTCCTGGTGGCTGAGAGTTCACGTTTCTCGCCTGTAGAACACAGAGAGGAGAAGACAGTATTAGAGTATATTAGTTAGAGGACCGCCTTCTACCGTCCTAGTATTTGAAAGAGTTTATTTGTGGCTGGAGTTCTTCCATCGTCGCAGACGAGTATGAGAACCATCACTTCGACGCACCGGATGCAATACATGCGGTGATATCGCAAATTGCTTCGGCTTATTAGGGCTATAAAAGCTAAATAGCTGTGATCATGTTAGTTTATTTCCACTGAGGTTCCACACCACCGTAGATCATCTTTGTTTGTAGTGTCTTCTAGTGTTCGTATGTAGATGATGTCAGTCATTTCGTATTATTGATATTAGACGGCATAGTCATAATAAGGGGCAGAGTTGGGCAATTGATTATTAATTTTACTTAGGAAATGTAAACTTTGTAATCTAAATTTATTTATTTTCAATCTGCAATAAATATATAAGCAGGAACAACGTTTATCATTTAGTAGGATTAGTTGCCTTCAGTATCCATTTATGTTCAGATTGTAATTTACAGAATTAAAAGATCCTAAGATCTGATTCAGGGGATAGTCAGACAAGGCCAAATCTTCATTTTAGCGTTTATTATTTTCCGTTGCGCGTAGCCATTTTACACCCGCCTGGAGTAGCATCATGGAAGTGTTGCGTAAGCTACCTCCTTTATAGGCTGAATCGAAACCTGTTAACGACGAAATAGTCTAAGAATATTAAAAGACGAAACAGATTAAGATACGGACGAACATAAAGCTGCTTTCTTCAGGTCATCTGTAAAAGCAATCTGATATGAATACCACAAGGCAGTGCACTATAAGCACCTAATACATAAAAAACTTTCGGGTTCGTAAATGTTTCGACACCGATTACTAAATTTCCGTCATTTCCGCCAACAGCACCCGCACTGCATCTAGCTACACTTGGTCCACAATAATATGTTTTTGTAACATTTCCATCTGAAGATGAGCCTGCAGTATCTCGAAAACATATCCATGGTTGAATAAATCGTAAAAAAGCGACAAGTCGCATATTTATTACCAGATAAATGCCAATTTGAATCACAGTCGCAGTTCGTCATCCACAATGGATATACTGTTAGTTTTGATAAAAACTGTCTGTTGCATTTCTGTGCTTCTTGGCGACGAAAACTTTTATCAGTGGTCTTCCTCTGATCAATTTAGAAATCTGTTTGGAGGCTCTTCGCACCATGTGCAACAGAGAGATACAATCTGAAGTTAGCGGAAGTCATTATGGAAAACATTTGTCACAGCTTCGTCTATCCCGAGAATGTGACGTTTGTGATGTGTACCTGTTGTTGTTGCGGTCTTTAGCCAGATGACTGGCTCGATGCAACTTTCCACGCTACTCTATTGTGTGCAAGTTTCTTCCTCTCTGTATAATTACTGTAACTTGCATCAATTTGAACCTGTTTACTGTATATCGTACGGTCGTCTTCCCATGCAATTTTTTACCCCCCCCCCCTCCTGACTTCCATCCATTTCTAAATACACGAGTCCTTTGTGGCTCATAAAGATGAAAACGACCCCTGGCACCATACATTTCTTTTTTTCGCTTCAGTACTTCCTCATCACTTACTCGATCTACCTGTGTAATCTTCGCTAGCAGCGCATTCAAAAGCTTCTCTTCTCACCTTGTCGTAACTGTTTATCGTCCGCAGTTCACTTCTGTAAAAGTCTACGCACCTGAAAAATACCTAGAAAATACATCCTAACATTTATATTCGATTTTAACAGACTTCTAGGTTTCAGAAATGCTTTTCTTGTCATTGCCAGTCGGCATTTCACCTCCTCTCTACTTCAATCATCACCATTTGCTTTAATGCCAAAATAGAAAACCTTTCTACTACTTTTAGTTCTAATTTCCTCATCCAGCTCCCTCAGCATCATGTGATTCCATTCGATTACCCTCAGTTACCCTTGTTTTATTTTTGTAGATATATTATAAGCTCTTTTCAAGACACTATCGATTCACCGTAACTGCTCTTCCAAGTCCTTCGCTGCCTCTTACAAAGTCAACGGACAACTACAAAGATTATATTTATTTTCTCAGAATTTTGTTCTTCTTTTCAATTTCTTCTCGATTTCCATTATTGCTTGTTCAGCGTACATATTGAACAAAATTGGTATAAGCTACAACATTGTCTCACTTGTTCCTCAACTACTGCTTTCCTTTCATGTTTTCCGACTCATAACTGTATTCTGGATTCTGTACAAGACGTACAGACCTTTCGCTCTCTGTACTTTAACCCTGGTGTCTTCAGCAATCCAAAGAACGTAGTCCAGTCACCATTGTCTATAAATTTACAAATACCATAAACGTAGGTTTGTCTCTCTTCAACCCACACCGCCAGAAGATAAATGACAAGATCAATAATAATTAATGTAGAGTATCGAAATTTCTGTAATATTTTTGTCTAAGTAACATATTTAAGTGATCAACACGGCGAGATCACAGGTAAATGTAAGTGCGGGTCAAGCCATTGCAAATATGAAATGCTGGTACATTAATAATCAGTGTAACTGCCAGAATGTTCAATGCAAGCATGAAAACGTGCATGCATTGTGTTGTACAGGTGCCGAATGTCAGTTTGTGGGATGTAGTTCCATGCCCGCTGCACGTCGGCACTTCGTAGAGAATGCTTACAACGGCGGTATGTAGGCGAGCGTTATCCTGTCGGAAAGCACCAACTGGAATGCTGTTGATGAATAGCAGCGCAACTGGTCGAATCGCCGGACTGACGTACAAATTTGTGGTCAGAGTACGTGGGATAACCACGAGAATGGTCTTGCTGTCACACAAAATCGCACCCCTAACGATAAATCCAGGTATAAACCCAGTGTAGCACGTAGACAGGTTGGTTGCAGGCCCTCAAATGGCCTGCTTCTAGCCAACACGCGGCCATCATTGGCACCGAGGCAGAACCAGCTGTCATCAGAATACACAACAGACCTTGCGCCTGCCCTCCAATGACCTCTCGCTTGACACCTGTAAAGTCGCAAGTGTCGGTGGTTTGGGGTCAGTGGAATGTGCACTACAGGGCATCTGGCTCGGAGCTGTTCTGAAAGTAATCGATTTGTAAAAGTGCGTTGTGTGACTGTGGCGCAACTACTGCTCAGATTGCTGCTGGAAATATCATACGCCGAGCACGATGGTATTCCATCTCGATAGTGCCATGTAGTCGTTCGCAGCCCAGTCTCCGTGCTGCCGGACATTCTCGTCGCCACTATTGACAACAGTCGTGTACGTTGGGTACGTTTCTGAGAAGAATTTCTGCAAAATCGAAGAAAGAACATCTCGTTTCTCGTAGTCATATTACACGACCTCGTTCAAACTCAGTGAAGTGTTAATAATGATGCCTCTGTCGCCTTAAAGGCATTCTTGACTAAAGTCAGCTCACCAGGTCCAATCTCAAAGCTAACTAACGCTCACGACCGCTGCAGGGTGTATTTAAAGCAAAAGTGATTTGCATCGTCATAGTGGAGCTAACTGTTAAAAGACTTTTCAGATGTAGAAACATAACCACCAACTTTCGTTTACGTGGAACAACTCCTTGCTGCAGTTGCGGTTTTTATTTATTTATTTTTTTAATTTAAGTTCATTTCCTGACAAAAGTCGTAGTGTCAGTATTATTGCGTCGCGTGTTTCTACATTTCTTCGGAATCGTGACTGACTTTCCCCAACGTTTGTCCCCACCAGTTATTCCAGACACTAAATAATTCGTGACTGTATTTTCCACGTGCGACTTATGAAACAGAAAGTTATGTAATATTATTCACACCTTTCGGCACTATTTTTTGGGCACATTGTTATCATAACTTTTTTACTTTAATATTTTTTTTTAAGTCTGAAGATTTTCGCCCGTTCACGTGTTACGCACCAAAGCAAGCAGTTACGTTACAGCTGGGGTTTTCCAGAGGATCTCAGAAATTCGAACGGAATAACATCTACTCGAGAGAACTTGTTTCTACTTAAGTCTTGGAGTGTTCTGTCAATTTCTTCTCACCGTATCTTATCTTCCAGCTACTCTTCATTTACTGCGTCTACCGTTTCTGTAATGTTGTTCAAATAAATGGCTCTGAGCACTATGGGACTTAACATCTGAGGTCATCAGTCTCCTAGAACTTAGAACTACTTAAACCTAACTAACCTAAACACATCAAACACATCCATGCCCGAGGCAGAATTGGAACCTGCGACCGTAGCGGTCGCGCGGTTCCAGACTGAAGCGCCTAGAACCGCTCGGATACCGCGGCCGGCTGTAATATTGCCTTCTGGTTCATTTCTCTTGTATAGCCCTTCACTTCCAACATTTCCTTCTTTGCTTAGAACCGGATTTTCTTCTGCTATCTTGATATGAAAATAGCTCCTTCTCTTATCTCTAAAGGTCACTTTAATTTCCCTGTAGCTGATTTTTCTCATGTTGAGAAATGAGAAGGAGCGATGCGTTTTACTTCGTAGAAAGCTTTCTAAAGCCAAGATCGAGTAATTACTTCTTTAGTTTCAACAATCTGTTTCTACAGACTTCGCTGGCTCTAAGGTGAATAATAAATGAACGGGACATGTCAAGCTACCGTGAACGGATGTGCTACTATGCATTTTATTGTATTGCGGTTTCTATTACGAAACTTTCATCTGTGAGCCCTACATACATGGGTATGGCCACATGCACTAGGTGCTTTTTGATTTGAAATGTTTTATTTCTGACAAACCTCGTATAATGTGCTACAATTTATGCTCTGTCATGTACAGTACAGCTTGGCAATAAGTTCGAACTCACAACGAACTCGTTTTTTGACAAAAGATTTGAAGACCTAAAGATGAAAACACACTCTGTTGAAACCAGTTGTGAAAATAAAGAACTATTTACGTGACCTTGGCCTTAGAAAGTTTTTTCCCTACAGTTGCCATCTTGCTGCGCATTAGTCATTGCACGCTCCCACAGATTTGCATACATCGTCTAGCCATATCCGCTTAGTCATTCTATCCATCCTGTGAATTGCATTTTTTAGATATCAGTATTCACTTTTGCATTCTTCATTTGCGCTTTTACATTTTACTCTTTCGTCAATTAACTACAATGTGTCGATTGTTCTTCATGGATATATACGGGGTATAGTCTTTTTGACTATTTGATGGCTTGCTGTATTGTATGGATACTTGCATGAGTATTTGCGACTGGTGTGTTTTGTTGCTACTGGCGTTCGTGGAAATGATTGGAAGGATGAAGGCAGACCTGGAGTTGACAAATTTTCCACTCCTCCATGTGACCCACTAAGAAAGAACGGGTCTGGAATTGTAGCCACAACTCTAGACCACAGTACGAAAATCATGAATTCTGCTCCTGTCGTCTTGCATGTTTTGGAAATGAGATTAGTTCAATGACTGAAATAAAAACAACATTGTTCCCATCTGAGAGGCACATTCTTCCATTAATTTCACGAGTTGGGTCGTGGTTAAAAGCTAAAAGAGGATCTCTCACCCACTCCCACCTGTTTTCCGGTAAGGAACTTGTTTCGGGACATGACGATGATGTCATGTTTAGGCGTCGTACTGACGTCAGAAATATAACATCGTTCACGCACAAACATATTCTACTGATCATGCAGTTTGTATAGCTGAAATATGGTTTGTGTCGCTACTTCGAGAAACTTTGATAATTGTAACTCAATTAGCCGGTTCTGTTTCTAATCGTTGTTCTCCTGTAACTTTCCAGACAGCTGATCATTCGCTTAAGACCTGTTCACACTGATCTACGAAGCGTCCTGTGTCACCCGACGGTGAGTTCCGCCGTGTCTCCAGGGTCCCGTGGCTCTTGGAATTTCCTCTGGGCTGTCACAGACGCCTCCCTGACCCTACCGCCTCCACCTGCGCTCGAAACCAGCAATTACCGTCCCCACCCCCAGCGATGATTGTGGCATTGTCTTTATCCACGTTCACAGCACGGCACCGCTGTCCGTGTCCCACAGGTGACTGTAAGTAAGAGCAAATGTTCGTCCCAAATTGTGCACAGCCGTCATCGAAAGTTCCTTTCCATCTTTGTTCTCCGCATAATTCATGTCCAAGCTGCCTTTGTGTTCAAGTCACAGAAAACTAGTTAGAGAGCTTAACATATTTCTCTCTTTAGGTCTTTGGTCTCTCCCGTTTTAACAGCCTAATGATAGTGCTTTACTGCAGTATTAATATTACGAAGTATCACGCCTTCGTACTCTCGATAGCAAGTAACATTTTCTTCATCAACAGTAAGCCGATAAGCCACGGGTCTAATTTTAGTGCTGGTGCATGACTCAGTCGATGTTTATGTTAAGTACCAGTTTTCATGCATGCTTAACATTTGTGCGCAAACGATGTTTAAGCCATCTACAAGGTATAAAAACTCAATTAAATCACAGGGTCGCCACCAGCCCAAGGCCTCCTTAATATAGTAGACCCGTTCAAAAGAAATAAGAGTACGTAATATTGCTAAATAAACTCAAAAATTAATCAACAGCTTGTCTTGGGCCGCATTTTAAACAAGGCTAGTATGTTATTTAAGGCACTAAAAGCATAAACTTGCAAATTAGGTGGTTATTTGGTGAGCTACAAAGAAGATAACACCACATGAGCTTTTACCTAACACATTCACTCAAAGACAGAGGCAAAGAATCGTGGGTGTTCATCCTATCAATATTCGTAACTGGTGCTCGAACATGAAATACATTATTCTGATTTGATAAAATGAAATTACGCTGCACATTTCAAGTAGGCATACTTGAGGGGTAAGGGCGGAAAAATAACAGAGAACAAACGACTTCATTCATCCTATCTAGATCCACACGAAAAAAGACGAAGTTCGGTGGAAAAAATCATCACCATTACGTCCATGCTCAAACCGCAAAGAGGTTTATGCCGATTGAAACATCTTTCCAGCGTAAATACCCGACGTGAGAATTCGCACACACAACATTCAGTGATACGAATTTACCACGTGGTGGTCTAAGTCACACATTTAACCGGTCCAAACAGAAATAACATAAAATCCTGAAATGTGTAGAATCAACGAGGGAACACGACTGAAGGAACGGACAGATCGCGAATCACCATCAATTGATGCCAAAACCCGCCAGGTGGAAGACCCCAATGGTTCAAGGAACACGTGGCCCCCAGTAAACAAAGGGAGTCACAAAAAGTTCCTGCAAAACACGAAAATTCGATAGCTAAGTCAATGCACCCAGCACTGATCAATTAAACAAGAACGGGCAGCGTACAGAGATGCAATGATGGAGCTGAAGGCTCACAGAATGAAGAACACGTGGGACGACATCAGAACACGGCATACACTATAAGAGGTGAAAGAAAAGTACAATAAGTGAAAAGAAATACCGCACACTCACGAAGTCACAATTACTCACACATTCACACAAGTTTAAAAATACCCCAGGTCAGCCTAACCAGAGGTGCGCACTCCACACCGAAATATTCCAAAAGAACAAACTAACTTAGACCACGAATAAAATCATAAACTCAACCACCGCCTATCATCTACAGAGCATAGCACATCCCGAAGAATTAATTGGAACACTTCAGTTAGGGTGAAGAGTTTAAGTATTCTTAACGAAGACCGTAGTTAAAACTACAACCTATCTCATCATTAGTAGGATAAGGCTTACTTAAGAGCTATGAACCACACTCACCAACAGCCACCAGCAGAATGCACCTCCGCTCAGAATACCCAGGAAACCACCAAGTGAAATGGAAGTAAGCAGAGGGGCCGTTTCCGCCACCAGCCTAGCAGACAGACAGATCTCGAACAAATGGAATGGACCTCTCTGCCCAGGTAAAAGATACAAGGGTAGTTAACCTGTGCTCCCAGAAGACAAAAAGTAGCTCAACTGCTAAACATAAAACAAACCGGAAAAGACATATGAAAACACCCATTCGCTCACATTATAACACGCAGAATGTAAGGTAAAGAAAGGAAATGGGAAATGTGGGTCTGGATTACACATGGGATGTAATTGGATCACATTATGTATAGACATACTGAAGCAAAGCACAAACTGCTTGCATTTAGCTTCGGACGAACATTGAATTTTCAGCAACTCCACTGCTTAGTTCTACCTGGAGAGTTAATAGAACTATGCTGCCGACAAAACGGTGCAGACAGTGACGTAAAAAGAATCAAATGGGACAGCAAGTTCAACGAAGCGAATTTACAGAGACGGTTCAAATATGAAAACGTATTCAAAAATTTCGACATTGTGAGTCGTGTCACCACAATGGATGTCAAAGAGGTGCAAGATCAGTCCATCACTGAGCAACGTATTCACTGCCTACATCAATCACCAACAGATGCAACCCGCAAGAGAATTCAGGGAATGCAGTAGCCAAGGAAGAGTGTATTCTAAATCACAAGCCTCAATGTGCAGTCTCCCTTTGCGATATATCACCGGTGTTGAGGTACTGGTTCATGCGCCTGTGGGATGAAGAGTGGCTGGGAGCGACAGACAATAACCTGCGGCTTGTAAAACTAACTACTCGGCTGTGACGCACGCCTATCTTCTTGCTGCCACTCAGGTGTGATGATGCACGTCCCACTCGCCTTCAAATCTGGCTCAGTCCGATGATGCATGACTTCCTCCTCTGGTGGGAGGTGGGAGGACACTCTACTGAGTGGAGTATATGCTGCACAGACTTAACTGAACCACATCTTAGCAGAAATAGTGGGGAGAATACACTGTGTTCCAACATTATAAATTACCTCGAAGGTGACAGTCTAAAAAACAAAACAAAAACATAAAAAAACATAACAAGCCCCTTATTGGTACGAAGTAATGAGTGCTATCGAGAGGGGAATTTCAAATTGACCCCATATTTCTGCCGTTACAGGAAGCTTTTCACACCGTTCCTCACAAGATGCTTCTAATCGAATTGCACTCTTATGTAGTACGACTGCATTCGTAATTTCCTGTCAGAGAGGTCACAGTGTGTAATAATAGACAGAGAAATCATAAACTAAAACAGAAGTGATATCCAGCGTTCTCCAAGGAAGTGTTATAGGCCTTTTTCCTGTTCTTGATCTGTATAAACGACGTAGGAGCAGCCGTCTCAGATTGTTTACAGATGATGTCATTTAGCGTCTAGCAAGGTCATCTGACGATCAGAACCAATTACAAAATGAAATAGATATGACACCTGTATGGTACGAAAAGTGGCAATTGTCTCTAAATAAGGATAAGTTTGAGATCGTCCACATGAGTACATAAAGAAATCCCTTAAATTTCAGTTACAGGATAAATCAAACCAATTTAAATGCTTCCAATTCGACTAAATACCTGCGAAATACAGTTACGAACAACTTAAATTGGAACTATCACGTAGATAATGTTGTGCGGAAAACAAACCAAAGAATACGTTCTACTATCGAACGTTTAGAAGATGTAGCAGGCCTGCTTAACAGACTACCTACGCAATGCTTGTTTGTCCTCTGCTGGAGTATTGCTGTGCTATATGGGATCATTAGCAGATGCGATTGCGGAGGTCATCGGAAAAGGTCACACAAAGGCCACTCGTTTTGTATTATCACGAAATAGGAGAAACGGTGTCACCGATATGATAAACGAATTGAGATGACTACCATGAAAACAAAGGCATTTTTCGTCGTGGCGAGATCTTTTCACGAAATTTCAAGCACCAACTTTCTCCTTTGAATATGAAAATATTTTACTGCCACCAGCGTACATAAAAATTATCTTTGTAATAAAATAAGAGAAATAAGAGCTCGTATGGAAAGACTTTTTCCACGTGCTGTTAGAGTGGAATGGTAAATAGTCTGAAGGTGGCTCGAAGAACGCTCTGATAGGCACTCAAGTGTGAAGTAAAGAGTAGTCATATAGGCAACATGGAGATGTAAGTATTTGGGCTGGCAGTGAGATAAATTTGGTATGACAATAAGGTTTCATGAGATTTCTAAATTGCTCCATAAATTATTAGGAAGAAGTTTAAAGATATGAACAGTGTGGCTGGCCCATTCTTGTCTTGTAAGTGACCAACCAGTCACACTATCCTGAGATGTTTGTTCAAATGGTTCAAATGGCTCTGAGCACTATGGGACTTAACATCTATGGTCATCAGTCCCCTAGAACTTAGAACTACTTAAACCTAACTAACCTAAGGACATCACACAACACCCAGCCATCACGAGGCAGAGAAAATCCCTGACCCCGCCGGGAATCGAACCCGGGAACCCGGGCGTGGGAAGCGAGAACGCTACCGCACGACCACTGAGATGTTGATTTTATTCTTTGTCGTATAGTTCAGTTAGGATTTTAATAAAACATTTTAACACCGCTAAAGTTAAAGATTTTAGACTTCAAAATTTGCTATGACTGGGTAGATGAATATGAGTGAAAATGGGAGAGAGTGACTAATTATACAGTAAGTGAAATAATGTTTTAGGCATTTTCGATTTTAACTTCTTTAGCTACATACCTCTCGGACTATTTTAGCAAGGACGCTAAGCGCCAATACACACAAACACACACCAACAATATATAACTTTAGTGACGTAACAGGGTAACATAATGAGAGACACTAAACAACTAAACAACCAACCAAAAATTCGCGAATAAAGTTAACGCTGTAAACAATATAACAATAAAGTGAAAGCCGACATCTCAGACTTGTTCATTTTAGACGAATTTCCACACCGTGACTGAATGCAACCACGGATCTACGATATTTCCGAAACGGGCAAAAACTTGATAGTTCCCCCCCCCCCCCCCCCCCCACACACACACACACACACACACACTCAAGTGTTCGAGATAGGGCGACAAACATATTAAATATTTTAAAAAAATCGATTTTTCAAACATATGTTCGTTTTATAGCACACTTCTTTCTGAAGAGTTTTATATATGAAACATGTATGTTCGAGGAAATGTAAGACATGTTATTTGGTCGTAAGTGTGCCAAAGTGCAGTGGCACGCTTCGTCACACAGCATTCTTCTATCGCACGTCATTGTATTTCGCTCTGTGAAATTCAGACGTGTACATTTTGTAATGGAAGCCATCAAACATATGTTCAGAACAATAGAAACTAAAATGTTCTGTGGTGTCTCTTCCATTCCCGGTCAGCCGGCTTGACATTCTAACCCTCCTCCCTTTTTTTAAAGAAAGAAAAAAAAAACCTGACAGTTTATACTGGGTGGGATTATTCGTGACCAGAATAATAAGAACTCTTCAGGAAATTTGTACTCTTTATTGCCTATTAGCTAATAACTTTCTCTCTTGTATGACATAAAATAAAACCAGTAAAGACAAGAGACAAGCAAGACAGTACGCATTTCCTTAATCCTTAGGTCTTAGTTTTTTTTCTCTCTAACCTCGCTACAGCTTTACACGGCGTGCTTTCCTTTCTGCGAAAGATTCTATGAGCTCATTAAAGTTCGTCAAACATTTTACTACAAGAAAAATCAAAATGTCGTTGTCTAACACTGAAACAGCTGTTAATACTAATAGAACCCAAGAGTGGTGTGGTTTCTCAGTTTCATTACGTCTATTTTGTCGCTGTCTGACAGATAAACGAAGTAGACCTTTCCAAGATTGCAGCAGTTGTAAAACATGCCAAATATGCGAGACTCGTTTGGCTCAAATGGTCATTTTTATCTACCTCATTTAGATAAATAATGCAACAGAATATAATTCACGAAGTATCAATATCAAATCCCTATTAAGCCTATTAGAAGCGAAAAGTTTTATGTTGGGAAACAGTTTCACATTCCATTCATATGCTCCAGTTTTTCGAGTATGAGATCGAAAAGTAGTAGTAGTATGAAATTCTTGTATAAATTTGGAATCTTCATATTTTTCCATGTAATTTGTGTGATGTCCCTGATTCTTCACCTTCCTCCTACTAACTATTGCTGCCATTGTCAAAACTTATTCTCCAGTAAACTTCGCTAACCCTACCAGAATCACCGGTTCAGTTACCCCGCGTTTTTTTCTCTGGTTACGCATTATTACGTGATCGTCAACGCGTTTTCCTCGCAGTTCTGAGAACAGAACTTCAGCGGCTGCTAACCGAGGACTATACAACTGACCCTTAGTATTGTAGGGATCTGGCATAAATTTCCTGTCCAAACTTCATTTTCATGGATACCCTGAGAAGATGATATGTAAACTTTCTTACCTGTTATATCTGTTAGTCGTTTATTTCCACTCTGGTAGTAAGAATCTATGGATTTCGCAAATAATTATAACGTCGCTTCTCATTCGCACACCCAGTCGACCACCTAAACAAACAGCGATTGGTATTCACCCGTCCGGGTTTACTCGGCTCAGCTCGTATAGCCCCGTCCCTTTTGTGTACGGGAAAGTTTTTTCTTTCTTGATGGGATCGGGATTCCCTTGGCGGAGACATAACGTACTCTATGAACGCATTAAAAAATGAACTTATGATTCGTTCAGAAATGAACTTAGGATGTGTTCAAAAATGTCCAAAAACCAGCAAGGATGCGCTTCAGAATCATATGAATAATCGATAGACCAACGTGCGCTGGATGCTAGGCGCTTTGTCAAACAGGGTTTTTTCCCTTCAAGAATATGAATTTTACGCTCGCTGAAATTGCCACCTGGGGCAGATACCCTGGTTTGTCCCCCCTTCCCCCCCTGTCCTCCCCCTCCCCCCCACCCCCACAGGTCTGGGCCTCACTATTGCATGTTAAAGAAATCTTAATTCTTGAAGGAACTTGGACGAGCCTAGAATGATGCAACATATTTACATGTTCTCCTGGTCGAGAGTGTTTTAATAGCTTCATTGAGATTCTAATTTAATCATCGATAGCGAACACATGATCCTGTAAGTACCGTTGCAAATGTTAACAAACATTGTTTCAAGCAAATCTGTATGTATTGACCACGTAACATGTCATTTATGAGTCTCGTTAACGTGCTAGGCATAATTAGCTGTTACAAGCCACTTACGCTTCTCTAGTCGTTAGATTCTTTAATCCTTATACGCCAGTTATTCATAAATAAAGAAGGTTAAAGATAAAGACGGTGACAGATGGTAGAGTGGACACAGGCACAAACCTTGCAGTGGCAGGTTGTTCAAAGTTTGACCAATGTGCTACAATATGGTGGCCTATAGCCTTTTGATTCTCAAGGGTACTAATCGCAATTAAATTGTATACATTAATTTTACGTATACAAATTGAAACGTTCAACTGTATTTCAATTTTGTAATTAATTATTTAACATTGCGATGAATAAAATAAAACGAAGAAAATGTCAGTAGCAGCAGGAATCGAATCCACGCTACGAATTACCAGTCAGTACTGCTATCCAGTGCCCCACAGAGTCATTACTTTAATCTCCGTTAGTAAAACCCCCATACACTACGCTTGCACAATACGTTGCACATAACTTCAAAGAGAAATATTGAGTGGAGCAGTGCCAGAAGGAATGACGTCACATCAGAGTATTCACAGGCGGAACCAGAGCAGTGCTCCACTTCTGTGAGTTGATCGCAGTGCGGCTGACCAACATTTCACCACTCAACACTGGTTTCTAATTGTCTCGAAGAATACACCACGAAACATGTTTTCGTCTGTTTTGTTTGCTTACCATCACGCATTCAAAGAGAAGTAGGATAATTATAGTGCGATTTCTGCCTCGCATTTGAAGAGCAATGGCATACTGTATCTTAATGACTAAAAGACGCTAAGAACTATAAGACGCACCTTAATTTTGAAACAATTTAAAATAATAACGTTTTTACCATTTTTATTTTTAGAGTGGAAAACCAGACTGAAAAAATTTAAATCACAATTAACCTTTAAAATCCAAGAAACCGTCATCTGAACTTTCCTCCTCTTTTTCCTCTACCTCCTCGTCGTCATCGTTGTCCTTCTCTATACAAGATGGTCTTCACCGCCATCTAGAGCGTTACTGATGACGCACTTCTTGAAGTAGTTAACAATAATGTCTTCTCTCACTCAAGGCCACGATTGTTTTATCCAGTTACATACTTGTCTGATTGTAGATCGCTTAAAATTTCCCTTCGGGGTGAATTCATATTGGGTTTCATCTATCATCCATTTGTCCATCCCTCTCTCATATGGTTTATTAATCGAGACGTCAAGAGATTTCAGTTGTGAAGCAAGTCCTCCCAGAATAACAACTAGCTCTGTATTTCCCTGTCTCAATTTCTCTTTCACAGAATTTTTCAAATCACGGCTAAACGAGAAGAGAAATCTTCTTCGGTAAAGCACCTTTGTCACACTCTCTTAATCCGTAATTTCATACCAGCCTCGTCCCTCCATCCTTACCATGTACGTGAACAACAACACCTGGCGGTATTACAGAATGTTCTGGCATTGTTTTGCGCTTGAAGATGATCATTGGGTTAAGTTTAGTACAGTCCGCACAACATGACAGGACAACAATTTAGTGCATTTTCTCATGTACACCCGTTTTTACAGTTAACGGATAAGCTTCTTTCATGGCAACAGTTCTGTTACTCGGCACACGAAACGTCAGAGGGGTGTCGTCCATATTCGCTATTTGGCTTAGTTCCACACTGGTGTTCCTTCGTAGTTGAATAATATGGCGATGGAAAAATAATAGTGGCCGAGCGGTTCTAGGCGCTACTGTCCGGAACAGCGAAACCGCTACGGTCGCAGGTTCGAATCCGGCCTCAGGCATGGGTGTGTGTGTGATGTCCTTAGGTTAGTTAGGTTTAAGTAGTTCTAAGTTCTAGGGGACTGATGACGTCAGAAGTTTAGTCCCATAGTGCTCACAGCCATTTGAACCATTTTGAAAAATAATAATTTCTCTTCATTCTCTTGTGGCATTTTCTGAGTTCATATGGTTTTGGTTCGCAAGCTAAATCCATGAGACTTCGTAAACCTGTAGCACCAAGCAACTCCACCATTAAAGTGTTACGTTCCACTGTAGCGCTAGCTTACGAGCGTGTATTTGAACCATTTTTGTATTAATTCCGATGTCATTTTGAGCGTAGCCTTGAATCCATTTCAATACAACAACTTCCAGTTTTGGTAATTTTGCATACAGTCCTCTATCTGCACATTTAGTCTTCCTCCTTTCGTTTTAGTTCTTTTTTACCAGCCCGCCAATCGTGAATGGTTTTTTTTCTGTTGTTGGAGGGCCGAATTGCCGCTCAGCTGCTTTATTTCCAAATTCTTCTGTATATGCTATTACTTTCAACTTATAGCCCACGTCATATGAATACCTTTTATTTTTTCCATTATGAAACTAGCTAGTAACAAAAATATTGTTCTCTTACTGATAACACAAACCACTTCAATTCAAGTTCACTGGCGTTGCAGACTGCAATAACGCATCATAGGCTAGGTAGTGTTCTGGGTTTGTGATGGCTGGGCAGGAGGCAGACACTGTTGGCAAGCTTGTGAATCCCCGCGACTCAAGTTCGTCACATCGGTGCTCTATTCCTGCCAGTTCAATCCAGTGTTGCGAGATAGAGATAGGTTTCCCGCGGCATCGAATATATGGCCGTTTTAAAGACCAGCGGGAATTTTCTATCAAACACCGGACATTTTTATATTAATTTCGAGCATAATATGCATCTGAAGTTTGGAGGCAATTTTTTGAACAAGAAAAAAACAGCTAAAATACTGCAATTTTAGTGTGGTATTTACCATGTACTGCAGGACAACAGCATATGATAACCGGCCGTCACGGCTACAATGCCTTATTAGAAGTATTGACGGATACCTGTTAGTGGACATTAACATGGGGTGTGTTCAACCTTCACCTTAATAACGGCCTTATCTCTGCTGAGGACACCCTCAGTGAGGTCCATCACACGAATTGCCCTCCTGTATCAACCTCTTCAACTCATCGTAGCGCTTGCCAGCTACATCCTCAATTATTTGCAGTATGTATGCCACTCTCTTGTCTTTCTCTACAGTTTTCCCCTCTACAGCACTCTCTAGGACCTGAGAGGTTATTCCGACATGTATTAACAAATGTCCTACCATCGTGTTCCTTCTTATTGTCCCTGTTTTCCATATATTCCTTTCCTCGCTGATTCTCTCGAGAACCTCCTCATTCGTTGACTTATTAGTCCACCGTATTTTCGACATTCTTTTGTAGCACTACATCTCAAATATTTCGATATTTTCTTTTCCGGTTTTCCTATAGTCCACGTTTCACTACCATACAATTCTGTGCTCCAAATGTACATTCTCAGAGATTTTTTGCTCAAATTAAGGCCTATTTTTCATACTATTAGACTTCTCTTGGCCAGGAATACCATTTTTGCCAGTGCTAATCGATTTGTTATGTCCTCCTTGCTCCGTCCATCATGGGTTATTTTGCTGCCTAGGTAGCAGAATTCCTTTAATTCATCTACTTCGTCATCACCAATCTTATTGTTAAGTTTCTCGCTATTCTCATTCACACTACTTTCGTCTTTCTTCAGATTACTCTCAATCCATATTCTGTACTCGTAAAACAGTTCGTTCCATTCAGCAGATCCTGTAATTGTTCTTCACTTTCATTGGGGATAGCAATGTCATCAGCGAATCTTATCTCTGATGTCCTTTTACCTTGAATTTTAATTTCTTTTTTGAATATGTCTTTTATTTTCGTCATTGCTCTTTCGATGTATAGACTGAACAGTAGCGGTTAAAGACTACATCACCGTTTTGCACGCTTCTTCCAGGTCGACAAATCCTATGAACGTGTCTCCATTCTTCTTTAGTCTGCTTCTATTATCAACCTCAAGAGCGTCAGAAATGCCTCTCTAGTGTCTTTAGCTTTCCTAAAGCCAAACTGATCGTCATCTAACACATTCTCAATTTTCTTTCCATTCTTCTACTGAATGGATCTTATGTCTGACCCTGGGCAAGACTGTTTAAGTATTTTAAACTCTAACAAACAGTGTCTACAATTTGCTTCTCTGTACTCTCTACCAATCACGACCATGCGGTATCAGCTAACAAATACCTTACAGAACAGTTGCTGCATGGTTTTTAACAACATTCTGCAGTACGTTTACTGAGGTCATAGGAATACGTGCAAGCTGACCGCTGTCTTGGAGGCTTTCCTAGAAAAGGGAACCATCTGCCTCTAAATTCATGGGGATATTCGTTCAAGGTTGATAGAAAGTAGATGGAGTAATCGGTTTTGAGGGATTGTAACGAGGGAGGATTTGATGCTGGACTGATGACGCATTCTAGAGAGAGGGAAATGTTGTGGAATTCCATTTACCGTGCTTCTAACCATTTTTTGTTGTCGTATCAGTTGTCTGATATAAGCCACGTTCAGCTCGTCTACAACTGTGTTCTGTGTGTGACTTACAGTGCTATCTACCTGCAGTCCTTAACAGAAATCCTCAATTCCAGAGTATGGGGAGGTTCGCTGTATGTATGCATGTAACACAAAGAATCTATGTTTGTTTCATTTTTTCTTTGGTGTAGAAGGCAGTAGTTTTATCATCTTAAAGTTTCTCACCGTAAAGAGTGGGATATGAAACTTGCAAGGCGTATGCGTGTCTGGTGTTGGAAATATATTTCTGCGTTACAGACCACAGAACTACTGTATCTCAAACCATACTGCTTTAAAATTTTAGCATGTTCAAGTGCAGAACCGTGTAGCCTTATGTGTGTGTATTTCTCTTCTACGATACTCTCCCTCTTTCCAGTACCTTCTTGGTATGGAATCCAAACGCTACAACAATTCTACAGAGTTGACAACACAACTGATTTACGTAAAATGTTTCCACCTGGAGTTCCATTATGCATAAACCATACGTTTCTTTTTCTTCATAATCGTCTGTTATAACACCCCAAACCCCCCAAACGTGGCAGCCTGACATCTACTACACACCAATAAGGCGTGCTAATTTCCTCAGCATGCATGCATTTAGAGAGATCGTTTGTAATTGGATGGGTGACGTGAGTAAGATTAGTACGGAATAGTTTTTGAGAATGGTATTTATAGTATTGGAATGAAAATTCGGTCTATATCACTAGCGTCAATCGGTCGTACAACTTTGGAGCACGTGTAATAAAGCAAAATATCGAAGAATATTGATCACAGGGAACTCAATTCGTTCTGTTCGTTCAAAAGACATCGAATGTAGCAGGAATAGTACCTTCCTACTTCTTGTCAGTTCCAAACTAACAAGGAGACAGTGTTGCAGGAAGGGTTGATTAAAGGCACAGGAAGAGTTATGAGATGCACAGAGAGACTGTCTACAGTTTTTCTCAGGATCCTTGGCCTATACGATTAGTGAAAGGATAGCTAGTTTCTAAATAGAGGGCAGAGTGCCGTTGTATATATGATTCGTTCGTTGGGATGGTAATCATCAAGGTGTTAGTGAGATCTTACAATCTGAGACTTTATCCAGTGAAAGCGAGAATACTTTGTAACTCTCATCTACATATGGAAAAGTAGGAAATCGTAATAAAATCTTATGGAATTTATAAGGTGTTTCGACTAAAGAAATTAGCTTTGCACATCCTCTCTGCATTTAGTTATTTCCTACACTAAGAAATAGTAATTGTACTGTGTGTTGTAAGCAGTGTTAGAGGGTTCACGATAAGTTCACGTGTATATAGCACTCGCGAAGTAATTGCAGGGTGGAGGGGGTGAATTAGCATAGCAATGATATAGACATTGAGAATGATGCTGCAGTGTCATTGACTGATAAAATCATGAGCTCGACGCAATTATACGGTTTGTTGATGTGAAAAATTTAACGAGAGTGATGATTTGGAAAGCGAGTAGTTGGGTAAAAAGCGCTTTAATCAAGGGAAACCTGGTAAAATAAGGAAACTTGGTGAAAATACATAAAATTGATGAAAAGTCGACAAAAATGTGGATGAATGAAGATACTTACATCTTTGCCTGGGTGTTTGAAATTCCTTCCATTACTCCACCTGTAGGATTGACAACTGACCATACTATCCATGCTCTGTGGATTTAATTCCTGCAGAATACCCCCATGTTTCATTTGTGGTTATGCATTATAAGCCATAAAAATGATTCGGGAGGACTACGGTTCAATCCCGCGTCCGGCCATCCTGATTTAGGTTTTCCGTGATTTCCCTCAATCACTCCAGGTAAATGCCGGGATGGTTCCTCTGAAAAGGGCACGGCCGACTTCCTTCCCCATCCTTCCCTAATCCGATGAGACCGATGACCACGCTGTCTGGTCTCATTCCCCAAAACAAACCAAACAAACCAACAATAAAAATGAAAGACACAGTGTCAACGGCTTGGAGGTCATAACAACCACCACCTAGTCCACCGAAACAGTGATCATACACCTGGATGCAATATGCACTACCATCATAAGGAATCAATGGTCTTGGTCTCTTTGAAAATAGAATACCAAGACATCTGCTACACTATCTCTGGTCATCACCTTTGCAGAGCTGTTCGGAAACACTCCACAATGCGACACACTCTTCCTGTTTCCACATGTTGCGATGTATTCTATATTTTTGTCAACAGGAAACACCTCTTCTGTCTTTTGTTTCAACCATCCTGTGTGTTGTGGGAGCAGCTTACCTTACGCCGAGCAATGTCCGGCTTTCTGTGAGACCAAATGGTTCAAAATGTGTTAATGTCGGTTTAGCATCTGACGAAGACTGCAAAGTTATGCTAGAAAAAGAAAAGTGCCCGAGAAAGACAAAGGTCCCGAGTTCGAGTCTCGGTCCGGCACACAGTTTTAATCTGCCAGGAAGTTTCATATCAGCGCACACTCCGCTGCAGAGTGAAAATCTCATTCTGGAAACATCCCCCAGGCTGTGGCTAAGCCATGCCTCCGCAATATCCTTTCTTTCAGGAGTGCTAATTCTGCAAGGTTCGCAGGAGAGCTTCTATAAAGTTTGGAACGTAGGACACGAGGTACTGGCAGAAGTAAAGCTGTGAGGACGGGGCGTGAGTCGTGCTTGGGTAGCTCAGATGGTAGAGCACTTGCCCGCAAAAGGCAAAGGTCCCGAGTTCGAGTCTCTGTCCGGCACACAGTTTTAATCTGCCATGAAGTTTCATCACAAGAACACTTCATTAGGCAATAGAAGCGCTACAGTTTTGGGTTCGCCGAGGGTGGCAGAAATCTGAAACAAAAACTGCTTATGTAGGTTAGCAAGAAGTAAGAAGGAGCTTAAAACAGCAATTTAGACCTATGCTGTGATAGTGCAACGCAAAACATCAAGGGGTGCCAGCCCCCTCCATGAATTATATCAGTATATACACTATGTGATCAAAAGTATCCAGACATAGGCTGAAAATGACTTATAAGTTCGTGGAGCCCTCCATCGATAATGCTGGAATTCAGTATTGTGTTGGGCCACCTTTAGTCTTGATGACACCTTCCACTCTCGCAGGCATATGTTCAATCAGGTGCTGGAAGGTTTCATGAATAGCGGCCCATTCTTCACAGACTGCTGCACTGAGGAGAGGTATCGATGTCGGTCGGTGAGCCCTGGCACGAAGTCGGCGTTCCGAAACAATACCAACGGTGTTCTATAGGATTCAACTCATGACTCTGTGCAGGCCAGTCCACTACAGGAATGTCATGTAACCAATCCGCCGCAGGCCGCGTATTGAGAACACGTGCTCGATCGTGTTGAAAGACGCAGTCGCTATCCCCGAATTGCTCTTCAATAGTGGGAAGCAAGAAGGTGCTTAAAACAGCAATGTAGGCCTGTGCTGTGATAGTGCCGTGCAAAACAACAATGGGTGCAAGGCCCCTCCACGAAAAGCGCGACCACACCATAACACCACCACCGCCGAATTTTACTGTTGGCACTACACACGCCGGCAGATGACGTTCGCCGGGCAATCGCCATACCCACAGCCTACCATCGGATCGCCACATTGTGTACCGTGATTCGTCACTCCACACAACGTTTTTCCACTGTTTAATCATCCAATGTTTACGCTCCTTACACCAAGCGAGGCGTCGTTTGGTATTTACCGGCGTGATGTGTGGCTTATGAGCAGCCGCCTAACTGTCATGGTACTTGTAGTGGATCATGATGCAGTTTGGAATTCCTGTGTGATGGTCTGGATAGATGTCTGCCTATTACGCATTACGACCCTCTAGAACAGTCGGCGGTCTCTGTCAGTCAACAGACGAGGTCGGCCTGAACGCTTTTGTGCTGTACGTGTACCTTCACGTTTCCACTTCACTATCACATCAGAAACAGTTGACCTAGGAATATTTAGGAGTGCAGAAATCTCGCGTACAGACGTATGACACAAGTGACACCAAATCAACCCTACCAACTTTCGAAGTCCGCGAGTTCCGCGGAGCTCCCCCTGCTGCTCTCTCACGATGTCTGATGACTACTGAGGTCGCTGATACGGAGTGCCTGGCAGTAGTTGACAGCACAATGCACCTAATTTGCAAACGTATTTATTTTTGGGCGTCCAGATACTTGTGACCACATAGTGTGCGTGGTCCTTGATGCCATTCCCACAATTTCAGTACTCGCTCTTCAGCAAATATGTTTATCGATCGCTGGCCTAGGGGATCCAGTATTAAAGTTTAACTGAGCTTTTGAAGACTCACAATCAAATAAGGCTGAAGAGATAGATAACATCTTCTGGACTTTTTAAAATCATTGGTGAAAGTCGCAATCAAGCAACTATTTATGGCAATGGAAACATATCAGGTGAGTAGAACTTGTGACACTGGAAACATGCCATCAGAGTTCTGGAAAAATTTCATCCACATAATCTCAACGAGCAAGAGCACAAAAGTGCGAGACCTATTGTAAATCAGTTTAACAGCTCATGCATGCAACTTGTTCACGAGCACCGTGCACTAGGAATGGAGGAGAAAACAGAGGAGCAGTTAGAAGACGATCAGTTTGGCTTTCTGAAAGATGAAGTCACCGAAGAGGCAGTTCTGAATATACACTCCATAATGGAGACAAGAGCTAGAAAAGTCTAGGTACTTTCATAGTAATTGTCGACCTAGAAAAAGGGTTCGACTATGTAAAATGATGCAAGATGTTCAGAATTTAAAATAAAGAGGAGCATGCTACAGGGAAAGAGGGGTAATATACAAATGTACAAGAACCATGAGGAAAAAATAAGAGTGGAACACCAAACACCAAGTAGGCCTACCGAATTAAAAAGGGTGTAGCACAGGGACGCAGCGTTTCATTCCTACTGTTCAGTCTATCCATCGAAGAAGCAATGACGGAAATAAAGGAAAGGTTCATGAACGGGTTTAAAATTCAGCATGAAAGGATTTCAAGACAAAGATTCGTTGACGGCAGTGCTATCGTCATTGAATGTGAAGAATAATTACAGCATATATTGAGTGGAATGAGAAGGTCAATGAGTACAAAATATTAACTGAGAGTAAACCAAAGAAATACTAAAGGAAGAAGGACTAGCAGGAATGAGACCATTGATTCATATCGAAACTGGTCACCAATAAGTAGACGAAGTTCACGAATTCTGCTGTCTTGGAAGCAAAATAATCCTGACGAACGAAGCAATGAGGAAATAAAAAGCAGATTAGCACTGAGAAAAGAGGGCATCCCTTGCCAAGAGAAGTCTGCTTGTGTCAAATATAAGACTTTGTATGAACGAATTTCCGAAGATGTACATTTGAAGTGCAGCATTGAGTGGTACTGAAATATGGACAGTACGGAAACCGCAACAGAAGAGAATCGAAGTGTTTAGCATGTACTGTTGCAGAAGAATGTTGAAAATCAGGCGGAATGGTAAGATGAGAGATGAGGAGTCTCTCCACAGAATCGACAACGGAAGTAAAACAAGGAAAACACTGACAAGAAGAAGGGACAGGATGATGGGATATCTGTTAAAACGTCAGACAATAATTTCCACGGTACTATACGGACCTGAACTGCAGGCGAAGACAGAGTTCTACCATTAAGGAGAGATTATTCAAGCAATATGCAGTGCACCTAACACTAACCATCCACAACAGTCTCCACGAAGGTGGCTTTTATGGCCACTGTCCCGAGAGGTACGAGGACGTGCTGAAAAGTAATGCCTCCAAAATTTTTGACGTGAAAACTCTTAAGACGTTTAAAATAAAAATAACGTTATTAACCATCTACATCTTTATTTTTCATGTCTACGTAGTTATTTATCAACAAAATCACCCTAGCGCCGAAAACATTTTTCCTACCGAGAGAAATCATTTTGTTGATAGGTCTCTGTTAGATTCCTTTCATGTTAATTTCTTAAAACTGTTGTCATTTACGGCATTCATTCCACTTCTAAATTTACTGTGGTGTTTCTGACTCCATCTGGGTGGAGACTGAGCAGTGGATCTGTCACACTACTACACTTTAAAACACAGTTTATATGTAATTCATGTCACACAGTAACCTACATCTGGCAGATGGAGTCAGAAACACCACAGTAAATTTAGAACTGGAATGTATGCCATAAATGACAACAGTTTTGAGAAATTAACATGAAAGGAATCCAACAGAGATCTTTCACTGTCACTTTAGAATATTTGACTTTGTTGACGGAGCCACAACCCCATCTCTGCTTACACTGATCCATCGCTATCAAAGTGAAGTCTTTGAAGGTGTTCGTTAAGATTTGGAAAAATATGAAAATCGAGTGGGGCCAAATCGGGACTGGTTGGTTCGTTGGTTGCTTGATTTGGGGGAGGGAACCAAACAGCGAGGTCATCGATCCCGTCGGATCATGGAAGGCTGGGGAAGGAAGTCGGCCCTGCCCTTTCAGAGCAACCATCCGGGCATTTGCCAGAAGCGATTTTGGGGAAACCACGTAAATCCTATATCAGGGTGGCCGGACGCGGGTTTGAACCGTCGTCCTCCCGACTGCGAATCCAGTGTGCTAACGACTGCGCCACGACGCTCGGTAAGTCAGGACTGTATGGAGGATGATAGATGCCAATGAGTCCAACGCGTCAGATTGTTGGAGATGTCGCAGCTCTCGTGTATGGTCTAGCGTTATCATGGTGAAGGAGAGGATTCTCCATGAGCGGACGAAGTCATCGGATTAGAAACTACATTACAGCACGTTGTTTCTCAAGCACCGACATACACTGCGCGACAGAGTTGAGGATAACTTTCTCGAAGTCCAGTAATTCTCTCCCATTCCGACGGATGTCGGAAATTTGGCTCAAAGGTGCCTACAACCTTCCTCTGGAATGGTGTAAAAGCGTGGGGCCCTGCGTCGTAGCCCTCTGGCTCGACGACGTTTCAGACAGCAAAGTGTCGACAAAAACGAAATAAGAGCGGAGCTCGAAAGTTCATGTGACGAGCAAAATGGCACATTGGCACCAACTATCACCAAAATTCTGCCCAGTGCCAACTTCAGTGTTTCACACGATAGCAAGCTCGTTACAGCTCCTGTTACCAACATTTCACCTCTTCTTTTGACGCCTCTGCGCTGCAGATCAGAATTGCGGCGTCCAGCGTTGAAATAGCGCGGTGCTCTTGTGGGTGGCCAAGGAAAGTATTTCAGATATACTCCCGTTCAGAATCTCACCGAAAAAGTCTCAGGGAATGGCAAAAAGAGCGTCAATGAAACTACTGATTTCCTATGAATTGATTCCCACACATTTAGCCGACAAAAACAACAGTTCACAGAGCCATGAGTAACAGGAAAACGTTCTTGACAACTTTTGGCACTGTTAACATATACTGGACGATTCAGCGCTTCACGACGGATATCACAGGGCTGCAACCATGAATGTGATCTCACCCCTTTTGAATGCAGTGCAATTGCAATTTTTGCTCTGGTGTACGGGTTGGAAACATTGGGGACCATTGAAAACCATTCTACGAAATTGGAACGTGATTTGAAGCAGCTAAGGATCTTGATGCTTTTTCAGTGCCCCTGTTTCACACCATCCTGATGCATGATCATAGAGGGGTGTGACACTGACACATTAGTGAATAAAACAGCGAAGGGTTTGTCTAATACCCTGCCCCCATTCTCCCCACTTCCCCTCCCGAGTTTAACAAAATCCTCGGTGGCACATGACCACATTTATTGACAATGTAAAAAATGTACCTTTGCGCAAGAAACCTGTGAAGCATCCCAAAGCACGTGCAGATAGGCAACTATTTGACACACCTACAAGGCTAGATGCGTGCCTGCAGGCGCCTAAGAGCATTTCGCAGGTTTTCTCTGCAAAGGCACATTTTTAAAATAATAAATGCGGGTGGGTGCCAGCGGGGGGTCACAGAGGGACTCATTGCCGTTTTATTCACGCATGTGTCAATATACCACATGAGGTTGTGGGACAGTAACACTGAAAAAGCATCCTCACCTTTTACTGCTTTCGATCATGTTGAAATGTCATCCAGTGGTTTTTATTCGTCCATAGTGGTTCCATCCTGTGCACTAGAGTAAAAGTTGCCGTCGCAATGCACTCCGAAGAGGTGAGATCACATTCAATGGGGATGCAGCTCTGTGATATCCCGAGAAGGGTTGAATCGTCAGGAGGTGTTATCAGTGCCTAATATTGCTCGTCGCAATGCAAACAATTGATTTCGACGGTGAAATATGTGGGAATCAACATCCCAAGGAAAGGGGAGGTTCCGTTTATGCCCCTTCTGCCACCCCCTCGGGCCTTTTCCTTGCGTTTCACGCGGCGCTGTTTCTGAAATGTTTGTCTCGGCCACCCATAGGCACTTTTTAGACAAATTTCAAACCTATGCGTTGAATGGGAGAGAATTCAGGGATTTCCACGGTAGTGCTAGGCAGAATTGTAGTGAAATTTGTTGCCAGTGCGACATCATTAAGCTATTTTACACGTCGCACCGCACGAACTTCTGAGTCCTGGCCTTTTTTTCGCATGCGTCAAAGCCTTGAGTTTTTGGAGTGTAGTCGGACGCGAGGATTACGTCGCAGAGCACCACACTTTTAAACCATACAGAGGAGGGTGTAGGCACTTTTTAGACAAATTTCAAACCTATGCGTTGAATGGGAGAGAATTCAGGGATTTCGAAAAAAATGATTCTTTAATTCCATTGAACATTGTGGTTACGTCACACACAGCCATGTTACACACTACAATTCGGAGCCGTGTAACGACAACGGGCTACAAATCTGTATACATTATGAATAAAGATTTAGAATACTAATAACTTTTGTTTTATCGAGAAAGGTTTACGAGTTTTGACATATAAAATTTGGATACCTTACTTTTTAGCGCTCCGTCGTATGTACCGTCAAAAGTAACAGGCCGCAGTTTCTCAATGCCCTGATTGAACAGTATCATATACAAGGACCACAAAGTCGTCTCTTACTTTTTATCGAAATTAGCGACTCTGAAAATTGGATCGAAACTGAACATATGTATGCGCAGGGTCTTACTCACGATCCTTATTTCCAGAAAGTAGACTTATTTTCCGTCTTTCCGTCACTGTTTTTATTATTCCAAAACTGACCGGTTTCAGCCAGTGTCGGCCATCTTCAGATCATTTCTCGTACTCACAGAGTAGCAAAACTTAACGGAACGGCTCAACTGAAGCATTAAACACAGCGATCGACAGACAAAAAATAAGTCCCTTTTAAAAATTTGTATCCGTAGCAAATGTGTAGCTCGCAGGAAAAGTCGTGAGCGAGAAAGTCTGTACAGTGATTACTTGTTCAAAGTACTGACAGGAAACAGCAATGTGAGTAATACGGAATATACCTTTGACGGCTCGAAAGAATGGAATGGATGACGTTCTGCTCAATGTCACCTTCCACGGACTGGAATCCTGTCGGACAAGTTGTAGTTTCGCTTGAAAGATGCAACGCAGGTAGTGTGGCACCTCCTACGAGGAGATTGCTCCTATGGGGGGGGGGGGGGGGGAATTGTCATCCAGGGACTCATGAGTAATCATGAGTAATGTAATTGATATCACATCGCCCAGGTGCGAACCAGTGCAGGAGTCCAAGATAACCACACCGTATTCGGGAATAGTTATTATGCTTGCCTCGCCAGTTTCTATCCTATCCTGTTGGCGAAAAACTTGTTTCCTCTTGTCATCATACAGATAAGAATTAGAGAGCATACGCTACAAAACTATGTAATATATCTTTTGGTGTGCAGTTTCCCATACAATAAGCCACAGTTAGTTAAAAGTTTATCTTTACGTAAAGTGTGATTTGTCATCTGATTTCGTGTGATTTTCGCTGATGTACACGCGTGTGCAACTTGCATGTGATGCTGACGATCTGCTAAGTAGTTAAAATGTTTGTAACTTTCCGGACAGGAAAGCTAAACGCTTCTCCATGCGGAGTCAAGCCCACATACAGTTGAGTATCGATGTGCATGATTTGGCTAGCGCATATCTCAAAGTGACGTGAAAACCCGAAGCAAGAGGTGATGTACTACACTTCATCATGTGTCATCCACCCTGTGGCCAGCCACTCCGACCAGGGGGGGTATTAGAGAGTGTGGGACAACAGTGAACAAAGAAGAAGCGAAAGTTATGCGAGGTGCCTGGATTTCCTGGCAACGAAAATGTATGTTAAATTACTCTCAGACGCAGTTAGTTTCATTTGGCGTAGAGCTGCCATGAACTGACATTTTCATCTATTGTGATGAAAGAAACGTGATATTTTGGATCTATTAAATATAGGTACCTCCTTGGCCTAGTGGTCAGCGTGTTTCGTTACCACAGCGGAGGACCCGATTTAGGATTCCTGGAAATTACCTCAGACATTATAGTGTTTAGAAGGTCTGATGCAAGGATCACTCAGCCTCGTGAGGCCAAATTAGAAGTTTAACGATAAAATAAAGAGTGTGATTAACAGACTAGATTCTTACGTGACATCAAATCAATAGGTTTCCACAAGTCTAAAAGCAACACGAAATATAATTCTCATAGATTAAATGTGAATATATGAGGCAGAAAGGGCATTCTGATGATGCTAATAATGTTTAAGAATTAATGACATGCTTGTAACTGTGATAGTACCGGGCAGGATAAGACGTAAAAGGATAAGTCGATAAGGAGTGAGATTTCAATATGTACAAACAAGAAATAGAAAATTTGCATAACGTTGGCATGCATGAAGAGCACCAAGTTGTACCGTCATTCGACGTCCGTGTCAAATTGTACAACACAGAATAATTCGTAGGATAAGTCAGTTTAAGGATTAGAGAAAGGCAAAGGCGTATCAAATCCATTAACACAGTGTCTAGTAAAACAGTGTGATGTTCAAACCAATCCATGTTTATCACAGCTTCACCTTTTTCTTGGCACATATTTTGTTTAGAGGTTCATTTATGTTAGTACGACGCAACGAACAGGTAGAAGCGATGTTAATTACTTTTGAAGGAGTGTACACGTTTATTAGATCGATGGGGGAGGTACAAATGAACTGGAAATGTAATTGATTGACTTCGGCGAAGCAGTGTGAAATTTCCAACTAACGCAGATTAAATTTTTCCTATCACAGACATTTTGCCATTTAACCTAACGGGCACAGTCAACAGAAACATTGAATTTCAAAGAAGTGTAAAAGCTTGATTGCAACGCCACAGTGCTTTACTGCACATTGGCCTATTGGTGGTGGTAGGCCGTTGCCTTCTTGTGGCCTTTGAGGTGGCGTACCCAACCAGTTGCAGGATAACTTGTAGTTTGAGGCGGACTGCGACTCCGAATCGCGTCACTAGACATTTTATACATTAACAAACACTGTCAGAAGTTAAGCAAGTGATAAATGACACACAAAAATGCCGGGAATGACCACGTTTGAAACCTAGACCTTAGGATCTTTAGCACTAAGCCACGGAGACACACCAAACCATATAACGTTACCACGATGGTAGCAATAATTCAAATTCTGTACTGAATGTTGGAAAGCGTGCCATGCCTGTAGGGGTTGGACAAAAGTATGGAGACACCAAAAAATGCAGCACTTCACCATGCCTAATACGGTGTAGGAAAACCTTTGGCATTCAAAACAGATTGAAGTCGTCTTGGAATGGATAAATACGTGGCCTATGAGACTCTCAAAGGAGTGTTATTCCGTTCTTTCTTGGAAATAACGGCAATTTCAGGTAACATTGATGGGGCTGGATGGCCATCACGCTCCTTATTCTCCAGAGTCGACCGCAGAGGCTCAGTGATGTTGAGATCTGGTGACAGTGGCGGCCAAGAGAGATATGAAAGTTGATCCTCGTGCTCACAAAACCATTCCTGTACAAAGCGAGCAATGTGAACGGGACACAGTCGTCTTGGAACACATCAACACTACTGGGGAACAAACATTGTACCATAGGATGAACCTGATCAGACAAAACTGTCACATAATCCTTCGCAGTAATGCAACCTTGCAGAATAACCATGGGGCTCACGGAATGCCACGATCTGGCTGCCCAAATCATCACCGAATAACTGCTATTTTTCATTCTTGGGACGTTAAGTCTGTCAGTATGAAGAAAGACTCATCCTAGCAAATGACTTTCTTCCATTGCCCCAGTGCTCACGTTTTATGCTTTGGCACCACGTTTTCCTGTTACATACATTTTCATGACTGATGAGCGGTTTCAGAATTCCAGCTTGCCTTGCAGTTCCCTGGTTATTGAGGTCCTTTCATGCAATTTTGATGCTGACGGGAATCGGGAGTGCGATATTCAATTCTACAGTGACTTTTGCACCTCTTATTTTGCGTCACAATCCTGTTCAATGACCATCTATCACGATCACTCAATACAAACTTGGCACCTAGCGGACGATGTTATTCGTCTTTGCCTGTATGCAGTATAAGTCTTTCATACGGTACTCCTTGAAACACCAAAGTCACTTCGGCTCCCTTTTTTATGGAAGCATCCAACTTTCCTGCACCTATAATACTCCCACATGCACTTATCTCCAATATAATTCACTCACAACTACACATAACTCTTTTATGACCACGAATGAGACTCGCAAAGTATTGAGGACAGCACCAGGTGTTGTTCGTGGTCAAATACAACAGCGCAAGCTGCAGGCTTGACTAGCGTCTGCGTTTCTCGGAGTGTATCCATATTTCTGTCCAATCCCTGTAGAATGTAAGTAACAAGAACGTGATTAGAATGTATTTACTATATAGGGTAAAACTTGAACTAACAAAAGCCTCATAATTCGCAAAATTGTCGTTTTCGTGCAGAAGCGGTACACTTTGTTCGAACAGTTGAAGTACGTACAGGGAGGGAACGCTAAATAGTATGGTGTGTTTTTCAGATACACTCCTGGAAATGGAAAAAAGAACACATTGACACCGGTGTGTCAGACCCACCATACTTGCTCCGGACACTGCGAGAGGGCTGTACAAGCAATGATCACACGCACGGCACAGCGGACACACCAGGAACCGCGGTGTTGGCCGTCGAATGGCGCTAGCTGCGCAGCATTTGTGCACCGCCGCCGTCAGTGTCATCCAGTTTGCCGTGGCATACGGAGCTCCATCGCAGTCTTTAACACTGGTAGCTTGCCGCGACAGCGTGGACGTGAACCGTATGTGCAGTTGACGGACTTTGAGCGAGGGCGTATAGTGGGCATGCGGGAGGCCGGGTGGACGTACCGCCGAATTGCTCAACACGTGGGGCGTGAGGTCTCCACAGTACATCGATGTTGTCGACAGTGGTCGGCGGAAGGTGCACGTGCCCGTCGACCTGGGACCGGACCGCAGCGACGCACGGATGCACGCCAAGACCGTAGGATCCTACGCAGTGCCGTAGGGGATCGCACCGCCACTTCCCAGCAAATTAGGGACACTGTTGCTCCTGGGGTATCGGCGAGGACCATTCGCAACCGTCTCCATGAAGCTGGGCTACTGTCCCGCACACCGTTAGGCCGTCTTCCGCTCACGCCCCAACATCGTGCAGCCCGCCTCCAGTGGTGTCGCGACAGGCGTGAATGGAGGGACGAATGGAGACGTGTCGTCTTCAGCGATGAGAGTCGCTTCTGCCTTGGTGCCAATGATGGTCGTATGCGTGTTTGGCGCCGTGCAGGTGAGCGCCACAATCAGGACTGCATACGACCGAGGCACACAGGGCCAACACCCGGCATCATGGTGTGGGGAGCGATCTCCTACACTGGCCGTACACCACTGGTGATCGTCGAGGGGACACTGAATAGTGCACGGTACATCCAAACCGTCATCGAACCCATCGTTCTACCATTCCTAGACCGGCAAGGGAACTTGCTGTTCCAACAGGACAATGCACGTCCGCGTGTATCCCGTGCCACCCAACGTGCTCTAGAAGGTGTAAGTCAACTACCCTGGCCAGCAAGATCTCCGGATCTGTCCCCCATTGAGCATGTTTGGGACTGGATGAAGCGTCGTCTCACGCGGTCTGCACGTCCAGCACGAACGCTGGTCCAACTGAGGCGCCAGGTGGAAATGGCATGGCAAGCCGTTCCACAGGACTACATCCAGCATCTCTACGATCGTCTCCATGGGAGAATAGCAGCCTGCATTGCTGCGAAAGGTGGATATACACTGTACTAGTGCCGACATTGTGCATGCTCTGTTGCCTGTGTCTATGTGCCTGTGATTCTGTCAGTGCGATCATGTGATGTATCTGACCCCAGGAATGTGTCAATAAAGTTTCCCCTTCCGGGGACAATGAATTCACGGTGTTCTTATTTCAATTTCCAGGAGTGTACTTTGTTGATAGGATACAGCCTGTTGCCCAGGGATGCAGTGGCGATGGGATACTGGCATCAGGGTTGTGACACTTCAGGTGCACGTACTTTTTTTTCTGGGGCATGGTAGAGAGGTCGCCAATCTTATGACTAGTTTGATTTGGTAACCACACGACGGCTTCCTCTCGTGTGCTCTTCATCTGAGAGCAGAACTTGCAGCCAACGTCCTCATTTATTTAATGGATATATGCCAGTCTCCCTCTAAATCTCTCTCTAGCTCAAGCCTGGCCAATCAGAACTCCGAGAGCGCGAGCACTCCAGCACCGCTCCTGCCTAGACCCCCGAGTGCATGGGCGAGTGGGGATAGGGGTGGGGAGGATGAGGAAAATGAAGGCTGCAGCTGGACGCCGCTAGAGTCAAGCACTCACCTTGTGACACACAAGCAGTTTCCTGTGCAGTAGTGCTTGTGTCAATTCAGATTTACGTCCTGCATTAGAAGTACTATGGCGTCTACGTACTTTTCGCAAAAAGGAAAAGTAGAGAAACCACATTGCTCAGTGCGGGATGGGAATTCCTTACTGTTTCTATATTTGAAAAGCCATGCTAAGTGCTTAATATGACGTCACACTATTATGGGCTGGAAAAACACTTTTGGAACGTCATTACAACACCAGTAACAGTGACGATATGATGCACTCGTCTCCTGACGAACGACAGTGAAAGCTGGCTGAACTAAAGGCACCCATTAGGAAAAAAATTGACTTAATTGTTGATATAGTGGTGACAAAATCTTTTATGATCGACATCAACAATTACTAGACTTTGTTAAGTGTCTTAATGCAAGGTGAAAACCAGTGGTAACAGATATGGAGGAGAATATTGATGCTATTGAGGAAAAACGTAATCCGTGGGAAAATCAGCTTCAAATTCCCCATAACTCAAGGCAGTCATTTGTGGACCAGACATGACTGACTACGTTTCACTATGAGTTTTCAAAGACTTTTCAAGACGTTGCACGATTAAAGATGGACTTCGATTAATTTGTCAGACCACTCTCTCTTTTGGCTGCTAATGCACCCAATTACTTCCAGACCTAACGATAGGCATACAGGGTAGCATTCAGGTCAACGGTATGTTTGTCCAACGCAGGAATTCAATAAATTTGTAATACATTGCCTCAAGAGCAATATCCTCGACTGCACAGGAAAGCCAGTAAAGTTATTTGAATGTTTGGTTCAACGCATACGTGTGAACGTTCTTTTTCTGTTAAGAAATTGACAAAGTCCACCAACGTTTTGATTTAACAGATTTTAGCTTGTGTAACTCCATGTGTCTGACAGTATCACGAACCATAGTTCTGGATACATGACAGGTTCTAAAAGCGAAGTGTACAAAACGTCACAACTTTATCTTAAACGACTGTTTGTAGAGCTTTTTCTTGTTCTACTCATAGTATTAGCATATCTAATATATTTATTTTATCAAGCAATAAAAGTAGAAAATAAACGCGCATGAGAAACCCCTGCCTATCCAAGTATCCTGCAATATTCACCTCTCGGAAGTAGTTGTATTGTGTTTCAAACACATCTTCTTAAACTCCCACGTGTGCAACCTTCGCCATATGCCATCACACTCGTGCACCTGCTAGTGGTAGCACATTGGTTGGGGAGGCCGAAGCGCTGGGCAGACACGACTGCGCTCGCAGAGCTGGTGCGCCCTCCAGGACCGCAGATCGTGGCCTGGTCACCTCCAGCACCGTGAGAGTTATTCCAGCATGTCTTAATGTACGTCCTGCCATCCTGTCCGTTCTACTTCTCAGTGCTCTCCATGTGTTTCTCTCCTCGCCGATTCTGCAGAGAAACTCCTCATTTCTTATTGGTCAACCTTATTTTCAGCATCCCCTTGTAGCACCACATCTCATATGTTTCGGTTCTGTTCTTTTCCGATTTTCCGATTCTCCATGAGTCACTTCCATACGCTCTCAGAGATTGCTCCCACTAGTATAAATTTGGAAGACAGATGATGCTGCTACATCCGATGCCTCTTACCTGACTGATTGGTCCCTGACAGAAGGGGCTTCAGACCAATAACAGCACCTGGTATTTGCTATTTATGAAATGTACGCATAAAAAAATCACAGTACTGCCTCTGATGCTCGATGTGGTCTAATGTTTGGTATCATTTATTGCGTTACTTCGTGTTTTTAAGTCTATGCGGCTAGTTCCGCAAAAGTAAATCTGTTAAGAATATTACTTCAATTTACTGCTGCTATTATTGCACACTATGACTGCGCGCAGGAAAACACCACAGACAGTGTGTGCCTACCTGTCCTCCTGAACACAGCTAACATACAAAAAGTAATTACCATGAAAATAACAATAAATATTCAAATTCCACTCATTCTAAGATATTCTTAAATGCTACATTTTGTTGTTCTCAATCGTATACAATCATTCAATTCTATTAACAGAGGAAAAGTCTGCACAATGTAGCGCATTTGAATACAATCATGTTCACTACACCATAGACTCAGAACTTCCGGTGGAGATAGCTGTCGAGGATAACTAACGTTTTTTCAGCTTTTCTGTCGGTTGACGACTCCTAGAAGTTAAAGATACTACTTTGCGGATGTAGGCTGTGTGCAGGGCATGGACCATTGAGAAAAAAGAAGCATGCAGGTACTAGCGGCATGGGTGTAACCCATGCACTCTGAGACGGGGGTGACAGGAAAGCTGCACAGATCACACTGACACACAAGAAAGTCAACAGAAGTACTGCGCTGAACTATGGATCTCCATCATTGATATCAATGTGAAGCGAGCGCCTTTATAGAACATATAACGAGTTCCAACATTTTGAAGTTCTACCAAGGAAACGGTCTATTGATAGCACGAATTCAGATAATATCCGTCTCCCGAAACGCAACACGTTCTTTATACACACGAAGTAATGAGTGCTATAGACAAGGAATCTCTAGCGTTTATTATATTTGACAATATTCCTTACAAGTGTCTTGTAACCAAATTGCATGCCTATAGACTATCGGTTTGAAACGCGTCAGGTTCGAGCCAGCCTGACAGTCACATTTGAATAACCTATAGTAGTTACTCAGTCATACGATAGTTAGAATCGTTCCATTTTTCTTGTTTGTACAATGCAGAATATGATGTTCAAATGAAAGATACATGATGATTGCAGAGGTTACAACTTCCCCCTGATAAAATATTTCTAATTAATTTGTTTATTGTGTTTGCACTTGGCGTGTGACTGTTGTATTTGCTGAGTCTCGGCGCCATCACAACGAAGCTTTTACCGTGGCCTGGAGAAGCCCGGGGTCCCAAGCGAAGGCCTACCTGAAATTACGAACGCCGTGCCGCAAGCTCAGGAGCTGGTCTCAAAATACCCTGTGGTGGTGGTCTCTCCCGGCGGTCGCGGACGGCTCGCCTGCTATTGTGGGCTGGGCACTCCTCTGACGAGACACACCGACTTTTTCGCAGAATCTGGGCAGGCGAAGGCCGGGCGTGCCGTAGGAGTAGTGCAATGATAAAGAAATAGCTTGAAATGCCGAAGACCTCTGCGTTTCTTTAAAGCAGACTTCCTGTTATATCGAATTGCCCCCGCTAAATTTGCTAGCCAGTGGGTGACTACTGATCATAAAGGAGCAGTGCTCCAGTGGTCTGGTCTGGAAAAAGGATCTTGTGAGAGAGCGCAAACCCGGACAATTGAGGTCCACTTTGAAATTTTACAGCCGCAACAATCTGTCGCTAAGACCAGGACGTTAGCCACCCGAACTCTGACGCTTGAAGTACTGGAAACGGTGATTGGACAGTGCCTTAACAATTAGCCAGAGAGGCAGAACGAACGTCATCTTCTGAAGGGAAAAAAATGTGAGTTTTCTGGTATTGATCTGTGCCACCGCTTTCTTCTCGAGCCGAGACCTCCTAAAAAATCGTTTCAGGCTTGTTTAAAGCGAAAAATTAAGAGATTGCATCCAGTAAGAATAAACTTTTCGGAAGATAGAGAACAATGTAAGCAGCGTGGCCTCTCACTGGCATTACTTCTAACAATCCTTTAGACTGGCCAACAAGTAGTTTTTTATGGCTTCTCTGTAGAAGACTCCGAGAACTCTTCACATCTGGATGGCGACCAGCGGGTAATAGAGAGCACTTCTGCACAGGGACTCGACAGAGAAACTTCGATTTCGAGTATTGGAATGGGACCAGTGCTAACCAGCACTTTCTGTACAGAACTGCTCCACGACTGCTGAGGTAGCAGCCAGACATCTCGCAGCACATTTATTGTAAGTTCGGGCAGCACAACCACGTGAGACGATGACGCAGGAGTAGGAGCGTCTTTATTTTAAAATAAACAGGGGATCTTGTTACAGAGTGGACGACGTGTAACTAGACATCCCTGGAGCAGAGAATCAACTGGAAAAGTTGAACATAAATAAGTCGCCTGGTCGAGTTCGGTTTTGCAGAGAATACTCTGTGGCACTGATCCCTTGCTAAGGTCACATTTATAGCAAGTATCTCTCGCTGATAACAGCCTCAGGCGTCTGGAACAAAGCGCAGGTGACTCCCATGTATAAGTAGGCTAAAAGAACGGACGCGCATAATGACACCAGTTAACAAATTTAAACTTTTTTTCTGCATCTGGTTTGTAAATGGGTGAATTTATCTAATTTTTGGGTGCCGAATACATCGGTAAAATCAGTTTTTCTCTATGACGTCACATTTCCTAGATAAACAGCAGAATGAAAAATAGTAATAGCGAAAATTGACACAATTAAGCCAAACAAAAATGCACATTCAGAAAGTTTGAAGTCAATACTACTTTGTATGTATATATGGGCATGAAACCAATAAAAGGTCCAAATTAGTTCAGAAGATATTTTCACCTTTAATCGTCTTCGGTTTCTGAAAAATGCGACGACGGAACTCTTCTTTTGTTTGCCGTTTCTTCACTCCCCCTAACAAGACCCCAGCAATAGTCACCCTTCATCGAAGGGTTCCAATGGCCTTAGTAACGGTGGTCCATGGTAATGCAGGAGTAGGTTTAATAATGAATAAAAAAATAATGCGGGTAAGCTACTACAAACAGCATGGTGAACGCATTATTGTGGCCAAGATAGACACGAAGCCCATACCTACTACCTTAGTACAAGTTAATATGCCAACTAGCTCTGCAGATGATGAAGAAATTGATGAAATGTATGATAAAAGAAATTATTCAGGTAGTGAAGGGAGACTAAAATTTAATAGCCGTGGGTGACTGGAATTCGAGAGTAGGAAAAGGGAGAGAAGGAAACATAGTAGGTGAATATGGATTGGGGGAAAGAAATGAAAGAGGAACCCGTCTGGTAGAATTTTGCACAGAGCATAACTTAATCATAGCTAACACTTGGTTCAAGAATCATAAAAGAAGGTTGTACACATGGAACAATCCTGGAAATACTAGAAGGTATCAGATAGATTATATAATGGTAAGACAGAGATTTAGGAACCAGGTACTAAATTGCAACACATTTCTTGGGGCAGATGTCGACTCTGGCCACAATCTATTGGTTATGAGCTGTAGATTAAAACTGAAGAAACTACAAAAAGGTGGGAATTTAAGGAGATGGGACCTGGACAAACTGATAAAACCAGAGGTTGTACAGAGTTTCAGGGAGAACAAAAGGGAACAATTGACGGAAATGGGGGGAAAAATACAGTAGAAGAAGAATGGGTAGCTCTGAGGGATGAAGTAGTGAAGGCAGCAGAGGATCAAGTAGGTAAAAAGACGAGGGCTAGAAGAAATCCTTGGGCAACAGAAGAAATATTAAATGTAATTGATGCAAGGAGAAAATATACAAATGCAGTAAATGAAGCAGGCAAAAAGGAATACAAACTTCTCAATAATGAGATCGACAGGAAGTGCAAAATGGTTAAGCAGGGATGGCTAGAGGACAAATGTAAGGATGTAGAGGCTTATCTCACTAGGGGTAAGGTATATACTGCCTACAGGAAAATTAAAGAGACCTTTGGAGAAAAGAGAACCACTTGTATGAATATCAAGAGCTCAGATGGAAACCCAGTTCTAAGCAAAGAAGGGAAAGCAGAAAGATGGAAGGAGTATACAGACGGTCTATACAAGGGCGACGTACTTGAGGACAATATTCTGGAAATGGAACAGAATGTAGATGAAGACGAAATGGGAGATACAATACTGCGTGAAGAGTTTGACAGAGCACTGAAAGACCTGATTCGAAACAAGGCCCCGGGAGTAGACAACATTCCTTAAGAACTACTGACGGCCTCGGGAGAACCAGTCCTGACAAAACTCTACCATTTGGTGAGCAAGATGTATGAGACAGGCGAAATACCCTCAGACTTAAAGAATAATATAATAATTGCAATCTCAAAGAAAGCAAGTGTTGACATATGTGAAAATTACCGAACAATCAGTTTGATAAGCCACAGCTGCAAAACACTAACGCGAATTCTTTACAGATGAATGGAAAAACTAGTTGACGCCAACCTTGGGTAAGAGCAGTTTGGATTCTGTAGAAATATTGGAACACGTGAGGCAATACTGACCCTACGACTTATCTTAGAAGAAAGATTAAGGAAAGGAAAACCTACGTTTCTAGCATTTGTAGACTTAGAGAAAGCTTTTGACAATGTTGACTGGAAAACTCTCTTTCAAATTCTAAAGGTGGCAGGGGTAAAATACACGGAGCGAAAGGCTATTTACAATTTGTACAGAAACCAGATGGCAGTTAAAAGAGTCGAGGGACAAGAAAGGGAAGCAGCGGTTGGGAAGGGTTTGAGACAGGTTTGTAGCCTCTCCCCGATGTTATTCAAGCTGTATATTGAGCAAGCAGTAAAGGAAACAAAAGAAAAATTCGGAGTAGGTATTAAAATCCATGGAGAAGAAATAAAAACTTTGAGGTTCGGCGATGACATTGTAATTCTGTAAAGGGCAGCAAAGGACCTGGAAGAGCAGCTGAACGGAATGGACAGTGTCTTGAAAGGAGGATATAAGATCAACATCACCAAAAGCAAATCGAGGATAATGGAATGTAGTCGAATGAAATCGGGTGATGCTGAGGGAATTAGATTAGGAAATGAGACTCTTAAAGTAGTAAAGGGGTTTTGCTATTTGGGGAGCAAAATAACTGATGATGGTCGAAGTAGAGAGGATATAAAATGTAGACTGGCAATGGCAAGGAAAGCGTTTCTGAAGAAGAGAAATTTGTTAACATCGAGTATAGATTTCAGTTCAGGAAGTCGTTCCTGAAAGTATTTGTATGGAGTGTAGCCATTTAAGGAAGTGAAACATGGACGATAAATAGTTTGGACAAGAAGAGAATAGAAGCTTTCGAAATGTGGTGCTACAGAAGAATGCTGAAGATTAGATGGGTAGATCACATAACTGATAAGGAGGTATTGAATAGAATTGGGGAGAAGAGGAGTTTGTGGATTAACTTGACAAGAAGAAGGGACCAGTTGGTAGGACATGTTCTGAGGCATCAAGGGATCACAAATTTAGCATTGGAGGGCAGCGTGGAGGGTAAAAATCGTAGAGGGAGACCAAGAGATGAATACATTAAGCAGATTCAGAAGGATGTAGGTTGCAGTAAGTACTGGGAGATGAAGAAGCTTGCACAGGATAGAGTAGCATGGAGAGCTGCATCAAACCTGTCTCAGGACTGAAGATCACAACAACAACAACATGGTAAGACTGCCTGGGAACACAAGTCATTCCCACGCCTCGCTGGTAGCCCACCAGAAAGTGTTTGCTGCGAAGTAACGGAATCTCTAGCCCAGCCGCTTCGTCAGGCCCCTGTTGGCGTGTCGTCCCCGCTCTTATGACAATGTCGGCGTCTGGAAAGCATCCACTCGACCCTCACGCCCATCGGCTTAACCCTTTCAAGATCAGCAGAACCCGCCTGTCACCTGACCACCCAGGTGACGAGAGGCGCTGCGTGGGATGTCCGTGTGTGAAGGAATAGCGATTTTCACTGCATGCAATTAGAGAGGAAAATCGAATTACTCAGAGTAAGATAGAAATATGAGAGTGGGGTCATGCCACCTCTCATAGCCCCTACGCCATTTTAGATTGTAATTGGTGAATGGTTGGCTCACTTAGGAGCGAGGTAGTGACTCAATCGCCGAAGATCCATCTTGCAAACTGGCTCCACATGCCGCACTCTATAAAAAAAAATCGCTGCAACAGAAGATGCAGCTCATAGAGGGAGGATTATTTATGATGTAGCCAACTTCACCTTCTTAATATGGAAATGTAACACTCACATCACACATCTATACCCAGAAAGCCCCTTCCAAACACCGATTCACACAGACATTCACACTCTAAATATGGCCCGGGCATGTGAACCAAATCTGGAGCAGTTTGTTCTTTAAAATCAGAGTTGGAGTGCTCCGCAATTAAATGCCCAAGATGTTACAACAATTTCAATCATTTAACTGGCCTGAACTCAATCACACATGATACCATTTAAGTTAACAATCTCTTTGTGAGCTTTCAGGACATGAGAGGACATTTAAAAGAGCCGCGAACAGATACCACCGCGCTGCCTGTAGGGGTCACCGTATTCCTACGGGTGGCGCTAAGGACCGAGGAAGGAAGTTCGGTGCAGCGCGGTGCGGTGCAGCCGGGGTGGACGTCAAACCGCAGCGCTCTGCGCCGCGCTGATCAACAAGATCCGCGTTGTATCGGTTCATCAGAGGAAATGAATGGTTCGTACGCGCGCGGCTCTGTATGGACGGCGGTTCTCATTTTCCACTTTTATTAGCGCGCGCGCGAACACACACACACACACACACACACACACACATGCACACACAGTGGAACATTGCTGGGCACCTACGAACGGCCTCCTCCATTCTGCGCTGCTTTGCGCCATTCTGACCTGCTCTGTGCCGCACGTTCGGTGTGGACGCGGCTTAGCAGGTTAAGGACCGCGCAAACAGGGACGCGCCAAATCGCGTGGCGCTGTGGTTGTGGAGCGAGAGGCGAGGTGAGGAGCGGGTAAGCAGTCTTCCCAAACACTTCCTTCGGCATCGCGCGTATGGGCAGTGGTGGTATTGGCCGTGCGAAAAATATTGCCTCGCAGCTGAACTTCATTGTAATTGAGTAGCGTTTCGTTTTTCTCCATTTTTGCTCTAGATATCTTTTCTTTATCACATCACATGTTTGAGTTCCTTTTGTGTCTCTATAGCTTTATTGTTCCATTTCTTTATTGCTTTTGTTTTGTCAAGAATAATGCGCAGTTCAGCTTCTGGTAACCCGTTAGCCACTGCGATTAATCATCTGCCTCCACGATGTCTTCAGATCGCAAGAAGGGACAGAAGATTCATCGTGAGGGTAGTGAAATAGTAAGGAATACTACAAAACCATGTGATAAAGAAGCGAGGCGAGAAATTTTATAGTGAAACATGATTCCTACGTGCTGCCTGTTATGCGGGGGTATCTGTAAGATCTGTTACAAGAATTCAAAACGGGTGTTTCCACAGGTGGATCCCCTTTGTGCTCCTGGTAAAAAGCGACCAAAATTTGAAGTACAGGGTTATTACAAATGATTGAAGCGATTTCACAGCTCTACAATAACTTTATTATTTGAGATATTTTCACAATGCTTTGCACACACATACAAAAACTCAAAAAGTTTTTTTAGGCATTCACAAACGTTCGATATGTGCCCCTTTAGTGATTCGGCAGACATCAAGCCGATAATCAAGTTCCTCCACACTCGGCGCAGCATGTCCCAATCAATGAGTTAGAAAGCATCGTTTATGCGAGCTCGCAGTTCTGGCACGTTTCTTGGTAGAGGGGGTTTAAACACTGAATCTTTCATATAACCTCATGGGGTTAAGTCAGGAGAGCGTGGAGGCCATGACATGAATTGCTGATCATGATCTCCACCACGACCGATCCATCGGTTTTCCAATCTCCTGTTTCAGAAATGCCGAACATCACGATGGAAGTGCGGTGGAGCACCATCCTGTTGAAAGATGAAGTCGGTGCTGTCGGTCTCCAGTTGTGGCATGAGCCAATTTTCCAGCATGTCCAGATACACGTGTCCTGTAACGTTTTTTTCGCAGAAGAAAAAGGGACCGTAAACTTTAAACCATGAGATTGCACAAAACACGTTAACTTTTGGTGAATTGCGAATTTGCTGCACGAATGCGTGAGGATTCTCTACCGCCCAGATTCGCACATTGTGTCTGTTCACTTCACCATTAAGAAAAAATGTTGCTTCATCACTGAAAACAAGTTTTGCACTGAACGCATCCTCTTCCACGAGCTGTTGCAACCGCGCCAAAAATTCAAAGCGTTTGACTTTGTCATCGGGTGTCAGGGCTTATAGCAATTGTAAACGGTAAGGCTTCTGCTTTAGCCTTTTCCGTAAGATTTTCCAAACCGTCGGCTGTGGTACGTTTAGCTCCCTGCTTGCTTTATTCGTCGACTTCCGCGGGCTACGCGTGAAACTTGCCCGCACGCATTCAACCGTTTCTTCGCTCACTGCAGGCCGACCCGTTGATTTCCCCTTACGGAGGCATCCAGAAGCTTTAAACTGCGCATACCATCGCCGAATGGAGTTAGCAGTTGGTGGATCTTTGTTGAACTTCGTCCTGGAGTGTCGTTGCACTGTTATGACTGACTGATGTGAGTGCATTTCAAGCACGACATACGCTTTCTCGGCTCCTGTCGCCATTTTGTCTCACTGCGCTCTCGAGCGCTCTGGCGGCAGAAACCTGAAGTCCGGCTTCAGCCGAACAAAACTTTATGAGTTTTTCTACGTATCTGTAGTGTGTCGTGACCATATGTCAATGAATGGAATTTATGAAATCGCTTCAATCATTTGTAATAGCCCTGTATATAACTTTTACGCTGATTAATTAGTTGTGGATATGATGAGAGCCATTATGCTACATAAATCACGACATCACAATTTCACTGTAAGCTAAAAACAGTCGAGAAATCCCCAAAAGTGACAATGTTTTAATTGGAGCGTCGTGACGAGAAAAATAAATCCATTGGTTGCGCACAGGGTACCAATATTAACAAACTAATTATACAACAGGCAACCCAAATGAAGAATGTGGTCGGTATTATTCAGAAAGTATCAGTATCCTGGAAGAGTAGGGTGATTTGGTATATTGAATTAGCTTAGATGCACTGCTGACTTAGGCCCGCCTACAGTCAAGGCAATGTCTTTCGAACGACGTTGCCGTAGGTGACTAAACAGCATCTGGCATGTGCGCTTCCCTTCGCCAAAGGGTACATTAATCATACATGTCTCAACCGCATGACACCTGTGGAACATGCGCGTCGAGTTTTAGATGTCGTGTTCATTTTTCACATGCTTACGCGTCTGTGTTTGCGCTTTGTTAGCCTCAAAGACGTGCCCTTAGGGGAGGGTGAGACGCGAGGTCAGCACGTGACTGGAAAATGATCACGTGGAAGGCCGATAAAGACTTCGAGAATATAACATTCCTAATTGCCCCACTTCTAATCTACATAAGTACTATGGTGCATTTAACCTGCGAAGTCCCCCCATCAGCCAAGAGGATGTGCTGTGCATCTCAGTTGAGTGGGGGTGGAAGTATGTTAGTTTCAAATGGAAGTCTGACGTCTGAGAGGTATGTTAGAGACATCTACAGTTCAGGAAGACGCGATAATACGGAAGGGTGAAAGACGCAACAGGGGCGGGTGACGACACACACTGAATGGCGACGCGGCCCTGGGTGGCAGAAGAGAGCACATGACAGGGAGGCCCTCCAAGTGGCAATTGTTTTAGCGTGCGAGCCTTGAAACTGGCGAATTTCAAAGAACGAACAGCCGTTTGCACTCGAATTCGTTCAACTAGTTTAGTTTTGTTTAAAGTAGGTTACGAAACAGTGAATAACGTGGTTAGAAATTCAACATTCCTGACCAAGTAAGTATGCCGACGCACTGTGCTTGACTTGTGTCGTTTCGTTTCTCAGTGTTATCATCGCTGAAGACCAACCGTTCGCGGCACAGTTCATGCTGTCGATGCGCTATAATATTCTTATGCTGTAAAATTGAGTATTCCACTCTTTAATGGCACGTACAGCATTAAAATTCCCGTATTTCAAAACTGATGTGGCAGAAAACATTTTTGAAGTGTTTTATTAGCAAATTTAAGTTGATGACTGAAATTTCGTGAAGAAATCTCGCCACAACGAAAAACTTTGTTTTAATGATTGCCAGCTCAATTCGCTTATCAAATCGGTAACACCCCTTTATGACGGCTTGAACACTGATGTGGACACTTTCAATGAGGTGCACGAATGTTCACGGAGGAACAGTAGCCCAATCTTCCTCAAGAGCCAAACCCAGGGAAGGTAGTGATTTTTGAGCACTCGGCTCTGAAGCGAAGAAGGCGTTCCAACTCATCCAGAAGGTGTTCCATTTGGTTCAGGTCGGGGCTCTGTCTGGATAGACCGGTCCATTTCAGGAATGCCACTGTCCCCAAAACAGTGCCTCACAGATACCCCCTTATGACAGGGTGCAGTGACATGATGACACAGTCATCGTCTCCGAATTATACCATCACTGTACTCTGCACACAATGTTGTAAAATATGTTGATAACCATCCACATTTACAGTTTTTTAACTGCAATAAGGGGAGCACAACCTAATAACAAAAACACCACCACTCCATAATACAGCTTACCGTACTTCACTGTTGACAGTACACATGATGGCAGGTAACATTCTCCAGACTTTCGTCAAACCCAAACCCTTCCATAGGGTTGCCACAGTATGTAGCATGATTCGTCTCTCCAAATAACTAGATTCCAGTCGTCAACTGTCTAGTGACGGCCGGCCGAGGTGGCCGGGCGGTTCTAGGCGCTTCAGTCTGGAACCGCGAGACCGCTACGGTCGCAGGTTCGAATCCTGCCTTGGGCATGGGTGTGTGTGATGTCCTTATTTTAATTAGGTTTAAGTAGTTCTAAGTTCTAGGGGACTGATGACCTCAGATGATAAGTCCCATAGTGCTCAGAGCCATTTGAACCATTTGTCTAGTGACGTCAATCTTTAGGAATCTCTTAGCACTGACTGCAGAAATGTGCGTCTTATGAGGAGCCGCACAATCATAGCTGGACGTTTAGTAGCACTTTAAAGCTCATGTGTGAATTCTTCTGCTGAATTTGTATAGCCACTTTCCGCAGTGTTCGACGGCCCTGTCTGTCAATATATGATGTTCGCCTGGTCTTCGTATAGCAACGGTCGCTCCTTCGCGGTAGAACTTCTCAATCACAAGAATTTATATGGGTGGCTTTAGAAAGTCTGTAATGTCTCTGTTGACGTCCAATGAGTAGTCCCCGTTCGAAGTCACCAAGGTCTCGTCCCCAGACAACACCAAGTTCCAGATAGTTTTATTCAGACAGTGTATGTAGTTATTTTCAAGCTTTTAAACTGAACAATCCCCATCCCCAGCCTACAATATCCTTATCACTCCACAGCATTCCATCTGTGTCGAATAAAGAGCAAACTGTCTGGAAGTGTTTCTGGTATAATGAGCAGATAGGTCTGCAGCAAGGTGGAATGAAGAACAGCAGAACAACGATCGGGAGCTGTACTACTAAGACGAGTCGCTGCAAAGTCTGAGCTCGTTCATCTCAAGAACCAAGAACCGATAGGCTATCAAATGGCGTTCAATATTCATTCTCACAACTAAGCTCCCGGTTAAGGACCAAGCTTCAAAACGACATTGTTACTCAACTGACAGCAGAAATAGATTTCATAGGCGAAACAAAAGCCTTGTTCACAAGGTAGTTGTACATTATAAAATTAACTGTAAAGTAAGCTATGGAGCCGGCCGCTGTGACAGAGCAGCTCTTGGCGCTTCAGTCTGGAATCGCGCGACCGCTGCGGTCGCAGATTCGAATCCTGCCTCGGGCATGGATGTGTGTGATGTCCTTAGGTTAGTTAGGATTTGAACCATTTGAACGGTGATTTTGTTGAAAAATAGGCATTTGTCGTCAAAAGAGTGAGGACTAATATAGTGTGTCGGAATCCTGAATAAAACCAATCGGCTTTCAGAAAAAAAAAGTGTTGCATTACTAATTAAACGCCTCACGTATTAGCTTGAGTTCGTTCCTCAAAGTAACCTAAAGAACCAAGAGGACACCCAGGTGACCAAATAGCAGTCAACATTCATCCTCGCTCCCGGTTGAGGTCCAAAGTTGAAGACGACATTGATACTCAGCTGATTGCATGATAGGTGTCATTCGTGAAACAAAAGCCTTTTTGACAAAGTAGTTGTACGTATTAAAATTAACGAAGGAAAGCTACGAAGTCAATGAATTTGAGAGAAAAATACTTTCTGTTAAGTTGTTGCAAAGCTCTGTTGAGTCAATCATTATCAATCATAATGACACTGTATTTGAAAGTGACAAAGTGTAGGCCAAATTACCGTATTCTTCAAAATGGTTCAAATGGCTCTGAGCACTACGGGACTTATCTTCTGAGGTCATCAGTACCCCTAGAACTTAGAACTACTTAAACCTAACTAACCTAAGGACATCACACACATCCATGCCCGAGGCAGGATTCGAACCTGCGACCGTAGCGGTCGCGCGGTTCCAGAGTGTAGCGCCTAGAACTGCTCGACCACTCAGGCCGGCTACTGTATTCTCTCCAGTGAATTTGCATCACTGCAGTTTCATGTTAATCTGTGCTCACAGACTAAAAAATGACAGATTTCAAGATAAGTGACTGCTGAATCGAGAAGCAACATAAGTAAGTTGATAGAGGGAAGTGCACTGGTTCTAATGTGGCCCGTGCTAAATTATATGCGTTTTGTGCGAAAGAATAGCCGCCTGTCCCTGTGATGATATACAGGGTGTCGGAGAAATGTTGCGACAAGCTTCGAGAGGTTGTGCATGATGTATTGCCGAACAAACAGAGGATAGGAAGCAGTGTCTGGAAACGTCATCCGACTACGCTACAGAGCGTCAAAGTTATAGGCGTCGCCGCTGCGAGAGAAAGCACCTGACTGGATCTCGCAAGGACGACGGAGACGAGGCAGCCCCAAAATGACATGGAGACAGTCAGTTGAAGCAGAAGGCCATCAGGAAGGAATTGGATGGGAAGAAATGAAGATACTAGCAGAAGAGAGAACAAGATGGCGATCCTTTGTTGCAGCCCTATGCTCTACATAAGGAGTTAAAGGAATTAATAATAATAAATAATCGAACAGCCAAGTGCTGCAAGCATCTCTGAGAAGATGGACATACAGGGACTAGAAAGAAATACTTCCCACACAGCAGGGCTAAGCTCATATGGCAGACACTACTGAGTTACCACTCGGTTTAAGGTGACCTAGCAAGCTCTGGCGACAACCCATTTCGAAGCATTACAAAAAGAGCAGCGCCTCATTTCAATGATGAACAAAATGTCCCATCCCCCTGATACCTGCTATAGCTTCAGGACTTGTGAACATGACGAGTGGATAAGTGCGAGCGGGAAATGATATGTTACAACTTGTCGAAACGAACGGTAAAATATCTCAAGTTATTTGAATAACACCACAGTGCGTACTCACAGCCTGTCATTGTCATTGCTACTCCCCAGCGCACTTCGCTCGACACGCTCGCTATTAGCCGCTCGCAGCCATCTGCTTTGTCGTCATAATAATGTGACCGGCCGGAGCGGTATCGCCGCCAGATTCCCGGGTCCGGGCCGGGCGCGGGTGTCCCCGCTGGGCGGCGCGACACACGGCCGCGCGCGCTCATTGTGGCGGCGGGCGGCCATTAGTCAGGCCGCGGTCCCCGGGGGGGCGGCTGCGTGTCCCCCTGCCCCCCCACCCCTCCTCCCCCACCGCTATTACTCACGCTACCATTATTTTTCATCGGGGCCGCCGACGACTGGCGCCATTGTTGTGTTGACGCGAGCGTGACGCTGGCATTCCAGCGCACACGCCCACGCGCCGCAGCACGGCCGGCCACGGCACGGCACGGCACGACGAGCTGGGCTGCGGTCGCGCCGGCTCCCAACGCGACGGGCAGCCTGAGCTGGGACGCGAGGGGCAAGCTGCGGGAGCGCGCCAGCCCACACCTACTACTTCTGTTAGTTTGTTTACTTGCGCTTGGAAGGTCAGACTGATAGCGAATGTCCGAGCGTACGAATATGTTCCCAGACATGTGACTGTCTCGAGGACTTGTTACCACGTTGCGGAAGGGGCCTGAGTTTTCTCGTGTTCCGCGTGCCATCCGCTACGGCCGGATCTCGAAATACAACGATGTGACAAATGTCGTCTCACAGCGATATACACATATAAAGATGGCGGTACTATCGCGTACACAAGATATGAAAGGGCAATGCACTGGCCGAGAGGTCATTTATACTCGTGTGACTCATCTGAAAAGGTTTCCAATGTGATTATGAGTGCGCGACGGGTACTGACCGACTCTGAATGGTAGTTGGAATTATCGCATGGGAATTCCATTTCGGATATCGTTGGCGAATTCAATATTCCGAGATGCAGAGTGTCAAGTGTGCCAAGAATAACAAAGTTTAGGCATTACACCTCACCACGGAAAACAGAGTCCGACAGCCTCCACTTAACGACCAAGAGCAGCGACGTTTACGTAGAGTTGTCATCGCTAACAGAAAAGCAACACGGTGTGAAATAACCACATAAATGAATGAAGACGTACGACGAACGTGTTTGTTAGAACAGTGTGGCGAAATGTCGCGTTAATGGACTATGGCAGCAGACGACCGACACGAGTGCCTTTGCCAACAGCATGACATCACCTACAGCGCTTCTCCTGGGCCTGTGAACCATATCCATTGGTCCCCAGACAACTGGAAAATCGTAGCCCGGTCAGATTAGTCCCAATTTTACTTGCTACGGACTGACGGTACGGTTCGAGCATGGTGCAGACCCAACGAAGCCATAGATCCAAGTTGGCCGGCCGCAGTGGCCGAGCACTTCTAGGCGCTTCAGTCTGGAACCGCGCCACCGCTACGGTCGCAGGTTCGAATCCTGCCTCGGGCATGGATGTGTATGATGTCCTTAGGTTAGTTAAAGTTCTGGGGACTGAGGACCTTAGAAGTTAAGTCCCATAGTGCTCAGAGCCATTTCAACCATTTGATCCAAATTGTCAACAAGACACTGTGCAAGCTGACGGTGACTCCATAATGGTGTGGGCTGTGTTTACAAAGAATGGAGTGGGTCCTCTGGTCTAAATGAACCGATCATTGACAGGAAATGTTTATATTCGGCTACTTGGTTCAAAAATGGTTCAAATGGCTCTGAGCACTATGGGACTTAACTTCTAAGGTCATCAGTCCCCTAGAACTTAGAACTACTTAAACCTAACGAACCTAAGGACATCACACACATCCATGCCGGAGGCAGGATTCGAACCTGCGACCGTAGCGGTCACGCGGTTCCAGACCGTAGCGCCCTTAACCGCTTGGCCACACCGGCCGGCATTCAGCTACTTGGAAATCATTTGCAACCATTCATGGGTTTCATGTTCCCAAACAACCATGGAATTTTTATGGATGATAGTGCGCCGTATCACCGGCTACAGTTGTTCGTGATTGGTTTGAACAACATTTTGGGCAATGATTTTGACACCCAGATCGCCTGACATGAATTCCATCGAACAACTGTGGGAGGTCAGTTAGTGCACAAAATCCTTCATTGGCAACCATTCCGCAATTTTAGGCGGCTATACGGACATCATTGCTCAATATTTGTACAGGGAAACTTCAGCGACTTCTTGAGTGCATGTCGAGGTGCTGCAGTAAGCTGGGCAAAACGAAAGCAGGCACGATATTAGAAGGTATCATATGAGCTTTGTGGCCTCAGTTTAAGTCGCGTTTCCTGCACATTGTCTGCAGATCTCATCTACTGTGACACAATTTAACTATTTTGTCTATGTAGATGTTTACACCAGCAGTCGAAGTATCAAACCTGATTGCCTTTAGGTAGTTTTACCTTATTTAGCACTTATGATGGTTTCCGTTTTCCTCTTAAAATTCTTCCTGCTTTTACAGACAGCCTTTTTCAGAAACCTGAAGGAAAAGAACGAATCTGAAATGTTGAACTGTTGTAATTACACTTTCTACGAGACATACTGAGTCTCAACTTCATCTTCAATAATTCAAGAAGCTGAAGTAACGAATTAGTATTTATGCCAACGCGAGGCTTCGAACCTAATTCTTCTGTTTACTAGGCAGGTGAGCTATCCACTACACCACCCTATTGCTATGAGTGAGAGAGCTGCACGGAATACCCTAGTCCAGTGCCCTACCTAACACAAATTCATGCATCAGTCTATCTTAGCCGGCTGCGGTGGCCGCGCGGCTCTAGACGCTGTAGTCCGGGACCGCGCGACTGCTACGGTCGCAGGTTCGAATCCTGCCTTGGGCATGGATGTGTGTGATGTCTTCAGGTTAGTTAGGTTTAAGTCGTTCTGAGTTCTAGGGGACTGATGACCTAAGATGTTAAGTCGCATAGTGCTCAAAGCCATTTGAACCATTTCAATCTATCTTCATTTTCCCCTTTCCTTGGCAATACAGACGATTTAAGAAGGGGAAAATCGAGATGGACTGAGTTGTGAATTTGTGTTAGGAAGTAGGAAGAGCATTGAACTATGGTATTCTGTGGAGCTACATCAACCACAGTGCCAGGCGGGTGTTGCGGATAGCACATCTGCTTTGTAAGCAAAAGATCTGTGTTCAAGTCCGCCGGCACGGTATCTCAGCGTCTTCGGTCAGACGATTAGTGGGCCTCTGTAATAAAAAAAAAAATGAGTGAACGGATCAATGACGAACTTTAACAGGTGTCATGGGACGTCCGCCTCGAACATACGCAACGAAAAATTACGAACAAAACGAAATCAACGCCAAAAAAAAAAAAAAAAAAAAAAAAGAAATTGATCATGGTGTTGGTAAACATTTTAATTCATTACTTCAACTTCTATCAAAATGGCTCTGAGCACTATGCGACTTAACTTCTGAGGTCATCAGTCGCCTAGAACTTAGAACCAATTAAACCTAAGTAACCTAAGGATATCACACACATCCATGCCCGAGGCAGGATTCGAACCTGCGACCGTAGCGGTCGCTCGGTTCCAGACTGTAGCGCCCAGAACCGCATGGCCACTCCGGCCGGCTTCAACTTCTATCCTTATCGAAGTAACCGAAATATTTTCGGAGATTTTAGACGATGATTATTCAGAAGTTCGTAATGAAAAATAAGATACAGATGACTGAATTAATGTGTTTATGGTTCTGATGACGATTCCTGTGACAATAACATCATTTGAGCTGTAAAGATGCGTAAAGTAGCAGTGGTTTCAAATGATTCCTACTATGTCGGTGAAGATGGTTTCTGTTCTTGTGACTGGTATTTTTTGTCGTGGAGTTGACTCTTTAGTGAGGCGCCAGAGTCTCTTTCGGACTCCGGCAATGCACCTGTGAGACTAGTGCACCTTCTCTAGTGTTTTCAGTAGTAGGTCCTAGTTAGTTGCCCCGACGGCGGGTGTTCGTCAGAGACAAGGGTGTTATCAGGAGTGCACCAGGGAAGTGATCTCTCTATGCATGAAGAACCTGACAGATCGAGTATTCAACAGTTTGCCACTGTTTGACGATGACGCTGTAGTATACAGGAAATTATCGCCATTTAGTGACTGTAATACGATACAGGATGACTTAGATAAAGTTTCTATTAGGTGTGATGAATGGCAGCTCGTTACAAATGTAGAAAAATGTAAATTCCTACCCAGGAAAAACAATCCTGTAATATTGGAATACAGTATCATGGGTAAATAAGGTAATCATAGTGAAAGCAGACATAGCACATGATTGGTTCTTGTATCTAAACTGCGTTTTAAATATGTAACTACTAAATAATGTAAACGAATGCGACTAATATAAGTAACGAGAGAATCATTACATCTAGGAAGTTCTAGGAGGCTTCCTCCCCGCCCATGGCACTGACCATGCACACAAACCTACAACATAACAGCACACATACAACATGCAGAATCACGTCTAATTATAGTAACACAAACAGTGCAAAGGGTGAACTACATAAGCACTGAAATGAAATGAAATGATCGTATGGCATTGTTGGCCGCGAGGCCCCATGCGGGGAGGTTCGGCCGCCATATTGTAAGTCCTTTTTAATTGACGCCACTTCGGCGACTTGCAAGTCAATGATGATGAAGAACACACAACACCCAATCATTACGAGGCAGAGAAAATCCCTGACCCCGCTGGGAATCGAACCCGGGACCCCGTGCGCCGGAAGCGAGAACGCTACCGCAGGACCACGAACTAACACAGACAGTGCAAAGGGTGAACTACCTAAGCACTTTAAAGATGTAACAAGCAGTAGTAGTTCCTTAGACAGTAGAAACAAATACACAGGTTCGATGTTTCTGCCAAGGCCCGCCCATCTGAGATAGAAACTGGAAAAATAATTTATATGTTATACAGGGTGTCCAGAAAAGGGCTCCCAGATTTCAAAATTAAATATCTCGAAAACAAAGATCGATGGAGGAATGCAGTAAACGGTATGTTTTTTGTGAAAGCTCTAAGAAGTTTATACAGCAGTTTGAAATAATAGTTACAAAAGCTGCTAACAGAAGGCGCTGTACGTAAGCGAAATAATCGTATGAAAACAATCCTTACAAACAATCACGTCACAATGTTTTCAAAATGTTCACCATTGGCACTACAGAGGTGGCGCGAACGAAGAATGAAATTCGCCATCACATTTCGTAGTGTCTCAACCGAAATGGATTCTCGTGCCACACAGATCGTTGATTCAAGCTCGTCCAGCGTGGCGGGATGCTTCGGGTAGACCATGTCTTTCACTGTGCCCCAAAAAAAAAAATTCACAGGGAGTAAAATCCGACGAATATAGAGGCCAATCCATTCCTGCACCAGTAAATTTGGGATATTCCAAAGCAATGACTCGATTTCCGAAGTATTCCTCAAGAAAGCGAAACACTTGTTCGGTCCGATGTGGTCGGGCTCCATCTTGCATAAACCATTCGATCCTCTAACGCTTGCTGTGTGGCGACAAATTGTTCCAAAATTGCAACGTAACGTGCACCAGTGACCGTTTCTCGAATGAAAAAAGGGCCAATAATGCCTCTGCTGCATACTGCAGCCCACACAGTAACTTTAGGAGAATACAGGGTTTTCGCTTCACACCAATATGGCGATTCGGAACCCCAAAATCGCCAGTTCTGCTTATTCACGTATCCATTCAGGTGGAAGTGTGCTTCACCTGTAAACCAGATGCAGCCAACATCAAATCCTTCACTATCAATCATTGTGAGCATCTGATAAGCAAAGGCAACCCTTTGTTGCACAGCTCGTACGGGTATGGCCTGGTGCGTTTGAATTTTGAATGGAAACATGTGTAGGCTCTTTCTCAGTATTTTCTGCGTGCTGGAACGCTTCAAACAATTCTACGGACGGATGACATTGGATTTCGCTGAATAATTCCAGAAACTGTGGCGATATTTCCAGGCGTAACTGCGGTTTGCTTGCGGCCAACATGCCCCACTAGATCATCAGTTACGCTGCCTGTTCGTTGAAATTTTGCGAAGAGCGTACGAATGGTTTTCGCATTGGGTCCTTTAGGAACATTAAATCGTGCTTGAAAACTTCGCCTTGTTGCCGTAGGACTCTCTTCTAACCTGTGGTAGTGGAGCACCAGAAAAACGCGTTGTTCAATGGAGTACGTGGTTTTAATCTCTTCCTTCGGTACGCTAACCTCCTTTCACGTTTCAATAGTGAAACTGATCGCTCTGGGCTTCGGATCACTATTTATACTAGGCATTACGTAAGGCGATTACAGCGCCATCTGTTAGCAGCTTTTGTAACTATTATTTCAAAATGCTGTATAAACTTCTTACAGCTTCCACAATAAACATACCGTTTACTGCATTCCTCTATCGATCTTTGTTTTCGAGATATTTAATTTTGAAATCAGGGAGTCCTTTTCTGGGCACCCTGTATTTCGTTTTAATAATCAAAAAATTACGGGTCGTCCCTTTCCTATCTTTCTATTATTTTCTTCTACATTATTAACATTTATTATTTTAACACTGCGTTTCCTGCAACATATTTAATTTTTTTCTGACTCATTGTTATTATTCTTGTTCTATTGTTCAAAACAGATTTCGTCAGTAATGTGGAATAACGTATTATCACATGTAAAATTGTGTTACGTACAATTTGCTTTTAAAATATCAAGCAGCAGGTCTTTAAATATGCGAGAAATGAAATATGCTACTTGCGACGCTCATGTAGATTAAATATATGCACATAACGTTGCAAAGAGACACGGAACGGAACTAGTGCCTAAGGACGGTTGTAGGGAAGGCGAATGGTCGATTTCAGTTTGTTGGGAGAATTCTAGGAAAATGTAGCTCATTTATAAAGGACACCGCGTGTAGAACACTTGTGTGAGCTGTTCTTGAGTACTGCTTCAGTGTTTGGGATCCCCACCAGGTCGGATTAAACGAAGACATCGAAGCAGTTCAGAGTCGTTCAACTGGCAGGTTCGACCAACCCGCGAGTATTTCGAAGATACTTCGTGAACATTGTTGGGAAGCACAGACTTTCTCCTCGCGAAACGTTATTGAGAAAATGTAGCTAACCGGAATTTATTCCGGACTGTATAACGATTCCATGCCGGCCAGCGTACTTGTCGCGTAAGGTCCAGGCTCATACAGGCGAATGTAGAATGGCATAGGAATGGAAATGAGAAATAGCGGTAAAAGGTCCCCCCTGCCATGCGCCGTAACGTGGTTTGCTGAGTAGGATGAAGATGCAGACGCAGAGCAGGTCCTCTTTTAAATGTAACTAAACAGTTTACACACGCCGACGGCAGTGGCCGAGCGGTTCTAGGCGCTTCAGTCTCAAATCGCGCGACCGCTACGGTCGCAGGTTCGAATCCTGCCTCGGGCATGGATGTGCGTGATGTCCTTAGGTTAGTTAGGTTTAAGTAGTTCTGAGTTCTAGGGGACTGATGGCCTCAGATGTTAAGTCCCATAGTGCTCAGAGCCATTTGAACCAGTCTACACACACTAGTGGAAATGGAAAGTGTTACACCATGCAGCACCAGCCTGATCTATATCGAACTCTGTAAATATTCATCACGTAAGGGCGGTTTGGTGATCAATTTCATCAGGTTCTTCACCAGTATCAGTATGAGGTGCGACCCAACACATACACGAATAAACTCTGCTTTTTGTTGTGGCATCGAAGAAAACAGCCTCCGGACATCGTCTACAGTGTTACCCGAAATCGCTTTACATCTGAAGTAACGCGTGCGTCAGTGTGAGGTGATACGATACTTCAGATCTGAAAGTTGATCCTTGATATAGCAACAGTGCTCCTCACGTGAACTGCAACGTGACTGCCACGTAACTGCTACGTGACGGACCGGAGGGGAGAATAAAGTCTGTTCGTAGACCACTTAGTTGTTCACCTTTCGTGTTTGACAAAGGACAGCGACAGGTACCTGCGACCTCGCTCTGGAGAAGCGCTTAGCGACAAGTGTGTGGATCCACGAACAGGTGGACAGCATCGAAAGTAGGACATAGTTGATGGATGGGTTTCGTGATATGTTCGGTAAGGAGCCATCAAGTCCTCAGAGTCAAATCACGTGGGAGAAGAAAACATTCCGCCTGTTTTTCAGATGAGCCCCGCCCTAGTCGTCCACCGGGCCCGAAGGGAAACGAGCTGAAGTTTGTGGGATAGTGACGCATTCACCTTGCAAGTCGATACGAAAGCGTGCTGCAGAAATTGGAATTAAAACGATCACATTGTAACTCCAGCACATGGTAATTAACTAAAGCGTATGATTCAGAGGACGTGTAGGAGCGTCAAGCTATACAGGGAGAATTGTGGTGCACGTACGGACGTTTTGAATAAATAAAATGTTAGTAAAATTACAATGAAATGGCTGCACGTGAAAAGGGACCCCGTACACGAATTTCTCGCTGTGCCAGAAACGCATAGTGCACCACTTCATGGAGTTTGTTGGCTGGAGGCTAATATAAAAGCTGATCTTTTTCCATTGTATCCCAGGCGTGTTCTACGGATAACGAATCAGTGGAATGCTCATGCCAGTCAAGGACTTGTCCATTCATCAAGGGCTTTATGGAGCGAATCGCAGTGTGAAGCCTTGCAGTGTTCGCATAGATTGTCCCATTGGTGCTTTTTTTTATTAAGAATATGACACTAGAGCTTGCTGTTCTTGACACATACTGGAGAGCATTCACTTCGCAAGAAATGGGTAGCAAATCAGATCTGTTGGCACATTCAGCAGCTCCTTAAATCATAGTCCATTCCTACGACCTTTATGCAAGTCGTCTACGGAACGTTGGTGTCGGTCTAACTGCCATAAACAGAAGCGAAACTAAGCACTAAACACCATAGAATGACACTTAATGACCCCTAAATTCTAGCTCTGTATTAAGTCTCTATTGTCTGTAGCATCGTGTCACCGATAAACGACGCATAACAACTAGAGATCTTAAGCCAGCCTCCATATAACTGTTCCTGACATAATGAATGGCAGTGACGTAACGTTGTGACCGTAACCAGCCTAACTCATCTTATGAAGAAGTGGCATGGTCAAACAAACATTCATGCATCGTTCAATCGGTCTAGATTTTTCACTACTCGTGTAGTGTCAGATCAAATAATTACGGAGGTTCGGTGGAATCAGTAATGGAGCAGCTTGAGCAGCTGTACGTTTCGAGAATGATCATGAATAAATAAAATTTGACACGATACTAAAACTACACAGTTCTTCGCCATATTTAGATGACGTCGCAGATTTTGTGTCCATCCGCACACATCATTATTGACCTGGAAGATGGTATTATTGGCGTTATCAGGGCTGGCGCTTGAGTAAAGCTATCGGCAAACTAATGATATATTTGCAGCACATACAAGATGTGATTAACATACTGTGTTTCTATAGAGTGACCGAATCTTTCAATTCAAAGTTGTCAAGGCGGTAGGTGGACCTTAATGGAGTATTATATACTGTAAGAACCAATATTCGGAAACGAATATTTAGTTATTTATTAATACAATCAAGTGACGCCTTACATCAGCAACTTAAGCTCCTTGCAGCTGTTCCAGGCGGTAACCACCAAACTCGGTGCACGCAGTACAGCAGCACATGGAATTTGCTACACTAAGGTGGCCACGTTGTCTGCTGTAGAACGACTGAAGCACCACCAATACTCTCAATATATATGAATGATCATATAAAATTAATTGTTGGTAAGACGGGTGCCTGAATTAAGATTCATTGCGAGAGTCCTTAGAAAATGTAGTCCAAAGGAGGTGGCTTACAAAACACTCGTTCGACCTATACTTGAGTATTGCTCATCACTGTGGGATCCGTACCAGGTCGGGTTGACGGAGGAGATAGAGAAGATCCAAAGAAGAGCGGCGCGTTTCGTCACAGGGTTATTTGGTAAGCGTGATAGCGTTACGGAGACGTTTAGCAAACTCTAAGTGGCAGACTCTGCAAGAGAGGCGCTCTGCATCGCGGTGTAGCTTGCTGTCCAGGTTTCGAGAGGGTACATTTCTGGATGAGGTATCGAGTATATTGTTTCCCCCTACTTATACCACCCGAGGAGATCACGAATGTAAAATTAGAGAGATTAGAGCGCGCATGGAGGCTTTCCGGCAGTCGTTCTTCCCGCAAACCATACGCAACAGCCGGCCGCTAATAGCCGAGCGGTTCTAGGCGCTTCAGTCTGGAACAGCGCGACCAGTACGGTCGCAGGTTCGAATCCTGCCTCGGGCATGGATGTGTGTGTGATGTCCTTAAGTTAGTTAGGTTTAAGTAGTTTTAAGTTCTAGGGGACTGATGACCTCAGATGTTAAGTCCCATAGTGCTCAGAGCTATTTGAACCATTTTGAACCATAAGCGACTGGAACAGGAAAGGGAGGTAATGACAGTGGCAAGTAAAGTGTCCTCCGCCACACACCGTTGGGTGGCTTGCGGAGTATAAATGTAGATGTAGATGTAGATGTAGAACAGTATATCCCTAGAACAGTACGTTTCACGAAGCAATTCGGGGCCTTTTTGATGAATCACCTTCCACGCACTCCAACCTGTTGAATTCTTTTTCGAGAGCATTAGTTCGCTGTAGTTTGAGTGACCTTCCTCGTAAGTTTCTATCGACAGCAGTGAATCTCTTCCGGTCAGGAAGATGCCTATTGCTAAACTTTGTATTTACTCAGCATTCAGGGCAATGACACGTACTATAGTCCTCCGCAGCGTTTTTATGGCTGTGTGAGGTTAACGTCAGTAGCTACTGTACGGATTGTGATACAGTTTTCCATATTTGATAGACTGATATATGAGGGAGGTAAAAGCTCAGTTCCACGCTCTGACCCTAGAAGGGCCAATCGGGCTCGACCGACCGCCGTGTCATCCTCTAACGCACGGCCGACCACGGCGAGACGAACTTCACGCGTGCAGCGTGTACAGGTTGAAAGCGGGCCGAGGCCCGTCTTGTTACTCGGCTATGCTCGGCCCTTCTCGGATGTAACCGAGAAAGTGCGGTAGTCAGAAGTCTCTGAGTTCGGCAAAATAGTGGTGTTTAACCTTCGCAGTTTATTTGTGGTACGTGAGACGTTCACAGGTCCATTGGCTGTTTGCGCAAAAAGTGGCAGATCAGGGATCCATCTTCTCAATTCTTTAAAATGAACAGGAATGACAGAAGAGATGAATGAAAACTCTCAATTCGCATAAGCGTCAGGTACTGTATATTTACTATAAAGCGACTACACAATACTATGTGGAAGGAATTTAAAGACTTAGTTGACAGTGAAACACCAAAAAATTACGATCGACTGATTGGATTCATTGTCCTGTATATCAAAAAGCACTGTGGTCTAAATTTGCAAGCGAGGAGCACGTGGGGAAAACTGTGGTAGGAATACTAAAATTTCTGAAGATGCACGCATTGTTCCATTGCCAGCTGCAACAGTTTTCAGTGAAACTGACGAAGGAATATGGAGACTTCATACATAACTGCAAAGTACCTTGGTTAAATCAAATGGCATCTCGCAACGATTTTTCGATTTAAAACTCGCTATTGTTGTATTTATGAAGTAAAAAGAGTGTAAGAACGAAAATTGGAACTTTCAGAAGAGACTTCAGACTTTGCATTTTAAGTTAACTTGACTGCACACTGCCCAGAGTAAGACACTGAAAGGTCACGGGTACTTCCTTCTGATTTGATGTGGATGCATTTTGAAAGAAAATCGCATTGTAGAAGGGACACATTCCGATAAAGACAGTCCAGTTCCCGAAACTGACTGCTGTTAAAGAAAACGCCAGGTTTGAAGAATTCATTGTGGCCTTGAAAGAATTTATAAAGATTTTGAGAACACTGTCAATCTTAGATCTGTTTCCGAGCTGTTTTCGTGATCGTTTGCCGTTTCAGTTTAAAACAGCTCTATACATGTGCAAATGTAACTGACTGACCTGTAAAGTAATTCCAGTTTGAACGGCAAATATATTGCGTTAAAACAATCCACGGTATCTACATTGCTTTGCTCAGGTCTCAATAATGAGGCTGCAGAAGTGCTACAATATTTCGCCAGCCGCTGTGGCCGAGCGGTTAGAGGCGCTTCAGTCAGGAATCGCGCTGCTGCTACGGTCGCAGGTTCGAATTCTGCCTCGGGCATGGATGTGTGTGATGTCCTTAGGTTGGTTCGGTTCAAGTACTTCTAACTCTAGGAGACTGATGACCTCAGATGTTAAGTCCCATAGTGCTTAGAGCCATTTGAACCATTCTTTTTTCTACAATGTTTCTATTGACATGTTTGTGTGAAAGACATTTTTTCGATTATAAGACTATGTAAATAAGTAACGATTACGTGGCAACTTGAGTGCGAAACTCTGTGAAATTGTCTGAGTCTGCCGTTACGCCGACATTTTGTACCACATAAATATTATGTTATGTCCTCAGCGCGAGGCCGAGAAAAACGAGTCCGCAGCTCGTGGTCGTGCGGTAGCGTTCTCGCTTCCCGCGCCCGGGTTCGAATTCGATTCCCGGCGGGGTCAGGGATTTTCTCTGCCTCGTGATGACTGGGTGTTGTGTGATGTCCTTAGGTTAGTTAGGTTTAAGTAGTTCTAAGTTCTAGGGGACTGATGACCATAGATGTTAAGTCCCATAGTGCTCAGAGCCATTTTTTCGAGAAAAACGTTTCGGAGACATCGCGTCTCAAAATCGACACGGAAAGGTCTTAGGAGTAGCGTAAATGGCGTCAATGAAACCACCCTTAGCCTGGGGCGTCCATTTACACATGTTTCGCTGTCGAAGACGATAGTGTGTAGTGCGATGTGCAACAGAACGACGCTGTCGAGAAACAGTGACACTGATGACACTCCTCAAACTATTGAATCCTTTTTAATGTGCTCTGACTTCTCTTGAGTGTAGTATGGAACCACTAGAGACCATTCAACATCAGTCGACGAAATGTGGAAGTGATATGAAGTAGCAAAGACTGCTTTTTCAGTCCTGTTTTGTACCTCCATATGGCGTGAACGTGAGGTGGAGGAGGTGACGGCATCGGCATGCGTGAATAAAGCAGTAAAGGGTTCCTTTCAGACTCGCCCAGTTACACACCACGAAACTTCGTGGAACACTTAAAAAATGTGCCTTTGCTGAGACAACCCTTGACCGACTCCTCGGCACCTGTGGGAAGCGATCCCTTCGACAACCAACAGATTCCGCACACCCACATGCAGGCGCTAGAGCAGTAGCGTGGCGCTACTCAGCTGGAAGGTGTCAAGGAGTTGCCTATCGAAGGGCGCCTTGGAATCGATCAAGGATTATCTGTGTACAGGTACATATTTAAAGAGCTCAACAAAGCTCTGTGGGTGGCAACTAGGGTCTTGCCGAATTTATGGGTCCTAATCCCTATGTTCTCACCACAGGAGAGCACAGAAGAGGATGGCTGAAAAATCTTAAACATCCTTTGTCACTTTGGATAACATTCAGAATTCGTTTTGAAAGGTCTCTAGTGGCTTCACCCCGTACAACAGATAAAAATTGCGACCACACTTCACTTCAAAGGAATCACGGGTTGCAGCCCCACAATGTCCTTAGATAGGGCCGAATCAGGAGGTATCAGTAGCGTCAGAGGTTACCAAGAACGTTGGACTACTGCACATGGCGCTGCGAACTGTCGTTCTCCACCCTGAAATGATTGTGAATGAACGAACCAATGGAAAGGGTGGTTTCATTGACGCTCTTTGTGCCATCTCCCAAGGCCTTCTTGCGTCGACTCTGAGCGGCAGTGTTTCTGAAATGTGTTTCTGGGCCACCCATAAGAAAATCGCGTGATTTGGACGCAGTTCTGATTTCCACCGCAGAGACGTCAAGAGAAGAAATGAGATGAAGCTATTTGTGATGGGGTCGGAGGTGTGACGACCTTCCCATCGAAAGGGCAGACCTGTGGTAAAATTTGGTACGATTGTGACATCATTAACCAACCTTACACCTCACATGAACTTCGGAGCTGTGGCCTTTTCTTCGCATCTGTTGACACCTTGCTGACTGAAGCATCGCAGAGCCAGAGAGTTAGGTCGCATGGTGCCACGTTTCTCCAGCATTCCAAAGGAAAAGAGTGATGTTTGGTGCAGTGTACATTCCAGCCTACGGTATACCTAATCCTCCTACCTGATTCTAATTGCATATGTTACACTCAGATTCATTATTTAGCACCAATAAATCGACCATGAAATAGCTACCCAAAAGGAGAAGGTGTCCAACTTACTATTACTACTACAAGTTCGACATCTTCTCGCAGAAATCTGCAATGCTAAACCTCTTTGCGTTTCCTTACTGTGAGCCGAGGCGGACCGCTTATAACGTGTTGGAATTTCTGAATCGTACTGAATACACACGTGTCCCGCTGTCGGTTTCGCTATGGATGCGCCCTCAGTTCGGAGCACACGCGAGACGGCGTGCATAAAGAGCTCGTGCTCTATGCCTCCGCTGCGTACAACCTGCGGCGCAGATCCGGCTCGGCGGCGCAGGCGCAGTAAGTCTGCCGAGCCGCTATTAAGAATGCAAACAGAGAGGCAGGCCCGGCCGGCGTGTAGCAGGTTGAGGTTCGCCCGCGATGGATGGGGCGCGGCTGCCTTTGATGCCGGCGCCGGCGCACTGCAGGCGCTGCGTGCGGAGCCCCGCTAACAACTGTGGGCTGTGGGCGGCGCGTGACCGGCGGATGGGCGCCCACGGCGGGAGCGCGGGCGCGTGCTTAGGCGGCGACAAAAGCAGGCGCCTTGGTGGACAAAGAGACGGTGCTGTATTATACAACGTGCAAAATGGTGACTGCCTGTACTCTACAACCAAAACAAGAAAAACTTCGAGCGAGATACGGAACAAACGTGCTACAAGAATCTGGGAGACATGGAAGACTACAAAACTAATAAATCAAAGACAAATCACCGAAAACCTAGATAATTCGAGGTAACTGAGACCGAACAGGGCGATAATTTGGGAAACTCGAATTGTACGAAGAGTGAAAATTTCATACAGTGCGTTCGGAAATTCACGTCAAAACCTTAGGAATTGTAGAGGGAAGAGACTAGATAACGAACTGGAACTCATGTGCCGAAACGTACCTCTTCCGTGTTACAACCACTTAGAAACGTGGTGGTAACGGGACCACTGTTACAAAGAAATTGATCAGGTGTGACCCAGTACATCACTTGTTTTAAATTCCACTAATTATTAGCCAATAAAACTGCTCGCATACTCGTTGACAGGTTCTCTTCAACGTTATGCTATACGTCCTATTCGGGTGTGCAGCGTCTCCTTAGAGCACCGTAGTCACACCTGCTGACTGTAAAGGTACCCTTTGTATGTATTGTATTGTATGTTAACCGGGAGCCTAGAAACGGCGGAGAGGCTCCGTCCTCGCCTTAGCCGCCGTGGTCCACAACCCCACGACGACTACCGCAGTCCACTTCACCCCTCTGCCGCCCCACACCGAACCACTCTTTCAGGATTATTGTGCTGTTCTGCCCCCGATGGACATCCGCCCCCTCTCCCCCCTTTCCCCCAGGGAACGTCTCACACCAGACGAGTGTAACGCCAGAGTTTCTGTGGTAGAGTAATGGTGGTGTACGCGGACGTGGAGAACTGGTTTGCGCAGCAGTTGCTGACATAGTGTAGCTGAGGCGGAATCTCGACACAAGTCCGCCAGGCAGATTCGTGCCGGGGACCAGGCGCTCCTTCCCGCTCCGGAAAGCCGTGCGTTAGACCGCTCGGCTAACCAGGCAGGCAAAGGTACCCTTTCTCGAAGCCGTTGCGTAATTGCGACGAAAACGGAATGCAGAGAAGTCGGATGTTGTGGAGAACCATCTTGATGAAGGCGACGCACAGGTCTTCCATTACGGCGAGCTTCGCCATTCAGAAAAATCATGTTGGTTTATACTGTAAACGTGTACTCAACCGTATTGCACTAACACTCACAGACAAGTGAGTGAGGCTCGAACCAAGTCAGAGAGGTAGGACAAATGTCAAATGCCATCAGTCGATCCGACGTAACTACCTCCTATCATGACTACCTTGTAGCATACCTACCTAGCAAACATGTTTCCAGACGGCTGTAGCGCAGAAACGGTACATTTGCGGCCATAGGAAATTTCGAAATTGGTGAAAAGTTCCTATGGGATCAAACTGCTGAGGTAATCGGTCCATAGGCTTACAAGCTAGTTAATCTAAATTGACTTATGCTAAGGACAACACACACGCACACACACACACACACACACACACACACACACACATACATACACACATACACACACACACACACACACACACACACACACACACATACATACACACATACACACACACACACACACACACACACACACACACACACACACACACACACACACCCATGCCTGAGGGAGGACTTGAACCTTCGACGGGGGAAGCCGCGCGAACCGTGGCAAGGCGCCTTAAACAGCAGGGCTACGCCGCGCGGCGCAGACATGGGTTCCTATTCAAAATATTATGTACTCACTCCTGTCTACAAGTCCTAGAAGCCTGTAACGGGAATTTCCGTACACTCTGTAGACCTTGTAGTGAAGGGAGGTAAAAATATTATGGGGATGTCTCCACTATCAATTTCATGAGCTTCAGAGTGAAATTGTGCATTGTGAAGATTAAGAATTCGCTTGAGCGGCCATTTCTTCCTTGTTCAGCATTTTCTGTTTCTGGCACAAATGCGTCAAAAAATCGCTACTTAAAGATTTAGATATCCACCCAGACTGCAACGTGGAGTTTACGTGCAAACCGGAGACAAGTGAAATAATAACCAGTACAGAGGACTTGCAAGATACAACTAATTTATTACTGATCAACAGTTTAACCCAAAGGGCACAGTATTTACCAAAAATTTTCTACAAGTGTCTCTCATTCACAAGTCAGAAAAATACATTACACAATACCTTTCTAATTGAATTAGGTGCAAACAAAACTTCTTGAAACTTCTGTACTAGCTGTAAGCACTTCAGTAATAAAAGGTAAAATCAGTTTCGTTTAACAAGAGCACTTGAATAATAAAGGTAAAATGGTTTCTTTTAAATAGGTCACCTGGGCAAGCGCAATAGGACAATCCACATAATTTCCAATTTCCGCTACCAATCAAGTATTTCTCTTTAACGTGTACAGTTCAACTCCCGCTGCACGTAAGGTGTAATTCAGAACACTAGTCTCCTTCCTTTATGGTTTTGAAGGTAAATACATAAGCACTAGCCCGCATCTCGTGGTCGTGCGATAGCGTTCTCGCTTCCCACGCCCGGGTTCCCGGGTTCGATTCCCGGCGGGGTCAGGGATTTTCTCTGCCTCGTGATGGCTGGGTGTTGTGTGCTGTCCTTAGGTTAGCTAGGTTTAAGTAGTTCTAAGTTCTAGGGGACTGATGACCATAGATGTTAAGTCCCATAGTGCTCAGAGCCATTTGAACCATTTTTGAACGTAAGCAGTATAGCAAACGGAACAGACGCCTTGGCGTCCCAATGCAGAGGAAACTTAATGCAAGATCCCCATTCACTGCAGCCCGAAGAACTCAGTGGCCGCCGTATCGTTTGCCATTTTCCCCGCGGCCAAAAGAACCTCCCGTTCCATGACGTCGTACTCCGGACATCGATTTAGACATGGACTAGGTGCCCGCTGTAGTGCTGCAACAGAATAGCAAAAACACACAGCCACAGCCAAAAGAAACAATGTTAACAGTCCCAGAATATAGCAAGATAAAATTCTACAAAGATAGATCACATCAAGACAAAGGCAAATTAGAAATGGTTAAAAGAATTAACAGTAGACCTCAAATTTCAAAATATGTAAAATTGCCCCAGTACAAACAGACTAGTTTTAAACGGGCAACTATAAGACAAAGCATAATATTATTACACCAGTACGTCGCAGTTACAATACAATATTGGCACTCATAAGAAAAGTTAGAAGCTAGTGATAACACGGGTAGGCCAGAGTGCAAAACTAGGAAGCTTGAATGTCTACTTCTTCAATAGACAGCTGCGTGGTATATAGTTCAACTCCACTATCCAAAATGAATAACACATTGCTCAGCGTCCTGTGTAGGAGACCATGGCCCAGTCACGCCTCAACAACTTGCAGTAACAGGCCCGCTTCCGCAGTCCGAGCCACATACACCAGTCAAATCCAGCTAACTCTACCCAGACAGAAGTTTCACTCTCTGAGCAGCGACACGTACCGGCCGTTCCGAAGCCAAAACCCAGTCTGCCCGCCAGCCCACCAGCACCACCACCGGTCAACGAGGCAAAGATAAGCAACGCCAGAGGGAAACAATCGATCCGGGTGAATCGAACGGAGAAAGCGACTGGCGCCAGCGCCTCCCCACGTATCACAGACACTGTTTTGATTGATATAAAAGACTAGTAACGTCGTTACCTGTACATTTTTGTATCCTCACGGTTTGGCAGACATACCAATTAACAAAAGCTGCAATTTATGGTCTCCAAAGGCATTGCCGTAAGCTAGTGAAATGCGTCAGTCGTGGTCAGCCGCGTGTTTCATTCTTTTCCTCTCGAAGTACTTAATTCCTCGATATGATAGGTCTAATTAATCGGTAATTTCCGATGTACGAGGGCTGTTCGAAAAGTAAGTTCCGATCGGTCGCGAAATGGAAACCACTGTGATGGTCAAAAATGTTTTATTTGTATCAGTTAGCTACATCATGCCGCTACTTGTCTACATAGAGGCCGCTCCAACATGGGACACTTGTATTAATGTTGTACCAACTTTCCGATACCCCGTCATAGAAGGCAGCCACCTGTGCTTCCTGGCAATTCTCTGCGCCAGTCTACAGCTCGTTGCCTGTGCCAAAATGTGGTCTTCGTAGACAATGTGTAGCGGCACTACCGTTTGGGACAGGAAAAGTCAGTTATGGTGCAGTATTTCTGAGCGCGCAAGTTACAGCCAGGCGCTGGCCTGTTTACAGTGAGTTACGCTCACCAGCAGTTTCGAAGTAAAATAGATGCCACAGGGGCGTAGAACCGCCAGAAAAAGTACACCCAGCAGTTTGCATGACGCAAGTCACAGGCAGAAGGGGCCCACAGGCCAACCTAAGTGTTTTGAGTACGTGACGTGGAGTGGCGAGTTTAGCAAAACAGAGGCGCACAGCCACATATAAATACACTCCTGGAAATTGAAATAAGAACACCGTGAATTCATTGTCCCAGGAAAGGGAAACTTTATTGACACATTCCTGGGGTCAGATACATCACATGATCACACTGACAGAACCACAGGCACATAGACACAGGCAACAGACCATGCACAATGTGGGCACTAGTACAGTGTATATCCACCTTTCGCAGCAATGCAGGCTGCTATTCTCCCATGGAGACGATCGTAGAGATGCTGGATGTAGTCCTGTGGAACGGCTTGCCATGCCATTTCCACCTGGCGCCTCAGTTGGACCAGCGTTCGTGCTGGACGTGCAGACCGCGTGAGACGACGCTTCATCCAGTCCCAAACATGCTCAACGGGGGACAGATCCGGAGATGTTGCTGGCCAGGGTAGTTGACTTACACCTTCTAGAGCACGTTGGGTGGCACGGGATACATGCGGACGTGCATTGTCCTGTTCGAACAGCAAGTTCCCTTGCCGGTCTAGGAATGGTAGAACGATGGGTTCGATGACGCTTTGGATGTACTGTGCACTATTCAGTGTCCCCTCGACGATCACCAGTGGTGTACGGCCAGTGTAGTAGATCGCTCCCCACACCATGATGCCGGGTGTTGGCCCTGTGTGCCTCGGTCGTATGCAGTCCTGATTGTGGCGCTCACCTGCACGGCGCCAAACACGCATACGACCATCATTGGCACCAAGGCAGAAGCGACTCTCATCGCTGAAGACGACACGTCTCCATTCGTCCCTCCATTCACGCCTGTCGCGACACCACTGGAGGCGGGCTGCACGATGTTGGGGCGTGAGCGTAAGACGGCCTAACGGTGTGCGGGACCGTAGCCCAGCTTCATGGAGACGGTTGCGAACGGTCCTCGCCGATACCCCAGGAGCAACAGTGTCCCTAATTTGCTGGGAAGTGGCGGTGCAGTCCCCTACGGCACTGCGTAGGACCCTACGGTCTTGGCGTGCATCCGTGCGTCGCTGCGGTCCGGTCCCAGGTCGACGGGCACGTGCACCTTCCACCGACCACTGGCGACAACATCGATGTACTGTGGAGACCTCACGCCCCACGTGTTGAGCAATTCGGCGGTACGTCCACCCGGCCTCCCGCATGCCCACTATACGCCCTCGCTGAAAGTCCGTCAACTGCACATACGGTTCACTTCCACGCTGTCGCGGCATGCTACCAGTGTTAAAGACTGCGATGGAGCTCCGTATGCCACGGCAAACTGGCTGACACTGACGGCGGCGGTGCACAAATGCTGCGCAGCTAGCGCCATTTGACGGCCATCACCGCGGTTCCTGGTGTGTCCGCTGTGCCGTGCGTGTGATCATTGCTTGTACAGCCCTCTCGCAGTGTCCGGAGCAAGTATGGTGGGTCTGACACACCGGTGTCAATGTGTTCTTTTTTCCATTTCCAGGAGTGTAGGTTCCAATTCACTGAACGTCGGGGAGTGTCAAAACACCAGCTATACGCAGCAGTTGATGGGACGCCAGCATTCCAGTCCAAAGTGGGTTGCTGGTTCGACCCTCTGAGGCCGACACGGCGTCTGTAGCCAGCCAGCAGTGGGCCACTTCACAGCACACAAGCACAGGCAGTCATCTCGGCTCCCAACAAGCACCGGAGACATCCAGGGCGACATCCAAGCAGATTCAGCTGCCGGATCGCGGGCGCTTGTTGTCGCCGTGACCCAAGACACGACGGCTGGGATGCACTGCGGGGGCCATCTTGCAGTTGTCAGCGGGCAGTGCTGAGGCAGCGCAGGACGGAGGCTGGTGAGTCAGCTGCCAGCGCAGCCCTGACGTCGTCGTATCACTGTGGCTGTACAAGGCTGACACCTTAGCAGAGCGCTTGGCGGATCGCTGAGATGGAATCCTCAGCATTGCGGGACCCGGTGACGCAGGCCGAGGAGAACAGAGCACTGTAGTAGGAAACAATAAATCACTTGGAATGCTCGTATGTGTCTTAATATGGTGCCTTCTACCACTTCCCACTACATTTGGTGTTGCTGTTAAATTCGGTGTCAGAAGTTGTTACTACACATGTGAGCAGAGATGACACTCAGGGGGAGCCAATTACAGCTGCAGAGTGCAGCAGAGAACTGCCATGAAGAAGCATATACATGACAGTTACGTTATGTGGGCTGCATGATATCAGCCCTCATACTTGGCGGAAGACACTGTTTTGCAGGCATCTTTACGTGCTCGCTGTGCACTCAGAACTGAAAAGAGAGACATGATACGATCGACTGGAGTACCAAAGACACTCCCCAATAAGTCTGTCAAAAGCTTTATTGGATGTTCATCGTGGTTTCCATTTTGCGTCAAATCGGAACTTATACTTTCCGAATAAACTACCTTTATGAAAAGGAGCGGTACCATCCATGAGACTGCGTGATGAGTGTAGAGTTTTTCCTTTAATTTCTTTTACTCCTAGAACGCGTGTTGAATTCATTCTTGTGGTAGGTAGCGGGGAGTAAAGGCTTGGACCTTGCAGTTTTCACTCGCCTGAGCTTGACCTCAGCGGGTGGGGGGAATGGCGAGACGCATACGACAGGGGTGAGCATAGGACACCCGAGTCCCTGGGAGCAGCCATCTCTGCCCCATTCACTGAGGCAGAGTTTGGCGTGCGCCTTTGACAGGATTAGCAACGTTCATTTAACAAAGTGCTTGTGTGCTGAGTTCAGTCCACTATCCCAGCCCTAGCCACAGTGGTCAATTTGAATACGGAGTTCCGTCCGACGGAACTAGGCTACTCAACCAAACGACGTGTCCTATAAGATAAAATCTCACCGTTCTGAAGCAGCCACAGGGCGCTTCCAAAGGCCAGTCTTTTGTCTCGTGCCGCCAGGGTGCCAGCGCCTCGAGCGTAAACATTGAAAAGGCAGAGTTACAAAACATTATACATTATGACGGAATGGCGTTTGATAGGTTGAGGTTCACAATCTTTTTGGAGTGGTGATTTGTCATAGAGCAGCACTCACAGGCTTCTGGAAGCAAGAATTGTGGTAGATCGCTGCTTGTAATCTTCCGAAAAGTGAGGTCAAATCTTCCACAGTAAAAGTGTTAGGAGATTTCAGTTTGGAGGAAATAAAGTATGCGATCTCTGACTCTCCAAACAAGGCAGTTTTGGCGGGCTCACGCCACGAAGTAGTGGGAGAAAAAAGTATGAAGCTTTTCTTTGCCACTAGTAGCAGTGGCAGGAGCACTCAGGTGTTACGAGCTGCAGAGAGGTAGTTGATGCCTGCGGCTGATGCGGATTCGAAATCTAAGACTTCGAGAGGAGCAGTCGAATTGCCAAGCAGCTGGACCGCGCCAAGCCAGTGCGTCACCGCCTGCGACTTCGCTATCCCTCATCTCTTGCCACTGAAGTAAGTTTCACAAGTAAAGAGTGTACGAAATTCGTACAGACTGGCAGGCAAGTTGTTTCACATTATCAATTACAGTATGATGACCTCTCGGCCGTGATTTTATTCTTCGGGGTTCTCTATCTTTTTACTCACTAACCTTCCAAAGCAATCATCACTACCAATTTAATTGCGCGATTAGTAGTCGATTCCTTAACCGTTTAGTCTGTTCTACGTTTAGTTTTTTACGTCCCGTCGACATGGTCATTAGAAATGGAGCAAATGCTCGGATTAGGGAAGGATGGAGAAGAAAATCGGTCGTGCGCTTTCAAAGGAATCGCTACGGCATTTGTCTGAAGCGATTTAGGGAAAACCTAAATCACGGTGGCCGGACGCGGGTTTAGACCATCGTCCTCCCGAATACAAGTCCAGCGTGCTAATCACTGCACCACCTCACACGGTGATTTGTAATTCTTGTTTCATTACGGTAGCTGACAATCCCCATCACTATTTAGTACTTGTCAATATTAATGAGGTACACAGCTACTTCCCACGTGTTACAGCCAACCCTTTTCTTCTGTTTCCTCGCGCACAATTCGCTTTACGTACACTTGGACCGTACTGGGGGACTTGCATCATGAATGGGGACAGATTTGCCTAAATTACTACATTAGTATTTTTTCTCGGATTACTTAAAAAGCTACGCTGTCAGCGGTTAATATTTCACTGCATACGTCAAACTGAGTCATTCCAGATCTTCCCCTTCACCCATCCATACAGCCAGAAATAGCCGAAAAACTTTCTTCTCCTTCCGCAACATATTTTCTAGTTTGGTTTCTGTATCGTCACCTGTCACGTACTAATACTTCGCCTGAGCCCAACTCTGCCCACACCTTTATTATAGTATCCCCACTGACCTTTCCTTTCAGTGCTGAAACTTTCGTCTCCAAAGAAACATATTTCCTCTTATGATCTGAAGAGTCTGGGCTGATATTGGCATAAACAACGGCAGGAACAATAGTAGATTACATACACCACCACTTAGCCTGAGCACACTGGCTGAACGGCGGTTGGTGAAGCCACAGCGGCTAAAGCGGGCATGATTACAAACAATGTATGTGTACTCATCTCGGTTGCTGACCGCAACCACTCCCTAAATATTTTCGATTTTATCCCCCTTATTCTTTTGATGATTTTTTTATCGCAATAATGAACTGCTATCTACCTCGGATGAAACGGCGGCCTGGATAGCCAGGGTTGTCTTTGCCGATGTTGTATTGTACACACTTTTTCATCAGATGTCATTTTCTGTCTTCAGCTGAAAATTGTACAGCCCGTGATGAACATTTTTTTTTTTTGTTTTGATAAATCTATTGAGGTTGTGCACTCACGCGAAAAACAAAATTAATTTAATTTAGATTTTCGCAGTCAGTTGTTGACAAATTGCCTGTTGGCATTTGTCTCGGTTTCTTCGGCCGCCGCTTGTTTCACGATTATTTTGACGTTGCGCCATCGCAAGTCGCTAGCTGGAAGCCGCATATTAGATTTACTATACTTTGACGCGTCAACGACCAAGGGCTTTCCCGTGATCATTACCGCTGCGAGTCTCCTCTTGCATCAGGTAGGCCTATATATAATCTGTGGCCGCGAACTCGACTGCAGTCCACCACCAGCAATGGAAGGTAAACATTTGACAGTGCCCCAGCCACTCGTGCTGGCGAAACGTCAGGTTATTCATCATACAACGGTCGGCCGAATAAACCGAGACAGAAGCCGACAGGCAATTTGTCAAAATTAACAAATACATATATTCCGCACGCACTGTACCACAAAATGCGACACGCACACGCACACACACATACACACACACAAACACACACACAGACACACACACACACATACACACACACAAACACACACACAGACACACACACACACACATGCGACCTGACTGACATGGAAAAACACAACAATGAGTCACACAGACCAACAGCGTTTGTGACCGTTATTGGTAAGATAAATGTTTGAGAACAAAGGATCTGACAATGACCGTAACCCAGCTGACAGTCAACAACGACACGCCCGACAAGCAGAAAAATTGTGGCATCGCTCAGCTATACGAGCAGAAACAGGTCCAAAATCGACGTGCACAAATTATAAGAATTCACAACTTTTCCCCCCACCCCCTCCCATACACACACACACACACACACACACACACACACACACAAACGCACGCACATTTAACAAACAAACAAACAAAAATATATCACGCACAGGGAACAACTGTAGTATCGCAAGATAAAGGTGCAGCTTGCGAAGTGCGAACTCTAGCGTATCCCAGCCCCCACCCCCCCACCCCCCCTCACACACACACACACACACACACACACACACACACACACACACACACACGCCTACACACAGCTCTACAACAGACAACAAAAATACTACGCTCCGTGTGCTTTATCTTTACCCATACCAATCAAAACTCATTAGCAATTTATTTCAGCTCTTTTTTTTATATTGTAATTGTTAATCTCTAAACCTCAGTTTATTCGTGTCCTTTACATTTACATGTTTTATCTTATTTTCAGTCTTATTTGTGTCACATTTAACACTTTTATTATTATTTATTTTATGGCCTTCATTGGACCACTGTAGTCAAAAATACAAAGTTACAAGTTGTTACACATGGATACAATTTGGTTCGACAATAACTTAATATATTTAGGTAATATAATTATTAGAGGCTATTCTTATATGAAAGGTGTTTTGCTCTTCTGTCTGCCCAATATTTCTTCATTCTTTCAGATATTTTCTTTCTTTCTTCATCTGAGACAACTCTTCCTGTACTCCTTTTATTGATTTTCATTTGTAGTCTGGTTTGCGGGTCTTGCAGTATTCTGGTTTTCTCTGTCTTGTTTTTTAGGTCATCTACTGTAATTTGAAGTTCTTTTATATCTTCCTTAATTTCTGTGATCCATTTAATTTCGCTCTTGCTATTCCACAATTTTTGTATTATTTTTTTACTAATTCTGTTTTCTGCAGTTCTCATCAGATGTCCAAAGAATGAGATGCGCTTCTTCCTGATTGTGCTCATGACTGGTTCTATTTTCTTATATACTGTTTCATTTGATGCTATTCTCCAATGTCCATTTATTTTATACTGTTTATTTATACATGTCCTAATTATTCTTCTTTCTATTTTTAGTATTCTGTCAATTTCTGCTGTGTTAGTTGTTTTGAAGATAGTTTCAGCTGCATACGTTATTTCTGGTTGTGTAACAGTTTTACAGTGTTTTAATTTTGCATCTATAGATAGGCTTTTTTGTTGTATGTAGTTTTGGTAATGTAATTTGCATAGTTCAGTTTTTTATTCTGTTTTGCCATGATGGCTTCTCATTTAGATTGTATGTTATTATTTCGCCTAAATATTTAAATTTATCAACAATTTTGATTTCCTGTTCTCCTATTGCAATTTTGTTTGCAAGTGGTGGATCAGTTAGCATAATCTCCGTTTTTTCAAATGATATTCTAAGGCCTACTTTCTCTGCTATTTCTTGTAGTGATTTCACTTGTTGCCTGGCTTCTTGAACGGTGTTGGCTAGGAGAGCAAGATCATCAGCGAATCCCAAGCAGTTTAAGATAATATCATCTTTTGCACTTCCAATTCTTATCCTCTTTGGATTGTCCTTGTACCATTCTCTCATTATGTATTATCATTATTCACGATTCTGTGAACTAGAAATAATAATACTTCTTTTTATTTTCCTCTTTACATTCAGAAAAATTAAGCAAAAGGCTGAATAATTCATAACCTTTTCTAACAAGATAGTGAAATACGGAAAATTTATTATAAATGTAAGAAACCTCAGGCTGCAAAGCGTAAGTGTACGCCACAGAATAACTCACCCGTCTCCCAGAAAAAAGATTAAAAACATGTGATGGAACGGGTCTCAAACCTGAGACATTCCCTTTCGAAGGGCAGGTGCTGTACCAGCTGAGGTGGCCGAGAACGACTGACGACATGCCCTCGCAGCTTTACTGGTGGAAGTCTGCAGGGCACTAGCCTCCGAAAGGCAAATGCACCGGATTCGATGCCCGCCCGCGACACAGTTTTAATCTGCCAGGAATTTTCATGTCAGCACAGCAGAGCAACGCAGAATAAAATTTCATCCTGGGAATGTGTAAGCGATTTTCTGTTGTGTGTATATGGCAATCGGATTGAATGTCCCTGATGACATGGAAAAAGATATAAACAGGTACTAAGATACATATTGTGCTGGGTTGGCACTAGACGCATAGTTGGGCATACTTCTTCCCAGCCGTGTTTGCGAATTCTCTGACTAGGAATGGTTTATGTGGCCTAGCGCGAGTCTCGGAAATTGAAACGAGCACAGGGTGTGCCGGCCGGGATGGCCGAGCGGTTCTAGGCGCTACAGTCTGGAACCGAGCGACCGCTACGGTTGCAGGTTCGAATCCTGCCTCGGGCATGGATGTGTGTGATGTCCTTAGGTTAGTTCGGTTTAAGTAGTTGTGAGTTCTAGAGGACTGATGACCTCAGAAGTTAGGTCCCATAGCGCTCATTTTTGAGCACAGGGTGTGTGGCGCCCGCTTGTCCTATGAGGCGGAAGTTGTTGCTGGCCGTTGGTATGTTGTCCGACGCGGAGAAATGGCAGTCTCTTTTCCTATAGTGCCCTTGCGAAGAACTTAGCTGCCGCACGTCGCATGGTGGTGGATTGCTGGTGTACGAGCAGATTGTGGGTGGAAATATATTTCTCGTGAAATATCTCGCCGGACAGGAACTCTGGGGTCATTATTGCTTCTGGATTGTGCAGTGTTATTCAGGTACGGTGTACGGGTTTTCAGCTTGATACGATTTCTGTTTTTCGTTCAGCTACAGAGCGACGCAAATTGATGACTGACGTGTTCTGTGATTTCATACAATGCAAATTCCGTGGGTGTGCACCGGTTCTGTGCCCTCAGTTCGAGGGTAGTATGTGCTTGTTTGATTAATATGGAGGTGTCGCATTTTGACACTGATGTACGCTGTGGAGACTGATTTGGTTTCGAGGCTCGTCATTGTTTTCGGAAGTGCCTCTGCCAGTATACCGTGTGGCCCGTTTCAGGTGCGATCTGAGATGTTGTTGTAGTCTGTGTTTTAAACGGAGCTCTGAAGTGGGCACCAAAGAACTGGATGTAAAGGCGCTTCGCCACGGATCCAAACTGACTGACAAATAAGGGACGGAACCGCTTCTTACAGCCTTTGACATTTGATAATATGTACTGACGAATTGACTTTCGTGCTAAATTCGGCTGTTGAAAATTGTCTGAATACCTATTGACCTAAAATTTCAGGTAAGAAATAATTGTTTTACACGTGGTCCTGCTCTGGCTCAAAGTAATAATTGCCACATTTACTTTTAAGAAAGGGTAGCAGGTTTTCTAGGTATCATGTGTTGTCTGTTTCTTCAAAAAATCTATGTAATTGTCCAGGGAGAGAGAGAGATTATGCTTACGTTAGGTTACTTAACTAAAGCAGATTTGAGAATCGTCAATATTAAATAACTGGAAGGTGAAACTTTGGTAAGATGTAGCTAGTCTTGGTTTCCGATTAAGAGACTTCTCACTTTTTAAAAAATTTAATCGCAGTGGTCATTCTTGTATTTATTGTATAAGGTACTTCCAAGTCTGGTACACACCTCGTACATCAGAGTAACACGTGGGGTAATAGTCACTTGTTATTGAAATTTAAATTAGTTTTGCTGTTGTGCTAATTTGTGACTGTGGGTCATTGTTTTCTGTAAAATGATCGTTTTCTGCTGGTTTGTTATCTGTATGATACTACTTCGAAACGTGTTGTTGGATGAAATGGAGGGCATTAAATGTGAATTCAAAAAAATGTTCAAATATGTGTGAAATCTAATGGGACTTAACTGTTAAGGTCATCAGTCCCTAAGCTTACTCACTACTTAACCTAAATTATCCTAAGGACAAACACACGCACTCATGCCCGAGGGAGGATTCGAATCTCCGACGGCCGCGCGGCGTACGTGGAAATAACTAAGAGAGGATTTGTAATTTAATCCTTCAAGGGTCTTGCAAGAATTGATTTGCCATCAATATTGGCGCGAACGCGTTTCTGTCGAACCATTAGTGGAAAAAGTAGAGCATTTTAAGAAAAGTGTAACGGTGTAGAGCTGCGTACACTGAGGAACAGGTAGTTAGACATATTTTATGAGGGTTAATTGTGGAGACCGGACAGGGGGCAATATTTTAAAACTCCTACCGTCTGCGCTCAGTTCGAAGAAATGATAAGGCACTACAAGCCATGGAACTGGTGAATTCCCGGAGTATGGCACGCATGAACTAAATGACTTGTGTAGCTAATCACTTAGATGAGAGGTAGGGCATGAGAAAGGTTCCCAGAAAAATCTATAGGTTGTTTGGTTGATTTGGGGGGAGGCGACCAAACAGCGAGGTAATCGGCACCTTCGGATTAGAGAAGGATGGGGAAGGACGTCGGCCGTACTCTTTGAAAGGAACAGGCATTTGCCTGAAGCGATTTAGGAAAATCACGGGAAACCTAGGCACGACGGCCGGACGCGGATTTCAACCGTCGACCTCCCAAACGCGAGTCCAGTGTGCTAACCGATGCTCCACCCCGCTCGGTAGAAGAACAAGAAAATAATATGTTGGAATTGCGGCAAACAGGGACTCGTAAGAAGGGATTGTACCAGCAAGGAACTGGTGCCAGTTACTACTAACATTACTGCAAGGTGAAGGAAAGTGTAAGTATTCTGTCTAGGTTTTTACGTTGGTGACGGCACGTAGCGCTCTGTATGAAAATCGCTGACTGCGCTGTGTGCAGTCTGTGGCTGGCTGGACTCATTGTTGGAATATTCGCTTGTGTAGTGTTGGGCTGTTGGATGTGAGCCCCAGCAGTGGTGGATTTGGGGAGACAGATACCAGAGTTTGGAGATGTTAATATGAGCGGACGATCAGGACGTGTGTTCGTCAGAAAAAGGAAATTTGTCAAAATAGATAAATAATGACATTTGAACACTATTAAGGTAAATACATTGTTTGTTCTCTATCAAAATCTTTCATTTGCTAACTATATGCCTATCAGTAGTAAGTGCCTTCAGCAGTTAGAATATTTTATTTAGCTGGTAGTATCGGCGCTCATTGTATTGCAGTAGTTCGAATAACGAAGATTTTTGTGAGGCAAGTGATTCATGAAGGGTATAGGTTATTGTTAGTCAGGGCTGTTCTGGCTGGCTCTGAGCACTATAGGACTTAACATCTGTGGTCATCAGTCCCCTAGAACTTAGAACTACTTAAACCTAACTAACCTAAGGACATCACACACATCCACGCCCGCGGCAGGATTCGAACCTGCAACCGTAGCAGTCGCGCGGTTCCGGACTGAGCGCCTAGAACCGCTAGACCACCGCGGCCGGCGGGCTGTTCTTTTGTAGTGATTATTAAAAGTCAGATTGCGTTGCACTAAAATATTGTGTGTCAGTTTAGAAATTATCAGAATAAGTAAAGAGAAAACTGTCTGAGTACGTTCAGTTTTACTCGGCTGTTTCTGTATCAAATAACAGTTTACCAGCACAGTCCTTCTTTAGATTCAAAAGGGAAGTTTCAAAAGAACGTCGTTAGGTTTACCACCTGTTTGCGTAGCCTGGAATAATGAACTTGTGTGAGAGTTACTTGATTTAGGAAGTTCTGTCTCGGTCACTGACTACAAGTGGTTTCTTGACCATCAGGAAGTGTGTAAATGGTGAGGGTAGGTAATCGACACTGGAGAATATTTGACGGTGGATAGATCAAGTCTAGGGGCGAAGAGTATTTTGAAGGTTAAGGTTGGCGTTTATTCGTGGGAGCACGCGGAATAAATGTATACTGGAGGCCGATTTTATTGGTAGGGCAGGACTCATCCCTGACTGCGTAGGCTAGCGCTTTCATTTCAAGTTCAGTCCTCAGGTTTTGTTTGAATTTTACCAGCGTGGGCAGAGGGGGTTGATCACTATGACATGTGATACTCAGGCTAACAAAGTAGTATGCGAGGGGGGCTCGGCTTCTTTAGACTACCCAGTGGTGACCTAGATGTTTTTCTTCTAGAAGTGATTAAGGCTGTAAGTGTAGGATTTTCAGACATATTGACCGAAGAATGGGGCAAGACCGAGTTTATCGAATATCACATTGAGCTGATCAATCAGGTACCAATCAGGACAGTGCCGTACAGACTCTCGCCGCCGAGAATGAGGCTACTGAAGGAACAAGTTGAAAGATTGGTAGAAAAGGAGGTGGTGTGGCCATTCAAGTCATCGTATGCTGCACCGGTATTTTCGGTACTGCAAGCCAACAGTGAATTTCTCCAAGCTGTCGGCACCGTCACCTAAACAAAACGTAATTTTATAATAGGTGCCTCTATCCGACTGCCATACTTGTTTCGGTTGGATTATGAAGCTAAGCTGTTGACCAAATTGGTTCTGAATCAGATGTACAACCAAGTCCCATTACAGGAAGGTTCCACGCCTGTAATCGCTTTCGCTACTGATCGGTTCTATTTGAATTCAGTCGGTTGCCCTTTATACTGGTCGCTGGAGGTGACTCGCTCCCATAGCTAATGGATACCATGTTTTCTGATATAAATTTCGAGTATGTCTTCCAATGCGTAGATGGCTTGGTGGTGCATAGTCAGTCGATACACGAACAAATTTGACGCTTCCTAGACGTTTTCCAACGACTACGAAAGACAGGGTTTACTATTAACTACCGTAAGGTGGTTTTTGCCGATTCAACATGAAATTTTGCGGCCATTTTCTCTAAGGAGAAGGTATTAGCATTGACTCCATTCAACAGGGTCCCGTCTCTCTAAATGCCAAGGAGGTGGCCAAATTGGTTGGCACCGGCCATTTTTTTCGAAAATTTGTGGATGGATTCGCTGAAAAGGCAACTTCACGTAACAATCTGTGCAAAAAGTATCCAGGTTTGTGTAGGGACAATCCAAGGACGCCTCATTTCTTGCAATCGACATCAGTGTTGGCCTCATCTGATTTCAGTAGAGAATTCATCCACAAAGCGACGCATCTGCGTTAGTAGTGAGGACAGTTTTGCTCCAAGAACAGGAACGTGTGAGAGTGGTTGCTCATGTCTCAAGAGGATTGATTGACTTAGGGAAAGGATCACGATTTATGAGTTGGAATCATTGGTCATGCTGTTCAGGATGGAGAAATTCAGGTACTACTTGCAGGATAGGAAGCTCACACTCGAAACTGACGACCATACACTTAACCGGGCGCTGGCAAGATCTAAAAGGCTGGTAGCATAGCTAGATGGGTGACGCGGATTTTAGCCATCAGATATGACGCTGCGAAGAGCCTGTGCTGCACGTCTGAGAGGGCGAAGAGGAAATGGGAGGCAAACGCCGGGAAAAGGGATGTGATGCCGAGGTCACGGTGATATCGATCCTTACTCGGCTGCCCTAGCTGTTCCGCGAGATGAGGACGCTGATAAATATCTTCAGAAACTTAATGAGGGACTGCAAGAGGGGTAGGTGGTTAAGCCCTACACCTTGGCAGGAAGGATTGTATAGAGCAACGACAGTAGTAGGGGCGGTCACAGAATACAGGTGCCTGAGGAACTGGTGCCGATACTGTTTAAATATTTCCATTAGTTACCGGTGGGAGGACACCATGGAGTGTATAACACTAGAGAGGAGATTCGTGTGGCCTGATGTGCATAAAGAAATACAGAAGCGATTGCTTGATTGTGAAGTATGTAATATTTGCTAACCTAGCCGAAATATTAAGACTGGCTATATGGCCTCGAAGCCAGTGGAAAAACCTTTCCGCGGGATGTATATCGATTTCGTCGGCCCACTGCCTAGATTTAGAACAGGGAATAATTATGTTTTAGTATGTGTGAATGCCTTTACAAGGTTCATTTGGTTGTTACTCACTGGAGGAGCGACTACGCAGATGGAGATACAGAAGTTACAACGTATATTTGGTACCTTTGGACTCCTCAGACCTTAGTCCCGGCCAACACCACAACTTGCTCAACAATTGAGGAAGTTCTGCCTTTGAATGGGCATTTGCCACATAACCACTATATCCTATTATCCTGTTCTACGCAGAGGGGCTTAATGGTATCATCAAGGCAGCCTTTACAGCATACCACAGTGATGATCTGGACGATGGGATCACTCACGGCGCAGGTCGGCGATGGCGTTTAACACGCCAATCACGAGAGCCACCCGTCCACACCCTACAGTTCGCTCCTTGGTTATCGGTTGGTCAATTTGTGATCCATTGAGGACCTGTCATCTGGAAAGAACGATGTTCAACAGGTAGTTGCACAGTGGAGGCGTGCCAGAAGGAATAATTAGGAGGCGCATCGAAGACAAGCTGCACGGTACAATAGGAGGCGGCGATTGAATACCTAAAAGGTTGGGAACACCATTTGCTTTCGTAATTTTCAAAGGGTGAGCAAGGCTTCAGACAAGATTAATAAAGAAGTCATCGCCCCAATTTAGGGGGCCCTTTGAGATCCGTCGGTTTCTAATGCCGGTCACCGTTCGTTTAAGGCATGAGGAAATCGGTAAGAAAAAATGGGCGCACTTGTCTCGGATAAAGGTGGCAGACAAAGAGGCTAATTTGTGGTTTTTGGCTGGTTGCTTAATAAGGTGGGCGGAGGAGGAGCATGTGCCGTGCGCGGTATTATGAGCCTAGGTTATTCATACTTCCTACAGCTGTGTTTGCGACCTCTCTGGCTAGGAGTTGTTTATCTGGCTCGGAAATTGAAGCGAGTACGAGGAGGGAGAGGCAGCCGTGTGTGCTAGGAGGCGGAAGTTCTTGGTGAGCGTCGGTATGTTGTCCGGCGCGGCGAATTGACAGTCTGTTTTCCTTTAGTGCCCTTGCGGAGAGATTATCTGCCGCACGCCACATGGTGGCAGAAGGTTGTAGCGCGAGCAGAAGGTGGATGAAAATATATTGTACGTCAAATATCCCGCCGGACAGGGAATACGGCGTCGTTATTGTATCTGGATAGTGCAGTATTATTGAAGTATTGTGTATTGTATGTAATGTTAACCGGGGACCTAGAAACGACGGAGAGGCTCCGTCCCCGCCGCAGCCGCAGAGGTCCACAACCCCACGGCGGCAGCCGCAGAGGTCCACTTCACCCTCCGCCGCCCCACACCGAACCCAGGGTTATTGGGTGGTTCGGCCCCCGGTGGACCCCCCAGGGAATGTCCCACACCAGACGAGTGTAACCCCTATGTTTGCGTGGTAGAGTAATGGTAGTGTACGCGTACGTGGAGAACTCGTTTGTGCAGCAATCGTCGACATAGTGTAACTGAGGCGGAATATGGGGAAGCAACCCGCATTCGCCGAGGCAGATGGAAAACCGCCTAAAAACCATCCACAGGCTGGCCGGTTCACCGCCGGGCGGATTCGTGCCGGGGACCAGGCGCTCCTTTCCGCCCGCAAAGCCGTGAGTTAGACCGCACGCCCAGCCGGGCGGGCTGAGGTACTGTGTACGGTTGGCCACGTTACCACAACTTCTGTCCTTCGTTTACCTAAACAGTGACGCTAATTGATGACTGACGTGTTTGTGCTTTCATATAATGCAAATTCCATGGATGTACTGGTTCTATAGCCTCGGTTCAGGGGTAGCCCGCGCCTGTTTCATTAATATGGTCGTGTTTTGGTACCCTCTCTGTTATGATGACGTTGCATTTTGACGTTGATGAGTTAGTTTTGAGGCTCGTTATTTGTTCTTCGAAGTGCCTGTGCCAGTATGTCTTACGTTGCTTGTGCCTAACAGTGGTCTATTTCTAGTGCTATCTGAGATGCTGTTGTATTCTGTATTTTGAACGGAGCTCTGAAATAGATACAAAAGGACTGGATCCAAACCGACTATCAAATAAGGGAAAGAACCGCTTCTTGCGGCTTTTTATATTTGATAATATGTATTGAGGCATTGGTAGTGGCCTTCCTGTTAAATTTGACTGTTGAGAATTGTCTGTATACCTGCTAGCCTAAAATTTAAGGCCAGTATTATTTTTTTTTCTTTTTTTTTTTACACTTGGTCCTGTTCTGGTTAAAAGTAGTAATTGGCACATTTGTTTTTAAGAAAAGTTTTGAAGTTTTCTAGAAGTCGTGTGATGTCTGTTTCTTTTTCAAAAAATCAATGTGATTATGCAGACACAGAGATAATGCTTACGTTTAGATTATTTATCTATATCAGATTTGAGAACTGTCAAGATTAAAGAACTTGGTAGCCTGTCTTGGTTTTTGATTAAGTGAGTTCTCACTCGTTTAAAAAATTAATTTCTGTGATCATTCTTGTAAATATTGCTATACGTATTTCCAAGTCTGGTACCCAATCCTTATACCAGTCTAATGCATGGGATAAGAGTCACGCGTTATTAAATTTAAATTGGTTTTGTTATTATGTTGATTTGTGACTGTAGGCCATTGTTTTCTGTAAAATAATTATTTTCTGATGGATCCCTACCTGCATAATACTACTTTGAGTCGTGTTCTTATATGAAATGTTGTGTATCAAGAGTGAATTGCATTGATGTCATTGAACTCAATCAATCGCTGCACACTTGTCTGTCCTGTGGTCCTGTGCCACGCTCCAGTTATTTGTGGAGAACAATGGACTATTTTTTATTACGATACGCACTTCACACAGCTGTATTTAATTTTGTTTACTAGTTGCAATCGATTTCGAAGCGCTCTAGCCTTCATCATCAGACACATGTAGCAAATATCGACATACTCTACAACTCCAAAGTGTTTCATTTAATAACCATCGATCGTTAAGGACGTGCAGTAGTGTCTTCCCCGACGATTACAAGATTTGCTTGACGACTGACACCATTGTACTAGTGTGTGGAGGCTACCAGGTAGCAGTACACATCTTGGATGCACAGTCCCTTGGGTGCAACTCATTTGAGTTGCAATAATGGCTGTGTGGATGATGCTGCCTATTCTACACCTTATTTTAGATCCATATGTCGATGCTATGCTGATTATATTTATATGTTTTGACGATGCCATTATGGCCTTATCACTTTAGGACATGGTGTAAAAAAGATCTGAGGATGGTCATTACGGACTGAAACCGGTAATCGTCAAAAGAATTCATATTGTGATCAAAGACTGAAATAAAAAACATTTGAAGTATTAACCTATGGAGAAAAATTCCAGAGGAGACAACGAGACAGCTTTAGGAGATACTGGGTAAGCAGCCTTCTCCACGAACAAGTAGCGAACGAGTTTGATTGTGTATTACCTCGCTGTCTATCCATCGTGGTCCCCTCATATGCAACTTCTAGCAAGAGCAACTTCCGGTGTTCGCGAATTAGATACTCTGTTTCATGTTAGTAAGATTCCCTATCCCGTCGATCGCAACACCATCGGTACTGAATTAATAAAAAATAGAGAAATGTGAAGATGGTAGTTACACTTCCAGAATTCTACACAGTTTCCCTCTCCCCTCCGCCCGGTCATTTCACTTGAGTACAACGAACTGAATGTTCACACAACCATATCAAACGGTCAGAGAAGTATTTCTTTGGGAAGTCACAAGCTGCAACACGATCGCGAATCGAACAGTGATCCAGAAAATGCAGAAGAAATTTCTTTGGGATGTTGTTCAACTCGCACCTTGTATTCGCGTGCAGCTTAGTAATGTCCTCCAAGGGCTGACCCTTCATGTGAATTTGTCGATTTATGATAGAGTCGTACTCATAAGGCCACGTCCCGTCACCTGTGGGGATTTTTTCCAAAAAAGAATTGTCAGCGTTTTGCAATTCAGTCAAGTCGTGGCAGGCGTCCACTCGTTGTTTTCATTCTCTTCTTCAAAACATTCTGGACAATGTTTTGCACACTGCATTTGGTGATTTGCTCCATTACGATCTGTGCCACAACACGTTGACACACTACGCCCGCACGTCCGCTAGTTAACACTGCCTGCTCCGAACAGACTGGTCAGATGCAGTTCTGTTGTTTATAGTTGTTAGTTCAAGCTGCCACCGTAGTTACAGCCCTGACGTCGCTCACACGCCAAGAGTGTTTTGGACGGACGGTGTACATCGGTCATCTTCAAGCGAAGAGACCGGTAACGTGGAACAGCTACAATGTCCTCTTGCAGCCGTGTCAGCTGCGATATTCTGGAAATCAACACTGCTCCCCTGCCCGAGACGACCTTCGAGCAGCAGTTGGATAACGCACGGCAGCCATAGAGCAGCATTCCCATTTCAGGTCGTAACTGGCAATGAAGAAGATGAGAAATAGCTACCTGCAGCGCGTGGGCAGCACCGCGTCGACGTAAGACTGGTTTCTGGAAATGGGGCAACTTATTTCTCGTGGCAGCTTTTTACTGCCGGAAAAATACGCCCAGGTAGCCCGAAAACAGCTGCGCTGCTACCGCTGTCACCCGCTGCAATATTTTCCATTCATCTGAATACATTCGTTTGCTCCCCACGCCACTAGCTCGCACTATTCACAGACGTTGTCTGGTGGCTTCCACATATTACTCCAATGTGGCTGCACGAGTTTATCATCACGCCTCGTAACATGTGGGTGTACATGTAAGCCTCAGTATCGAGAGATGTCTATTTATGCGCATGATAGGGCGTCAGCTTCGTTCTCACACAATGCATGCCTGAATGACCAAAGCAACACATTTTGTAGTCTTTATCATCACAAATAAAAAATTAAAGCTAAAATGGAGTGCGATACGAATACCAGATAAAGATGAGTGGTAAGTCTTGGTAATTTAGATGTATGTAACTGTGTACACAACTATAAACTATTGCGTTTTATTGAATTTCTAAAACAGTTTAAGAGGGAACATCGAGTGAAGTGGCGCTATTACACACTGTCCTCGCGGTAGGAAGGAGCCAACTTTTTTCGAATCTGGCGGGTTCCTTAGATCAATGTGTGCTAATGGTAGGAAGGTTTGTTTAATGTGAACCAGCGGTGTATCCATTTAGAACGAGACTTAAACTCAGACTTTCTCTCTTCTCTGTTACATATCTGGTCAAAAGTCAGACATCAGTGAACATTGATATCGAGAGTCTCTACCCTTCGCCAGGATGGTTGCTGAGGACAGGCAGCCCATACTTCCTCAAGAACCGAAACCAGGCGAGCTAGTAATGTTGGACGCCGGTGTCTGGAGCAAAGTAGACTTATTAACTCACCCCAAAAGGGATCCTTGAGGTTCACGTCGGGACTCTGGGCAGGCCAATCCCATTTCAGGCTTGATAATATCCACAAAATATTGCCTCACAAATGCTGACATATGACAGGGTGCACTGTCATACTGACACCTTGAGTCATCGTCTCCGAACTGTACCTCTACGAGGTACACAATTCTGCAAAATGTTTCACATAGTCCCGCATTTAGCGTCCTCTTAGGCGCAATAAGGGGCACACAATCTAACCACGAAAAACAGCCCTATACTCTAGCCCCAACGTCTCCATACTTAAAGGCGTTACGCGTGGGTCGCTCGCTTCCAGTCATCCACTGTTCAGTGACGTCGCTCTTTGAACTACCTCAAGTGCCGCTTATCATCGAGTAACAAATGTGTCTTTTACACTGAAGTGCCAAAGAAACTGGTATAGGCATGCGTATTCAAATGCAGAGATATGTAAACAGGCAGAATACGGCGCTGCCGTCGGCAATGCCTATGTAAGATAACAAGTGTCTGGCGCAGTTGTTAGATCGGTTACTGCTGCAACAATGGCTGATTATCAAGATTTAACTCATTTCGAACGTGGTCTTACAGTTGGCGCACGAGCGATGGGTCACAGCATCGCTGAGTTAGCGATGAAGTGGGGATTTTCCTGTACGACCATTTCACGAGTGTACCGTAAACATCAGGAATACGGAAAACATCAAATCTCCGAAATCACTCTCGCCGGAAAAAGAACCTGCAACAACGGGACCAACGACGACTGAAGAGAATCGTTCAACTTGACGGAAGTGAACCCTTCCACAAATTGGTGCAGATTTCAATGCTGGGCGATCAACAAGTGTCAGCGTGCGAACCATCAACAAGCATAATTGATATGGGCATTCGGAGCCTAAAGCCCACTCGTTTACCCTTGATGACTGTGCGACACAAAGCTTTATGCCTGGTCTGGGCATATCAACACCGACTTTCGACTTTTGATAACTGGAAACATGTTGCCTGTTCAGACAAGTCTCTTTTCAAATTGGATCGAGCGGATGGACATGTACGGGTGTGGAGTCAACAGTCCCCTGCATGTCACCAGGGGACTGTTGAAGATGGTGTAGGCTTTGTAATGATGTGGGGCATGTGTAGTTGTAGTGAGCTAGTTAAGAGCGCTATATTAACTGTGTTTAGTATGATGTATTTTTGTAACGTGATGAAGTATTTAACACTAAGCCGTTGCACCGTTCACTCTACGGATCAAAACGGCTACTCAGATATGTTTCGTAAATTCTGCCCTCACCACAATTACGTTTGGCTTCTGATGACTACAGGATCAGTCTTAAACTGGTCACGACTCTTCTGACCTGAGTGGCATGTTCCTGAGTACAGGACTATAGCATAAATCAACTACAATAAAACCAGCACTTTTGAACGTGTACACTATCCCACCACAATTCCTAGGCCGTTCTCCAATTGACGATAGCTTTGGGACCCTGAGGGAAAACTGCGGCAGTTCAGAGAATGATATTCCCATGACTTTCATGGTCATTCCTCAGCTACTCGATGCATCGGACAAACAGGCTACGCACTGAGATTCGTTTACAGTTTCATTGGAAATTGGAAATTTGTGGTAAGGTCTTATAGGAGCAAACTACAGAGGTAGCAGTAGTAGTAGTAGTAGTAGCTTTATTCATCCCTAGATCTCTTTTTACACGGATATACGACATGTCAAAGTATTTACAAGTTCAGACCAATTTAAAATAAGCTAATTCCTATACACATACATTTACAGACTTCTAGTTAGAGACACTCATTAGATTTACTTGTGGTATACAATACTTTTTTTACAAATAAGTTATTAAATAATGTAATACCTCACTGTTCACTCATATCTCACTATCATTCACTGCACATACTATACACACATTTTTTCATAACACTTCACTCACTACACACACACTCGCACACACACACACACACACACACACACACACACACACACACACACACACACACACACAGTGGTGATCTCTGGGTCATTTTCTGTACCGCAACTTTCCATTTGCTGCCCTGAAAACTGAGTCAGCATCGCTCCATAATGAGTGAGATGTTGGGCTCAGAAAGAGGAATAGGTGTTAGTATAGAGCTATGCATAGCTTGGGGGTAGGCTAAGTATTTCTAGAAAGGAAAAAAGAGGGAAGCGATACAAAGTGAAGGTGTTATGTGGAATGTTGGATGTTTTATAATCATTATTATTATTATTTATTTGTACAACATTTTTTATCAAACCCCTACTCTGTTTTATCTACGTAATCCTCAAATGTATAAAATTTATTGCAAACAGGTACTTTTTAGCTGCATTTTTAAATAAGTGTATTTTTACAATTTCTTTAATCCCTTTTGGTAATTTATTGTACAGTATTATTCCTTGGTAGAAAATACTATTTTGGGTTTTATGTTTTTTTTCTTGGTAAATGTAATTTGAGTCTAGGTCTTGTTGCGTTGTCGTGGACAGAGCAGTTTGTGCAGTAATTACCAATGTTATTTTTGATGTGTACAGCTCACTGGTAAATGTATTCACATGGAGCAGTTAAAATCCCCAGCGTTTTGAACAGATCTTTACAATGAGCTCGACTAGTATTTTTGGTTATTACTCTTATGGCTCTTTTCTGGAGTTTGAAAACCGTGTTCATGTTTTGTGCATTTGTTCCCCAAAAAGGAATGCCATAGCTAAGAATTGACTGTACATATGAGTAATATGTAACTAAAAGACACTGCATGTTACACACTGATGATATGATTCTAAAGGCATAACATGCTGATGACATTCTGTTTGCAAGCAGCTTTGTGTGTTCACACCACTTCAACTGAGAATCAATATTAATTCCTAGAAATTTTGCATTTGTTACACAGTCTATAGAGGTGCCATCTACTTTTAATTTAACATTGTCATCTTTCCTCTTCAAACTGAAATTCATGGCATTAGGTTTCTTTGTATTCAATGTCACTTTATTGCTTATTGACTAATCATAAACTTCCTTGAGAGTTTCATTTGCTTTCTGTGCAAGGAGTTCGCCTGTTATCCCAGTGACTATAATATTGCGGTCATTTGCGAAGAGAATTTTTTCACCATGAGTAACACTACAGCGAAAGTCATTAATGTATATCAGGAATAGTATCGGTCCTAATATGCTACCTTGCGGAACCCCAATATTAATGTATTTAGGTTCTGATAAGTGTTTTAGTGGTGGTGGGTAGTGTTTAACGTCCCGTTGACAACGAGGTCATTAGAGACGGAGCGCAAGCTCGGGTTAGGGAAGGATTGAGAAGGAAATCGGCCGTTCCCTTTCAAAGGAACCATCCCGGCATTTGCCTGAAACGATTTAGGGAAATCACGGAAAACCTAAATCAGGATGGCCGGAGACAGGATTGAACCGTCGTCCTCCCGAATGCGAGTCCAGTGTGCTAACCACTGCGCCACCTCGCTCGGTAAAGTGTTTTAGTAAACGTTTAGATGTATTTGCCGTATGTGTTATCTCTACACTTTGTACCCTATCTGCTAGGTATGATCGAAACCAGTCATTAGCTGCCCCTCTTATTCCTAATGCTTCTAGTTTATTTAACAGAATCTTGTGGTCGACTGTATCAAAGGCCTTGGAAAGATCCAAAAATATACCAGTGACACATTCATCTTTATCAAGAGCATCAAGTACACCTTTTGTGAATTCTACTATGGCTGACTCCGTATTTTTGCCACTTTGGAAACCTAACTGTGTTTCACTTAAAACATTGTATTTATTCAGGTAATTCATTAAACTGTCTTTCATAATTGCTAGTATTATTTTTGAGAATGGTGACAACAGGGAAACGGGCCGGTAATTTTCTATGTCTTCCGTATTACCTTTCTTAAGCAAAGGTACAACTCTTGCCTGTTTTAACTGCTCTGGAAATGTCCCTCATGTGAAGGATTCATTTATTATATTTGCTAAGGGGCTTTGAATAATCTCTATGCATTGTTTCAGTACACACATTGGTACTTCATCTAATCCTACTGGCTTTTTATTTTTTAGTTTTTGAACAATTTTATTGACTTCATTCTCTGTTGTTGGAGGTAACATCATTGTATTTAGTGCAACATTATTTACAGGTGTTATATTTGTTTTGGGGAATTTTTACTGTAACTTCTCTGCAATACTTCAAAAATGCTCGTTTGCATAGTTTGCTGTGGATCGTTTATTACCTTATCCCCTCTCTTAGCAGTATGTTATGCTGTGTTTGTGGGCCTCTCCCCGTTTCCTTTTTATAACATCCCAGACTGCTTTGCTTTTATTCTCTGCAATGTATATTATTTTGTCATTAAATGACTTTTTTGTATCAATCAGCACCTTCCTGTAGATCTTTTTGTATCTATGATAGAAACTTAAGAATTCTGGATCATTGCGAATCGTTTTACATTGAACTGAGGTGTTTATGTGTTTGGGAGGACTTTTAATACCTGCTGTTATCCATCTGTTTTTGTGAGATGTTGATACAGACATGCCCGCTTTTGGAAATGCCTTTTCAAAGTTCAATTTAAATAATGTGGAGAATTTAGAGAATTTCATATTCACATTAGTTTCTTTATACACTTCATCCCAGCTTTGTTTTTCTAGTTCTTTTGAAAAATCTTTTATTTTGATTTCTGATAGATGTCGTTCGTAGACTTGTACTTTAGGGAATGATTCGATGCCTTATTTGACTGTTGTTATTTGACAGAGATGGTCTGATAGTCCGAAATCTTTTACAGCTACATCACATATTTCCCTTTCCATATTTGTGGACACATGGTCAATTACTGATGCAGTCATTGTGGTAACCCTTGTTGCACTATTGACCAATAGGGACACGCCTCAACTTTGAAGAATATTTATGAAGGTGCTGCTGGATTCATTTATGATATTAGTGTTGATGTTTATGCCCCCACACAGAATTATGTTGACCTTTGTACTTGAGACTTTATCTATAACTTCTTTTAACTTATTGAAAAAAAGTGTCCACACTACCACTGGTAGATCTATACACACACAAAAAAGGTCTTCAGTCCCTAGGCCTACACACTATTTAATCTAACTTAAACTACCTTACACTATGGGCAACACACACATCCATGCCCGAAGGAGGAATCGACCCTCCGACGGGGGGAGCCGCACGTGCCGTGGCAAGGCGTCCTAGACCGCGCGGCTACCCCGCACGGCTACAATTTTACGCGACATAGCTGGCCGCACAACCTGAGTCTATGAGACCAGAATTTGTAGAATTTCTTTTTTCTTCCATACCTTCTAAAAATCGGACAGAGTCTTCATATTACCTCCACCATCTCTGCGTAACTTACATGCGGAATCTTGCATCTTGCCTCCAGGAGAAACTGGGTAGTCTCCCAGTCCAAACGACTTACAAGAAGATACGTTTTCTGACCACCAGTACGCGATTGCCTACATCTACACCTACATGATTATTCTACAGTTCAAAGTAAGTGGCTGGCAGACGGTTCATCCAACCACCTTCAAGCCATTTCTTTACCGTTCCACTTTCGAAAGGCCTGTCGGAAAAGCGAGCTCTTAAATCTTTCTGTGTGAGCTCTAATTCATCTTATTCTGTTATGGTGGTCGTTTCTCTCTATGTCGGTTGGCGCCAACAAAATATACTCGCAATGGAGGAGAAAGTTAGTGACTGAAATTTCACGAGAAGATCTTGCCGCAACCAAATTAGCCTTTATTTTAATGATTGCCACACCATTTCATGTATCATATACGTGGCAGTCTCTGCTCTACTGGGCGGTACTGTCGCCTGTGATGTGGATCCCACACAGCGCAGCAGATCACCAGAAGAGGGCGGACAAGCGTATTGTAACCAAGCTCTTTAGTAGGCTTGTTGCCCTGCGTTCGGCCAATAAACCGTAGTCTTTGGTTTGCTTTTCTCATATCATTGTCCATGTGATTGTTCCAATTTAATTTATTCGTAACTATAATTCCTAAGCATGTAGTTGAATTTACAGCCTTTATATATTTGTGTGACTTATCGCGTAATCGAAATTTAGAGGATTTATTTTAGTACTCATTTGGATGACTTCATACTTATCATTACTTTGAGTCATTTCCCACATTTCGCACCATATGGATATGTTGTCTAAATCATTTTACAATTGTTTTGGGCTTCTGATGACTTTACTATATGGTAACTGACTGCGTCAACTGCAAACACTCTAAGCGGGCTACTCAGGTTGTCTCCTAACTCGTTTCTATAGATCAGGAACAGGAGAGGGCCTGTAACAGGGGAACATCAGATATTACTTCTGTTTTACTCGATAATTTCCCATCAATTACGAAATGTGACCTTTCTGATAGAAACTCACGGATTTAGTCGTACAACTGAAGCGATACTCCATAGGCATGAAATTTGATTATACGTCGCTTGTGAGGAACCGTGTCAGAAGCCTAAAAACATGAAATCAATTTGCCATCACTTGTCGAAAGTCGATAGCAATCATTACTTCTTATTGTGTATCGCAAATCGACAGAATGGTAGCCGGCCGGAGTGGCCGAGCGGTTCTAGGCGCTACAGTCTGGAACCGCGCGACCGCTACGGTCGTAGGTTCGAATCCTGCCTCGGACATGGATGTGTGAGATGTCCTTAGGTTAGTTAGGTTTAAGTAGTTCCAAGTTCTATGGGACTGATGACTTCAGCAGTTAAGTCCCATAGTGCTCAGAGCCATTTGATCCATTTGACAGAATGGTCAAACAACACTATCCTCGCGTTATCCCAGACAGCGCAAAGACATTGTGCAACGTCATAGTCAGCTCCATAAGGTTCGTGGAATTTTGTCCTTCTAAATTTCACCGTACCCTTTCGAGAACGAATGTAGGTCACTGTTGTCGATGGCCTCCATATCGTGGTAAAGCCAGTCACGTCGGCTAAAACTCCTAGGAGAAATTTGGAATATATGTTGGCTCCATAAACGTGGTTACCAACAGTGACAGTCTCGAACAGAATGATTCTACCGAACGACTTGTCAAAAAGAGCAAGATGTGGCAGACAAACGCGCTACAGGAGATGCACTGCGTCACTAAACAGACGACACTTACGAGTACCTTCCACGTGATACCAACTAACGGGGACAGTGTAATGTATCGAAAAACATTTTGCGCTGTACGTTACGAGTCAGTTGTCGCCTAAATTCATTTTGGATAGATTTACAGTGAAATGTGTGGCTAAACCTTGGGTATCGTAGAATGGTTTATTATGGTGTTATCCTTGTACATTGTTGTAGAGAAAGAGATCGTTTCTATGCGAGAAGCTGCTATTTCCGGTGAAGACAATGCTTCCCGCGAATATGGTTGCGAGTGACGAAGATGGCGTACAACCAGTGTTTGGCCGCTATTCCACGTCACGACGGCGCGAAATCAAGAATTACACTATTGTTAGAAGTGGGCTACTGCTGTTCATTTACTCGGTTTAATGGTTCCAAAAAGGTTGTAATAGCAGTTCAAAATTGGTCTAAGTCTAGTAAAACTAGCTTTCCGTAAATACTCGTCTCTCTAAGTAGTGTTACTGCTCCGGTCAGTTCAGGGCTTCATAAATCGAAGATTTTGAGGACATAAAGGAAGCGCCAACTGTGAAACATGAGAGGGTCAGCTTCGACAGTGGCGCCATCTCGTAATAGCAAGAATGGTGAATGGGCATTGCATAACACTGGCAATGTCTTCGTTCCTCAAACCCCTGTGCAAGGAATCTTAACTTTTAATACAAAACGATACGTACGCAAAATGGCAAGTGGTAAGAATGGGCATTGCATAACACCGGCAATGTCTTCGTTCCTCAAACCCCTGTGCAAGGAATCTTAACTTTTAATACAAAACGATACGTACGCAAAATGGCAAGTGGTAAAATAAAATCCAGCTCGCTTTCCAGATTTATCGTCCGTGCGAGATGTTGTGGCTAACGAAGACTTTCAGCGTTATTTGCTTGTTTTAGAATCCCTTAAGGAAGAATTTCAGCAACGTTTTCAAGATACGACGGCCTTAGAAGACGATCTTGGTGTGTTTTTCTCTCGACATGAAGAGGTTCGTCCCGAACTACAACTAGAAATTACTGACCTGCAGACACGTTCGTCAGGATAGATATTCTCGTTTCCGCAAACAGACTTCTAGAATAATAATCAGAGTTCGGTTTCACGAATGCATGTGAACAACTGTTCTCTGAATTGAAAAGTAATAAGACGCGCATGAGAAACTCATTGTCTGATCGTCATCAAAAATGCACGCTGCGTCTGCGATGCAAAGAACAGTTACTCCGCAAAGACATGCAGTTGTCGAGACGAAAAAGTGCAGAGCAATCGAGAATCTCACCCCTTAATGTCTTCATATTTGTATATCAGCCAACAAAGTAAATTTATAGAAATGTTGCAGTATACGTCAATAAGGTAACTTGATTCGTGGGCATTTTTGGTTATTTATTTCATTTGTAGCATTAATACACTGATAAGTCAGAGCATTATGACAACCGACCTAGTACCGATACAAACCCGTCCAGGCGACAGTAGCGTCACCCGGCAAGGACTGATTGCTAGTCAAACACACCCACGGTCCCTGTACTATAAGTGAGGGTACTGTGCGTGTGCAGAATGGGAAAAAAAGGTTCAAATGGCTCTGAACACTATTGGACTTAACATCTGAGGTCATCAGTCATCAGTCCCCTAGAACTTACAACTACTTAAACCTAAATAACGTAAGGACATCACTCACATCCATGCCCGAGGCAGCATTCGAACCTGCGACCGTAGCGGTCGCGCGGTTCCAGACTGAAGCGCCTAGAACCACTTGGCCACACCGGCCGGCAGAATGGGAAAGGCGCGCGATGTATCTGTTTGACCGAGGGAAGATTGTGATAGCCCGGAGGCACGGCACAAGCATTTCAGAAACTGTAAGATTTGTCGGGTGTTCGAGGAGTGCAGTGGTGAGTGTCTTCAACAGGTGGCGAAGCCAAGGTGAGACCACGTCCAGACGTTATGGGGTTGGGCAGGGCACTCTGGTAAAACAGGACAGAGTGGGAACTGTGGCAGAACTAACATCAGACTTTAATGCTGGGCGGAGTACAAGTGTGTCTGAACGCACAGTTCACCGAACACTTCTAAGGATGGACCACCGCAGACGACGACCCATGCTTGTGCCAATGTTAATACCACGGCATCTGCAACTTCAACAGAAATGGGCCCGTGACCATCGGCACTGGACGTTGGAGCAGTGACAAAGCGTTTCATGCATTGATGACTCCCGATAGCTTCTTCGTCATGCCGATGGGAGAGCGCGAATCCGCCGTTTTCCAGAGGAACAGCTCCCTGACACCTGTACTGAGGAACGGAGGCAAGTAGGCGGCGGCTCCGTCATACTGTTGGAAGCATTCACGTTGGCATCTGCGGGTCCAGAGGTGCTCGTACAAGGCACCATGGCAACCGAGGAGTGCCGTACACTGGTTGCAAAACCACATACATCCCTTCATGACGATCGCGTTTCCCGACGGCAGTGGCACTTTTGAACAAGATAATGCGCCATTTTACAAGACCGGGAGTGTGATGCAGCGGTTAAAAGAACACAGTGGCGAGTTCCAATTGACTTACTAACCCCCCACCCCCCAAATCGCCAGATCTGCATCCGATCGAATACATCTGGGATTTGATTGAACCTGGCGTCAGAGCTAATAGCCCCACTCCCCGGAATTAACAGGAATTAGGTAATTTGTGTGCGCAGATGTTATGCCAACTCCCTCCAGCCATCTTCGAACGCCTCGCTGCTTCCATGCTACGACGCGTCGTCGCTATTATCCGTGCCAAAGGTGGACATACGGGCTATTAGGTAGGTGGTCATAATGTACTGACTGATCAGTGTATTTCATATAGTGATTTCCATGCAGCTGGTCGCGGATTTAAAGTAAGTGAAGAACATGCGACAACAGCTGTTGTGTCCCTCACTCGAGTCTCCAGTCGACTCCCTGTTTTCCGTTCTGTGATCGTAGTGGGGGTTCCGTGCTCGCCGCGCTCCGTGAAGGCGCCCTGCTGCTCACAGCTTGCTCCGCAATCACGTTTGTTGCGAAGCCTTGAGTCAGTTCAACGTTAATATTGAATTACCACTGTTAACTATTCATTCAGGTCTTGGCTGCAGATAAGTACATAATGTCTTACTCTGGTTCCCCAGGATATCGTCAGAAAAATACGCTGAAGAGCCAAAGAAACTGGTACACCTGCCTAATATTGTGTGGGACCCCCGCGAGCACGCTCAAGTACCGCAACACGACGTGGCATGGCCTCGACTAGAAGTAGTACTGGAGGGACCTGACACCATGAATCCTGAAGGGCTGTCCATAAATCCGTAAAAGGACGAGGGGGTGGAGATATCTTCTGAACAGCACCTTGCAAGGCATCCCACATATGCTCAATAACGTTCATGTCTGGGGAGTTTGGTGGCCGGCAAAAGTGTTTAATCTCAAGTGTGTTCCTGGAGTCATTCTGTAGTAATTATGGTGTGTCGCATTGTCCTGTTGGGATTACCCAAGTACTTCGGAATTCAAAATGAGCATGACTGGATGCGGGAGATGAGACAAGACGCTTACGTAGGTGTCAGCTGTTAGAATCCTATCTAGACGTATCCCATATCACTCCAACAACACACCCCACACAATTACAGAGCCTCCACCAGCTTGAACAGTCCCTTGCTGACATGCAGGGTCCATTGATTCATGATGTTGTCTCCATATCGTTACACATCCTCCTGTTCGATACAATTTAAAGTGAGACTCGTCCGACCAGGCAACATGTTTCCAGTTATCATCAGTTCAGGTTTCGACGGGCCCAGGTGAGGCGTAAAGCTTTGTGTCGTGCGGTCATCAAGGGTACACGAGTGGGCCTTCGGCTGCGAAAGCCCATATCGATGATGTTTCGTTGAATGGTTCGCACGTTGACACTTGTTGACGGACGAGCATTGAAATCGGTACCAATTTGCGGAAAGATTGTACTCATGTCGCGTTGAACGATTCTCTTCAGTCGTCGTCGGTCCCGTTCTTGCAGAATCTTTTTCCCGCCGCAACGATGTCGTACACTTGATGTTTTATCAGATTCCTGATATTCAATGTACTCTCGTGAAATGGTCGTACGGGAAAATCTCAACTTCATCACAACCTCGCAGATGCTCTGACCCATCACTCGTGCGTACGATCTCACTTACATCTTGATAATCTGCCATTGTAGCAGTAGCAACCGATCTAACAACTGCGCCAGACACTTGTCCTAAATAGGAGTTGCTTTCCAGCGCCGTATTCTGTCAGTTTATACATCTCTGTATTTGAATACGCATGCCTACTCCAGATTCTTTGGCGCTTCACTGTAGTTCGTTAAATTGTGGAACTTTGTTGCGAATTTGAGCAGCTTTCGAGTCATGCTAGGGCGCCTTTGTTTGTTAGTTTCTTTGTTTACAACATGGTTCATTATACAATCTTTTTTACACTATATGTATGTACACCACTGACCATTAAAATTGCTACACCACGAAGATGACGTGCTACAGACGCGAAATTTAACCGACAGGAAGAAGATGCTGTGATACGCAAATGATTAGCTTTTCAGACCATTCACAAAAGGTTGGCGCCGGTGGCGACACCTACAACGTGCTGACATGAGGAAAGTTTCCAACCGATTTCTCATACAAAAACAGCAGTTGACCGGCGTTGCCTGTTGAAACGTTGTGATGCCTCGTGTAAGGAGGAGGAATGCGTACAATCACGTTTCCGACTTTGATAAGGACCGGTTTGTAGCCTATCGCGATTGCGGTTTATCCTATCGCGACATTGCTGCTCGCGTTGGTCGAGATCCAATGACTGTTAGCAGAATATGAAATCGTTAGGTTCACGAGGGTAATACGGAACGCCGTGCTGGATCCCAACGGCCTCGTATCACTAGCAGTCGAGATGACAGGCATCTTATCCGCATGGCTGTAACGGATCGTGCAGCCACATCTCGATCCCTGAGTCAACAGATGGGGACGTTTGCAAGACAACAACCATCTGCACGAACAGTTCGACGACGTTTGCAGCAGCATGGACTATCAGCTCGGAGAGCATAGCTGCGGTTGCCCTTGACGCTGCATCACAGACAGGAGCGCCTGCGATGGTGTACTCAACGCCGAACCTGGGTGCACGAATGGAAAAACGTCATTTTTTCGGATCAATCCAGGTTCTTTTTACAGCATCATGGTGGTCGCATCCGTGTTATCGACATCGCGGTGAACGCACATTGGAAGCGTGTATTCGTCATTGCCATACTGGCGTATCACGCGGCGAGATGGTATGGGGTGCCATTGGTTACACGTCTCGGTCACCTCTTGTTCGCATTGACGGCACTTTGAAGAGTGGACGTTACATTTCAGATGTGATACGACCCGTGGCTCTACCCTTCATTCGATCCCTGCGAAACCCTACATTTCAGCAGGTCACTACTCTTGATGAACTGTGGTATCGTGTTGAAGCTGCATGGGCAGCTGTACCTGTACACGCCATCCAAGCTCTGTTTGATTCAATGCCCAGGCGTATCAAGGTCGTTATTACGGCCAGAGGTGGTTGTTCTGGGTACTGATTTCTCAGGATCTATGCACCCAAACTGCGTGAAAATGTAATCACATGTCAGTTCTAGTATAAGATATTTGTCCAAAGAATACTCGTTTATCATCTGTATTTCTTCTTGGTGTAGCAATTTCTAATGACCATTAGTGTATGTATGTGTGTGTGTGTGTGTGTGTGTGTGTGTGTAATATTTGTTGCTGCTGCTACTGATGATGACAACGAGAGAAGGGAGAGGGTGAAACCCGGTGCCGGCACATAGCCTCCTCCTCGCGAATAGCACGAAGGGAGCCGCCAAGCTTAAAGTCCACATCCGACGGACGCTGCACCATCAACAGCCTCACATGCTCTCACTTCATGAGACACTACGGAAAGGTTTGATACTTAAACTACGATGTTGACGCAGAGTCTGGCGATCAAAAACTTCACGTTATCACCTCTCCTCCCATAGCCGGCCAAATGCTGCCAGGGGAAATTTGTTCCTACACCAGGATTACAACCTGCTTACCCCAGGTCAAGCCCCACCTCACTAACGTTTCTTAGCGATCCCGGCCACGGAGGAGGGTCTTGTTAGGTCGTGTAGGGCTGGTTTAAATTCTGACGAGGTTTCTATTCGTGAAACGGTATTATCACGAATATTACATGTTCGGGTGACTGTATTTGGTGTCGGCGTAGGTTCCGACTTTGTTCCAGTTTTCGAAACTAGTGGTCTGTACAGATCACTCTCACGGGAGGAGTGGATTCTGAATATCGATTGTTGTTTTATGAGGTAGATCGTGGAATCATTCACGTGCTATTGGACATGACCTAGATAATTAGTTCTAAAACGTTTGGAACTCATGATAATTTACAGATAGTACGCTATTTCACAAGATGTATCTCCAATATACAGGGTGTTACAAAAAGGTACGGCCATACTTTCAGGAAACATTCCTCACACACAAATAAGGAAATATTATGTGAACAAGTGGCCAGAAACGCTAAATTTCCATGTTAGAGCTCATTTTAGTTTCGTCTGTATGTACTGTACTTCCTCGATTCACCGCCAGTTGGCCCAATTGAAGGAAGGTAATGTTGACTTCGGTGCTTGTGTTGACATGCGACTCATTGCCCTACAGTACTAGCATCAAGCACATCTGTAAGTAGCATCAACAGGTTAGCGTTCATCACGAACGTGGTTTTGCAGTCAGTGCAATGTTTACAAATACGGAGTTGGCCGATGCCCATTTGATGTATGGATTAGCACGGGGCAATAGCCGTGGCGCGGTACGTTTGTATCGAGACAGATTTCCAGAACGAAGGTGTCCCGACAGGAACACGTTCGAAGCAATTGATCGGCGTCTTAGGGAGCACGGAACATTCCAGCCTATGACTCGCTACTGGGGAAGACCTAGAACGACTAGGACACTTGCAATGGACGAGGAAATTCTTCGTGCAGTTGATGATAACCTTAATGTCAGCGTCAGAGAAGTTGCTGCTGTACAATGTAACGTTGACCACGTCACTGTATGGAGAGTGCTACGGGAGAACCAGTTGTTTCCGTACCATGTACAGCGTGTGCAGGCACTATTGTAAGTAGGCTGTTTAGGTTTTTATATTGGTAACGCCATGTAGCGCTCTGTATGAAAATCACTGGCTGGGCTGTGTGCAGTCTGTGGCTGGGTGTCATTGTTGTAATATTCGCTATTGTAGTGTTGGGCAGTTGGCTGTTAACAGCGTGTAGCGTTGCGCAGTTGGAGGTGAGCCGCCAGCAGTGGTGGATGTGGGGAGAGAGATGGCGGAAATTTGAGAGCCGATGATTTGGACGTGTATCCATCAGAGACAATACATTTGTAAGACTGGATGTCTTGAACTGCTATATATATTATGACTTTTGAACACTATTGAGGTAAATACATTGTTTGTTCTCTATCAAAATCTTTCATTTGCTCAAAAAAATTGTTCAAATGGCTCTGAGCACTATGGGACTCAACTGCTGAGGTCATTTGTCCCCTAGAACTTAGAACTAGTTAAACCTAACTAACCTAAGGACATCACAAACATCCATGCCCGAGGCAGGATGCGAACCTGCGACCGTAGCGGTCTTGCGGTTCCAGACTGCAGCGCCTTTAACCGCACGGCCACTTCGGCCGGCTTTCATTTGCTAACTATGCCTATCAGTAGTTAGTGCCTTCAGTAGTTTGAATCTTTTATTTAGCTGGCAGTAGTGGCGCTCGTTGTATTGCAGTAGTTCGAGTAACGAAGATTTTTGTGAGGTAAGTGATTTCTGAAAGGTATAGTTTAATGTTAGTCAGGGCCATTCTTTTGTAGGGATTATTGAAAGTAAGATTCCGTTGCGCTAAAAATATTGTGTGTCAGTTTAAGCACAGTCATGTATAATTGTTCTAAGGGGACGTTTCATATGTTGACCCTTAGCCGAGGATGCCTCACTGGAATCTTCTGATTTTTTCTTGTAGTTTGGGAAATTAGTGTAGCTTTTGTTTATTGCTGGCGCGTAATTGTAGAGAGAATCTCCTTTGTAGTTGCAGTCTTTCATTGTTGTACAGTAAAACAGTTGTGGCATGCATGTAGATTTGCACCAAGTATTTCGCAGCTGCGCTTGCGATTAACTAGATATTATTTTCAGTGCTATGTTACTGTATTTTCTTATTTTTGCTCTTCAAATTGTCCTTTTGTGTGTTATCGTGTGAAATATTGTGACAATTATGGCGTGTGAAAAACGTAATACTAGACTCCAAAGTAAACTGAAAAATGACAGTGAAGACGAAAGCAGTGTGTTAGCGCCACAGTGTAATGAATTAACTAATGTTCAACATAGTAATTTGGTAATTGTGCATAGGGAAATGGAGCGGGCGGCAAACAATGGTGTAGACAGTGAAACAATTAGTGAACAGGGAAGCATTATCGATCGATTGGGTGGCAACAACCCACCTCAGGAATCGGGAATGACAGGACACAATTTTGCAAATACTGCAGATTCAGGTTTTGGGTCTTCACCGTTTTCTCAAATAAGTCAAGACACATTTTCTACTTGTCAAAATGTGAATGTTGCAATTGCAACTTCACTGCCGAAAAGCACTGAGGAACATGTTTCAGACACCAGTGCATTGTTATTACACTTAATGCAACAAATGGGACAAAGGCTACAAAAGTTAGACACAATGGAACAAAATCTTCAAAAGTTAGACACAATGGGACAAAATCTTCAAACGTTAGACACAATGGAACAACACCAGAGACAAACACAGCAACAGTTAGACGCAATGGAACAAAATCTTCACACCACGCTTGAACTAACACGTGAAGATTAAACTACTGAGTTACATAAAATCGAATCGACATGTCAAAAGGTCTGTAATGACGTAAAAACACAAATTTGTGAGCTTTTACAACCTATTTTTTCGCGGCATGAAAATACATTACAGAATCACAAAGCAGCCATAAAAGAACTGCAAACTATTGTTCATGAAAAAAAATTTACTCAGTTGCATCTACCGATTCGGTTATGCAACTTGCAAAAACTCAGGAAAACTTAAAGGACACAGTAGATACTATTTCAACACAAATGGACACTCTCAACCTTGGTTCAGAAAAACACACTGAGGAAATAAGTACACTATCGCAGAAAGTAGCCGAACTTTCGGATCAGTTCTCTAACTAATCTACAAAGGTAGATGATGATCTGAATGACACAAGACCTGTAGCCATCACTGACACAGAAGAGTATGAACAAATTAAGAAATTCAAACAAAATCAGAATCAAATTAACACGGAACAGAAAAGAGAAATCCGGGAAGTACAAGATCAGTTGGCACAAGTAATACAAAAATTACATATTTCAGAGGACACTCGGGTTCCAACACGGGAAGAGGGACTTAGAAATACGGAAAAGCCGCAAAATAATAACTCACGGCATTTCGGAAGTTATGAAAGAAATTGGCAATGTGCACCGAATTTTGAGATGGAACAGCCGACACGACGTAACAATGACCGATATGCGACTCGCCGACACGATGATTTTGACTATAAGCTGTTCATTACTACACGTAAATTCAAAACATTTAAGAATTCTGGCAACGACATTCATCCACAAGCGTGGCTCCATCAATTCTCTCATTGTTTTCCTCCCAACTGGTCATTAGAGCACAGATTAGAATTTATGTATGGCTATTTAGAGAATGAACCAGTTCTAAGAATGCGATCGGTCATTCACGATTGCCACAGTGAAGGAGAATTTTACCATGCCTTCCTCTCAGCATATTGGTCTCAAGCCACACAAGACCGAATAAAGCATAGCATCATAATGATGAATCATTTCGAACAATCTGAATTTTCCAGTCTTGTGAAATATTTTGAAGACATGTTGCACAAGAAACCCATACATCCCCTCAGAACTCATCCGCATTTGCTTAATCAAGTTACCTGAACATTTACGACATATTATTTTGACAGGGCGCTCCAAAGACGACATTGAAGCTTTTCAGGGACTCTTACAAGAATTATAAATTGACACTGACAATCGCGGAACGCGAAAACAGGAACACAACAATTACAGGTCACATCCGTCGCAATTCCGCGATGAAAGAAATAATAACTGCACACGACAAGGCTATTCTCACAACACAAATCGTGACCAAAACACACCACCCGTATGACAACCGTTGGCAGAGTAGTAATAATTACAGGGAAAGATCACCTCTCCGTGGTAGTGACTATCACAGAGACAATCAGAGAAACAGACAATATGGGAACCAAAATAATTATTATCAAGGGAGACAGAATAGACGCAACGGTCCAGCGTGCAGTTACTATTCAGGGAGAAATTCTCCACCACGTGACCAACAAGAAAGAAACTATGGAATCTACCAACATGACGACAGACGATATGATCGTAGCGACAGACCTGAATTGCATCAGAACTGGCAGGATTCAAACAGGGCAGGGCCCTCTCGACAAGGTGAATTTGTAGAAGTTAGGTCTCCAAATCCCAATAACGACGCGCGCCAACAAAGAGACAATAGGCAATGACTCACACCGCTGACAGTCACAAAACGTACTTCCGAAACTGACGACGCAGCTGCCGTAGCTAGAAATGGAAGACATTAGGGACATCTTACTCCAGGAACACGACGTAAAACATAACAACATTGTATAACCTGTGATTCACATTACAGTAAATGACGTAAAATTTACGGCAGTACTTGACTCTGGCAGTCCCATTTCAATAATTAATGAAACAGCTTTTAGCAAATGCAACAAATCGAACGATTGCCCCACACTTCCTTTACATAAGATTAGATTACAAGGTGCAATTTTTGGAAAAAGTGTAGATGTACGCCAACAAATCAACTCAGAATTCTTTTGTTAAAGTCGCAGCTTCTCTATGAACTTTCTTATTGTTCCATTATTGTGGACGGAAATTATATTGGGAGTAGACTTTTTGAATGAATACAAAGCAATCTTAAACTTTCACGGGGCTGAAATAAGTTTAGAGTAAGAAGGTAAGTCAATAGCTTTTAAATTTGAAGATTGGCTCTCAAACCATGAGAATTAATCGGCTTTACCTCCTGTTAGACAACAGTTCAGAATTTTCGACGGAACTTGACACTAACAATCAGTCTGCAAGTACTGACAGGGATGATATCGATGGCGCATTTGATACTAATGAGTTAATTCAGAATAAAATTCAAACAATTGAGAACTGTAATGACACTGATAGGCAGGACATTTTTGAGATTTTACGAGCACATTCCATAGTTTTTACTCACAAAACAGGAACAACCAAGGGATTTCAATACCAATTTCGTGTTCGTGAGCATACTAAATTTTGTGTTAGACCCTACGTAATTCCGGCACATTATAGGGACCGTGTTAGAACAGAAATACAATCTACGCTTGACGAGGGCATTCTTGAGCCTGCAGTAAGCTCATACAACAATCCATTACATATTGTTGAGAAAGAAAATGGATCGATCAGGCTTGTATTAGATTCGAGACAAATCAATACTATCATCATTCCTGAAACAGACAGGACGCAAACGTTGGAAGAACTTCTTCAAAATGTTAATGGTGTAAAAGTGTTGTCTTCTATTGATCTCAGATCCAGCTTTTATCAGATCGAACTTCATCCAGAATGTAGAAAATACACAGCTTTTCTTTGTTTCGGCGTTTGTTATCAATTTCGGAAACTTCCTTTTGGTTTGAACATTTCTTCGGCAGCATTCATTCGCGGGCTTAATTCCATATTACCTGATTTCTTAAAACGTCACATCACCTTATATGTGGATGATATTTTAATAGCAGAAGCCTTATGGGAACAACATAATTGCATCCTTAACAGTTTGTTACGTATTTTTGCAGAATCTGGAATTACAGTTAACTTGGAAAAGTTTGAATTCGGTAGGTCAAAGGTGAGGTTTTTGGGACATATTATTTCTTCTGAAGGCATTCAGCCGGATCCTGAAAAGTTAGAAGCAATCAGAGCCATTCCAGTTCCATCCACAAAAAAACAAGTCCGCAGTTTTCTTGGTCTCGTAAATTTTTATCGTCGTTTTCTGAATATGTAAATTCTAGTGACACCAAAACTTTGTTCTCTCACTGGAAAAAATATTATTTGGAACTGGGATGTACGAGCACAGTTGGAATTCAATTCTTTGAAAGAATCGCTACTTAAAGCGCCAATACTATCTCATCCAGATCAGTCACAAGATTTGTGCCTTAGCACGGATTCTTCTAAAGTCTGTCTTGGTGCCCATTTACTTCAAGAAGCCATAGAAAACCATTGCTTTTGCTAGCCGAGTGCTAACAAAATCTGAAAAAAATTATTTCGTTACAGAATTAGAAGCTTTAGCTATCGTTTGGTCATTTAACAAATACCGTTTCTTTCTTTCTCGTAAGCACGTAAAAGTATACAGTGATCATCGTGCATTACAACTTCTTATGTCTTCAAAATTAAATCATGACAGGTTAAAACGTTTGGCATTGTTTCTGCAAGAATTCCACTTCACAATAGTCTACATTCCCGGCAAGGAGAACATTGTTGCGGACGCACTGTCACGCGCACCGGCTGGGCTTGAGAAAAGTAACACAGAAGGCAACCTCGAGAAAAATTGCAGTATTCTTTACATTCAGAAAGTCGCCTTTGAAAACATCATCACCACATCTTTAAAGGATATTGATCATTAACAAGATAACGATCCGATTTGGAAAGACATCGAAAGTAAATGGCATGAAAAGACACACACACAGATTCGGCATTATTATCTGGTTAGAAACAACATACTGTTCGAACGCTGCACTGTTGATGACAATCTACGGGTACTTTGCATTCCTGACGATTTTGTTAATAAGCTCATTTGGTACATTCATACAGCTATGCACATTTTGGTCCACGAAAATGTTATCATATTCATCGGACGACTTGTTATTTTAACAATGTGGAAAAGAGAATTCGAAGAGTCTTGTCTATTTGTAAACTTTGTCAAAAGGCTAAACCATCTGCTGTCTCACATCGTGCTCCGTTGTTTCCTATGATTCCTTCTAAATTAAAAGAATTTGCTGCTGTTGATCTCTTGGGACCCCTTGTCAGAACATCGAATGGATTTTCGTACGTTCTAGTCGCTGTTGAACTTACTTCAATATTTGTTTCTTTCACTCCGTTACGTAAAGCCACTGGACAGTCTGTATCCAACGCCTTTGTTAAAAATTTCTTACGTGAAGTTGGACACGTTAGTACAGTCACTTCAGATAACGGACCTCAATTCAGATCTGCTGTTTGGTCACGCATGCTTTGGAACCATAAAATCAAACCTGTTTTTATTTTATTGTGCTCACCACATTGTAACCCGTCTGAACGGATTATGAAAGAAATCAATAAGCTTTGCAGACTTTATTATCACAGAAAGCATCAGCATTGGGACAGATATTTACACTTATTTCAAAACGTGCTGAATGAAATGCCTCATGACTCCACTGCTTTTCTACCTATTCTTGTACTGAAGAATAAAGAACCACCGAACAGAATCAGAGAGCTTGTACCTTTTCCGAATACACGTAAACTTCGACACAAAGACATAATTGATTAGGCTATTAAAAATATAAATTCTGCTCCAGACAAAAGGAGAAAACTACACGGTAAAGCAAATGCAAAGAAACTTTATATTGGTCAGAAAGTTCTCATTAAAGCTCATTCATTGTCACATAAGAAGAAACACTTGACTCACAAATTCTTTCTAGTTTACAATGGACCTTACAGAATCCAACATATACCACATGATAATTGCGTTGAATTTGAAACTCTGTGTACTGGGAAGAGTAAAGGTTTACACCACATTTCACATGTAAAACCGTTTATTGAAAAATAATCTGCAATGTTTGAAGTTAAATATCCAGTCAAGAACCAAGAGAACTTATTTAAACAGAAATTACGAATGCATTGTTATAGTGAACAGATGACACAGTGTTGTTATTTGTATATTCTTGCTTGTTAGTTGCACGATCATGTAACGACTATAAGGCTCACATACTTAGAACATATACCGGCACTGCTAATGAGATTTTAGTGCAACATTTTGGTTTACTTGAAAAGACATTCTTTATTTGAAGTACTTGAATGACTTAGCATTTGGTTTCTTTGACAGCTACACAATTATATCACGACTCTACTAATGTGTGACACAACTTACATTGTTGCTTTTGTGCTGTATCTGCTTTATATCTGCACAGTTTTTCTGAATTCTTCTGGAAAGTAAAACATGTTTTAGTAGTAACTTTGTGGTATAGCTACAATAAGACAGTCTTTTCTTTGTAGCACAACAATACGTTACAGTGTAGTACTTTCTTGATCACGGTACTGTACATAATAACTACGATATCTAAACGCATAGCATTTCGCATTTGTTTATTACGAGGTAAGTACATTGACTTCCACAGAACTTTGCTTACAGACGACGATAATTACGACACTTGGCACATTTTTTACCCTTAAGTAATGACAGAGATTATGTTACAACAAGACGCACAATTTAGTGCTACAGGACACGCATTTGAGTGATTAATTTTGTACTTAAAACATATATTTTTAAAGATTTTTGAATTAGAAAGAAAGTTTCCGTGATACATTTCATTCCATTGCTGTATTCTGTAACACCTGAGGGTATAATTACATTAATCCTCAGGAGGGTACACGCCTACTTTGAGTACCATGTGTTTGGCAAGCACAAGGAGCCCTAGCTAATATGGTATTTACTTATGCAACTTTACACAACGGTACCATATTTCTCTAACATAGAATTACACAGCTGATTATTTAACAGAGAAACAAACATTTTTTTTACTACATCAGTGACACATGTTTACACAATTACACAGTTGGATAACTTCACACTTATGAAACTGTATTTTGTTTGTACTGTGGGAACTGTTCATATTTTTTTCGGAACCATTGTGATACTATGAGATCTTTGAATGATGTGTTTGATATTCGAACATGATTTTTAAAGTACGTTTGAGGTAAATGACACCATTTAAATGAGCAGAGAATTTTTTTACGTTTTGAAATTATTGCAGAAAGCTACGACGTTTTAGAGATTTGACTGAGGTGTTATGATGATATTTTTTCGACGACGATGTGTATTATTCTGCTGAGGTATGTTTATGATCAATAAGCTGATGCTATATGAGGAATTTGATTATGCTAGGTATTTATTATGATGAAATATTTAAGAAGTGTCGACGAATATACACTCCAGGAAATTGAAATAAGAACACCGTGAATTCATTGTCCCAGGAAGGGGAATTCCTGGGGTCAGATACATCACATGATCACACTGACAGAACCACAGGCACATAGACACAGGCAACAGAGCATGCACCATGTCGGCACTAGTACAGTGTATATCCACCTTTCACAGCAACGCAGGCTGCTATTCTCCCATGGAGACGATCGTAGAGATGCTGGATGTAGTCCTGTGGAACGACTTGCCATGCCATTTCCACCTGGCGCCTCAGTTGGACCAGCGTTCGTGCTGGACGTGCAGACCGCGTGAGACGACGCTTCATCCAGTCCCAAACATGCTCAATGAGGGACAGATCCGGAGATCTTGCTGGCCAGGGTAGTTGACTTACACCTTCTAGAGCACGTTGGGTGGCACGGGATACATGCGGACGTGCATTGTCCTGTTGGAACAGCAAGTTCCCTTGCCGGTCTAGGAATGGTAGAACGATGGGTTCGACGACGGTTTTGATGTACTGTGCACTATTCAGTGTCCCTTCGACGATCACCAGTGGTGTACGGCCAGCGTAGGAGATCGCTCCCCACACCATGATGCCGGGTGTTGGCCCTGTGTGCCTCGGTCGTATGCAGTCCTGATTGTGGCGCTCACCTGCACGGCGCCAAACACGCATACGACCATCATTGGCACCAAGGAAGAAGCGACTCTCATCGCTGAAGACGACACGTCTCCATTCGTCCCTCCATTCACGCCTGTCGCGACACCACTGGAGGCGGGCTGCACGATATTGGGGCGTGAGCGGAAGACGGCCTAACGGTGTGCGGGACCGTAGCCCAGCTTCATGGAGACGGTTGCGAATGGTCCTCGCCGATACCCCAGGAGCAACAGTGTCCCTAATTTGCTGGGAAGTGGCGGTGCGGTCCCCTACGGCACTGCGTAGGATTCTACGGTCTTGGCATGCATCCGTGCGTTGCTGCGGTCCGGTCCCAGGTCGACGGGCACGTGCACCTTCCGCCGACCACTGGCGACAACATCGATGTACTGTGGAGACCTCACGCCCCACGTGTTGAGCAATTCGGCGGTACGTCCACCCGGCCTCCCGCATGCCCACTATACGCCCTCGCTCAAAGTCCGTCAACTGCACATACGGTTCACGTCCACGCTGTCGCGGCATGCTACCAGTGTTAAAGACTGTGATGGAGCTCCGTATGCCACGGCAAACTGGCTGACACTGACGGCGGCGGTGCACAAATGCTGCGCAGCTAGCGCCATTCGACGGCCAACACTGCGGTTCCTGGTGTGTCCACTGTGCCGTGCGTGTGATCATTGCTTGTACAGCCCTCTCGCAGTGTCCGGAGCAAGTACGGTGGGTCTGACACACCGGTGTCAATGTGTTCTTTTTTCCATTTCCAGGAGTGTATATATATGTGTAATAAGGTAAGGAATAATAAGTAGTGGTTAGGGACTCTGACTTGTGAAAAAGGATGTTGGAAACCAAGAATCGTACTTTAAGAGTTATGAAATGTATGTAAATGCGTGAATGTATCACAATGCTGACGAAAATTTTTTGGACACTGTTATATTTATAGGATTTTGTTTCTACAGATTTGTACCGCAAATATTACGACCTGTGAAATTTTATTTGTATCCAATTGTCACTGTAGCGGAAACTGATGTCGTAAATATTTCGGTAAGAAAGGTAGGTCACTGTAAGCACCCAGCTGCACGACAGTCACCTGGGAAAAAGCTGTGTGTGCCTTTCAGAGGCACAGGTGGAAAAAAGGAGAGGCCATTAACCTCACTATTGACATTACATTCTAGAAAGCATCGCCAATACGACACGCTCATTACTTGGAAACATATCATACTTTGTGCTACTTACTGAAATGCTTATGAACTTATGAGAAATATTCTTACATCTGCACACCTTATTATGACAAGTGTCTTTCTACGAGAGTTGAGAGAATTTCTACTAACTTATGAAATGCCACATGACTATTGAATGATATTTTTATGCTTTGCTTTAGATAGTTGCTTATTTCATTTGATATCTGTTTTCCAGCTGTGTTGCAGCATTAGTTTTATAAAATAAAATTAAATGCATTTGCTCATGTGAACACTTCCTGTCAACATATCTATTAAATAATAATTTTACGATCCACAAGATTCGAAAAAGGATCCCTTGGAATGGAAAGAACAATAAGAAGGGATTAATAACAGTAACTGCATAAATAATTTTCTTTTCAACTACTTGGTAATTTTTTTGGTAGAGTAAGTTATTGTGATACATCACTCTAGTGTTAAGATGTGACATAGGTATTAAACATGACCATTTCTACTGTAATATTTTTTCTGCTTGAGCTTTGTGATGTTTAGATATTAGTTATTGCATTTGCTGCTGCTGTTTGCCAGGCATAGTGCTACTAAATTTCACTTTGTATTACCCTGTGAAGCCAGTTTTACTACTAATTTATTTTTCTTTTTGCTGCACATTGGCTCATATTAGTGATAATGTTGCATTTGCTCTCCAAATTTAGATTTCCTGCTGCTTGCTTTGCCAACTTGCATTTTTTTGTCATTGCTGTTTGTGTTAATTGTTTTGTGCTGCTGCATTGCCTCGTCCCTTAGTTTAGCATCTGAGCTCAGTAGATTTAAGTTAGCTTAAGATGGGGTAGGCTATATAAGAGAACGAGTTGTGATGAATTGGAAGAAATGCATTGAGAAGTTATATGAAAAAGATTTGGGCCAAAATGAGTATTGTACACCGAGAAATAATTTTTGAAAGAGGATATGAACATAACAGTAGGGTTTAGGGACAACAGGTTTAGGTAGGATTTTCTCGGAAATAAATGATGAGGTAAAATAATGGAAAATAAATAATGAGGTAAGAAATATATGAACACATAAATACAGAAAGCATGCTTGGAGAGGATTTTTTTTTGGGTGGAAAAAAATGTTGAAGTAAGATGAAAAATCTATGGAATGAAGTTTTGGGTTGGACTGCAGTACCAAATGTTACACTGAAAATAAACCCTACCCTTTCCTCTTGTGTTATTCTGCTATGTGTTTGTGTACTCTTGTATATTTGTGTTTTTCCTGCCTTTATGTGTTTAGCTGACATGAGTAATGTTGTGGAATTTTTCTAATAATATGTTATTTTCTTTGTAAAGAGGCTTAGACATTATTTATTCTGTTTTGTTTTAATGCTCATGTGTGAAGTTGATGTTTCAAAAGTTATTCTGATCTTGTATGTATTTACTTATGTCATAATTCCTGTAACACTGATGAATATGTTTATTTCTATTGTTTTGCAAAGCCTGTATTACTACAAATGTTATCTGTATTATTATGTTTTAATGATGTATTTTGTACCTTTGTTATTGTATTCTTATGTTATAAAATTGTAATTGACACCAGTTCATCAAATTAAGTAACTTGTAAGTTAGATTTCACTGCACACATTTCTGTTGGTCATAGTATATGGACAATATGTCAGAAGTAGGGACTGTCAGTGTTTGGACGTGTATTAATAATTCAGCAAGGGACTGGTTAACAGCATTGCTGGTTCTAAGGGCAATTCCAAAAACTTCGTGAGTGCACAAGCGGCGGTTTATGGAGTTGCGATATTATCTGCAAAACACTTCGATGGTGATTTTGCACCTGCACAGTCGCAACAGATGGCTGCTGGCCGTCTCCACAAGGACTGAAATGGGTCTGCACCTCTGATGGCCCACCAATACCATACTCTCTACCAGGACTACAGTGGGTCTGCTCTGTGATGACCTACCCACCAATATTCTTCAAAACTTCGACTGATTCTGTGGTGGGTTTGCTCTGTTGTGGCCCATTACTTGTTTGCATGTCAAGAGTCAGCACTGTCTTTCCGTTGGAAGGACAACACTACTTCTTCAAGGCAGCATGGCAATCCACTACTTCCGTGCGCATTTTCTTTTACTGCTCAGACTTTGACAAAAAAAAAAAAACACTGCAATTTTACTGTGATGAATGATCAGGACTGTGTTTATGGACTGTGAGAAAATTTTAGCTTTTGACCATCATTGTATCAATAAGTGTGTGCATTTAATATCTTTGTTATTGTAATTATGAAAATTTTTTAAAATCTGTATTGGCCAATGCCAAAAAACATTTGTAAAATTTTTTTGTGGAGAGCATGGGGGCTGTGTAAGTAGGCTGTTTAGGTTTTTATATTGGTAACGCCACGCAGCGCTCTGTATGAAAATCACTGGCTGTGCTGTGTGCAGTCTGTGGCTGGGTGGCATTGTTGTAATATTCGCTATTGTAGTGTTGGGCAGTTGGCTGTTAACAGCGTGTAGCGTTGTGCAGTTGGAGGTGAGCCACCAGCAGTGGTGAATGTGAGGAGAGAGATGGCGGAAATTTGAGAGCCGATGATTTGGACGTGTGTCCATCAGAGACAATACATTTGTAAGACTGGATGTCATGAACTGCTATATATATTATGACTTTTGAACACTATTAAGGTAAATACATTGTTTTTTCTCTATCAAAATCTTTCATTTGCTAACTATGCCTATCAGTAGTTAGTGCCTTCAGTAGTTTGAATCTTTTATTTAGCTGGCAGTAGTGGCGCTCGCTGTATTGCAGTAGTTCGAGTAACGAAGATTTTTGTGAGGTAAGTGATTTGTGAAAGGTATAGTTTAATGTTAGTGAGGGCCATTTTTTTGTAGGGATTATTGAAACTAAGATTCCGTTGCGCTAAAATATTGTGTGTCAGTTTAAGCACAGTCATGTATAATTGTTCTAAGGGGACGTCTCACTATCAGCTGCTGATTGGCCTCCACGGGCACACTTCTGCGACTGGTTCATCCAATAATGCGTCAATCCTCATTTCAGTGCAAATATTCTCTTTACGGATGAGGCTTCATTCCAACGTGATCAAATTGTAAATTTTCACAATCAACATGTGTGGGCTGACGAGAATCCGCACGCAATTGTGCAATCACTTCATCAACACAGATTTTCTGTGAACGTTCGGCAAGTCATGGTTGGTGATGTCTTGATTGGGCCCCATGTTCTTCCACCTACGCTCAGTGGAGCACGTTATCATGATTTCATACAGGATACTCTGTGCCGCTAGAACATGTGCCTTTACAAGTACGACACAACATGTGGTTCATGCACGATGGAGCTTCAGATATATTCTTTTAGACTGATATCAAAAGTAATATTAACAGCTAATAATATAAAAGAGAACTGAAGTATAGCAGTGACAGCTTTGAAAATAGTTACTTTGATGAGTGAAAAGGATAAAAAATGAGAAGAGCACATATTTTTTTTATTTTAGTAATAGAATATTAGAAAAAAGTAGTACTTACGAGTTACGAAAACGGTCAATGCTATATCACTTACTGGTAGTTAGATCGTTGTTCCTGAGATTTAATTTACTCTGAACATGGAACAAGTCCGGACAATACGGAAAAGGATATAGTAAGTAAATGTGCTTAATTTAGCTTGTGTGTGACCACATAGCAAATTTTGACTGCTTATTGACTGCAAATAATCTATACTTTGTTGGTGGAAGTTATTATAGTCAGAGATATAACACCAGACGAATATGCGCAATGCGAATAGTTCGCAATACTCTCTCAAGTTATTTACGCAGGGTAAACAGATTTTACGCTACGCACATAATAACATAGTATTTGTATTTGACAGTGTAAGCTTATCGTAGAATAAATTTCACACGAAACTCCCTTTTTAGGTACAAAAGTAAGCCTTCTTCAAAGGGTTAATTGAGTTTATTGGTGTTTGACATTGTACAGCTAACAGGTGTCCATTTGTAGATTTGGACTGGTAGCAGTATTTCACTGAAAGAAAGTAAGTGAGCGCCTAGCGCTTTGGAAAGGAATGTTATCGTAAGGAATTAATAAACAATACAGCACACTTCTGCATGGCGGGAAGTTGTTGGTGGTTCGTACTTCCAGAATAGTTATTGATGAAGTAATTAATACAAGAACTTTTGCCATCCTTGTAATTTTATAATCCAAGGAGTTTATTCAATAACAAGTATCAGCAATCTAACGTAAAACTCCTTAACCGAAGTCAGATGAAGTTAGCAAATTGGTTGCTGTTAAGTACCGTTAAGTGTTATCGTGTTAAGAGGGAGAGACGGTTCCACCTTTTGCATCACCATTCCTTTGTCGACCCATTACAAAAGCTCAGCCGAGAGCGCACATCCACTCTCCGATAATCTTTCTGGCCACAGGACGAAGTGCTTGTCAGCTCGTGTGGGGTTCAATACAAATAGATACTCAGTATTATTTCTGAAACTGTGAAGTACACTACTGGCCATTGCTACACCACAAAGATGACGTCCTACAGACGCGAAATTTAACCAATCGGAAGAAGATGCTGTGATATGCAAATTATTAGCTTTTCAGACCATTCACACAAGGTTCGCGCCGGTGGTGACACCTATAACGTGCTGACATGAGGAAAGTTTCCAACCGATTTCACATATACAAACAGCAGCTGACTGGCGTTGCCTGCTGAAACGTTGTTGTAATGCCTCATGGAAGGAGGAGAAATGCGTGCCATCACGTTTCCGACTTTGATGAAGGTCGGATTGTAGCCTATCGCGATTGCGGTTTATCGTATCGTGACACTGCTGCTCGCGTTGGTGAAGATCCAATGACTGTCAGCAGAACATGGAATCGGTGGGTTCAGGAGGGTAATACGGAACGCCTTGCTGGATCCCAACGGCCTCGTATCACTAGTAGTCGAGATGACTGGCATCTTATCCGCATGGCTGTAACGGATCGTGCAGCCGCGTCTCGATCCCTGAGTCAACAGATGGGGACGTTTGCACGACAACAACCATCTGCACGAACAGTTCGACAACGTTTGCAGCAGCGTGAACTATCAGCTTGGAGACCATGGCTGCGGTTACCCTTGACGCTGCATCACAGACAGGAGCGCCTGCGATGGTGTACTCAACGACGAAATTGGGTGCACGAATGGTAAAACGTCATTTTTTCCGATGGATCCACGTTCTGTTTACAGCATCAGGATGGTCGCATCCGTGTTTGGCGACATCGCTCTGAACGCACATTGGAAGCGTGTATTCGTCATCGCCATACTGGCGTATCACCCGGGCGTGATGGTATGGGGTGCCATTGGTTAGACATCTCGGTCACCTCTTGTTTGCATTGACGGCACTCTAACAGTGGACGTTACATTTCAGATGTGTTACGACCCGTGGTTCTACCCTTCATTCGATCCCTGTGAAACCCTACATTTGAGCAGGATAATGCACGATCGCATGTTGCAGGTCCTGTACGGGTCTTTCTGGATACAGAAAATGTTCGACTGCTGCCCTGGCCAGCACATTCTACAGATCTCTCACCAATTGAAAACGTCTGGTCAACGGTGGCCGAGCAACTGGTTCGTCAGAATACGCCAGTCACTACCCTTGTTGAATTGTGGTATCGTGTTGAAGCTGCATGGGCAGCTGTACCTGTACACGCCACACAAGCTCTGTTTGACTCAGTGCCCAGTCGTATCAAGGCCTTAGTTACGGCCAGAGGCGGTTGTTCTGGCTACTGATTTCTTAGGATCTATGCACCCAAATTGCCTGAAAATTTACTCACATATCAGTTCTAGTATAACATATTTGTCCAATGAATACCCGTTTATCATCTGCATTTCTTCTTGGTGTAGCAATTTTAATGGCCAGTAGTGTAAATTAAAGATTTTGGTTCTACGTCTTAAGGGATATCGTAGCACCTCTTCATCCTGATACAGTAAGAAAATTTCTCTGTCGTGGGTGGTTTACCTACACTGTTGAATGTCCAGACAGCCACAGCACAGAGAGCGGCGTTTCACGTCGTATCTTCCCCAACACGCCCACGAACATAACAATCGTTTCGTGGTCGATTTCTGCTTCAGTCTGGAAGTGGAGTTTTAGGAGTTGCCACATACAGAGGCTCATGACAGCACTTGTGACGTAACATTACCAAATGGTTCAATTGGCTCTGAGCACTATGGGACTTAACATCTCAGGTCATCAGTCCCCTAAAACTTAGAACTACTTAAACCTGACTAACCTAAGGACATCACACACATCCATGACCGAGTCAGGATTCGAACCTGCGACCGTAGCGGACGCGCGGTTCCAGACTAAAGCGCCTAGTACCACTCGGCCATCAGTGGCCGTCTAACATTACCAACACTCTCCATAAATAAGCTTCCAGTATAATGTGTCGCCGAGTTTCTTAAGATAACAGTAAATGCAGCACTGACCCCGAGGTCCCGATGGCACCATTTCACATTCCACAATTATTGAGTGTAATATTCCTCTTAATGATCTACAATATTTTACCTAGGAAATAGAAAGTGCCACGTACCATGTCCTTTTAATAGTTACTTACAGTCTGCATACAAACTAAGTCTCTCTTCGTACAGTTACCTCACTAACTGTAGTCAAACAGCACTTGGGCGCCGGCCGGGGTGGCCGAGCGGTTCTAGGCGCAAGAGTCTTGAACCGCGCGACCGCTACGGTCGCAGGTTCGAATTCTGCCTCGGGCATGGATGTGTGTGATGTCCTTAGGTTAGTTAGGTGTAAGTAGTTCTAAGTTCTAGGGGACTGATGACCTCACAAGTTAAGTCCCATAGTGCTCAGAGCCACTTTTGAGTACTTGGGCGATCTACGATTCCATCTAGAGCACAGTCCGTCATTACGTCTGAGCTGCTTAACGCATAGGTGCCGTACGATGCGCCACGCCCAGTAACGCCGGCGCACCCGCGCCCCGCTCTGATTCAGCCCGCCTCGTCTGCCCGCTCCCTGCGTGTAAGGTGCGGCCGCCTTGCGCACGGTGCGGACGACCCTAATGACTGCTCGGCAGCTCAGCCCAGCTCCCACGCCGGCCGTGTAGCGCAGCGGGGAGCCGGCTCCCGAGAAGGCGCCACTCCACTCCATTCCAGTCCACTCCCATCCTGCACGGACCAGCCCCGCCTCACCTCGCCGCACCTCACCTGTCCCACATTCTCTGGAGCGCAGCCAAGTCTGGCACCAGGAGCTCCCAGCTGGAGACAGCTGCACACGTGGACACATTGCGCTCCATCCGCGCACTTTCATTAACTGGATTAACTTCATTCACGTGAATTAACTACCGATAAGCGTCTGTAGTGTGTACTACTTAATAACACAAACTATGTCAGAAGGGACAGTGAAATTGTAATCTTGATGCATTAAGTTGTTCTGAAAGCTGTGCTGATATTCAAGACAATAAAAGCGGGTTAAAAGCTCTGAGCTATCTGGGGAAGTTAACCTTGCCTTACTGAGAAACTGTTTCACCAGGTATCCAGTCCAGCTTACCAAATTCCCAACCAGACTAACATTAATTATAATCTTATAATAGTCATCTTAAGACAACTGGTGATATATATATAAAAAGAGAATTTAAATAAAAACAAATAAATCAGTTTATATTTGGACATTTATTTTAACATTGATCATTGTTCCGGTAAAATTTCGGCATATTAAACTTGATTCATAACTAAACTGGTGCCTTATTTAGGATTGTGAAAATGTGAGTTTCTAATATTACGGAACACATCAAATGTGGAGCCAAGATTGGGAGACTGCATACAACACTGCATTCATAAAATAACACACGAAGAACGTTGAAACATATGCAAGAGGAAATTAACCGCAACCAACCGATTCTATTTTCACCCAAAGAAGTTACGTTCATAGCGCAGTCCTGTCCGTCATGAAACTACCACACACTGGTATACTAAATTCATACTAACTCTCTGTGAAATCTTCCCAAAAAGAATAGCTGAGGACTACTTTGATGATTACACCACATGCTTCACATGGTCAGCTTGGTTTACACAAATAGTGTAACTGCACAATAATTTTGATAATTAAAATAAATTACATCGAAACGAAATTTACAAAAGAAAAACCTTCTACTGGTTACTATCGTCTTCCTGATGAGTCAAACAATTGTATAAGCACCTGTTACTGGTCTCACTAAGTACACACCACGTGGGTTGAACATAAAGAAAAGTTCCTATATTGAAAAATATTGTCAAGACGAGACGTTATAATCTCACGCACATTCGCATTTAAGATTGGTGATCTTAGTTAGAGTTACGTATCAGCAACACGTGGTTCCACTTTACTCACAAAGTAGTGACAAAGCAACTACTGGAAGATATCCTGAACCTCACACTCGAATTACACTGCTTTGCAATTTAAGTTAACATTAGATATTTTATATCTAAGCCTGAAATAAAGGTGATTAAATTTTCAGTAAGGCTGAACTTAACAAATCCACTGTCCTACGGACTTAGCAGAGACGCACTTAGCCAGAGATCTTACCACTTCAGACGCTCGCTGCGGACAGACTGCCCCGGGCCCCTACCGAGGGTGCTTCACAGATACAAACGGAAGTCACCAGAGAGACAGCTTCCTATACCAACATGAAAAGGGACAGACAGGACCATACTAAGAATAGAAACCTCTTTGCTCTTAGAAAGTGTATCTACCCGTTCCGACATTGGTCCTACTGTTCTCTAGCAGACAGGCTTGTCTGCTACCATCAAGCATGCAACTAGAAACACATTTGCTCATTCATCCTTTCACACAGAAGGGAAGGGGGATGACAGTATCTTATCATATACAGTATATAAAAGAAAGTGGATGTAGGTTCTGTATGCGACTGTGTGACATGAATTACATATAAACTGTGTTTTAAAGTGTAGTAGTGCGACAGATCGTTCTTGTATATGTGTAAAAGTAACACGTTCCACTGCTCAGTCTCCTCCCAGATAGTCAGAAACACCACAATGAATTTAGAACTGGAATGTATGCTGTAGCCGGCCGGAGTGGCCGAGCGGTTCTAGGTCCTTCAGTCTGGAACCGCGCGACCGCTACGATCGCAGGTTCGAATCCTGCCTCGGGCATGGATGTGTGTGATGTCCTTAGGTTAGTTCGGTTTAAGTGGTTCTAAGTTCTAGGGGACTGATGACCTCCAATGTTAAGTCCCATAGTGCTCAGAGCCATTTGAACCATTTTTTGTATGCCGTAAATGACAACAGTTTTAAGAAATTAAAATTAAAGGAATCCAACAGAGACCTTTCAAAATGTCAAACAAAAATACATACAGAGAATGATCAAAAGTATCTGGACACCTGTTACTGTGGGCTGTGTCTACCCTTCACCTTCATGACGGCTTGAACTCCGATGGGGACACTTTCAATGAGGTAGCTAATGGCTGCAGTGGAATAGCAGCCCCTTCTTCGTCAAGTGTTGGTACAAGAGGTAGTAGTGATGTTGGAAGCTGGGGTATAGAGTGAAGTCGACGTTCTAATTCATCCCGAAGGTCGCAACTCTGGGATGGCCAGTCTATTTCAGGAATGTTATTCTACACAAATATTGCCTCATGCATACTACTTCAGGGCAGAGTGTGTTGTCGTGCTGATAAAAGGGATCATCGCCTCCAAATTGTTCTTTTGCTGCAAAAAAATACACAATATTCAAAAATGTGTTCATATTCTTCCACACTTAAGTTTCTGTGACTCCATCTCGTGCAAATGCTGGTAGAAGATATGAAAAAAATTGTTACCAAAGGTCGTAATTTTATTTAATAATTTTATTTAGCTACCAGGTTCGGTGACTCATTGGAACCATCTTCAGACTCCCGTACATGTAGCTAGATGAGTCATCTAATCGTTTTTTCTATTACAGGGACCACTATATGCAAATGGTTTCGCTGGATTTCTTCTCGGTAGACGTGGACCCTTCGCACCCCTGGTTGCCCCAGGGTATAGCGTGATTCATCACTCCAATTTACTCGTTTCCAGTCATCCATTGGCTTATCGCACTTTACATCCCCTAAAGTGTCGTTTAGCAGTGACTACAAAAATGTATGGCTTATGATGACCTCATCAACCATTGTGCCCCTCTCCTTTTAAGCCCCTAAGTACAGTCATTGTGCCAGCAGGACTGCTGATAGAACTTTCGGAATCGCCACTGATTCCTTCTTATGAATTAATCCGATTTCATAAAGTCGCCCTTCGCAATACTCTACTATCCCTCTCCTTCGGTACGTGAGGTCTGCATTGACTTGGTATGGCTGTTGTTACGTTTCGTTTTCATTTCGGAATCACATTACCGACAGTCGTTTGGGGCAGCTTTAGAACGGTTGTAATGTCCCTGATGGATTTGGTTCTTAGGGGACATTCAATGACTACAGCCCTATTCACGAACAATGGTGGCTCGTGTAGGTGGAGGCAGTGACGAGGACTGCAGAGTTGCCAGCTGCAAGCGACAACTGAGGTACGCACATACAAGTGTTTCACGCTGAAGAAATCATGTATCCCTTGCGGCTACTTGTTTATACCGGTGTATCTGGGTCTTGAGGGGCTACTGGCCGGCGAACACACGCGCCCAATGAGACTGAGATCTCTGGCCAGTGCAGCTGATAAAATAATGTTTTTGCAACGTGGAATGTTAGCGAATGTGATTAATGGATGTGACTCTTAGATGTCGAACTGTCGTTAGACATCAAAAATTTTACTTTGACTCATAGTATCTGTACCTGGAGTTTCACTACCCTGTCATCAATTTAATGGAAAACACTTTACTTCCGATCACATTATTTAAAATGCGATCGCAGGTGTAAAGAATATGACAATACATGGCAACCCCAATTTTGTACCCACATAAAAAGTATTTATGTGAGTATTAGAGATATACAGCATCTCCTGTTTGTCATAACTACCCAAAATAACTTCTTGTCCAGAATTTAAGAAAATATTACGGTATCAAGCAAATTTTGTACTGCTACGAATGGGACATGACGGTCACATGTAGTTGAGCGATATTTGATTATTTTTCTGCTCATTTCTTGGCTACTTTTGAGGAGCGTACAAGGCTTGCTAACTCAGGAGACAGGCTTCGGATTATCCGGTTAAGAGAGCAACGGTTCCAGGTGTTCGTTCCATGATCTAGCTTGACAACAGGAGATTAGTCACACAGGCTCCGGAGAATGGAAGTACAGCGGATAGGTAAGATAATGTGAACACCTATATTTACTTGGGAACAGTTTATTAAGAAGGGGTTGAACCCCCAGATTAAAGTCTCCAGTGGAACGTTATGCTACTCCTCGATCAGAACCTATTCTAACAACTGTAGTGATGAGGAGGTGGAAAGCTGCTTCGGATTCTGCACTCCAGTACCGCCCACAAGTGTTCGATAATGTTCAATTCCGGGGATTTTGCTGACCAGGGAAGACGCTGCAGTTCAGTTGCATGCTCCTCCTGTCCTGGCGGTGTGAACTGGTGCATTATCGTCCTGAAATATGGCATCGTTGTTGGGGAACAACATTTCAATAATGCGGTCCACCTGATCGCCTTAGATGTTCGCATAATCGTTAGCTGTAGCACGGCCTTTGAGAGTAATGATGTACTTAAAAATCACCGAGCGAGGTGGCGCAATAGCTAGCCCATTCAAGAGGACGACGGTTCAAAACCGCATCCAGCCATCCTTCTTTAGGTTTTCAGTTATTTCCCTAAATCTCTTCAGGCAAATGCCAGGATGATTCCTTTAAATGGCACAGCCGACTCGTTCCCCATCCTTCCCTAATCCTATGGGACTAGTGTCCTCGCTGCTTGGTCCATCCTGCAACTTAAAAATCAAATAAAAACGTTTGCTCTCGAAAGATCCACACTTATAGATGGGAAAGTTGCACCAGATCACACAAGTACTCAACAAAGGAAGTAGGAGTAATCCGGCGACTTATAGGCCCATATTACTGACGTCAGTTTGCAATAGGATCTTGGAATATATACACTGCAAGCGATAACATTATGACCACTGTCAACCTCGACGTTGGATGCCGCGTGGTGAAGGTTGCCGGCGCGTGACGCGATAAGTATATAAGCCGAGCCGACACGGACTGGTGATCACCCTAATGAGGATATAGGCTCCAAATGGGGAAATCCATTGAGATAAGCGACTTTGACAGAGGGCAGATTATTATTACGCAGAGGCTGTGAACGAGTAGCTCAAAAACGACGAATCTGGTCGAAGGTCCATGTGCTAATCTCGTGAGCATCTACGGACTACTGTCGTGAGCTTCTATGAAAAGAGGTAGAAGGACAGTGAAACTACCACTAGAGGATAAATGGTTGGACGTCCACGACTCCTCACAGAACGTGGGTTTCAATGGCTTGTCTGCTCTGTAAAGTAGGATAGATGGTGATCTGTGGCATCTCTGCGGAAAGAGTACAATGCTGATGCACGCACAAGTGTTGCTGCGCAAGCCGCTCACTGTACATTGTTGAGTATGGAACTCCGCAGCAAACCAATCTTACGTGTTCACATGTTCACTCGACGACATCGTCAATTACGACTGCAGTGGACACGGGACCATCGGGATTCGACCCTAGATCAGTGGAAACCTGCCGACTCTTCGGGTGAACCGCGTAGGTCGATGTTCGTCTCCACAATCGCCGTCATCGATGTGAACGTGCGTCGTGCCACGGACGCAGGCTGATGAGAGCATTATTATGATACGGGAGATATTCTCCTGTGATTGCATGGGACACGCTGACAGCTGCGAACCACCTGCATCCGTTCATGCTTGATGTCTTCCACGACGGCGATGTCATATTTCAGCAGTATAACTGTCCGCGTCTCGGAGCTGGAACCATACTACAGTGGTTTGAGGAGTATTATAGTGAACTCACGTTGATGTCTCGGCACCCAAATTCCTCTGATGTAAATACTATGGAACCCATGGGGCTTGCTATCGGGCGCCTTCTCCGCGTATGCATATCAGTGGCCAGTTACTTACGCGAATTTCATGACCTGTGCATAGGCATCTATTACCACACACCCCCACAAACCTGCCATCAAACTGTCGGGTTCCTGATACGCAGAATCAGTGATGTATCTCATTCTCAAGCCGGACAAACAAGCTATTTAGCAGTTGGTCATAATGTTTTGGCTCATCAGGCTACTGTGTTCGAACATTGTGAATTACCTTGAGCAAAACGATCTATTGACACACATTCAGCATAGATTCAGAAAATATCGTTCTTGTGAAACATAACTTGCTCTTTATTCTCATGACGTAAAGAGTGCTATCGACATGGGATCTCAAATTGATTTTCATATTACTAGATTTCTTAAAAGTCTTTGATACCGTTCCTCACAAGCGGCTTACATTGCCATCATATTGCGTACCCATGGAGTATCGCCTGAGTTGTGCGACGGGAATCGTGATTTCTTGTTGGAAAGATCACAGTTTACGGTCGCAGGTTCGAATCCTACCTCGGGCATGGATGTGTGTGATGTCTTTAGGTTGATTAGGTTTATGTAGTTCTAAGTTCTAGGGGACTGATGACCTCAGCAGTTAAGTCCCATAGTGCTCAGAGCCATTTGAACCATTTGCACCAAGGAAGCGTTATAGGCACTCTGCTATTTCCAATCTACATAAACGATTTCCGAGACAATTTCAGCAGTTATCTTAGATTGTTTGCAAATCATACTGTGATTTACCACGTAGTAAAGTCATCAGCAGATCAGAACCAATTGCAGTATGATTTAGGAAATATATCTATACGTTGTGAAGCGTGGCAATTGATTCAAAATAATGAAAAGTCTGATGTCATTCATATAAACACTAAAAGAAATCCGCTAAATTTCGGTTACGCGACAAATCACACAAATATAAAGACTGTCAATTCAAGTAAATACCTAGGTATTACAATTACGAACAACTTAATTGGGAACGATTGTATAGATTATGTTGTGGGGAAGGCAAACGAAAGACTGCGTTTTACTGATGGAACTCTTAGGAGATGCTATGGAGATTGCCTACACTACTCTTATCTGTCCTCTGCTAGAGTATTGGTGTGTGGTGCGCGACCCCCATCAGATAAGACCGACGGAACACACCGGAAAAGTCCGAAGAAGTACACGTAGTTATATATTTTCGCGAAACAGTGGTGAGAGTGTCAACGATATGGTATGCAAGTTGTAGTGGCAAAGGCGTTTTTCGCTGTGGCGAGATCTGTTCACAAAATTTCTATCTGCAACTTTCTCCAACGAATGTCAAAATATTTTGTTGGTATCCTCCAACACAGGGAGAAATAGTCAATCATAAACTAAGAGAAAGCAGAGGTCGCATGGAAAAACTTAAAAGTGTCCGCTTTTCTTGCGCGCTGTTTGAGTTTTGTGGTAGACATACAGCTTGAAAGCGTTCAATGAATCCTCTGTCAGGTACTTAAGTCTGAATTGTAGAGTAGTCACGCACATGTAGATTTCGGTGTAGATATCTCTGGTAATTAAGTTTAGCCTTTTTGTGAATGACCGGGAGATTTCATGCAGACGAACCTTAATATTTTGTCACAGGTCTTCAAGAGGTAATTCGGGCTGTCAGCACTTATTTTGTACATGCTGCTGTGTGTAAATTCTATGCTTGCGCTGCGTAACTACATTTTACATTACTGTTTTAAATATTATTAAGGTGATTTACAAACATTGTCTATGTAAGGTCAGCATTCAAACACTTAAGCAGTAGTGTAAAAGTTCAAAATAAATCACGAATGCAGCCGCACAACTGAGACGGTATTCCATAGGCATGCAGTTTGGTTTAAGTCGCTTGTGAATAAAGGTACGAAAAGCGTTTTGGAAATCTAGAAATTTGAAATTAATTTGAGTTTCCCTGTCGATAGCACTGATTACTTCGTGAGAATAAAGAGTTCAAAAATGGTTCAAATGGCTCTGAGCACTATGCGACTCAACTGCTGTGGTCATAAGTCCCCTAGAACTTAGAACTACTTAAACCTAACTAACCTAAGGACAGCACACAACACCCAGCCATCACGAGGCAGAGAAAATCCCTGACCCCGCCGGGAATCGAACCCGGGAAACCGGGCGTGGGAAGCGAGAACGCTACCGCACGACCACGAGATGCGGGCTAGAATAAAGAGTTAATTGTGTTTCACAAGAAGGATACTTTCTGAGTCTGTGCTGACTTTGTGTCAACAGATCATTTCCATCGAGGTAATTCATAATGTTCGAACACAGTACAGGGAGTTTCAGAAACGATGGTCAACAATTCACACGTGGAAAGTACGGGCTAAAAGTAGCTAAAATACTCCAATAAACATGGGCCCACAAATCAACCGTTGTCGAGATACAATGTATTTTTTGTTGGGGTTCATCAGTATCTAACAAGGGAACCTCCCCATCGCACCCCCCTCAGATTTAGTTGTATGTTGGCACAGTGGATAGGCCTTGAAAAACTGAACATAGATCAATCGAGAAAACAGGAAGAAGTTGTGTGTAACTATGAAAAAATAAGCAAAATATACAAACTGAGTAGTCCATGCTCAAGACACATGGCATCCCTCCAAACGTTAAGCCGGCCGAGGTTGCCGAGCGGTTCTAGGCGCTACAGTCTAGAACCGCGCGGCGACCGCTACGGTCGCAGGGTCGAATCCTGCCTCGGACATGGATGTGTGTGATGCCCTTAGGTTAGTTAGGTTTAAGTAGTTCTAAGTTCTCGGGGACCGATGACCTCAAAAGTTAAGTACCATAGTGCTCAGAGCTATTTGAACCATTTGAACCTAAACGTTGAAGTAGGTGTTCGAAATGTCGTACTTGAGTGTTAATACAACATTGAACTCGTCTCTGAAATGAGCTGCGAATCCTCTCAGGCAGTCGTGGGGAATTCTGTAACTGCTGGAAGGTTGCCTTAATACGCAAGCGTAATCCCTCAACAGAGTTGGCCTCGGTCGCGTACACCAGGCTTTTGACATGACCCCACACACAGATAGTCACTGGGTTTAAATCCGGAGACCTTGAAAACCATGGCGCAGCCTCCCTCTACCTATCCTATGTTGACAATACGTCCAAGTTAGAAGCGGGCGCACTCGTAAATGAAATGTGCTGAAGCACCGTCATGCATGAACCGCATGTTCAGGTGTTGGTTCAGTGGTACATCATCAAGTACATCTGGAAGTACAGTCCACAGAAACCGCGCGTACTTTGTCTCTGTGGTAGGAAGTGTGGTCCAATTATGCGGTCTACGAGCAGTCGTGCCCAGACAAATAACGCTGCTGATGCAATATGTGTGTTGCATTAGGATTGGTATCAGCCCAGATGTGACAGTTATGGTAGTCTCTAGAAGGGAAGTCCGCATTTTTGAGGACTGGCACTCACTGGAGATGATGTGAATAGTGTACTTGCAGATTTAAAATCCACCACACACTGCTATGACTCAGGACACGTTCTTGGGTAGCAATTCTCCCGTTGAGGTACTCGGACGTTCGTGTACAACGCGTGAAACTCTTTCCTCAATATCTCGGTCGACTTTCTCGTACGTGGTGTACGAAACTCCCGGTTTTTCTCAGGCGCTGATGTAACCGGCCAAATGTACGGCTGTTGGACTGTCTGCGGAGAGGAAAAGCTTCGTCGTACAATCATGCACAGCCATTCGCTTTGCCACACATGAAGTGCACGTCAGCGTACTCTCTGTCCGTGGTGCCTTCACGTTTGTAACTGATCGTGTGGCCGGTACAGCACAGTGCACGGAGGGGGAAAGGGAAGTAGTTGCGCATGCGTAAACAAACAGATAGTTCATCCCAAAACTTGAAATGTCAACGTAAATATCGCGGTATCCAGGGGCGTTTACAGTTGATTCCCAGCTCCCATTAATGCGATACCTCGGGAACGGTTGATCTGCGCACGCATGTCTACTGGAGCTTCTTAGCTACATTTGGCCTTACTTTCCATGTGTGAATTATTGAGCAACACTGTATATGCCCCAAAAACCTATTGCAAATAGATGACAGTGATACGAGTCTATAAATGATCGCATCATACTTCCTTTGTTGAGTATTTGTGTGGTCTGAGGAACTCTCCATTCTTTAGGTGCGGTTGTGTATGATTATCAAACAAAGATTTCTGAAATAAACATTTGGCTTATAGTTTAAACCACCAGGCTTAGCTCACACCAGTATCATAATCTTGACTTCAATCATTTTACTTATGTTTTGTATATTTTACTTCAGATGGTTTTAGGAATGCTAACTGTGTTAGAATTTGGAGCTAAAAGCGACGGCCGCCCCCTACTGACTTCAACGAGCCAGGCTAAAGTCTTAGGACGAGCATTGCTCACACATTTTGCCCCATCATAATTGCGTTTACTCGTTCCTGGAGGATAACATTTGACAATTTCATGTAACGTTGCTATCTTGTATGTGGTAATTCGTAAGCCAGTGGAAGTTGCTGTTACCATCTACGAGAGTGGACTAAAATCTTTTTGTGGAGCTGTGGACTAAGAAGAAATGTCTGTATAAAATAAATCTCGCATGGAGAAAAATGTAAAAACAATTGCTTTATTCTAATCAGTAGCACCGAGTACGGTGGTCCATTGGTTAAAGTACCGAGCCAGTGTCCCAGGAGAGCTGTCAACCCTCATATTTTCTATGGTTTCACTGAAACATTCAAGGTTTGACGTGAATACCGTAATAAACCTTCTGGAAAGGACATGACTGGTTTATTGCCAATTCCGTGTCGGGTCAGATCATGGGCTTTGTCGTCTTCAGCAGGGAATCATGCCCTAATACTCCTCCGTTCCTTCCAAATGGTACGTTTCGATGTTCCCCAGGATTCATTGTTTCTTGTTTCTCCAGGCGTCGCAATCTGTGGTTACCCTAAGTCAATATCTAACAATTCCAAATCTGAGTATACTGCATCTAGGTGCATACTATAACACTGCAGATGACGACTAGCTGAATTTAATCCTAAAAAGTCGTCAGTCCAACAGGTCCTCAGAGTTTCTGAGTACACCCTCAGGATTGGGTCCTAAGCTTCTTCCTGAGTAAAAAAAACGGTCACTTGTCCTTGTAGGATGGGAGACGCCTAGGGAACGTATGCAGCCTAGTCATAAAGGATTTTCTTCCTTCGATAACAGTGGCCTGTTTCCACGCGAGGTATGAGAATTGTATCTGCTGAATGTTTGTAACTGTAATGGGAGTGTTTATAGTGTGATGTCATGTTTGTAGACAAGGGGAGTGTGAAACTTTGTGTCAGCCCGTTGCCTGCTCCACGGAGAGTAGAGGGCTTAACTTCCCAATCCAACGAAGGATCACCACTTTACAAAAGTGCCAGTATTGCATGAGACATTGCTTTGAGGTTTAGAATTTAGTGCAGGACACTGAGTTCTTCCAAAATAAAATACGATTCTAAAATATTTGCAAATGAACACATCTGCTTCAGATTTATTTGATGAAGTGAAATCAATAGCTGCTTTCTGTGGACGAAATCTAATCAGCTAAACCTTACTAGTTCACAGTATTCTACCCACTGGAAAACTCTGCTATCTTATCAACCTATTACAATGGTGCTCATGGTACATTGGTGGACAACCCTTACCCATTAAGTTACACAGTGATCACTTTACTATCTGTAACGATAATCTGCATCCCGTGAAAGTAAACATTTGCACCTTCTTGAAGCAATTCACTTTAATTCTACTTGCATCATACGAAATACTGAATGACGTTCTGCCTGTTGACTTTCTTTCAGGATCTCTGGCCAAAGTTTGTTTATTGATTCTTATGAAGTTTAACCAGTGCTTCCGGCTGCCATTGTCAATGATTTCACCTCCATTGCTAGTGGCTGAGAGGAGTCGAGCCCGCGGCCAGAAGCTGTAGTGGAGGTCCCAGGAGAAGTGGTCACTATTCAGCGACATGCCAGGAACGATCTTTAGAAGCAAACAGTCAAATGCCATCTCTAAAATGCATAACTTAAGAGCCATGAACGTATCTTCATATTCGAGACTGTAAAGCAAGTCTCTTCTACTGCAAACTTTTTCCTTGCCACATTTTGGGGAGGAGGTATTTTTTTTTCGTGTGGTCTTCAGTCCTGAGACTGGTTTGATGCAGCTCTCCATGCTGCTCTATCCTGTGCAAGCCTCTTCATCTCCCAGTACCTACTGCAACCTACATCCTTCTGAATCTGCTTAGTGTATTCATCTCTTGGTCTCCCTCTACGATTTTTACCCTCCACGCTGCCCTCCAATACTAAATTGGTGATCGCTTGATGCCTCAACACATGTCCTACCAACCGATTCCTTCTCCTAGTCAAGTTGTGCCACAAATCTCTCTTCTCCCCAATCCGATTCAATACTTCCTCATTAGTTATGTGATCTACCCATCTAATCTTCAGCATTCTTCTGTAGCACCACATTTCAAAAGCTTCTATTCTCTTCTTGTCCAAACTATTTATCGTCCATGTTTCACTTCCATACAAGGCTGCACTCCATACAAATACTTTCAGAAATGACTTCCGACACTTAAATCTATACTCGATGTCAACAAATTTCTCTTCTTGAGAAACGCTTTCGTTGCCATTACCAGTCTACATTTTATATCCTCTCTACTTCGACCATCATCAGTTATTTTGCTCCCCAAGTAGCAAAATTCCTTTACTACTTTAAGTGTCTCATTTCGTAATCTAATTCCCTCAGCATCAGCCGATTTAATTCGACTACATTCCATTATCCTCGTTTTGCTTTCGTTGATGTTCATCTTATACCCTCCTTTCAAGACACTATCCATTCCATTCAACTGCTCTTCCTAGTCCTTTGCTGTCTCTGACAGAATTACAATCTCATCGGCGAACCTCAAAGTTTTCATTTCTTCTCCATGGATTTTAATACCTACTCTGAATTTTTCGTTTGTTTCCTTCACTGCTTGCTCAATATACTTGCTCAATATACAGATTGAATAACATCGGGGAGAGACTAAAACCCTGTCTCACTCCCTTCCCAACCACTGCTTCCCTTTCATACCCCTCGACTCTTATAACTGCAATCTGGTTTCTGTACAAATTGTAAATAGCCTTTCGCTCCCTGTATTTTACCCCTGCCACGTTCAGAATTTGAAAGAGCGTATTCCAGTCAACATTGTCAAAAGCTTTCTCTAGGTCTACAAATGCTAGAAACGTAGGTTTGCCTTTCCTTAATCTAGCTTCTAAGATAAGTCGTAGGGTCAGTATTGCCTCACGTGTTCCAACATTTCTACGGAATCCAAACTGATCTTCCCCGAGGTCGGCTTCTACTAGTTTATCCATTCGTCTGTAAGGAAACCGTGTTAGTATTTTGCAGCCGTGACTTATTAAACTGATAGTTCGGTAATTTTCACATTTGTCAACACCTGCTTTCTTTGGGATGGGAATTATTATATTCTTCTTGAAGTCTGAGGGTATTTCGCTTGTTTCATACATCTTGCTCTCCAGATGGTAGAGTTTCGTCAGGACTGGCTCTCCCAAGGCTGTCAGTAGTTCTAATGGAATGTTGTCTACTCCCGGGGCCTTGTTTCGACTCAGGTCCTTCAGTTGTCTGTCAAACTATTCATGCAGTATTATATCTCCCATTTCATCTTCATCAACGTCCTCTTCCATTTCCATAATATTGTCCTCAAGTACATCGCCCTTGTATAGACCTTGTATACTCCTTCCACCTTTCTGCTTTCCCTTCTTGGCTTAGAACTGGGTTTCCATCTGGGCTTTTGATATTCATACAAGTGGCTCTCTTTTCTCCAAAGGTCTCTTCAATTTTCCTGTAGGCTGTATCTATCTTACCCCTAGTGAGATAAGCCTCTACATCCTTACATTGTCCTCTAGCCATCCCTGCTTAGCCATTTTGCACTCCCTGTCGATCTCATTTTTGAGACGTTTGTATTCCTTTTTGGCTGCTTCATTTACTGCATTTTTATATTTTCTCCTTTCATCAATTAAATTCAGTATTTCTTCTGTCACCCAAGGATTTCTACTAGCCCTCGTCTTTTTACCTACTTGATCCTCTGCTGCCTTCACTACTTCATTCCTCAAAACCACCCATTCTTCTTGTACTGTATTTCTTTCCCCCATTCCTGTCAATTATTGTTCCCTTATGCTCTCCCTGAAACTCTGTACAACCTCTGGTTTAGTCAGTTTATCCAGGTCCCATCTCCTTAAATTCCCACCTATTTGCAGTTTCTTCAGTTTTAATCTACAGGTCATAACCAATAGATTGTGGTCAGAATCCACATCTGCCCCTGGTAATGTCTTTCCTGGTTCCTAAATCTCTGTCTTACCATTATATAATCTATTTGATACCTTTTAGTATCTCCAGGGTTCTTCCAAGTATACAACCTTCTTTCATTATTCTTGAACCAAGTGTTAGCTATGATTAATTTGTGCTCTGTGCAAAATTCTACGAGGCGGCTTCCTCTTTCATTTCTTACCCCCAATCCATATTCACCTACTACGTTTCCTTCTCTCCCTTTTCCTACTGCCGAATTCCAGTCACCCATGACAATTAAATTTTCGTCTCCCTTCACAATATGAATAATTTCTTTTATTTCATCACACATTTCTTCAATTTCTTCATCATCTGCAGAGCTAGTTGGTATATAAACTTGTACTACTGTAGTAGGCGTGGGCTTCGTATCTATCTTGGCCACAATAATGCGTTCACTATGCTGTTTGTAGTAGCTTACCCGCATTCCTATTTTCCTATTCATTATTAAACCTACTCCTGCATTACCCCTATTTGATTTTGTGTTTATAACCCTGTAGTCACCTGACCAGAAGCCTTGTTCCTCCATCCACCGAACTTCACTAATCCACACTATATCTATCTTTAACCTATCCATTTCCCTTTTTAAATTTTCTAACCTATCTGCCCGATTAAAGGATCTGACATTCCACGCTCCGATCCGTAGAACGCCAGTTTTCTTTCTCCCGATAATGACATCCTCTTGAGTAGTCCCCGCCCGGAGATCCGAATGGGAAACTATTTTACCTCCGGAATATTTTACCCCGGAGGACGCCATCATCATTTAACCATACAGTAAAGCTGCATGCCCTCGGGAAAAATTACGGCCGTAGTTTCCCCTTGCTTTCAGCCGTTCGCAGTACCAGCACATCAAGGCCGTTTTGGTTAGTGTTACAAGGCCAGATCAGTCAATCATCCACACTGTAGCCCCTGCAGCTACTGAAAAGGCTGCTGCCGCTCTTCAGGAACCACACGTTTGTCTGGCCTCTCAACACATACCCCTCCGTTGTGGTTGCACCTACGGTACGGCTAGCTGTATCGCTGAGGCACGGAAGCCTCCCCACCAACGGCAAGGTCCATGGTTCATGGGGGGAGGGGGGAGGAGGTATTATGGACCAAAAAAATATCTAGAAAGCATGGGCTCTAAAAGGTATATCTTAAGAGCGATGAGAACTTGTTCAGTACGAAAATGTGTTTTACATTAGCGGAGATGAAGAATTGCTCATAGCACTTAAAGTATGCGCTTTGGAGGCCATGTTTAGTGGACATTTTTTCTTGTTTCGGTTCGTACTACCTACTCTCAAACTAAGTGATCCAACGTGTCTGCAGTAGAAGAGATATGTTTCACACAATCGAAGTTGAAGAAGTGCTCATTGCTCTTAAGGTATGCATTTTGGAGCCCATGTTTACTTGACTTTTTTGCTTCGAATGATCTTTCCTGACATATCCTTGAATATTGACCATTCCTCCTTGGGACCCTTGTATGTACCCGTTGCGCCAACGTCTGAGGGTCTTGTTCCCTTGGAGAATCTTCGACAATGTCAAACACTCGTACTGGCGAAATGTCAGAAAAAATATTAAACCAACGTCAGCCGAAGATTCTGAGATGAAACTAACAGGCAATGGGTCAACAATTGGCGACGGAAGCCTCTTCAATTTCGAACCACTAAATTCTCGGATAACTCTTTCGCTTTTCCCTCGCTCACATTTTTCTTATAATTTTAGCAAGCTGCCGTTTACCTTGAGTTGCACGCTCAGAACCTCCCCGGCTCCCTGCGCACTGTTAAGAACAATTTCTCCGCGGGAAATAAGCCACAGTTGTTTTCCCACGAGTTAAAAAGCCCAATATAGACCAGGAAGGCTGTCGTGTCGGCTATTTCTGGAACGTCCATTTAAGGCAAGCGGAACACAAGAGTGTGTCCGGTATGCCCGTGCTAATTAGCTGCTGTTTCCCTCTTCCCAACTGGTTCATTATGCCCGTATATAGTAGAGAGGAAGGCAATGTAGCGGCTTTGTCGCAAGCAACCGCAGCTGAGAACTACATGCTGGACTTGTAGAAGAACGGAGCAACCTGTGGGAAATTCAAGAACAAAATTTATCCGGTCAGGGTCGTCGGTGAGCCAACAGCAGGAATTTACTCACAGAAGAAAGTGAGTCACGCTTTTCTCACGACAGTATCAGCATTCGGAAACAGTTATCCTTCTACCCTTCATGGCTCTCTTCCTTTGATTTATACGTGAACGACTGATTTATTTTGGATTAATGTATGAATTCTGCAGACAACAGATTTATTAGAGGCTCACCTTCTCGGTAAACCAAATCTTTGCTCAAGACAAAGATTCGATGGACAAAATTCGCTTTCCGCTGGTAGCACGCTTCGTTCGTGGCCTATTCTAGGACGGTTCATGTGGTTTCGCTGTGAAAGATGAAATAGTTTTGAAATCTCATTACTAGCGGCGTGCGGTAAGCTAATAGTAGTTCTATCGCTTCCCTCTAACTGATTCTGAATTTCAATTGAAACTGCAAGTTTACTATTACCAGTTACAATTTCATCATCAAGTGGATTTACATGAATTAATAAGACCTGAATGTGTTTCGTATATGACTGGTTACACATACTCGAAATAAATTGTGACTAGTAACAATGAAGTTTCAGTTTCAGTTGATATCAGTACGTCGAGATGGGACATAGCCAAAAATGTTCAGTTTTGAAATTAATAGTGGTTTCATGCGTCTATACCTTCGACAGGACGTAAGTTTCGTTTGAGATAACTTTTTTCCTAGGACTGGGTGCCGAAAGGGAGGAACGAGTTTCAACAGTTCAATACTTCAGCTGAAAGACAGTGCAAAGGTGCTACAGAATAAATGTAAGATCTACAGATATTCATTACATGTAGATGGTGCTTGCTTGATCTTGTTTTACTTGGTTTAAGGAGATCCTAGCAGTAGCAGTGAGATGGAAGATACTCGTTTGCCTGTCCTTGCAATGTGTCTCGTTCTCATCACGTCACTTGCAATGAACTACGAAGTGTGTCGACCTTTAGAGACGTTAACTAGGATGAGATTCACAAATGCAGATATATATGGCTCGTAACAAGTCTTTGTACAACGAATAACATGACGTTGGTAGCGTGAAGTTAAATTATGACTCTATAGATGGCTGCACATTATAGAAGGTGATATACCGCTAACACATTCACTTCACACAGTCAATGTCCTTAGAAAGCTATTGATGACATGCGGTGATAAGTTCCCTGACGTGGGACAGGATTCGATGTGGCATTGCAGTTCATAAAGGGGATCGCCAGATATCATTTTCTCAATGCATTAAGATTAAAACTCACAAACAATATAATTAAGAATACGAATGGACTGGTGAGAAATATTTGTCTGCGCTGCTCTCTAGTACAAAATAATTTACATAAACTAATTTGCCTAAGCATTTAAAAATGAGAATGGCAACAAATGGAGAGGTTAGAGGATGTGCGAAACATGTGAATGTCAGAATGACCCACATCTACTGGACAGGCTGACATTCATATTGCTCCCAATTGGCCTGTTGCCATTTAAATGAAGGTGTCCTGTAAGTGATAACTAACAGAACGGAAGTGGCCCTAGCAGACAAAAGAGAACAAACAGGGTGATCAACTAACTATGAAATGAAACAGTCGTTCATATTTATCCCCGTTTATAACAAAGTTCTCTGCTAATACATCAATAACAATTTTTTACCGAATCGGTTGGTGCACAAGTAGTGCAGAGAATAAGAAAATTAACAATTGTTGACATGGGACAGACTAATCTAACACTGGAATGTCCCCTCAAAGATGGGACAGCTTAGGTGAATGGGATAAAACAGTAATGCACGCATGAACTATGGGAAGATAAATCTACGGTGGACATACAGTGGTTGACTGTACCCTCCAGAAGAATAAAAAACTACACATGCAAATAACGTTGCTGCCCGAGTCATAAATGAGCCCTCACTCACTCTAAAAGTATTTGATCTGCGAAATACAAATTATGATGTATTTCAGAACGAAAATCTCTATAAAAGACTACGTGGATTCCGGAAACAGAGATCTTTATGACACCCACAGCGCTGTAGATAAAAGCGCTCACCTAGATACCGTATTCCTTGACGTCAGGAAGATATTTAACACCTTCCCGCACTGCCTTCTAGAAAAAAGGACCGAGGTTATCGTGATTTGCTACCGGATTCAAGACTTCCTTGCAGTTGCTCTTAATGCAACAAAATCGACAGACGTGAAGGTAATTTCCTGGGTAACTCAAGAGTGTGACAGGACCGTTTTTGTTTACAATGTACGTAAATTATCTAGTACAAAGTTTCAGATGCTCTTTAAGATCGTTCGTAGATGATGCAATTGTCTATAAGAAATTGGCAACGCCAGAAGACTATACCGACTTGTAGAATGATCTACAGTGCACTGATGAATGGTGCAGGCTCTGGCAGCTGACCCCCAACGTAAATAAATGTAAAATATTCCGCATACATTGGAAAGGAAATCCACTATTGTACAACTATGCTATTGATGACAGATTTCTGGAAACAGTATCTACCGTAAAATATTTAGGAGTATCTATCCTGAGCCATCTTAAATGCAATGACCAGGTAAAACAAACAGTAGGAGAAGCACCTGCCAGGCCGGCCGCTGTGACCGAGCGGTTCTAGACGCTTCAATCCGAAACCGCGCTGCTGCTAAGGTCGCAGGTTCGAATCCTGCCTCGATCATGGATGTGTGTGATGTCCTTGTTAGGTTTAAGTAGTTCTAAGTCTAGGGGACTGATGACCTCAGATGTTAAGTTCCATAGTGCTTGGAGCCATTTGATTTGAACACTTGCCAGACTGAAATTCATAGGAAAGTCCTTAAGGAAATGTAGCTCATCCAAGTAGAGAAACCCTTACAAGGTGCTTGTTCGATCAATTCTTGAGTACTGTTTATCAGTCTGGGCTCCTTACAAGGTAGGACTGATTGAACGCCGCGCGGGGTAGGCACGCGGTCTCAGGTGCCTCGCCAGGGTTCGCGCGGTTCTCCCTGTCGGAGCTTCGAGTCCTCCCTCGGCCATGTGTGTGTGTGTGTGTGACCTTAGCTTAAGTTAGTTTAAGTAGTGTGTAAGACTAGGGACCGATGACCTCATCAGTTTGGTCCCATAGAAACTTACCACTGATTGAACAGATAGAGAAGATCCAACGAAGAGCGGGACGTTTCGTGACAGATTCGTTTAGTCAGTGCGAGAGATTTACGAAGATGCTCAACAAACTCCAGTGGCAGACGTTTCAAGAGAGATGTTCCGCATGACAGAGAGGTCTAATACTGAAATTTAGTGAGAGTACTTTCTGCGAAGAGTCAGGCAAGATATAACCTCATCCCCTCATACATCTCATGAAATGACCACGATGAGAAAATTCGAGAAACTAGAGCTAATACAGAGGCTTACCGCCTATTATTCTTCCACCTCGCCATTCACGAATGAAACAGGGAAAGGGGAGGGGAGTCAATTAGTGGTACGAGAAGTACCTTCATCCATACAATGTTAGATGGCTTGTGAAGTATTGATATAAACTTAGAATGTACCTAATCTTAACAACACACCTTCGAACGCATAGTATTTCTCATCAACTGCTCGCCCGCTCTGTGGTACCTGGTACCTCATCATATTCAGCAGTCAGTTTTGCGAGGAGCTGTGAGAGATGTGGTCTGCTGCAGACTGCAACAAATCAGATCTCTATCAAATCTCCAGACATAATGCATTCTCTCTCACATCCCAGGCCAAAGTACTCTCACCAATTTAAAGTTCTTATGTTTAGTGTCTCTTTTATTTAATAAGCGTTTTATTAATGTGATTGCGTATTATTATTAATTGATTTTTATTTATGGTTTGCTCCTTTTACTGAAGTTGAGTCCGTTTAATTATGTTTGAAGTGGTTATGAAGTCTATATTGCTTACTGTTCTCCGTAAGTTATAGAATACAGTAATACCATATGCGTGTCACAGCAGCAGATCTCGTTGAGTCTCCTTGCTGGAACTTGTCCATCTGAAATCACTTAAGATAACTTATCGCTCTACGGAAGTCGATCGGTTGAGCCAAGTGCTATGCTGTGTCATGTGTATGGAACGTGACGTCCAACTTTAGTTCGTGAAATTATTTAGGTCTTCAGATAAATATTCTCGACGAATCCAAAAACCGTGTAAAACTGCAGGTTCGCACCATCAAAGCATACAACACTTCCGAACGACTTGCGTCTTTATGACCACTGAACATTTCTTTTGAAATGATTAAGGGTTATGAACTCCACACACCTGATACTCCCTTTATTCTTTTATATGTATTTATTTTCTTCAATACCATAAAACATAGACTACAGCCTTAATGGCGGATTCCAACAACCTCCTCTCAATCAGACATAGAGCATCTCCCTTCCAGTGTCCAACATGGAATAATCAACTCTTTGTCTTATCTTAATACAGCCTGTATATCTTTCTTATCGAGTTCGCACAAAGATGCTTAAATTCCACGGATTATTCCTCTCTCATGCAGGTATTTTAGGTTTGTCGTCGTATTAATAGTCCGTCGCACTTAATCATAAGAAATGCTCTCTACGGTTTCCCAAATCAAAGTGCGCTTTTCACAAACATGTTCTTTCTCCTCTTTGACCAGTGAAGGTCCTTGTTCCAATTATGTAGGCCTGATGTTACTCACTGTACGAAAAACTATGCCAGGAAGTCGGCTCACCGCTTAGAAACAGAATAGAATCCCTGTCCACAGTGTAGGTCTCTCACTTCTCATGGGACGCTGAGATCTTTATTTGTCATTAACTTTCCCCGGGCCGGCATTCTCAGGAGGCAGCTCGTCGGCACATGGCATTGATGGCGGTCGCCTCTCACTTCTCATGGGACGCTGAGATCTTTATTTGTCATTAACTTTCCCCGGGCCGGCATTCTCAGGAGGCAGCTCGTCGGCACATGGCATTGATGGCGGTCGCCTCTCACTTCTCATGGGTCGCTGAGATCTTTATTTGTCATTAACTTGCCCTGGGCCGGCATTCTCAGGAGGCAGCTCGTCGGCACATGGCATTGATGGCGGTCGCCTCTCACTTCTCATGGGACGCTGAGATCTTTATTTGTCATCAACTTTCCCCAGGCCGGCATTCTCAGGAGGCAGCTCGTCAGCACATGGCATTGATGGCGGTCACACTGGATCTGGCGGACCCAGTGGTGCATATCCGCTGAACCACACTTCCAGCAGAACTGTCCCACGAGTGCCCTCTGCCACTGCAGCATAGGATGACCAGCGGCAGACCCTCAACCCTACCTGTACTTGGAGCGCCATCGCAACGACACCATCATTAGCGCTAGTACAGCGAATCCCTTCCTTCTTGGTGTTGTGATAGCTGGACTATCTTTCTTGCTGCTTATTTGTAATCAGTGTTCATATGCCTGTAGAAATACATGTTAAGTAAATCTTCTGTTTATTGTGCTATACCGTTCGCTTATCAGTTCTGCTCCTTTCCAGCTTTCCTACGACAACAGTTTCTGCACTACTCTGTAGCCAACCATTACCATTATCATTGTGTATGAAGTCGTACACAACAGATTATGTACATGTGATAGAGACCTCTTATTGCGCAGGGTGCATTACGCGAAAAAACAGCAGGAACGTAACTCACAGCTGCCGGTACTACCAATACCTGGGACACCGTCAGCTCCTGCCCTGAGCGGCGGCTCGTTTGATCCCCAAATACTTGCCTCTGAAAGGCAAGTTGCAACTCTCAGGAGCATCGTTGAACTTGACTAGGGCACTGCACCCAGCCTGTCTCGTCAAGTACCCAGCTAAATTAAAAAGATTTTTACATGCATAATTGCCTCTAGGAAAGGAAGGAATTATTAATATGAACTGCTTTCGGAAATACTTTTTTTTTAATTACACAGTTCAAATTTTATGATCTTTTTTGTACGTTATCTTAAATAATTTTAATTATAAATAACATTGTTCTTCTTTTAGTTCAGTAGTCACAGGATATGTGTGTTATTACTCCCTGAAAATTTGAATACTCCACTCGAAGTGGTTTCTGAGATTTATGGAAAAATGCAACAAAAAATGTAAATTTTCAGGAACGGCTTCCTAAGTTTCGAAATACTGTAACTCACTTAATATGTGCTTAATTTTTAATTTTTAGACACTCAGGAGCACCCTGCACCATACCGTATATCATCCTATCTTTTTCCGAGTTTTTTCTTCTTTCTGGACTCCTTAGTGGCCAACTGTGCTGCATACTCTGCTTTATCAATGCGAATCTTGTTCATCCGTTCAAGTTCTCAGATGCAGTTTGCTCCAGGATTCATTCCCATATGCTGAAGCACTTTCTCCCTACCAATGTTGCCATTATAAAAGTCAATAACACCACCACTGACCCCTCACTTTAGTGTCTTCTTTACAACAAAAACATTTTTTGGTAAGCGAGTCCATATAAGATTATTGAACGACTCATTGGGATTTTGAGTCTGACCATGCAGACACTTCTTCAGTAATTCAGGATTTTCCATGTCTCTATATATAGGTTTTATGATATCCATGTCTGCTGCTGGGATGGAATGTTTATGACTGTATCAACTGTTTGAGTACTGGGCATTGCAGTAATTGCACCGTGAATCACGTCCAGGAGGGCAAAGGTGGTGTACTGCTTTTTCATCAGTTAACAGTCTATGGAAAAAGGTAGCCTGTACTGATCGCTTCATTTTCAACAAATCCTCAGTATTATTTCTAATGGCCATCCCATAATACTGCTGTAGTTAATCAGTCATTTTGTCTGTCAGCCTGCCTCTTATGGTTTTACCATCAGAAAGTTTCTTGTCTCTCAAACTTTGTTTCAGCTTCCTCTGCCTGGTGCCCATCCTCTTCTGGACATGACCAACACATTCCATTTTTGTGATAATCTTCTCACCATAAGGCTGAGCAGCTACTACAGTGTTATATGCTTTTGAGTCTCCATCGCTTAAGAAGTTAGTGTAACACACTACCCTTTCATCAAGGATAGATTAAAAATTTCAATAGCTGCAGAGACCTCCATACCACCACTTGTTCCTTCACAATTTCTGTCACATGTATGTCCTTCTTCATTCCCTGATTTACACTTATAACAATGTTTGGTTAAAATTTAGAAATCTATTACCTTTCTAGTATCCACACTGGTCACCATAGCAATAGAATTCGTAGAACTGATGCCACACTTCTGTCAGATACCATCAAAAGCTACTGGTATGTCACTCATATCATCATTTATTTCAACAGCTTCGTTTGCAGTACCCTTCATTGACTCACATGCAACAGATTCCACAGCAGCTCCAATAAATCCTGCATACTTTGTCGATTTTACAAGGTGGACGTGGCACATTCATCACAGCACACATTGTTTCTGCTGCAGTGTGTCATTTGCCAATAGCCCTCAATCCATAAAACCACCTAATATATACTTCAAAATAATTATCTGTACACTTATCAGAATTACAAAATGAATAAGTATATTTACAACTGGCACAATTAATGATAAGTTTCCTGGCTTCTCCATTTGATACTTCACTGTCTTCATGTAAACCAATTCGCCCTCCGCATATTTTACAACACCCACATTCACCTAACACCCATGATAGGATGTGTAAATCTATCAGAATATAACCTACCCTACCATTTACATCATTTTCGTTTTGAGAAAACTGTGTATCACAACGTTTTATTTTAATCTTCGAAAGACTAATGGGTATTTCTCTAGATACTGACGAGTATGCCTGTATTTCATTGTCTGTAACTTCACAGGCATGTTGAATACAAGTTTCCCTTTATTCGATAATCTATTACCATGAAACCCACTTTTCTTAAAAACACTTCGTTTTGGAGTCATACTTTACTTTTTGAGAGATTTACCGCTGAGAGCTGCATCAAACCAGTCTCAGGACTGAAGACCACAACAACAAGCAACAACCGATCTATTCGCCACTTTTACTCGGAAAACGTTAGCACTTCGACATACGAAGCGTGTTTATACTATGAAACGATACGATACTGTTTTTGACAGTGCTACCAATACGAAAACGTAATTTAACCTTTATAACACAGCAATCCACAGCCTTCTATATAAAAAATTATCGATTTTATTAGATCTTGAAGTAATGCACGTAAAAATTTTAACATTTTCAAACAGTTTAGATTACATTTAAAAAATAAAGTCAAATATTTTCCCTGTGAGTTTATATATATATATATATATATATATATAGGGTGAAGCGAAATTCGCGCACTCGGGCTTCGCAGAGACACTCCTCACATGCCAGCTATAAAAAAAATGTCTCGCACAAAATTTCTTCCGTCGAGTACATCCGGCAGAAAAAGGACGTTAAAGAGTGGCAATTGGGCAACACTGTAACCGCACGTATAGTAACTACATCTATCAGCACACGCTAATTGTGGTGAAGACTTGGTGCAGTGGATAGAGTTTTGGGTTAGCATGCAGGAGGCCCAGTGCTCGATCCTGGGTTGGGATGCATTTTCTTTTAATTGCTAATTTCATTCTGACATTTCATACTGTAATATACATCCAGTGGTCCCATACATTAGTACAAACTATTATTCTTGCCTCATTCAGGTCCATTACATTTCGTTAGGGCCTTACCATACCAGTAGGACTAGCAACGTGCTTTGTGAATAATGTCTAAACTCGGTTACTTTTTGTATGTGTGATCACCATGGTCCCTCTAATTATGCCTTTCAGCATTGAGTCTGGTAAACGTATGCTGTTTAGTACATATCGTAATGCATTATTATTATTATTATTATTATGTCGATGGGATTCTGGAAACATCAGGTCTATTACCGTTAGGGAAAGTGTAATTCGAAACCAAACATTTTACAATCAGCGGTGTCGGGATGAATCATGCAGAATATTATCTGTCAGAGATGGAACAGCACACAGGAGTGATGGCGTGTTTATACTGTATGCGCTGTCCACCAGACGAGTGGAGTAACGCGCCTGTGACAGACTCAATGTACATGCGTACATGTATTGAAATTTTTCGTTGTAAACCTCTGAACCAGTGCGGCAGACATATGGCTTGCTTCTGGTCCGTGGTGAATCTGATAACCAAGCTGGTGTTGCCGCTCGTGAAATGCTGCTAGATATCCTCGCCGACGCCATCCAGATAAAAATGTGTTTCGTCATGAGCTGCGCCTCCGTGAGTCAGGTTCTCTCCTTCCACCATCTCATGACAGAGGTCGTCCGCGGACTCGGCGTATTCCAGTTACTGAGAAAGCTATTCTGAACGTCATACACCAAGAACCTCAGCGAAGTACACGTAGCATAGCAAGGCAGCTGCGTGTCTCGTAGTGCACTGTCATCAACGTGCTGCGTGAGCATGGGCTGCACTCCTATAATTACACTGTCACGCAACACCTGTATCCTGCAGATCGCCATCAGCGGATGCAGTTGTGTGAAAGGTTCCAACAACAACATGAAGCCAATGATGACTTCGTGAACACTGTAACATGATGAGATGAAGCAACATTCATTCGTAAAGATGTCTTCAACATGCAAAATGACCACTATTGGTGTGAGGTTAACCCGCAAGTCACCCGCGACAGTGGATATCAAGTTTGCTTTGGTATCAACGCCTGTGCTAGAATATTGGGTGACAGATGTTTGGGTCCTTACATGTTGCCTGACCGACTGACTCCTCGAAGGTATCATGCATTCCTCTAAAAATATCTGCCTGATGCGCTGGAAGATGTTCCACTACATGTTCGACAGAGGATATGGTTTCAACATGATGGTGCACATCCACACTCTGGAATTAATGTGCGACAGTATTTGGACATAACATTTCCAGGAAAATAGCTCAGACGTAGAGGTCAAGTTGTATGGCCAACGCGTTCACCTGACCTAAATCCCTGGATTTCTTCCTGTGGGGACACTCGAAGGAGCACACGTACTCTACTCCGCCGACAAATGTGGAAGAATTTATAACGCATGTTCATGTTGCTCTTGTTACTGTGGACGCAGCTTTGCTGCAAAGGGTCCACAGCTGTATCATCGGTGGGCTAGGACGTGCAGGGAGGTCCCTTTGAGCGTCTGTTGTTCCAAGGACCACGTATTCTGTTGTGAAGGTCATCAATACGGACATCATTATTGTCACTGGTTGCCAATGTGTGACATCTGAGCGCTCTTCTTACATGTAGTATAAATGACAAGTAAATGTTGTGTTATTGTACTGTGCAATTATCTTTATCATGTTGAAATTAATATTGTTTTTGTAGTTATTCTGTCCTATGACCGGTCATTTGTTTCAACTGTCTATTTCTTGTTAGTCTAACTACGTATTTATTATGTTCAGCGTTACAAAAGTTGTACATTTAGGATACATGTGACCTAAGAAACGATGTATATTACAGTATGAAATGTCAGAATGAAATTAGCAATTATAAAAATGCTCCGTGTACTTCGCTGAGGTTCTTGGTGCATGACGTTCAGAATAGCTTTCTCAGTAACTGGAATACGCCGAGTCCGCGGACGACCTCTGTCATGCGATGGTGGAAGGAGGGAACCTGACTCACGGAGGCGCAGCTCATGACGAAACACATTTTTATCTGGATGGCGTCGGCGAGGATATCTAGCAGCATTTCACGAGCGGCAACACCAGCTTGGTTATCAGATTCACCACGGACCAGAAGCAAGCCATATGTCTGCCGCACTGGTTCAGAGGTTTAAAACGAAAAATTTCAATACATGTACGCATGTACATTGAGTCTGTCACAGGCGCGTTACTCCACTCGTCTGGTGGACAGCGCATACAGTATAAACACGCCATCACTCCTGTGTGCTGTTCCATCTCTGACAGATAATATTCTGCATGATTCATCCCGACACCGCTGATTGTAAAATGTTTGGTTTCGAATTACACTTTCCCTAACGGTAATAGACCTGGTGTTTCCAGAATCCCATCGACATAATAATAGTAATAATAATAATAATAATAATAATAATAATAATAATATTAAAGAAGAACTAAAAAAATATAGACAAAGACTAACAAAAATACCGAAAACAGAATTGAGAGCAAGAAACAAGACAAAAGCTATAAATACTTATGCTATACCAATATTGACCTACTCATTTGGAGTAGTGAAATGGAGTAACACAGACCTAGAAGCGCTCAATACACTTACACGATCACAATGCCACAAATATAGAATACATCACATGCATTCAGCAACAGAAAGATTCACATTAAGCAGAAAGGATGGAGGAAGGGGATTTATCGACATAAAAAACCTACACTATGGACAGGTAGAAAATTTAAGAAAATTCTTTATAGCAGAAACTAGCAAAATACACTAAGTAATCACTCATATAAATACATTAGCTACACCATTGCAATTGCATAACCACTTCTACAACCCTTTAGATCACATAACATCAACAGATACGAAGAAAGTAAATTAGAAAAAGAAAACACTACATGGCAAACACCTGTATCATCTAACGCAGCCACACAGTGATCAAGCCGCATCCAACACATGGCTAAGAAAAGGCAATATATACAGTGAGACGGAAGGATTCATTATTGCAATACAGGATCAAACAATAAATACCAGATATTACAGCAAGCATATTATTAAAGATCCCAACGCCACAACAGATAAATGCCGACTTTGGAAACAACAAATAGAAACAGTAGATCACATCACAAGTGGATGTACAATACTAGCAAATACAGAATACCCCAGAAGACATGACAATGTAGCAAAAATAATACATCAACAACTTGCCATACAACATAAACTAATAAAATAACACGTTCCCACATACAAGTATGCACCACAAAATGTACTGGAGAATGATGAATACAAATTATACTGGAACAGAACCATTATAACAGATAAAACAACACCATATAACAAACTTGACATCATATTCACCAATAAAAAGAAGAAATTAAAACAGCTAATCGAAATATCGATACCCAAGACAACAAATATACAGAAGAAAACAGGAGAAAAAATTGAAAAATACATGCAACTGGCTGAGGAAGTCAAGGACATGTGGCATCAGGATAAAGTTGACATTGTACCAATTATACTATCAACTACAGGAGTCATACCACACAATATTCACCAGTACATCAACGCAATACAGCTACATCCAAACATATATACACAACTACAGATATCTGTAATTATTGATACATGTTCAATTACCCGAAAGTTCCTAAATGCAATGTAACATATACCGTATAGTTAAAAGGAAGTCACGCTTGATCAAGGTCCGCATCACTTTCCATTTTCAACCAGACATAACGTCTGAGACAGGAAACAATAGTAGTAATAATGCATTACGATAAGTACTAAACAGCATGCGTTTACCAGACTCAATGCTGAAAGGCATAATTAGATGGACCATGGTGATAACACATACAAAAAGTAACCGAGTTTGGACATTATTCACAAAGCACTTTGCTAGTCCTACTGGTAAGGTAAGGCCCTAACAAAATGTAATGGACCTGAACGAGGCAAGAATAATAGTTGGTACTAATCTATGGGACCACAGGATGAGGGTACAATGGAAACAGGTTTCGCATCTAGTAAATGAAGTGGTACGAATAAATTCACGCCCACGACTTGAAAAGTGTTTCTTTCTAAGCTGACCAATCTTCCATTTCTGCGATTGTAGTATGTAAGTGCAAATGTTTTCTAGAGGACCTGCTGCAATCGTTGTTGACCATTAAAATCCCAGGTTCCATACCACCTCGATCACATTTACCAAATAAAAAAAAAACACACGCTTAAACCCAGGATCGAACACCGACCTCCTGCATGCCAGCCCAAAACTCAATCCCCTGCACCAACTGTACAGCATAATTAAAATGTAATGACAGATGTGGTTACCATACATGAGGTTACAGTGTTGCCAGATTGCCACTCTTTAACCTCCTCTTTCTGCCTGATGTACTCGCAGGACGAAATTTTGTGAGACATTTTTTTATCACTGGCACGTGAGGAGTCGCTCTGCGAAGCCCGAATGCGCGAATTTCGCTTCACCCCCTCTCTCTCTCTCTCTACACACACACACACACACACACACACACACACACACACACACACACACATATATATATATATATATATATATATATATATATATATATAATTTTATTCGGAAAATTCAAAGTTTTGTAATGAGATAAAAATCGGACGAAGTGAAAAAAAATTTTTTTCTCTTCTAACTCCCCTTAAATAGCACGACTGAATGTTTTTGTTTTGTTTTAATGGTGATAAGGTTAACTGATTGTTGTTTGTAATTTTTTAACCTGTGTTACAGTTTCTTAATTCCTTTGTGGACACCACCAGTAAATAAAAAAAGTCTGTAATAACTCTACTTTCTAGAACACAGTAACTTACCGCAACCTGCTTCATGCATTGCTGTCATCTATCAGAAATGAAAGTTAGCAACAGTTTCTTTAGAAAGAAGGGTATTCCTAAGTTCACATGTTGTGCAGGGACTATAGATCGATTACTAACAATGTCATAGTAGTCAGGAAACTCAGAGGACTACTACAAGATGGGTAAATACAGTTAGATCATTTTCTGGTGACTGCCAAGGTAAACTTGATGACTGAAGGGAAGAAACAAACCATTACGAGAAGAAACGTCGATGATTAAGTTTTCAAAGTCTGCTTCCGCTACAAAGCAATGTAAGAAGTCTATTTCAACAGCGAATCGCACTATATTTACAAAATAGTTTACAGAAAATAACATAAATACGGAATGGGAGAACTTAAGAGATTGTTTGCTCCATGAGGTGACGAAAGTAATTGGGAATTAAAAAGAAATTTAGAAGGAGGAAGGTGTGAAAATATGGAATAAAGATGTAACAAATAAAATTAAAGACAAACGAGAACTATATATTATAAATATGCAGCACAATACGAAAGGAACGAAAGCGCAGTGTAAAGAAAAACGCAACTATGGTCATAGAACAGAGAATGAAGCTCATCATAATATTGGGATGGAACGATATCAAACATTGAAAAAGGTCTACGCAGTAGACAAGAGATGCTTTATAAGCTCCTGAAACAACTTCTCAAACAGGAAAAATTTCTGTTTGATTGACCGCAACAGAGAAAAAAAGTTGAACAAAACAATATCCAGAATTTTGGATAGAAAACAATGATAAAATTGAACTAAAGAAAATAGACAGGGACAAAGAAAAAGATGATGAAACGAACCAAGGAGACAATATTACATCAGAGGGCATACTAGGGACAGTAAAGCATACCAAGAATAACAAATCAGCAGGATCCCGTAATATTAATAAGTTGTCAAATTTGGAGAATTAATGTTAGAACTGAGACTGTTGCATTTATTAAATGAATGCAGGAAGTGGAAGATTAAGTCGGAAACCTTTTCACATGACTCATCTCAGTACAAATGTCAGCACCGCCAATGCACTGACTTTTCATACCTTCCGCACATTATCCCATAACTTTTGGCACCTTAATGTAAGCAAAGTTACAGGCAATTCTATTCCGATATGGAACCATCATTCTGCAACGAACGAAGTGCTAAATGTAATGTCGGTGACAATATCAAATACATATCATTTATAAGGACAATAATTGTATCCAAAGTGAAGTACTTGTCATTCACAAGATTAAATAAATTACTAGTAATTCGTCTGTATGTTGTATCAGCTCGACCTATTTCTGAAGCGATAGAGACTTGCTACAATACACCAAATTTGTAATGAACAGATGGCCGGAGTGACCGAGCGGTTCTAGACGCTACATCTGGAACTGCGCGACCACTACGGCCGCAGGTTCGAATCCTGCCTCGGGCATGGATGTGTGCGATGTCCTTAGGTTAGTTAGGTTTAGGTAGTTCTAAGTTCTATGGGAGTGATGACCTCAGAAGTTATGTCCCATAGTGCTCAAAGCCATTTGAACCTGTTTTCTTTTGTAATGAACATTTATTTCCTTAAACCACGGTTTTGGCGGGAGCCATTTGCAGCGTATTCAAATATTCATTAGTCAAACAGATGCATGAAAAATCGCTACGAGGGCTATTTAATAAAGGATGATAACAATTTCTTACGGTCATGGTATCTCTCGTAGAATGTATCTTATGGTATTCTGTTAGTTTAATGTGTAATAAAGATGCCGTACTAGTTTCATTTCTGACATTCCTGGTTCCCGCCTGTGAGAGGTGAGCAAGCTAAGACATGTTCAGTAACACTTCCGCCAAAATTGAGATAGCACTCGATGAACAATGTGCGACTTCGAAATTTTGATTTCGCCTAACACATCTCCACCTGCGGAATAAGCAATATTACAGGAGACTTATGGAAAGTCTGTTCTTTCCTATAGCACTGCTCATAGATGGTTCAGATTATTTAAAGAGGGACAATATCAGATAGTCTGAAATGAAAGTAGATCTGGCACACTACATCACTACATACTGCTTTTATGGAAGTAAACACCAACACCGCTGGTATCATTGTGACAGAGGATCGACTAATAACATCATAAAAACCTCCTCAAATATTAAAAGTTTCATTGGGTACCACGCCAAAGTTGTAGCCAAAAACTTTACATATGAGGCGTGTTTGTGTACACTGGGTCCCAAGATGACTGATTCCCGAGCAAAAAGAAATCTGTGTGCAGGTCTGCATGCAATTGATAGTGGAGTTAAAGGTATATCCAGACTTTATTTCGAAATTATCACTGCTGATGAAACTTGGATACATCGTATTGTTCCCGAGAGCAAACAGCAGTGTTCAGTTCAGAAACCTGCTACGTCATACAACCCAAAAATGCAAAAGTGGTTGCCTCTGCTGAGAAAGTTATGCAAATCCTATTTTTGTACCTACACACACTTCAATAACTGAAAAATATTAAGCGATATCTTGAGAAGTTCGGAAGTCCATATCCGTGAAACAGGTTAGATGCTGCACCACGATGATGCATATCCAAGTGTTGAAAATGTTGTTACTGAATGTCTTCCAAAAATCAGTGTAAAGTGCATCCCTCGTCCTCCCTGTAGTCCAGATTTAGTTCTGTGTGAGACCTTCTTCTGTCCCCAGACGTGAATAAATACCTTCGTGAGAAAAGTTATCCTTTATCAGAATCAATAGTGAAGGCCGAAGAGGCTATTCTGAAGGGCCTTTCAACAAATAGTTTTCAGCATATCATTGCATACTGGCAGAAACGGCTAGGAGAAGTGAATAGCATCCAGAGGAGACTTTTTGAGAAGGACCATCAAAATAATTGTGAGGATGAATGTGTTATCAAAGAAATACACTCCTGGAAATTGAAATAAGAACACCGTGAATTCATTGTCCCAGGAAGGGGAAACTTTATTGACACATTTCTGGGGTCAGATACATCACATGATCACACTGACAGAACCACAGGCACATAGACACAGGCTACAGAGCATGCACAATGTCGGCACTAGTACAGTGTATATCCACCTTTCGCAGCAATGCAGGCTGCTATTCTCCCATGGAGACGATCGTAGAGATGCTGGATGTAGTCCTGTGGAACGGCTTGCCATGCCATTTCCACCTGGCGCCTCAGTTGGACCAGCGTTCGTGCTGTACGTGCAGACCGCGTGAGACGACGCTTCATCCAGTCCCAAACATGCTCAATGGCGGACAGATCCGGAGATCTTGCTGGCCAGGGTAGTTGACTTACACCTTCTAGAGCACGTTGGGTGGCACGGGATACATGCGGACGTGCATTGTCCTGTTGGAACAGCAAGTTCCCTTGCCGGTCTAGGAATGGTAAAACGATGGGTTCGATGACGGTTTGGATGTACCGTGCACTATTCAGTGTCCCCTCGACGATCACCAGTGGTGTACGGCCAGTGTAGGAGATCGCTCCCCACACCATGATGCCGGGTGTTGGCCCTGTGTGCCTCGGTCGTATGCAGTCCTGATTGTGGCGCTCACCTGCACGGCGCCAAACACGCATACGACCATCATTGGCACCAAGGCAGAAGCGACTCTCATCGCTGAAGACGACACGTCTCCATTCGTCCCTCCATTCACGCCTGTCGCGACACCACTGGAGGCGGGCTGCACGATGTTGGGGCGTGAGCGGAAGACGACCTAACGGTGTGCGGGACCGTAGCCCAGCTTCATGGAGACGGTTGCGAATGGTCCTCGCCGATACCCCAGGAGCAACAGTGTCCCAAATTTGCTGGGAAGTGGCGGTGCGGTCCCCTACGGCACTGCGTAGGATCCTACGGTCTTGGCGTGCATCCGTGCGTCGCTGCGGTCCGGTCCCAGGTCGACGGGCACGTGCACCTTCCGCCGACCACTGGCGACAACATCGATGTACTGTGGAGACCTCACGCCCCACGTGTTGAGCAATTCGGCGGTACGTCCACCCGGCCTCCCGCATGCCCACTATACGCCCTCGCTCAAAGTCCGTCAACTGCACATACGGTTCACGTCCACGCTGTCGCGGCATGCTACCAGTGTTAAAGACTGCGATGGAGCTCCGTATGCCACGGCAAACTGGCTGACACTGACGGCGGCAGTGCACAAATGCTGCGCAGCTAGCGCCATTCGACGGCCAACACCGCGGTTCCTGGTGTGTCCGCTGTGCCGTGCGTGTGATCATTGCTTGTACAGCCCTCTCGCAGTGTCCGGAGCAAGTATGGTGGGTCTGACACACCGGTGTCAATGTGTTCTTTTTTCCATTTCCAGGAGTGTATAATGATCATTATTTACTGAGCAGCCCTCGTAGAACAATTTGTCTCACACTACTTTTACCTATTCACACAGGATGGGATCGGGAATGGACAACAGGACTCACCCATAGCTGATGCGAAGACTGAAATCACGCTCTGCACATAATTAAGAAGGTGACAAATGTCATCGGATACCTCCTAATATCGTGTCGAAGCCTCCTTTTGCCCGGCGTAGTGCAACAACTCGAGATGACATGGACTCAACAAGTCGTTGGAGGTTCTCTTCAGAAATATTGAGCCGTGCTGACCGTAAATGAGAAAGCGTTGTTGATGCAGAATTTTGTGCACCAACATACCTCTCGATTATATAATCCATAAATGTTCGATGGGATTCATGTCAGGCGATCTGGGTGACCAAACCAATCGCTCCAACTGTCCATTATGTTCATCAAACGAATCGCGAGCTCTTGTATCCAGATGACACGTCGCATCGCCATCCACAAAAATTGCATCGTTGTTTGGAAAAATGACAGCCATTAAAGGCCGCAAATGGATTCCGAGTACCTGAATATCAAGAGGATCCAGTCCGTTCCATGTTAACAATGCCGACACCATTAGGGAGCTTCCACCGACTTGCACAGAGCTTTGTTGAACACCTGGGTCCGTGGCTTCACGGAGTCTGCACCACATTCGACTCTATCATCAGCTCTTACTAAATGAAATCGGGACCCACCTCACCAGGCCACGGTTTCCCAGTCGTCTAGGGTCCAACCTATAAAGTCACAGGCTCAGAAGAGGCGCTGCACGCGATGTGTTGCTAGTAAAGGTACTCGCGTCGATCGTTTGTTGCCATAGCCCAGTAACACCATATATTGCTGCACAGTCCTAACGCATACGTCCGTCGTACGTCCCACATTGAGTTCTGTGATTATTTCACGCAGTGTTGCTTGTCTGTTAGTACTGACAACTCTGAACAAAAGCCGCTGCTCTGGATCGTTAAATCAAGGCCGTCGGCCACTGCATTGTCTGTGGTGAGACGTAATGCCTGAAATGTGCTATTCTCGACACACTCTTGACACTGTATATCTCGGACTACTGAATTCCCTAGCGAGTTCCGAAATAGAATCTTCCATACATATAGTTCTAACTACCATTTCATGTTCAAAGTCTGCTAATTCTCATCATCCAGCCATAACCACGTCGGAATTCTTTTCACGTGAATCACCAGAGTATAAATGACAGCTCGACCAGTGCAGTGCCCTTTTATACATTGTGTACGCCATACTACCGCCGTCTGTATATGTTCACATCGCTGTCCCATAACTTTAGCCACTTCAAAATAAAATGGGGGGCAACATATGGGCTACTTGTTAGTGGGCAAGCTGAGAAAATGGCGAATGCAATAGATAGTGGATGACACTCATGTCAAAGGTACCTCTACATCGAGTCTCAAAAACCGCGAAAAATCGTTATCAAAACATAATGCGGATAGCACCTAGTTCACTGCTGTACATTAACTTGAATGAGCTACAAAACGAAGGGAACTGTTACTTGTTAGCACAAAAACCATGAGCACGTGGTTTGCTGGTGGGCAGAGGTGGATATGCTGATCGCAAAGAAACCATCACTAAAATAATCCAAACACGGAATTTAGAATGCTGCATCATGGATAGTGCCATAGCTCGTCATTTGTGAAACCATGAGCATAAAAATGTGGTGGTGGACAATGTGGGCATACTAGTCACAATGAAAAGATGCTAGAACTGGATAAGTTATATTCATAATTCTACATGAACTCTCTATGACCAGATATTAACAAGGTGATACCGTGATACCTAAAACATGTAATACTTGGACATGTCCCGATGGCTCGAAATCGTACAAATGGATCATTTCAGGCTACATTCTTCCCAGAGAATGTAGAAAAATAATCGAAGTTGGGGGAGCTTGGGTCACTGCCCAACTCTGAAAGTAAAGGAATTAGATGTTTCCACAGCTTAATAACAGATTGTGGTACCTGAATCTATAAAACGAGCGAGACGCTCTAACAGCGTTTGCTCATTTACCACACCGTACACCGAATGCCTATCACGGTGGACGCTAAAAAAAAACTCCCAGTTCGAAATGGTGGTGGGGCCAAAAAGACCAGTTGACTGTGAACAACTATAACTCGACAAAAAATGGGATCTGTCATATATGACTCATCCTCTAGTTCCGTTCTTCGTTAAACTTGCCCATGAAGTTAGGTTCTCATGCATTGGAGGTAGCCTGCGTTTATACTCAAACTTACGACACACATTTAATTACACAGAGAAGCACGGAGGGGAAACACAAGTATCGGAAAGGACGTGTACGACTGAATAAATGAACAAGTCGGTTCATTCCTCCTCCAGAGGCGAATTGGTCTGTTCGTCAGGTAAGTACACAACAGGAAAGTCAGTGCTGCAGGTATGCAAGTTACATCAAAATCATAATAACGAAACGGTACTTACTGTCCCATGTCAAACTACTCAAACAAACGATTCAAGCATTTTTTAGAAAGAGCAGAAGAGCAGTTGTTACCATCTCACTTAGACAATGAGTGGACAACATTTAGTTCCAGTATAAGGAACTTAGAGGAATTATGCGTAACGTTAAAACGTACTGTAAATCACTCTCCGGAGAGTATGTGTCGAGTAAGTGGATTGAGGACGGAAAAGACCTCCAAATATTTTTATGAAAGCAGATATTGTTGTATTTGCGTTTCAAAAAATACCGCGCAAGTGACAACAGGCAAAGGTTAGTAGAGATTCGTGGGTCTGTGAAAGATCAATGTTCGATGCATACAAGAACTACCAGCGTCATACCTTAGCAAAAGATCTGGCCGATAACCTGCAAAAATTCTGGTCCGACATGAAAACGCTAAAAGGATCGAAGGCTTCTAACCAGCCACTCATTGACAAGTCCAGTGCAGCAATAGAAGATATGAAAAGGAAATCCAAAGTTTCTAATTTCTTGTTTAATAAAACATACATGCAGCAAGATCTTACAAAAATACTGTCGTTTGACCGTCACACAGACGCCTACGTAGAGTGCGTAGTAATAACCATCCCTGATGTGGAGAAACAGCTGACAGAGTTAGAAGCAAATAAGTCGCCAGATTGAAATGGAATTCCAGTTAGATTTTACAGAGAGTACCCTACGGCTATGTCCCCTTACTTATGTTTGTCGTGAATCTCTCGCCCAGCGCAAATTCCCAAGCGACTGGAAAAAAGCGAAATGGCTCTTGCTTATAACAAGGGGAAAAAGGCAGACCCGAAAAATTCATGCTAATGTCTTTAATATCGGTTTGCAGCAGAATTCTTGAACAAATTCTCAGTTCGAACGTAATAAATTTCCTTGAGAGAGAAAAGCTTCTGTCCTCAAATCAGCACGATTTTAGAAGGCACCGCTCGTGCAAAACCCAGCTTCGCCTCGTCTCACATGGTGTCCTGCGAACCATTCATTGGTGAAGGGCAACAGACTGGGTCCACATTACTGGATCTCCGCACAGTCTTCGACACTATGCCCCACCGCAGGCTGTTATCAGAGACAAGACGATACGGAATACATTACCAGATATGAGATTGACTCGAAGACCTCTTCGGTAACAGAAAACAGTGCCATGTCTTCTCATTGAATATTCATCAGAGGTATCGTCAGGAGTGCTTAAGGGAAGTGTGACAAGACTGCTGTTATTCTCTCTATACATTAACTATCTGACTGACACTGTGAGCAGCAATTTTCGGCGGTTCGTTGGTGATGCTGTGGGATACGGGAAGATGTCGTCGTCGAGTGCCTATAGGAGGATACAAGCTGAAAATTTTTTTAATTCGTGATGAATCGAAAGTTGCTCTAAATGTAGAAAAAAGTAACGCATATGGGAAGGAAAAACAGTCCTGTAATGTTTGACTACACGATTAGTAGCATACTGCTTGACATAGTCACACTGATTAAATACCTAGGTGTAACGTTGTAAAGCGATTTGAAACGGAACAAGCACGTGGGTAGTGTAGTACGGAAGCGGAATAGTCGGCTTTGGCCTATTGGGAAAATTTTAGGAAAGTGTGGTTTGTCTACAAAGGAGACCGCTTATGGAACCCTAGCGTGACCCACTCTTGAGCACTACTGTAGGATCCCTATGAGATCAGATTAAGAGTAGACATCGAAGCAGTTCAGGGGTGGATGCCAGATTTGTTGCAGTAGCTTCGAGTAACAGTAGTAAGTGGACAGGTTGGCAGCACTCAGGGGTAATTTACTGAGCAAAACCCAACCAACCCAAAAAAAAAGATATAAAACATTAAATCAATAAAAAATTAATCAACCAATGAACTCTAGCTCATGAAATGTGTAATCATTATTTTTGGCACTCTACAGCTCTTTATACTTTAGTTTAAGATCAACATCTTCAGAACATTCCAAGTCCAATTCACTTATTACTATATTAAATCTGTCTGGTGAAATAATTTTCAATTTATTGTCAAGCTGCATACAAATTATCCTTCCATATCTAGTATTTAAATATTTATATCGCATAATGTAACACAATTCATTTCTCGCTAGCTCGCCAATCTTTATAAGTCAATCAGATTTGCTTGCATCATTTATCCTCTTCAGTAGTGAATCCATTTATATAGAATAAAAAGTAACGATATTAAAAATTTTCTCTCAAAATTCTATGCTGAGCATCATTCGTTAAATTTTTCTAACCATACTTGACTATGTAGTTAACTGTATCATTCGGAATTTTATCACTAAAAGTGTCAACTAATTTCATTGTAGTTTTCTGTGTGGCTAACTCATTCATTCTCCTACACATATTTATAAGTAATATAGGATAATTCTCAATAAAACAGAAGAGATTTACATTGACATTGTCAGTCAATTGAGTGGCTATCTTAAAAATCAAGGAAGGCATCATAAGCTTTCAGATAATTATTTGGTAGATCAAGATTACAAAATACTTAAGGAAAAACTTCACTTGTTCCATTTTCCACCTAGATATTTTGTAATTTAACGAGATCGAATAAAGAAGAATCAATTACTTAATTTTTTTATTAGTTTCAAAAACAATGAAAGTAAAGTAAGGTATATCAAATTCTGAAAAATTATAATATTTAGTGATATCTAGTTCGAAATTTCTTTTTCCTTCTAATTTCCCTATTTCAACAGCTTGTGATTCAAAAAAATAAATTCGAACTTTTGGATTTTTTAATCTTTTTTCTTCTAGGTCTAGTGAATATTCTGGTTCATACTTTATGACAGGAACACGAATTTCCATAGATTCTGATACAATTTTACGTTCTTCTGAATATGGATCTTTTATTGCAATTCCAGTATCATTTTTAGTAGCCCATCTAAGAATAGCATCTCTAGCACTTCAGCTCCAAGTAATTTTTACTTTAATTTCCTTCCCGCAGCACTTCTTTATAATCTTTGAAACATTCACCAAAAAAAATCTAGTGGAAAAAGTACTTCATTTTTCTTACTTTTTATCTTACCATCATTAAGGATATGATCATCCATAGTTAATTCACAAGCTATAGTCGAAGTTAATCTTATAAGGACAGATGAAGAAATGAATTATTTTCCATTCCAGACCAAATATTGTTTCCTTTAATCTATATTGATGACCTTGAAGAACTTTGACACATAGTTACCAATTAATTTTTTGTTGGATTCTCTATCATATGATGGATAATCTGTATCATCAGGCCCAATAATACAAAAAATATGTAATTGTGCATGATTTGAATGAACCCATCTATCATCAGTATTTATATTAATCTCTGTTCTTATTGGGGACATTTAGATTATTTTTAGCGTTCTCATTCACAGGGATTGAATAAAACTGATATATCTCGATTTTGTTCATCATTTAATAAGAATAAAATTTATTAAGACATTTCTAAAACAACTATTACAGTAGCTCCATTTAAGTCAGTCAGATTATCATTTTCATCAGTTAGAGTTATTTTTAAAATTAGGATTGGCTCAAAAATAGGAATATTTACAGGATAATGTGGTTTGTGAATTATTGGCTCACCACATTCTGCATTAGGCTCGAATGAGGCAATAATATTAGTTTCTCGATGAAAATGATCAATATGGTTTACAAACATCCCATCAGCATTATTAAAATTTATATCTACTAATTGAAATGGAATAATTTTAGAAACATCATTAGCAACAGTCTTTTCATTAGCCTCAACTGTTTGGTAACTAAAACCAAGCACACTTCTAATACTATCTTTTATATGCATACACAATTTTACATTACTCTGTTTAATATTCCATCTGTTTTAATGTGAATATTAGGCTTCTTTGAATGAATAAATTTTTCTAAGTTTTTCACACCATACTGACAAGTTGTAATTTCTATGGTTTCTCCATGACAATATAATTTATAATTTTTCAATGTAATATTTGCAGTTAACAAAGTTGAATAAAAACCAACCAGTGCAATATTACTAAAGCTGTCTCTTATAGGTACACTTAATCTTTCTTTCAGAACAGACAAATTACCACTCAAATGAAATAATCTGCTTATTTACTATCACAAATGTATTTAATTAAATGAATACTGATTGGGAACCAAAAATAAGAATTCTCAAAAAAATCAAAAAATCAAAATGTTTAACGTTTATCAAATTCTATTTGATGTGCAATCATTGGGCCAAGTGGTTGCGTAAAAACGGTATTAGTGATCGATAATTATATTTTAACACCTAGATGGTTGAATTGGAATAAAATTAATCATTTGTATATTTATTCTAAAAGCTTAGATCAAGTAAACAATCAAGAATTTTTAAAAAGATGTGAAAAATTTAAGATACATATAACAAAAACTCACTACTTCTATTGAAAATAATGAAGAAATTATTCCATTAGATCAATGTCAAGAAAATTCAGTAGTAGCATTTGATGACTTCATTCCTAAAAATAAAGACATAGAGAATATTTTACTAGAGGAAGACATAAAGGACTAGACTGCTTTTATTTGGCTCAGACTTACTCTAATACACTGAAACCGTTAGTTAGAGATAATCTTATTTTTCTGAAATATCTTTAGACGAGATGGCACAAATTTAAATCATATTTACTATGAGTTCATTGGTGATTATTTAAAGTTTGATGAATATAAACAAGTATGAAGTAAATGTTGGAATGATCAATTAGGATTCTTTTCCAATAGATATGACTAGAAAAGTTAATGAAGGAAAGTTCAGAAATAAAATACAACACATGATAACAACAAATGTTAAACATAAACATAAACCATTCACTATAAATGTTCAAAAATGTTTAATTAATATATTTCATATCCATTAAAATTTCACAAAATATGAAGAAGAGTTGTTTAAAATTCTAGGCGAAATACAATTAAAACAAGAGTTTAAAAAATGGAAAAAAACATGAATAGGGTGTGAAAAATTTAATAAAGAAGATCAGCCAGTTATCGATGCATTGTAAAAATTTAAACAAGGTATTGAAGGATTAGGTGATAATTTTTTGAACGCTACTGAAGAGAATAGAGAAGTTGAAAACTAAATGGTTCCTTATCGGTTAGAAGAAACTAATGATATACCACCAATTAAATAATATGGAAGTCCACAGCATGACTATCCTTTAAGTGAATCAGAAAGACAAGGTTTATTGATGAAGTATGGAGAAGAGTGAGAGAGAAAAGTGGATAAAAATGTTAAAAAATAAATGTAAGTGAAAGAGTGTTAGAACATATTAATCATAGTGAAGATAAAGTTTTTGGATGAAGATGTGTTGGTTCATTTCAATTTGTTGCTAAATTACCTATAAAATTTGATGGAGATAAATTGACTACCGGTGACATATGAAGGTACAGATGGATTAATGAATTTTTAAGTAAAAACAGATAACTATAGATGACATGAATACATTATTTACAGGCTCTGAGTTACCAGATTATGCAGGTATGTTGTACAATTCAAGAGCATTATATTCTGATAATGATCTAAATAAAATAAAATCGAGTAGAGGTAATAAATACAAATATTTGATAAAGGAACTTGTCGATGACTTTTTTCCACCACTGAGACTAAAACATTTTGATGATTCATTGCAAACTGAAGGAGAATATGTTGGCGAAGACTTAGAAAAGAAATGTACAGACAAACCAATCGAATATCTCTGGATGAATGATGTCCGCCGATTAATTGATAGATTAGCTGTAATTCTTGATGTAGGATTAGATGTAAATTTAAATTATCACAACGAAAAAGTGGGGATAATGCAAATGTTAACAAATACATTTAGCGATTTCGTCATCAACAATCAAAAAAGAATTCCGTATTTGATCAGAATTTTGAATAATCTTCCTCGCACATTTTGGAAAAACTAAAAACATGGAAAAGGATTAGTCAATTGGTTTTTAAATACTGTACCAATGGCAGAGAAGCATCTACTGGGATTTAATTACTGACTAAGCTAGAAGAAAGATTACCTAGAGGAGAACAAGGAATTAATACATTCACCGAAGATTGCAAACAGCACGACATTACCTATCGCGATCATAAAGACTTTGAAAAGATATATGTATCTGATAAAGATCTTCAGTTACCTGCAATAGAATCAAAAGCATGCAATTGACACTTCATTAGGAGAAAAAGTTGCATCCACTGCTGTTAGAGGAATTTTACATTGAAAGAGAAAATAAGAAATGGGCTTAGGTGTGGATGACAAGGAATGGGGAGTGTAAAAAATATTAATCCTTTAATTTTTTTTAATCTATATAAATTAATAACTTTCCAATCGATTATACTTTGCTACCTAGTGGCAAAACTAAACCAAAATCAATTACATTTAAAGTGAATAATGTTCAATTAAATAGTATTGAGCCATTTTTAACTGATGCAGAAATAAAAGGGTAGAGAAAAAACTGGTGGTAATGTACTGATTACACTAGGAATTCATGTTGTGAAAAAAATATTGATTATCTAACAAAAAAGAAAGAAGCTGCTAGATTAACACAACATGAAGGTGGATTTCTTCTGTTACTATTAGCTGCATTACTATATCTAGCACTTGCTGGTGGATCTGCAGCAATTGCAAATGCAGTGATAAACAAGAAAAAAGCTGATGCAGAATTGGCAAAACAGAAAAGACACAATGAAGCATTAGAAAAAAGGTGCAGGATCTAGACAAAAATTTGAAAAAGATATTCGATTTCTATCCTACTGCATTAAGTAATTTCGATATAGAAGAATTAGTTAAACAATAAAAAAATAAACACTTTCATGGTATTTTTATGATTGATGAATCTCTAAGTCATCCTAGAGAATACGAATAAGGAATAGTTAATTTAGATACATCTGATCATGTTGGTTCTCACTGGATTTGTTATTATGAGAATAAAGATATAAAATTGGTTTTTGATTCATTTGGCAGTAATATACCAATTAAACTAGCTAATTACTTTTGGAAAAATATCTGTACTACAATGCTGAGAGAATACAAAATTTTAATGAACTAGTATGTGATCCTTTATGTCTATTTGCGTTAAAATTGCTGTCAGATGAATACAAGTTTAATGATATTTTCAGTTTACAAAATGGACATTTTTGGAAATACACTTATTAATGATTTTCAGTAATAAGAGCCAAAACTTCAAGATTTTGGATCAGTAATAGATCCACAAATAAATGTTCTAATTAAACCATTTGTTAGAGAATGTAATGCAATTTTTAAAGTAACTAGAGGTTATATTGGCTATAAAGGTTGAAGAATTCCGAATGTAAACCACCCAATTGATGCAAAGGACATAGCAAATAAACATTATTTACAGAATGAGTTATCGAATGTTGTTACAAAACTTGAATATACAAGTCTTCTAACATAGCTGAATAATTATGTCACTAAAACTGGTCTATCAAATTACTTTACCAAAAAAGAAGCAGAAAAAGTTTTTTTAAATATTTCTCAAAAACAGATTCAACTTCATACTTTGACAAGTTAATTAAGCGTAAAGATAAGGTGTATAATAAACAAATAATTGAATTTACATTTATGACAGGAGGGGAACAAAAAACACACAATATTGAATATGCTTTCAGGCTTAAAAGAGTTATTGTTGTTGGTAAGAAAATGAACAGAGATTTAAAGTCTGATGACTTTCACATTACTGTAAGTATGTCTGACTAACTAAACCACATAAATAACAGTAATCAATCAATAATGGGAAACAAATCAAATTTTCTCACCATAATATTAAAATATTCTGTTATAACTGTTGCAGTTGATTTAAATTATATTTGGTCCAATAATTTAAATCTTATTAATTTTTTTCTGTATAAACCGATAATCATAATCATACCTACTGTTTGAAGTGTAAAATATTTACTGAGACTTATAATCCTCACAGTTTAACAACTAAAAATGGGAAACAGGCAGTTGAAGGTCTTTGTACAGTATGTAAAAGCAACAAGAGAAAATTCGTTACAAAAAATTTTGTAATTGAAGGGGTGTACAAATCTCTCATCCCTAATGTTCGCAAAGAAATCATAAATGGATTACATAAACTGATGAGAAATCATTTCAAACAAAGAAATGCAGTTTCTCTCGGTACTGATTATCTATGGCAAGGTGATCTAGTCGAAATGGATTCTGGTAAACTAAAGGAATTTCGAAGGTAAATCGAGGATATAAATATTTACTGACTGTTATCAGTGTCTTTTCTAAATTTGTTTCGGCTATCCCAGTTAAAGATAAAATAGGCAAGAATATAGCTGAGGCTCTTGAAAAAGTGTCCATCGCAAGAAAGCCAAAACCTTTATGAACAGATAATGGCAAAGAATTCTACAATATAGAATTTAAAGAATTGATGAAGAAATATAACATTAATCATTATTCAACTTTTAGTGAATTAAAAGCATCTATTGTTGAAAGATTTAACAGAACACTTAAAGAAAAGATATGGAAAAGAGTTGCTCTTCAAGGAAATTATAAGTGGGTTTACAATTTAGTTGATGAATACAATAACACAAAACATTCAGCTATAAAAATGAAACCAATTGAAGTTAATGAGAAAAATCTGAATACCATCTGGGAGATGGGTCTAGCATCTCCAAAATTTTAAAAGAAGCAGATAAAATAAGGATCACTAAATTTAAAGGATACACATTCAAGTGGTCAACAGAAATTTTTGAAATTGAAGATGTTATTCATTCCAATCCAGTCACATAAATTGAGAAATATTGAAGAAAACTTTTGTGACTAAGAACTACAAAAAACATGATATCCTGATGTTTACATAGTTAAAAAAGTTTTGAGAAACGAAGGAGATAAAGCTTATGTTAAATGGTTGGGTTTTGATCATTCACATAATAGTTGGAAAATAAAAATAATTATTTTCCTGAATAAATATAAAAATATTCAGTATAGGAGTTTCTGAACTAACAAGAACATTCTTTAACTATAGAACATTTGAGAAAGTGGAAACATGATATAAAAATAAGTGATATAGAAATATGGGAGGAAATAGGAAACTCAAATTCTCTATTTTTTATGACTATAAAAGAAATAGCAAATCATAATTTATCTATTATAATTGACCAAAAACTTACAAAATCACATTAAAGATTACTTATCATTTTTAAATGTTTTTCACTCTATAATGAAAAATTTTGACACCAAGGAATACAACAAAAGGAAACTAATTAATTTATTCTATTTGTATAAGGGATGTGATTCGAATTTTTTATTACATTAGAAGATATAGATCTTAATTTTTAATATCCATAAGGGACTGTATCATAATTTTCTAGAATTACTTTCTTTTCATATAGAAATGAGAATTCTTTCTTAACCTGTGTGTTGACCAGATTTTTAGTATCAACATCTCTAGTTATCTGATTGTACACTAACTGTATCTTTTCTTCACCCCCTATTAGCCATATCATGGATTGGCCATTCAGCTTTTGAATATTCCTGTGATTTAAAGTGAATCCTTTTACTTTCAGCACAGAACTTCTGTCCTTTTTCTCATAATAATAACTCTTTGGTCCAGTCGAAGCCCAGTTTGTAGTCCATTTATTATCTCACAACTCATCAATCCATTTGCCCAACATACAGCCTTTCTCTAAATTGACTCTGCCATCATCAATAAATACTGCAGATCAGTGTCAAAAAATATATAATTTCTTCCTAGTTTCTTTAACCTGTCATTCAGTCTAAGTCTTGCATTTGATGTAGTGAATGAAGCTATGAAGATATTTGTAGCTCCATTGTTTCCCACATAATAATTCTTGAAATTCTACCTCATCTGTACCATAAGCTCAGTAATAAAATTTACACACAATTATCTAGTTGATCATCCAGTAGTATCTCATTAAATTGCTGTAAATCTGTGACATACTCAGTTTTCCTCATATTTAGCCTTTGTCCAAATTTTCCCCACAATGAGTCAAGACATATCTTAGCAACATTTGGCTTTCCAGGATTTTCCGTTATTCTATCACTATCCAAGTCATTATCCAATTTCTCTTTAACAGTTTTGGTATAATCTACATTACTTTCAAAATTATGTTGACTGCTTTCGAGTTTTATTTTCAGTAAGACTATTACACAATTTTTAAACAATGTGTTACTTTTATCTCTAAAATCGCATACTTCATAGACATCTAAAACCTTATACTCTTTCCACGTTAACTGTCGCTCAGGCGGTGCTCACACGGTAATGCTGACAGGGCAGAGAGGTCCCCGGCCTTAACGGCGCCCTTACGAGTCCAGGAGCGGCGCGGTCCCCGCGTTGCAGTTTACGGCCAGGACGGGGGCTGCCTCCCGCTGCTACTGCCGGCGGCGCCCCGCGGCCCGCCCCCCGTCGCGACGTCGCCGACGCCGGCCGGTAGCGCAGCCGCCACCGCCACCGTCGCCACTTGCTGTATTTCTCCGCCTTATTTGTGGACGCCGACTGCGGGACGTTTAGTGCAGGGCGCGCCGCTCGTTTACTGCTCAATTACACCCGTAACTCACCGCGTCCCCGCCTTATGCCCGTCGCCGAGTTCATTCCGGCCGGTCACCCATTTTTACAGCCGCCGTTCACCTCAGACTGGCACCAGTACCACCTAAGCGCCGACCTCTGACGTCACTGGTCTCACTGCGTCTCTTATCCTCAGCGATGGCTACCACATACCTCTCTGGCGGTGCTCCTGAATGCAGATGTGCTGAATACTTCAAACAATATTGGAACGGTAGAAAATTCTAGTGGCCGGCGATAAATCAGAAGGGGACTCCCACAGGGTTCAGTTTCGGGTCCACTCTAATTCCTTAATTTTTGTCAAGCACAATTGGTACGTTTTGCCGACGATACTAGTATTATAAGAAAACTCATTAAAGAGAAAGCAACAGAAGAGATTTTAAATTATATTTTCCAAAGAATTTTAAAATGGTTCTCAGAAAATGGACTGCCCAGAAATTCTGGGAATCTGTAGAACAAATAGAGTCATACCAACTGATGTAACGCATCAACAGGAGTCAGTAAATAGGGTAGTATTCTCCAAATATGTAGATGTACATATTGATGAAAACTTGAACTGGAAGAAACATGTGACTGAATTTTACAAACAGTTAAGTTCAGCTACTTTTGTTCTTTATTTAATTACTAATCTTGAAAACAAACGAACTATCTTCCTGACATATTATGCATATTTCCACCAGTAATGTTGTTGCATGTGTAGGACTAAGAAAATAACGTGTTCATTAATGTTAATACTAATATTTATACATGTCCTGTTAACTAACTCTTCCACAACAATTCGATAAAAGAATCGTTCATATGACCTACATTACATGTAACTACCTAATTAACCTCCAGTAATGGATATCTGGACTCTTGATGCTGGAAGTCAGGTCCTCAGTTTCTGATCGTGTACAATAACGCCTTCACTCATCCTCATCCCCTCGGTGACGTGAGACATCAGTGCCACTCACAAAGACCACATCCACTACTCCACTTAAACCAGATACGGCCTTGCTGTTTTCCTCGAAAGAGGATATTCGCTCCAAAACTGAGGGGTGGCTCAACACTGCAGCTACAGAATTGCAGGTAGCTTCGAGTGTCGACGCACCACCATCATGATCGCCTTATTTTTTGGAGAATTCAACTGATAATGACATGCGGTAGCATCGTTACAATCACAGCATCAGTACCAATCGCATATACGCCACCGACAGCTTCACACAACATCCTTTGGGGGTGTGAATGTAAGAGGAAAAAAGAAAAAATTGGTGTAGGATCCCGTCGACATCGAGGTCATTAGAAACGGAGCAGACGCTCGGAGTGAATCAAGGATAGGAAAGGAAATCGGCCGTGCCCTTTCAAAGGAACCTTCCCGGTATCTGCATGGAGCGATTCAGGGAAATCACGGAAAACCTAAATCTGGATGGCCAAACGTAGGTTTGTAGCGTCGTCCTCCCGAATATTAATCCAGTGTGCTAACCACTGAGCCACTTCGCTCTGTTGTGTAAGAGGAAGTAGTTTCGCCACATACATAAGCTGAATACGTGGTGAATACAAACTTCCAGGGATCAAATGTATCAAGGTGAGGTAAGAGACCCTGGTCTGGAAACGACGAAATCGAAAATTATAGTCGAAAATCGTTCTGATCTTTCTGACGGTGGAATACATATACGGGTACTGTTGTTGCTAAGATTGTAGGATAGGCAACTTTCAGGATACACTCTCGTCCTTGGGGTGTGAAACGGCCCCTAAAGGCGAAAGAATCAGCACTGATCAACGGCGTGAGGATGGAGAAGGCAATGCAAACCACTACGTTTAAGAATCATGACGTGACTCCTCAGGACATGTAGCCTGTATTTCAAAAGGTGTCATGGTGATCTCTCCATTGGCAAAAGATTCCATAATAGTCCCCATTCGGATCTCTGGGAGGGGCTGCCAAGTGAGGGGTGACCATGACAAAAAGACTGAATAATCAACGAAAGGATAACATTCTATGGGTCGGGGCCTGGAGTGTCAGAAGCTTGAACGTGGTAGGGAAACTAGAAAATCTGAAAAGGTAAATGCAAAGGCTCAATGTACATATACGGTAGTATGGGTCAGTGAAGTGAAATGGAAAGAAGACAAGGACTTCTGGTCACATGAGAACAGGGTAATATCAACAGCAGCAGAAAATAGTATAACGGAAGAAGGATTCGTTATGAACAGGAAGATAGGGCAGAGAGTGTGTTACTGTGAACAGGTGAGTGATAGGGTATCAGAATCGACAGCAAACCAACACCGACAACGATAGTTCAGGCATACAGGCTGACATCGCAAGCTGAAGATAAAGAGATAGGAAAAGTGTATGAAGATATTGAAAGGGTAATACAGTATTTAAAGGGGATGAAAATCTAATAGACAGAGGGACTGGAATGCAGTTGTAGGGTAAAGAGTAGAAGGAAAGGTTACAGGAGAATATGGGCTTGGTACAGAGAATGGGAGAGGAGAAAGACTAATTGAGATCTGTAACAAGTTTCAGGTAGTAATAGCGAACACTCTATTCCAGAATCACAAGAGGAGGACGTATACTTGGAAAAGGCCGGGTGATACGGGAAGATTTCAGTTAGATTACATCATGGTCAGACAGAGATTCCGAAATCAGATACTGGATTGTAAGGCGTACCCAGGAGCAGATATAGATTCAGATCACAATGTAGTAGTGATGAAGAGTGGGCTGAAGTTTAAGAGATTAGTCAGGAAGAATCAATACGCAAAGAAGTGGGATACGCAAGTACTAAGGAATGACGAGATACGGTTGAAGTTCTCTAAGGCTGTAGATACAGCAATAAGGAATAGCTTAGTAGGCAGCCCAGCCGAAGAGGAATGGGTATCTCTAAAAGTTGGGAAGTAAAACATAGGTACAGAGAGGGTAACGGCGAAGAAACCATGTGTAGCAGAAGAAATACTTCAATTGATCAATGAAAGGAGGAAGTACAAAAGTTTTCAGGGAAATCCAGGAATACAGAAATATTATAACTATAGGAATGAAATAAATACGGAGTGCAGGGAAATGACGAAATGACTTCGTGAAAAATGTGAAGAAACAGAAAAAGAAATGACTGTCGGAAGAACTGATCCAGCATTGAGGAAAGTCAAAACAATCTTCGGTGAAATTAAAAGCAAGGGTGGTAACATTAAGAATGCAAGGGAAATCTCACTGTTAAATGCAAAGGGGAGAGTGGATAGGCGGAAAGAGTACATTGGAGGCGTCTACGAGGGGGGAAGATTTGTCTGAACTGATGGAGAAAGAAACCTGAGTTGATTTAGAAGAGATAGGACATCCAGTATTAGAATCGTAATTAATAATAACTTTGGAGGATTTAAGATCAAATAAGGCAGAAGGAATAGATGACATTCCATCAGAATTTCTAAAATCATTCGGGGAGACGCAACAAAACGGCTGCTCATTTTGGTGTGTAGAATGTTTGAGACTGGCGCCATACTATCTGACATACGGAAAAATATCGTCAACACAATTCCAAAGACTGCAAGAGCTGACAAGCGCGAAAATTATCGCACAATCAGCGTAACATCTCGTGCATCCAAGTTTCTGACAAGAATGATATACAGAAGAATGGAAAACAAAATTGAGGATGTGATAGATGACGATCAGTTTGGCTTTACAAAGGTAAGGGCCCCAGAGAGGCAATTCTGAAGTTGCCATTGATATTGGAAGCAAGACTAAAGAAAAATTTGTCGGCCTGGGAAAAACGTTGACAAGCTGTAGGGAGAGACAGGCAATATACAATATGTACAAGAGCCAAGAGGGAATAATAAGAAAGGACGCTCAAGAATGACGTGCTCGGATTAAAAAGGGTGTAAGATAGGGATGCAGTCTTTCGCCCTTACTGTTCTATACGTACATCGAAGAAGCAATGACGGAAATAAAAGAAAGATTCAGGAGTGGTATTAAATTTGAAGGTGACAGGATATCAATGATGCGATTTCTCATGACATTGCTATCCTAAGTGAAAGTGAAGAACAATGCTGAATGGAATGAGTAACCTGATGATTACAGAATATGGGTCGAGAGTAAATCGAAGAAAGGCGAAAGTAACGAAAAGTAGCAAAAATGAGAACAGCGAGAAACTTAACATCAGGATTGATGGTCACGAACTACATGAAGTTAAGGAATTCTATTACCTAAGCAAAAAAATAACGGACGGAGTAATGAAACATCAAAAGAAAACTAGTACTGGCAAAAAGGGCATTTCTGGCCAAGAGAAGTCTACTGGTATCCAACATAGGCCTTAATTTGAGGAAGAAATTTCTGAAAATGTACGTTTGGAGCACAGAATTTTATGGTAGTGAAACGTGGACTTTGAAACCGGAACGGAAGAGTATCGAAGCATTTGAGATGTGATGCTACAGACGGATGTTGAAAATTAGGTGAGCTGATAAGGTAAGGAATTAGGAGGTTCTGTGCAGAATCGGAGAGGAAAAGAATATAAGGGAAACACTGACAAGGAGAAGGGACAGGATAATAGGAAGTCTGTTAAGTCATTAGGGAATGACTACCTTGTTACTAGAGGAAGCTGTACAGGGCAAAAACTGCAGAGGCAGACAGAGATTTGAAGACATCCAGCAAATAGTTGAGGTTGGACGTTGTAAGTGCTACTCTGAGATGAAGAGGTTGGCAGAGGAGAGGAATTCGAAGCGGGCTGCGTCAGACCCGTGAGAAGACTGATGACTAAAAAAAAGTATGGACCAAAACAAGAAAAAATATGGGGTCCAAAGTGAACACCTTGAGAGCTATGAGTACTTCTTCATCTTCGACACCCAAACATCTGTTCCACTGCAAGGTCTTTGGTTCCCATATTTTCGCAGGAGGCAGTATAGACTGAAACAAGGAAAAAAAGTCCAGTAAATGTGGATTCTAAAATGAATATCTTGACCTATAAGCACTGATCCAGTAGAAGCGATGTGTTTCACAGTAACAAAGAAGAACATAGGCTCATAGCTTTTAAGGTATGCGCTCTTAGAGTCCATGTTTACTTGACTTTTTTTCTTTTTTTTTGTTCCAAACTACCTCCTCCGGAAGTTGCTTACCCTTCAATCTTAGCAACAACAGTGCCGCGACATTTTTTCCACTGACATAGTTATCAGACAATTTTTGCTTATAATTCTCGACTCGGTCGCTTTCATACCACAGTCCCTTACCTCAAAGTGGTACATTTACTATTCTCCATCATCGCTGATATTTCTGTCATCGTCAGAATCGCCTTGTATAGTACGAAATGTGTAATATCACCGACGGGAGAAAACCACGTCACATCCTCTACACAATTATCAGTACTCTCTCATAGAGGGATATAAATGTGAATTCGTGTGATCCAAATGAGTCATGTCGTTCATCCTACAAACAACATGTCGCTTATCGCTGTACAGTCACCACTACACCCTTTGAATGACCGGTATACTATGTTAATTGTAGGCACCATTAAGACTACATATAACGACCTCGGAATATCTTTAAGACACCGAAAGCTCCACAGTGATATGTACAAAAGTCCGTTATAAAGTTATGATTATGCCCTTGGTACATGATGATGTTTTAGTACTTCTCTACATACTCACTTTAAATGTGCATTTTTTTCCATCGTGGATCACTTGAAGTAGGCATTGTTGTAGAAGTCTGCGTTTTGGCTGTTCAGGGAACGTTCTACCCCGAAAATTACCTCGTCGTCTTTCTCAACATGCCGGAAACCCAACGATTTATTCATTCGATTAAATGGGAAGAAATCACTGTTGCCATGTCAGGACAGTACGGAGGGTAAGGTAAAATTTGATATCCAAATCTGATAACAGCCCGTGTATGTGGTAGGACAATATCGTTTGTAAAACACTTCTCTAGACAGTTTGGCACGTTCTTTCGTCTTTACAGCTTCCCGTGGACTCGACAGCAGATATCTGAAATTTGCTTCTGTAACGCTTACGAACATAATCTGTTATCACCACTCAGGCATCACCTTTGCCTTTTCAACTGTGTTGAACCAACATTTTCCATTATTTGGTTTGCTCCTTTGATACACCCATTTACGCTGCTTCCTCACTGCTTAAAAAAAAAAAAATAAAAATTGTGAGCACGCGCCAACCCGGCGGGCTCAAAATTTGTCCTGTACAAAATGGCGCTCAAAATGTTGAAACCTGATCCATGACTGATGGTCACTTCTTCCACTGTCGTATGTGATCGGGAATCAGAGCCTCCACTTGCGTAATGAATCCTGGTTCTTCACAAAGGAATAAGCTTCCACCACTTCATTACTCATCCCTCAAACCTATCTAACCACACTGGGAGTCTCTTCACCACCTACACAATGTGTCATATGATAGCATTTCGTTGCTGTACACTTACAGCAACTCAGAATGGATTATTGGACCGTTGGCCCGTGCAGATATATGAAACATGGTACTCCATCTCATTAAAGGACTGCACCATTTTATTTTGGCATCTCTGAGGCGTGCAAAGGCAATGTGCGGAGGGTATTTCAATGTGTTCCATGTCTGTAGGTGTTTAACTGCTAACAAACAAAAATTGACTCCTTAATATAATTTTTCTGTGTAACAATTAAAACTTTATCACTACCCCTCGTATTTACCGGCTGCGTCGGATAACACCTTCGTTCTTTCACCTGCTCTCTCTATGGAATGCGAGACATCGATGCTACGTGACTACATCACCTCTTCCGCCTAAACCAGATATTACCCTGCAGTTTTTTCTCCCCAAAGTGGATGCGATGTCTACAGTGGCGTTTCTTAGATCAACACCTGCAACTACAGAGTTTGTGGCCCTATGATTTGTCATCACTGTAAGGGTCGCTTACTGCAGCGCTGGAAGCCCCTAGTGTTTTGTCAGGATGCAGACGGAAGATCTGAGCGGCGTCGTTAGACGCAATAAAATAGTGTTAAAGACAATTCCATTTGTTATTCAGAACACATGTCTTGGCATGACTTCTGCAGTGGCTGATGGCTACGAAATCAAGAGAGAATCTGTTGAATCCAGCAGTGGATTCGAGGCTGCCGGGGACATCTGAATCAGCCCAGAGTGGAAGTTGATGACACACTGGTGCGGCGGTTTACTGCCCACTGACGACGTAAGCATGCCCCATCGGTAGCCCTGCTAGGAGATGGTTGTGACCACGAAGTAATGTGTTTCACTCACTCGCCATTTCAGCAAGTACTGAATCACTGCCCTAGTTGTCCCATCAGTTGGACTGCAATGTCAGATGCCATGATATCGTGAGCAACATTAACGCCATCGATCCTACTGATCAAGTTCTGTAGGCTAGGTGGGGTAAAGTATTTATCTCGTCAAGGAGAGGCTCCCCTCTACAACAATATTCGTAATGATCGAATCCGTTGTGCTCTTCTCAAGTCATCAGCGGTCTTCAGTCCCGCTAGACTTGCGTAACGAATTTATTATAGTGTCTATAGTGCTTAGTCAAACCCTTGCTAAGCGATGTTGCATTCTACCTAGTATCTGTTACGTAACGTTATGAAGGAAGTTTGTTCTTCACTCTTCTGAGGATTTTTTCCTGACATCGCTCGCATCCTCGATCAACAGTATCAAGGTTGCTGTCTTCCGGACTGAGTAACTGTGTTGAAATGCTTACGCTTCCTGGCTGGTTGCTGTTGATACTCCTTCCTGATTGAATAACGCCGGCTGTTAGAAAATTTTACTCTCCCGCTCCTTAGTAATTTGCTGTGTAACTTAAATATCACGACTGCCTGGTATCTGGGCAGACTTCAACTCATACTGACTGCAGTAGTATCATTGCAGACACGGGCTGAGGTCACCAAATTCACCATCAGCCAACAGCACCCATCTGGGGAGTGTGTAACGGGCATGTAGCTTTAGACTCAATGTATGGAACACTGATTGTGAAACAGTTCTCCCGCGATATAAAGATCGATTTCTGACTTTTACATGAAAGTCACATCATGCACTTAACAAGCAACATGTGACGTAACAGCGTCTGTTCATCCATATTTGCAATTTCAAGTGTTTCCTATGAATAACTGACTAATTTTATTAACTGTGGACACCTGACAGTTAAAGATTCGATCTCTGAAAATAGTGAACAGAGTAGTGGGACACCAAAAAACAGCTTTACATTGATTAATTAAGTATCTGTCAATATACAGGGTGATTCAAAAAGAATACCACAACTTTAGGAATTTAAAACTCTGCAACGACAAAAGTGTAACAGTTGTGTTACTAAATGTGACACTTCTGTCACTCAATGTAACTGGGTTTTCTCTTTTGATGCTGTCAATTGTCAGGATGAGCATTCTAATGCATTCTGTCAGGGTGAAAATATTAAATAAATTACTTTTTCTCTCTTAACAACATGTGGGCAGGGTGGGTTCTTCCTTGGCTCGGGTATGAGGTAGAATGAAACAGCATTTTTACGTAAGATAACTTTTATTGAAAGTTTCGTACAACTGTATCTTACTGGATGTTCTGGTTCGGAGAACGGCAGCTGTGTCGTTTGCGTAGCCTTCTGCTGCGGCAGCGGCGGCGGCGGCGGCGGCGTCTGATTACGCGTAGCGGTGTGTATCTCGTGTCGCCGTCTCGCCCAGCTGACTGGAGACGCGCAGCGCGATGTGGCCGGTTTAATTACTGCGAGCGAAGTCGTGCATCGGATGATACCTTGGGTGTGGCGTCCCAGTGTTTCTCTTCTCTAAGCGGCCGCGTGTGCTGTGCGTCGACCAGCGGAGCGGCGCGGCGGGGCAAGGCCAGTGTCCCGAACTCGAACCACGGACTCCCGCTTGCCAGTCTTCGGCTGTCAGGTCTTCATCCCAGCTCACAGGTGACTGCTGAGGTGAGGCCGTCTCCTTCCCGTCCTCACGAGTCACCCGGGTACGTAAAAATCAAATACCTTTTAACTTCTGTCTTCTGGCGCCACGGCTGCTGCTTGCTATTCCATTACAGCGGCGGACTTGGTGCGTCTGTGCATGATGCAGTCACTTCTTGCATGATGGTCTTCAGCACCGAAACTGACTGAAAACTACTGCTACTCTTCTTTTCTTCCTTCGTCTCTCGTCTTCGTCTCCGTCCCCGTCTCCGTCTTCGTCTTCGTCCCCGTCTTCATCTGTCGGGCCCATCGCGTTTCGCGTATTTATTCACTTCAGTTCACTGGAGGTGAACGACTTCACGGCCATTGCCTCTTCTGTCACGTTGGAAAGCTTCTCGAAGAATCTTCTTGACCTCGGTCATTGGCTCTTGGAATGTAGGTGGGGGCCTCTGATCGCATGTGACGACTGAGAAACACGTGAGCCGGTCATTGCCTCTTCCGTCACGTTGAAAAGCTTCTCGAAGAATCTTCTTAACGTCGGTCATTGGCTCTTGGAATGTAGGCGAGGGCCTTTGCTTACATGCGACAACTGAGAAACACGTGAGCCGGTCGAGCAATGCCCTGACGGCTGAATCGACAGCGCCCGCTTATGTGGAACTTGCTGACTTCACGGTCATTGTCTCTTCTGCTCTGCTGTTGTGCCTGCTGTGTGCCAGTATGTAACTCTCCAAACTAAACCAAGTTTTCCATTTATATTCTAATTTCTAGTTCACTTTGATTTCACTAATTTATTTACTTAAGTACCACTCAACATTCCTCCACCCTTCGGAGAAATTCGCCCTCGAATTTACCACTCAACATTCCTCCACTCTTCACACAGAAAAAGCACAAGCACTGAAAACTCTCGACTTAGAAGATTACACACGCTTCACATTAAGTACGTGGAAAATACTTTATCACTTTACAAAAGCACTGTACGGTCATGAATCACATAGTTCTCACATAAATGGTTGTAATAAGTGTAACAAATCTTGATGACAATGAATAAACAAAAAATAGATTGTGCACTTAGAAAATTACAGAGCAACAGCTGTTTAATCTACCCTATACTAATGCAAGAATATCTATTCTACAGTATTGTTTATGTTAACAAGAGACTGTTTAATAAAGAATGAAGTACAATAAACAAAATTAATACACTAATGCTCAAAAGTAACTGCTGAAGTACACCAGTTAAGAGTGTGGTATCCAGTTAACAGGGATTTGATGAAGTGGTATAATATTATTTGGCTTATTTTTTCGTCTTAAATAAAAGGAAACTGTACAAAGCAGAAACACCAACACAAAGGTTGCAGATATACCCGTTTCTAGCATTATAATTTTAGTTTTGTTCACCTTTTAATTGTAAGACATGTTGCATCATAACATTGGCATCAATTTTGCCTTGCTGCGAGTTTATGAACATATCTAATGACTTCAGAAGGGAACTGTCAAGGGAGTAATCGAGGTAGGATAGGTTTTATGTAGGAAATGCTTGCATGGCGTTTTCTGAAAAAAGCAAACAACATGGTTATAGACCTAGTAAAAACAAAAATAAGGAAAAGAGGAAATACATTGTTAACTACAAGGTCTACATGTTTCTACGTTCAACTTTTCTTTCTTAAAAAATAAGCCATTATAATTTATTAATTATTTACATTTGTATACTGTCCACAGTCTACATTCGCACCCTTGATCGAAGATTGTATGGTGCCATGTCTGTATGTTGTGCTGGCGTGGCCACTCTTTTTCCTTTTCGGGAACTTCCTCCACCCTTCGGAAAAGCAGACACTATTGTTGAAGGAATTACATCTGGAGCGCCCTTAAAAGGTTTTAAACGACTTGCATGGACAATGGGAGTTCGGGTGGGCAGTTGCAATTTAACGTTGACTGGTGACGTGATCTCAATAATTTGATAAGGACCTCTGTAGTTTGTTACAAATTTCTTCGTTTTTCCTTTCGCTATGTAAGGAGTTGAAAGCGTAACCCACTGACCGATTTTGTAATTTGGATATTTAGCTTGGGTATTACCTAATCTTTCCTGTCGTTCCAAAGCCTTTGTATTAGATTTTTGAACCTTTTTCCATACATCCTTCATCATTCGACTGAAATCTGTTACTGTTTCTCCGACTTTTCCGTTTTTCTGCCTGATTACATCCAAAGGGGACGGCATTTTTTTCCATAGACCACTTCATAAGGTGACATGCCAGTTGCTTCATGCGTTTTGGCGTTGTATACCGACACGATTATTGGTAAATACGTATCCCAATTAGAATGTTGTTCTTTAATATAATAACTAAGCATCTTGCCAATTGTCCGATGAACTCTTTCTGTGCGCCCGTTGCACTGAGGGTGTAACGGAGTTGTGCGTAATTTTCGTATTTTTAATAAGTGGCATAGCTGTTTCATTAATTCAGACATAAAATTAGATCCCTGATCTGTGATAATAGCTTCAGGTACTCCAAATCTAAGTATCCAGTTGCTAACTAAAGCTTGGGCAACTGTATTTGTTTGCTGATCTGGGAGACTCACCATAGCTAGATAGCGTGAAAAGTGATCGATAATTGTAAGAACATACTTATTACCAGCAGGTGTTTTATGAAATGGCCCGTAGAAATCCACTCCGCAGATTTGAAATGGACATGAAGCCTCGGGGAGCCTCTGTAAGGGTATTTTTGAACGAGAAAGTTCAGCTCGTTGTGTGCACGCAATGCAATTACGAACGTACTGCGCAACATCCTGCTTTCTGGTTTGCCACCAAAATCGCTCTGCTACTCGTCTTTCGGTTGTCCGCTGTCCACCGTGTCCTGCAAGGATATGATCGTGGGCCTCTGCCATTATTTCTTGTCTAAGGTGTTGGGGAACAACAAATCGCGGTTCAAGTTTTGTTTTACGGCATAATACACCATCTTCAAAGCAAAATTATTTTTGAGTTGCGTATTTTTTACATTCTGTATCCTCATCTTGTGCCTCTCTCCACTCCTCAGCATCTCGGCCTGTTGCTTCCAAAAGTGCTATTTTCCGATTTAGGCAATCTGCATTCGTGTGTTTTTTGCCTGGTTTATGGATAACTTCGAAATCCATTTCGGAAAGACATAGGGCCCAACGGGTAAGACGACTAGATGGATCCTTTAATCAAAGCAACCATTTTAAAGCTGCGTGGTCTGTAATAACCTTGAATTTTCTACCATACAAGTAGCATTTAAAGTATTTGATACCATAAATAACACTTAACAATTCTTTCTCCGTTGTGGAATAATTTCTTTCTGCTGTTGTTAGTTGTCTCGAAGCGTAGGCTATGGGGTGTTCCGCGCCATTAATATTCTGACTCAAAACAACTCCTACTGAATGACCACTTGCGTCACAGGATAAAATAAATTCTTTATTATTATCTGGGTAGGCTAATACAGGACTGTGTGTTAACTTATCTTTAAGGGTTTGAAATGCAGATTCACAATCTTCAGACCAATGAAATTTTGCACCCTTTTTCAATAATTGGGTTAAGGGTCGGGCAATTTCAGCAAAATTTTGAACATATTTTCGGTAATACGATGCGAGACCAATGAAACTTTGTACTTCCTTAACGCGTTGTGGTGTTGGGAAGTCCTTAACTGCCGAAATTAATCGAGGATATGTTTTAATTTCTTTTTCACTAATGACATGCCCTAGGTACGTAACCTCTGTCAATGCAAAACTACATTTTTCCATATTTAATGTTAATTTAGCTTTTCTAAGTCTCTGAAAAACATTACACAGACGCACAGCATGTTCATTAATGTCTCTGGAGAATACAATAATATCGTCTAGATATACACAACATTGCTGAGTTTTGAGTCCTCGCAATACTCCATCGAGTAGTCTTTGAAAAGTTGCTGGTGCATTTTTCAAACCGAAAGGCATTCTTTTAAATTGCCAGTGGCCTCCAGGGGTAGAAAATGCTGTTTTATGCCTATCTTCAGGAGCAACTTCCAATTGATGATATCCACTACGTAGATCGATTGTTGAAAAGTATTTACTGTTACCCAAACTGTCAATGATATCTGTAATGTTTGGAAGAGGATAAACATCTGAGATAGTTTGTTTGTTAAGGTGTCTGTAGTCACAACAAAATCTATATCGCTTCGTACCGTCGGGAGACTTCTTAGGAATAATTACAAAATTTGAATTATAAGGCGAATCAGAATATTCTATAATTCCATCTTTTAGATGCTGTTCCAAAAATTCATCCAGTACTGGCTGTAAGTGATGCGGAACTCTATAAGGCTTCCTATAAACTGGGGGGCTATTTCCTGTTGGGATCCTATGCTGTGTGATGTCTGTTGCTGGCAATGGACCTTCTGCATTAAATAAATCTTGGAACTCAACTAAAACTGCTTCTATCGTGTCTCTATCCTTTCCTTTCAAATGCTCAATCTTCTGGCGCAATGCGGTTTTATAGGCGTCTGGTTTCTGACCATCATTAATATCTGACCAAATGAAATCTTCTTCTTCAAAAGTACTGACTGTAGCTACTAATATTCCCTTATGCAACTCTTTGTCCTCCACTCCGAAATTGTCAATATGCACCGGTACTTTCCTTTCTCCCTCAACGTCTTGAACCCGTACAACACTCCTACGTACAAAACAATGTGATACATCTAATTCCTCATTTTCCTCTAAAGGCTCTATTAGACACACTGTATCTGTAGGTACTTCGTGGTCAACGGTCATCCAGAGAAGTTTTCCTGAGCCAAATGGTATCTGATCCCGCGAATCAACCTTCAAGGACGTTGCACGCAGTATAGTTGATTTCGCCTTCCGGTTAGGGAAATCTTGCGGCAGAGGGCCCTTTGCAGCGGCGTCACCTAGCTGAAACACTATTCCGCTAAGTTCTACAGTTTGCTGTCTGAGGTCGATTTTAGCGTGATGTTTATTCAGGAAATCCAACCCTAGGATCGCGTCGTACCCGTCAGTTACCTTTGTTACCACTTCTACATCTTCTTGAAATTGTACACCGTGAATATAGAAAATCAATTATGTACATCCTAATGACTTAACTGTACCTCCTCCTACTCCACTCAATCTGTACCTTGGAGGGTCATATTTCTTTTCTCCAATACATTCATTACTTACTATTGATACGTTTGCGCCTGTATCCACCAGTATCCTTGCCTCTTTATCCTGTATGGTAGCTGATCGTGTGCAAATAAAAAACCAACCCTGTCGTAATCATAACCATATGTAGGCAAATATAAAGTAAATACGAATATAAGAAAAGGCTGCTATAAGATAAGGCTGCACTTATGACTGTTGAAGAATATGAAAGGGAGCCAATAACTGAGAAGGGAGTGAGACAGGATTTTAACATATCCCCCAAGTTACTCAATCTGTACATTGAGAACGTAGTAAAGGAAAAGGAGGTAAGTTACACGAGAAAGAAGTAAAATCTTTGAGGTTTACCGATGACATTACAATTATGTCAGAGATTGCAAAGCATCAGGAAGGTTAGTTGACTGGAATTGGTGTTGTCTCGAAAATAATTATTTAAATAAAAAAAATTATTATAATATCTTTCTAAATCAGACAAAAACGGCATAAAACAGTTTCTTGTAGCCCCATACAGATGGTTCTGAAAATCAGTGATTTTTAATTTGTAATTGGTATGAACATACTTATGACGAAAATCTCGGGCTGCATGCAAAACGTAATTGACACATGAGCCGTTGCTCTCCTAAATCATCCACGAAAGATATTCAATAACTAACGAAATACTTCTTTCCACCCAATTTCGGGTGAAAAAATTGCAGAATTTGTTGTGAGACATAGTGGAATATTCCCGCTTCAGCCCCTATATTTTCATGAAGTTCCGATGCGTGGCAACACTGTACGTAGCCTTCAAAATGGCGTCTGTAACGGAGGTGCAGACAAATGTCACTGAGTTTCTTTTGGTGGGAAACAGTGCATCTCAGATATTTACAGCCGATTGGAGAATGTTTACAGAGACGTGGCAGTGAACAACTCGACTTATAGTGTAGTGTAAGTGTGATAACACGTCTCTGGGGGCCGGCCACTGTGGTCGAGCGGTTCTAGGCGCTTCAGCCCAGAACCACGCGGCTGCTGCGGTCGCAGGTTCGAAACCTGCCTCGGGCATGGATGTGTGTGATGTCCTTAGGTTATTTAGGTTTAAGTAGTACTAAGTCTAAGGGACTGATGACCTCAGATGTTAAGTCCCATAGTGCTTAGAGCCATTTTTGAACTTCTTTGGTACTTCTTATCAGCACTTATGCTAGTTTTCACAGTCAGTGACTGCAACCAAATCAAGTGTAGAAAGATTTCAGATGCGTCTAGGTAAGTGATTTAGCTGTGGAAGAACTGCCGAGGGAGTCTTGAGGATGTAGCGAGCCAAAGACTAACCAGATGCGTCTGCTATGAACTGTAAATAATTAGCTGATTTCATGTGCAACAACATGGGGAATTCGGTGGAGAGAATTCTTTGAAGGAGGGAAGAGTTTAAAGACACAGATCTAGTTAGATGAGCTCAGTCTTGTAAAGCAGGCAACCTGCGGCACGACACGGATCCAGTGTTGTACCATATTGCCATTGTCTACCTGCCGGTCAGCGTCTCATCACTTTCCGCTACCAAGACCACTCTGGTATGTGGCGAACGTTACTTTTGCAGTTGGATCGTCACAACAAACCCATCCTGGCGTGAGTAAATACTGGCCTTCCGGCCAGGCAGATCATCATCTGCTGATCAGTCAGATCGGCAAGCCATCGAGTCGTCAACTGTTGTTGCGTTGGCTTCTTTTGTCAGAGACCCCCCTCCCCCCCCCCCCCCCGCATCTCATGAGGAGTCACCACCAGCCAGATGCAGGTCCTGGTTTCGCACTAGGGTGCTTCAGCATCTCAAAACGGGCCGAACGCCAATAGACATTGCCTGCAGCTGAACACAGCTCCCACCCGCTGGGCCCCTGCCGGCGCCAGCCACCACAAGCCAACACGTTCTGCACTTGGCTGTTTTGCTAGCAGCGTAACACCAGTCGGCCACATCAGAATCAATATCATCTCCTGTTGCTGGAGAATGTTTACAATGCAAGGTCACTCCGCACAGGGGCTGCACTGAGCCTAGCTGCTACTGAACATGCGATTAACCAGTGAAACTGCGGACCGACGACAGACTGCACTGTATCGAGGGCGAGTACCTGTAGTTGCAGTAAATTTCTTGAAACAATAAAGCCTTTACGTACACGCCAAATGTCTTGCTGCAGCATCTCACTCTCCAATGGTTTCCCGCAGTGCTCGCCAACCCATCAAACCCACAACACCCAGGTGGGGGAGTCAAACACTTTCCTGACAACTTGAAGAACTTCTCCCCCTCTCCCCCCTGCATTGGTCACTGAACTCTCAACCACTGCATCAGTTTCAGAAACCATCGTAAATTCAGTTATTTTCTCCTTCGCCCAGGCAACCAGCGATGGGCCCTCAGACACACAACGAACTCCTTGATTCGTTGGTTTCTGTAGTAACAGCTGTAGTTTAAATGAATATTTTCCATCCTTAATAGACCATCGTATTATTTCCCAGGTAATGTGAACGTAATTACATTCAATTTCTTCGGTGAAATTTATTGTTCATTTGAATGCTGAGCGGTCTAAGGTGCTGCAGTCATGGACTGCGCGGCTAGTCCTGGTGGAGGTTCGACTCCTCCCTCGGGCATGGGTGTGTGTGTTTGTCCTTAGTATAATTTACGTTAATTGGTGTGTAAGTTTAGGATTTCACATACATTTGAACATTTCATTTGAATGCATGGTGTCTGTTCCTTAGAAAGAACAGACACCATGTAGAGCCCGCAGCTGTGAAGCAGAAAATGTAAATGGAAGGGGGATGACTGCTGTCAGCTGCAGCGGGACATCAAGCGGAATCAACGAACCTGGATTCGAACACAGGATTTCCTGCTTATTTGGGAGGTGCGGTAACGACTGCACCATGCGGACACTCCGTTATCGCAACTGCACGGACTACACTGAAGATGCAAAGAAACTGGGGTCCGTGCGAGCACGCAGAAGCGCCGCATCTCGACGTGACATGAACTCGACTGATGTCTTAAGGAGGGTTGGAGGGAAGTGACATCGTGAATCCTGCAGGGCTGTCCATAAATCCGTAAGAGTACGACTGGGTGGATATCTCTTCTGCACAGCACGTTGCAAGGTATTCCAGATATTCTCAATAATGCTCATGTCTGGGGAGTTCGGTAGCCAGCGGGACTGTTTAAACTCAGAAGTGTGTTACTGGAGCCATTATGTAGCAGTTCTGGACGTGTGGAGTGTCGCAAAGTCCTGCTGGAACTGTCCGAGTCCATCAGCATGCACAATGGACATGAATTGATGCAGGTGATCAGACAGGATGCTTACGTACGTGTCACCTGTCAGAGTCGTATCTGGACGTATAAAGGGTCCCATATGACTCCAACTGCACACGGTCCACACCATTACAGAGCCACCATCAGCTTGAACAGTCCCCTGCTGATTTGCAGGGTCCATGAATTCCTGAAATTGTCTCCATACCTGAGCACGTCCATCCGTTCCATACGATTTGAAACGAGACTCGTCCGACCAAGCAACATGTTTCCAATCATCAACAGTCTACTGTCAGTGTTGACGGGCCCAGGCGAGGCGTAAAGCTTTGTCTCGTGCAGTCATCAAGGGTACGTGAGTGGACTTTCGGCTCCGAAAGCCCATATCGAAGGTGATGGTTCGGACATTGACACTTTCGAGGGTGTTTCGTTGGATGGTTCGGACATTGACACTTGTTGATAGCCCAGCATTGAAATCTGCAGTAATTTGCGGAAGGGTTGCGCTTCTGTCATGTTGAAGAATTGTCTTCAGTCGTCGTTGGTCCCGTTGTTGTAGGATCTTTTTCCGGCCACAGCGATGTCGGAGATTTGAGGCTTTACCTGATTCCTGATACTCACGGTACACTCATGAAATGGTCGTACGGGTAAATCCCGCTACTTCGGAGATGCTGAGTCGCATCGCCCAAGCGCGGATTATAAAACCACGCTCAAACTAACTGAAATCTTGATAATCTGCCATTGTAGCAGCAGTAAATAATCTCACAACTGCGCAAGACACTTGTTGTCTTCTATAGGCACTGCCGACCGCAGAGCCGTTTTATTCCTGTTTACATACCTCCGTATCTGAATACACCTGCCTATACCAGCTTCTTCGGCGCTAAAGTGTATCTCGGTACACCTCACGACCGATCCACAGTTCCCTCTGAGAGGAACCTGTCCGCAGCCCCTGTCATTATGCTCCTGTTCGCTAGTAAGAGATTCCCACAGGAAGTCAGACGTATTTGTGTATTCGCACTGAAGACAGTGGATCCAATGCCCAGCCAGCCTTATGAATTATTTGAGTGCGTGGTGTCTGATCCTTCGAAAGAACAGACACCATGCAGATCCCGCAGCTGTGAAACACTGTATGTTCGAACAGACACCATGTATTCTAATAATGCATGAACCTGACTGGCAATGGATCCACTTTCTTCAGTGCGACATACGTCCGACTTCCTGTGCGAATCTCTAAGCAGCGAACAGGAGTATACCGGACAGGGACTGCAGAGAGGTGGCGCTCGGTGGCAGTGTGGATCGGCTGTGAGGTGTACTGAGATAGTCCGTGCAGTTGCGATAACGCTGTGCCCCGGATGCTGCAGTGGTTATCGCACCTGCCTAGTAAGCAGGAGATCCTGGTTTCGAATTCTTGTCCGGTACACGCTTTCACTCGTCGCCGCTGATTCCGCTTATGTCCCGCTGCAGCTGATAGCAGTCATCCCTCATCAATTTAATTGTTATTTATGTTTCATGAAATAGTATTACAAGGTTTAGTTCCACCAAAGTTGTACAATATTTGACCACATAATCAAGATACATCAAAGGTATTCGCATTTGCGAATATGAACAACCATCAGCTGTTTAACAGAGTGACTACAGTGAAAATTTGCGCTGGACTGGGACTCGAACCCTGATTCCCCACTTCCAGCAACCTTCGGTGTATCAGGCAGGAATTTTTCTCCAGTATACTATTTCTGTTGTCAATTGTGTCATAAAGGAGCGGGTCATAGGACAGAGTGGACAGAGTTCACAACCTGAGGCCTGGCCATGGTGTCCCCATCACTCCTTGAGGAAAATGGAGACGAGGGTGGTGTGTGTGGCAAACCAAAACAAAGACAATGTTAGTCGATTAGAGCCATACAGCAAGAATTGTGTTGCATTATTTTATTTCTTTATATTATTTATTATTATTTTTATGTATACGTGAAGAACCAAAGGGGACGACCTTCGGCACACAGCGCTAAGTCGGAAGGCGAGAACTACATGATGCTTCTAGTGTGTGATAGACGAGGAGAAAAACTAAAAATAAAATAAAATAACGGTGACAGTGATGCACCATCGTATGTGATGCTGGGTCACCCAACGTGTCTTCTCGTTTCATTCCTGTTAAAGCATAGAATCATTCTTATCAACTTCTCTCGCCGAGGATTTTCCAGCTGCTACACAGGTAATTAAAAATTTTTGATGGTATTGTGGGTGGCTAACAGTGATGTGGTGCTGCTAATGGAGATAACACCAGAAATCAAAAGCGTTTTTGGGGTCGTCACAGTAGACATGTTTCATGGCCTGGACGCGGATCCACTGCGTCCTGGTGTAGAAAGTTTCATCTAGTGGAAGATCGTGTATGCGAAGATATGGAGCGGCGTTGGACGTAGATATACGCTAAAATCTGGCGGACGAGGTATCACACTTGCCCTGCGTCACCACGGTGCAGCTGAGGCAATGCTCGTCGGTATCGACTTCCTGGCGTATCGGGCAACAGGATGAACCCATCAGGTGGATCTTACACATTCATGTGTTACATACACTACTCGCCATTAAAACTGCTACACCACGAAGATGACGTGATATAGACTCGAAATTTAACCGACAGGAAGAAGATGCTGTGATACGCAATGATTAGCTTTTCAGAGCATTCACACAAGGTTGACGAAGGTGGAGACACCTACAACGTGCTGACATGAGAAATGTTTCCAACCGATTTCTCATACACAAACAGCAGTTGACCGGCGTTGCCTGGTGAAACGTTGTTGTGATGCCTCGTGTAAGGAGGAGAAATGCGTACCATCACGTTTCCGACTTTGATAAAGGTCGGATTGTAGCCTATCGCGATTGCGGTTTATCGTATCGCGACATTGCTGCTCGAGTTGGTCGAGATCTAATGACTGTTAGGAGAATATGGAATCGGTGGGTTCAGGAGGGTAATACGGAACGCCGTGCTGGTTCCCAACGGCCTCGTATCACTAGCAGTCGAGATGACAGGCATCTTATCCGTATGGCTGTAACGGATCGTGCAGCCACGTCTTGATCCCTGAGTCAACAGATGGGGACGTTTGCAAGACAACAACCATCTGCACGAACAGTTCGACGACGTTTGCAGCAGCATGGACTATCAGCTCGGAGACCATGGCAGCGGTTACGCTTTGTAAGGTGTCAGGCAAATCCAACATCCTCCATGAAAACCCTGACATGGTAAGCAAATCCAGTAGTATGTCACATAGCTCCGAATAAATCGTGACATTAAATTAACCAAAGTAATACGAGTAACGAGTGAGGAAATGGAATACCACAGACTAACACAACAATGCCTAAATGCATGTCATACCTTCCCACCGTGAGACAGACGCAGTTCCGAGGGGAGAAACGAGAACAGAAGCCGATAGCAGAACCGTGTTAAGCTGGATGGCCCTACGATAAGGGACGGACACCCACGTCGCCAGCTAACCGCTAGGACCACCCCCCAGTCCATGTTAAAAGCTAGAGCCCTCCAGAAGAACGGTATAGATCTTACGATAACACAAAAAGGGCCACCCCAGTCGCAAGTTTTAGCGTGAGACTTCTTCGCGTCTCTCTTATGCCAGGACCACCCCCCACCCCATGTTAAAAGATAGAGCCCTCCAGAAGAACGGTATAGATCTTACGATAACACTAAAAGGACCACACCAGCTGCAAGTTTTAGCGAGAGACTTTTTCGCGTCTGTGTTACGTTGCAAACTTTAAAAACATTGCCCCACCACGAAAAGTATAACGTTTCTCATTGGATGGACAGAATTTTTGTAGGCGGAGCTTAAGGTTAACATTGAGACCCTGATTGGTCAGATGAAAACACAGCCAGATAGTTTTTTTAAACCAACTTCGGTAAATTGTAGTAAGGAGAAGTTAGGAGAGAGTTGCTTCCGAGACGGCGAGGTGAGCGGAACTGTGCTGCCCGCTGCCCCCTGACGAACACCGACAAGGTAATGAACGCATAACAGTGCATAAAGCTTCACTCAGAACTGCAGAAGTCTCATCTGTTACACCCCCTTTTTGCGTAATACTAGTGTCGATCGTCAATTAAAGCTCATGGTGTTCACATTAGCCACTTGAAGTAAAAATCTGAAACGCGATGATTTTTCTGTTATATAGTTATTGAGAAGCCACATCAGCCACTGTAATTTACGACAAGATAGATAAGTAATTAAAGATAATTGAGGGTCACTGTAGACCATTTTGATAGTTTTCTCTTTTGTGAAACTTAATTTAAACCTAGATTATAGATGTGATATGGCATAGGTCATCCTTCGATCCATTGTAGAACTTGGCAGCCCGTTCAGGGAATATTCGTTCAAATTTTGTTGAACGCAGTTGGTTTTTACCATCCTGTATTAAAACATTTCCTTTTATCAATAGTGCAATTTATAAACAATGTTTTGTGAGTAGAACAAAATTTCCAATGGTAAACTTAACTGCTTTTTCGACGTTATTTTACAAGCTAACTAAAAATAGGAAATCCTTGAACCCCTTCCATTAAATTTAGTTAGTATTGAGATTCTTTTACAGGGAGTGCAGTGGAGCTGACGCTGAAATCATTAAGTATTTGGTTATATCATCGCTAGTCTCACTGAACTCTTCTGAACTCTACATGTCATGTGTGGTCTGGCGTCTCCTTACCAGCAACACGTCCCAGGTTCAAACTAGTCAATTCCCTAAAAAACACGCTCAGAGCGTCGTTGCGCGAAAGTGGTAGGGAGACACGATATAGAACAAACAGGCGCCACGCAGAATGTTAGAGAATGACGACCCTGCCAGGATGGTAAAATACCATGATTGAAGGTCGACCACAAGCCTAACTAGGCATGAAAAATATCCTTTTGAAAAATTTTCGTAATAAAAATTTTTTTTTAACGTTATAAATAGTCAAAAACAGTAGCTGCAGCGATAGATAGTAAGAAAATATTCAATAAAAGTGAGACATTCTGGCAGAGACAATAGCATAATTAAGTTATGAAATTTAAAAATTGTTAGAATTAAGTTTTCTCCTCAATGCAAGCGCACAGGTGGCGGATACATCGTTGACAAGTTGGTTCTGACCCAACAAGTAAGTGAACTGATTGTCAAGTCGTGTGAACGTAAAGTTTATGAAACGCGTGAGATCGTATGAGCGCATGTTGAGTCGAAGTAGGGCGCGTGAATTGCTTTTAAAACAGAAAATAAGGGATTCGGAAAGATTAGCAATGGCAGATCGAGACCTTGACCGAATTGAGGTAGAGACCCAGCATGAAAATGGACAGAGAATAGAGGACAGTACAACAGACCATGCAGTATCGCGAGAAATAGGACATATAACGCACCATAACGAGGATAATGTACGTCAAGGGATAGAAAACATAAGTCTGCGTACGACAGAAGAGCAGGAGAGTAGAGAGACAGTCGATGATGATTCTAACTTGCGTCTTGAATACGTAGAACCCATAATACAAGTAATCAGAGCTCCCTCACCACAGAGTACAAGGAATGCGAGCAGAAACGTGTCACAGCACAGTTCAATGCAATCGGTTGCGAACCAACACTTGGGCGAAAACACAGAGCGTAGGACGTCGGAAGAAAACGCAATAGGACCCACCAATCTGGCAGAATTATTACAACAAATTACGGAAACCATGACAAGGCAAAATAAAGACATAGCGAACCAAATTCAAATTCAGAATGCAGAAACCACGAGACGAATGCGTGAGATTAAAGAACAAAACAAAAAAAATTCTTTTACACCTAAGGCATATTGACGAGGAGGCAAAAGAATCTCGAGAAGTGATAGCAAACTTAATAAAAGGTCACAATCAATTGAGAACAGAGATTGACAAGGTACAAGCGGACGTACAAACATTGCGTAATGGCATTCAGGACGAGATCAAAACATTACGTAACAACATCCAGGGAGAAGTCAAGAAACTAGAGAAACAGGTAAACGAAATTACTAGACAAGCAGCAGGTACAGCGCGTGAAGTTGTTGATAACAGTGTGCTATACAAACGTATCACAAAAGCAGCGCTGAAAAGATATGATAACCGCATAGTCAAAATAGAAGCGCAAACGAAGCGACAATTTCAGAAATTGCGAACAGAGTTGTTGCAAACCATTGAAGAGCGTAGTGAACAGGATCGAACAAGCACAGAGTCTGCAACCACATCCGTATCTGTAACAGCACCGGAAAAACAAGCAATTAACGAAGATATCATGCATTTTCGATTCCAGTCACAGGCGGAAAGTAACATACGTGAAATCAGACAGCCTGCACAGCGGGTACGCGAAAGTTACAATGGGTAATATCCAAAGGATCTACCACAACCGGAAAGAACGACGGGAGAAATGATCAGAAACAAAAGTGGCGAAGAATCGCGAATTTCATATGGAACTATGACGAAGTCCGACAACGATCATTTCCTCACAGTCAGAAAATTTCCACACTTTCGAGAAGGAAACTCATTACATCCACGAACTTTCATTGATCAATTCCGAGTAGGATTACCAGAACACTGGACGCTAGCACACAAATTAGACTTTATATGTGAACACATGTCAGGAACAGTCGCAGAAACCATGCAGAATGTTGCAGCGACATGCCGATGGTACGAAGAATTCAGAGAGAAGTTTCTCTCACGATATTGGTCCAGCGAAGCACAGAACAGAGTGAATTACGAATTATTACAGAATCCATATTTTGAAAATTCAGGAGAGACGAGTCCCGTGAAATTTTTCGAATTAATGGCAAAGAAAAATCAATGCTTAGATGTACCATACAGTGACGGAGAGTTGATTAAATTATGCGCGATGAAGCTACCATTGAAATACCAGCAATCATTAGTAGGTCGCGGAGGCAATGACGTCGAAGCATTTAAAGGTGGCCGGCCGCTGTGGCCGAGCGGTTCTAGGCGCTTCAGTCTGGAACCGCGCGACCGCTACGGTCGCAGGTTCGAATCCTGCCACGGGCATGGATGTGTGTGATGTCCTTAGGTTAGTTAGGTTTAAGTAGTTCTAAGTTCTAGGGGACTGATGACCTCAGATGTTAAGTCCCATAGTGCTCAGAGCCATTTGAACCATTTAAAGGTATTCTAAGGGAACTAGAGTTCACATTTTCGGAAGATGACGCAAGAAAAAGACGAAGCGCACGTGAAAACGAAAGCAAAAAGCAGTGGAATCTACAAGACACAGTACGAAGAAACAATAATTACGAACCATGTGATAACTTCACACCAAGAAACGACAATAGATTTCAACAAAGAACCGGTTATGGATTTAGAAGAGAATATGGCAATAACTATAATTCACCCAGGAACGGCAACAACTGTTACAGAGGGAACAATGACAACCGGAACGGGCATTGGAGCGCCAACAGACCGACAAATCATCAACAAAGAAACCAATACCAACAAGCGGAGCAATAAAAGAGAATATACATAGAAGAGGTGGAGGTAAGACCACCAAACCCCGAAACACGTTCGAATTGACAGCTAAGCGCCCATGCGAAAGAGAATGACGCACCGACCCTGGATAATTGCAGCACCTTCAACAGAGAATAAATACCTTATCACGAGAAGAGAAGAAGGAAGAAGCAAAACCGCAGGGACCAGATGAAAACGAAGACAGGAAAATAACAATATCGTGTTGGGACGAAATTAATTGGGAGAATACTGACGCGGAAGATGAATTACCAGAGGCATGCACATCGAATGTAGGAGGAAAGGACGAAGTAATGAGTATTGCAGAGCTATTTGAGATGGAAACCAGGGAAAGCGAATTCAATGAGGATAATGCGCAGTCGACAGATCTTGAAAATAAGTTATGAGTGGGCACACAACCCAACGTATATAATGAAGGAAGTTATGAAGCGATAATTAGAGCATTTAGATGCGATTATGTGGAAGTAGCGACGAAGGAGAAGATAGACGAGGATGAGGTAAAAGTAGAGGATGCTGAAGAAAGCGTAAATGAAGGAAGAAATAGAGAAGAGGAAATAAAAGAAAGAGAAGTAGCAGTCGAAGCTTATCCTACAGAAAGTTCGAATTCACAAGGGAAATTCCTAAAAAGACTCATGTATGATTCAGTGGAGGATTCGTTGATGCAAGAAGAAGAACAGAACCAACCCTTTCAAATTTAACCAATTGTGAAGGCCATGGTAAAGCATATCCCAGTCAATATTGTAATTGATAGCGGAAGTGAACTGACTGCGATCTCAGAAAATTTATTCATGCAGTGTAATGCCAATGAGGGATTGCCAGTTCTCAAAACACGTAGGATTAAAGTAAGAGGTCCTATTAGAAACAATGCTGCGGATGTTACAAGACAAACAAGGTTAACTCATTCGTGTCAAGGTCAAAAAATCGAAGCCAACTTCGTGATTATACCTAAACTAACTGTAGATTTGATTATAGGTGCAGATTTTTTTTAAATAATAGATATGGGGAAAGGTAGCGTAACATTCGGAAACGTCACACTTCTCTTTGAGCAAAAGCTAAAATTAGAAGAAATACCAGTATAAACAAACAATTAAGAATGACGCGAGATAAAGAGGATGAAGAATTGGAATGGTATGCACAAAAGGGGGAATCGCTCATGTTAGAAGTCCATAAAGAAATCGACGAAAAATTGCAAGAAGTTCAAGGTATTTCGGAACACAGTAAAAGAGGGTATTTTACGAGATAAAGCAGAGGTATTTTTACCTAAGACTGGCGGTATTTAAACACTTTCAGTACAAGTTTGAAGATTAATTTTATTACTGGTAAATAATCAGCACAATATTTCAAGATTATGTTGCAGATAAGATCGTCAGGAGAAAGAAGAATGAAGAGAGAGGAAGGTTCGAAAAAGAAAGTAGTTTCAATAAAAACAAAAACAAAAATAACACCAATAGTACCGTAGATTAAGGTGAAGGGATAAAGTGTACATAGTCTAACAGCATGAAATACTAAAATGCTATACACCACGACACTACACAAAAGTAAAAAACGAATTTGAGGATTCTTGAAGTTGAGACTCAAAATATCTTAAAAGTGTAACATGGAAAGGACACCAAAATTTGTAAAGCTTTTTAAAAAGGCGTAAAACAATGTAGGTACTAGACATACGTTAGATGATTATAAGTAAAACTTTTTGTAAGAACCATTGTAAAAACTCCAGCAAGGACAAGATGCAATGACCCACAAGTTGCAACGAGGGATGTATCAAGAAAGAAAATGACGTAATTAGCAAGACACGATTCCTACAAGGCAGAAGCATCGAGAGAAGGGAGACAGCGAGACCAACAGAAGGCCCTTGTAACTGAAGTGGGCAGTAAATCTGCTGAACCACAGGGTGGAGGAACCCTGCTGGGTCAGGACACAGAACCACCCCCAACTCAGTGGAGCGAGCAAGAAACGGCCCGACGAGAAGACGGCTTGGGCGAGGCAACACTGGAAAAAAATATGTGTAAAGTCACACTACTGCTATTAAACAGCACGCAGATGCACGAAACTGAAGAAAACTTCCACAAAGTAAAAATGACATGCCCAAACAATTTATCAAACTGTTACTAAGAGGAGAACTTCAAAGTGACTAGTTATCAATAAATATTTCCATATCCTGCCCAGAGAAGACCCAAGAAGCAAGTAAGAAGCAGAGAAAAAGCAGGAAGAACAGAAGTTGAAGATTCGCAAGATTGAAACCAAGAAAGAAGATGGCTGAAGAATAGACGACATACCTTCCCAAATCCCTATCCTATTGTAAACTAGTCGTCTGCGAAGTATTACAACGAAAAACGATCGCTTTCAGCGACACATAACGATGACTTTCACGCATACAAAGCCAGTAAACCACGAGATTCTGCACTCACAGCTCCATTCGATTATGGGACCTCCACAACAGCAACACACACTTGCAAAGCCAACAAGGAACGATGAACAAAGCTGTACGTCAAATACTTGCCCACATCCATCTCGCTCAAGTCCATCACCTTCGTGCAAAAACATTCGCCAACCTCATGCTTAAGCATTCATAGGATTGTGTGAATGTGTGAAATCAAATTATGTGATGTAGGAAATGTGCAAAAGAAATGTGTGAAAAACTAAATAAGTTAAGCACACCAGACAGCTAATAAACTACAAAATAACAGTCATTGACTATGAACTTAAGTAAAAAATAGACTATCGATAAAAATAAGTCATTAGTTCTGAAATGGACAGTATAGAAAGAACAAAAGTAAGGCATAATAAACATTAAAACTATATGCCACTTATTTTCTCCTCATAAAAATAAAAGAATAACTATATTTTACTTATTTTCTCCTTATAAAATGGTTCAAATGGCTCTGAGCACTATGCGACTTAACTTCTGAGGTCATCAGTCGCCTAGAACTTAGAACTAGTTAAACCTAACTAATCTAAGGACATCACACACATCCATGCCCGAGGCAGGATTCGAACCTGCGACCGTAGCGGTCGCTCGGTTCCAGACTGTAGCGTCTAGAACCGCACAACCACTCTGTTTCTCCTTATAAAAACAAAGAATAAAAAATTATCTTGTTGGATGTTTTCCCTTTTTTTTTAACATTTATATCATTTGTTAGGATAATATCTCAATATTTGTTTATGTATATTTCTTTGTCAAAGCAATTCTCGGAAATAATTCTTATTTGTCAGTGTAAAAATGTTGAAATGAGTGTCTAGAAACAAAAACATTTTACTTGTACATGATATTTAGAAAATGTGTTAGGAATAGATTTTACTTAATTACTACATTTATAAAAACAATATTTCTAAGAAAATCGATGTGAAAGACTCCTCACTTTCGATAACAAACTTCTTAAAAAACAATCTTCACAATTAAATAAAGAAAGAAAATAATTAAAAAATAATAATTATAATAGAATAAAAATATTCTTCCCTGGTCAATATAAACATATTTTTTATAATAATGTGGAAGAATATAAAAATATAAATTAGTAATGCAAACTAGCATAGAACAGAATAACGTGGCTGAACAGTAGGCAACAAATTTTAGATAACGGAATGCTTTTTGACTGGCTTAGACAACAATTCAATCATTGCCTAACTTCAGTGCAAAAATTAAGTTCGAGGGGTGGTAATATGTAAGATGTCAGGCAAATCTAACACCTTCCATGAAAACCCTGACATGATAAGCAAATCCAGTAGTATGTCACATAACTCCGAATAAATCGTGACATTAAATTAACCAAAGTAATATGAGTAACGAGTGAGGAAATGGAATAACACAGACTAACACAACAATGCCTAAATGCATGTCATACCTTCCCACCGTGAGACAGACGCAGTTCCGAGGGGAGCAACGAGAACAGAAGCCAATAGCTGAACCGTGCTAAGCTGGAAGGCCCTACGATAAGGGACGGACACCCACGTCGCCAGCTAACCGCTAGGACCACCCCCCCAGCCCATGTTAAAAGCTAGAGCCCTCCAGAAGAGCGGTATAGATCTTACGATAACACTAAAAGGGCCACCCCAGTCAAAGTTTTAATGTGAGACTTTTTCGCGTCTCTCTTATGTCAGGACCACCCCCCACCCCATGTTAAAAGATAGAGACCTCCAGTAGAACAGTATAGATCTTACGATACCACTAAAAGGACCACACCACCCGCAAGTTTTAGCGTGAGACTTTTTCGCGTCTCTGTTACGTCAGGACCACCTCCCAGCCCATGTTAAAAGATAGAGCCCTCCAGAAGAACAGTATAGATCTTACGATACCACTAAAAGGACCACACCAGCTGCAAGTTTTAGCGTGTGACTTTTTCGCATCTCTGTTACGTTGCAAACTTTAAAAACATTGCCCCACCACGAAAAGTATAACGTTTCTCATTGGATAGACAGAATTTTTGTAGGCGGAGCTTAAGGTTAACATTGAGACCCTGATTGGTCAGTTGAAAACACAGCCAGATAGTTTTTTTAAACCAACTTCGGTAAATTGTAGTAAGGAGAAGTTAGGAGAGGAGTTGCTTCCGAGACGGCGAGGTGAGCGGAGCTGTGCTGCTCACCGCCCCCTGACGAACACCGACAAGGTAATGAACGCACGCGATGCCGCATAACAGCGCATAAAGCCTCACTCAGAACTGCAGAAGTCTCATCTGTTACACCCCCTTCTTTGTGTAATACTAGTGTCGATCGTCAATTAAAGCTCATGGTGTTTACATTTGCCACTTGAAGTAAAAATCTGAAACGGGAAGATTTTTCTGTTATATAGTTATTGAGAAGCCACACCAGCCACTGTAATTTACGACAAGTTAGATAAGTAATTAAAGATAATTGAGGGTCACTGTAGACCATTTTGATAGTTTTCTCTTTTGTGAAACTTAATTTAAACCTAGATTATAGATGTGATATGGCATAGGTCATCCTTCGATCCATTGTAGAACATTGAAACCCATTCAGGGAATATTCGTTCACATTTTTGTTGAACGCCGTTGGTTTTTATCATCCTGTATTAAAACATTTCCTTTTATCAATAGTGCAATTTATAAACAATGTTTTGTGAGTAGAATAAAATTTCCAATGGTAAACTTAACTGCTTTTTCGACGTTATTTTACAAGCTAACTAAAAATAGGAAAGCCGTGAACCCATTCCACTAAATTTAGTTAGTATTAAGATTCTTTTACAGGGAGTGCAGTGGAGCTGACGCTGAAATCATTAAGTATTTGGTTATATCATCGCTAGTCTCACTGAACTCTTCTGAACTCTACATGTCATGTGTGGTCTGGCGTCTCCTTACCAGCAACACGTCCCAGGTTCAAACTAGTCAATTCCCTAAAAAAACACGCTCAGAGCGTCGTTGCGCGAAAGTGGTAGGGAGACACGATATAGAACAAACAGACACCACGCAGAATGTTAGACCTGTATCACAGACAGGAGCGCCTGCGATGGTGGACTCAACGACGAACCTGGGTGCACGAATGGCAAAACGTCATTTTTTCGGATGAATCCAGGTTCTGTTTACAGCATCATGACGGTCGCATCCGTGTTTGGCGACATCACGTTGGAAGCGTGTATTGGTCATCGCCATACTGGCGTATCACCCGGTCTGATGGTATGGGGTGCCATTGGTTACTCGTCTCGGTCACTGTAGGCACTCTGAACAGTGGAAGTTACATTTCAGATGTGTTACGACCCGTGGCTCTACCCTTCATTCGACCCCTGCGAAACACTACATTTCAGCAGGATAATGTACGACTGCATGTATCAGGTCCTTTACGGGTCTTTCTGGATACAGAAAATGTTCGACTGCTGCCCTGACCAGGACATTGTCGAGGGCTCTCACCAATTGAAAACGTCTGGTCAATGGTGGCCGAGCAACTGGCTCATCACAATACGCCAGTCACTACTGTTGATGAACTGTGGTATCGTGTTGAAGCTGCATGGGTAATTGTACATGCACACGCCATCCAAGCTCTGTTTGACTCAATGTCCAGGCGTATAAAGGCTGTTATTGTGGCCAGAGGTGGTTGTTCTGGGTACTGATTTCTGAGGATCTATGCACCCAAATTGCTTGAAAATGTAATCACTTCTCAGTTCTAGTATATTTATCCAATGAATGCTCGTTTATCATCTGCATTTCTTCTTGGTGTAGCAATTTTAATGCGCAGTAGTGTATTTCCTGTTGACAGCAACCTACCATTTATGTTGTGTATCATAGTCAAGTAAGGAATGATGTACAGTCTTTCGCACCACTCGCCACCGTGTATTAGAATAGTTGGATTCGAATACGTTAACCAGTGGTACGGCAGCAGTTCACTGCAGAGTCATTTTGCCATGGCCAAAAATGGGGCCCGGGTACTTGATGTAGATAATTGTGGTCCAGACAGAATACTCCAAGATGGCTCAAGTTGGCCAGGAGTAGGATTATGTTAATCAGTGGGTCGAGAGAGGCCAGTTCCATCACGACCAGTAACGTACTCGCAAGGCTTAATGAGCGTCTACGCCGAAGCTTTAGGTGGGCACTGATGTAGAGGGCCACTGCCCTGTCACAGACGTTGATATTCCTGAGCCCCCACCCTCCCCCTCCCTGTCCTTGGGTAGGGTGACAGAGTAGTCTCTAATTTTAAACAACATCCCTTTGGTGCCACGTTAGCAACCATAACGCTACTAGCCAGTGGGTGCTTGATGGGTAGAAGCTGCACGTCGCGTGGTAGCCACGATGCTACCTACACTGTGGCAGAATGTGCTCGCTGTACGATATGTAGCGACCATAAGCGCTGATCCACTATGCTGGCCCATGTCTGTTGCAATAGGCATCTACTGAGTGGCTACGGCTCTGGTTACTTAAAGAACGATTATCAGTTACTGTTTTATGACTGACTTTGATAATAGTGTATATGCCTAAGGTAACAAGTGTCCCCATGGTATTGGACAGGTGTGGTTGTAGTTTGAGCGTCAATTATCTACATTCGCAAGGAAAGCAATACTTTTTGTTATCATCTATCGATTTTTTCGGTACCGGGACCAGGGGTAATCTCCCAGGATCTATCATTGGGTTTTGTGACGCCTTCTACCAGCTGTCAGTAGCTGAACTTTTCCGTGAGAGGCTGCAAATGCTTTGGATAAGATGTGGCTTCCTATAAACCAAAGAAATACTTCCTGTCAGTATGGGATGTCGGGGAACAGGAGTCGTGGGTAATAGATCCCATGCATTAAAGGAATCTTCGCTAGATTGTCCGTCATTGTCCTGCAGATGACACACTTCGCCACACAATGCACGCTTATTGACGATATATTTGTGACTGTGGTCAGTACGTGACCTATCTAAATTCTCCTCGCCCAAAATATCCAACATAGTTATCATTAAGCACTTTGGTAGACTCGCGACGTCCATATCAGAATTATGCAGGCTGACCAGAACGTTCAAAATGGTTCAAATGGCTCTGAGCACTATGGGACTCAACTTCTGAGGTCATCAGTCCCCTAGACTTAGAACTACTTAAACCTAAGGACATCACAAACAACCATGCCCGACGCAGGATTCGAACCTGCGACCGTAGCAGCAGCGCGGTTCCGGACTGGAACGCCTAGAACCGCTCGGCCACCACGGCCGGCCAGAACGTTACAATTACCATTCACGTTACCTATGCGCCTACAAAACAGTGCATTGTGTCCAAACTAGTTACTTTCAAGTGCCTCATCCAAACAACGTTTCCTGTGGTCGGTACATTATCACGGTAACCCGTATTTAGTGTGCGTAGACCCGTTGCAGTCGGCAACACTATAATCATCGGTGCATCTTATGATATTGTCTTTCTTGCGGTAGAATTACTCGGTCGAAACAAGCTCAACTGCATGACGCGAAAAATCGATTTTGGCATGTCGTTTAGTAAAGAAATCAAACCAGACAACCTGGTTATCTGCCGTCTGCGTCAAGTAGTAAGTTTAAAAAAATATATGCTATGTAACATAGTGTTTCTTTGGCCCTGATAAAATTGAGGGTGATCATATTTTTATTGGTAGCTAGCTCCTGGGGACTGAATAGTCGGATATATTTTATCTATCTCCTTATGGCCATGAAAGGACATTCACTGGTTTCTCCGTTCGTCTCTTAGATCATAGCTTTCAGGGGCATGCTGGCGATTGTTTACCCAGATTGGTTCTCTAGATTTTAGTCGGGTATGCTGTAAATAGTTCAGTTTTTCATGAACTGGTAATTCTGTATCTTTTTTGTGTTGTCGGCAGAGATCTGGTGGACAATATTGGGGATTATTGACAGACACTGTATTGGTGCGCACTAAAAAGTTCGAGTCACGACCCGCATTGCTTTGTTTAAATGGATATATCTTTTGTTGACATGGCTACTTCTGCTTCAAACAGGAGAACAGTATTCGGCGACAGGATACACAAGTGATTGCGTTGTAGTTCTCAAGGTTTTTATACTAGATCTCCAGTTAGCACCAGCCAATTTCCTTAATGTTATTTTTTGATTTCACATTTGTTCTGAGAGTTCTACATGTTTCCCTAATGTCAGAAATCTGTCGTTTGTGAATATCTGTGCTATTGACAATGTCGTAACTGTTTCTTGTGAAAGATTACATTCTGTTGTTTGTTTGCCACCCTGTTGGCAAGTTGGACTGAGCTGATTTTTGTTTTATTAGGGTTCGGACAAAGTCTTCACTTTTTGCTAGCTTGCCACGCTGTTCTAAGTCGTTAGTAAGCATTTGTTCACCTCCTTCGAATGTGTTGCTTTGAGTCTCTAGGTCGCCGGCGAAATTAAACTTCACAGAATCAGTGGTGACTATGTCCCTGATGTAGAAGTTAAATGAATGTGGGGCGAAACCCGAGCCCTCTGGAAAACTATTCTTCATCGTATGGTACTTATTTGTAGTTCTTCAAGTGTTAACTTTAAAAGAACAGTTTTTAAGCATGAGTTTTTATTAGTGCTGTATCTATGAGCTTGGAACGGTTTGATTTAGCTTATATATTTATCCAGTCATAATGCCGTGAGATCCATGATTATACGTTACGGTGTGCGATTTGTTCAAAGTATTTTCATTGGGGGGAATGCAGTGGGGAAGCCAGTGGTCATTTTAGGGAGATCCTCTCCTGGGAATGTAGAATCTGTAGTAGAAACAAGTTAATAGAAGAGCAGGAGCGTAAGATCTGTGACCTTCAGGTGCAGTTACAATGCGCAAAGGAGGAACTAGATAGGTTGAGGAGGGTGAAGGGTGGTGGGGAATGGGAACTGGCAGATGGCAAGAAGGTAGCTAGGAAGAGGAGGTACTCAGACAGTTTTACTTTGCATACATGCAATAGATACGACCAACTGTCAGAGTTGAGTTGAGTAGCCGTAGATGTAGGTAACTTGCAGCAGTCCTCAGCAATTAGGAGGCCTAGGTCAGTTGCAAAGTCTAGCAGAAAGAAGGTTCTGCTGCTAGGTAGTTCCCACGGTAGAGGTGTGGGCCAGCAGTTGCAGGAAGTGTTGGGGAGTGAGTACCAGGTCACCAGCATTGTGAAGCCTAGTGCAAGGTTGGCTCAGGTGACTGAAAGCATAGGGGAGTTATGTAAGAATTTTACGAAAGAGGATCAGGTAGTGGTAGTGGGTGGAGCAGGGAACAGTCTCGATAGGGACGGGGAATATGATGTCAGTGGTGACTTGGTTATGATAGCTACTCAAACTGGTGGTACTAATGTGCATTTCGTGCAACTGTTTCAGCGTCATGATCGGCCTCACCTTAATGCGGTTGTTAGGCGCGTTAATGTCGGGCTGGGGAGGGCACTGATGGCGGAGGGCTTGGATCACATCTCAGTGGTGCCAGTTGGGTCTATCAGTAGATGGGGTTTCACTAGGCATGTCCTGCACCTCAATAGGTATTGGAAGGGGAGACTGGCTAAACTTATAAGTGACAGTGTAGTGGATGATGGTGGTGGTAGTGGTATCACTCATGGAAAAATTCCTATAGTAGTTGGTGTTAGAGCTGCACCTTTTTTAGACTGAAGTCAGCTGATAGGTATACCTGCTTAAAGGAAGTGCCTCTAAGGGCTCACCTCCAGAGGATGTAATGTTTCGAAGTAGAGAAGGAATTAGCATATTTCATCAAAATATAAGAGGTATTAGAGATAAAGTTAGTGAACTGCTAACAGATGCTAACTCTGAAATTATTGGTATATCAGAGCACCACTTAAATAATTTGATAATTCAGAGGCTTCCTTTACCAGGCTACAGATTAGCTGGCTGTTTCTCAAGGAGTTCCTTGCGGGGTGGGGGAGTGGCTCTGTACGTAAAAAACAGTATTTCATTTGAGTCCATAGACGTATCACGACACTGCACTGGACAGATATTTGAAAGTTGTGCAGCATTAATTGAATTTAGTGAAACTAAACTTCTAATTGCTGTTGTTTATAGGTCCCCTAACTCCGACTCCAGAGCATTTTTGCTTAAGCTAGAGAGGGTTCTTGATTCACTTTGTAGGAAGTATCAGAAAGTAGTTCTATGTGGTGACTTCAATATTATTTTTGTACATGATTGTGCAAGAAAAAGGATGTTGGTAGATCTCCTAAATTCATATGATCTGATGCAAACTGTGTTTTTTCCAACTAGGGTGCAGGGGAACAGTAGCACAGTCATAGACAATATTTTTATTCATTCTTCATTACTAGATGGGCATTCTGTTAGTAAAAGGGTGAATGGCCTTTCAGACCATGATGCACAAATTTTAACACTAAAAGGTTTTTGTACTCTAACCAATGTCGTATTTAATTACAAACTACGTAGGAAAGTTAATCCAACAGCAATAGAGAGTTTTTCAAAACTTGTCAAGGAACAAGAGTAGCAAGATGTTTATAGTGCCGATAATATAGATGATAAATACAATGCTTTCCATAACACATTTCTCATGCTCTTTGAGAGTTGCTTTCCATTAGAACATTCGAAACGGGGTACTAGCAGTAATGGACAGCCCGGTTGGCTGACTAGTGGGATAAGGATATCATGTAGAACAAAGCAGGAATTATCTCAAAATGTTATAAGTAGTCACAATCAAGCTACAGTAGCCCATTACAAACAGTATTGTAAGGTGCTTAAAAATGTTATTAGCAAGGCAAAAAGTACGTGGTATGCAAATAGAATAGCTAATTCACAGGATAAAATTAAAGCCATATGGTCAGTTGTGAAAGAAGTGTCTGGTCAGCAGCACAAGGTTGACGATATAAAGTCAGTTTGCAGTAATAATATTTCTGTTACTGATAAATCAGATATATGTACGGTATTTAACAACCATTTTCTGAGAATTTCTGGTGAATTAAATAAAAGTTTAGTATCTACAGGAAATCATATAAATTTCTTAGCAAATGCCTTTCCGAGATTGACGTCTGAAATACTCCTCTGTGATACAGACAAGAGGGAGATTGAGACAATAATCAAATCACTGAAGACTAAGGATTCTCATGGTTATGATGGAGTGTCTAGTAGAATATTAAATTACTGTGCTGCACATGTTAGCCCTGTATTTAGCCATATTTGTAATTTTTCCTTTAGGAATGGTCAGTTTCCTGAGCGATTAAAGTACTCAGTAGTAAAGCCGCTTTATAAGAAGGGAGAAAGGGATAATGTAGATAATTTTAGACCTATTTCTATGCCATTAGTGTTTGCAAAAGTTATCGAAAAGGCTGTGTATGTAAGGTTAATTGATCATTTTATATCACACGATTTGCTGTCAGATGTACAGTTCGGCTTTAGAAGTCGTTTGACAACTGAAAATGCTATATTCTCTTTTCTCTGTGAGGTACTGGATGGGCTAAACAAAAAGTTTCGAACGCTTGGCGTATTTTTTTATTTAACAAAGGCATTTGACTGGGTTTGATCAGACAATATTGCTCCAGAAGTTGGACCATTACGGAATAAGGGGAGTAGCTCACAATTGGTTCACCTCTTACTTTAGCGACAGGCAGCAAAAGGTCATTATTCACAATGTTGATAACGGCTATGATGTTGGATCTGAGTGGGGTACTGTCAAGTGGGGGGTGCCCCAGGGATCAGTGTTGGGGGCGCTCCTGTTCCTTATTTATATAAATGATATGCCCTCTAGTATTATGGGTAACTCTAAAATATTTCTGTTTGCGGATGACACTAGCTTGGTAGTAAAGGATGTTGTGTGCAACATTGACTCGGTTTCAAGTAGAGCAGTACATGACCTCAGTTCATGGCTTGTAGAAAATAAACTAACGTTAAATCACAGTAAGACTCAGTTTTTACAGTTCCTAACACACAATTCAACAAAACCTGACGTTTTAATCTCACAGAACGGGCATATGATTAGTGAAACTGAACAGTTCAAATTCCTAGGTGTTCAGATAGATAGTAAGCTGTCGTGGAAAGCCCACGTTCAGGATCTTGTTCAAAGGCTTAATACTGCCATTTTCACTATTCGAACGGTATCGAAAGTGAGTGATATTTCGACACGTAAATTAGTCTACTTAGCTCATTTTCATTCACTTATTTCGTATGGTGTTATGTTTTGGGGTAACTCTTCCCATTCTAGAAGGATATTTTTGGCTCAGAACGGGCGGTTCGGGCAATAAGTGGTGTGAGTTCACGAACCTCTTGCCGACCTCTTTTCACGAGTCTGGGTATTTTGAATTTGGCCTCTCAATATGTATATTCCTTATTGTCGTTTCTTGTTACCAATATTAGTTTATTTCCAACAATAAGCAGCTCTCACTCGGTTAATACTCAGGAGAAATCAAACCTCCATTTGGATCGGACTTCCTTAATTCTTGAGCAAAAAGGTGTGCAGTATACTGCTGCATCCATTTTCAATAAGCTGCCACTCGAATTAAAAAAATCTTAGCAGTAATCCACGCGCTTTCAAATCGAAACTGAAGAGTTTACTCATGGGTCACTCCTTCTGTTTTGTCGAGGAGTTCCTTGAAAAATTAAGATGATTCTCATTGTATTGCTGATAGCGTTTGGACTGATTTTCTTTCAGGTTCATGAACATTTTTTTTATCTGTTATTACTTTTTATGTTGTAAGTTCATGTAGTGACACGTTCCATGACCTTGGAGATTTGTTCCTCAATTTGGTCCTACGGAACTTGACATTTAAATAAATAAATAAATAACAAAAGAAGAGATAGTGAAGTGAATAGGCAGTGAAGGTTGTGATGGGGGAGGAGTGGCGGGCCAGGGAGACGAGAACCATACGGCAGATTTATTAGTTATTTATTTAGCGCGCGGGTGGTAGAGACATACCAGTGATTACATGTACATATATACATACATATTTACAGATGAGAACGTTGATGATGTTTGTGGTTCACACCTGGATATCTAGTCTTTCAATCCAGTGCACGGCATCTGGAGTTGCTAGCAGAAAGTCCTCTTCATCAACATCGTAGGCCCGAATCTCACATCCACTGCCAGTGTGATGGAAAATATGGCGTGGAGCTCCGCAGTCACAATCTAGATTATGTAGTTTTTCCACTTGTGGAGAGCATCTCTACACTGGCCATGGCTTATTCAGACTCTGTTTAGGACAGCCCAGCTCTTGCGTGATAGGTGAGATCCATTTCGAAATCTAGCACATGTAAAGATGTTATACAGGTGCAAATCTGTTATTGCCTCTTGTCGACCTTTCATTCATTAACGGGTTTAGAACCCCTGTTAGGATGTTAAAATGTGAGTGAATTCCTAAGGGACCAAACTGGACTTACACACTGCTTAAACTAACTTACGCTAGGGACAACACATACACTCGACCCTCCGGCGGGAGTGGCCGCACATTCCGTAACATGGCGCCTGAGACCACGCGGCCACTCCGCCTGGCTAGAATCCTTGGCATCAATGTCAGCAGCATCACTCAGTATTGGATGGCGCGATTCTAGTCTTTTAAGAATCAGGGTAAAGGCACCAGAAAGGAAATTCTGACGTTGCAGTTGATAATGGAAGCAAGAATAATGAAAAATCAAGTTTCACCCCTACTGTTCAATCTGTACAACGAAGTATCAATGATGGAAATAAAAGAAAGGTTCAGGAGTGGAATTAAAATTCATGGTGAAATGATATCAATGATACGATACCTGATGACACTGCTATCCTGAGTGAAGGTGAAGAAGAATTACATGATCTCCTGAATGGAATGAACAGTCTAATGAGTACAGAATATGGACTGAGAGTAAATCGGAGTAAGACGAAAGTAATGAAAACTAGGAGAAATAAGAACAGCGAGAAACTTAACATTAGGATTGATGGTCACCTGGGCAGCAAAATAAGGAATCACGTACGGAGCAAGGAGGACATCAAGGACAGACTAGCACTGGCAAAAAAAGCATTCCTGGCCCAGAGAAGTCTACTAGTATCAAACATAGACCTTAAAATGAGGACGAAATTTCTGAAAATGTGCGTTTGGAGCACAGCATTGTATGGTAGTGAAACATGGGCTGTGGGGAAACCGGAACACAAAAGAATCGCATCATTTTAATTACTTTTGAATACATTGTGAGAGTATGCCGTGATCAGTGTTATTACAAATATTTACTATCAAAAATAGTCTTGATCACAAATCATTTATTCCGGTGACCGGTTTAGACCACAACTGTGGCCACCTTGAGACCAATGAGTAAGAACCTCCTTCTGGTGGTAAATCATACCACAGTTGTGGTCCACAGCGGTCACCGGAATAAATGATTTGTGATCAAGATTGTTTTTGATAGTTAATACTGGAAACATTTTAGATGTGGTGCTACAGACGAATGTTGAAAATTAGATCGACTAATAAAGTAAGGAATGAGGAGGTTCTGCGCAGAATCGGAGAGGAATGGAATATTCGGAAAACACTGACAAGGAAAAGGGACAGGATGAGAAGACATCTTTTAAGACATCGGGGAATGACTTCCGTGGTACCAGAGAGAGCTGTAGAAGGCAAAAACTGTAGAGGAAGACAGAGATTGGAATATATCCAGCAAATAATTGAGGATGTAGGTTGCAAATGCTACTCTGAGATGAAGAGATTGGCACTGGAGAGGACTTCGTGGCGCGCCGAATCAAATTAGCCAGAAGATCGATGACTCCAAAGATGTGACAGGTATATGCATGGGTAGACTTGGATCCTTGAGATCTTGTGGAATTCTCTTGTAAGGACAGTAGACCTGCTTAGAACAGCAGGCATAATATCATTTAGCAGTGGAAGCAAAAGAGCTGGAGTAGATATGCGCCAAGTATTATGTGCATTGCAGTAGTCAGCTGACGTCAACGGCCTTGCCGCAGTAGTAACACCAGTTTCTGTCAGATCACCGAAGTTAAGCTCTGTCGGGCTGGGTTAGGACTTGGATGGGTGACTGTCTGGGTCTGCAGGGTATTGATGTCAATTTCGGTGCACTCAGCCCTTGTGTGGCCGGTTGAGGAACTACTTGACTGAGGAGTGGCGGCTCTGATCACGAGAACTGACAACGGCCGGACGAGTGGAGTTGCTGACCCCATGCTCCTCCATATCCGCACCCAGTCACACCTATCGCCTGAGGATGATGTGGCGGTCGGTTGGTACCGTCTTGCATTCCGTGGCCGGTTAAGACACATAGTGACAGTAATTATCTGGGTGTAGACAAGCCATGTATGATGACTATTCATCCAAGCTGCTGCACAGTACTCAACACTGGAATACATAAACCCAAGGCTGAAGATGAGGCTGGCTGTCGAAGATATTAAGGTAGTTAAGCTCTGCATATGGACGATGTAACTTCGAGTCCTCAGCTTTTGAGCGTGGTTCAGAAGGATAGCGTACAGTCCACGATGACGCCAAGATGTTTTAGGTTCCACTTACGACGAAGAATTCAGTGTTGATCGCATCCTTAGGTTTAACCTTAAAATACCGTACACGCGCCTCCTGGGTGGTTCTGAATAAGCAACGGTGGTACGGGCAGCCAGACTATCAACAGGATCTCCTGGCAATGACATATCAACTAAACAACATAAACAGTTCTCTTCAGAGCTCATTAACGAGAAACATATGACTGAACTTAACAAAAAGAAGCGTGAGTTTGAACATGTGAAGCTCCAAGATGCTTCTACAGGCGGGTGTAAAATAAATGTGCGCAACGGAAAATAATAAACGCTAAATGAAGATTTGGCCCTGTCTGACTACCACCTGAAGCAGATCTCAGGCTCTCTTAATTCTATAAAATTACAATCTAAACATAAATGAATAATGAAGGCAACTAATACTACTAAATGATAAACATTGTTCCTGCTGATATATTTATTGTAGATAAAAGACATTCAGAGTACAAAGTACATTTTCTAAATAAAATTACTGATCAGTTGCCCCTTATTATGACTGCGCAGCCTAATATCAATGACGCGAAACGACTGACATCATCTACGTACCAAACACTAGAGGACACTACTTTCAAAGACGATATACGGTGGGGTGGAACCTCAGTGGAAATAAACTAATGTCATCACAGCTGTTTAGCTTTTATAGCCCTAATAAGGCGAAGCAATTTGCGATATCACCGTATGTACTGCATACGGTGCATCGAAGTGATGGTTCTCGTACTCGTCTGCGACGATGGATGAACTCCAGCCACAAATAAACTCTTTCAAACACTAGGACGGCAGAAGGCGGCCCTCTGACTAATATTCTCTATTACTGTCTTCTCCTCTCAGTGTTCTACGGACGAGAAATGCGAACTCCCAGCCACAAGGACGGAGTTCAGATAACGTCTCAACGTAGACTAAGTATAGGGAGAGGAAGTGCTCTCAATTACTGAACGCTGCATACTCAACGAAGAGGTGAAGTCCAGAATCGTATAGGTTCGCAACAGTACAGTGCCTAACTCTTCTAACTATAAACTCTCCTGAGAGCAAAGACAGCAAGTCCGTCCGTAGCAACAAAGATGATACCGAGCGGCCGTCCCACACGGGCGCTCACAACGAAAGACCACGTCTCTCCAGTGCTGGCTTCCCATTAAGGCTCGGCTCCCCACCATCGTAATTCCGAAAACGAATCACATTCCCGAAACCACGGAATATTCTCCCTCTCTACAGATTCTTCCGAACGCCGACCAACCATATTTTAGTCTTTTGCCGTCCAGCGCGGAAAGTTTGCGAGGAAAAACCTATACTCGTACGATGGTACGCTTCTGAGTAAAAATCCCTGGAAATAACCCAGCCTGCGTGGTTTCCGAGGTGCCGCTTCTTTATTCCTCTCACCTCCGTCCAAGATTTTCACCGTTCGGAAGCATTATCCGGTTATCCTTCCGGCCCCTACTGCAACAGCGGCCGGCCATCACCCTATTGTGCTCCAGAGCTCAGATGCCACGACATCTGTCTAGCTACTTCCTGTGTTTAAGCAGGACCAACACGTGTGCGGGCCTTCCACCCAGAGCTTTTGTTCTGCCTGCGTTTCATCTCCACTGGCAATCCAACCTCTACTAGTATAGGTAATCACTCATTACGCCGTTTTTATAATAAAGACACTCCGTCACCTTTCATGCAATAAGCGTTAACAATTATTTGCAAGAAGTTCGGGATAATGTCAGTCTCCTTTATATATTCATATATACGATGTACAACCTATCACATGATACCTAATTGTGTTTGTAGATCACGGCAAAGATTGTGGATGAGTTCTTGTAAGGTGCGAAATTATACCCACCTTACAAAGCAAGTTACATGTGGGAAAGAAGCTGGTAAGGTTAAGGAGTGGTGCTTTTGGCGCGCTTTAAGGTAGGCTGCTGTGACCTAGTGAGGACGGAATCCTTACCGTTGAGTAGGAGGCGGCCGTTTGTGCAGCCCTGCCAGGGGCGAGGCGGGGGCCGCGAGTTTTTAAGCAAATTAAGGCGGGTGTGGCGGGGCTAGGCGGCGCCCCCCGCGGCGCCGGGAATGCGCCGTCTGCAGGTGGAGGCGCGGCCGCGATGACAGCCGGCAGCCCCGCCGCGTCGCCACCCCCGCAGCCGCGGCCGCAATTAACGGGGGAGCAGGGGCGGGCAGGGGAAGCACAGGTCGACAGTCCGAATGAGGCGCGAGTGCCCAGCGGCGCGGCAGTACCACGCTGCGGGAGACAGTACTGCAAGTGACGACTGACTTAGCGGTTCAAATGGCTCTGCGCACTATGGGACTTAACTGCTAAGGTCAACAGTCCCCTAGAACTTAGAACTAATTAAATCTAACTAACCAAAGGACATCACACACATCCATTCCCGAGGCAGGATTCGAACCTGCGACCGTAGCGGCCGCGCGGTTCCGGACTGTAGCGCCTAGACCCGCTGCGCCACACCGGCCGGCTGTTACTGTACGACCACGTCGCACCACAAAACATAGAGGCTGCGTAATCCTGGATAGGCAGCGACCCGTTGGAGATCTGACGGCAGAGGACAAAGCTGGTGCCAGCACAAGTGGTTCGGAGCACACCGTTCAAACGCCATTGTTGAACATGGCGCTCCACATCACACGACCCCCACGTGTTCCTGTGTTGATCCAACAACACCGTCAGTTATTATTGCATTGATCACAGCATTTCTGAGTTTTCCCGGTGGATCAATAGAAACATGTCGCCTGTCGTATGAATGGCCTTTCTTGTTACACCAGGTCGCTGGTTGGGTCCTTACACGTCGTCATCAAGGCGAATGGTTGCACAAAAGCCGGCCTCTGTGACCGTGTGGTTCTAGGCGCTTCAGTCCGGAACCACGCTGCTGCTACGATAGCAGGTTCGAATCCTGCCACGGGTTTGGATGTGTGTGATGTCCTTAGGTTAGTTAGGTTTTAGTAGTCCTAAGTCTAGGGGACTGATGACCTCAGATGCTAAGTCCCGTAGTGTTCAGAGCCTTTTGAACCACTTTAATCTAGGGGACTGACGACCTCAGTGATTAGGGCCATTTGAACCATTTTTTTGATTGCACGAAATATGCACCGCGCAGACTGGTGAGGGCAGAGGGCAGAATTGGGGATGGGGGTCGGGGGTGGGGTGGGGGGGCTGACCGCGATATGTTGGACTTACATGGGATATGTGCTCGTAATCGAAGGCATAATGTCAGCAGTGAACTGCGTGAACATTATTGCGGACCATCTGCATAACTTCACACTTGCAGTCTCCCCGTACGGCGATAACACCTTCCAGCAGAATACCTGTCCATGTTGCAAGATCAGAATCGTGCTTCAGTGGTTTGAGGGGCATTTAGTGAACTCACATTGATGTCTTGGACAGCAAATGTGCCTGATCTATACCCACTGGAACACACGTCGGACGTCAGCTGAGAACGCGTAAACCATTATCCCGTAATTTGCGGGAACTGTTTGACCTGTAAATACACGTCTGGCGCCACATAATTCTGGAATCCTGTCAAGGACTTGTAGAATCGAACCCAAGCAGTATCTCGGTTGCACTGTGTTTGAAAGTGGAACAACACGCTATCAAACAAGTCGTCATAGTGTTTTGGATCATCGGTGTATATAAATGGCGACCAGCTCGAAGAAACGGAAAGGAAGACGATGAATGTAGCAGATAGACAACATGGAAGAGAATGTAAAAACAGTAGAATGGCGAAGAAATATTGAGCCGTGGTAAAAATTGCTGTTTTGAAGAGCGCGCCGCAGCGCGTAGTGTGAAGCAGTCGCCCTCCGTTTCTGGCGATGGCGCCGCAGTGGCAATCGCAGCTTTGGTGTCTCCCTCTGGTGGGAAAGGGGAAAGGTTGTCTGTTCACGTGCGTTTAAGGGGCGCGATGAGCTCGCCAGTCGGTCAGTCTGGGTCAGTCTCTCGTCGCCAGCTTGCTAGTCTGTCTCTCGTCGGAATTTGTTAGGCAGTTAGTGTCTGTCTGTCGTTCGGATCATCCTTCAAAGCCGGCAAAATGAGAGTCTTTCCACTCCGTCAGTAAGAGAACTCAGCGAGTGGTCGCCCGGTCGGGGCTTAGTTCCTGCATCTGAGTCTGCGCGTTAGGCCGCCGGTCTGCTCGAGTTTGCTCAGGCAATGGTCATTGGCCGTTGGATCGATCGGTTGGTCGGTCGCGCACTGAGACACAAGATGACTTGTCCGTCTTGAGCGTCGGCGCATGTGAGGTCGCCACGTGAGTCCAGTGGGCCGCGGCGTATAGCGAGGGGAGTGACTTCGCGGTCGAAGCGAGAGCAACAGGAGTCAACCCACGACATCAGTCTGGTCGGTGCGAGCTGCGACGCCGTGAGACGGAAGATCAGCGCGCCTTCCTGCGTCCGTTGAAGCGGCTGGCAGCGGACGGTTCGGGAGAGCGATTTGAGGGTGCTGCACCAGGTCTTCTCGAGAAATCGCAGTTTATTAGAAGTTAAGTGATTGGTGATATGTTGTTTGATTTACACTTGTTAAATTCTACTTGTTTTCTTGATGAGGTCACCAGCCGTTTTGCTTTGGGGTCGTCCCATCATTCATCTCCATTTGCCCACCCACGGGAGGGTGGTTGTTTATAAATTAGGTGGAGTAGGGGCGGGTTAGAGCAACCTGTGGTTCGGGTTGTTCGGTAATCTCCCTATCAATCTACCATACGTTAGTAGCTGCCTCTGTCATGTTTGTCGGATTTGGTGTGTTAACGAAGTTATTGCTTGAAGTGTAACGGCCTAATACCTGAAATATGTTTTGAACTTTGGAAACTTTGATATTATTGCCTATGATCTTTAGAGGTGGTATCTGTGTACTATAGAGCATCTTAACTATATTTGGCCAACCTTGTAGAATTTTATATAAGATTGCATTTCATGGGTTTTATTGAAATGATCATTTTAGTATATAAAGTTGCCACCCTTTCACCGTGTTTTGTACCATTTCCATCCCTCCTACGTAGTGTACATAGTTTGTGTGCTTGTGTAAATTGTTAAAACTCTTAGTTTGAAGTTATCTGGTGTGTTGCAGATTCGCACCAGTGTAGTCTTTGAGAGGCTGTTGCGAGCGGTCGTAACTACGGCCATGTCAAAAGGGAGCAGCAAGGTTGTCTGCGCGAAAGCTTATACAGTCAAAACTTGTTTCTTTCTGCTTCTTAATAAATTGTAACTTTGATATTTAGAGGGTGCTTGCTGATTACAATTTTAAATCAGTTTCTTTTAAAAAATGCTTTTAGGCACTATTAAAGTAAATAAAATTCCCATTTGTTAAAAGGAATTTGGTTATGATTTCATCAGTTACTTCCTGGCAACTACTTCCATGCTTACATAGTGTGATTAAATGTGTTAATGTTCTTGATGAATCGCTAGTAAATAATATAAATCCTTGAGAATATTATTTGAAAATAAATAACGGTTCAACTATATTGGAAAGAAGAGATTGTATGAAACTTACTGAAGAGCTGCGAAACTGGGTTTTAGTACCTGAGATAAAGCTCCGTGTGCTATGAGTCTGATTTCTTCTGCTCACAGATTAGGTAATGTGCCAGAGGTGCAGGACACTCGACGAGGAGACGGTCCTGGCAACGACATACCGAAGTTGCAGGCTACTTTGCAGGAGCTCGGGGTGACCGGCGACTGCGTGGGCGACGGTGGCGCGGGGGCGGCGTGGGCGGCGGTCCCGGCCTGACGAACTCGCGGTCAGCCCCCCACCTAATTTACGAGTCGCGCCGCGGACCGGGGCTCATTAACAGGCGCGCATAAATAACGGCGAGTAAAATTTTTCTAAGAGAAATAGCGCCGCTTAAGAGCGTTACTCACCGGCGCAGCGCCGGAGAATGGGCCGCCGCGCGCGGCCTCCCCTGGCCGTGATTAATATTTATTCCCCGTAAAGCACAATGCAGTGACGAATCAAATTACCGGCGCCCGCCCGGCCCGCGAGCTTTACTGGCCGCATAAACAGCGCCCTAAGCACGCGCCTTTGTCCAGCTCCAGTGCCAGCTGGCTGCGGCGTCCGGTGCGGCGCGGTGCGCTGCGGCGCTGCGGAGGCGTGGGCGGAGGCGGAGGTGGCGTCGCGAGGAGGAAGGCTCGTGTGGCGCGTCACTAAACGTCATCTCCTTCCTCTCTCTCTCTCTCTCTCTCTCTCTCACTCACACACACACACACTCACTCACTCACAGGCTGACCTCGAACAAGTTTTTAGAATTCAGGTAACCCATACGGCACCTGCTATAGTGTGTTGTTAACGTCTCTAGACAGAAATAGCCCTCTCTACCAGGGTCCATTACTGAGAATGATCAGCTGTATCTGTAAGTACGCTCCATCTCCCATACCCTGGCACCTCTCTTCTGTGTTTTGATTGTAGAGAACCTCCACTGTACTGCACCTTGGGACAACAAGCTGCTACTTGTGGGATATCTACTGTACATTCATATTTATTTCGACCGTACACCATTGTGTCATAGATTTCACTTGGTTGTCAGGCAGATGCTGGAATTGGTAATCCCCACCCAGGCTCTGCCCCACTCCGGCTTGTCTGCTCCAGTTGGTAAGCATGCGACAGCAAACGTAACCTAATATGTTACAAAATGCTGCGCTTCAGAACGGCATGCTTCTGTGGTTCATATCTCGGGTTACATTGATGATAGAAAGGATCAAGGCTCTGGCGTAGCCCTTAAGGACGTTTGTATACAAAACAGAAAGATCTTCTGATTGTCACTATCCTATAGTACACGGGTGCAGTTAGACTATTACTCACTTCCTCCAGCTTATGCAAGCGGAGCAAATCGGCTGGTCCTGTCTGCATTAGATGTGGTCTACGGTGAACTATCCGCCCCCGGTAGCTGACGCCGGCACGGTAGCTCAGCGTGTTCGGTCACAGGGTTAGCTGTCCTCTGTAATAAAAAAAATGAGTGAACGGATCAACGATGAGCTTGAACAGATGTGAAGAGACGTCCGCTCCGACCAAATACAACGAACAGTAACGAACAAAATGAGATCAATTAAAAAAATAAAGAGTGGTCAGTGCGACAGAATGTCAATCCTAGGGGCCGGGTTCGAATCCCGGCTGGGTTGGAGATTTTCTCCGCTCAGAGGCTAGGTGTTGTGTTGTCCTAATCATCATCATTTCATCCCCATCGACGCGCAAGTCGCCGAAGTGGCGTCAACTCCAAAGACTTGCACCCGGTGAACGGTCTACCTGACGGGAGGCCCCAGTCACACGACATTTACATTTTATTTACGGTGAACTTTAACCTGGTTATGGAGTCACCATTTAGATCATGAGCGTTTCCTGAGAAAACCAGAAAAATATGGTTTACGTGTACCAAAACCTAGTCTCGGATTTCCAAGACGGCTAAGCACAGCAAATGGATGAAATTCTTACCATATGTTTCTATGTTTCCAGAATGAGATTTTCACTCTGCAGCGGAGTGTGCGCTGATATGAAACTTCGTGGCAGATTGAAACTGTACACCCGACCGAGACTCGAACTCGGGACCTTTGCCTTTCGCGGGCAAGTACTCTACCATCTGAGCTACCGAAGCACGACTCACGCCCGCTCCTCACAGCTTTACTTCTGCCAGTACCTCGTCTCGTCTGTTATTTCTATGTCCCCGATCTCGAACAACTTTGAAAATTTTCTTCACATCTTATCCACTTCCGCTATTGCACAAATAAGAGAGAAGAAGTGTGGGAGAAAGAAAGGGACATGGTGGCAGTGGAACACAGTTGGCAGTGACTGGACAGCGCCACGAAAAGAGTGAAGGAGGCAGCGCCAGAGCGAGAGAAATAAAGAGAAGAAGAAAATGGATGTGGGCGAGAGCCAGTGATAATGAGAGACAAAGTCAGTAACAACGACAATCAGGCAGAGAGAGATAGTGTCAATGGGAAGAGACAGCAGCAGAGGGAAAGAATGAATTAGGTGTTAAGAGAGAGCAAGAGGGAGAAAATGATAGTGAGAGGAAACGTAGTTGCAGACCACAATGAAGAGACAAAAGACAACGACAGTTACAGAGAAACAAAGAGATAATGAGGATGAGTTGGGTCGAATAAGTGAGTGAGAATGGGCAAGATGGAGTGGACTGCTATGTTTTACTGAACAGCAATGGTCTGGTGGATGTGAGCGAGTTACGGTTAGGGGAGCTTGTGGGAATGAGAGGTGTGCTGCACGCTTAAAAGAGTGCGAATATGCCCACATTTTTGCGGAAATTTTTAATTGCGCTGAGGAAGGTAGAACGAGGCCTCTGGTACCCACTTTTCAGTCAAAGTATTTCAAACAGGAGCGTATCGGCTTTCTTAACTGGTATCAGTGACCACAACGCGGTTGTGGCAACAGTGATTACAAAAGTACAAAGAACAACTAAAACAAGCACAAATACATATACGTTCACTAAACTAGATAAAAAATCAGTAGTGTCATACGTCAAATAGAAACTTGAAACTTTCAGCACAGAGCAGGAGCATGTAGGAGAACTATGGGATTTAAAGAACAGTTGACTGTACACTAGATAGATACGTAGCCAGTAGAACATTACATCATTAGAGGGAGCGTCCATGGTACACAGTCACCGTAAAGAAAATTGTAAACAAACAGGTGTAAAACAAAGCGCAGCGCTATAGGTAGAGAGATGCTGAATGAAACACGCTTGGCTGTAAACAGAACAATGCGTGAGGCCTTCAGTACTACCGTAGCAGAATACTGCCAAGTGATATGTCGCAAAAACCAAGGAAATTCTGGTCGTATGTGAAAGCTGTCAGTGACATCAAGATAGTGTTCAGTCTTTAGCGAATGAGACAGGAACTGAAATTGAGGGTTGCAAAGCAAAAGCTGAAATATTTAACTCCGTTTTCAAATGTTCCTTTACAAAGGAAAACCCAGAAGAACTGCTCCACTTTAATCCTCGTACCACTGAAAAGACGGTTGCGATGAGTATTAGTGTCAGTGGTGTTGAGAAACAGCTGAAATCGTTAAAATCGAACAAAGCTCCAGGGCCCGATGGAATCCCTGTCAGCTTCTATACTGAATTTATGACTGTTAGCCCCTCTTCCAATTCCAATCGATCGTAGATACCTTGAACAAAAAACCGTGTCCAGTTCTTGAAAAAAATTCGGGTCACACCTGTCTACAAGGAGGGTAGTAGAAGTAACCCACAAAACTACCATCCAATGTCCTTGACATCGCTTTGTTGTGGAGTCTTAGAACATATGCTAAGCTCGCCAGCAATGATTCCGAAAACGTCAATCACACGAAACCCAGCTAGCACTTTCCTCATATGACACACTGACAACGTTGGATCAAGGCAGTCAAGGTAAATGCAGCATTTCTTATTTCCGAAAAGCATTTGACTCAGTGCCACACCTACACTTAATGTCAAAAGTACGATCCTATGGCGTATAAAGTGAAATTTTTGACTGGATTAAGGACTTTTTGGTAGGGAGGACACAGCATTTTATCTTGGAAGGAGAGTCATCGTCAGACGTAGAAGTAACTTTAGGTGTGCCCCAGGGAAGTTCTTTGGGACCCTTGCTGTTCATGTTGCGTATTGATGACCTTGCAGACAATATTAATAGTAAGCTCACACTTTTTGCAGATCTTGATAACATTTCAAAGTGGTGCAAAGATTGGCAATTTGCTTTAAATGTTCAGAAGCGCAAAATTGTGCACTTCACAAAACGAAAAAACGTAGTATCTTATGACTATAACATCAATGAGTCGCTGTTGGAATCGGCCAACTCATACAAATATCTGGGTGCAACACTTTGTAGAGGTATGAAATGGAATGATCACATAGGCTCAGTAATGGGCAAATCAGCTGGAAGACTGTTGTTCATTGGTAGAATACTTGGGGAAGTGCAATGAGTGTACAAAGAGATTGTTTGCAGATCAGTCATGTGATCGATTTTAGAACATTGCTCAAAGGTGTGGGACCCGTACCAAGCAGGACTTACAGGGGATATTGAAGGTATACAGAGAAGGGCAGCACGAATAGTCACAGGTTTGTTTGATTCGTGGAAGAGTGTCACAGGGATATTGAGGAACTGAAATGGAAGCCTCTTGAAGATAGACATAAACTATACCGAGAAAATCTCTTAACAAAGTTTCAAAAAAATCGTTCAAATGGCTCTGAGCACTATGGGACTTAACAGCTGTGGTCATCAGTCCCCTAGAACTTAGAACTACTTAAACCTAACTAACCTAAGGATATCACACACATCCATGCCCGAGGCAGGATTCGAACCTGCGACCGCAGCAGTCCCACGGTTCCAGACTGCGAGCCTAGAACAGCGAGACCACCGCGGCCGGCAACAAAGTTTCAAGATCAGGCTTCAAATGATGACTCTAGGAATGTACTACAATCCTCTATGTATCGCTCACATAGCATTTGCGAAGATAAGACTGGAATAATAACTGCACGCACATACGTGAAAGGAACGGGAAGAAACCCCAATAACTGGTACAATGGGATGTACCCTTTTCCATGCAACTCGCGGTGGTTTGCAAAGCATAGATGTAGATGCAGATGTTCTTGAGCTGCGATCGGAGTGTTTTTCCGCTGGAGAGTCATTACTCGAGTAGTCTACTCTACACATTTGGAGACCAATTGAAGACCAGGATTTCGACAGCGTTTAACATGGCCACTTTCACCGATAGCACTTTTTAAGGCTAACCAGTGGAAAGTTCCAGTACAGAGATCATAATATTAAAATTAATAGCTTGAGTGCGCACATTTACCTCCCAAACAAAGAAATTTCAGAGTAGCATTTGATGATGTTGTAACTTGAGAAAAGGGAAGATGTGGTCCAGCACTTCAGTTACTGTAAAGACATTGCTATTTAGTTAATAATAAATGTAAAACACAATCCCAAGCAGTGAGAAACTTTCATTACCGAATAGAGAACTACTATGAACAGCATCTTTTGTCCTGGGTTATAGGGCACCCACTGGCCAATGAAGTATGGGAAATATTTTTCGCTGAAGCCTTTTTCAGTAGATAAGCAACTCTATTGACAACCTGCATCTGACTAGGTGGTCAGAATAATCCAGTTCCGATTATCTGAAGGCATTTTATCCAATGACAGACTTTCGACACGCAGTGAAGAAATTCCGCCTTACCATACTAGCACATTACCTAAGAATCAAGTAATCAAAAAGTAATTGATATACCTCTTGAACTTTAGAATGGTAGTTAACAACTAAACCGATTGGTCTCACGCCTGTCTAGACCCATGTAGTCTTCAATGCGTCTACTGAAACAGGAATCTTACTGAACAAATATACTCTGAAATGGAGATGGAAATCATTTTCATTTTCATACATAGCTATAACCAATAACACGCCGGTAAGCATATCGAGGGTGATCATAGGGTCAACAGACTTGAAGGGCAAGTTGTGCCTTCCCAGAGTAACCAACGTCCTCCATTATTTGTTGAGTATGTTTCAATTTCTGACTTCTCCTGCAGTTTTCTTTTCTTCCCATTTCGGATATTTGCAATGCCGAGTAAGCTATTTCGTGAGCTCTTACACACCTCGTGTCATTCTACCCATTCTTCGAATCAGTGTTTTGCACATATTACACTCATCAGCCAGATGAGACTGGGGAGGAATGACTGCTGGTCACACAAATGCAACGTGCATGTAGTAGCAGTGGGCGTGCTGCCCCTGTGTACAATGGGAAAGGCGCGTCTGAGTCTGACCGAAGGCAAATTGTGATGGCCCAGATGCTCGGCACGAGCATTTCGGAAACTGCACGAATTGCAGGGTGTTACAGGAGTGCTGTGCTGAGTGTCTGCCACACCAAGATGAAACTACGTCCAGACGTCATGGGTTTGGGCGGCCACCCCTCATTACAGGTGTCGGACATTCTAGGCTGGGCAGACGTAAAAAAAAAGGACAGCCGCGCGGAGTGGCCGAGCGGTCTTAGGCGCCATGTCACGGACTGCGTGGCTCCTCTCGCCAGAGGTTCGAGTCCTCCCTCGGGCTTAGGTGTGTGTGTGTTGTTCTTAGCATAAGTCAGTGTCCGCCCACGGTAGCTGAGTGGAAATAAAAAAAAATTTTAAAAAAAGTGGTCAGCGCGACAGAATGTCAATCCTAAGGGCCGGGTTCGGTTCCCGGCTGGGTCGGAGATTTTCTCTGCTCAGGAACTGGGTTTTGTGTTGTCCTAATAATCATCATTTCATCCCCATCGACGCGCAAGTCGCCGAAGTGGCGTCAAATCGAAAGATATGCAACAGGCAAACGGTCTACCCGATGGGAGGACCTAGTGACACGACATTTACATAAAAAAAAGGAATTCTTCAAATGGCTCTGAGCACTATGGGACTTAACATCTGAGGTCATCAGTCCCCTAGAACGGAGAACTACTTAAACCTATCTAACCTAAGGTCATCACACACATGCATGGCCGAGGCAGGATTCGAACATGAAGCGCCTAGAACCGCTCGGTCACAGCTGTCGGCCGACATTTATATTTTAGCATAAGTTAGTTTAAGAAGTGTGTAAGACTAGGGACCGATGACCTCAGCAGTTTGGTCCCTTAGAAATTCACACACATTTGAACATTTAAAAAAGGACAGGTAGCAAACTGTGGCGTATGGCGTATCTATCGTCAGACTTTAATGCCGAGCAGAGTACAAGTGTGTCTGAACACACAGTGCACCGAACACTCCCAACGGTGGGCCACCGCGGCCGACGACCCCTGCAGCTGCCAATGTTAACGCCACGACATTAGCAAATACGACAGAAATGGGTATGTGGCCATCGGCACTGGTGGTTGGTTCAGTGGCAGAGCGTTACATGGTCGGACGAATCCCGATACCATCTTCATCATGACGCTGGGAGGGCGCGAATCCGCTGTACTCCAGGGGAACAGCTCCTTGTCACCTGTACTGCAGGACGGAGACCTATCGGCGGCTCCGTTATGCCCTGGGGAACATTCACATGGGCATACTAGGGTCCAGTGGTGCTCGTGCAAGGCACCAAGATGGACTAGGAGTATCGAACACTGGTTGCAGATCACGTACGTATCTGCATGACGATCATGTTTCCCAACGGCAGTGGCATTTTTCGACAAGATAAAGCGCCATGTCATAATGCCAGGAGTGTGACGGAGTGGTTCGAGGAAACAGTGGTGAGTTCCAGTTGATGTGCTGGCCCCCCCGCTCGCCAAATCTTAACCCGATGAACACATCTGGGATGTGAATGAACGTGGCGTCAGAGCTCATCAGAGCTCATTGCCTCCCTCCACGGAACTTAAGGGAATTACGGGAAATTTGCGTGCAGATGTGGTGCCAACTCCCTCCAGCAACCAACCAAGGTCTCATAGTTTCCATGCCACGAAGCGTCGCCATTGTCATCCGCGCCAACGGTGGACACACCGTCTATTTCGTAGATGGTCGTAATGTTCTGTCTGATCAGTGTATGTTCCTTATCAGTTCTGTGGAGGAACTCTACTTTTCTTTTCTTATCACTCCATATAACTTAGGGCATGCTTCTACAGCAACGCATCTCAAGCACTTCGATTCTCTTCCTGTCCGGTTTTCCCACTGTCCGTGGTTCACTTCCGTACACTGCTGTTATCCAAACGAACACATTATTGCTTCCGCCTACTTTGGTTTACTCTCGGTCTAAGTTTTTATTGTGTTTATGCTGTTCGATATGTTCTGTAACTGTACCTCACTTTTACTGAAGATATCAGTGTCACGAGTGAAAGTTACCACCGGTACTTTTTCACTCAGAATTTAAATCTCTCTTCCGAAACTTTCTTTTTATTTCTGTCATTGGTTTATCTTGTCTGGTCTTCCATCATTAAGGTTCCTTCTTGGTTCCTGTGCTGTTGTATACTGTCAGTCTTTTTCAATAGCTCAGTCCTATTTTTCTAAGCATTCAAATTCTGGCACCGCTTTACGTTATCGAATATTTTTTTATAGGTCGACAAATCTTTTGAAACTGTCTTCGTTCTTCTTAAGTATTCTTTCCGTTGTCGAGTGCAATGTCAGAATTGCTTCCCTGATGCCTTTGATTTTCTGAAGTCGGAGTGGTTGTCATCTAACAGACTCACATTTTTCTTTTCAGTTTCTCTGTATATGATTCTTGTCACCAACATGGATGCTTGAGCTGTTAAGCTGACTGTGGGATAGTTCTCAATTTTTCCTGCTTTTACTATCTTTTGATCTATGTAGCTTCTCTCGAAGCCACTCACTATGCATTGGGCATACGGCAGGCTCTGTAAAACTCATCAACATTAGTCAGAAAGATTCCTTGTGCATCCCTATGAGGCGTTCTGAAGCCTTTAACCACGAAAGTTTAACATCCAAGAGACGTGCGCAGTCAGTGGCCTCGCACTAACAAAGTCTTCATCGTCCCAGTACACACAAAGAAGATTTTTTGATAGTCCACCGGTTGCAATATTTTTCACCCAAGGGTTTTGCTCATTTTTAGCTTTTCTATTGTCATTTTTGATTCTTCCAATTTCGGTGGCCAATTGATAGCCCGATAGACGGCGTCGTCTCTTTTACACATAATTAGGGGGATGCAGGCTGCCTTAATTTCTACACACTAATTTGATCATACTGTATCACTGAGACGAGTCAACGGACTGGTAACGAAATTGAGTTGAAATATATGAAAATTAGTTTTAAATCTTTGGTAGTTCTTTAACAGTAACATACGTCATTTGCCAAGCTGATCTATGGAATAGTTCCCTTCGTACAAATAACGGAAGTAGCGGTGTTGAGTGTATATCACATGGATGTATAAACAGGAATGATTCAGTGCCGTCAGAGAATTCTTCGCTTTGGACTGCTTATCGCCAGCGGATTAGTTTTACCGTAGTCGGTAAAGGCTAAGAAATAAGTAGAAGAACTTAATGTGGTCGTCTTCTTTTCGGGATATCTCAGATAAAAGTCGTCCCAAAACGACAGTCTCAATGTAAAATAATGAGAAAATGCGCTGAATACATGAATTAAAGGTGTATTAAATAGCTGCCGCAACAAGCATTTCAAAAGAAATATTGCGGTGAAGAACTGTTTGTGAAAAGGATTTGTGCCTATAGGGTACTGCGCTTACTGTATGTTGAAAATAACATACATCAACAAGAATCATTTGGGGTGTTTGAAAATGAATTCAACTGATTTTGGGTGTCGATGTAACGTTGGTCCTCCACGGCAGACACGAAACATCCATCAAAGCGGTGGGAATGTAGCCGGTAGCCCTGAACTTAAAAAGGTGAATTCGATTTCATCTGTACCTACAATACATCCATACTTTATTGGGATGTGATGCGAGCTTCCAGTGCTAACTATCTTGCAAAGAGTAAAACGGCACCAGACAAATGATATATGCACCGTCAAACGAGAACCGACCGCAATAGGCTCCCAATTGTCGGTCGACGGACAGAGAGGGGGCACATGTCGGAAACATTTACAAAGAGTTTTAATCTGCCAGGAAGTTTCATTTACAAAGAGACTTCAAAGTAATTTTTGAGACGTTAGTGTTCTCTGTTGTCGAGAGACAATGTTACTAATATTCAGTCTCTAATTACGTGTCGTCAGGAAAGTACTATGTGCAACATACGACCTCGGCTAGGACTTTAATGGCCAGTAGGTAGGTAGTTCTCTGAACAAGGTACTGCCTCCTGCCAATTTTTTTATTTGGGTGTAGAAGAACAAAACACTTGTTACATTAAAGGTAATATCCTCATTACTGGCGTCGCCAACGTTTAAGAAAAAGAAACCACTTGTATGGTTCAGCACACAGTTAATAACACGAGGGGGTGCTGACAAGTAATGCCTCCGAATTTTTATTCGTTTTTTAATACGAGTTAAGATGTGACGTGTCGTGCATATTACTTGGCTGACTTTCCCGCTTAGATGAAACTAGTGCGACCCATTGCCGCTAGATGTCTCCGAATTGTAACGTGTAAAGTGCGGGGTGTAACGTAACTATGTGGGTACGTGAGAAGTGGCATGCTTTAGTCGAGTTCCTAACCGTATAAAACGTGCCTTTAATGGAAATCCGTTGAAGAATGAAAGCCATTTAGGGTGACGATTGTATCGACAGCAGTAATATGTGACATTTGCAACAATCCCACGCCTTTGTTTCACTGTCATCGATCATCCTCCGTACGGTCCAGACTTAGTCTCATACGATTTACGTCTGTTTCCAAATTTTAAAAACACCTTCGAGTACTTCACTTTGACCAGTATCAAAGTTAAATTCTTGAAGGTGTTCTTTAAGTTTGGGAAACAAATATAAACCGGATAGGATGATGCGGACGTTCACGTGTGACAATTTTTCGTCTCTGTCTGTGTCCAAGTGTCTGAACAAGTTTTATCTTGGACTCTCCGCCCGTGAACGGCTCCATGTATTTTAAAAAGTGTTTGTCTCCGTTTCTATGTCCACCATGTTTTTTCTCTCCATGTCTTCATTTGTATCTTTTGTGTTTCTCTGAGGCCACAGAGTGGTGTAGTATGCTGCTGCTGGCCTGCCTGTAAGCAGGTTTGAAAATAACAATAAAGAAAAAAAAAACAAAAAAAAGGATGATGCTGTGCAAGCAGACGTGAGCTTGTGGCTCCGTCAACGAAGTCAAACATTCTACAGTGACGGTATCAAACTAATGTGTCGTCGGGAGAAATATGTTCTTCGCCAGGATGACTGTGTTGAGAAGTAAGTACGCAGATATGAGGAGTAAAGATGCAGAATGTTGACATGTTGAATAAAGTGATCCTTTGCCGGTTTTTCGCGCCGTTGGGGTCTGAAGCAGACAGAGAGTCACACCTTCGAAATATCGTGCTAGAATGACGTGAAAAGCAGGCAGAAGACCCATTTATTCGTCTTCTTAACATATCGCCCATAAAGATTGAAAATTTACACGTAGACTGTTAGTAACATTTGTTATATTTAAAAAATCTTTACGGTATTTCACATAAAGATTCAGAGGAATTAGTTTTCAGAATGCTGTCGTGTCTGTACATTTGGTGCAATAGCATTATATGCTTGTAGCAAATTAGTGATGATTTTTTCTTATTTGCACTCTTTCAGAATCTCTTAGGTCCAGTATCAAAGTCACAATAACAAACTGACAGATAATCATAAGTGTAATAGCGTTTCAGTGTGTCCTTGGAAACCACCGAAAACATTCAGAGAAGAGACTTTCTGAAAAATTCCAAGGAAGATAATATTGTGTTTTAGAAAGTGTATCAATAAATACAAAAATTTTCACTGCTAGTATACCCAGTGTATCACAAAACCTACCCCATTCCTTTCCGTTTGAGTCATAAATGATGTAAAGAGACGTTTACCACAATAGGGGCTGGGGTATGGGCTGGGGCTGCAAAGGACCAGCATATTTTATCTTTCTACTAATTTATTCCTCCCCCCCCCCCCTTGCACCGTAGGTGCAACCACAACGGAGGGGTATCTGTTGAGAGGCCAGACAAACGTGTGGTTCCTGAAGAGGGGCAGCAGTCTTTTCAGTAGTTGCAGGGGCAACAGTCTGGATGATTGATTGATCTGGGCTTGTAACACTAACCAAACGGCATTGCTGTGCTGGTACTGCGAACGGCTGAAAGCAAGGGGAAACTACAGCCGTAATCTTTCCCGAGGGCATGCAGCTTTACTGTATGGTTAACTGATGATGGCGTCCTCTTGGGTAAAATATTCCGGAGGTAAAATAGCCCCCATTCGGATCTCCGGGCGGGGACTACTCAGGAGGACGGCTTTATCAGGAGAAAGAAAACTGGCGTTCTACGGATGGGAGCGTGGAATGTCAGATCCCTTAATCGGGCAGGTAGGTTAAAGTTAGACATAGTGGGAATTAGTGAAGTTCGGTGACAGGAGGAACAAGACTTTTGGTCAGGTGAATACAGGGTTATAAATACAAAATCAAATAGGGGTAATGCAGGAGTAGGTTTAATAATGAAGAAAAAAATAGGAGTGCGGGTAAGCTACTACAAACAGCATAGTGAACGCATTATTATGGCCAAGATAGTCACGAGGTCCACACCTACTACCGTAGTACAAGTTTATATGCCAACTAGCTCTGCAGATGATGAAGAATTTGATGAAATGTATGATGAGATAAAAGAAATTATTCAGGTAGTGAAGGGAGACGAAAATTTAGTAGTCATGGGTGACTGGAATTCGAGAGTAGGAAAAGAGAGAGAAGGAAATATAGGAGGTGAATATGGATTTGGGGAAAGAAATGAAAGAGGAAGCCGTCTGTTAGAATTTGGCACAGAGCATAACATAATCATAGCTAACACTTGGTTCAAGAATCATAAAAGAAGGTTGTACACATGGAAGAATCCTGGAAATACTAGAATGTATCAGGTAGATTATATAATGGTAAGACAGAGATTTAGGAACCAGGTATTAAATTGTAAGACATTTCCAGGGGCAGATGTGGACTCTGACCACAATCTATTGGTTATGAACTGTAGATTAAAATTGAAGAAACTGCAAAAAGGTGGGAATTTAAGGAGATGGGACCTGGACAAACTGATAAAACCAGAGGTTGTACAGAGTTTCAGGGAGAGCATAAGGGAACAATTGACAGAAATGGGGGGGGGGGGGGGGGAATACAGTAGAAGAAGAATGGGTAGCTCTGAGGGATGAAGTAGTGAAGGCAGCAGAGGATCAAGTAGGTAAAAAGACGAGGGCTAGTAGAAATCCTTGGATAACAGAAGAAATATTGAATTTAATTGATGAAAGGAGAAAGTATAAAAATGCAGTAAATGAAGCAAGCAAGAAGGAATGCAAACGTCTCAAAAATAAGATCGACAGGAAGTGCAAAATGGCTAAGCAGGGATGGCTAGAGGACAAATGTAAGGATGTAGAGGCTTATCCTTAGCTCACTAGCGGTAAGATAGATACTGCCTACAGGAAAATTAAAGAGACCTTTAGAGAAAAGAGAACCACATGTATGAATATCAAGAGCTCAGATGGAAACCCAGTTCTAAGCAAAGAAGGGAAAGCAGAAAGGTGGAAGGAGTGTGTAGAGGGTCTATACTTGAGGACAATATTCTGGAAATGGAAGAGAATGTAGATGAAGACGAAATGGGAGATACCGTACTGCGTGAAGAGTTTGACAGAACACTGAAAGACCTGAGTCGAAACAAGGCCCCGGGAGTAGAAAACATTCCTTTAGAACTACTGATGGCCTTGGCAGAGCCAGTCCTGACAAAACTTTACCATCTGGTGAGCAAGATGTATGAGACAGGCGAAATAACCTCAGACTTCAAGAAGAATATAATAATTCCAATCCCAAAGAAATCAGGTGTTGACAGAGGTGAAAATTACCGAACAATCAGTTTAATAAGCCACAGCTGCAAAATACTAACGCGAATTCTTTACAGACGAATGGAAAAACTGGTAGAAGCCAACCTTGGGGAAGATCAGTTTGGATTCCGTAGAAATATTGGAACACGTGAGGCAATACTGAGCCTACGACTTATGTTAGAAGAAAGATTAAGGAAAGGCAAACCTACGTTTCTAGCATTTGTAGACTTAGAGAAAGCTGTTGACAATGTTGACTGGAATACTCTCTTTCAAATTCTAAAGGTGGCAGGGGTAAAATACAGGGAGCGAAAGGCTATTTACGATTTGTACAAAAACCAGATGGCAGTTATAAGAGTCGAGGGACATGAAAGGGAAGCAGCGATTGGGAAGGGAGTGAGACAGGGTTGTAGCCTCTCCCCGATCTTATTCAATCTGTATATTGAGCAAGCAGTAAAGGAAACAAAAGAAAAATTCGGAGTAGGCATTAAAATCCATGGAGAAGAAATAAAAACTTTGAGGTTTGCCAATGACATTGTAAATCTGTCACCCACAGCAAAGGACTTGGAAGAGCAGTTGAACGGAATGGACAGTGTCTTGAAAGGAGGATATAAGATGAACATCAACAAAAGCAAAACGAGGATAATGGAATGTAGTCGAATTAAGTCAGGTGATGTTGAGGGAATTAGATTAGGAAATGAGACACTTAAAGTAGTAAAGGAGTTTTGCTATTTGGGGAGAAAAGTAACTGATGATGGTCGAAGTAGAGAGGATCTAAAATGTAGGCTGGCAATGGCAAGGAAAGCGTTTCTGAAGAAGAGAAATTTGTTAACATCCAGTATTGATTTAAGTGTCTGGAAGTCGTTTCTGAAAGTATTTGTATCGAATGTAGCCATGTATGGAAGTGAAGCATGGACGATGAATAGTTTGGACAAGAAGAGAATAGAAGCTTTCGACATGTGGTGATACAGAAGAATGCTGTAGATTAGATGGGTATATCACATAACTAATGAGGAGGTATTGAATAGAATTGGGGAGAAGAGGAGTTTGTGGCACAACTTGACAGGAAGAAGGGCCCGGTTGGTAGGAAACATTCTGAGGCATCAAGGGATCACAAATTTAGCATTGGAGGGCAGCGTGGAGGGTAAAAGTCGTAGAGGGGGCCCAAGAGATGCATACAGTAAGCAGATTCAAAAGGATGTAGGTTGCAGTAAGTACTGGGAGACGAAGAAGCTTGCACAGGACAGAGTAGCATGGAGAGCTGCATCAAACCAGTGTCAGGAATGAAGACCACAACAACAACAACAACTAATTTCTTTCATACTACGAATGGGCAGTCTTTCGTATGTAATCTTACGGTACAACTGAAGTACAAATGTGAGCTCGAGAACATGATTTAAAATACATTTATGTGTTCACACTGAAGAGAATAATTGTAATGGAAATGAATGTAATGGCTAGTCGAGCGGTTTTTCCCTTCCAGTGAAAACAAAAATGGACGCACACTGCGGTTTCAACGGAAAATTACACGACAAAAACAATGATTTTTTTCAGAAAACGTGTACGCTTTACTGCGATGATAAGCACACGTTTGAAAACATCTGACAAACAAAGAATTAAATCCATTAAAGAAAAGGATGTCAAACAACTCTAAGAACCAAAAAACTGGTATACCTGCCTAATATCGTGTAGGGGTCCCGCGAGCACGCAGAAGTGCTTAAGCACCACGTGGCATGGGCTCGACTAATGCCTGAAGGAGCGCTGGAGGGAACTGAGACCATCAATCCTGCAGGATTGTCCATAAATCCATAAGGGTACGAGGGGGTGGAGATCTCTTCTGAACAGCACGTTGCAAGGCGTCTCAGATATTCTCAGTAATGTTCATGTCTGAGGAGTTTGGTGACCAGCGGAAGTGTTTAAACTCAGAAAAGTGAGGGGATGCAGGTGATCAGACAGGATACTTACTTACATGTCCCTTGCCAGAGTCGTATGTAGACGTATCAGGGGTCTCATATCACTCCAACTGCACACGCCTCACACCATTACACAGACTCGAACAGCTTGAACAATCCCCTGCTTACATACAGGGTCCATGGATTCATGTACACGCCCATGCGCTCGATACAATTTGAAAGGAGACTCGTCCGACGAGGCAAAATGTTTCCAGTCATCAACAGTCCAACGTCGGTGTTGACGGGCCCAGGCGAGGCGTAAAGCTTTGTGTCGTGCAGTCATCAAGGGTAAACGAGTGTGCCTTCGGCTCCGAAAGCCCATATCGATTATGTTTCGTTGAATGGTTTGCACGCTGACACTTGTTGATGGCCCAGCACTGAAATCTGCAGAGATTTGCGGAAGTGTTGAACGATTGCCTTCAGTCGTCGTTGGTCCCGTTCTTGCAGGATCTATTTCCCACCGCAGCGATGTCGGAGATTTGATGTTTTACCCGATTCCTGATATTCATGGTAGGCTCGTGAAAGGGTCGTACGGGAAAATCCCTTCATCGCTTCCTCGCAGATGCTGTGTCCCATCGCTCGTGTGCCGACTATAACACAATATTAAACTTCACTTAAATCTTGATAACTTGCCATTGTAGCAGCAGCGCCGCATTCTGCCTGTTTACATATCTTTGTATTTGAATACGCACGCTTATACCAGTTTCTTTGGCGGTTCAGTGTGTATTACGCCTTTTCAGTTTGGATGTAAATCTGAAACTCATCTTACCATAAACGAAGTTATACAAAAAAGGGTCGGATTCTGTATTTCTTGAGGCAGTGAAGTATTCTGTACTCATGTTGTCACGAGAACTGTACATACGGGATCTTTGTACCTTCTGCGATTTGCAGTACTGCGGGTGTGTTACGAGTATGATGATCAACTCAGTATAAAAACTGTTTCTGACATTAATATGTACCGAGCGAGGTGGCGCGTTGGTTAGCACACTGAGCTCGCATTCGGGAGGACGACGGTTGAAACCCGAGCCCGGCCATCCTGATTTAGGTTTTCCGTGATTTCCCTTAATCGCTTGAGGCTAATGCCGGCATCGTTCCTTTGAAAGAGCACGGCCGACTTCATTCCCCATCCATCCCTAATACGATGGGAGCGATGACGTCGCAGTTTGATCCCCTACCCCAAAACAAGCAACCAACCATCCATTAATATGTACGAGACTTAAGCGACAGAGATGAGGAGAGGAAGTATAAGACCATCAACACTGACAACAGTGACACTCGCCGAGAATCGTGAGGCATACATTGTGTTAAAATGCGAACACAGCGAAGCTCCGCGCCAGGACGTAAGAGTGAGGACAGCGAACCTGTTCCTAGTTCGTGACGTCCGACCACACAGTCGGGCTCGCTCCCCTGACGACGCGTTGGGCGTAGCTGTCTGCGGTCCGCCTCCAGCCAGGAAAACGCCCTGTAATTAACAGCGTCACTGAATCGGGCACTTGCCCCCAACGAAACAGGAACCGGTTCTTCTGCGTCTTCTCTTATGGCGCTGTACTTAGTTGCATTCGATGACATTTGTTAACCAGAGAAAGCAGATGGTCGTTTGACGATTCCATATTTCAACCGCACGGTGGAGGGGAGTAGCTTTTCCAACTTTTGCTGTAGAGACCGGATATTTCATTCAAGTATCGCGTACAAACCGTCGTACTTGTTACCAAAATTTGGCTTCCGTTTTGTTATTTTGATTGCTCAAAAGACAACCTGATAAGTTTTGTATATGGCGTATATGGCCCATATGACGAAGTTTTTTGCAGCGTCCTACTTTTATTGTTATTTGGCGAGCATGCCCCTCAACGTGTAGTCGGTCGGTGAGCGATGCAGCTGAATTTTTTCACGCTAATGAATTAAATAAAAAAGGTTCAAACCTTGAAAAAGGAATGTAATCCCTTGACGCTATAAAAAGTTATAAGTAAATTATTTACATTATATTAGTATAGAATATTGTTGGCTCTACAGATTCATATTGAAGAGATCATTAAGGATGTCTAACAAAACACAATAATAAAAACCAGAGAATACGTATTTACATAAGACCTCATTTCATAACGATCGTTCCACATATACTACTGGAATATCCCCTCAGGTTGTGGAATAATTCGAAAATATTGAACGTATTTGGAATTTACAAAAAATATAAAATGTTCAAATGTGTATGAAATCTTATGGGACTTAACTGCTAAGGTCATCAGTCCCTAAGCTTACACACTACTTAACCTAAATTATCCTAAGGACAAACACAGACACCCATGCCCGAGGGAGTACTCGAACCTCCGCCGGGATCAGCCACACAGTCCATGACTGCAGCGCCTTAGACCGCTCCGCTAATCCCGCGCGGCAAAATAATATAGACTTACATCTGGCATGCAAATCTAGGCTCACGTAAGTTGTAAGTAGGCTGTTTAGGATTTTATGTTGGTAACGCCATGTAGCGCTCTATATGAAAATCATTGACTGTGCTGTGTGCAGTGTGTGGCTGGTTTGCATTGTTGGAATTTGCTATTGTAGTGTTGGGCAGTTGGATGTGAACAGCCTGTGGCGTTGCGCAGTGGGAGGTGAGCCGCCAGCAGTGGTGGATGTGGGGAGAGACATGGCAGAATTTTGAGAGCGGACGATCCGGACGTGTGTCCATCAGGAAGAGTAAATTTGTATTATTGGATATCATGAACTGATACATATATATATTGACTTTTGAATATAATTAAGGTAAATACATTGTTTGTTCTTTATCAAAATCTTTCATTTGCTAAGTGTGCCTATCAGTAGTTAGTGCTTTCAGTAGTTAGAATCTTTTATTTAGCTGGCTGTATTGGTGCTCGCTGTATTGCAGTAGTTCGAGTAAGGAAGGTTTTTGTGAGGTAAGTGACTCATGAAAGGTACAGGTTATTGTTAGTCAGGGCCATTCTTTTGTAGGGATTATTGAAAGTCAGATTGCGTTGTGCCAAAAATATTGTGTGTGAGTTTAAGCACAGTCATTTATAATTTTTCTAAGGGGACGTTTCAAAGTGAATTATATAATAGATTTTGTAGCCAACCATGGTAAAAGAAAAAAGTTTACAATGCTTAATATTAGTGCCCTAAAGAGTGGGACACGTCAGAAATTACTCAGAGCACACACTGTAAGACACACTGCCGAGACACATTAATGTGACCTCCTGTCAAAAGCCTGAATAATCACCTTTTGCAGCGCGGACCGACGAGAGCCGTGCAGGAACAGAGATAATGAGGTTTTAAAAAGTATCGGCAGGGATGTGGAGCCATGCCAACTCAAGTGCCGCGACAGTTGCGCTAGGTTTCTCGGCTGAGGATCCATGGCGCGAACAGTCCGATCTAGGTGGTCCTACACATTCTCGTTTCTGTTTAAACCCGGGAGGTTTGGCGGCCAGGCGAGAACGGTAACCTCATGCTGATGCTCCTCGAACCCCGCACGTACACTGCAAGCTGTGTGACACTTTGCACTGTCCTGATGGTAGATGCCATCGTGTCGAGGAAAAACAAACGCATGTAGGGTTGTACATTGTCCCTAAGGATAGCTGCATACGTGTTGTGGCGTGTGTGTGTGTGTGTGTGTGTGTGTGTGTGTGTGTGTGTGTGTGTGTCGGCTCGTTGGGGATGGTTTCAAGTCTGTCTGACACAGGTCGGCGTCCGTCCATCGCGACAACTCCGATCTGTAACTGTTGAAACAAACTCCCCGCTTTGTTTGGTTAGTTTCACGTACTGTCTCCCTTTAACAGATGTCCGGGTATCGATGGAGCAGCACGCCGGAATGCATAAGCGGCCATCTCTTATAATGGAAGCAATGGTGCTCGAAGGATGTCTGTCTTCTTCATAGCCACCCACAGCGATTGCACCACTCGGTACCGCAACAACTCCCTTTATCTGAAACAATAAACCAAATATCCTTGGCGTGTTCGCGACGGGCTTATAAGCTTACGCGAAACTTGATAACGGTAGTCCTTTATGCTCGGTTTGCAAATGAATGTTCAGACGTACGTAATATTATATCTCGAATTATATGTTCCACTATTCAAGCCGATGCCACATTATAGTCTAACGAGGATGTTGATTTGTGAAGTATTACAGCGTCCTTACGGCGTCGCTACGGTGCTAATTCAACTCCTACGTCGTAAATCTAGAGATGAGGTATTCTCTAAACAACGTACAGAAGGCACCGATGTAAACGTACTGTTCCATGCTAAAAATGTCACTAAATCACCTTTAACTTCGGCGCTCTCTCAAGAAATAATTATTTCACTGTGATACAGTAAAGTTCCATTAAATGATGTAGCCGACACGAAGCATTAAAGTTATATCTGAGTTTATTGGACTTCTGAACTATTTAACCATTCCACTTGAAAGCACACCGATCTGTCATTCAGGGAATTGAAGCTATTTGCGTCAGCAATTCTGACATTGACTACAGCTTCCGACAACACGGCATACCTGTGAACTCTTCATGATCGCGTGTAGATGTTTCCTAGTCAAAGCTATTTGTTGAGTCTATGCCGTCGGTTGGTATGTTGCTGTATTCTTCAATGTTCGTGACTATCACAGATCACGATGATTAAGTCGCAGGGTTGATTAAGTACCACACGACTTACTTATCCTTCACGTATAATAACTGTTCCGTTGCCTGGCTAAACGGTAACTGTTATCTTTCATCTGTTCAGAATTCTGACTAGTACGTCAAGACGATACTGGAAAAGCTTTAAAACTCCAAATCGGTCTGAAACAATCTAGTAGCGGTCAGTAGGTGTACTTCTATCGCGACGTCTATAAGAGAGCGAATTAACATCTCCATTGAAGTTCTAAACTGTAGTCGCAGCGAACTTACAGCCCGATGCAGCTAAAACTCTCTTCTTGGATAAATGCTATCTCTGATCATTTTATCTTGTCTGGGTGTTAATCTTCGTAAGGCATATATTTTCAATTCTTTATTTAGAGTTTCATGCTTCGTATCATCTGATAGTCTTTCATTTAGATCTTTCCTTGTAATAAACTTTGTTAGTTACAAAGTATTTCTCTTAGTCAAACTTTCAATAGTGTTAATATTTTGTTGCCAGTAACTCCCGTCAAGGTCAGAATAAGTAATTTTTTTATATCTTTTGCTATCAAAGGGATGCCATTGGGCGCTCTAGATATTTGGAGTGTTACAATGTGTCGATCCGTCGTGCCTTTCAGAAGTACGAGAGCTCCCAGGGAATGGCACGAAAACATTACCCAGATCATAGTGGTCTGATGGTGGTTGCTTGATGTTTGCTTCCTGACGTTTGATGCATAGGCGCCAACGGCCATGTGACCGTTGGAGCATTTTTCGTGATTCATCTGAAAAGGCCACCTATGATGATGACGATGATGATATCCTGTTTGTGGGGTGCTCAACTGCGCGGTCATCAGCGCCAGTACGAAGTCCCAATTTTTTTCACAGTCCAGTCTTTTACATAGTCCAGCCTAGCCACTCTCACGAATGATGATTATGATGATGAAGATGATAAATGATGAGGGAAACACAAAGACCCATTCGCCGGGCAGAGAAAATCCCCAATCCGGCCAGGAATCGAACCCTGGGATCCCGTGATCCAGAGGTAGCAACGCTAGCCACTAGCCCACGAGCTGCAGACAAGGCCACCTATTGCCACTCCACGGACGTCCATTTGAAGTACTGACGTCCAATCTCCAGCCTTCGTCAACGATGAACAGCAGTCAGCATGGGTGCATGAACCAGGCGCCAGGTGCATACATGCATAGGCAGCACCGTTCGCTGAACGGTTGTCGAAGACACCCACTTCGTCGGCACTTGGTTCATCTGGGAGGCCAGTTGCTCAACAGTTGCACATCTATTCGCCCGTACATATCTACGCACCCCTGTTATCCATGGCCCGTGATGCACCACAGCTGTTTCGGCACAAGTTTGGGATAGCTCCGTTTTGCCATGCGCGGTATACTTTAACCACGCCGTCACGCGAACAGAGCGTTTCGGAAATATTTCCACCCTCGGTCAGAGAGCCTTTCGGAAGTCAGATAAATCGCTCCGTTTCCGCATTACGACATCGACTGCATTGCTGTTCCGCGTGCCCCAGACACGCTGTATATACCCTCCAATGCTAGAGCTACCACTTCCGTCTGTGAGTGGTTATTCCACATTGACATAGAACATAGACGGTGATCGCATTAATGTAACTGGACCGTGAATTATGAAAGCATTTGCATCAACTGACTAAGCTAAGAGATTCGTCGCTGTTGTAGGAGTTCACCACATGTTAATCCATTAGGCTACTCTCAAACTATGCTCTACCAGCAGTTGATCTTTTTTATGGTTCGTTGCTAATCTTGAAAATTGTCTGTTAACGAAGATATCGCGGTTTCGGAAGTTGTGTCATCGTTAAGTAACAGTTGTAAGATCGTACAAATCCTAAGAAACATTTCCGTTGTAGGGATACATCCTATTCTTAACTTTTTCTGAAACCCTAATTATTTTTAAGAAACTTTACCGCTATGTACCTTGCTATGAAATTCATCAATATTTATTTATTGGGATTGTAAGAGGACATCGTTCCAGTGTCAACCGCATTTCCATATATCACATCATATGTATAAGGAAACAGGATTTTACATAATCTGTATAAAGGATGACAAAATAAAACTGGCTGGAAAATACGTGTGACTCATTGAAAATCCGACACGTGTTAACTCAATGACCAGCGAGAAAGTGCTGGTAAGGTGATTTCCATGCATCAGTCAGCTGCTGTCAAATGTCTGTGAACCTACATCTTCCACATTCTCTGTACCGAGTACTTGGTTGTGCCACCACGTTTGAACAAGTGGAAGGAGCAGACTTGTTTTGAATGCAACGTAAGATGGTGTTCACGAAAAAGGAGCGCGTATTCATCGTCGAGTGTTATGCGAAGCACAATTCGTGCCAAATTTTGCGCGAAACTGGTTATGCAAGGGATTATTGCTGAAAGAGTTTTTGGGAAAACCTCCGGCAAAGTCTGCAACGTGAAACTTAGTGGCAGCATCCCATGAAACAAGATCTGTAGCGAGTAAGAAACGTTATGTGCATTAACGAGGGTAAATCTTATTGCAAAAATTATCCAGGCCACTTTTATTTTTCTCTCACATAAAACATTATGACAGTCTGGAAATTAAGCATGGATTCAAGGAATTACAAACACTACTCTAACTATAATAATTACAATCGAATTTCTATCAATGATGGGCTCTCATTTATCATCAAGCATGTACCAGGTATGACATATGATTATTAGTACACTATGAACATCCCGGATACAACTAACCAGAGATCGTATCTGTAATGCCACAGGTCCATTTTAGTCACATTGTATCGTCATACGTTGTTATTGTAATTACCTGACATTGTCAGAGTTATAGGAGGCGGCATTTAGATATAATGTTATAGCCTTCTTTGGGGAATGTTTTTATTTGCCAAGCTCGCAATTAAATGCTAATCTTCAGAATATACAACAGAAAGCAGTGTGTAGATTGACTATTGAAGCAAGGCGCTATGTTACAACGAAGTTTACAATTCCAGACTCAAAAATAGTGGTTAACTGCCGTATACTACAGAGTATCTGAAACGTATGTATTGTAACCACAGTTTATTAGTGTCAAAGCGTCTTGGTTCAGTTGTCGATGTAGACACTGCTTTCTACAAGGGATGACCAAAAAGTTTCAATTCGAAGAACGTACACTCCAGAATCGTCAAGAAGTCAAGTATGTTTGCGCAAACATTTACACTTCATATTGGCCCCTGAAATAATTGTTCAACATAGTTTTTGGAGAAAACAAACAGAACGATGTTGGATGTTTTATGCCTACCACCGACTTTAAACTTTTATTTCAATCTGCCTTCGATATCAAGGGCAGGTTGAAGTCACCATCAACTGTAATTGTATAAGTTGGGCATCTATTCGAAATAAAACTCAAATTTTCTTTGAACTATACCGCAACTGTAATGTATGAATTCGGGGGGGGGGGGGGGGGGGGGGAGGGGCATAAGAAAAAGGAACCAGTTATTAATTTGTTCCGGTTTTCAAGTAGTGTAACTTCCATCCACACTAACTCGCAGGAAATACCTACTTCAGTTTCACTATAACGTAAACTACTTCTGACGGCAATACACACTCATCAACTAATTGTCTTTACGCTGTTCTTTCTGAACAAGGTTGGATTCTTTGTAAAAGTTTCGGCTAAGCTTATTTCCAGCTTTACCTAGCTATCCGTACCTGTAACAATTTGAGCTTCGGCGCTTGCTATTAGCACTTGGAGCTTAGGTCTCTTTCCCAACGTAGCTGCAACGATTTACAGCTAAGATTGTTGCTGTGTCTACCTTCGTCCTATGCTTGCCCCGCATCCTCTTACGCTGCTCAGTAAAATTTTGCACAAGGTACAATTATTATTACCAAATGAAACAACGTTGTGCATGTGAAACGGATCTGGGGTCATTGGAGTCTTTCTGATTGATTACATAGTGGTAAGACAGTTATTATGAAGAAGATTTTCTGTAAGATATTTCCAGGGGCTGATATAATCTCTGGGAATAACTTATTGGTTATGAAATACAGACTAAAACTGAGAAAGTGGCGAAATGTAGGAAATTAAGGAGATAGAATCTGGATAAACTGAAACAACCAGAGGTTATTTACACTTTCAGAGTAAGCAGTAGGCAACGATTCGCTGAAATAGAGGAAATGGATGCAACTGAAGATGAATGGTTACTTCGAGAGATGACATAGTGAAGCCAGCAGGGACCTAATAGAATTCCTTGGGCATCACAGGAGATATTGAGTTTAATTAATGACAGGAGAAAATACAGAAGTGCGGTAAATGAAGCAGGCGAAAGGAAGCACAGACGTCTACAAAACGACAGTGACAGAAAATCAAATGTAGCTAAACAGGAATGGCTAGAGGACAAATGCATTGCTGTAGAAGCATTAGTAACTGGGGAAAAGATCGATGTGACCAATAGAAAAAAGAGCAATGTTTGGAATAAAAAAGAGGTATTCGTATCGCTATCAATGGCTCAGATGGCAAGCCAGTACTAAACAAAGAAAGGAAACCGGAAAGGTGAAAGGAATATTTAATGGACCTGTTTAACGGAAGCAAACTTCCGGGCAATATTATAGAAAGGGAAGAGAGGTGAAGAAAAGATGAGAGATATGATACTGAGAGACTTATCTGAGAGAGCACTTGAAGATTTAACTCGATACAAGGCCCCCGAAGTAGACAACATTTCCTCACATTTATTGAGATTTGAGAGATTCGGCCATGAGAAAATTTTTCCACCTTATATGCAGGACATACAAGACAGCCAAAATACACTGTGGGACTTCAGGAAAAATATAATAATTCTAAATCCAAAGAAGGCGGGTGCGGAGAGGTTCGAATTCTACCGAATCGTCAAGTTAATAAGTCATTATTTGCTAAATAGTGACACGAATTGTACGCAAAAGAATGGAATACCTTGCAGATGCCGAGCTCGGGGAAGATTCGTATTCGGTTCCGCTAAAACGTAGGAACACTTGAGGCATCACTGACCCTACAATTCACCTTAGCAGATAAGCTGTAGGAAGGCAAACTTACGTTTAAGGCATTTTTAGATTTAGAAAAAGCTTTTGATATTGTTCACTGGAGCACAGTTTGAAGATAGAAACGATAAAGAACACCGAGTGACAGGTTATTTACAACTTCCACAAAAACCAGCCTGCAATTGCACGAGACGAAGGACATGAGAGGGAAGCAGCAGTTGAGGCACGAGTGAGACAAGATTGTAACCTATTCCCGATGTTATTCTATCTGTACACTGAACAAGGTGTGAAGGAAATCAAGGACCAATTTGGGAAGGGAAGTAATGCTTAGCAAGAAGGAATAACAACTGAACGGAATGTATAATGCCTTGGAAAGACATTTAAAGATTGACATCAACGAAAGCAAAACAAGGGTAATGGAATATAGTCGATTTCAGTTAGATAATAGCGGTAGAATTAGATCAGAGAATGAGACTAAATGTAGCAGATGAGTTCTGTTATTTAAGCAGCAAAATAATTGGCAATGGCAGAAGTATAAAGGATGTGAAATGCGGAGTGGCAATGCAAGAAAAGCTTGTCTGAAAAAGAGGAATATGTTAACATCGAATACAAATTTAGTGCTAGAAAGTATTTTCTGAAACTATTTGCCTAGAGTGTAACCTTGTAGAAGTGAAATGTGGATAGTAAGCATTTCAGGCAAGTATTCGATGAAAATTTAGCTATGTGGTTCTACTAAAGAATGTTGAAGATTATGTGGTCATAGCGAATAAAAAATGAGGAGGTAGTGAATGGAAAGGGTGAAAAAAGAAATGTATAGCAGAACTTGACTAAATAAAGGAATCGGTTTATAGTATACATCCTGAGGGATCAAGGTATTGTCAGTTTTGTAATGGAAGTAAGTGTGGGGATAAAAACTGTAGAGGGAGATAAGGACTTCAATACAGTAAGCAAATTCAGATGGATGAAGGTTGCAGTAGTTAAGCAGAGGTGAAGCGTTTTGTGCAGAATAGACTAGCATGGAGAGCTGCAACAAACCCATTTTCAGACTCAAGACCATAACAACATCAACGGTAGTGGAACTAATTCGGAAAATCATGGTCCTTGGAAAATACCGCACCAAGAGCTGCATCCTGCATCCATCCGAAAGATTTGTAACGGCTGAGAGGTGGCTACTCATCCTGGCTATCCACGTCTCATCCATAAGCAGAGACCGTTGCATTCAAAATCTTAAGGATAAAATATATGAAAGTGACTGTAGGTGCAGTACTAACTCCCTGTACGTTTTGTTTCTCTGTTGGTGTTGAATACCCTGAGGTGTGGAGACGGAGGCTGTGGCATCCATAGCAGGCGAGGAGTCGTTCCCTTGGGATGCAGGGACCTCTTACAAGATGCGTAGTGAACTCAGGGCAGGGAGAGAGCAAGAGAAGCGGGTTTTGTGCAAGAGGATGGATATGCACTGCGCCACAAAGCGCCCAGGCAGGACGTATTTTCGGTGCTAAAAATGCAACTTCCCACTGTTTCCCCAGGTCCTACTTACAGACAGTATAATGCATCCACAGCTGGACGAGAAAAATTCTCCAGTGGTGTGAGGGAATTCAGAGGAGCGCTATTCTTGGCGTGAGGAAGCGTGTGTTCCATCTTTAGAAAGCGTACCAGGAAACACTGCCGACTGCGACTTTGGTGCATGGCTGGTGGCTGTAACGGGACATCCTCCTCTAGCATTACTTTTCCTCAACAGTAGTTGTGGATACCAGTATTCATTATCATTATCACCAACATCAGCCAATTCTATCACTTAATGATGTGACCTCTTTGAACCGGTATGTAACAAAGCATCCCAGTGAGATCTTACATTTCTTCCGATCCTCAGCTTCCCATTCCCAATTGAATCCCACTGTCTTCCTTATATCCCTGTCCTATCTGGTGGCCTTCCTCTAGGTCTTGTTTGGTAAATTGTGCACCAGTCTAGGACTTGTTTTGACCATCTACCATCTTTTTTTCGAGCAACACGACCAGCTCACTACATTTTCAGTGTATTCACTGTTTTTATTAAGTCGGTGACCTTCGTCGTTCGTCTTATTTCAGCTGCTCTCTTTCTGTCTTTTTTCGTGTAACCCAATACTAATCTTGCCATTATTCTTTGAGTTACTGTTAGCTTCTTAACAATGAACTCATTTAATGTCCACGTTTCGCAGCTATAAGTTATTACTGGCAATATACATTGGTCAAAAATAGATTTATTCAACTCAACCGACATCTTAGATTTCAAAATTGAAGAGTGCCTCCCACAAGCTTGCCAGCACAATTTAATTCGTCGTAATATTTCTGATTTTAAATCTCCTTTCATGTTTATCAGTTGACCCAGATAGATATATTCTGTGACTCTTTGAGTTGTGTACTTCCAACTGATATACTTCCCTCAGGTGTCTATTCATTAATCATTATCTCGGTTTTAAAAATGTTCATTTTTAGTCCCACTTCAGAGCACACTAATGCAAGTTCGTTAACTAATACGTGAAGTTCTTTACGTCATTTCCAAATAGGACAATATCATCCGCAAACCTAAAGTTTTTCAATCTTTTTCCGAGAACCTGAATTCCCTTTTCTACCCTATTCAATTTATATATGGCTTTTCCTAAGACTGCTGAAAATTATTACTTTTCAAATTTTGGACAAGTCAGAATTAACGCAGTTGCTTTTCTGAAAATTTTCATATAATTTTATACACAGTATTTTATATTTCAAGCTTAAATTTATGAAAAGGAATAACTTTATAAAATATTTTAGTTTCGATGTTATAATCGGTAAGTACTACACTCATGCTCATAAGTTAAGAGTCATGCTGATACATGGTGAAAAAACGCTCTGGTAGGAAGTTTGTGGGTTTAAATAACCTCTGGGTATGACCATGCGGTGTATTTGACCTGCGGTCGTCGCACGGTGGCTCTGGCAGCAGTCCACATACGCAGAGGCGTGTTGGTGCATGTCAGAGTACGGTGCAGCGAGTAAGTGTGCAGACGTTTCCAGACGTCCTAATGGTGACTGTGTGTTGAAAATGGCTAAAAAAACACATGTTGATGACGTTATGAGGGGTAGAATACTAGGGCGACTGGAGGCTGGTCAAACACAGCAGGTCGTAGCACGGGCCCTCCGCGTGCCACAAAGTGTGAGCTCAAGATTATGGCAGCGATTCCAGCAGACAGGAAACGTGTCCAGGCGCTACAGTACGGGACGTACACAGTGTACTACTACACCACAAGAAGACAGATATCTCACCATCAGTGCCCGCCGATGGCCACGGAGTACTGCAGGTAGCCTTGAGCGGAACCTTACCGCAGCCACTGGAACAGTTGTCTCCAGACACACAGTCTACAGACGACTGAACAGACGTGGTTTATTCGCCCGGAGACCTGCAATGTGCTTTCCGCTGACCCCTGGTCACAGGACAGCCCTTAAATCCTGGTGTCAAGAACACAATACATAGTCATTGGAACAGTGGTCCCAGTTAATGTTCACGGACGAGTCCAGGTATAGTCCGAACAGTGATTCTCGCCGGGTTTTCATCTGGCGTGAAACGGGAACCAGATACCAACCCCTTAACGTCCTTGAAAGGGATCTGTATGAAGGTCGTGGTTTGATGGTGTGAGGTGGGATTACGATTGGTGCACGTACACCCTTGCATGTCTTGGACAGAGGAACTGTAATAGGTCAGGTGTATCGGGACGTCATTTTGGACCAGTATGTCCGCCTTTTCTGGGGTGCCGTGGGTCCCACATTCCTCCTGATGGATAACACACGGCCCCACCGAGCTGCCATCGTGGAGGAATACCTTGAAACAGAAGATATCAGGCGAATGGAGTGGCCTGCCTGTTCTGCAGACCCAAACTCCATCGAGCACGTCTGGGATGCTCTCGGTCGACGTATCACTGCACGTCTTCAAACCCCTATCACACTTCAGTAGCTCCGACAGGCAATGGTGCAAGAATGGGAGGCTATACCCCAGCAGCTGCTCGACCACCTGATCCAGAGTATGCCAACCCGTTATGCGGCCTGTGTACGTGTGCATGGTGATCATATCCCATATTGATGTCAGTGTACATGCGCAGTAAACAGTGGCTTTTTGTAACAAATGTGTTTCGGGACGGTTTTCTCAACTTATCACCAATACCGTGGACTTACAGATCTGTGTAGTGTATTCCCTATGTGCCTATGCTATTATCGCCAGTTTTATGTAGTGCTACGTCGTGTGGCACCACATTCTGCAATTATCCTTAATTTATGAGCATGAGTGTAGTTCTCAATATACAGTTAAAATTATTTTTTTTTTTTTTTTGGAAACATACGTGAAATTACGAATTATTTGCACACTTAAAATTTCTATTATTAATTACGCAATGCTGTACTATATGCTATATTTATTTCTGGATTATTTTATGAAATAATAACCGAAATTAACAATGTAAAAAAACCAGTAGGAATTCATTTGTTAAGAAAAATTGTAAACCCTTTCTTATATTGTTATATCCGCTAAGTGTGGGAGTTGTAAGCTTGTCTCTAATATGATCAGAGTATTTTTGTATAATAAGTGTGAATAATGTAATTCCAGATTTGTTAATGTGAAAAATCAAAATATTATATGATATACTAAAATGTGAAAAACCGGTGGAAAATATATTTACGTAAAAAATTCTGCAACAACAAGCTTTTAATTTATTTAGTTCAAACCATCCATGAGGACCTGATATTAGATTTTCATTTTCAACAATCAGATCCCGATAAGAAGAACCGGAGCCACCTCAACATGACAACCTAAGTAAACTTGAAAGCTTATTGCAATCTTTGCTCCTCTCAAATCTTCATAAAAGACTTTGATTATTAAGTATTTGGTCTGGGAATTGTTTAATGTGGACAATAGATGGAAGAAGGAAGGAGGGGGGGGGGGGGGAGATTACATGCCCTTCAAGCTGACACTGAGAGAGTAGAATGTACGTTTTCCTTTATGTTTTCTCACAGCGGCGAAATCGCGCCAGCGGGAAGACACCCTTTCATTGGAAGACGACCTGTGACGTTAGTCTCGACTTCAAATTTTTGGCCACAGACGGCAGTAAAGAAGTTAAATTGGAGAGGAGTTTTTACGGAACTACAAGAGGGAGTGTGGAAGACACCACAAAACTATGGCATTAGCCAATGATGGTGGCAAAACGGGCGACTGGTTAGAAAATCTTAGGCATTGGCAAGACTGTCGTCAGGTGTGGTGAAGTGCGCTTTTCAGGTATACGTGTTCTGTGTTTCGAGATAAAGATTCGCGCCTGGGCTTTCGAGCAAGGTCATGGAGTAGGAGAGGTTCAAATTCGCATTCTGACCTTAGAATCAGACTTAGGGCGTGGAGACTCTGGGGAGGACGGAGTCAGAGCAGTTTATGCTTGACCAGTAGTGACAGAGTTACATCGGTTTGAGGCCGACAATCGAAGCTCACGTTAAGATTGCATTGGAGCACCAGCATGACAGGGGACCGATAGTCACTTGTTGATTCGGCCGTAATCAGTGACCTCTCTAACAGTCGCTCTGCCCAACTTGCTGAGAGCTTCACGCCTTACAGCAGCTACATACATATCGTACGGCTTCGTGATTCTGTAATCATAATAGTGGAGTGAATCGTCATAACCAAACTAGCATCCTCGTACATTTAAAAGCTTTACCTAAGACCAGGTAGACTCACTAACGTGACCAACCATCTACTGCTGTAAGTGTGATTGTGAATAATGAATGTTCAATCCTTCCTAGCTCTAATATTTCGTTTGTGAATTAAATTCTGAATCTATTGTACTCTATGATTTTACATTCATGATCAGTAAATCCCATGCCACAGAAACGAGTAATAAAAAGTTCAATGATACCCACTCAGGACACAGAGCTAAGGGCCCTTATACCTGATCGTGGTAAGTAAGTTCCGTTGCATAACTTTATTAATCAGTACTGACTCGGGAGCGATTTGCTGCCGTAATTAGACCACTTAGATCAGCCCAGTGTAAAGCCTGCGTAAGGGGTTGGAGTCTCGCACACCATTAGACAATTTTTTATCTTGGAATTCTTTTCGGTGCATAACAGAAGTTGGTTTGGGCATATCTTCACATGGTGAATATTGCAGTCAAGCTGAGCGCAGTGCTTAAATCTTTTGACGTTTACCAGGTACAAGTATGTACTGTACAGAATAGATAACCAGTCAGCCGGCCGGAGTGGCCGTGTGGTTCTAGGCGCTACATTCTGGAACCACGAAACTGCTACGGTCGCATGTTCGAATCCTGTCTCGGGCATGGACGTGTGTGATGTCCTTAGGTTAGTTAGGTTTAAGTAGTTCTAAGTTCTAGGGGACTGATGACCTCTGAAGTTGAGCCCCATAGTGCTCAGAGCCATTTGAACCATTTGCGCCAAGACAGCCGGACACAGAGAAAAACACAGATGGCATTACTATCTGTCTTGGCGTATTGTCGTTCGAGTGTATTTCGACCTTGAACTGTGTTCTTACCGTGTAAAAGTTACAACCACATCGATCGATGGTATTGGACGAACAATTCACCAGGCTCATGTCTTGCGGTCGTCCGTAAGGCAAATATTGCTGATCTTCTCCGCAGTCCCGCTAAAATATTTTCTTAGCGTAACCTCTTCAGTTGTGTGTGGGCTGCAATAGGTGACTTTCACTAATTAAACATATTCGATGTACAAAAAATATGAATAATAATGCCTTCCCCGGCCTCTGTGACCGAGCGGTTCTAGGCGCTTCAGTCCGGAACCGCACTGCTGCTAAGGTCGCAGGTTCGAATCCTCCCTCGGGCGTGGATGTGTGTCATGTCGTTAGGTTAATCAGGTTTCAGTAGTTCTAAGTCTAGGGGGCTGATAACCTCAGATGTTAAGTCCCTTAGTGCTTAGAGCCATTTGAACCAAATAACGCCTTCAGTCACAATTTTTTCTTCTTTATTCATCTGCACGATCTATTTTACACGGTATGGTCCATCGTCAGGGGCAAATCGTTTTCATAAATTATTCACTACTGCTCTAGAGTGAGCTGACACGAAATGCGTGTTCCAATTATGAGAAGGTTAGGTGTTAGGTTTCGTATTTCGCATCACCTCACTCAACAGCAGATGTAAATAACATATTAAGATGATTTGCACCTGATGACGGACATATAGGGTGCGAAATGCACCGCGTGATTCAGTAAAACAAGAAAAAAATTTGACCGATGGCATTATTATTCACATTTCCTGTGTATTAAATATAAATATAGTCGCCTTCAAAACTGCAACAAAAAAAATAAAAGAAAAATTAATTAAACGTTTTCGGCAAGTACACAAATTTGCAGCGTTATCTCGTTTCCTTTGAGACCAGCTCCAGGGGAGTGCTCGAGAACCAAATAGAAATCGCATAGCCAACTAGTGACCGTTGGTCCGGTTTACAGGTGAATATAAATGTGGGCCTTAAGTGGTTTTCCACAGTCATTTAGGTAAATGTTGCGCTTGTCCTCAATCTCCGCATCAGAACATATGTTAAACATTTAAAATACGATCACACAAGGAACAAAATTTTGAATATTCACAGACGACTTGCCTCCCTCAGAGTAACTAACGACTGTGGCGACAGAAGGGGCACCAAATGCGCAAAATTTAATTAAATGAATTTGGCAGCTAATCAAAAATATAATGATTTGCATACCACGGGATGAACATTAGGAAAGTGAGTCTGACGTGGTTCGTGCCTCGGCCGCCGCTTTGCTGGCGAACCTACGGGTCTGGCCAAGGGATGGCGTCTAAATGTTACATACGCTACCGGTTTTATAAAATTAAATACATTTGCCAAACAAAAAATGGAACAAAACTTCATAGAATATTTTCATATGTCTGTGGCTGACAACAGACTAATATCAGCCTCATATTCTTCATAGTTTTAGAGACGCGGTACGTCACTAAGAAATCATAGAATTTAAAGCTCACATGAATCACTAATTTCTTGTCATGTAAATAAGTTTTAGCTACCCATTTGCAAAGACGTTTGTCGGTATATGTAGTTTTTGAGAGGATTATTTTTTCGTGATATTTTTTTTTTAATTTTTTGCCAAATAACGCCAGTTCCATCTACCTTATTGCTTGAGTGAATGAAGGAATTTCTGTTGTATGTATGTGACTTGTGAATATTTACATTTGCAATCAACTCAGTTAAAGTGTGGCAATACGGATCTGTAATGTAAGTGAGCCATATACAATGAGGAAACGCATGATTTGTAATACGTCAGTTTGCAGTATTGTGGAAACGAAAAACTTCCTCGAATAGTTCAGTCATGTAAGGGAGGGATTAATTTTCTCTTGCTGGTTTTTTTTAAACTAATTATTTAATAAATTGGTGTAAAGAAATGTCGATAAAGTGATACGCGCAAGACAGAACACGTGGGATGAAGAAGATTAAAACCGCAAGCTGACTGCATGTGCTGGCTCCCGCCCAATCAGAAGAGAGAGCTTTTTCCCGCGTTTTGTTCGAAGAGATGGATTGTGTTCTAGTGTTAGAAGATTCAAGGCTCGGATGTCGTGATGATTGCACATGTTACCACTGAGCTTTGAAGAGATAGTTTGGTTTTAAGCCACCGCAGCCCGTAAAACATGGCGGAGTTTCGGAAGTTATTAACAGACGAATTGTAAAGAATAACGTGCCAATTACAAGTTTCCTGTGTAAATCGTACTTTTTATGAAAAACCTATATGCGTGTGGTGTTCTGTACAAGTCATAACCTAGAATTAATATCCAAAGTATTCAATTTTTAGAGTATTGAGTGAGCATTCAGCCCACTGACAATCTTAGTGGAAGTTTCTGGTAACAGGGTATGGTGAAGCCCTTAATCTGGCTATTGAGAAAGATTCTGCTTATGTGCGAATGTTTTACTCTGAAGTACCAAAATAGTATGGACTTGGTAGTTGAAAGTCCAGTTCAGATGTGGCAATATACCGGAAATTTCATTCAGCTACTTTCTCTCTCTTAGTAATTAGCCAGACCCAGGAGCAGAAAATAGTACTTGCACTAAAGGAGAATACACATTAAAATCAAGCAAAAAATTGCTGCTATTGAACATTTTTTGTGAAAATGAACATAAAGCTTTGGATAATAAGAGTTTTACTGAAACTGAGATATGATTAAAATCTGTAAAATGCACGACGATAACGATTTACACAATAGGCAGGAGCTGGGGGTGCCAGTAGGAAATAATGGAGAATCACGGAATATCTGAAACTAGGTGCAGTCGGCAAATGTTACTTATAATCCGTCCTGATTGCAAAATTTTTTTAATTCATATGATCGGTTTCGGTTCATCCGGAACCATCTTCAGATCTGATATTTCGGTTACAGGACGCTGTGACGCAGCATGTGAAAGTTGCTGGATTTGGATGGGTTACACCTGTAACCGAAATATCAGATCTGAAGATGGTTCCGGATGAACCGAAACCGATTATATGAATAAAAAAAATTTGCAATCAAGACGGGTTATAAGTAACATTGTATAATCACCGATTGCTGCTATCCCATCAGATATTATGTCTATTTTTGCAGTCGGCGAAGTTGTAAGCGTTTGCAGAACGGGGAGCAGTAATTTCAATCCACTAGCTGCATGTTTTGTTAAACCAGGCTAGTAAAGTTAGAAATGCATGTTGAACGGTGACTTATAATAATTTTTGAATTAATATGTGCCAAGTAGACACCGCAATTTGTACAATTATTTCTTAGATGGGTTGGCTGTGAATGACGAAGAAACTGACAAAGAAGAAAGCGAGTACAATGAAACGGATGAGGTATCCAGTCAGGAAAAAGGGGAGACAATAAAAAAGGGCTAAGCGCCAGTTTCGCATAAACTGTGTTTAGTAGTCCGTTTGATGACATCGAACAGAGCTTTTAGATATTAAAGGGGCTGTCTACAATAATGAGTGATATAGGTGCTATGAATGATGATGATGTTTGGTTTGTTGGGCGCTCAACTGTGCGTTCATCAGCACCCGTACCAAGTCACAATTTTTATACTGTGCAGTTTTTTCACATCGAATCTAGCCAGTGGCACAAATGATGATGAAATGATGAGGATACACAAACACCGAGTCCCCGGGCGGAGAAAAATTCCCAACCTGGCCGGGAATCGAACCAGGGACCCTGTGATCCAGAGGCAGCAATGCTACCCACTAGACCGCTAGGTGCTACCAAGGCTAGTAAATGGCATGAAAGGTAGCTCCTATCACTTGTTCATGCTGAATAGGGTAAATGCAAAATGTATTACACAAGTTGGATATATTGGACATAGATATCATACACTCCCGCTTGCTCCTACCGTTTTGAAATCTGTCTCTTGTGTCTCTTCATCTGCAGTGGTGCCTACATGTCAATAGAACACAAATATTTACTTTCTGGGCACATTTTAGATTGTGAATGTGACTTTTCACTTAATAAAAAAAAGAACAAAAATGAGGAAGTATTTTGTTCCTAATGATGTAAAGAAGACCATAGCAACAGCTCACAATAAGCACCCATTAAATTGTTGAGATAAAAGACTTTTTACGGACTTTCAGCAAGCAGCTGACATGATCATTAACACAACTAAAGTTAATATCAGCTCTTCCTCATAGATTAAAATCACCATTCCTGGAGTAATTCAGAAAAAATAACATTTATATGTAATAAGGAGACGGGAAATGATATGATGGCGAAATGTAGATTGTAAAACTACCACTATTAGTGAAGTACTGGCACCAAAGGATTGTTTGCAGAGAAAAAAAAACAGTCCTTAGAAGTATGATAGAATACCTATCTGAGATGAACAGGAATTTTTACAGTGAACTGTTGCCAAGATGGAACAGTAAAATTATTGCTAGAGATGGAAAGATTACAAAACTTGTTTGGAGGATTTCGCATGTTAAGCATTTCAGTGCAAACTGATTTAGAAAAGTCAGTGTTTATTTGCTATCTTTAGATCAAGCCAAATGAAAACTTGCTTTCCGAAAGTCAATGCCCAAGTGTTAATGCAGAATTAGTACCTATTTACATTCATGATTTTTGCAGAAAGTTTATCCTGAATAACCTAGACAATACATTTTCTTACGTAGCCCCTTTAGCATGATGATACTACAGACAATAAGGGACAGCAGCGTCTAAATTATGGCCATTTGGAGGAAGTGTTGGTGACAGTTGAGAAGATTTATTTGTGTTAGAGGGAAAAGTGCAGACAGAAGGTGACCCTAACGCAGGGTCGGCTAAACATTGGAGCTGTGGAGGACGAGAAAATTGAAAGTGAATGTGAGGAGATTCCTAGTGAGAAGATGGAGTTGTTGAAGTGTTTTAATTTGCTATTTGTGAACCGACTGACTACTGTCGTGGAGGTGAATAGCGAGAGCAACCTACAACTATATGTGTAATCTCTCGACATGATGAAGATTGCGCATAATTTACTGGAAGAATCTGGAGTCAATAATAATGGGGGGAAAATCAGACAGCTGGTCGTTAATTTGTTGGTACTGGCTGAAGCAGTGCAGTGATTAACTAACAGTGGCAGTGATCTTCATGCAAAAATGATTAGATCCTTTACCTTTACCTGATAAGGCTCCTCTTTGGTGTGACGTCATAAGCGAGTGACAGCGTGTGAGATCACTCTCTTAAGTTTTTATATATTTTTAGGTTTCAGATAGATATTTTAACGGTTTTTGTGATAATATTTACTATATAAGTGACTTATTAGTGGTTTCTTCATTCACCTCTGCCTTTCTTGTGTTGTGACCTGATACTTGTGAGTGTTTCATGTTGAGCAACTTAACCTCTTACCTGTGTTTACATTCCGCGCTGACCAGTTGCAGCTGTAGCGGCGCATCGAAAGCTAAGTACTAATTAATTGTTTGTGTATAGTGGTTTATTTAGGAACTTTAGTAGTCTTCAACCGGTGTTCTTGGTGTTTTCTGGTGAAATAATTTCAGAAGAACCTTTTGGGAACTGTTTTCAGTTTCGTTACTGTGTCATTAGACGTTTGATTCTCTTTCTGTATTAGTCTTTTGTTATATTCTCATTTGTTGTTGATTAATACTGTTAATAATAGTAGTTACTTCCCTTGTAGAGTAAGTTTGTGATTACTGTAGTCAGGTATTTAACTTCTTCTTATTGTAGTAGCGGAACTTGGATAAAGTAGTATTCTTGTTTCAATAAGTGAAAAATTTTACCATGAGTGAGAAGTATGGGCTTTGCCGTAGGTTCGTGAGTAGTGCATTGCGGTGTGAGACTTGTTTCACTGGGGGGAATGCTGTGGGGAAGCCAGTGGGCATTCTGGTGAGATCCTCTCCTGTAACTGCAGGTTATGTAGCAAGAGTAAGTTGATAGAGGAGCAGGAGCGTAAGATCTGTGCCCTTCAGGTGCAGTTGGAAAACGCACAGGAGGAGCTAGATAGGATGAGGAGGGAGAAGGGGGTTGGGGAATGGGAACTGGCTGTTGGCAAGAGATCTGCTAGGAGAAGAAGATTTTCAGATAGTTTTACTATTGGTGTTTGCAATAGATATGACCAACTTTCAGAGTCTAGTGGAGAGGAATCTCTTGTAGCTGTAGATGTAGGAAGTATGCAGCAGACCTCAGCAGTTACGGTGGCTAGGACAGTTGCAAAGTCGAAGAGGAAGAAGAAGATTCTGCTGTTAGGTAGTTGTCATGGCAGAGGTGTAGGCCAGTAGTTGCAGGAAGTGTTTGGTTCAAATGGCTCAAATGACTCTGAGCACTATGGGACTCAACTTCTGAGGTCATTAGTCCCCTAGAACTTAGAACTAGTTAAACCTAACTAACCTAAGGACATCACACACATCCATGCCCGAGGCAGGATTCGAACCTGCGACCGTAGCGGTCTCGCGGTTCCAGACTGCAGCGCCTAGAACCGCACGGCCACTTCGGCCGGCTGAAGTGTTTGGGAGTGAGTACCAGGTCACCAGCATTGTGAAGCCTAATGCAGGATTGGCTCAGATGACTGTTAACATAGAGGGGGGTTATGTAGTGATTTTACCAAAGAGGATCAGGTAGTGATTGCGGGTGGGGCTGGTAATAATATTGATAGGGATGGGGAGTATGACATAGATGGTGACCTGGAAAAGATAGCCACTCAGACTGGCAACACGAATGTGCATTTCGGGAACTGTTTCAGTGTCGCGATCGGCCTCATCTTAATACAGCAGTCAGGAATAATAACATGAGACTTGGGGGTGCGCTGATGACAGAAAGCATGGGTCACATTTCAGTGGTGTCGGTGGAGTCTATCAGCAGGACGGGTTTCACTAGACATGGCCTGCACCTCAGCAGGTATGGGAAGGGGAGGTTGGCAAAGCTTATAGGTTACAACATAGGTGGGGGTGGCGGGATCACTCATCGGAAAATTCCTGCAGTAGTGGGTGTTAGAGCTGCACCTTTTTTAGATTGAAGTCGGCTGATAGGTATTCCTGCTTAAGGGAATTCTCTCTAACAAAGGAACCACGTTTGACAAAGCTTAGGTATCCGAGTAATGAGAGAATTAGTATATTTCATCAAAATATACAAGGTATTAGAGATAAAGTTAGTGAACTACTTATAGATGTTGACTCGGAAATTATTGGTATATCTGAACACTTCTTAAATAAGGAGACAATTCAGAGGCTTCCTTTACCAGGATACAGGTTGGCTTGCAGTTTTTCTAGGAGCTCTTTGCGGTGTGGGGGAGTAACCATGTATGTGAAAAACGGTATCCCATTTGAGTCAATCGATGTTTCAAAGTTATGCACTGAAAAGGTGTTTGAATGTTGTGCAGGTGTGGTTAAATTTAATGGAGCTAAACTTCTAACTGTCGTTATTTATAGATCCCCAGACGCCGATTTCACAACATTTTTGCTAAAGCTAGAGGAGGTTCTTGGTTCACTTTATAGGAAATACAAAAAGTTAGTTATATGTGGTGACTTCAATATTAATTGTATAAGTGATTGTGCATGGAAAAGGATGCTGGTAGACCTCCTTAATTCATATAATCTTATGCAAACCGTATTCTTTCCAGCGAGAGGGCAAGGTAACTGTAGAACAGCCATAGACAACATTTTTGTTCATTCCTCATTACTAGAAGGGCATTCTGTTAGCAAAAAGGTGAATGGCCTTTCAAATCATGATGCACAAATTTTAACTCTAAAAGATTTTTATGCTGCAACACAAGTTAAATATAGTTAATAACTGTGAAGGAAAGCTGATCCAGTTGCTGTAGAGACCTTTGTAAACCTTATCAAGGAACAAGAGTGGCAAGATGTTCATGGCGCTGATACAGTAGACGATAAATATAATGCTTTTCTCAAGACTTATCTCGTGCTCTTTGAAAGTTGCTTTCCGTTAGAACGTTCAAAACAGGGTACTAGCACAAACAGGTAGCCTGGGTGGCTGACTAGAGGGATAAGAATATCTTGTAGAACAAAGTGGCAATTATATCAAAACGTTAGAAACAGTCAAAATCTAAATGCAGGAGCCCATTACAAACAGTATTGTAAGGTACTTAAAAATGTTATTAGGAAGGCAAAAAGTAAGTGGTATGCAGACAGAATAGCTAAGTCTCAGGATAAAATTAAAACCATATGGTCAGTCGTAAAGGAAGTGGCTGGTCTGCAGAGACAGGACGAGGATATAGAATCAGTGCGTAGTGGGAATGTCCGTGTTACTGATAAGTCGCATATATGTACAGTATTTCATAATCACTTTCTCAATATAGCAGGTGAACTAAATAGAGACCTAGTCCCAACAGGGAATCATATAGCGCTCTTAGAAAAAAGTGTTCCTCCATGATACTGATAAGAGGGAGATTGACTCAATAATTAAATCACTAAAAACCAAGAACTCTCATGGATATGACGGGGATCTAGCTGAATACTGAAGTATTGTTCTGTGTATGTTAGCCCAGTACGTAGCCATATCTGTAACTTTTCCTTTAGGAGTGGTCGGTTTCCTGGGCGATTAAAGTACTCTGTAGTAAAGCCACTTTATAAAAAGGGAGAAAGGGATAATGTTGACAACTTTAGACCTATTTCTATGCCATCGGCGTTTGCTAAAGTTATCGAGAAGGTTGTATATACAAGGTTACTGGAGCATTTAAATTCACATAATTTGCTGTCAAATGTACAGTTTGGGTTTAGAAATGGTTTAACAACTGAAAATGCTATATTCTCTTTTCTCTGTGAGGTTTTGGACGGATTAAATAAAAGGTTGCTAACGCTAGGTGTTTTCTTTGATTTAACGAAGGCTTTTGACTGTGTGCTGGGGGCTTAATTATTATTAAATTTGAAAATAATTTTTAATTTTGGTAGCTGTAAGTCCGATTACGAAGTTTCGTAAACGGTTGGCCCTGACTAGTATTAGTACGCAATCTGACTGCATAGAACAACAACAAAGAATGAAAGAAAATTTTCGTTAACAAAATTAATTAATTAAGTCCCCAGCAACTATAAAACCTACGAAACCAAAGCACAAGTATAACTGTTCTGTGTGTGGAAGTATGACTCAACGTACACATCTGGCACGGTTCTTCTTCAATAAGACAAGAAATTTCAAATACCATTTATACTGACGTGATAAAAAAAATTAGAAATACTATAATTGCGCAAGAAAACCAGAATTACACTCTAATACAAGAACACACGCCAGATGCTTTGTTGACTGAACCTGTAATGACGCAATTATTCAGGACATTGAAATAATGAGAGAGAAAAGAAAATTTTTTTTTCCCCTTCATTTATATTGATGAAAAGCACTCTAATCATTACAATATATCACCATACCGACTCGTTACTATCACATCTCAACAAGAACTTTTCAGTATCACATCTCAGCAAGCACTGCCTACTACGAGTTCTCGACCAGCACTGACTACTACGAGTTCTCCCCAAGCACTGCCAGTGGAGGCGGCTGAATAATACTCTTTGGCGCAATCTCTGGCGCTGTGGCTCAGTGTAGCCACCTTTCATGTGTTGACCACACAATATTACTGCAGAAGTTGGACCATTATGGAGTAAGGGGAGTAGCTTACAATTGGTTCGCCTCTTACTTTAAGAACAGAAAGCAGAAGGTAATTCTCCGCAATATTGAGAGTGGTAGTGATGTTCAGTCGCAATGGGGCACTGTTAAGTGGGGCGTTCCCCAAGGGTCGGTGCTGGGGCCACTGCTGTTTCTTATTTATGTAAATGATATGCATTCTAGTATTACAGGTGATTCAAAAATATTTCTGTTTGCTGATGACACCAGCTTGGTAGTGAAGGATCTTGTGTGTAATATTGAAACAGTATCAAATAATGTAGTTCATGAAATAAGTTCGTGGCTTGTGGAAAACAATTTGATGCTAAATCACAGTAAGACTCAGATTTTACAGTTTCTAGCTCACAATTCAATAAGAACCGATATTTTGATCAGACAGAATGGGCATATTATAAGCGAGACGGAACAGTTCAAGTTCCTAGGCGTTCGGATAGATAGTAAGCTGTTGTGGAAAGCCCGTGTCCAGGATCTTGTTCAGAAACTAAATGCTGCTTTATTTACCATTAGAACAGTATCTGAAATAAGTGACAGTTCAACACGAAATGTAGTCTACGCTTATGTCGAATGGTATTATTTTTTGGGGTAATTCTTCTGATTCAAAAAGGGTATTTTTGGCTCAAAAACGGGCTGTTCGAGCTATATTGGGTGTAAGTTCGAGAACCTCTTGTCGACCCCTATTCAATAGTCTGGGAATTCTGACATTGCCCTCACAGTATATATATGTCGTTTGTTGTTAGCAATATTAGCCTATTCCCAAGAGTTAGCAGCTTTCACTCAGTTAATACTAGGCAGAAATGAAATCTGTATGTGGAATGCACTTCCTTGACTCTTGTGCAGAAAGGAGTGCAGTATTCTGCTGCATACATTTTCAATAAACTACCACAAGAACTCAAAAATCTTAGCAGTAGCCCAAAGTCTTTTAAGTCTAAACTGAAGAGTTTCCTCACGGCTCACTCCTTCTATTCTGTCGAGGAGCTCCTGAAAGAGCTAAAAAATTAAGCAAATTCCAGTGTGACATTGTTGATTTTCTTTATTTAAACTTACGACTTGTCGCCTGAATATGTGTTTTATATTTCATTTTATCTGTTTCTACTATCGTGCTATAATTTCATGTATTGACTCGTTCCATGACCATGGAGATTTCTCCTTAATTTGGTCCCACGGAACAATAAATAAATAATAGGGAAACATTGGTAGTAGTGTCTGTTTTAGATATCCAAATTATGGTTATCTCAGAGAAGATAAAGAAACCTGCTAAACATGAAATAATGTTGCATATAAAAATAAATGACACCCAGCTGTCTCAAAACTTTCTTACGATTCCACATCTGATTGCTGATATTCTAATGGGTGTAGACTTTTTTATTAAGCACAAAACGAAATTGGATTTTAATGAGAATTCAACAATTTCGAAAAGAAATGGGAAAAAGCAATGGTACCACTTTCGAGGAAAACAGAACTGAGAAGTGATAAAAGCGACAATATTCCTATAAAGTACTGTAGGAAAAAGGAAGTGTTGGAAGCGTATAATGGATATGGTCAGGATTGAAGTGGTCTGAAATGATTTTCTGTCAGTCCACAATAAAATATGAGGTGGTAGCAATCAAGACTCAAACAGGGACTGGGGTAATGACCTATACTCATAACTAAGTGACTGACGATCACCAGGTACTCAAGTTAATAAAAATATTATGTTACTTTCTTTTCATGTTGTCAATCCTCTTCTTCTGATATTCGGAGCTATATCCATCATCTTCAGTATTCTTCGCTATCTGGGGGGGGGGGGGGGGGTAGGTCATCAAAAAAACTAGAATACATAAAATAAGGTGTAGTCAAATGTCACAAGACAGTAGTGTATTTTGTAAAACAAAAGTAACTGATGATGAAGTAATGTCATAAAAGGTTACTGATGCCAGGAGAGGTAGTATTTTGATGGCGAACGGGTAAAGGACTATGAAGTAATAGAGTAAATAATAGCTAATTTGACCTGAAAAAAAGTAACAAGCATGCTGAAAGCAACAGTGAATGTGATTTGAGGAGTAATAAATTGAACTGGCGTAACACGTTCTATCAAAATATATGGCTACCAAATTCCCAAGTGGTGCTGTGTAGTGCTCCTGATTTTAAGAAGCAACACTATTCTTATTTTCTGATTTGGTGATACCAAATAAGCAAAATGTATTAACTGTTCATTTAAATATATTGTATGTAACACGTATATTAACACTGTCTTTTTTTGTCAGTTTCAAGCCAAATGAGAAAGTTTCTGCCAAGGTGATCTATTGCTATTCTACTATTCTATCAGTGCAGTGATCATCAGTGCAGATTATTGAACACAGGGCGTCGAAGGTTCATGATGGAGAGAACAGCTGAGGATCATTACCAAGAACTGCTACACTGTCTATTGATAGCAAAATATTGAAAATAGATTAGGAATTACGTATCCATTTCGTATCGACCTTGAATCAGTCTCTCGTACATAATTCTAAGTAGTACCTGTCCGTGTAATATTTTAAAAGTTGTTTGTTCGTTACTTCATGTCAAGTATGTCTTTTGAGTAGGATAGTACTTTTACAACGGCAAGAAAAGAAATATTTGTTCCATTTGCTGGAAACTGATTAATATGGGACAAATCTGTTAGTGAGTGACCTTAAAAGGAACTCATTCTGGACTATCAATGAACATCAGTAGCCATTAGGGAGAAAATATTAATTTGCAAACTACTGGCAACTTCAGATAATATTGTTTAATGTATTAATCTTTGGAAAGTGACTCATAACTTATTACACTGAATGAAGTGTTTTACTCACAATGGTAACATTTCGAATAGAGATAATTAATTTCTTTGAAAATGATAGCCAGTGTTTAGGTTCATAAAACATAATGCAGTTTATGATTGAAACTGGAATTTGAAACTAGTTGCTCACAAACCAATTGATGTCAGAACATTGAATGTGTATTAACTTTGCAATGAATCGTAACATGTGTGGATGGCTTCTGATAACATTCAATGTTCAAAGGGGTTCCGTAGCCTATTAATTAGAAAAAAAATGGGAAGCATATCATGTATTAGATTCTATAATGAAACTTAGAAGACTTTCTAGCAGTGCAACTGTCTTGATTGCTGATGAACACATCACTGTTTTTAATGAAAAGCTCACAATTTACACATCAGTGGGGACTTGCAATAACTTTCTGATGCAGTCCATTCTCTTCTATGCACATTAACGGCCCTGCTTCAAATTTGAAGAATTATTTAATCCATTCACGGTTAATAGGAGCACTGAAATTCAACGGAAAAGTCGTGGCATGTGGTAAATAATGATATTTAGCACGATCAAAATACTACTTCTGTAGAACTTTCTATGTGTTACTAGGAAGAAGCTAAATAATACCAAATCAGAGAAGATTTTGCACAATATGCAGCATTCATCCTCATAAAGAACCAGCATAGTACCTAATATTGCGTTATCCTTCTAAAATCGTGCGCATGTAAATTCATAGGATATACGTTAGAGAAAGTTTTTTGGACTGGGGAGATGAAACCACGAACGGGGAATTTTGCATACTACTACTTAAAAGACATCCGCCCGGCAGCGCCACTCACATTCGAAGATTAGAGAGAGACGTGCGTGCTGTCAGAAGTTACCAGCGGTCACAATATGAAAGCAGCCCTAAAATGTTTCTAAAATTATTTTTACTACTCAGTTCAGGCAAGCGGCTGAGCGTCTCTGTGAGCTGCTGGATTTGTCCGTATAATCCTGTTAATAAAATACACAAAAATAAGAACGACGCAGCCTACGGTGGTATCCAGATCGGACGGAGAACGGTATATGCTATGTATGTGTACAGACAAACAAATGATTACAGTTTCAGAAAAATTGGATGATTTATTCATGAGAAAGAGGTTCACAAACTGAGCGAGTCAATAACGCTTTGGTCCACCTCTGGTCCTTACGCAAGAAGTTATTCGGCTTGGCGTTGATTGAGAGAGCTGTTGCATGTTCTCCTGAGGGATATCGTGCCAAATTCTGTGCAATCGGCGCATTACCTAGTCAAAATACCGAAACGATGGGACGCCCATGACCATAATTCTCCAAACGTTCTCAATTCACGGAAGATTAGGCGACCTTCCTGGTCAAGGCATGCTTTGACAAGCACGAAGACAAGCGGTAGAAAGTCTTCCCGTGTACGGGCAAGCATTATCTTGCTGAAATGTAAGCCCAGGATGGTCTGTCGTGAAGGGCAACAAAACGGGGCGCAGAATATCGTCGATGTACCGCTGGGCTGTAAGAGTGCCGCGGACAACAACGGATGGGGCCCTTCGGCCTGGAGTCTCAGTGACTGGAGTAGAATTGTGTTCAGTGAGTCCCGCTTCGAAATGAGACTGATGACTGGTAAGAACGTGATTGGAGATCACCCAGACAGCGGTGGCATACCAGCCTATCGCCCGCCATACGAACCGACAATCAGAGTGATGACTTGGGGTGCCGTTTCTTTTCATAGCATGCCTCTTTGGTTGTCATTCGCGGCAGCGGAACGTCGACGATATTCTACGTCCCGTTTTGTTGCCATTCATGGTTGTTCCTCCTGGAATTACTTTCCAGAACGATAATGCCCTCCCACACACGGCCAGAGTTTCTACTGCTTGTCTTTATGCTTGCCAAACCCTACCTGACCAGCAGGGTTGCCTGATCTCTCCACAACTGAGAACGTTGGGCGCATAATGGGAAGGTCCTACAATGATCTCGGGATTCTGACGATCTAAGGCGCCAGTTGGAAACAATTTGGCACGATATTTCTCAGAACATCCAGTAAGTCTTCAGTTTGTGTGCTCTTTCTCTTGAATAAATCATCCTACTTTTCGGAAACTGTAATCATTGTTTTTCGGTACGCGCACATCACAGTGGTTTGCTGATTCCACTTGCTAGGTTTCATCTTGCCCTGTGTCCTCCAACGTTTTATGGTTTACAGGTGTGTATTTTATATGCCAAGTTCAGGCATGGAGATAGGGAACGTCTGTCATATTATTTACCATCATGGAGATCGAACTGAAATTTAAGATTCACGTGTTTTTAAGTGGAGATGTGACTTGATGGCAATGAAATTAGTTGTGATTAATAAATTAGTATCTGGTAGCTGTTGCTGTTTTCCCTTGTCAGTGGATTGAAGCAGTAATAACCAGAACCAGCAGTGCCTCAGATGCTTGGACAGGCCTGGGTCGGCAGGAGGGGAGGGGGCCACGAACCTTCAATATACCACATACAAGTGCGTGGGCAGACACAGGGGGAGAGGTGCAAGGGTAGGATGGGAATTCCCTTGGGTGACCTTCAATATAACTCGCCCAACTGCCTCATTTGTAGCCTCACACTGGAAGTCCTTTACAGTGATATGGTGAAAAGAAACCTGTTATAACGCTTCAGGGGTAGAATGCGGAGTAAATAATTACTAATGACGAAACAGAATATTGAAATTTAGTACGGAATGAGACTAAATGGATGTCTTCAAAATTAATGGCCAATGTCTTAAGTAAAAGTATCGACAGCAGTTCAGTAGAGAGGAAGTGAAATGAAATAAACAGAGAAATAATTAAGGAGCACGGGATACAGTAGATGCAGTGGAAGTTGTACCTACTCGGGCTTACGGATGGAAGAAGTTCATGCACTAATCTTCAGATACAGTAAAGAATCAGTTGGTGTGTTGCTACCAGATGCACAATTAAACTAAATTCCACTGACGCCAGTGATATCTGCTTTGTTTTTATTATCACCCCACGTTGCAGAGGAGCCTGAAGATGTACTGGATTGCATCAGTTAAATCGGTTTCAGTTAGATAATAACTAATATACCCATAGTTGTTGTAATTGTTGTTGCTAAACGTAATACGGTGGAAGGTGTCTTGGACAAGGCTTCTCCAGAACGCTGGATTGTTAGAGGTGACACGACTGCCTGTAGCTTCATCTCTATAAATTAGCTTATCTCAAAGATAAAGTTTTGAATACTAATCCTTGAGGAAACAGAGCGACTATAATACACATACATATACAACGTGATTGAATTGCACTTACATATGGGTTTTATGCAACCCACAATGCCTTCAAAAATCCCGCACGAAATTTTCATGTTCTCCAGCTTGCTACGTGCAAACTGTTCGTCCTACAGAAAAAAATGAGCAAAACCTTTTTGTAACAAATTAGTTGAAGTTAAATTTTGTATTTGGATAGGTTTTCGCTAGAGGTCGTAGTTTTCGAATTATTCCATAAAAATGTACAGAAGTTATCTGAAACGCGGTTTTCTTGAGTAGCTCTAAAACTGTAGCCTTCGTTGAAAACGTATGCTACTACAGAATTGAATTACATTAAATTTTCTACAAAACGGTAATGCTCATTTTTTTGGTAGGTCTAACAGTTTGCACATAGTGAGCGAGAGAACACGAAAAACTGGTATGTAGTTTTTGAATACGTTGCAGTCTGCATGAAAACCACAGACAGGCGCAGCTGCATCATGCTGTATATCATACAATAGCGATTTCATGTAAACTTTATATACTCTCTAAGTATAGCCATAACTTATTTACAACAGTCATAAATCAACCCCTAGGCAACATTTTAATAATAGGCCTAGCAGACATAATTAAATTAAAGAAAAATAATGCATGTAACTTACTTAGAGTATATTTAATATTATATTGTACTTTTTACAAACAGATCAGAAATGACCAACATTCTGAAAAAAAGAGTTTCCTATGTGTAGGCTAGTATCTTTCCGGTGTTCTATGTATGGTGTCTTACATTCTGCAAAAAATATCTAAATAAGCCTCCTGTGCCACTGGTCACATTTGTAACCGACATCGCTACCAAGAACTTTCAGTTAGATAAACCATTTTGATATCACAAGTTTATCATCCGACAACAGTCATTTCCAAGTGTTCTTTGGCAACAATAATGCAACATTTAGCATGCCTCGACTACCGACAGTGAACACCGGCAGCTGTGTCGGGCACCAGTGTGGGAAGCCGGTCGTGTCCACGCCTCCTCATTACGTACGCCTCATGAGCGGTAGCGGCCATTAGTCCTAACACGAGAGTCACGGCGCGCACCCCACAGATCGCCGCTGCAACCGCTGCAAGTGGCAGCTGTCAGCTTTATTGATGGCCGGCCCCCTGCCGCAACCCGTTTTTGTCGACGGAAATTGTTCGGGGCCGCCGGTGGCCGCGGCTCGTCGGCCAATGGCGTGGCGTCGCGCAGCACGGGAGCCAATTAGGTCGCGCGGTGCGCGGTAGCCACTGGCCGCGGACCCGCCGGCCACGCCCACCGCGGCGGCGGCAGTAGCGGCTACTGTGCGTCGGCGTCGCCAGCAGCGCCATCCTCCTCTGAGGCCGACACCGTCATCTGCTCGAAGGCGCTCTCCCACCACCTTAAGCAGCGAATAGCTACTGGTAGGTCGTTTCTGTAGGGGGCAGTAACGAGACGCATGGAAACAATTGGCCAGGTGTGAGTAGGCTCGCCTTCTGAGGGTTCCGTACATATTCAAATATGTATTACAGAAAGTTCGAATCGAGAATCTCGAGATCTTTTCTTATTATCGACACTGATATTGGCAAAATATCGGTCCTGGAAATTCCAGGACTTACGAGAATGTTTTAATTTCAGTTTCGAAGTCGTATAACAAATGAAGAAAGAAAGAAATTTTTCGAGTCGTACAATTACAAATTAACAATTTTCTGATTTCTTTCATTTTCGTGTACTATGAAACCTTGCTTCTTCGAAATTTTATTATTCTTGACCAACGGAAAGCACCGTGTAGGTTTTAATTGGCGAACTTTTGAGTATCAAAATGTGCGACGTAAACGGCCATATCTTGTGACTGAATTGACTTAAGGGACCGTAGACCTTAGTATGTGGCATAAATTTCAGCTTGATACGTCCACCCTTTCCTAAGATACTTAGAAAAAGGCGTCTTAACAGATGGACGTATAGAGACTCAGTCGGATAACAAACGACAAAATTTTTTTTTCGTATGATAGAGTTACAAATTAAGAGTTTCGAAGTTTTTCCTCTACTTGTACTGTTCAGCCTTGCCTCTTGCCAAATATCCTGATTCTAAGCCAACGGAAAAGTCCTGATGAGTGAATTTGCGAGTATCAAAATATGTGACATAAATGTCCGATTTTTTTCTTTCATTGACTTGGTGCCTTCAGTTGCTTGCAGCCCAAAGAGACCGTAAACCTTAGTATGCGTCATAATCTGCTATTTGATACGTTCCTGCGAAAAAAGATTTTTAACAATCGGGCAGACAGACAGACGGACAACAAAGTGATCACGTAAGGATTCTGTTTCTACCAATTGGGGTACAGAGCCCTAAAAAGTAGGTAAACACTTTATTATTTCGAATGTAATCGCCATACCTGTTACCTACTGCATTTATCCCATTGTGAGACAATACGGTCAATGTCTTCAAGGAAAAATATTTGCGGCTGCCAACGGAGCCATGATTGTACCCAGGCGTGCACCTTTTTGTCCGAAGCAAATCGAGGGCAACGAATGTCTTTCTTCAGGGCTCCAAAAGTATGGACATCGCATGGGTAAAGATCAGGACTGTACGGAGGATATGTAAGAGCTCCCAGCGAAACTTGAGCAGCGTGACCTTTTCCTTTGAGTGCAAGGGCTCGCTGCTCACTGGCCTTCCTGAAAACGGAGCTAGAATTAACGCACAGCGGTACGTGGACACTTCGCAATAAAAAAAAAAAAATAAAAAAATAAAAAATAAAAAAAAAATGAAGTGCGCCATCAAGTCGAAAACGCGAAGGAATGATGCCGGACGACTGAAACCTACGAGTATGGATACAGGGATGTAAGGCGAAAGGTTAGGACACATGTACCATTTCCTGTTACTACCTTATTGACATAACTATCTTTGCCAATCACAGTTTCAGTTAATTACAACACATTGAGTAAGGTACCAGATCTCAATAACAGGACAAAAAAACAGATAGGCCTTTATTAATAAGAGTTTCCGCTAACTCAAATTATGAAATCGCTCTTAATTTAACGAAAAGGAAACAGGCAGGCCTTCAAAAATAACAGCTTCATTTAAATAAAATTACCAACTAGAAAACCCTCTACAACGACGGAGAAACTCCTGAAATAAAACTAAGCTGCCAAACCCAATTGAATATCTTCAGCAATTGGAAATTGTGATACCCAGGCACCTCCGAAACCAACATAATTAACAGAGCGATCTCGTCTGTAATGCCCGAATGTATCTCGAAACTGGCACCCGCCCGTAGGCCTATTACAAGAGAAAGGTACTTACCTGGTGTTCCAAGACGTTTGGCATTTACGTAATGCGTGAAGACGGAGGGGTCCGGCCACAACATAGAAGAAACACGTTATCGCTCCGGCTCAGGAAACACCATCAGCTCACACAGTTTAAGATTTCCTGTTAACAAACAACCAAGGACAGTATCGACTCAGGAAAAGCAAACAACAGCCGTAATTCAAGGAACCAACTGGTGGTGATATAGATCAGCTAAGAAATCGTAATGATCGCAACAGCCATATAGATATCAATAAGAAAATAAGAGTTAAGACCTCAAAATCCACAACTTAATTGAAGTTCACGAATCGAAGCTGAAGCTTGCCGGTTCCAAGGGGGTCTAGAGTTCAGCACAGCTAAACTTGCTTCAACTCTCTCATCGGTGTGTCACGTCCCAGAGCTGGCTGGCCAGGCTATGCACGAAGACGGCACTCGAAGTCAGCCACGGATTCAAGTCGGTCCACAAATAGGCGCAGCAGCCACTCGCAGGACTCCGTGCCCAAGACGCTCGCGCAACGGCCCGCCTTAAGCTGTCGGCACACGGACCGTGCATCCGAACGTTAAGCGTTGAGCGTGCCGAGTTTCTGACGTCATACCGTGGAATAGCACGTTCGGGAGTCTTTCCGAACGTGCAGAGCAATACCTGGCATGTCAGATATTCTGAGCGTGCGTCTGAGCGTTGACCAATGAGATGTCACAACGCCACCTACGTCACACGCACGCCGTCTCCCTTCAGTACAGAGTTGTGAGGCACCATATTGGCATTCATTTCAAGCCTATATGTATATATGCCGTTTCTGAGCACCAGCATATTAAGAATCACTGGAAAACCTGTTGTTAACTGTGTGATTCGTTCCAGTAAAATAATGAGAAACATCATATTCGTGGCAGAAGAATTGTTGTAACTTGCGTATTATGAGAGTAGGCTGTTTGGAGGCAGCGACACACTGAAGATCCACCCAAAACGCATTGTTGTTGGTACAATTTGATATAATTAAATTTCAATTAGTAACATGCCTACGATTAAGGTTTTCAGCACGGGGTAACATAATGTGATTAGATACTCTGCATGTGTTGTTCGTTTAGCATAATGAGTATGGCGGCACGGTAGCTCAGCGTGTTCGGTCAGAGGGTTACGTGCCCTCTGTAATAAAAAAAAACTGAGTTAATCGACCAACAACGAACTTCAATTGATGTCTTACGACGTCCGCCCCGAGCAGATGCAACGAATAAAAGCGAACAAAATGAGATTAAAAAAGAAAAAGAAAGCGTGTTCGGTCAGCGGGTTAGCTGTCCTCTATAGTATAAAAAACTTAAGAGAACAGATCAACGACGAACTTATACGGGTGTAATGGGACGTCCGGCCCTAGCAAATGCAACGAACAATAACAAACTAAGTGACACAATAAAGAAAAGAGAAAAAAAGTAGCGTCACTCTCCTGTAATAATAATTTTATTGACGCTGGTGGTTCGCAACTTGTCACTCCCAAATTTTTTTCTTAACATTCGCCCTTTTATTAGGTTCTGACACTTTATTATTAGTTTAATATAAGTATATACTATAATATTTGATGCTATATAAATATAAGTTCCTTTTTTTTTAGGGGTGACTTTGCTCGATTGGCTTAATCTACAGGACAGCTTGCGCTACTTGTATAAAGATATTTTGCTCCTTTTTCTTTTACGCTTTGTAATTCACATGTTGCAAAGATTCTGCTACTGGGTAAGAATAGTTATCAAGTAAGACTGACCTTGTGATTTTATTAAAATGTGGGAATGATGAAATAATGTTTATCTTATGCGGTGAAGCATTCCAAATTTGTACCGCACTGCTTGTAACGGAATTTTTATAAGCCTGTGTCCTTATTGATTGGACATGGTACTTTCCTTTTCGTGGATGAAGGAGGAAATGTGCGTTTTAATAGAGCTAACGTGGGAATTTTACGCTCGCCCGTTGAGTAAACAGTGTGATTTACGAACTAGAAATATCCCTCAACTGCCTCTGGAGTGCGTTGCGATCGCGTTTACCACGTTGTGGCCACGTACCGTTGGCACAAATCGCACCGTTCCTGAGCGTTCAGCAGCACCTTGAACTAGGCACGCTCAACGTTAACGTTGGACAGCACGGTCCCTGTGCCGACGGCTTTAGGCGGGCTTCTTACATCTTCCTCCTCAATCCGTTACCACTCCCCAACACACCCCACGCCACAGCACGCCGCGTCTCCATCAATAACCTCGAGCAAAGATCTTAGTGGCCTCAAACGAGAGGGACATCACACGACAGATCGAGCTAGCGGCGCCAGGAATTCGAAAGGCGACGCCAGTAACCCCGCCACGGCTCAACGGTATCATTCTATTGCAGGATAATGCCCGCTCCATACGATGACAAAGTTGTTTCGACTGCGCTGAGTAAGTTTCGCAGGGCAGCTTGTAAGCATCCACCATGCAGTTCCGATCTCTCCTCATGCGATTTCCAAATGTTTGGAGCCATAAAGAAAGATATTCGTAGCCATCAATTTCCTTCGCCTACCACAAACTTTTCTCCATGAAGGCATTGACCGTCTCGTCTCACAATGAGACAAATGTATAAACAGTTATGGTGATTACTTTTGAAATAATAAACAGTTTACTTACTTTTATCCATGTCTTGTTTTCTTTTGACTGCCCCTTATAGGGCATGGGACGCCACCTATACTGACGAGGAACACGTCAGCGTAGCGTCTCGAGAAATGGGACTACCATGACTGTGTAGTTGCTTGTAGAACAACGCGCAAACTGGTTGACGTCATTCACGGATAACGGACTCGGAATAATTTCTGCCGTCGCTGAGTCGTTACAGCTGACGCACGCATAGGAATATTTAATTCACGGAGGCGAGGTGGCGTCGGCTCGATGCAACAGCTTACACAATCAAAACTTTTAAGTAGTATATTGCCAGTGGTCAATGGAGTATACGACACAGTTAACTAACGTGTCCTGTGCTATAATATTGAACACGGTGCTAAATTTTAATTGAACATTTTCTTAAGTGTCTTGTTATCTCTTTGATTTTGGCAGCAACGCTCTTCATGAATTTCTTAGCTATCCTGACCTCGGTGCAACGACTTGCTGTTTTCTGCCTTGATACAGAATATGGTGCTAAGGTCTCGATTAATTATTCTCTTTCAGTCATTTTTATCATTTTGGAACTAAAATAGGTCAAATTAATGAGTCTAACTTACTGTCGGATTAAGTAAAAATTGCAGTGTTATAGAGTGTTAAGTAATATCGTTGAGCCGTGGCGCGGCTCTCGGGCGCAAGACATTATCGATTACTCCTCTGGTTGAGGTTGGCACTATGTGCCATCGCGAGCGCCTCCTGTCGGAGCAGGTCCTAACGAGGGAGTGGCCTTACTTCCTATTCAGGATGATTAAGAATCAGTTTCGTATCTTGCAGTAGACTGCAGCGTGCGGTGATTGATTCTGCTCATGTGTATGACATTCAGTGAACATACAGTACAAATATACTGCGGATTTGGAGTTCCACTCAGTTTTAATATAGATTTTTTAACATCTCTGATTCTAGATTGTTTTATTATACTTCACAAGTTTTTAGGTCTGGTTTCCTAACCTACAATTATTTGTACTAATTTCTGTACGCCATGGTGTATCTGCGCCCTGCGTCGCCACTGATTCAAAGGATCGTTATCCCCGCAAAATAGTGGCAGTTTCAGGTAACGATGAGGAGGTTGATGGCGATCATAGAACACAAACACTCAATAATACTTTGATCCGTTGACAGTGGTGACCAGGAGAGACGCGACAATTCATTCTGGTGCTCACAGTACCAGTGCTGGACGATGAGAGAAGTGCGAACTGGTCCCCGTCGTCTGAATCGCCACATCACCAATTGGGAAGAAACATTGTACCATTGGATGGACCTCATGAGCCAAACGATCACATAATAGTTGACAATGGTATGACCTTGCAGTCTAACCATGGAGCCCAAGGAATACCTCGGCCATGTTTCACGGTTGGGGCGCAAACTCGGCTAGAAGTTGAAAAAAAAGTGAAACAAGAGTCATCTGACCAAAAATTTTCTTCCATTGTTCCATAGAACCGGTTTTAAGGCTCCGGGACCACGTGTCAGTGTTACATGCATCTGCATCATCGATGCGCCGTTTTAGAATTCCATTTCGTCCTGTAATTCCCTGCTTGTAGAGCTCCCTTCGGTTGTTTAGGTGCTGACAGTGTTCGCGAGCGCAACATTCAGTCCTGCAGTTACTTTTGCAGCTGTTGTTCTCTGATTTTTCGTCCCAGTCCTCTTCAATGACTTCTGTCTCGATCAACACACACTTACCTTCTCGTTGCGACTTAGAGAATGATATTTTTTCGCTTTCAAAGTGTGTGGTATAATCTGCGACAAGGTGCCTCCTGAAAAACCAAACACTTCGGATCCCTTGATTACAAAAGCACGCACCATAGGAGTACCAACAATTTGCCCACGTTCGAATTGACTTGGCTTCCGACATAATGCACTCACAATTACCCAGAAGATGACTGACATTTGCAACATGTGGAGGACATTGCATAGGTGCACTTTGTGGGCAAATACGACACCGCAATCTGCAGGCTTCCCTAGCGTCCGCATTTATGTTCAAGCATGTATTTCTCACGGCGTTTTCATATTTTTGCCCAACTTCTGTAGATCGACAAGAGACATACTCGTACATGCATATTATGCAAACACATCGGTTATTTGGTAGAAACGGTTCGATCTGATAACCCTGTAATCACAGAGACAGTAATATAGTACGACGTATGAGCTGCGTGGGCCTGATATTCAATCAATTTCCTCCCTCTTGGATCGTCTTTGCACCTAGCGAGTGGCGCCCTCGCTAACGATAAAAGCGCTATGCGGGGAGGCCTCGTGATCAGTGAGGTCCGTGAGGGAGTCTGTTTTGGAAGTGCGAGCGGTTAGACGTTGTTTATAGTGTGGGGCCTAATGCTGAAGCTGGATGACGGTGGAGGGTGTGGTCCATAAGCGGTCATTGTGTGTCCCGCCAAGCAGCTTCTGTTAGTGGGCATCGTAGCGTAGTTTGGAGCCGACGGCTACGTGGAGTTATTTTTGACCGGTTCGACACTAGCGGAGGCGGTCCAGTCTCTTGGCGTCCTTAGAAGCGGAGGAACGGCTCCGCCCTGCCCAAGCCTAGTGAATTGCCTTTGCTTCTCGTCTCTCCTCTTCTCTTTCACTCTCTGGTATTACCTTCACGCATGATGAACATCACTGCTATAAGGTTATCTACTACAACTGTTACCTAAGGGCTGCTGTCTTGGCTGTCCATCCCCTCCCCCCTCCCCTTTTAAAAAATGGTTGTTTGTTGCTCATGAAAACCTTTACGTGAGTTCAACGTAAGAAAAGATGTCTTATAATTAATGGCAGCTGTAGATGACTGTATAAAAATTTTGTTAAGTTGGTTCCGTGCATTAAATGTTTACTGATTCCCCCCCCCCCCAAACCCCACACACACACACACACACACACACACACACACACACACACACCAACCAAAAAAAAAAAAAAACTGTAGCTGGTGGGTAAAGCTGTTTATTGAAAGCAGCTGTCTTGCCCATCCCCTTAACTATCATCGTTTGCTGCTTATAAAAATCTGTGCCTCTGATTTCAGGTGGTTTTTGTAACTAATGATAGCTGTGTATGAAAAATTTTCCTAAACTTCAGTGCATTTAGTTGACTGTAACTGTGCATTAAGTAATCACCGATTTTAATTCGGTAGAACTGTTTTTGGAGGTGACTCCCTTTAAATAGTATCGATTGCTGTTTGAAAACAAAAAGAAACTGTACTAAGTTTCAATGTAATGGCAGGTATTTGGTAATTAATAGCAGCTGTGTCTGAGACATTCAGCTAACTTTTCTTTGAAGTTACCCCTGTACCTGACTGTTCAGCTTTGGTTATTTGTTGACGGTCTGTACCTAGATAACAATTTGATGGTAATTATTTAAAATCCTGGCAAGTGCTTGCATATTATTTGTTTGTTATTGGTCTTAATAACATTGTTTTTTTCTCTAAACCTATTGAACACTGTACCAACCAAATGGAAACTCCAGCCGTTCCATTAGGGCACACCTCTGGAACTTTTCCACCCCAGTTCCAAGTATTTTAAGCAATACTAATTACAAAAGTAATAAGATCAATACATATGCGGCCTGAAGTTCGGCACCACAGTGTCAGTATTGGCTCTTTAGCAATAGAGTTTGGCCACACATTATGTAAGTAGTTTCTGTCCACAGCGTACTTAATGAGTGACTTTCCGATGAAAGAGAATGTCTTCCAGTGCCTTTTGGAAAGAAACCTGCGAGGAATACTGCCAGGAATTAGCGATTTGTAGAGCAGTGAAGGAGCAGAACATGGTCATTGAAAGTGCCTTAATATATTCATCTTTCGGTGTCCTGTCATCCTCAGTTGCTTTTATTATTATGTTAATAATTATCATTTTCAATCCATCTCATTACAACCTCCTGTTTTCCACTTCTGAGGGCTAATTACCTGAAAGGCTTGAATCTAAAATCAGTCGCGTGGAGATGCCTGGAGCTCGCGAAATAGTGCCTGCACAAGTATATGAGGCACGTGTATGAGGCACGTTATGTGCTTTCTTGTTCGGAGGTAATGTTTCGAAGTATTTAATACTTCTGAACTCTGAGCTATTGATCCTCAGTTACCAACACGGTAACTTCTCTGGTGAGTAGGAAGCTTATAAGAATTTGCAAGAGCGTTCCCGTGCTTCAGCGTGGAATCCTGCTCAGTTATTTTCTAGCTTTAAAGGCGAGTGTTCCCTTTTAAAGAGCGAACTCATGGTCGGTAGCCGGAGTTCTCAAATCAGCGCGTGGCAATTGACCCTGAAGAAGGAAAAGTGTGAAGTTATTCACATGAGCACTATGAGAAATCAGCTAAATTTCGATTACGCGGAAGTCACACAACTCTGAAGGCTGTAAATTCAGCTAAATACTTAGGGATTACAATTACAAATAACCTAAATTGGAACAATCACATTGTGTGTAGAGCAAACCAAAGACTGCGATTCATTGGCAGAACACTTAGAAGGTGCAACAGGTCTACTAAAGAGACTGCTTACACCACGCTCGTCCGCCCTGTTCTGGAGTATTGCTGTGCGGTGTGGGATCCGCATCAGGTGGGACTGACGGATGACATCGAAAAAGTACAAAGAAGGGCAGCTCGTTTTGTATTATCGCGAAATAGAGGAGATAGTGTCACAGACATGATACGTGAATTGAAGTGGCAATCATTAAAAATAGGCGTTTTTCGTTGCGACGGGATCTTCTCATGAAATTTCAATCACCAGTTTTCTCCTCCGATTGCGAAAACATTCTGTTGGCACCCACCTACATAGGGGGAAATGATCATCACGATAAAATACGAGAAATCAGGGCTCGCACAGAAAAATTTAAGTGCTCGTTTTTCCCGCGTGCCGTTCGAGAGTGGAACGGTAGAGAGACAGCATGAAAGTGGTTCATTGAAGTCTTTGACACGCACTTTATTGTGAATAGCAGAGTAATCACTAGATGTAGATGTAGATAAATAAACAGGAACATATTTGCGTTTTTGATGCTCCGATAGGGGCACCTTTCAGTTGCTCCCCTCCCTTCCCTGCTACAGCAGTGCATGTAACTCATATGAAAAGAAATGCTGTCGTCAGTAAAATTTAAATAACTTACTTACGTAAAATTGAAATAACGCAAAATTAATTTTACACTTCAGACTGGATGTTTTGTGCAGAAAAATTTAGCAAATACTTCAGTACTACAACATGTGGTTTCCAGATTGTAACGGAGACACTTTACAGTATATCTCTCAGTGCTACATCTTTTTATAAACTAAGTTTTCCCCTCGAATTGGATTTTACGTGTGTATTTTATGCGCACAAATAGGATAACATGAACGTCTGTATTTTTGGAAATGGATACAGATAGGAAAAATATTTTCAAGGCTGTTCGAGATTTGGATCTCAGGAATACATTGTACAAATTTCAACCGTTTGGTGCCAACAGCCGTTTTGGAATGCTCAGCTTGGTTTTGGTCCGGTGGTGACGGCAAAAATATTATTAAAAAAAAACATTTTTATGAGGCTTTTCGAGGAACGCCCATAACTAATCGTGCATCCATACGTCCCATTCAGCCCATCATAGACCACATGAAATCCAAAAAGAACCAACCGATTTGCTCCACTTGCCTAAGACAGAGGAAGTACATAATATTCACACTTTGAGTCTTTACGATCGTGACAGAAACGAGGAATCCCTTGAGTGCTACGGTCACAAAAGACCAATGATGTTTCCAGCATTCGACGCCCCACACGTTGTGTTATGTTGATGCATTAATTTGTTCTGAAAGCGATGCTGATATTCAAGACAATAAAAGCGGGTTAAAAGCTGTGAGCTATCTGGGGATGTTAACCTTTCATTACTGAGCAACTGTTTCACCAGGTATCCAGTCTAGCTTACCAAATTCCCACCCAGACTAACATTAATTATAATCTTTTAATAGTCATCCCACGACAACCGGTGATATATAAAGATGATTTAAATAAAAAGAAATAAATCAGTTTATATTTGGACATTTATTTCAACACTGATTATTGTTCCGTTAAACTTTCCGGATATTAAACTTGATTCATAACTAAACTGGTGCCTTATTTAGGATTGTGAAAATGTGAGTTTGTAATCTTACGGAACACATCAAATATGGAGCCAAGATTGGGAGACTGCATACAACACTGCATTCATATAATAACACACGAGGAACGGTGAAACATACGCAAGAGGAAATTAACCACAACCAACTCATTCAATTTTCACCCGAAGAAGTTGCGTTCGTAGCGGAATCCTGTCCGTCATGAAATTACCACACACTGGTATAATAAATTCATACTAACTCACTGTGAAATCTTCCCGAAAAGAATAGCTGAGGGCTACTTTGATGATTGCACTACATGCTTCATGTGGTCAACTTGGTTTACACAAAGAGTGTAACTCCACAATAATTTTGATAATTAAAATAAATTACATCGAAACACAAATTACAAAAGAAAAACCTCGAACTGGTTACTATCGTCTTACTATTAACCTGATGGGTCAAACAATTGTATAAGCACGTGGTACTGGTCTCACAAAGTACACCCCACGTAGGTTGAACATAAAGGAAAGTTGCTCTATTGGAAAGTGTTGTCAAGACGAGACGTTATAATCTCACGCACATTCGCATTTACGATTGATGATCTTAGTTAGAGTTACGGATCATCAACTCGTGGTTCCACTTTCCTCACAAAGTAGTGACAAAGCAACTACTGGAAGATATTATGAACTTCACACTCAAATTACACTGCGTTGCAATTTAAGATAACATAAGATATTTTATATCTAAACCATAAATAAAGGTGATTAAATTTCAGTTAGGCTGAACTTAGGAAATCCATTGTCCTATGGACTTAACAGAGACTTGCTTAGCCGGAGATCTTACTTCAGACGCTCGCCGCAGACCGACTGCCGTGGGACCCTACCAAGGGTGCTTCCAGATACAAAACGGAAGTGACCAGAGAGGCAGATTCTTATACCAACATGACAAGGGACGGACAGGACCATACTAAGAATAGAAACCTCTTTCTTTCAGAAAGCGTAGCTACCTGTTCCACCGTTGGTCCTATTTTTCTCTAGCAGACAGGCTTGTCTGCTACCATCAAGCATGCAATTAGAAATACATTTGCTCATTCATCCTCTCACACAGGAGGGAAGGGGGAGGACAGTATCTTATCATATACAGTATATAAAAGAAAGCGGGTGTAGGTTCCGTATGAGACTGTGTGACATGAATTACACATAAACTGTGTTTTAAAGTGTAGTAGTGCGACAGATCGTTCTTGATTATGTGTAAAAGTAACATGTTCCACTGCTCAGTCTCCTCCCAGATAGTCAGAAACACCACTGTAAATTTAGAAGTGGAATGTATGCCGTAAATGACAACAGTTTTAAAAAATTAACATGAAAGGAATCCAACAGAGACCTTTCAATTGTCTACCATGCAACCACAATATTGGCTGCTAATGCAACAGGGGGCGGGACTCTAGGTATCCAAGGTGAGCAAGGCATGAGGCTACCAGCGTAATTCAACTGCTTGGTCGGCGAATAACTCACAACAGTGCTACAGTTGTAGTCGTGTTGATGTAAAGCAGAGCAATGGGAACGATAAACAATGCAAACATTGCATTGTGTCTACAACAGTTGCCGAAGTTGACATTTCGTCAGAAAGGAACCAAAGGAATTCCTCAGAGTGAGAAAGAAGTAACAGACGAAAAATTGGCGTTTCTACAAGATGAGTCAGTGGGATGTGTAGCGTCGTATATGCTAGACTGTGCGGACAATGTGCATGGGGAGTACAATGATGACAATACGTGCTTAACAATTGAAATTGATGCTGAAACAGGTTCATGGTGTGGGTTCCTGTAGTCATGTCCTAGTTCATGGGCTGCGGGCAACGTATGAGTGGCCAAGTAAGTGGTCCCGACAGTCGGGATACCAGTTACTTTGGAATAAGGCTGGGCATCTCGGACATATTCTGAGTCGTGGTCACCTTTGTGCTCATACGGCAAGGACTACCAAATCCACCGGTTAGTCCCTCAGCCGTTAGGGGTAAAACCCAAAGGGGTTCGGGGCAAGTAAGGCTAGCAACCTGCTTCCCTGGTACTTTACATATGATGCTGGCAACAATCAGAGCAAAATGCCTCGGACCTTTGGAGGTGACGGAGTCCCACCTCTAACTGACAAACCAGGGACTCCTAAAATACGACTTGGCAAACAAATGGTAATGAGATGGGGAGCTATTAATATCAGTGGGGGCTACTCTGGGAAGAAGGTAGAGCTGGCAGAGGCTGCAAGTAAGACGGGGCTGGACGTTTTAGCTATTAGTGACATCCGGGTAAGGGGTGAGAAAGAAGAGGAAGTGGGAGAATACAAGGTCTACCTGTCAGGCGTCAAAGCAGGAATAGCACAATGGGTTGTAGGCCTTTACATCAGGAAAGAAATGGAAACCAGCGTAGCTGCAATAAGATATGTAAACGAACGACTGATGTGGATAGATTTGACAGTGTCTAGCAAGAAAATTAGGATTGTGTCAGTATATTCGCATTGTGAAGGGACAGATCAAGATAAGATGGATAGTTGTTAGAGTAAAGGACAAGGACAGTGTTCTGCTCATGGGTGATTTTAACGCCAGGATGGGAAATCGAACCGAAAGGTATGAAAAGGTTATGGGTAAATTTGGAGAGGATATGGAGGCCAACAGGAACGGGAAACAACTCTTGGATTTCTGTGCCAGTATGGGCTTAGTAATCACAAACTCCTTTTTTAAACATAAGAACATTCACCGGTATACTTGGGAAGGCAGGGGAACCAGATCTGTCATTGACTATACAATACCAGATCAGGAATTCAGGAAGGCTGTGAGGGACACACGTGTATTCAGGGCATTCTTTGATGACACTGATCATTATTTAATTTGCAGTGAAATTGGGATTGTGAGGCCGAAAGTGCAGGAGGTCAGGTCCATATGTAGGAGGATAAGAGTGGAGATACCTCAGGATAGGAAAATCAGGCACAAGTACATAACAGCGATCTCAGAAAGGTACCAGTTAGTTGAATGTAGTCAATTACAGTCATTGGAAAAGGAATGGACAAGGTACAGGGACGCAGTACTAGAAGTGGCTAAAGAATGTATTGAAACAGTAGTGTGTAAAAGTAGGATGAAGCAAACAGCTTGGTGGAATGACACAGTCAAGGCAGCCTGTAAAAGGAAAAAGAAGGCGTATCAAAAATGGCTACATACTAGAACTCAGGTAGACAGAGAAAGTTATGTTGAAGAAAGAAACAAAGCCAAACAGATAATTGCAGCATCCAAGAAGAAATCTTGGGAAGACTTTGGAAACAGGATGTAGACTATGGGTCAAGCTGCTGGAAAACCATTCTGGAGTGTAATTAGCAGTCTTCGAAAGGGAGGTAAGAAGGAAATGTCAAGTATTTTGGACAGGTCAGGAAAACTGCTGGTGAATCCTGTGGATGCCTTGGGCAGATGGAGGGAATATTTTGAAGAGTTGCTCAATGTAGGTGAAAATATGATCAGTAATGTTTCAGATTTCGAGGTAGAATGGGATAGGAATGATGATGGAAATATGATCACATTTGAGGAAGTGGAGAAAATGGTCAATAGATTGCAGTGCAATAAAGCAGCTGGGGTGGATGAAATTAAGTCGGAACTCATCAAATACAGTGGAATGTCAGGTCTTACATGGCTACACAGGATAATTGAATTGGCCTGGGAGTCAGGACAATTTCCATCAGACTGGACAAAAGCAGTAATCACACCAATCTTTAAACATGGAAACAGAAAAGATTGTAACAACTACAGAGGAATGTCTCTAATCAGCGCTGTGAGTAAAATCTTCTCAGGTATTGTTGAAAGGAAAGTGCGAGTATTAGTTGAGGACCAATTGGATGAAAATCAGTGTGGGTTTAGGCGTCTTAGAGATTGTCAGGACCAGATCTTTAGCTTACGGCAAATAATGGAGAAGTGTTATGAGTGGAACAGGGAATTGTATCTATGCTTTATAGATCTAGAAAAGGCATATGACCGGGTTCCTAGAAGGAAGTTATTGTCTGTTCTACGAGATTATGGAATAGGAGGCAAACTTTTGCAAGCAATTAAAGGTCTTTACATGGATAGTCAGGCAGCAGTTAGAGTTGACGGTAAATTGAGTTCATGGTTCAGAGTAGTTTCAGGGGTAAGACAAGGCTGCAACCTGTCTCCACTGTTGTTCATATTATTTATGGATCATATGTTGAAAACAATAGACTGTCTGGGTGAGATTAAGATATTTGAACACAAAATAAGCAGTCTTGCATATGCGGATGACTTAGTTCTGATGGCAGATTCGATTGAAAGTTTGCAAAGTAATATTTCAGAGCTATATCAGAAAAGTAAGGACTATGGTATGAAGATTAGCATCTCCAAAACGAAAGTAATGTCAGTGGGAAAGAAATATAAACGGATTAAGTGCCAAATAGGAGGAACAAAGTTAGAACAGGTGGACGGTTTCAAGTACTTAGGATGCATATTCTCACAGGATGGCAACATAGTGTAAGAACTGGAAGCGAGGTGTAGCAAAGCTAATGCAGTGAGCGCTCAGCTACGATCTACTCTCTTCTGCAAGAAGGAAGTCAGTACCAAGACTAAGTTATCTGTGCACCGTTCAATCTTTCGACCAACTTTGTTGTATGGGAGCGAAAGCTGGGTGGATTCAGGTTACCTTATCAACAAGGTTGAGGTTACGGATATGAAAGTAGCTAGGATGATTGCAGGTACTAGTAGATGGGAACAATGGCAGGAGGGTGTCCACAATGAGGAAATCAAAAAAAACTGGGAATGAACTCTATAGATGTAGCAGTCAGGGCGAACAGGCTTAGATGGTGGGGTCATGTTACACGCATGGGAGAAGCAAGGTTGCCCAAGAGACTCATGGGTTCAGCAGTAGAGGGTAGGAGGAGTCGGGGCAGACCAAGGAGAAGGTACCTGGATTCGGTTAAGAATGATTTTGAAGTAATAGGTTTAACATCAGAAGAGGCACCAATGTTAGCACTGAATAGGGGATCATGGAGGAATTTTATAAGGGTGGCTATGCTCCAGACTGAACGCTGAAAGGCATAATCAGTCTTAAATGATGATGATGATGATGATGATGACTGGAACAGGTGTCGGACAGCGAGTCACAAATCCCGTCCCTAGCGAAACGTAGTAGAGGATAATGGATGTCCAAGGGGCGGGTACTAAGCATGATTACATACATGGAAGATCATCCGCAGCATGGTAAGAGAACAATTATGAACAGATTTCGAATACGTTCGCAGCAATACGACTATGAAGTGCATGAGAAGAGCTGCAGTTATTCAAGGGAGGACACGGTGCAGTTGTTACAAGAACTGGTGTTTGCGCGTTTCTAGGGTGCTATTTACAGGATGTGCGTGATACTGACCTACTACGTTATGCACAACAAATTGCGCGCGACATAGGTTACAGTGATTTCATGGGAAGGAAGGGATGGTTGCATAAATTCCAACAGTGCTACAGAATGAGAGAGACGTTAGATAACGAAATTTCAAACAAAGCGTCAACTTGGCGATGCATAGCAAACTGCGGAATCGGCTAAAAAGGTGAGATAAACATCCTTATCCCATCGTTCAGTAAGGATCTGCTTTCAGCTCCGACTATTCGGAATTTGAAGACGAAATGCATGTGAAAGGAACTCTGGAAGTTGGAGGTACAAAAGAATTTTATTGAAATCAACTAACATATAAGCCTTAACGCATTTGTATTCAATATTACCAAATTTGAATGTAGATAGTAAACTCCCTGAAAAGTTATTTATCGTCCTGCGAGAAGATGAAGATGCTATGCCCCCGACTATTTTTTTTTTTCGTTTGTGTTTTTCAAGAGCAGAAGGGAATATTTACGTTACAGCAAGCAAGAGTGCGAATATGGGCGTAAGAGAACTACAACTATGATGTGAGCACTGCTTTTGGCGAATAGCTTTTGCTTAATTCCTGGTCCGAAAAACTGCACTCTTTTAGACCAACCTATCCCTCCTGAAAAGTGTGTGGTATTAGAGATCATACCAACTTAACCACTGGACACACTCAGCTTCAGAATGTTTGTTCTTTCCGTGTCTATAAAACATATTATCACATTAGCTGCAGCTACGCCGTAATGTATAGGCATTTCACAACAATCTCCACGGCTGACTGTTTCGCATTCGGTTGCATGCCGTCGAATTTCGTCAGTTCTCATCACCCCATTTCAGTAGTATGATTGTAGATGCGTTCTTTAAGGATCGAGACCTAGCTGAACGTCCTGCGCGGTTTGTAGCTCCCAAGGAGTTCGCCTTCGATCTTGATGCTTCGAACCTTGTGATCACTGTGGCACCCCATTTTTCATTCTGTGTTCATGATGCAAGTTAATTGTTTGTTTTGAAGATTTCTTGAATGTCGACGATGTTCATTTTGTGAAGTGTAGACTAATCTCTGTACCTCCGGACCCTCACTTTCTGTCGCCCTTCTGATGCACATGGTGAGTCATTAGCAGCTAATACTTTTCCTGTCGCAGTGTTTATCACTATATTTTGAAATGAGCCTAACTAAAGATTGAATTTGCGACCTCGCACTCGAGGGGTTCCTTGTAAGAAGATCCTTTTGTTGGATATACAAATGGCCCATAGCACAAGGGTTGTCCGAAAAACTTAATCCTACCTTTTTGTCATCCATAGAAACCGATGTATGAGCGCCAGAAAATCCCATTTTTGCTGTCGCATGCATACCGCTAAGAATAATAACAACAAGAAGAACAAGACAGATGTTGACTCGATCCCGAGTCACTTCGATGCTGGCAACATTTATTTAAACTAATATTGTAGCACTGCAGGGGATTGATTCGGGTGCTACAAAAAATACGAGGGCTATTCGGAAAATGAACAACGCTCGGTCGCGAAATGGAAACCACTTTGAAAATCCGACGTCGCTTTTCACAGACGTTTTGGGCAGTGTCTTTAGTATGCCCGTCGATCGCATCAAGAGGCTCTTTTCCGTTGTGAGCGCACTGTGAGCGAGTAAACGTGCCTAGAACAACAATGTTTTCCGCCAAGAAGGAGGGTCTGCTGAGAGCCTTCGCCTTAATGAATGCAGCCCACCTAACAAAACTGCCACGCACTTCCTTTTTCATGGCAATTCTCAACCGCACTCTGCAGGGGCAGTGAAGAGGCTCCTGCAGCGTTTTCGATGGGAATGTTCGATATCCACAACACAGCCCTAATTGGCTCGTCCTGAGTATCATCTCTGTTTACATGAAACGCTGGATACGAAGACAACACTTGGGCGCAGGCTACTCGCTATATACCAGCGTAGAGAAAGCACAGGCGGCTGCCTTGTATGACGATGGTGTTGGAAATTTGGTATAACGCTCCGAGAAATGTCTAAATCGGAGCGGTGACTATGTAGAGAAGTACCTGGAAGGTGTAGCTAAACGTGCAAAGAAAACAGTTTTGATTTTCTCTGTGGTTTCCATTTCGCGACCGATCGTTCCTTACTTTCCGAACAACCCCCGTATTTTTCAGCGAGGTACATCGCTAAAAATGTGTGGATTCTGCCGCGACTGCGACTTTGCACGATGGAAGCTTCGAGAAAGGTCGGCAGGAACGTTTCATTCATCATTTTTTGTCCATCACCTGTCCTATACATTGAGTTTAGATTCATTCGTGTCATTCTACGAGGGGGTACCCAAAAAAAATCGGAATTTTTTTAAAAGTTTTATATTTTCAGACTGTTTACAAAACAACCTTATCCTCTTCAAAATACTCTCAATTAGAACTAATACATTCGTCCCACCGGTGCATCCACTGTTCTAAATATTTTTTGTTGTCATCTTTCGAAAAGGCTGACAGCTTCTCCCTTGTTTTTTTGTTGACTTCTTAAATGTTGCGAAATCGGTGTCCATTCACGCCCCTTTTCGTCCGCGGAAATAAGGAAAAGTCGCACGGAACCAGGTCAGGCGAGTAAGGTGCGTAGGTAAAGTGTATGGGGAAGTGGAACCATGCCATTTTTAGCCAAAAATTCTCTAACACATATGTACGTGTGGGTGCGTGTGTGTTTGTGAAGGTGCGTTGTCGTGGTGGAAGAACCAGTCTGCCACAAATCTGGCCGTTTGTGACGTATACTGTTGCGCTATTTTCTTAAAACTTGCAGATAAAAGGTTCGATTGACGGTCTGACCTGGGGGAACACACTCTGAAGGAACTACGTCCTTGGCATGAAAAAAGCAAATCACCATTGTTTTGATGTTTGACTTCACGAAATTTTTTTGGACGAGGGCGAAGTCTTCTACTGGCTTGACTGTTGCTTTGTTTCTGGGCCGTAACAAAATGGTTCAAATGGCTCTGAGCACTATTAGACTTAACTTCTGAGGTCATCAGTCCCCTAGAACTTAGAACTATTTAAACTTAACCAACCTAAGGACATCACACACATCCATGCCCGAGGCAAGATTCGCGGTTCCAGACTGAAGCGCCTAGAACCACTCGGCCACAGCGGCCGGCTGGGCCGCAACCACGGCACCATGATGACAGAAAATCTGGATCAGTTTCAAGCTGCTGTTTCGTATTGCTTGTCAGTCAGAATTCGAGGAAGGAACTTTTGGTAGCAACCCTTTCCATTCCCAAACCTTCCGTTAAAATTCGCTGAACCGAGCTCCAAGATAACCCACTGATCTCTGACAGCTGATCGATTGACTATCGACGGTATCTGAGCACAAGCTCTGGATTTTTTTCAATATTTTCGTCGATTGGAGCAGATGATGGGCGTCAAGATTGATGTTTGTCATCAATCGACATGTAATTTTTAAATCTAGCAACTCGTACACTCAGATTTCCCATTGCATCATCTCGGTAAGCTGTTTTCAACATTAAAACAGTTTCAGCAGCACTTTAACCGAGAAGAGAATAAAACTTGTTCATTTAAACTTGCCATCACAAGAAACGAAACAAGAACAAAACAGCTCTAGCAAAAACAGTCACTGCAGATGAACATAACAAGCCAGGTCGATAACACAGGTGGCACTGAACTGGCAGTAAGTAATAAGACCGCAGGCTTCCGCGGCCGGTGTCACAGTGATTAAAATTCTTCTGGGTATTATGCCGCGTCATTGCAAAAAACTAACAACAATAATAAACTAAAACCGACGTTTCGGCCGAATTGCAACGGCCTTCCTCACGGCACAACTGGTTTTGCATGGGGATAGGTGCTTCTATTTATTGCAGACTATCGATGTATGACGCCACTGTTGTAAAACTTTTAATTGGCCCTCTAATATGAATGGCTAGTCATGACGTAAGCGAAGATGGACGTAAAGAGGCTATTCGTGGCTGTCAATGACGTCAACGATTGGTAGCTGTCCGCCAATCAGCGTTCGGCTTCTGGTCAGCAAGTGTTCCTCCTGGTGTGCGCGGAAGTGGACTGGCAGTTGCACTGCAGCTGTTTGTGCAGATACGTCCGTGTCTCGTGTAGCTTCTGCCCCGCGACCGCTAGCGGCCCGTTGGAGTGGCTGCCGGCCATCCGCGCACACCAGGGGGAAAATTTGCCGACCAGAAGCCGAACGCTGATTGGCGGACAGCTACCAATCGTCGACGACATGGACATCCACGAATAGCCTCTTTCCTTCCATCTTCCCTTACGTCATGACCAGCCAATCATATTAGAGGGTCAATTAAAAGTTTTACAACAGTGGCGTCAGACAGCGACAGTCTGTAATAAATAGAAGCACCTATCCCTATGCAAAACCAGTTGTGCCCTGAGGAAGGCCGTTGCAATTCGGCCGAATCGTCGGTTTTAGTTTATTATTGTTGTTATTTTTTTGCAATGACGCGGCATAATACCCAGAAAAATTTTAATCACTGTGGCATTGAGCTGCGCTACACACGCTTACCGGCTGAAATGCGTACTACGCAAGCGCCGTCCACAGTAGTGTTATTTTTTTCTATGATTCGAAATTTCCACAAATGTTAGCATAGATGCTACGATAATGGTAATAGGGACGATTGAGGTATGGATTCTGGAGGAATGACGATTGCGGCGGTGGAAGCGGTAAATGCCGGCGAGGAGGGCACGTGGACAGACTGTATAAATCTGGAAAGGCCGCGGGGCACGAGTGTAATTCGTACGCGGCTGCTGCGGGCACGCGAGGCAGCGGCGACCCCGCGGGGAGCGGACGGCATTACACGGCTCCCGCCGCCTCGGGGTAATTGGACGCGCCGGGAGTCGCACGCGAGACGCGCCGCTGCGGCTGCGGCTGCGGCAGAGGCTGCGCCTGCGGCGGGAGAGCTCCCTTCGAGAGCCCGGCTCTGGGGCGGAACGCGGCGTCACCAGGTGTCCGATAACGGCGTGGAGCGTGCTGTCGGGCGTGCGTGATACACGCGTTTCCATCTAAAGGACTGCGGGAATTTATGTTACATCGCGTCGTGTAATAAATAAAAAACGTGTCTATTCTACTACGTGTCTGGGTAACGACTGCAACAGTACGGGAACAGTCTAGTACGTCGTACTCACCTCTTAAAACGAACCCTATCGCGCACCTACAGGGTGTGTCGCAATTACTAGCTAAAAGTGAGATGGCTGAATGCATACCACAACTAATGATCCGGGCCGGCTTCGCACGGATAGCTGATTTATCTACGGCCAGGCGAGTTGACTGGCGCAGCGTATTTTGTTTGCAGGCTGCGAATAAATCTATTCAGAGAACAACGTCAAGGAACCGAATATTACTTACGCGATGTACCAGCTTACGACAGAAAAGTTGTCAGGCCACATGAATGTTACCTCTTCCAGATACATGGGGATAGGCAAAATAGTGCGAACACCTGCTTTAGTTGGGAATGGTTAATTAATAAGAAGTTGGACCCCCATTTGCCCGTAATGCAGCTGCAATTCTGCTTCGAATACTGTCATATAATGGTTGTATAGTCTCCTCTAGAATGTTATGCTACTCTTTGATCACAACCTCTTCTAACTCCTGCAGTGGCGAGGAAGACGGAAATCTGCTCCGGAGTCTGTGTTCCAATACCACCGAGAAGGATTCGATAAAGTCCGGGGACTGTGCTGGCCAGTGAATACGCTGCAGTTCACTTTCATGCTCCTCATACCACGGTTGTACTGTCCTGGCTGTGTGAATTTGTGCATTATCGTCCTGAAATATGGCATCATTGTTGAGGAACAACATTTGAATCATGGGGTGCACCTGATCACCTAAAATCTTCACATAATCGTTGGCTCTAACACAGCCTTTGAGAGTAATGATGGGACCAGCAGAACATCATGACATAGCTGCCCACACCATCACACTTCCACCTCCATGCTTAACCACTGCAATCAAGCAATCAAGATTGCAGGCTTCTTTTGGCGTTCTCCAGACGTAAACCCGGCTCGGTATTGGAAATAACAAAATGTTGACTCTTCGTACCATATAATGAGTTTCCACTGATCAGCCGTCCAGGATTTATGACACCATGTTTTACGCTTCTTTGCGTTGGTTGTCGTCACTAATGGTTTCGGTATAGGGACTCGTCCATGAATATTCGCTTTATGGAGTTCTCGGCGGACAGTGTCGATAGATACGGGGTCTCGAAGCTCCAGCCTCTTCAGCTGATGTAGTTTTGTGTTGTTGTGACGCAATTCGTGTTACTGCACGACGATCTCTGTCATTTAGTTTTAATTTCTGCCCACTATTAAGTTTATACGATGATGTCTTTCCATGTTTTGTGTAATCTGTCATGACTGTTGGAACAGTTGCTCTTGAAACATTCAATAAGTTGGCTGTCTCGGTTACTGATGCTCCGTCTAATTGGGCCCGCACAATCTGCCCTCTTCGCAACTCTGTTAGGTCTTTCATTGCACGCCGACCTCGGCCTCTGAACGCAAATGCGAAGTGTGCACTACTCGTAAACAACCTGCACTGATGCCTAGTCCGTACTGAACACCCACAGTCCGGCGCGACACGTATCTTACCTGCGTTGTTGACCGTCAAACGCAAGCATCCCATTACTACCACTGTCCACATTATTTTGCCTAGCCCCGGTAGAATTAGCGTTAAGAGTGACATATTCTGGCAATGATTGCACCATATCCTGATGTAATTAATATATTTACAAGCAATCATAGATGTCTGTGTGTGTGTGTGTGTGTGTGTGTGTGTGTGTGATTCAATACTATCGCAGAATGACTGAGGTGACATAAACAAAAACAAAAAAAAGGAAAACATGTATGATGTGAACATGTAGGGTGGCCACCCCTCCCGATATATCTGGACCGTCTTCATTATGGACGTTCTTATCCAGGCATCCCAACAAGATCCAATTTCGTTCCGAGCTTGGCTCAAGTTCTGAAGTAACACCATCTGTTAGCGCAACGTGTAAAAGCAGCTTTAGTTAGTTTTATTTATGTCAACAAGTTTATGTTGACAAGATCGTCTCACAGATGGCGTTGTAAGCTGCGTATCCTGTATCGAAGACGCAAGCACCTTCTAGATCTACTGCCATCATTCGAGAAAATAACAGGCTTCTCCAGCAGGACGGAGCTGGAACTATTTAAGCAGCTCCATGCGGAAAAATTGGGCAGTTTCCATTTGAATAGCGATGTGATACGACGATTCTTTCTAAACGTAATACGAACAACGAGTGCAAAGTTAGTCACGTTTGAAGTGTTTACTGCGGATATGTAGGGCGTGAAGTGTATAGTGACTTGTACTTTGGTGACAAGTGCTATTGTCGACTGTTTACCATGTAATAACCTTATCCTATTATAACTTACGAAAATGCCTAAGGATGGACAGAGAAAGTGTCACTTTTCCGGTGATCACACAAAAGTGTGGTATTGTGTCAAGAAAGGTCGTATCAGGAAGCGTTGTGTGAGATTTGTAGCTGTATCATCTCAGTAACCGACGGAGGTAAGGAAAATGTGAGGCATCACATTTCTACGAAGGATCATACAAAGATATTCGCGGTAGCATCGACATCAAAGCCCGTTTCTACATTCACTGTAAAAGAAGATTCCCCGGAAGAATTGCTCGTCGCTGCTGCCATCTAACAACAGCTTATAAAGTTGTAAAGCGTCATCAGTCCTTCAGTTCCGTTGACTGTACCGTAAAACTGAATGTCGCAAAGTATCCTGCCTCCAAAGTCGCCACAAAGCCGTCTACAGCCAGGACCTAAGCTACTGCTATTGTTAAAAATACTCCCGCACCAAATTCCATGTCCGAATGCATAATAAAATTGCAGTAAGTTCCGTTTTACGCCACAGACACCGACGCATCGAACCACAATGCTGAAAATATGTTTCCTTTAAGTTATTCTAAACTTTACTGAAACTAACGGAATTCAACAGAAGTCGCTAAAGTTCGATCCGCTGAATAACGAAACATCGGAGACTGTTGCAAAGTTTTGTCTAGACATTTAAGACAACTGCCAGTTCCATTAGACAAGTTAATCGCTTTTGTGGAGACAATACCAATGCCAATTTCGGAGGGCTTCATCGACGCGGCCAGGGGTATGTGTTTCACAAAATTAAAGAATAACTAGGAAATAATGTAGAGTGACTTGGGTGCTGCTCATATTCACCACAATGCTATATCAAGCGCTGCTGGAGTCGTAACTGTCGACATTGAAATAATCGTCATGAAAAGATTTAATTATTTTTCAATATACGCGGTAAGGACAGAGAAGTTGAAGAGTTCTGCTTGTTCGTTGATGTCAATCACCAAATTTTTCTATCTCAATCAAAAACAGGATGGCTGTCGTTACTGCTCGCAGCTGAGAGAATTCTTTAGCTTTGGGCCCCATTACAACAATGTTATGACGCCGAAGACACGCCACCTGAAATAGTTTCAGATTTTTTTAGTAGTACAAGCAGTGACATTTACTTCACGTGTGAGCAGTCAAACTTCGTTCTGTTTGGAAAATATATAAACAGCCACTTCTATTGGAACGCAAACCAAGTCGAATTCGAACAAATTAAAGAATCCTAACCAAAAAATGATTAATTTGATTTCGAAATTTGAAGAAGAGACAATGGCTTTCTATACCATTATTACTTAGAGAAACGGGCAGTTTCTTTTAATAAAAGCCGCGCGGGGTAGCCGCGATGTCTCGGGCGCCTTGTCATGGTACATGCGGCTTCCCCCGTCCCTCGAGCATGGGCGTGTGTGGTGTCCATAGCGTAAGTTAGTTTAAGTAGTGTATACGCTTAGGGAATGATGACCTTAGCAGTTTGGTCCTATAAGACATTACCACCAATTTCCAAATTTCAATTAATATGTAGTATTTGATTGGATGACGCTATCAGAAACCACAGACTGGGTCATGATGAAAACATTATTATATAACTGATTAAAAATGGTGTCAAGATTTCAGGAGACGATACACCAATCAGCCAGAATATTACAAACATCGGCCTCTTTTTCTTTCTGTCATCAGTCTTCCGACTGGTTTAATGCAGCCCGCCACCTCTTCATCTCAGAGTAGTACTTGCAGCCTTGCTATTTGCTGGATGTATTCCACTCTGTCTTCCTCTACAGTTTTTGCCTTCTACTGCTCCCTCTGGTACCATGGAAGTCATTCCCTGATGTCTTAAAAGATGTCCTCTCATCCTGTCCCTTCTCCTTGTCAGTGTTTTCCACATATTCCTTTCCTCTCCGATTCTGCGTAGAACCTCCTCATTCCTTACCTTATCAGTCCACCTAATTTTCGACAGTCGTCTGTAGCACCGCCTCTCAAATGCTTCGATTATCTTCTGTTTCGGTTTTCCCACAGTCCATGTTTCACTACCATACAATGCTGTACTCCAAACGTATATTCTCAGAAATCTTTTCTCCACATTAAGGCCTAGGTTTGATACTAGTAGACTTCTCTTGGCTAGAAATGCCCTTTTTGCCAGTGCTAGTCTGCTTTTGACGTCCTCCTTACTCCGTCCGTCATTGGTTATTTTACTGCCTAGGTAGCAGAATTCCTTAACTTCCTCCACTTCGTGACCCTCAATCCTGTTCTCATTTCCGCTACTTCTCATTACTTTCATTTTTCTTCGATTTACTCTCAGTCCATTTCTACACTCAGTAGATTGTTCATTCCATTCAGAAGATCATGTAATTCTTCTTCACTTTCACTCAGGGTAGCAATGTCATGACCAAATCGTATCAATGATGTCCTTCCGCCTTGAATTTTAATTCCACTTCTAAACCTTTCTTTCATTTCCATTATTAATTCTTCGATGTACATTTTGAATAGTAGAGGCGAAAGACTACATCCCTGTCTTACACTCTTTTGTAATTCGAGCACTTCGTTCTTGGTCGACCACTCTTATTAGTCCCTCTTGGCTCTTGTACATACTGTATGTTACCAGCTCTCACTATGGCTTACCCCTATTTTTCTCAGAATTTCGAAAATATTGCACCGTTTTACTTTGGCGAACGCTTTTTCCACTTGACAAAGCCTGTGAACGTCTATTGATTTTTCTTTAGTCTTACTTCCATTGTCAACTGCAACGCCAGAATTGCCTCTCTCGTGCCTTCATCTTTTGTGAAGCCAAACTGATCGTCATCAATATACTATCGATATAAAGCTGTCCAGGCGACAGCAGCGTCACCTACGGAGAAATGACTGCTTGTCAGACACATGCGCGGTGCATGTATCATCAGTCAGCGAACTGCCCGAATGGGGAAGGCGGGCGATCTATCTGAGTTTGACCGAGAGCAGATTGTGATGGTCCAGAGGCTTGGCACGAGCATATCGGAAACTGCACTACTTATTGGGTTTTCGGGAAGTGCTATGGTAAGTGTCCTCAACACGTGGTGAAACCAAGATGCACCCGCGCCCAGACGTCGGGCGGCCACCAGTCATTACAGACGGACGTCGAAGGCTAGGCAGACTGCTAAAATAGGACAGGCGGCGAACTGTGGCGGAACTAAAATCAGACTTCAGCTCTGGGTAGAGTATAAGTGTGTCCGAATACACTGTACATCGTACGCTCCTAAACATGGGCCTCCGCAGCCGACGACCCAACCATGTGCCAATGTTAAGACCACGACATCAGCGACTACAACTGAAATAGGCATGCGACCATCGGCACTGAACGTTGACGCAGTGGCAGAACGTTGTATGATCTGACGAATTCCGGTAACTACTTCACCATACCGTCTGGAAGATGCGAATCCGTCGTCTTCCAGGGGGACAGCTCCTGGACGTCTGTACTGCAGGAGAGAGATAAGCTGGCGGCGGCTCCATTATGCACTGAGGAACATTCACGTGGGTATCCATGGGTCCTGTGGAGCTCGTGCAAAGCACCATGACGGTCAAGGAGGATCGTACACTGGTTGCAGACCACGTACACTCCTTCATGACGATCATGTTTACCCATGACAGTGGCATTTTTAACAAGATAATGCGCCATGTCACAAGGCCGGGAGCGTGATGAAGTGGTTCGAGGAACACCCTGACGTACTGCCCCCCCCCCTCCCCCCCCACCCCACTCACCAGATCTGAACCCGATAGAACACATCTGGGATTTGACTGAAAGTGACGTCAGGACTCATCGCTTCTCTCCCCGGAATTTACTGAAATTAGGTCACTTGTGTGTGCAGATGTGGTGCCAACTCCCTCCAGTGACCTACCAACACCTCACTGCTTCAAAGCCACTACGCGTCGCTGTTATCCGTGCCAAAGGCGGACACACCTCTATTAGATAGGAGATCATAATGTTCTGGCTGATCAGTGTATGCATCTGAAGAGCATTTTAGAAACTAAGTGTGATTCGGAGGAATGGAAGTCTTAACACTCCGTGGAAGAAAGGTGTATTTACTTTCTTAAGGAAACCGAAAATCTTGAACGCAAATGCCAACTGCTAAAATTATGCCAGTTTCTTTTCCGTTCCCGCACACAACGCCACTGCGTGAAGAGTATTTTCGCTTATGTCCGTCCAGTGGATAGATGAAAGATGTCGACCGCTGCCAACGACTGTGGAATCAATCTTACAGTGCCAGTTTAGCTAAAAGCAGACTTCCATGGAATTTTATAATTACGTAAAAGGGGAAAAGGACTTGACGAAAAAGGTGAGCCGGCCGGTGTGGCCGTGCGGTTCTAGACACGTCAGTCTGGTTTGAATCCTGCCTCGGGCATGGATGTGTGTGATGTCCTTAGGTTAGTTAGGTTTAAGTAGTTCTAAGTTCTAGGGGACTGATGACCACAGATGTTCAGTCCCATAGTGCTCAGAGCCATTTGAACCATTTGAAAAAGGTGAAATCTTCCGAAAAATATGGTGGCCCAACTACTTTCGCCACAACAAGTTCCACGTAATGTTCTAAATAAAAAGGAAGTATATTAAATAATTTTTTTACTTCATTTCGACATCCGCAACTCAGGGTGTTCCGAGGAAGATTCAGCTAGATGTGGCAACCCTATGTATAGATCGTGAGCTTCATGCACACTGCGATGCATTGTTAAGACTCATTGCCGCAATTCTTTGTCGTGGACTCTAATTGTCAGACTTTAACACCGTGCCACGCAAAGAATTGTGTTCACATCTAAGTTTGACTCAAGGAATGCCGGGACTTAAAAGTTTTGTCATCTCCTGCTCCTGCTCTGCTGCACTCCTGCGGTATGTAAACGAAGCAAAGTTGCTGAATCAGTTTTTCGGAAAGAGTTTTTCCAGAAGCATGGAAAATAAAACTCCACACATTTTGGTTACGCACGCTCTGTCGCTATGCAATTGTCCTCAAACGATTACGGGGAAACTATTGGTTAAACAATACAGTATTTGATTATTTCTAATTCTCTCACTTGACGTGATGAGGCAGTAATCTTTACGTTATTGGTCATATTTACTGGAAGACTTCCAAGATGAGTGACTCTGAGCCAATTTTTTGAAGAATTTGCAGTGCATTAAGAGTGCGAACTGCAAATTCCACTGTGAGGGAAGCATAAATGGTCGTCTGAAACGTCGACATATTTCGAAATAAGTTCCTCAAATCTTCCATAAGAAAATCTTGTGTATTCATCCGCAAAAAATTTCTGAATTCCATTGAAGAACATCGCGCCCCTGTCATTACTATCTTTAAAAGGTCTAACTCTGTTACTCGGCAGTGGAGATTGGTTTACCAGTTTTCTGTATAATTTGAAAGAGTCCAAAAAATAATGTAATCCGCCCCAACACGCAGAGAATCGTATTCGCGTCTTTGTTTGACTCAAGGAAAGCAGAAAGCTGAAGGTTTAGTCACATGCTGTGCAAGCGTGGGGAAAGAAAGGGTACAACTGTAAGTGAGTTGTAAAACTGTTTTTCACTGGAAGAGTGCCGGCTAGGTGAACATTGACTGGTGCTCTCAAAGATGGTGTGCCACGTTCCGATAGGAGTTTCGCAGGGGGCAGATGGTGGCATTCTACAGGCTTTATACTTCCACTGTAAGAAGCAACGTAAATAATGCTTTTTAAAAAGCGAGGGGATGGGAAAACACTAGGCACTCAGAGGGCGAGAGGGAGAAGAATCCGTGTGACCCAGAGGCCAGTAGTAACTGATGTTTAAATTTTGTAAGGGAAGCCTGGATTGGTTCACAAAAATTATTTTTGTAGCAGTGGTGAAGACTAGCGAGTGCATTCGAGAAACCGCTATCATTGGGAAACCACCCTCATAGTGCTAGAGACTCTGTGTTTTCCACTTCACACTAAGAGGGAAACGTGTATTAATGGTTAATCAAAGTAGATTCTTTAGGAGAAGGGGGATTCTCGACATTGTTATAAATATATCATTGGTCAGAGCTCAGAAGATCTACAGTAACTGGCTAGTGAGATTATGGCGCTGGCAGAACCAACAAGATTTTGAAAAGGGTAGCAGATAAGACACTTGGTCTTGGATCGTCAGTGAGAGAGATGTCTTCGGCTTAGAACTGCAGAACGGGAATAGGTCGTCCAAGAGCTAATCATGGATGCCAGGGCTGAACTCAGAACGCTCAACTATCACTGCAGTCATCCCTTGCTCCTGAGTCTTAGAACGGTGCTAGACATTAGCTGTGTTTGCACACATCGTGACGAGAAAACAGTGAAGTCATTTGTTTCGAGTTTGATTTTTCGTTTTCTGAATTCATTCACGCAGTCAGCTAACTGAATGTGACATGTGCTTAGGGGAGGGAACTGATGCTTATATGCACTTTTCTGTGTCTTTATTATTATTATTTTTTTTTTACTAACTCACAGACCATTGGCATTTTATGTGGACATAGCTAATTGTATCATCTCAAAAAAATGGCTCTGAGCACTATGGGACTCAACTGCTGAGGTCATTAGTCCCCTAGAACTTAGAACTAGTTAAGCCTAACTAACCTAAGGACATCACACACATCCATGCCCGAGGCAGGATTCGAACCTGCGACCGTAGCGGTCTCGCGGTTCCAGACTGCAGCGCCAGAACCGCGCGGCCACTTCGGCCGGCGCGTATCATCTCACCATCTGTCTGTGCCAAAGTTTATCGTGTATGATTATTCGTTTGATCCTATATGCACTGTACAATTACTTGTATTACCTGTTCAGTGATTGGAATCAAGTTACTGCATCTTAGTAATAAGCAAGATTTTATTGTGGCCTTAGTTTCATTCCATGGTTTGATAAACCCTTTCTCATTGTATCTATGTGAGCACTGGTAACCATATCTCACGTTTAATTTGGCCACCGCTGTTGAAATTGAGATGTTCATCAGTTTCCATTGAGTACTTTGTCTTAATATTTCACATAATTTTATGGGTAGCGGTCTGTTCACTGTATAGATGACTGGATTCAGTATCACAAGTGTATACTAAAAGCTCAACTGATGCCTCACACTAGCATTAAATTATTCCACACGCCATTGTCATTAACGTATCTATCGCTTTCGTCATTCAATGTTTCGTTAGTTCCTTTTGATGACCATTATATATCAATATTGCACTGTGTTCATGAAATTTCAGACACTTAGCTCAGCCAGTCTTTGAGAAAATTCCCTCCTAAAATATGCCAAGATTCTCGCAGTTTCTACAAAATTTCCAGAACACATCTCTTCTACAGCTACTGTCTCGCTACTAACAGACTGGTGCTGCCGTATACTGTCAACTATGAAAACGGAAAGTTCATCTTCTCTGCTACCCGTGTCAACTTTATTAACTTTACCCGACGCCGGGGGTGTCATGTTCATTGCTGCAGAATTGTGTCGCGACTGTCATGAGTGGTAAATACGTTGATACGAAACAAAAACCATACACCACAAAGTAATGGACAAAGTTTTATTCAAAAATTCCACAAGTTATACCGTGTGTTCGATCCAGTTTCCATTCACCTATGGCCAGATAAAACTAACAACACTTTCTTTATGTTGTAGAGCTCAAATCCACTTTCACAATCAGGAATATGCCTTGTGCCGTTGTGTTCCTCACTTCTCCTACTTGCGGTCACAATAGCTAACGGGGCGTTTCCGCATTTGACAGCGAACCGCACCTGTCCCATCATCTGCCACACACACTCAAAGAGAAACAGGACTGCAGATTCTTAGAAGCATTGGAGCTGACGAACTTATTCAAAATGTTGGGCTGTACGATCGTAGACATTGTTATGAATAGTACATCTGCCTGAAGTGTTAAGAAAGTTAATGAAATAAGCTGGTTAATGTACAGTACTGACCATTAAAATTGCTACACCAAGAAGAAATGCAGATGATAAACGGGTATTCATTGGACAAATAAATTATACTAGAACTGACATGTGATTACATTTTCACGTAATTTGGGTGTATAGATCCTGAGAAATCAGTACCCAGAACAACCACCTCTGGCTGTAATAATGGCCTTGATATGCCTGGGCACTGAGTCAAATAGAGCTTGGATGGCGTGTACATGTACAGCTGCCCATGCAGCTTCAATACGATACCACAGTTCATCAAGAGTAGTGACTGGCGTATTGTAAAGAGCCAGTTACTCGGCCACCATTGACCAGACGTTTTGATTTGGTGAGAGATCTGGTGAATGTGCAGGCCAGGGCAGCAGTCGAACATTTTCTGTATCCAGAAAGGCCCGTACGGGACCTGCAACATGCGGTCGCGCATTATCCTGCTGAAATGTAGAGTTTCGCAGGGATCTAATGAAGCGTAGAGTCACGGGTCGTAACACATCTGAAATGTAACGTCCACTGTTCAAAGTGCCGCCAATGCGAACAAGAGGTGACCGAGACATGTAACAAATGGCATCCCATACCATCACGCCCGGTGATACGCCAGTATGGCGATGACGAATACACGCTTCCAATGTGCGTTCACCGCGATGACGCCAAACACGGATGCGACCATCATGATGCTGTAAACAGAACCTGGATTCATCCGAAAAAATGACGTTTTGACATTCGTGCACCCAGGTTCGTCATTGAGTACACCATCGCATGCGCTCCTGTCTGTCACGCAGCGTCAAGAGTAGCCGCAGCCGTGGTCTCCGAGCTGATACTCCATGCTGCTGCAAACATCGTCGAACTGTTCGTGCAGATGGTTGTTGTCTTGCAAACGTCCCCATCTGTTGACTCAGGGATCGAGACGTGGTTGCACGATCCGTTACAGCCATGCGGATAAGATGCCTGTCATCTCGACTGCTAGTCACACGAGGCCGTTGGGATCCAGCACGGCGTTCCGTATTACCCTCCTGAACCCACCGATTCCATATTTTGCCAACAGTCATTGGATCTCGACCAACGAGAGCAGCAATGTCGCGATACGATAAACCGCAATCGCGATAGGCTACATTCCGACCTTTATCAAAGTCGGAAACGTGAAGGTACGCATTTCTCCTCCTTAGACGAGGTATCACAACAACGTTTCACCAGGCAACGCCGGTCAACTGCTGTTTGCGTATGAGAAATCGGTTGGAAACTTTCCTCATGCCAGCACGTTGTAGGTGTCGCCACCGGCACCAACCTTGTGTGAATGCTCTGAAAGGCTAATCATTTGCATATCACAGCATCTTCTTCCTATCGGTTAAATGTCGTGTCTGTAGCACGTCATCTTCGTGGTGTAGCAATTTTAATGGCCAGTAGTGTATTAGGTATATCTTGCACTGTTCATTCTACCCTTCAAAGCAATGGATTAAAGTTAGTGTAGGTTATGATTCCCCATATTGTGAGTTCTAGAGCTGGTGCTATACGGTGCTGTTTGAAAAATCCCGATAGATGACACTCTCCAGGATAACGCCGATCTCCGACGCAAAACGGAATCTGCCTTCGTAACTAGTCATAGCTTTATGCCATTAATTTCTTCAGCCGTACACCCGCAATTCTGTTACGAGTGCACCTAATAGCGTCTCTCGTGTCATCGTAACTGGCGAGCAGCTCTTTCTCCTAGTTCAACTTAGAGTAAACGGTTTCTTCTGTTTCTTGCTGAAGTTCTGATTTCAGTACTGACCTTAATTTATATGGCGTTCTCCATGCGATCGGCACTTTATGCAACGGGCGTCTCTGAAGTATCCTGTGCGTGAGTACGAGGTCAGAAAGAGTATGCTGTCAGGTTGATCAGACAAGTGCTGTGTGTTCAGTCGTTCCACAGCACTGCTGTTTGCTACCACTTGAGGATATCAGAATATCTGGTTGGTCTGGATCCTCCACGGCTGTCCTAACTATTCTTCCCCTCGTGATTAAAGGACTTATCGTTCGCTACTGTGAATAGCCTAAGATACGGGGTTTGAAGTCTGTTGCCGTTGACGAATTCAGGAGTTAGATGAGAATGAAGGTGATATTCCATCAGTTTAATGTAGATTTTGGAGAGTTTCTTGTAGGAACAGCTTTGGTTCTTGTTTCCAAAAACCTGCATAAAGATCTGAAGATCGAACGAAAAGTTAACCACACTGTCCTCGAATCGTCTAGTCGTTTTTACATATAATGACGAAACACGCTGAATTCCCACGATGTGTCCTTCACCAAACGCCGATAAAACCTTTTTCTGTAACGTTTGAACGCTCTCTACCTACTGAATAACTAATTGGATTCCAGCACGCTATGGAAAGGCGTAGGGAGCATCTCATAGCCACATTATTCTTGACCTTCATGAAAGTAGTCCTAGAAGTGAGTATTGTGTTCTTTCGTCGGCTGTTGGTAAAGATCACTCATACATGTAATTCTAACTTTCGCCCTCTCTCTCTCTGAGCGTGTTCCCCTCACTTGACCCACCTCTCTTTCTCCCTTTCTTGCTCTTTCTCTCTCTCTTTCTTTCACACACACACACACACACACACACACACACACACACACACACACACACACACACACAGGGGGGGGGGCAGAGAGAGGGAGGGAGGGAGGGAGGGAGAGAGAGAGAGAGAGAGAGAGAGAGAGAGAGAAAGTGGGGTAAAAGGACTGTAAAATGTAAATGAACGACGAAAACTTACTGTGTTTCACTTCTCGCAAATCAAAGAAGTGATGAGGCCAAGAATGTTCATTTTTTTATTTTTTACAAAAAGCCAGCAGCCTTTCAGCAAAAAAGTACATATCCTGTTTAACGTCACCATACTTTCCGTCGTCTGGTACCCACCGTGGGGCTAAAACCCAAAATCAAATATTGAAAAGCTTTGCTGTAATTTAGGCGACACTTTTAGTTCTCACAAAACAAAGACAAAAAGGATTATTACACGACCAATGGGCAGTATTTTACGTGGAGCGGGTATATGATGAGAAAATTTCTTTTCTCAGGGTGATCTTAACTCCCTACAGTTCATGCGTACACGTCATTTTCAGAATAAAAGAAGCACGCACTGAACACGAAACGACTGTACTGAAGCAGATTTTCCGATTAAAAGCGAAGGCGGGCATCCAGTTACTTTTTTAATAGGCACGAGAAAATACTTCTACAGAAATACGGGACGGTCATTCCCGAAAGGACGGAGGAGGCATTCTGGCGGATGTTGACATTACGGCGGAAGTTGGCTGAGCACTCTTGGTACCACTGACACAGGTGGGCACCCTAGCCTCTACAAGTGGCGTGAACGGCTTTGGGTGAGCCGTAGCTCCCTCTCGTCCTTCCGACAGCACGCTTAAAATACTGCACCTAATCCGCTTGGTCGATGCTAAGCACCTGTGTCGTTTATGCACAAGAGTGCACTTCCTGAGCTCCTCACGGAGCTACGTTTCTCGTATTTCTACCTTCACTCCATAGAATACAAAGATGCTTTACAGAGGCTGGAAGCTTGACTAAACAGAGGATCTCAAATGCCGGAAATGGGAAAACTTCACGGAGCCGGAAAAAGCGTCCTACTCTTTCCTGCTTCCTTCGAGCTTCACAGCTTAAGGCAGTTTCATCGACTCTGGCCTCTCCACGTCTTTAACACATCAGTTACATGAATTTTTTTAACTTCCGCCTGTCTATTGCTCAATGGGTGACGATTTTCTCTCATATGCCAACCTCTGCGTCTCAGAACATCACTACGGTTTCTCTAGTGCTTTAGTACATTTCTGTCTCTTCTTTAGCCTGCGTTTCCCAGATATTTCTTCGCTCGCCGATTTTGTGGTGTACCTCCTCAGTTCTTATGTTATCATTCCATTTAATTTTCAGCATATTGCTGCAATATCACGCCCAAAAGCTACTATCATTTTCTTCTGCGTTTGATAATAGCAAGTTTTTTATGACGAGAAGTGAATTGTTCTCCCAGTTTCTTCCGTTAGATGTTCTTCTGTTCCCAAGGTATCAAAATTTCTTCACTTCGTCCACTGTATGTCCCCCAATTGCGATAATTGTTCCTGTAAAGCTTCCTCACTTTCACACGTGCTAGAAATGTCGTCAGCGAATCTTATCAATGATATTGTTTCCTTCCATTTGCACTTTTAAGCCGGGAGATGAGTTCACACTCATAGTGCAGCGCCACAATAGTAGTAGACTTTTACCTACCTTTCGGCATTGCCCGGGATGTACCACTTGGAGGCAGTCTACTTTTGCACCCCACTGTTGCGACCAGGTACTGGCTTTAAAAACACATATCGAGAACGGTTATGAACGGAAACATAAAACAGCTGTTGCAGTTGTAGATTTAACTGCTGCATACGATACTGTGTGGAGGCATGGTCTTCTTAGCAAGATAGTTGAGATTATCCCTTGCCTGATCTTGAACAAATTACTAGGTGATATGCTCAGCAATAGAACCCTTGAAGTTCATCTAGAAGAAAAGAAGAGTCGAACCATTGTTTCAAACAACGGCTTACCACACCATTACTTTTCAATGTGTACGTAAGCGACATACCAACAACAAATGCGCGGAAGTTCTGTTACGCAGATGACATGGCCCCGACTGTGCAACATGAAAGTTTTGAACAAATGGCTCTGAGCACTATGGGACTCAACTGCTGTGGTTATCAGTCCCCTAGAACTTTGAACTACTTAAACCTAACTAACCTAAGGACATCACACACATCCGTGCCCGAGGCAGGATTCGAACCTGCGACCGTAGCAGTCGCACGGTTCCGGACTGCGCGCCTAGAACCGCGAGACCACCGCGGCCGGCAAAGTTTTGAACAGTGTGAAATTTCCCTTAACCAAGACCTCCGAGTAATGGGTAAATATTTCAGATCTTGGAGATTAATTCCTAACCCAATTAAGTCAGAAGTTACAGCGTTTCATTTAAACAACCAACAGGCTACCCGATCCATTGACATTATCTTTGCGGGTAGAAAGTTAAAGCATAACCCAAACCCAAAATATCTTGGTATTAAATTGGATAGATCGCTTACATTCAAACCACACCTAATAGATACTGCTGCTAAGATACGTACAAGAAATAATATTATTCATAAGCTCGCCAATACTAGCTGGGGAGCTGATGTACATACTCTGAAGATTTCTTCTGTAGCGCTGGTACACTCTGTTGCGGAATATTGCAGCTCTGTTTGGCTTAACAGCAGCCACACGTCTAAAGTGGATACTCAACTAAACAATACCATGAGAACCATAACTGGGACCATTAAATCCACCCAACTACCTTGGCTTCCTGTTCTCTGCAGTATAGCTCCACCACATCTTAGGTGGCAAACCGCCTTAGTTAATGAATGGCGTAAAATCTCCTCCAATACCAACCTTCCAATCCATCAGGACATTGCCCCAAATCTTTCCCGACTAAGATCTAGAAGACCACCATGGAGAACAGCTCAAAACCTTATGGCTACGTCTTACGATGCTATGGATTCATGGAAAAATGAATGGTCTCAGACTTGACTATCCAAGAACTGGAATGAAATATCACCTGGTGGAAACCTACCAGGTACAGACCTGCCAAGAAGAACTTAGGTTATACTCAATGGGCTCAGAACTGGTCATGGCAGGAGTGGCGAGATGCTCTGTAGATGGGGCATACGAGATTCACCAAAGTGCGATTGTGGACATCCAGAGCAAACGATCCAGCACATCATTCAGGAATGCCCTAAACGTGCGTTTAAAGGATCCATTCGAGAACTTTATGCAGCCTCCCCTGCAGCCGTTGAGTGGATGGAGAACCTAGACATAGAACTTTAAAGAGACTCTATAGATTCCATATATGTGATTGCTGAATGACCTTGTAGCAACAATTTCTATGTGATAATTTTATCTTATCTATGACAAGATACCTTATAGTGACAACCTGTCTATGCCCACTTTATCCTTAATTGAATATCCATAAGACGAGACACTATTTATGTGTTATAATGTATGTTGATTTTATCTTTATATGTCTGTATGTATTTAAACATGAAACCATTTGTACTTGAAAACCACATACGCTAAATAAATAAATCAATGATATCCTCTCACGCTGGATTTTTATCCCACTACAAAACAAAAGAATTATCAGGAGGCATAGCTAGAAGGATTTGGAAAATAGGCGAGCAATTTCTGTAGCCACTGTTGGCCGTTGGTTATCATAAATAAAATAAAAGTAATATTTGGAAATTTGTCGTAAGGTCTTACGGGACCAAACTGCTGAGGTCATCTGCCCCTAAGCTTACACACTACTACTTAAACTAACTTACACTAAGGACAACACACACACCCATGACCGAGGGAGGGCTCGAACCTCCGACGGGGGGAGCCGTGCGAACCGTGACAAGGCGCCCCTGACCGCTCGGCGATCCCGTGCGGCTAAAAGTAATAGTAATAGTATGAACTCGGATACACCTTTCTGTATGTCGTCCCACTAAATCACTCAAAACTAATTTAACTGCCACGTGCTTCAGAAAGTATAAATGCAGTATTGATTTCAACTGTAAAATTAAAAATTCGCCACGACAGTCCAAGTCCATGAGTAATATACGAACCATAGATGTAGTGCTTTGCCTGTGGCGTGGTTGTGCCGATCTCATTATATCAATCGAAATATCCTTCCCTTGGTTCAATATCAGAATGGCAATTAAGGTGGCATTTGTCAGATTCTTCATCATGGGAACACAATACTCTGTCCCATTTAATGACTGAGTTTCAAGTTTCTGTTTATTTCAAGAGCTACTTTTATGGACTGTCGACGACTGGCTAAGTACCTCGTTGACCTTTTTTGTTTTGTTTCTCTTAACCATTTTTCGCACGTGAAACTTCCTTGATTTTTTCTTACTTTCGCCATCTTAGCGCTGCCAGCTCTATGTGTCAATAAGCTCTTTGTTTGTCTTTCTCATCCAAAATGTATTCTTGTGTAGTGATCCAGTAACTAGGGGCACTGCCAGGTGAAACCTTCATTGGGATTGTTGATGCCCAGCTCTAAATTATATCCAAATATTTAATATGACTATAGTTGCTTACAAATATGACTCTTAGAGTAAAAACGCTAAATGAGACTAGTCGTTATTTATCTCATGTGTGTGCTTCTAACAGCGGCTATTCTCGCTTTATCAGATAAAAAATAATACAATTATAAAAGTAAATGAAGGTTACTTTTGCGCCTCGACTGAGACACTAGTTCACACATACTGGCTATAAACACAGTGCCATCAAAATGTAGTGAAACCCTAATAAAAGATGAATATTTTGCCCCTACTCTTAATACTGTGTAGCGTGGGACTGACACACATTTGTAAGAACAATGGGTTATGCGCTGTCGGTGCTTTGTTTGTCTCTCTCTCTCTCTCTCTCTCGAATGTAAACATGGTGCTCTTGCCATCGTAGCCGAGACAGCCATTATTTTTAAGGGATACAGCTTACTTTTCTCGTTTTATGTAGTATTTTATGTAGTACTTATATGACGTATAATAACTACCCAATTTATGTTCTGATATATTGTACATGAAGAGGGTGAAGATTTGTCTGATGTGATAGAAGAAGAAACAGGAGTCGATTTAGAAGAGATAGGGGAGCCAGTATTAGAATCGGATTTTAAAAGAGCTTTGGAGGACTTACGTTCAAATAAGACAGAAGGGATAGATAACATTCCATCAGAATTTCTAAAATAGTTGGGGGAAGTGGCAACAAAACGACTATTCACGTTGGTGTGTAGAATATATGAGTCTGGCGATATACCATCTGACTTTCGGAAAAGCATCATCCACACAATTCCGAAGACGGCAAGAGCTGACAAGTGCGAGAATTATCGCACAATCAGCTTAACAGCTCATGCATCGAAGCTGCTTACAAGAATAATATACAGAAGAATGGAAAAGAAAACTCAGAATGCGCTAGGTGACGATCAGTTTGGCTTTAGGAAAAGTAAAGGGACGAGAGAGGCAATTCTGACGTTACAGCTAATAATGGAAGCAAGGCTAAAGAAAAATCAAGACACTTTCATAGGATTTGTCGACCTGTAAAAAGCGTTCGACAATATAAAATGGTGCAAGCTGTTCGAGATTCTGAAAAAAGTTGTGGTAAGCTATAGGGAGAGACGGTTCATACACAATATGTACAACAACCAAGAGGGAATAATAAGAGTGGACGATCAAGAACGAAGTGCTCGTATTAAGAAGGGTGTAAGACAAGGCTGTAGCCTTTCGCCCCTACTCTTCCATCTGTACATCGAGGAAGCAATGATGGAAATAAAAGAAAGGTTCAGGAGTGCAGTTAAAATACAAGGTGAAAGGATATCAATGATACGATTCGCTGATGACATTGCTATCCTGAGTGAAAGTGAAGAAGAATTAAATGATCTGCTGAACGGAATAAACAGTCTAATGAGTACACAGTATGGTTTGAGAGTAAATCGGAGAAAGACGAAGGTAATGAGAAGTAGTAGAAATGAGAACAGCGAGAAACTTAACATCAGGATTGATGGTCACGATGTCAATGAAGTTAAGGAATTCTGCTACCTAGGCAGTAAAATAACCAATGACGGACGGAGCAAGGAAGACATCAAAAGCAGACTCGCTATGGCAAAAAAGGCATTTCTGGCCAAGAAAAGTCTACTAATATCAAATACCGGCCTTAATTTGAGGAAGAAATTTCTGAGGATGTACGTCTGGAGTACAGCATTGTATGGTAGTGAAACATGGACTGTGGGAAAACCGGAACAGAAGAGAATCGATGCATTTGAGATGTGGTGCTATAGACGAATGTTGAAAATTAGGTGGACTGATAAGGTAAGGAATGAGGAGGTTCTACGCAGAATCGGAGAGGAAAGGAATATGTGGAAAACACTGATAAGGAGAAGGGACAGGATGATAGAACATCTGCTAAGACATGAGGGAATGACTTCCATGGTACTAGAGGGAGCTGTAGAGGGCAAAAACTGTAGAGGAAGACAGAGATTGGAATACGTCAAGCAAATAATAGAGGACGTAGGTTGCAAGTGCTACTCTGAGATGAAGAGGTTAGCACAGGAAAGGAATTCGTGGCGGGCCGCATCAAACCAGTCAGTAGACTGATGACCAAAAAAAAAAAAAAAAAAAAAAGAAATATTGTACATCGAAACTGTATAAAATAGGTAACGAAATAGGTCATTTTTTAACATGGCCTTCAATTTACTCGTCACATACAGTGGTAGTTCGATGTACCCTGCTTGGCGTATAGACAGACCGACTATGGTGAACTAGTTCAATTGTGTGGGCTAGGTGACCTCGTACCATACTCCACGTAATTTGCAGTTAAATGTAAAACGTAGCAATTATTCATTTGTTGTACTATGGTTCTAGTGTATATTATACTTGGGTTTAAAGGCCCACTTACGTCCATAACACTGGCTGGATTTGTAACGTACTTCAAAATTATGGACATGTAACACTGGCGATTCCGATTCTAAGGTAAATACTTAAAGGTATAATGTGATTACCTGTCGTTTTGGCCAAGCGGTTCAAGGCGCTTCAGTCCGGAACCGCGCTGCTGCTACGGTCCCAGCTTCAAATCCTGCCTCGGGCGTGGATGTGTGTGATGTCCTTAGGTTAGTAAGGTTTAAGTAGTTCTAGGTCTATGGGGCTGATGACCTCAGATGTTAAGTCCCATAGTGCTCAGAGCCATTTGAACCATTTTTATAATGTGATTACAGTATTCCACACGTCTTTTCCTTCATAAAATTAAAAGTTGTTATTGTGTATTGTGCCCAAATATGCCAGATTAACGTTATAAACTCAATTAAACACAGTTCCGGGCAGAAATCACCGTCACTAAATGATTCGCGTGTCGCACAATCACAGCTGGCAGTTAGCATTTGATGCGAGCACTAACTCGCTTGCCGGCCGCGGTGGTCTAGTGGTTCCACAGTGTGCCTTCGGCAGTGACACAGTGCGGACCGTGTTGCCTGCCGGCCGCGCTGTGGTGCGCGCGCCTGTTTGTTTACGCCGGAGCAGCTTCGCGTGTGCGGTGTTGTGAGTCTAGAACGAGATGGCACACTCGTACAGAAAAACGACTTTGAAGTCCAGTTTTGCGAACGACTATACACGACCAAAGGCACACGAGATTGAACGTTTCTTCAGAGAAGAGGTAAAAATCGATCCACAGGAACTCATGGGAATCAATTTATCTCTCGTTTCAAGCGTCGCCTATGTCAAGCTTGTTGACGAGGCTGCTTTCGAAAGACTTCTACAACGATCACCGAACGGGTATCGTTTCTGTCATGCCGACGGGAATGTTGGTGCGGTTACAGTCGATCACGCGGGAATGGGGATCCGCACTATACGAGTCTTCGAACCTCCGTTTGAGGTCCCGTCTGAACTTGTTACCGACGCCTTTCGACCATACGGTACAGTTCTATCCCATGTGGCCGAAAAATGGACGAGTTTTACTACGTACCCCGTTTTAAATGGGGTGAGACAAATACGGATAGAACTGCGAAAGCACGTCCTCTCTTATTTGTACATAGGAGGTTGTCACGCGATTATAATTTATGATGGTTCAAATGGTTCAAATGGCTCTGAGCACTATGGGACTCAACTGCTGAGGTCATTAGTCCCCTAGAACTTAGAACTAGTTAAACCTAACTAACCTAAGGACATCACAAACATCCATGCCCCAGGCAGGATTCGAACCTGCGACCGTAGCGGTCTTGCGGTTCCAGACTGCAGCGCCTTTAACCGCACGGCCACTTCGGCCGGCTAATTTATGATGGGCAACCTCGCACTTGCTAGGGGTGCGGGAAAGAAGGTCACGTCCGCTCGGAATGCCTCCAGCGACGTTTAGTGCAAACTCCACGGGATGACGTTCAGGCGCCACAACAGACGACTGTCTTACCGTTGACCTTTGTGGAAGCCCTGAGAAGCGACGTGAGGGAGATTTCCGATGGGCACCAGCAGCTGCCCCTTATAGAGAACATGGACACCAACGGACTGGAACTCCGACCACTGGTACCACCACAGCAGACACAGGACACCACACAAGAGATGCAGCTGACGGCCGCTCCAGGCTCATCCGTGGTGGCTGCCAGTGCTTCCACCGAGAGCGTGATAGGCCAGGCCCAAGACGAGGGATACGCAACCCAAACAGCCGATGCGGAAGCAAGGCAACGGAAACAGCGTTCGCCGAAGAGAAGAAAGAAGCGTCGACTGACTTCTGCTGACGATAGCCTTAGTCCCGAGGGGACAGTGGACGACAACGACAGTATCGACCTGAGACCAGTGGATTCAACAGATACCGAGATGACGATGCAGGAACTACACAGCGACGATAACTTGAACTCTCCTTCTGGTGACCGGAAGGCGGAAGTGGAGATGACAACTGTCCAACATCAGAGCGATGACAACGTTGCCTCCCATCCTTCGACCAGTTCCGGAAATATGCTGGGGGCTGGGCGCAAGAAATGGACCAACAGGAACAGGATGAAAATTCGAACGCGACGATTGAGGATAGTCCTGGCCAGAGGCCGGGAGGGGTCGGGAAATGTTGAACAACTTAGTGTGTTGAGGAGCGCCGGGGGTGCAGATAGACGCTTAATGACACCGCTCTACAACTGATGAACACAAGCCAGGCGTGCCGCATTGCCACGATAAACATTAATGGCATACGGACACCGCTTAAAATCCAAATGCTGAAAGATATGTTACGCGCTGCGGACGTGGATATTGTACTCCTACAAGAAGTGCATTTCACATCGCCGCCAGAGTTCTACGGTTACGAGGCACATTATTCAGTGCACGATGAAAGTGGATGCGGTGTGGCGATTCTCACCAGGGAAGGAATGGGAGTGGAGGACGTCAGGTCTCTCCCTTCGGCACGTGGCATAGCGATCACTGTCGACGGCGTTCGTTTCCTCAATTTATACGCACCATCTGGCTCCACAAAACGAAGAGAAAGGGCGACTTTTTACACCGAAGAGATAGCACTGTTGTTCGCTGGACGCTATGACAACTATATAGTGGGCGGCGACTTTAATTGTGTCGTCGACAAAAAGGACCAAGTACCTCATTATGTGCCATGCATGGAACTGCGTGCGTTGATTACCGAAATGGCGCTTCTGGATACCTGGGAACTGCAGCATGGTGACAGCCCGGGTTATACGTTTGTCACGGGACACTCGGCGAGTAGACTTGATAGAGTGTATGTGACACGAGCTCTACGGACGGCGATACTGGATGCCGAAATCTGGCCAGCGGCTTTTACGGATCATATGGCGTACGTCTGTACGATTTCACTAACGCGTCAGAAGATATGGCGGAGTAAGGGTCACTGGAAAATGAATTGTGCACTTTTACGTGACACTGAATGTCACCGGTCGATAGAGGCGGCCTGGGAGACCTGCGTTCGCCGCCAACGAGCATACACCTCGGTTCTCCAGTGGTGGATTAAATGCGCAAAACCAACGTTACAGAGAACGTTGATACGATACGGGCAGGACAAATCGCAGTGGAACCGCACGACGGCTGATTTTTATTTTACAGCCCTGAGGGAGCTGATGACCCAACAACCATCGCCGGAAAGGCACACGGCCATGCGCAGGATAAAAGCCAAGTTATTACAGCTGACGATACTAAGAATGGAAGGTATAATGGTCCAGGCGCGATTGGCGGACACAGTTGCTGCCGAAACCCCCTCCATGCACCACGTGGTACGTGAACGCCAACGACGACGCAGGACATTGATCAGGGAACTAATCTCTGAAACTGGCCAGGAAGTTGTGCACCAGCGTGATATTGCGTATGTGTTTACCGACTATTTCCGCCAGTTATATGGACCTGTACATGTGAACCACGAGACACTACATGATGTCATCTCGGAAATGCCAGATAGAGGACCACCACTGGATGCAGAGACTTTCATCACAGCGATAACAGAGGACGAGCTGACAGACGCAATTGCCAGGGGGGCTCCGAACAAGTCCCCAGGACAGGACGGCTTCCCAATTGAATTTTACCGCGCCTTTGCACACCTCATGGGACGGACCTGGATTCAGATGTACAACGAACTTCTGTTACCGCAGACTGAGATACCTGCTGAATTCACGGAGGGTATCATCATCCCAATACCCAAACCACGCGGTGGCAGAAATCCAGGAGATTATAGACCACTCACTCTCTTGAACTGCGACTATAAGATTTTCGCGCGCATCCTTGGGGCTCGCCTGCGGTCTTCACTTTCTGATAGACTCCTCATAGATCAAACTTGCCTCGGCGGTAAGAGTAACGTACATTCGGCGCTCAGTGACTACCGAGATATCATCGCATTAGCAGCGGCACGCCGAGTGCGTGGGGCACTCGTCGCTATTTACTTCGATCATGCGTTCGACAGAGTGGATCATACCTTTTTGCATGCGGTGATGGGCAGATTGGGAATCCCACAGGCCTTCATCCTAGTGATCATGCGACTGTTACACGGCGTACGATCAAAGGTCTCGGTGAATGGGCGGGGCACTGACTACATTGTTATTTCAAGGTCAGTTCGTCAAGGTTGCCCCCTTTCGATATTTTTGTATGCAATGGCTTTGGAACCCTGTCTATATGGTCTCCGAAGACCGTTGGAGGGAGTGCCGTTGCCACAACTGACCTTTCATTGCCGCGCTTATGCTGACGATGTGATGCTGGTGGCACGGACAGGCGAAGAAGTACGTACGGCGTTGGCATGGATACAGCGATACGGGATGGCGGCAGGAAGCGTGCTTAATCTACAAAAATCACGCTGCATGAATGTCGGTCGAGGATTACAACCGGGGGAGGAAGGCCCGTTCATCTTAGTTAAGACCATAAAATGCCTAGGTATTACGTTCCACACGGATGTACAGCGGACAGCAGCGGATAACTACCGACGCATATTGAAGCTGATGCGGACAATGGTGCTGTTACAGAAATTAAGAGCGTTGGATATGATTCAGAGGGTGGTGACCTATGTTAACGTATACCTAGCTCCGAGACTCACTCACGTAGCGCATGTCCTGCCTTTAACGCGCACGATGGCATCACGGATACAAGCAACTTTCGAAACCTACGTGAGTATGGGACACCTTTTTAAGATCCGGTACACAACGCTTACGCTACCACCTGGAGAGGGTGGACTTGGTCTAGTGAACGTATATGAAAAGGCACGGGCGTTATTCGTCAGTGCGATTTTCCGACAGTGGCGCGGTCAATTTCGCAATATCTCGGGTGCGTTGGCCGATGTACTAGCGCCCACTTCAATGCTGCCCCCAGTCAATGTGGGCCATGTTTCACCGAAGCTGTCACATTTCAAGTCTGTTTTTTTTGGAGCTTAGCTATGTCAGAGATTCCTTCCCAACAACACGACTACCGAGGACGCGAGACATATACCAACTCTTACTGCGCCGGTGCCCCAGGAATACCCTGGAAAAGAAGTACCCAGACAAGAACTGGCGACAGATATGGCGCGTTATACGGAACGTTTACCTCCCAACGTCGGTACGCTCAACATGGTATGTGGTGATAAATAGGAAGTTCGCAACGAATCAACGGCGGCACGCGATTCATTTGGCAGACACTCCACTATGTTTAGGCTGCGCAACAGTGGACACTGATGAACATCGTTTAGCATGTAGTGGGACGGCTCCAGTGTGGCACTTGGCACAACAGATATTGGCGTTCCTGTTACGCTCCGCCCCTCACACAATTTCATCAGACACACTTTTTTTCACCCAAGAATCTTATTTCCCGGTCCAAAAAACCAATGCAGTGACATGGGTGCGGGGAATGGTGGTGGGCTACGTGTATAACGAATCGGAAAAGGACAAAATTGATTTTTGGCATTTTCTCCTGGATGGACACACGAAGCTGCAACAGCATAAGGAATATAGGCAAGACTTCGCTAATTACTTGCGACTTACATTTACCGACCCGCCGGCCAGATGGGGTTTGACGGGTGAGAGATGAGATAGGCGAAGAAGCCGAGATAGATATCGATCACACTTACGGACCCTTAGTTAATTTCGAGAAGACGGCCCAGTGTTACACCAATGTCTGGAGAACGAGTCGATAGATGGCTCTCTTGCTCTATCGAACGTCGGGTCGTGAGCAGGTGTCGCCCCCGACACGAATTTCATTTCATTGCTACAGGAGCATGTTACTTTTGTATTTGTACTATCCGCAATGTCTTCATGTCTTTCATTTGGGCATTTTCAGTTTTATTCATTTCCTTAATTAATTAATTTTCTAATTAGCCACTATTTGTCAACATATGGACTTTGTAGACACTATTTATGCGATAGTACACCAAAATGTATGTCAGCAAAGGTGGTAAGCCTGACATTGGATAAAATAAAATAAAAAATAAATAAATAAATAAAAAAAAGCGTGTTCGGTCAGAGGGCTGCGTGCTCTCTGTAATAAAAAAAACTGAATCAAAGAACCAACGACCAACTTGAACGGATGTCTTATGACGTCCGCCCAGACGAAACGCAACGAATTATATCGAACAAAAATGAAAAAAAAAAAAAAGAAAAGTGGTTAGCGTTCAAGCCCCGTAATCGCTGGGTCGCTGGCTCGAGTCCCGCTACTCAGTTTTTTTTCCTTTTTTTAAGTTTCTAACGTAGTCATTTTCTTTACTATTTATATTAAAAAAAAGATGGGTAGAGCACCTGCATTGTAAGCAGGAGATCCCGGGATCGAGTCCGGGTCGGGGCATTAAAAAAAAAAAAAGTTTGTAGAGCACTTGCCCGCGAAAGACAAAGGTCCCGAGTTCGAGTCTCGGTCCGTTAAAAAAAAAAAAAAGTGGTTCTAGGCGCGCAGTCCGGAACCGCGGGACTGCTACGGTCGCAGGTTCGAATCCTGCCTCGGGCATGGATGTGTGTGATGTCCTTAGGTTAGTTAGGTTTAAGTAGTTCTAAGTTCTAGGGGACTGATGACCACAGAAGTTACGTCCCATAGTGCTCAGAGCCATTTTTGAACTAACTCGCTTAACGGTATCTGGGCTTTCCGACCGTGAGCTTTGCGATCCGTGACGTCAGCGTGGTGTTTCCGACCACAGATATTTTACCCGTGGGTTTTCCAGCTGTCAAAGGAATCCACAACGAGGGGGAACTCTGCTGACCGTTCTGTAAAAAGAATAGCCCTTCACATTTTATTCCGGTTTAGGACTGACTGTGCACATAGTATACATGCATATTTAATTTTTTTATTTTTATTTCACCTTTTTTCTTTCTGCAATATTCCTCTAAGAAATTATTGAACTTCTTGTCTTATTTTATGAACTTTAATTCCTCATTCAGTTTTTTTGGAAGAACGCCTGAATTTTGATCATTTTTCGTAATTCCCCCGAGGCGTTATATAATCTTATAATGTCTTTCAACCTTTTGTCAGGATCTATCTATCTTCGTCTTCTCTTCTGTGGAGATAGGCCAATGGAATCTCCTTTAATTTCAGATATAGCATTCACTTATTCCTCCTTCAACTTGATTTATCTGAATGTATATGTTCGAGTGTTTTTGATTTATTGAGGAGTTCAGTTTCGTATGCCAAGCTTCAACAGCGTAAGTGTTCCTGTGCCGCTCGTTAAAAATATTCCACCTTTCAGAGGGTATATTTTTCAGTCAGTGATTGACTAGATAGCCTGCAAATTTCTTGGCGTTTTGCCCATCGGACATTTCCTCCATTGTTACCATCCACGCATCATCAACACAGTTCGGTAGGTGTGCCACTGCCGCATATATGCAGCAGAACTTTCTTGGTTTTTCTCTACTCCTGTATTCCTTTTTTAATCCTAGTCTTCGTAATGTCTTTCACTGACATTGGGAGAAGCGAAAAGTGGAACCGGAAACGGATATTTCGGGTAACACTGTTTTCGAAGCTTTAATTGGTGACATTTCAAAGTCTATCACTGCAGTTTTCGGTGACCATCCGGGCAGCTATAATCACGGACTTTACAAGGAATGTTAAGAAATATTAAGTGCTGAGGACACAGATGTGAAGCAGAAATGGAAAATATTCACAGGCGTCGTTCAGTACACCTTAGACAAGTATGTTCTCGTACAAGGTCTTAAGGGATAGGAAAGACACACCGTGATTTGACAGCTGTGGTAGAAAACTGTTACGTAAACAAAGAGAGCTTCATCTCAGACTCAAGGGGAGTCAAAACGTTGCTGACAAACTAAAGCTCAACGCTGCGAAAATGAGCGTAATGCATTATATCACTTTCAATGTAAATTTTGTCAACCGACCTGATTAAAAAATTTGTCAACCGACCTGATTAAAAAATCTAAGAGGTTTTGGCCTTTCGTAAAATTAGTAAAACGCAGGAAATCATCTATTCACTCACTCAGAGCCCATACAGACATCGAAACGGAAGGTAACAGAGAGAGGTCCGGAATACTGACTTCAGTCTTCCAAAATTGTTTCACCGCGGAAGATCGTTAATATGGTCTCTCCTATCAACCATCGTGAGAATGTTGAAATGACAAATATTCAGATAATCTGTGTCGAAACAGAAAAGCAAGTACAATCACTTAGTAGCCGAAAGGCATCAGAACCAGACGAGATACCTATAAGATTCTACAAATGATTATGCGACAGAACATGCTCCGCTTCTAGCAGCAGTTTATCGTAGATCGCTGATGCAACGCAGAGCTGCGCTTTTCGTCACGGGATCGTTTAGTCGGTGAGAGAGCGTTACAGAGATGCTCAGCAAACTCCTGTGGCAGACACTACAAGAGAGGCGTTGTGCATCACGGAGAAGTTTACTCTTGAAATTTCGACAGAGAACTTTGTGTGAAGAGACGGAAAACATATCGCATCCTCCCACACACCTCTCGCGAAGTGAAGACGACGAGAAAATTCGAGAAACTAGAGTTATTACAGAGGCATACATTTATTTATTTATTGTTTATTTCATTAACAGTACAGAGTAACCCACCGCCTTGAAATGTAAGGTGGGTCGGATGCTTCTTAATCTAACAGCAAAGACTTCTCACAGTTAACAGTCTTATTGGTACACAGTTGTTAATGCTTTTTTTAAAGAAATACTATAAAGAACATAATATATAAAGATTTCTCTGGGGTTACAGCGAATTGAATGCTTAACTATTGTTAAAAATGGTTCCGTATAATTTGTTACTACCTAGTTGATGAGAATGTAATTTATATACTGTAAATGTCAAAGAAAAATAAAATAAAGGAAAAAGAACCAAAATGTGACACAATGAGTCTGGTGAAAATAATTTGCAGTATGTAGGGGGAAGTGATATACTGTATTCGGATGTGTAATATAGCCTAAGTAGCATGTTGGTTGATAATATCCTGTTTCTACCTATTTCAGATGAGAAGCCCTCGGTAGAGCCTCGAGCTATTCTCATCTGAAATGGTTTGTGCTTATGTATGTTGACACAGATTAAATACTCTTTGTTCTTTAGCTTTACAGGAGAAATACACTTAATGTTTGTAATTTGTTAGTAGAAATAGAATGTAGTTCATTGCTACTTGAATGCATTATTCCTTAAATAACTTAACACATAACATTTTTAGTGTTGTACATACTTTATACGGAAAATACTTTTGATATATAAAATTCACTGATTGTAGCATTCAACAGAGAAGAGAATATACTTCTGTCTGCACAAATTAGAGGGGCAATACATTACTGCTTGTGTGCAGTAATCTTTAAACACTTATCAATATGTCACTGGGGAGAAGGAGCCTCGGAATAAAAGTTTTTCGAGCATTCTGCTCCCAAGCGACATTACCAGATTACTTTAGTCTTAGTATGTGGTGTCGGTGTTTGTTTGTTTTATGATTGTTGTGTTGTTTGTGACTGTGTTGTGGCATGCAGTGTCAGGCATTGTTGGTCTGGGTCCCTTGCATTTTGCCCTTCTGAGTCATGTTCACTTAGTGTTCCTTCCCCGGTTTCGGAATCTGTGGTCGTGCTTGTGTCCTCCCATATGGTTTGTTGTGCTGTTTGTGCTTGCCTATGCCTCCTTCCATATGGGTTTCGGCTTCGGCGCTTGTATTCTTCGTCAGAGTATTCGACACAATATCGGCTACGCTATTTATTGTGTTCCAGTCATTGGGATTACGTATTACTCTGGCGATGTCATTGTCGTTCTGTATAACCCTCACTTGTGCTAGCGTGTTGCATAGCAGTGTGACATGTTTTGGTGTCCCAGTTTCTCCTCAAACGCGTACTTCATCGTTAGTTAGTCCTATGCGGCTTAAGTGTTCTGGATACGGTCCATGGCCTCTCTGGCTTGGATCGACATGTTTCAGTTGTAATCTTTCATGTACGTAGGGAGAAAAAGAGTGTACTTGCGACCATTGTCGGATGCATCCCACTCTCTCTGCCATGTTTGAATCCGCCATTGTTTCATTTGGGTTTTGTGCACAATGTTAGTTCCCGTAAATTTGGTGACTTTATCGAGCCTGTCCCTCTTAAGCCAGTAAAGTGCAGCTCTATAACGTATTGTTATGTCTGTAGGACAGGTCCCCATCACAAGGTGAAGTGCCTCTACTGACATGGTGTTGAAGGCTCCGCTCATTCTCAGGAGTACACTACGCTGACCTCGTCTTGCAGTTGTCTTGTTAGCCTTTATGTTCAGTCTGTGAGCACAAGCACTTGCGGCGAAGCTTACGATGGATTCAGATATCACAATGTGGTAGGTCCTTGTCGTCTCAATAGGTAATTTGTTCTGAGTTGTGTTTAGTCTTGCTAGTTTGTCCATAATTTTGGAGGCTTTATCAGTTGTCATGATGGTTGAAAGTCTGTTATTCGTCAAGACACAGTCCTAGATAACGTGTAGCTTGCTTCCTTTGTATGCTTGTATTGTCTTATTTTAGAATTCGATTCCTCTGTAGTGTCTCTCTGAGCAGTAAATATATAGTCTTGTTGGGAGCTATTTTTAATTTATTTTCTTTGCACCAACCGTTAATTTTCTTAAGGAGTTGTGTGCCTTTTGTCTCCAGTGCTGCTCTCGAGTTGGCTGACGCCACTACGAGCAGGTCATCTGCGTAAGCAAACCACACCTTTTACCCTGTCGTCACTGTCCAGGGTGTTCAGCAGGGGCTCGATTGCGATATCCCAGAATATTGGTCTTCAGATCGAGCCCTGTGGACATCCCTCTGTAATTCTCTTGACAACCTTCCGTGTACCAGCCCTCCATTCCGCCACTCTATCTCTGCAGTAGTCGAGGAGGCTATTGTAGACGGAAGCTGACAGCTTCATTTCCCTTAACCTGGCGAAGAGGGATGGCCACCACAAGTTGTCAAAAGCCCTAGCTATGTCTGTAATTCTCTTGACAACCTTCCGTGTACCAGCCCTCCATTCCGCCACTCTACCTCTGCAGTAGTAGAGGAGGCTATTGTAGAGGGAAGCTGACAGCTTCATTTCCCTTAACCTGGCGAAGAGGGATGGCCACCACAAGTTGTCAAAAGCCCTAGCTATGTCGATTAGTATGGCGGCAATGTATTTGTCGCTGATACTATTTGTAACTGTCAGTGCTTGGTGGACAATTCTCTTGACAACCTTCCGTGTACCAGCCCTCCATTCCGCCACTCTACCTCTGCAGTAGTCGAGGAGGCTATTGTAGAGGGAAGCTGACAGCTTCATTTCCCTTAACCTGGCGAAGAGGGATGGCCACCACAAGTTGTCAAAAGCCCTAGCTATGTCTGTAATTCTCTTGACAACCTTCCGTGTACCAGCCCTCCATTCCACCACTCTACCTCTGCAGTAGTCGAGGAGGCAATTGTAGAGGGAAGCTGACAGCTTCATTTCCCTTAACCTGGCGAAGAGGGATGGCCACCACAAGTTGTCAAAAGCCCTAGCTATGTCGATTAGTATGGCAGCAATGTATTTGTCGCTGATACTATTTGTAACTGTCAGTGCTTGGTGGACAACGTCTTCTATTGATCTACCTTCCCTGAAGCCGAACTGATGGGGCGTTAGGCCGAGGAGGTGTCTGTGCGATTGTAAATGGTCACACAGGAGACTTTCCTGTACGTTGCCGAGTGTGTTTAAGAGACAGATCGGTCGTTCCGTTTTGGGACCTGTTGGCTCTTTGTCTTGTGATTTCCTGATTATTACTACATCGGCAGTTTACCAGAGGTTTGGAATTCTGCCTGTTAGTAGTGCCTCGTTAAACATGTTAGTAACAAAAGGTGTGGTTTGTGTTACTGTTTGTTTTAATGTTACTGAAGGTATTTTGTCTGGGCCGGGTGCTTTTCGGTTTCTAAGCCTTCTGATTGCCGTCGCGACTTCTTTTTGCGCGAATGGTATGATTACACTGTCACTGATATGTGGTTGCCTCATCCTCTCTCTTAGGTCAGCGTGGTGTCGCTCGTCTTGTGTGAGGTCGTCCTCTGGGAGGAGCCTGTTCAGAAGACATTCTGCTGTGTTTCTCCATCCTCTGGTCATTGTGCCGTCAGCTTGTTTTAGTGTTGACAGAGCTGACGGTGTCTTAATTCGTTCTGTTTCTATCTTGAATGGTTGTCCCCAGATGTCGTTCTGTAGCTGGGGTTTGACAAAATTGGTCCAGTAGTCTTGCCTTGCTGTCTTTAGTTGTTTCTGGTATTTCTGTTTAGCGACACGATACAGATCAAGTCTTATCTGTCTTTCAGGAGCTGTCTTTGCCTGTTGGTAGTACTTTCTTTTGTTCCGTGAATCCTTCCTCAGTCTTGCCAGTTCTGTCGACCACGGTTGTTTCTGTCCCCGCTTTTTGCTCGTGGTATAGCTGCTTCCTGTGCTCTTTGTAGGACCTCTGTCAGTACATGCGTTTTGTAATCTATACTGACTTGAACAGTGCGTAGTGACGATGCCTCAACAATATGTCAAACTTTTGCCAGTCAGCTCTTCCTATGACTAAATGCTGCAGTTCTTGGTCCATGTTATGTGTATTGATATATCTCTGCGTGGTTATGACGATTGCGTTGTGGTTGTTGTGTGTGGCTCTGTCTAATACCCTCCATTTATTGATTAGTGGAAGAGATTTTGCTTTCCCTAGAGAAAGGTCTATGTTACTAACACCGCCGGCGTCTATTCAGTATGAAGAGGTTGCACTCATTTACCACGTCAAGCGCTAGTTGCCCTCTGTCGTCAGTTCAATGTGAGTTCCACAAGGGAGATCTTGCGTTGATATTAGTTAGGATGAGCAGCCATTTTCTTTCTGAGAGTCGTGCAATGTCTTTTATTTTATCTAAGAAAGGTTGTATATCATACGAGGACTGATCGTAAATAGACGACATGAACCATACATCCTGTCCGTCTGTTATTTCTGCTGTGGCAACGTGTTCAGAGTAAAACTGGGTGATCTGTGTTACTATGAGGTTTCTATTAACTACTATCATCGCGGCTTTCGCGTTTGGTGTTCCTGCTGTTGTGAAGTAATGCGAGGGGAGCCCTGAGATCTTCCCGCCCATCAGAAAAAGGTTCCTCAAGGCAGACGATGTCTGCTTATGTTTCTTCTAAGAGCCTACCTGGTTCCATTTTTACTAGGGTACTACCCTGGCAATTTAGCAGTATTACCTTCAGAAGGGATATCTAGTGGCCGGCCGGAGTGGCCGAACGGTTCCAGGCGCTACAGTCTGGAACCGAGCGATAGCTACGGTCGCAGGTTCGAATCCTGCCTCGGGCATGGATGTGTGTGATGTCCTTAGGTTAGTTAGGTTTAATTAGTTCTAAGTTCTAGGCGACTGATGACCTCAGAAGTTAAGTCGCATAGTGATCAGAGCCATTTTTTTGATATCTAGTGAAGGAAAAACACTTCGGTGTTGTTTCTTTAATATCCAGAAACACACGTCCATGTGCTCTCACGAAGTCCTTGTATACTTTCTCTATATTTAGGACCTCTCCCCTTCGCGCACATGCCTCCCCTAAAAGCTTACATAGTTCTTTGGTGTTCGTTTTCAGATTTTCAACTCTTAGGATCATCCTGTCAGTTTGTTTTGTTGTGGGGAAGCAGATCTTATCCCCGTTTTCATGCTTAGTTTGTAATCCATAGCAAAGAGCTGTTTGAAATACATTCTTGTTTTGTAGTTCATGTAATTAACAGTATTCAGCTTGGGGTCCTTGGATATGTCCGGTTGGTGTTCTTGGCTGTTTGTTTGTTGCTTCGATTTCGAGTGATTTTGTAATGCAGCACTTCTTTTCTGCTTTATGGTTTCTGGTAGTGTGGAGTTAGATGTGTTTTTGCTGAGTATTTCTCCTGATAGTGACTTGTTGTTTTTGATCCCTACCAGGGACTTGTTCGTGAATGTTGACTGTTGTATGTCCGTTTCTGGGGTGGTTGTATCTGGTGCCGTGCCGGTGCAGGATGGTCTTTCTGCTCAGATACCTTACTGTTTTGTTTTTCGTAGTGACTTTGTGTGCTACCCCGGTAGGCAAAGCGAACTGGTGTAATATACAGTCTACATTTCGTTGTATCATTTTCTATTTGTTGCGCGGGTATCGTGTAATTGTTTTTGTTTGTGTTTGCCTGTAGTGTTGGATTTCTTGTGAACTCAGTGACATCTTCATTCTCAGGATGTTCAAGGAAGTCGTTACATTTCTCTGTAACATCTCGCAGTATTTCGCCTTCCAGTTCGTCAACTCGTAAAAGAAGATCAGCCTGGAAGATGGCCCAATCAAACATGTGAGGTTTCAGGTGCCTGGCAACTTCACATTCAATTCACCCTGCATGCACATATTGTCTGTATAGTCGGTAATGCTGAAGTACCTAAACGGTATTGTCTCCCAGAACTGAGGCATTACATTAGTATTAGTATCGGCATTTGGGGGTTATAATATCCCCATGTGTTGCCGCCAGGCAACGCCTCGCCGCCAGCCTCTCATACTAGTCGACGGCGATTTGTACCTTTGCCTGTTTGTGTTATTAGTTACGTCTGTTTCTGTGTGTGTTAGGGGGGTGGGTTTCTGACAGTTGTGGTAGCACTTTTTGTTGACGGACATTGTCCAGAAAATCGTACTCTATGCGCTCTATTTGTCTTTCGTAGAGCTGTTTATATGTAGGACAGTCTGGACCCCCTGCCTTATCGCATGTTCTGTTTCTACAGGGTTCTCCTGCCTGCATTCTGATATTAGATGTCCCGATTTTACACATCTCCCGCATACTGGTTCCTTGTCACAACGCTTCGATGGGTGACCGAAGCCCCAACAGTTAAAACGTATTGTACAGCAACAAAGTCTTTGATGTACAAAGATTCAAATTAAACAAAAACCCTTTCTTTTTGAAGCAGCATTAGTCGTACTCTTGGCGACACTTCTAGAATATTGTTTACTGTCCTTTTGCCCTTTGGTCCTGTTTTAAATTTCATTTTAACCTCACTGTCGAACTTGTCTTTAGTAATGTATTTACTCAGGTTTATTTCGTAGAGATCTTCTAAGAATTCCTGGTCTGTTAAATATGTTGAGACATGGTGCACTGCCAGCAGGGGTCTGAACTTCTTCGGTTCTTCACACGTAATGTCCTTTCTTGTATACTAGTGATTCTGTTTCAGTTATTACGGTGTTTGCAGTTGACCTGATTTATTTTATTTTTAATCTGTGCCGGCCGGAGTGGCCGAACAGTTCTAGGCGCTTCAGTCTGGAACCGCGCGACCGCTACGGTCGCAGGTTCGAATCCTGCCACGGGCATGGATGTGCATGATGTCCTTAGGTTAGTTAGGTTTAAGTAGTTCTAAGTTCTAGGGGACTGATGACCTCCGATGTTAAGTCCCATAGTGCTCAGAGCCGTTTGAACCATTTTTTTTAAAATATGTCTTGCTGGGGTTTAATTGTTTTAGTGATGGTTTCTCAAATGGTTCTAGCGTCATGGTTGGTTTCTGATTTAAAGAAAAGTGTGCTGGACTGTTTAGGTTTTGTTTGTTGAATGCGTTCCTGAACTTGGCTCTTAGGTTTTGCAATCGGACCGGCAGCCGCAACCGCTGCAAATTAGAGTGAGAGGAGTTTATTTTCTGACTTTAGTCTCTGATTTCGGATTTGAGTTCCGCTATTTCTTGTTCCAGGCGCTGAATGAGTTCCTGGGCATCTGGTGTGTTTGCAACCGCTAGTTCTTTTCTGAGTCTGGCGTTTTCAGTCCTGAGCTCTTCATTTTGTCCATAACACCTAGTGAGAATGCCCAGATTTTGTCTCTAACCTGCGATGTAATTGTGGTTGACGCCCTTTTTTGTTTTAGTTCACTCTGGAACTCAGCTAAGATCTCATCTACAGCGCTTATCATTTTAGTTTCCATTTTCTTTCTTTTTCTTCGCTGGATACCACTCGTCTTATTGCCCCGGTGCTCCTGCCCGTCGGAGTCGCGTCACTGTTTCGACGTCCTCCTAGTGATGTGTAGCTCACATTGATTCCGGGAGCACGTTCGTCATTTTCGAAAGTAGCAGCGGCTGCTGCCAGCGTGGACCGGGTTGTATGCTCCAGTGTCAGCGTGTACTCGCGGACGTGGTACTTTTTAGGCAAAAGCCGGTGGACAAGTCCCAAATGCTTCACAAAGTGAGGCAAAGAGAGCGCGCATCGTACGAAATTTGCTGTACAGGGGCCGATTCCCAAATTCTGGATCCGTTGCGCATGTACACTAGGTGAGAGATCTGGAGAATGTGCTGGCCAGGGCAGCAGTCGAACATTTTCTGTATCCAGAAAGGCCCGTACAGGACGTGCAACATGCCGTCGCGCATTACCCTGCTGAAATTCAGGGTTTCGCAGGTATCGAATGAAGGGTACAGCCTCGGGTCGTAACACATCTGAAATGTAACGTCCACTGTTCAAAGTGCCGTCAATGCGAACAAGAGGTGACCGAGACGTGTAACCAATCGCACCCCATACCATCACACTGAGTGATACGCCAGTATGGCGATGACGAATACACGCTTCCAATGTGCGTTCACCGCGATGTCGCCAAATACGGATGCGACCATCATGATGGTGTACACAGAACCTGGATTCATCCGAAAAAATGACGTTTTGCCATTCGTGCAATCAGGTTCATCGTTGAGTACACCATCCGTTGACTGAGGGATCGAGACGTGGCTGCACGATCAGTTACAGCCATGCGGAAAGATGCCTGTCATCTCGACTGCTAGTGATACGAGGCCGTTGGGATCCAGCACGGCGTTTCGTATTACCCTCCTGAACCCACAGATTCCGTATTCTGCTAACAGTCATTGGATCTCGACCATCGCGAGCAGCAATGTCGCGACACGATAAACCGCCATCGCGATAGGCTACAATCCGACCTTTATCAAAGTCGGAAACGTGATGGTACGCATTTCTCCTCCTTACACGAGGCATCACAACAACGTTTCACCAGGTAACGCCGGTCAACTGCTGTTTGTGTATGAGAAATTGGTTGTAAACTTTCCTCATGTCAGCACGTTGTAGTTGTCGCCACCGGCGCCAACCTTGCGTGAATGCTCTGAAAACGTAATTATTTGCATATCACAGCATCTCTTTGCTGTCGATTAAATTTCGCGCCTGTAGCACGTCATCTTGGTGGTGTAGCAATTTTAATGGCCAGTAGTGTAGTTCGTCTCTAAATCGAGTGCAACCAGTGCATACAGACAGCCATTCTTCCCGAGCGCGATTGGAAAAGCGAAGTCAGTTAGTGACACCAAAAGTACGCTCCGCCACACGCCGTTAGTTGGTTTTCTGAGTATGATGTAGATGTAGATCTTATTGTTCGACCCGGAAAAAAATCTTTCATATCTACTTCCACTTTTATCTGAGAGCAACGCAAGTAAAACTAGTAATACCTTCGTCTCTACATCTGTGATTCCTAGTGACAACCCGTGCGGTGTACAACGGTTTGAATTCTCTCTAACAGCGCTCAACCCGCTCCCACACATTAGTGAGTGCTTGCTGCCTCATTCTGTAACAGGCCTTAAGTCACAAGCGCGCCGCGACCTACTCCACTGGGATACTCATCGCGCCGCTATTACGGAAAGCGGATTACAGTGAGGTCGTGGGAGACGAATATGGATGAAGTGGAGCCGGTAACCCGAGCCCAGCGCTGATGGGGCTGGTGACTGGCAGGTAGCGCAGCGCGTCTTAATACGGCGAGCAACCGGCCGGCGCGAGCTGGGCCAACGTCGGCCGTCCAGGGGACTCGACCGCCAAGGCCGACAAAAACACGGCAGGTAGGCTCGCGCTAGCCCTGCGCTGGTAACGATCTGCCGCAAAAACCGTCGGCGCTGCCACGGAACAACTCTCCCCATTTACAGCCACTTGTAAACACTGGCCCGCTGCTGTAAAATGCCGTGTGGCCCACTGATGACAAATCTAATTATTTCAGGGCACGACTTATTTTTTAGAGTCCTCTCCCATGCCTTAGTCCGTTACTTCCTACATCTCCTAGTTGAGTGGTATAACTAGTGGAAACTACGTAGAAATCTTAAAAAAGCAAAATTACCATCTTTGACCGCACCACTTGATGATTCCGCCGTCCCAGTTTCACAGCTCCATCTACGATCAACCCATTCTTTTCGCTAAAGACGTTGAACTCCAATCATTATTGATACTAGTATTAAGGATTATTGAGAACCAACACAGCTATCCAGAATGAGATTTCCACTCTGCAGTGGAGTGTGAGCTGATATGAAACTTCCTGGCAGATTAAAACTGTGTGCCGGACCGAGACTCGAACCCGGGACCTTTGCCTTTCGCGGGCGAGTGCTCTACCAACTGAGCTACCCAAGCACGACTCAAACCCCGTCCTCACAGCTTTACTATCGCTTTACTTTCGCAGGAGAGCTTCTGTAAAGTTTGGAAGGTAGGACACGAGGTACTGGCGGAAGTAAAGCTGTGAGGAGGAGGCGTGAGTCGTGCTTGGGTAGCTCAGTTGGTAGAGCACTTGCCCGCGGAAGGCAAAGGTCTCGGGTTCGAGTCTCGGCCCGGCAGACAGTTTTAACCTACCAGGAAGTTCCAACACAGTTATATTGATATACACATGTTAAACTGCCCAGTCACGTTAATGTGACCACCTGTCGAAAGCCTGAATACCCACCTTTTTGCACCGTGGACTGCTGCGAGGCATGCAGGGGGAGACAGTGAGGGTTTGGAAGGTTGGCTCCAGTGCCACTGCCAAGCTGCGCCAGCTTTCTCGGCTGAGGATCCATCGCTTGAAGAGCCCAGTCTAACCCCACAAAACAGGTTCTCGATTCAGGTGTTTGGTGCCCAGTGGAGTACAGTACGTTCATCCTGGTACTCCTCAAAATACGCACGTGTAGTGCGAGCTGTTTGACTCGTTGTATTCTCCTGCTGGAACATGCCATCTTGCCGAGGAAAAAGAAATTGCATGTAGGGGTGGACTGGTCCCCAAGCATACGTGCATATTTGTGTAGATCAATATTTGTACCTTCCACAATGATGAGATCACCGAGGGAATGCCACAAAAACATTTTCCAGACCATATCGCTCGCTTCTACGGGCTGGACCTTTCCTTTCAGACGCTTCACACTGCAGCTATCTGGCAGGTAAGAATTATAAAATATGATTCATCTGAAAAGGCCAGCTGTCACCACTCAGAGGACGTCCAGTTGCGGTACTAGTGTGCAAATTCCAGCCTTCGTCGCCCATGACCAGCAGTCAGCATCGGCACAGGAACTAGGTGCCTTTTGGGCAGCCGGCCGGAGTGGCCGTGCGGTTCTAGGCGCTACAGTCTGGAAACGCGAGACCGCTACGGTCGCAGGTTCGAATCCTGCCTCAGGCATGGACGTGTGTGATGTCCTTAGATTAGTTAGGTTTAGGTAGTTCTAAGTTCTAGGGGACTGATGACCTCAGAAGTTAAGTCCCATAGTGCTCAGAGCCATTGGAACCATTTGAACCTGATGGGGAGGCCCATACACAACACTGTTTGGTGAATAACCATCAAGGAGTCACTTTGGATAGCCCCTTACTTCATTTGGGCGGTCGGTTGCTCAATTGTTCAAAAATTGTTCAAATGGCTCTGAGCACTATGGGTCTTAACATCTGAGGTCATCAGTCCCCTAGAACTTAGAACTACTTAAACCTACTACTTACGGACATCACACACATCTATGCCCGAGGCAGGATTCGAACCTGGGACCGTAGCGGTCGCGCGATTCCAAACTGAAGCGCCTAGAACTGCTCGGCTACACCGGCCGCCGCTCAATTGTTGCATAACTATTCTCCGATACACCTTTCCACAGCCATCATTCACCCGCATCATCTATGGTCTGTGTCGCATCACAGTTGCCTTGGTTCCAGTTTTGCATAGCGCCATTTTGTCATGCCTGTGTACCTTAAGGACTGCAGCACGCTTACACTTTTGCAAACTTAGCCATCTTGGAAATGTTTCCACCCTTGGCCCAAAAGCCAATGATCATGCCCTTGTGGATGACAGATGAATGGCTTCGTTTCAGCATAACGACCACGAGATTGCACCGTGATCCGCAGCCTCTTCCCCCCTCCCCCCACCCTCTGGGCATGCTTTATACACCCACCACTGCTAGTGCTGCCAGTTGTCGTCGGTGAATGGTTATTGCACATTGACGTCGAACATAGGTTGTGGTCGTAAGATACCACTTATTTGCACATGCTTTTTGCTTTATTTCCAGTTCTGCTTTTTCACATACGTGAAGTGACTGTATCAGCGTTGAAGTATGTACGGAGTAAGGAGCGAGCGGTAGGTTCTCACGCTGGCTAACAGAGGCAATTAGCCCCTGGCGCTATCAGAGCCAGTAGAATGACGTGCCGACGGAAAAATCGCTCATGACGTTAGCAAAGAAATACGTAGGGTAAGTACATTTATTCTGGCACGAATCAAATAATTGTTATTAATAAATATTTGCTAACAAGAATTGCTTTCTGCCACTCAAACATTAGGAGGAGTCTATGTGTCACAAATCCTATCTTTCAGTAATTTTACAATGCCAGAAAACGTTGATATTAATGAATAACGTACTGATTGTACACTTAGGTTAAATATAGTGCGCCATGGTCGGCAGTCGTCGATAGGGTGCTTTTCGATCTAGTCATACGATAGACCTTGCTCTCATACCATTAATAGTTAGTTTATAATCAGTGTGAAGAAGTTCATTTTACGATGTTTCTTAAATAAACGCACCATAATGGCATCCCGTGTAAAAATTATTTTTACAATACACCTCTTCCTGCTTCACTACGTAAAACACAGACAGTAGTATTGCACTTTCAGAATCCGACGGCTCTGCTATGGCTTTGCAAGGGGACATAAAACTACGAGAGAATCTCCACTCAACAGGTGGGAAGAATTCCTACGCGGTGGCTCGCTAAGTCTGTTCCAAGACGGACTGGCTTAATTACCGCTAAAGTCGGGTGGGAAAGTGCAGGTAGTTACACTTAACGCCCCTTGCACCACCGTCTACGTCCTCACCGTCTAAACTGAGACGTTTGTGCAGCTCTAGGACGATTGGGGAGGTCTTGCAAGGGCACACTAATTTGACTGAACCATGTACATCACGGCCGGTTTCGTTTGCTGAGTTGTGCCAATGTCATCATGTAAGACGTCTAGTTGTCTTCCGCAAAGTTATATCTGGAACTGATGATCATATAAACGTTCTACCGACCACCTGGAGGCAGCATGGCAAGCAGTAAATGCAACATACATAAAATATTACAGTCTCACTCTCAAAATATCCTCATCTAACTGAATATCTACAAATGAAGTATGTGGTATCACTCATAGTTGGCGTACTTTTGGTGTGCTGGGCAACTACTATTGTACACTGAAGTTATCACTGGGAAGCAATACTTATATACTTTAAAATTAGTACTTATCCTATAGTCGTGTTTTGTAGAACAGCTGTAGTTAACCCACTGACTTCATCAGCACCTGTATAATGACACATCTTCTTTCCTATGATTGAAACAGGACTTAAAGTATTCATTTGCTTTTTATTTTTCTTCTAAACTGACATCTGAAATAGCAAATCAGGAGTAGTATCACTGTTATTAACAAATTTTCGCTAATACTCGTAACATCTGAAAGACACCTGGGGATTACATTCTTCATTCACTATCCTTCCCGTTCCCCCCAAATATATGCTAATGTTGTCTGGACCTCCAAATTCCCTGAGTTTTACAAATTACTGGAGGGACATATTCTCCAGCTCGCAATCAACATCCAACTGCATTTGTCAACTTGCATCCTGTATCAATACATTCTTTCTCCACACATATGCCTCTTCCTACATCTCCTCCGAACACAATACGCACCCTGTAAAACCTGTTTCCACCACCGCATTATGTTATTCTCTTACACAAGTAGGCCGCTGGGACATTACATCCATATCCTCCATTTCATGCACTTGTATACTTCGTCCACCCTCTTCTGACAACTTCCATTTCCCACACACGAAAGAAGTCCCGACTTATGCTACTCACACAAGCTGTAATCAACAATGCCTCCTGCAGCTGTACCACTTCGCACCCTCCAATGCCATTCATGATTCCTTCACGTCCCCATTACAGAAATCGTCTAGACATCTCCATCGTAAGCATGATCGTTTCTGTATGCTATCAACGCCATCATATCACAACACTATCAACAACATTATCTCTACATGTTTTTCACTGTCGTGCAAACAGTCAATCTACAAAGCTTCAAAACTTTTTTATCATAGGCACTTGCTCCATGCTTTGTTTCAAGGTGGCAGTTATCGCTTTGTCTATTTTTATTATTTGATCATCCTAAAATTACTGAAAATTTTGTCTGAAGAGCCGTCGTTGCCCCGTGTTAGTCTATCTCCCTTGTGGGGAATTGAAACTTCAGTTAAAAAGAAAATTGTCAAGTCACGTTATGACGATAAAATACTACAAAGATAGATGTCGTTTGCGGTTCAGAAAAAAGAAACGTAAGTTGTAAGCAAACCTCATAAGATTCTGACAGGTCTGTTCTAACATCTGAAGGTATCTCTTCAGCACTTTACAAAGACATTGAATATGTGATTGGGGAATTACACTACACACAGGACGATTGAGCTGTGTTTACCACGAGAGGTCACTGAAGTCTTCATTGTGCTCTTCTAGTCATCAGTACACGCTTCTAATTGTATCTCTAGGAACATTATCATGAAGAAATATACGGGAGAATATACGGGAGAAAACATAATATGGTGCTAATGTTAAGAAATAGTTTGAAACCATATAGATTCAAAAGTCACTCCCGCACTGATTAATAATAACGAAAAACGCCACGGAAACAAGCCCAAAATCTATCCTGCCCTCCAGATCCTGTATTTTACCAGAATATAAATATACAGAGTGTTTCGTTGCACAGGCCGATGTCATCGATCCCTTGGAATAGGTAACGTGACAATTGAGAGTAGCTTACTCGTCAGCAACCAGCAGCACAACTTCTTTTCTTTCAGCTAACCCTGCTTAAGATGTGCATAGGCGGTATTCGTCTGCTTCGGTGACCAATAGCAGTACGATTCACTTTATGGTTGTGTTAAGAGACAAGTCTAGTTGCCCAAGTTGCCTAAGTGTTCACGGATAGTCCCAGACATTTCCCGCGTTCCCGGATCTCTTCTCGCCGAGCTGTCAGTCAGAGCTGTACATATCACTGCAGCCACGAAGTGGCCGCGGATTCCACAGGGAGCTGATGGTAGCTGCGGGCTCCGCTAAGCGATTTATAATGTGCGCCGTCCACCGTGGGACGGTACGTAGGTCCGGATGCCGTGAGAAACACCGCCACACTTGGGGAAAGCACGCTACCGGAGCTCCCCCACATCTTTGGCGTTCACAGCTAACCAACCTCAGGCAGCGAGACTTGTATTCCGGATCGGGGGGGAAGAGAAGTGCTGGATTACAGAACCCACTAAGCTAAGGACTCACTGAATATACAGTACAGTCAAACCTCGATATACCAAACCTTGATAAATCGAAGACCTCTATATCGAATTTTTTGTCCATACCCTTCCCTTGTAAGCCCAAAACCTTTATGTTTCGACGAAAACCCGCCGTTATTTCGAAATTCTTGGAAGGCTCGAGAAGAACAGACTTTAACGCTATTAGTATATCGAAGTTCAGTGGACAAAAATTTATTATATTGAAGTCATCTCTTTATATCGAAGTCTTTCATCTGGTAACTCTCTATATCGAAGTGCGAGCAAATAGGGAAATCCTTGTCCCTTCCTTCCTTAAGCCGTCGGCACACGGACCGTGCATCCGAACGTTGAGCGTTGAGCGTGCCGAGTTTCTGACGTCATACAGTGCAACAGCACGCTCGGAAGTCTTTCCGATCGTGCAGAGCAATATCTGGCATGTCAGATATTCTGAGCGTGCGTCTGAGCGTTTACCAATGAGATGGCACAACGCCAACTACGTCACCAGCACGCCGTCTCCCTTCAGTGCAGAGTTGTGAAGTGCCATAGTGGCATTCATTTCAAGCCTATATCGATATATGACATTTCTGAGCTTCAGCAAATTGAGAATCACTGGAAAACCCGTTGTTAACTGTGTGATTCGTTCCAATAAAATAATGAGAAACATCATATTCGTGGCAAAAGGATTATTGTAACTTGCGTATTATCAGAGTAGGCTTAAGATGCACCCAAAACGTATTGTTCTTGGTACAATTTGTTATAATTAAATTTCAATTGGTAACATATCTACAATTAAGGTTTTCAGCAGGGGGTAACAAATATGATTAGATACAAAGGCTCTGATGTTGGTTTAGCGTAATGAGTAGTGTCACTGTCCTATACAAAGTTTTTAGTTGGGGCGGTGGTTCACCCTTTGGCACTACCAATTTTTTTTTCTAACATTCGAGTTTTTATTAGGTTCTGGTACTTTATTATTAGATTAATATAAATATATACTATAATATTTGATGTTTTGTAAATACAAGTCCACCTTTTTTTGAAGGGTGACTTTGTTTGATTGGCTTAATCTACAGGATAGCTTGCGCTACTTCTATAAAGATATTTTGCTCCTTTTTCTTTTATGCTTCGTAATTCACATGTTCCAAAGTCTTGGGTAGGAACAGTGATCAAGTAAGACTGACCTTGGAGTTTTACTAAAATGTGAGAATGATGAAATAATGTTTATCTTATGCAGAGAAGTATTCCAAATTTGTAATGCACTGTTTGTAGTGAAACTTTTATAAGCCTGTGTCGTTATTGACTGGACATGGTACTTTCCTTTTCGTGGACGATGGAGTAAATGTGCGTTTTAATTTTAGACGCACCCGTTGAGTAAACAATGTGATTTACGAACTAGATGCATCCTTCAACTGCCGCTGGAGTGCGTTGCGGTCGCGTATACCACGTTGTGGGCCTACGTGCCGTGTGCACAAGTCGCATCGTTCCTGAGCGTTGAGCTGCACCTTGAACTAGGCACGCTCAACGTTAACGTTCGACAGCACGGTCCGTGGGCCGACGGCTTTACCTCCGTGTGTCAGTGAGATCTGCGTCGCACCACAGTTCCCACGCCCTCCGTGCAACTGCGATTTTAGGCGGTGTTTGTTTTTATTGAGTGTGAGCTATAAATGTTAGCCATTGGCTCTAAGTGGAAATGTCTGACACTCGCTGAAAAGCAAAAGTTTACTGACGAAGTGAAAGCAGGAATGAAGAAAGAGAAAGACATAGCTACAGAGTTTGGGATTCCGGCAAGCACACTGTCGACAGTAATCAAGACTGAAAAACATTATAATTACCACAGAAGAAGGGACAGATCGAAAACGACAACGAAAGGCTGAGTTTCCAGATTTGGAAGAGTGTTTAGTGCAGTAGCTTCTACAATAGAGGAACAATAATGTGATCATTGGTAGACTTATTTTGCAGCAGCTTTGGGACACGATACGTTTCATGCGATTAATGGGTGGTTAGAAAATTTCAGAGAAAAACGGTACTGCATTGTTTTCCGAAAAGCGAGCGGGAAAAGCACCAGTGTAGATAACAAAATTTGTGACGAGTGGAAGTTAGAATATCAGAGCGTCCTTCAAGATTACAAACCTGATTATGTTTTTAACGCAGGAGGACTTGGATTTTCTTTACAAATGGCTTACACACAAAACTTTGACTTTCTCAGGATAAAAATGTGACTGAAGCAACCTAAGCAAAGATCGTGCTACCATCCTGTTAGCAGAAAATATGACCAGCACAAAGAAACTCAAGCTACTTATGACTGGAAAATCTAAGAAACGGCGGCAGTGTTTTTCCGGGTGTAAATCGTGGAGTACGCTGCGAATGAGAAAGCATGGACGGCTTCAGAATTGTTTTCCAACTGGTAAAGGATTTTGATAGGAAAATGACTCGTGAAAATCGAAAGGAAATTTTGGAAATTTGTGGTGAGTTCCTATGGGATAAAACTGCTGAGCTCGTCAGTCCATAGCCTTACACACTACTTAATCTAACTTAGACTAACTTACGCTAAGGACAACACACACACCCATGCCCAAGGGAGGACTCGAACCTCCAACGGGAAAAGCCACGCGAAAAGTGTCAAGGTACCTAGACCCAACGCGGCTGAAAATCGAAAACTTGTGTTGTTTGTGGACAGCTGCACTGCGCAAAATGCCATCCCTCCGTTAAAATCCGTGACAGATCAATTTTTACCACGAAACACTATGTTGAAACTGCAGCCCTCAGATAAAGGAATAATCAGGAACGCCATACATACTTCATGCATGAAATCGTCCAAATGACAGTCCGCAGTACTAAGACAACTATCAACATTTTAGATGCTAGGAGAATGCTGGATGCAGCGTGGAGAAATGTGAAGGAACAAACGATCGTCAATTGTTTCGGAATATGTGGATTTTCGACGACAGATAACAATGAGCAATTGATGGGTTTGATAACTAAGCACGTAAAATCATAGTTTCATTCTGACACTGGCTTATGTGAATTCTGATTTAAGTTTTTATTGTGTACAGTACTTACAGGAGACACCACCTGTCTCTATCCTCGAGTCCGAAAATATAAAAGTGATGTCTCACTTTAACACTGTGTAAGTAGGCTGTTTATGTTTTCTTATTGGCAACGTTACGTAGCGCCCTGTATGAAAATCACTGGCTATGCTGTGTGCAGTCTCTGGCTAGTTTGCATTGTTGTCTGCCATTGTAGTGTTGGGCAGCGGCAGCTGGATGTGAACAGCGCGTAGCGTTGCGCAGTTGGAGGTGAGCCGCCAGCAGTGGTGGATGTGGGGAGAGAGATGGCGGAGTTTTGAAATTTGTAAGACTGTCATGAACTGCTATACATAACATGACTATTAAGGTAAATACAGTGTTTGTTCTCTATTAAAATCTTTCATTTGCTAACTATGCCTATCAGTAGTTAGTGCCTTCCGTAGTTTGAATCTTTTATTTAGCTGGCAGTAGTGGCGCTTGCTGTATTGCAGTAGTTCGAGTAACCAAGATTTTTGTGAGGTAAGTGATTTGTGAAACGTATAGGTTAATGTTAGTCAGGGTCATTCTTTTGTGGGGATTTTTGAAAGTCAGATTGCGTTGCGCTAAAAAATCTTGTGTGTCAGTAAAAGCACAGTCGTGTATAATTGTTCAAAGGGGACGTTTCATAACTGCTCACGTTCGTTTTGAAGATTTCCTGAATGTGGACAAGTAGCAGGATCACCAACAGAAGCCGAAATTGTTGATTCCGTAAAGACAGCGAACGAAAAAGCAGGCGGCAACAGTGACGAAGAGCAAGCGGAGGAGCGGGAGAGGACGTCGAAATAGCACTGTCAGTAACGGCCAGGCAGGCCAAAGCGGCACTCGGCAAGATTAGATAGTGCGTGGAGAAGTATGACGAGGTAGCGGTTAATGTGTTCTCAAGTATGGTAATCACAGACAATGTAATTGAAACACAGATGATCAAACATTAGAGCAAGCCAGAATTACGGATTCTTTTAAGACCAAAGATTTCTGGGAATTTTTTATGTACAAACTGCGTATTCATTCGTGAATTAAATTTTTTTACGATGGAAGTATCTTTATTTAAACTTATAAATTGTTGTCTAGTTCAGAAGAAATAAAACTATATGCAAAACAAGCTATCTTTATTCTTTTTGTATATTACAAATCTAAACGTAGACCTGCATCACACACAAACGCGAAAATATTCAAGTACAGTAAAAAAATTGTGGGTTGTAAACTGTTATTTTTTCCAGAAACCTCATTATATCGAACCCTCGACGTATCTATACAGATTCGACATTTCAAGGTTTGGCTGTACTGACATCAAAACTACTGAAGCAAAAGCTCCACTGCCGTAAGGTAAGCCGGGCGCTGTGGCCACCGATTCTAGGAGCTTCACTCTGGAACCGCGCTACTGCCACGATCGCAGGTTCGAATCCTGCCTCGGGCATGGATGTGTGTGCTGTCCTTAGGTTAGTTAGGTTTAATTAGTTCTAAGTCTAGGGGACTGATGACCTCAGATGTTAAGTCCCACAGTGCTCAGAGCCCGTAAGGTAAACATGAACAGCAGGAGACGTTGACATTCAAACAAAAATAATTGCTATGACTTCTTGTACAGGTCGTATTGGCTACTACATGCAACTGTCATTGGACATTAATTAATTCGCTTAAATATAACGTACCACCTAAAAACACACACAGGGTAAGGAAGAGAAAAAAACGACAATAAAGGTACAGATTAAAGCACGTCAATTGCCTTTTTCTTATTTTCAAGATAAAGAGAGGAACATGTTAAGTGAGGGAAATTCTCTTTGCTGATGACAGCAGTACGTATTATAGTTACTGATGAAACAAGAGAAATCCACTAGGAAATTAGCAAATTATCAATATGCATTAAACTGACAATGAACATAACGCGTACAAATGTCATGAATTTCAATTTGAAGACGGAAAACGCACTGTTAAATTAGATTTTAATGGCACCTCTACAGAATGTGTACCAAACACGAAGTTTCTGGGAATGAATATTGAATCACAGTTGAAGTGGCGTAAAACTTAAAAATACTTGCAGACAGAATGTTATGAGTATGTTATGTCCTCAGAGTCATCTCATCACTATGTATCAGATAAGTGACATACAATTGAAATACACGCTCAGTTCTCGGATGTGGAATTACTATCTGGGGAACAAATGGACAAAATGTGAACACAGTTTTCAAACTGCAGAAAAGGGACTACGTATAATCACCAAAAATAGTACTCGATCTCATTTTAGAGATCTGTACAAAACACGGAATGTTTTAGTTACAACATCTGATTACATTTACCAATCACTTATGCACATCAAAAGTAGCATCGACAGTTACTGCACAAATATCTTTGTCCATGACCATGGTACGATATCTAGACTGAATGTACATTTACCAAGAAAGAGTAAACAAAAAACTCAAAATAGCAATTTATAGGAAACTATGAAATAAATTCCTCAAGAAGAATCAAGAGATTACTAAGACGAACTTACACTACGGGCAATTAAAATTGCTACACCACGAAGATGACGTGCTACAGACGCGAAATTTAACCGACAGGAAGGAGATGCTGTGATATGCAAATGATTACCTTTTCAGAGCATTCACACAAGGTTGGCGCCGGTGGTGACACCTACAACGTGCTGACATGAGGAAAGTTTCCAACCGATTTCTCATACGCAAACAGAAGTTGACTAGCGTTGCCTGGTGAAACGTTGTTGTGATGCCTCGTGTAAGGAGGAGAAATGCGTACCATCATGTTTCAACACGTACCATCATGTTTCCGACTTTGATTAAAGGTCGGATTGTAGCCTATCGCGATTTCGGTTTATCGTATCGCGACATTGCTGCTCGCGTTGGTCGAGATCCAATTACTGTTAGCAGAATATGAAACCGGCGGGTTCAGGAGGGTAATACGGAACGCCATGGCGAATCCCAACGGCCTCGTATCACTAGCAGTCGAGATGACAGGCATCTTATCCGCATGGCTGTAACGGATCGTGCAGCCACGTCTCGATCCCTGAGTCAACAGATGGGGACGTTTACAAGACAACAATCATCTGCACGAACAGTTCGACGACGTTTGCAGCAGCATGGACTATCAGCTCGGAGACCACGGCTGCGGTTACCCTTGACGCTGCATCACAGACAGGAGCGCCTGCAATGGTGTACTCAACGACGAACCTGGGTGCACGAATGGCAGAACGTCATTTTTTCGAATGAATCCAGGTTCTGTTCACAGCCACATGATGGTCGCATCCGTGTTTGGCGACATCGCGGTGAAGGCAAATTGGAAGCGTGTATTCGTCATCGCCATACTGGCGTATCACCCGGCGTGATGGTATGGGGTGCCAGTGGTTACACGTCTCGGTCACCTCTTGTTCGCACTGACGGCACTTTGAACAGTGGACGTTACATTTAAGATGTCTGACAACCCGGAGCTCTACCCTTCATTCGATTCCTGGCAAACATTACATTTCAGCAGGATAATGCACGACTGCATGTTGCAGGTCCTGTACGGGCCTTTCTGGATACAGAAAATGTTCGATTGCTGCCCTGGCCAGCACATTCTCCAGATCTCTCACCAATTGAAAACGTCTGGCCAATGGTAGCCGAGCAACTGGCTCGTCACAATATGCTAGTCACTACTCTTGATGAACTGTGGTATCGTGTTGGAGCTGCATGGGCAGCCATCCAAGCTGTGTTTGACTCAATATCAAGGCCGTTATTACGGCCAGAGGAGTTGTTCTGGGTACTGATTTCTCAGGGTCTATGCACCCAAATTGCGTGAAATGTAATCACATGTCATTTCTAGTACAATATATTTTTCCAATTAATACCCGTTTATCATCCGCATTTCTTCTTGGTGTAGCAATTTTAATGGCCAATAGAGTATTTAAAAAGGCAGTTAAAAAGTACCTGTTAAACTACGCGTTTTATTCACTCAGACAAGACAGAGTCGGGGTTTGGTAAAAATGTAACACAAGTAAATGATAACGATGAAGATAATAAAACTTCAATCATATCACTAAAGTCTTCCACACTGCTTTTTTCATCTTTTTCTTTTCTTTGTTTTCTTTTCTGGTAAACCTTATTCCCAAAGACATGCCTTGTACGAATTGGAAACCGTACGCTATCGCTTTTATCTTGACGTCAGGTGATCGTACTTTGGTGTCTAGTGTTATATTACCAAATGATGTGTGTAGGGTATCTAGTGTGTGTAGTGTGTGCAGTGAATGGCAGTGAGAAATTAATGAACAGTGTAGCACTAGCCTTTTACACAATTTAATAACGTTTTCCCAGAGCTGTACGATACACTACGGATAAACCGAAAGTGGTAGCTCTGTTTTAAACAGTTTGGTCTTGCAGAACAAGAAACACCGCTGCAGCTGTGTGGTTACTTTATTTAAAAGCATGACCGGTTTCGTAACCTTAGTTACATCATCAGGTGAAGTTCTGAATAGAAATAATCCGTGAAATGATACCAGAAAGCGACAACATCATCATCATCTTGGACAGTTTCCAGCCACTGGCTGGGTCTGTCGGGAACACAAGCCTCTCCACCGTGTTCTGTCTTTCCACCATTCCCCCTCTTCCACCTTCGTCCAGTTCTCTCCTCTTCTCATCACACATTCCTTCACTCCCTTCACCCATCTATCTCTTGGTCTTCCTCTGGGCCTCTTCCCCTCCAGTTGCAGATCAAACATCCTCTTTGGAATTCTTCCCTCATCCATTCTCTTCATGTGTCCATACCACTGCAGTCTTGATTTTTCTATCCTGTCCTGTACTGGTTCCTCCTTTAGTCTTTCCCTCACATACAAATTTCGCAATCTGTCTCGTCTTGTTACACCCAACCTGCTCCTCTGGAACTTCATTTCACTAGCCTGTATTCTACTTTTGTCGCTTTTGTGCATTACCCATGTCTCACTTCCGTATGTCAATATGGGGACAAAGTAGGTTCGGTATATAATTCCCTTGGATTTCTGTGGCACCTCCTTGCTCCAAATAAGCCCCCTAATGCATTTGTAGAACTGCCCTGCTTTTCTGCGTCTTTCATTTATTTCCATTGCGTTTCCCCCCTTACTTTCAATCACGCTTCCCAGGTACTTGAAGTTCTCTACCACTTGTAGTTTTTCCCCTCCACAAGTTATATCCACATTTGGCCTATTCTTCTTCCTTGAATAGGCCAAATGTGGATATAACTTGTGGAGGGGAAAGCGACAACCATGGACAAAAATAACGTCAAATCAATGCCAAAACAGTCTGAATGCAAGTAGTATAAAACGTGGCAAAGACCAATACATACAACAAGAGACTGGTTTACAGTTGGTATTAAACTTTTCCCCGGTTCCTAAAATTTCACTCCATTCTAAAAATCTGTAGCGTATGTTCAAGATCAGTATCGAATTCGGAACGGCGGAGGTTCCAATCTTCATCCGGCCATCCTGATTTAGATTTTCCGAGGATTACCGACATAATTTCTGACAAATTCCGGGATGGTTCCTACGGTAGGGCCACGCCGACTTTCTCTCCATCATTTGAAATTAGATCCTAAGTATTTAAATGCCTGTATACATAAATTATTTTATTTTTATTGTTCCTAAATTGTAATACCACTACATGACCAACAGCATTGTATAACCACCAGTACTACATAAGTAATGCCCTTCAGTGGTTCTAGGCATTCGTTATTTTTGTTATTATTGTGCTAGCGAACCACGGCACTCATAAATACAGTGCATCTCCCTCTTTCTCTTTCCTGGCGTTGTTAGCATTCTTGAGGTCAGCGTAGGATGGTCACACAGTCATACGAGATTTACGGCTGATTATGTTTCTGTGACCGGGTGTAACTCCTATTCCCCTTACACCATTTGAGGTTGGAGGGAAACTCATATATATGACGATAAACTGCTACTGCGGAACGGGGAGTCGATGCGGATGTCACCACTTCCTGCTCTGAATCTAGCAAAATTGTTCAAATGACTCTGAGCACTTTGGGACTTAACGTCTGAGGTCATCAGTCCCCTAGACGCAGAACTACTTAAACCTAACTAACCTAAGATCATCACACACATCCATGCCCGAGGCAGGATTCGAACCTGCGACCGTAGCAGCAGTGCGATTCCGGACTGTGGCGCCTAGAACCGCTCGGCCACAGGGTCCTGCTGAATCTAGCACTCCACGCTTTAATGCACATGAGCATTGATCGAAGACTAAACTTATCTTTCTAGTGTACGACATAAAGCACTGCAGATGTCGAGTGACAGTTTCATGCCTAAGGCATCCCAAGACAGTTATGGTGGAAGGATGTAGGCTCAGCACACACCTGTGAGAGCCAATGTTTGTTATTGCTTTCCTGAAAGAGCCCGTCATTTGACCCCATGAGCGAATTCGAGTCCTCCGTGAGGCAGTCACAATAGCTATTCAGTCATGTAATCGAACGCTCATTGCACATAAAAGCAAGAATGTTCTCCAATGGCGGCTTGTTGTAAAGGAAATGTCTCTTTTCGCACAATGCTTGCCATTCCTCGCAAAACTGAATAGAGGGTTATTACGTTATATTGTATCGCAAATTTTCTGCAGAAACGAGTGTATCAGATGACCTCGAAGGATCCGTAAAAGAATCGATATTGTTTCAGTGCACCTAACACCTATTTCGCGCGACAAATAATATCTAAACTAGGTAATTGTTTCTCTGGGGTAGAAATAAGAGTGATATATGATTAGACAAACACATCAACGATATGGAAGGTGAATGGAGAGTGGATTTTTAGGATATATCAAAGTTCAGCTCGTCTGTCAAGAAGCCCCACACAACACGCCAACGCAGCCTGTTCGAGGCCAATGTTCCTAGATTTACAATCCTTATTAAGTAGACCTGATAGCCCACATCGAACAAATGGAAAGATGCATTACTAAAGTCGTAAAAGATCTGTGTATCCCAAAAGAATATGCACTATAAAAGTTCAGGGAATTTAAATGGAAATCATTCCAATAAAGTCGAGACTGTTCCTAAGAAACACAGTTGGGTAAATACAGAGCACTAGTGTTCGAAGAAGACTGTAGAACAATTCCGCTGTCTCCATCCCATGTCTCAACGTACCTATTTTGGGAAAAAGATACGAGACAGTAACGTGCATACCGAGGCATATTCGCAGTGACTTTTCCCGCACTCTAGATGCTGTTGGAATACGACATAAAGTCGCCAGTCAATATCTATACTTATTATATATGTTCCAGAACTCATCTACCTGTCAAAGGGATCAGTCATCCAATATTTGGGGATGAGACCACTTAGAGACTTGCAACAAATTTTACACAAAATTTCAAACCTTTACGAAATTTCTTCTAGGTTACGATGCCCCGTCAGCCCTCGCCATCACCCAAAATGATAAAAGGAATGAAGTTTACCACTTATTACATTTTCACTGTTCGTGCAGTAAAATTTTTGCATCAGGCATGACTTTTTAATTTATTACTTCTTCATTACTTACTGTATTTGCTGCACAGTTGCAGACAGAATTCACAATACCGATAAATGTAACTACAAAATTGCATCGTTGTATGACACATAGTTCAGGAAATTTGATGTCATAAATAATGATATGCGTCAAAAACTGCCACATCGTGTGTGATGTTTTAATTTATTACTTTCTTTTCTGCTATTCACATATAACACTGAGTGTACCAGCAAAATTACATCATTGTACCACACATAGATCGGCCGGCAGATATGACTTCAGATAATGAGATGCGTAGAAAACTATAGCATTATTCATGATTTTTAGTATAATATTTCTTTACAACTAACTCTTTTCACTACCATTTCTCAGCCAGTAGCCGTCTACACTCCAAAATTACATGATCGTACGACATGTAGTTCAGGAGATACTTCATAAACATTAGGTTGCGTGAAGATGAAGCTATAGGGCGAAATTCGCTATAGATACGTGTGACAATGGGTACAGTTACGTGTGAAATATTTTAAATACGTGTGAAATACATCTGACATGTGGGCAAAGCCATGAGTAAGAAACTAATACTAAATCTCAGGTATGATTTGTCAAATATGTGTGAAATCTTATGGGACTTAACTACTAAGGTCATCAGTCCCTAAGCTTACACACTACTTAACCTAAATTATCCTAAGTACAAACACACACACCCACGCCCGAGGGAGGACTCGAACCTCCGCCGGGACCAGCCGCACAGTCCATGACTGCAGCGCCTCAAACCGCTCGGCTAATCCCGCGCGGCAGGTATGATTTCAACCAAATTTGGAACACATATTCGGTACAATCTGGAAAGAAATACTGTGGGTGTAAGGACCACCAGCCTCTTATTGGAGATGGTGAGAGAATGGGGGGGAGGGGGGTGGAGAGAATGGACAGACAGAGAGGGGGGGTGGAGGAATGGACAGAGAGAGGGGATTTGGAAATGGGCAGAGAAGGGAAGAGGAAGAGATGGACAGAGGGAGGAGGAATGAGAATGAGATTTTCACTCTGCAGAGAGTGTGCGCTGATATGAAACTTCCTGGCAGACTAAAATTGTGTGCCGGACCGAGACTCGAACTCGGGACCTTTGCCTTTCGCGGACAAGTGCGCTACCAACTGAGCTACCCAAGCACAACTCATGCCCCGTCCTCACGGCTTTAGCTCTGCCAGTATCTCGTCTCCTACCTTTCAAACACCACATAAGCTCTCCTGCGAATCTAGCAGTACTAGCACTCCTGGAAGAATGAATATTGGGGAGACATGGCTTAGCCACAGCCTTGGGGATGTTTCCAGAATGAGATTTTCACTTTGCAGCGGAGTGTGAGCTGATATGAAACATTCTTGGTAGATTAAAACTGTGTGCCGGGCCGAGACTCGAACTCGGGACCTCTGCGTTTCGCAGGAGAACTTCTGTGAAGTTTGGAAGATAGGATCCGAGATACTTGCAGAAGTAAAGATGTGAGGACGGGGCGTGAGTCGTGCTTGGGTAGCTCAGTTGGTAGAGCAGTTGCCAGCGAAAGGCAAAGGTCCCGAGTTCGAGTCTCGGGCCGGCACACAGTTTTAATCCGCCAGGAAGTTTCATATGAGGGAGAAAGTGATGGACAGTGAGGGGGTAAGAAGGAGAAGAACTAGGAGAGGCGGCAGGAGATCGACAGAAACAGCGTTGGAGGAGTTGGACATAGATTGTTGGGGTGGGGGGGGGGGGGGCAGGAAATGGACACAGTGTGTAACCTCCCCCTCACTTATCGACCTTAATGACAGTGAAAAGTTAAACCGCGTGTACCTAATGGAAATTTGGGAAAATCAATCGTCACCGAAGTTAATCTGTCGGTAAAGAGGGAGGAAAGGGTTACATCTAAATGAAAGGAAAAATGGCTATGAGTACTATGGGACTCAACATCTTAGGTCATAAGTCCCCTAGAACTTAGAACTACTTAAACCTAACTAACCTAAGGACATCACACACACCCATGCCCGAGGCAGGATTCGAACCTGTGGCCGTAGCAGCCCCGCGGTTCCGGACTGCAGCGCCAGAACCGCACGGCCACCGCGGCCGGCAAAGGAAAAATGCAAATGAAAGGAAAAACGCAAATGAAATTAATCTTGAAAAAGGGGTAAAGTTAATAAAGAAAGTAAATGTGCGGCCGTTACGTTAACAATCAACTAGCGGTAGTTAGATATTTAAGATTTGGGGGAAATTACGGTCGGCACTCCTATGGACAATTACTATAGTAACTGAAAAAGAAAGGTTATTACACATACAATTAGCACCAGAAGCGTGGCAACTGAAGGTTGACACGTGTAGTGTGAAAACTGAAAGTTTGTCAGAAGTAATAAATTTCGCTACACTCTGACTTAATTTAGCAAAAGAATTAATAAAACAGGAAAATTGAAAGTTAATTTAGTAACTGAAATTAATAGTGAGATTTGTTTCTGAAGTACATCGAAATTCAGTAAAATACGGTTAGTCTTGGGCTACCTCAACAATCATTTCAAAAGCTACTTGAATCTACGCAATTTAGAAATAAGAGATTTAACTTTGAACTTGAATTAAATGATTCTGAACAATTAACAATAGTAAAATTTAGTACGTACCAAGCTGAGCTGCAGTCACAGGTAAGCTAAAATACAGTAACAAAACTCGCACTCTTAATTTGTGCTTGTGTAATCTAAATATTGTAGCCAGCTATGAACACCTTAACTGAACTTTGAAATTAAAGCAGTGAAATGGAATGATATTACTTTAATGCTGGCGTCTGAATTTCAACGACACTCGGGTTCATTTCGGAAAAGGAAGGGACCCTGCTTGGTAATGCAATTGGGACAATGAGCAACAAAGGTTCATGCTAAGTTGCTGTAATTTTGTGATGCAACAATTTTAAAAGCTGAGGTCTGCCATACAGTTCTAAAACTTTACGTGCTTCCAGTCTTCCTTGTTGGTTGATTGAAGGTTTGAAGCCGTCGATCGAGGAGGTGGCGACAGTCACTCATTGTCGGCCGTCGCTGTTGCAGAAGCTGGATGTTGGCGCGCCTTCTTCTCGACACGGTCACCAGGCGAAACGGGCTCTAGATGTGTGCCAGCTAACGCTTCCCGTCCGCGACACCATATCAGAAACTAACATAGCAAGTCGAGCGCAATTACACGCTGCCAAACCCCGAAAGCGCGGCTACTCGCGGAAGCGTCACACAACACACCTGCTCCACTGCCCTCTTCCAGCCACTCTCTCCTCTGCCCGCGCTCCACGCGGCCGAGTTCACACTATCAAATATCCTAAACACTTTGGTTTTCCACATGACTTATCGATGTATTCGTTCGATAGCATAGTTTTCCCTAGGCAAGACCCAGCGTAAAAATACAAATAGTATTTACAAAACAAACCAATTATACATCGACATAAATGCAAGTATATACAAATAGTAAAACAATTACAATATACAAAGACACAGAAACGTCATATCTTAAGGTAACAAAATAAGGAAAAAAATTTATAGTACAATTGATGGAAATAGGAGGATATGCATTTCCGGCTTTACAAGAGGAGCGTAAGGAGGAGATGGATAGACAGAGGGGAATGTGGAATGGACTAAAAGAAGACTCCAATAAATGTATACATGGACATTTTTTTATAAGTAAGTGTTTAACTGCTGGAAACACTCCAGTGTGCAGCTAGTATTGCTATAAAGTACCATTTGCCATGCGAAGATCAGTAACTCACGGAGTACATCCGTAAATGTAGAAGTTATTAACACTGGTCCAAAACTGTCCTCTTCCTGCGATAAAAGAAGTTCAGCTGCGGAACAAGGGCCGCAGGAAACTGCCAATCCGCCGTTAGAAAGTCCCAACACGCAGACCTGCGTCCGGCAGGGAGGCGTGTCGGATGAGCGGAAGATTAGCAGATGAGCTCTGTTCGGTGTTCCGCATTGCCTGTTGCCGCAGACGGCCGTAGAAGGATATTGCCCAGCCGCCAGCAAGTGGGCGTGACGAATGCAGCGCAGACGGCCGCCTCGCCTGCTCTGCTGATGAGTCCGCTCTTTCACAACTCTGCGCTCTGAAACCTGCCCGCGTAGAATTCCCCTACTCTGAATCTCCATTCATTCTGAACGTTCACGAATGCCAGAAGTTTCGCGCAGAAGTGAATATTCACTTCTATGCTCGTGCATGTCCCCAGAAATAAATATTTTGCGGATAAATGCCTGCGACGATGCAGATATCTACGGGTATGTCAGAGGTACCCGCAATAATAAAATAATTCCTTTGTCGTTAACATTTAAGGATAGTGTCACTATTAGGAGTTCCGTCAGTTCACATTACCTATGATCGATCAACGTGACTGCATGAAGCAACACCGCAGGTATTTTAAAGGTAGCTGAAAACAGGCTGTCTATAACCATTTTTGAAATGTCTGCATGGCCCAGGCTCTCCGGAAGACCATTTCCATCTTTGCCTTGTCAGTTTCCCACTTGTTTAGACGATTTTTACAAACTTCATTTGCTTGGTCTGTTGTATACTATCGTTTTGTTTCAGCATCGGACTATTAACTGTAGAAATCATTTCCGGATAACTAACTCCCGACGTACACGTATCATTGTAATAAAGTCCTTAACTGTGTGCCTATGAGACAAGTTTCGCCTCTATCTGCTACTGCCACTCTTCAATATAAGTGATTCGGTGGAGTTCTGAAAATGCCTCTCCACTCACAGTATACACACTAGTACACAACCCACATTTTTTACTCGAATTAGCTATTGGTCTTTAAGATTCCATTCTATAGCCATAAAGAAAAATATGCTGATACTGCACAGTATTAATTATAAAATAAATACTTTGCATCCCTATTCGTGCCAACGGGGGCCGCAGGCCGACTCGTACGTGTTCACTACACGGGCCGATGTCGCGAACAAGAGAACTATCTACCCGTCTTATTTGCGGTGCTAAAAGCTCGCCCCATTCCGTCGCTGATGAGGCGTCCCCACGACGTCTGTGATCTCCGGTCTAGCAGATGTGGTAAGGGTAAGATCTGCCTCTTAATAGCACTATCGACATCTGTATCCGCGCAGCCCTCTGGCTGCTAAAGCTTTACCTACATCTTTAGGCTGTGTATTGATGAGACCTTGTCTTTGCTGTCGCGTGTGAAGCACCTAACGGATGCAAACCTAGCCACTGGCTACATGCGATGTATTAATAGGGAACTTTCTGCTAGAATACAATATAGAGCATTTGTTTCAGTTTAAAAATTTATGGCTTGACAGCGGACGCAAAACAGGAACTTCAAGGCTTTTTTCCAAATAAAAGTGAGAGATTGGAAAAAGTATTAACACAGACGTCAGTATTCCTTAAAGTTTCCCATAATATGTAGGCGCCGTGCCAAAATACGTCAGTCTTATCAATAAACTTTTTTTTTTCTTTGAAGTCTCATGCGGATATTATTTTATTGATAAGGCACAGTTCATTATTGGTGTGGGAGCCCAATACCATGCTGAGTTGTAAGAAACTAGTTCATTCAGCTAGTACTGCGAGATATGTAATAGAAACTGCAGATCTTTTGCTTGAAACTCCGGGGGCGATGACGTCAGAAACGTATAATGAATAAAGCTGTGTTATTTTACAATGTGGTCATGTTCGGTCTTCCTGTTCTTAATCTCACCTGAACAGGCGGAAATTCAAGCCAGTCTCTATCTCAAATGGTTCAAATGACTCTGAGCACTATAGGACTTAACATCTGAGGTCATCAGTCCCCTGGACTTAGAACTACTTAAACCTAACTAACCTAAGAACATCACACACATCCACGCCCGAGGCAGGATTCGAACGTGCGACCGTATCAGCATCGCGGTTTCGGACTGAAGCGCCTAGAACCACTCGACCACAGCGGCCGGCCAGGCTCTAGCGTACCTATCAAAGCCTAAGTTTCCTATGGCTTGTTGACTTCTCAAAAGTCTTCCATACACTCTTGAGCTGTTAGCCATTAAATAAAAGAATACCTGAGAAACATCGGATCAGTTATGTGATAAAAGTGAATGCTGCACAACAAACAGGGCTCAGTTCGATGTTCCCAGTGGGGAGACATATTTGGAAAGGATGATAGCGTTGGTATAGGCTTTAACCAGGCGGATACCGTGATTCAGCAGAGTTTTCAAAATCTGGGAAACTTTATTACTTTGTACCTGCGCTTTATGACTTTCCTAGAATGCCTATCACGTCTAATGCTGATTCTTGGATTATGGAAATGCACTTTTCCAATTTTTTGAGTTTAAGTGATTGCTGTACTTATTTTTGTCACTTTGCAAAATCCCCCTTCGTGGTTTTATCTCCCTAATCCAAAAATTAATTGGGAATTGGGGGCTAGCCCCTTCTCAAAGATCTATGCTGTGAATTTATACGCACACCATTTTTGACAGCTATCGTTTTAGATTCTAAAGTAGGAGTTTATATAATAATTAATATGACAGGAGGGTATCTGATAAAAACAATCTTTCATTTAAAAACTCTAATTTATGTCATTAAGATATTAACCTTTAAATTTACGAGGAAGAAACACTGAAACAGCTGATGAATTATATCTCTATGAACATTCTGATTATAGAGTGATATGGTTATCAGTATCACCCTAGTACATGACAAATTTGTAAGCAGTTAACTTACATCCCAGTCTGAGACTCAAATTTAGACCCACAAATTCCTAACGAAAACACACAGTGACTCTTTTGCTGATGATTTCTTAAAACAATCATACACTATTGGCCATTAAAATTGCTCCACCAAGAAGAAATGCAGATGATAAACGGGTTTTCGTTGGACAAATATATTATACTAGAACAGACATGTGATCACATTTTCACGCAATTTGGGTGCATAGCTGCTGAGAAATCGGTACCCAGAACAACTACCTTCGGCCGTAATAACGGCCTTGATACGCCTGGGCATTGAGTCAAACAGAGCTTGGATGGCGTGTACAGGTACAGTTGCCCATGCAGCTTCAACACGATACCACAGTTCATCAAGAGCAGTGACTGGCGTATTGTGACGTGCCAGTTGCTCGGCCACCATTGACCAGACGTTTTCAGTTGGTGAGAGATCTGGAGAATGTGCTGGCCAGAGCAGCCGTCGAACATTTTCTGTATCCAGAAAGGCCCGTACAGGACCTGCAACATGCGGTCGTGCATTATCCTGCTGAAATGTAGGGTTTCGCACGGATCGAATGAAGGGTAGGGCCACGGGTCGTAACACATCTAAAATGTAACGTCCACTGTTCAAAGTGCCGTCAATGCGAACAAGAGGTGACCGAGACGTGTAACCAATGGCACCCCATACCATCACACCGGGTGATACGCCAGTATGGCGATGACGAATACACGATTCCAATGTGCGTTCACCGCGATGTCGCCCAACACGGATGCGACCATCATGATGCTGTAAACAAACCCTGGATTCATCCGAAAAAATGACGTTTTGCCATTGGTGCACCCAGGTTCGTCGTTGAGTACACCATCGAAGGCGCGCCTATCTGTGATGCAGTGTCAAGGGTAACCGCAGCCATGGTCTCCGAGCTGATAGTCCATGCTGTTGCAAACGTCGTCGAACTGGTTGTTGTCTTGCAAACGTCCCCATCTGTTGACTCAGGGATCGAGACGTGGCTGCACGATCCGTTACAGCCATGCGGATAAGATGCCTGTCATCTCGACTGCTAGTGATACGAGGCCGTTGGGATCCAGCACGGCGTTCCGTTTGTCCCTCCTGAACCCACCGATCCCATATTCTGCTAACAGTCATTGGATCTCGACCAACGCGAGCAGCAATGTCGCTATACGATAAACCGCAATCACGATAGGGTACAGTCCGACCTTTATCAAAGTCGGAAGCGTGATGGTACGCGTTTCTCCTCCTTACACGAGGCATCACAACAACGTTTCACCAGGCAACACCGGGCAACTGCTGTTTGTGTATGAGAAATCGGTTGGAAACTTTCCTCATGTCAGCACGTTGTAGGTGTCGCCACCGTCGCCAACCTTGTGTGAATGCTCTGAAAAGCTAATCATTTGCATATCACAGCATCTTCTTCATGTCGGTTAAATTTCGCGTCCGTAGCACGTCATCTTCGTGGTGCAGAAATTTTAATGGCCAGTAGTGTATATCCAACACACGAACGTTGAACACGAGACGGGCGATCGTATGAAATTCCACAAGTGCGGAACAGAATGAACTAGCTCACCGGTGCCGCTTTTAATGCTCATCGCAAATTTCTACTGCGCTGAGATGAATGCCGCTGCCATGGAGTAGCCTCGCCGGAGAAGACAAGGATGCATTGCGATATGTGCAACATTGTCCCCTGGTTGTCTGCTAAGGTGCACTTCATCCAAATCCGCCAATGAATCCCGACAATGATCTGCAAACGACTGGAGTCAGCCAGCTAATCTTCACAGACTGCCCTGGACGGAAGTCTACACGTGGAACTCTACGGACCACCACCAATCCCAACCCGCCCGTCAATTTTCCATGGACCGTCACCGACTGAAGTCCGCCCCTGAATCTTAAGATTTAGCTTTCCTGTACTCTCTGTACTCTTTTTGTCCGCCGAATGGTGTCTGTTGCCAGTAGCAAGCTTACAAAATAGTGTGGCCCAATAGCGATGTTGTAGACGAGACAGTGCTTAGCGGCCCCCTGCGATGCCGTATCAGTCCCAGTTCCAAGACGTCAGCTCCTGTCCCTCCGGCCACCGCGCAATGTGCCAGTCTCTATTACATTTTCTGTTCACCCATCTCAGTTCCAACACGTTGTGTATTCCCACGCACAGAAAAACACTCAGAAACCATTGAGTCGCTCAAGACGTCAAAGAAAGGAAATTACATAGGGCACCGTATTATTTTCTCATTGGAACACCACGGTTCTCATTCTCTGAATTACTAAACCGGTATCAACATTAATGAGAAAGGAATGTAAATTTGCCTGTCACGTTTCAGTATGTGTTTTTTGTTGTCTTTTCTTATGGCCTGGTCCAGACATTTGAGTGAGTTTTCTCGTTCTTCTTCTGTTGTGAACTTTATATTTTTGTGTACAGTATTTATGTCTTTTGACATATACAGAAAACCCATATCAAATGCTACTATCTCAAATGCAACCTTAAACCACCCGAAGAATCACAAACAGATACATGTTAAACAGACTAAACAGTATCCCCCAAAACACTTCTCAGTACCGAAAAGTACTGGCCATTATGAAGCATATAGAATAAAAAAATGGTCGCATAGAAACAATGGTTGACAAACTACACAAAAAAATAAGGTCACACAAATAATGAAAAAATTAACCAAGCCACACCAACACATACAAAGAGGTATACAATGACCCACAACAAATTCACACAAAAATAGGTAACTTATTCAAGAAACAAGGCATAAACATTGCTTATAAAACAAAAAACTCAATACAAAAACATATCTCAAAACTGGAATCAAAACCAGAGAGATACCAGCAATCTGCTATCTGTCAGCTCAGTTACAGAGATTGTGAAAAAATGTGCATTGGAATGACTGGCAGGACATTCGACGCAAGATATAAAGAACACGTCAGAGCACCCAAGTACGGTGCAAGTCATTCAACATTTGCAGACCATCTGAAACAGGAATACCACAGACTAAGCAATATTGAAAAAGATATGAACATCATTAGTATCAGTCAAGACAGACACCCCCTCCCTTTTCAAGAAAATTTCGGGATATACGAAGCATTCACACAAACAGTTGCTCAATGCCCAATAAAATAAACCAGACATTATATAAAATGATTGAAAAACGCATGAATAAGAAAAGAGCCTTTTCCATCCGTCACCCTCTCCCCTCCCACACAATGACGCTGCACTAGCGACGTGGGTCGCTCAGACGGATACAGTAAGGGCTTTATCAAATCGCTAAGTATACGTAAAAAAAAAAAAAAAAAAAAAATAATTGTAACACTATGATCACGTTCAAACTTCTATACGAGATACGTAAAAGTCAAACTGTCAACAACTGAACGAAGCATCTAATTTAAAGCATCTTGGACAGAGTTCTTTTACAATTATTTTCGACATAAGCAACCCCGCCGACTAAGTAAGCGCATTGCAGCTGGACTTGTTAAACGAGCATTATCACTCCTACTTGCGAATCTCGCCAATTACGTGCTGTCCTCGCGTATGACCTGTCTGTGTATGCTGACTGCCGGCCTATGTGGCCATGCGGTTCTAGGCGCTACAGTCTGGAACCGCGTGACCGCTACGGTCGCAGGTTCGAATCCTGCTTCGGGCATGGATGTGTGTGATGTCCTTAGGTTAGTTAGGTTTAAGTAGTTCTAAGTTCTAGGGGACTGATGACCTCAGATGTCAAGTCCCATAGTGCTCAGAGCCATTTGAACCTGACTGGGAACGCAGGCAGGCCGCACATTTTTGTCGTGGTCTGAAACCTACCGCTTCAGCGCTCGTAAAAACTAAACAATAGACTGCGGAATACAGTTAGCACTCCGTCTTCAGGCCACAAGTGGCCCATCGGGGCCATCCGACCGCCGTGTCATCCTCAGTTGAGGATGCAGGTACGAGGGGCGTGTGGTCAGCACACTGCTCTCCCGGTCGTTATGATGGTGTTGTTTGACCGGAGCCGCTACTATTCGGTCGAGTAGCTCCTCAGTTGGCATCACGAGGCTGAGTGCACCCCGAAGGAATACAGTTACCGCATCGATAATTGGTTGGTTCAAATGGCTCTGAGCACTATGGGACTTAACATCTATGGTCATCAGTCCCCTAGAACTTAGAACTACTTAAACCTAACTAACCTAAGGACATCACACAACACCCAGCCATCACGAGGCAGAGAAAATCCCCGACCCCGCCGGGAATCGAACCCGCGAACCCGGGCGTGGGAAGCGAGAACGCTACCGCACGACCACGAGATGCAGGCATCGATAATTCCTACCTGATTAAGTATATGGGCCATTTAGGTCAATCCATTTTTTAGTGTTTATTCCAAATAAATGTGTGCGTTTCTCGACTCAAGCTTACTACGTTCAGGTGGAGGGCACTAACCCTGCAAACGACAGTGGGTTGCCCCTGTCTGTATTTACCTTCTTACTTCATAAGTTTGTTCAAAAAATGGCTCTGAGCACTATGGGACTCAACATCTGAGGTTATCAGTCCCCTAGAACTTAGAACTACTTAAACCTAACTAACCTAAGGACATCACACACATCCATGCCCGAGGCAGGATTCGAACCTGCGACCGTAGCGGTCACGCTGTTCCAAACTGAAGCGCCTAGAACCGCACGGCCACAACGGCCGGCCATAAGTTTGTTAAGCGGTCACTTAAATTAGGTGTACTTAAAGAATACGCAAGGAAATAAACACGTAAATAAACCTTATCGGAGTAGCAGACTGTTTGGTGGGATTAGTGGGGCAAGTGCTGAGCCATCTTGATGAAAGTTAGCTTGTCACTATGAGGAACAGTGGCAGGAAGCAAATATTAAAGGCCGACGAAGATTAGAAAATTCAAGACGCGTTATTAACGAAGTTGGATGAACTTGAACGCAGAGCTGAGATAACCAGTACAAGACAGCAAGGGATATCATACCAGTAGTAAGAACGATGACTTGAAAACATCCTTGAGAAACGCAGAGAAGTACATTATTAGTGACGGCTAATCCAGGGAGGAAGGCGTATTCAATTCGTATGCACGAGGGTGCTTGTCGTGCGGAGTTCAAGCGGTGAATTAGAAAAACTTCGGAAGTAACGTCAGCTGTGAAACTTCCTAGCAGATTAAAACTGTGTACCGGACCGAGACTCGAACTCGGGACCTTTGCCTTTCGCGGGCAAGTGCTCTACCAACTGAGCTACGCAAGCACGACTGACGCCCCGTCCTCACAGCTTCACTTCTGCCAGTACCTCGTCTCCTACCTTCCAAACTTTACAGAAGCTCTCCTGCGAACCTTGCAGAACTAGCACTTCTGAAAGAAAGGATATTGCGGCGACATGGCTTAGCCACAGCCTGAGGGATGTTTCCAGAATGAGATTTTCACTCTGCAGCGGAGTGAGCCACATCATGGAAAAATGGATTCTGGCCTTACTTTTAGCTTTTTGTCCACCACTGTTAACCCTGAGGCCGTACAAGAAAATTTATCAACGCGGTTTGCTTCACATTAAATATTTTTTAGGCGAGACGGGCATCTCTAAAAGAAGGACCCGACCTTTATCGGTTCCGCTGCCGAGTTCCGGAATAGCAACCGGATTCCCTTTCACCCAGTGGGGACCTATGCTATGGTTGCTTCATATTAGTAAATGAACAATACAGGCCACTGACACACTTGACGACATTTTGCTGGCATCCACGTCCAGTACATTGCTTCCGCAGGCCGCAGCAGAAACTCTGTTGAGGCCGCGTTCTCAGGAGCAGCATCAGTAGTCGCAGATGGACGGCTGTTCGCAGACAACGCCCGGCGCCTCCGGTGTATCGTTCGTGGATGCCGACGCGGATGTACCTCCACCCTCAGCTGCGAGGCATTTCCGGCCCGCCGTGGCGCTCTGATTCATGGCCGACCCTTACCTCGCGCGATAGCCATCTCTGTCCTTAAAACAGACACCTCGTTGCGGTTTTGGTGAGACGGCTGTATTTAGACGCAGAGTGCCGGTCAGTTCCCTAGCGAAAAAGCCGACACGCTACCGGTTTCTCGGAATTCAGTGGTTTACTGACAAGGCTCCTCTTAATTGCGGGTGTGTTTTATACGGCCTGTGCCAGAGAAAACGGCGAAGCCATAAACGGAACTACCATCTCTCGCACTGTGTACGACTTGAATAGAGCTGTAGTAGCAACGTATAATCTGTGCATTAATTATATACTTCCAATAAACGTTACGTAGGCAGAGATTCCGACGTAATGTGAACGCAGTAACATCACTCATGACTGACGTCGCTTAAAAAAGTCCGAGGTGAGCTCCTCAGTTCTACCGCCTACGAGAGTGGCGGAAATGCCAGTTCAATCTTTCCTAACAAACAGTGCGCAAAATGTTTTAGTTAGAATGTTCATACGAGACAGGATAAATCTCTGTATTTTCGGACTCAAGCAAGTCGGCTTCTACGCTTATGTTTGTATCAACTTGTTGACGATAACGTAATGGGGCCACTAATGTTCATGTTAAACTTAATATGTAATCGGTGCTGATTACAGCTTCAGTGCTCATATGGAGATGAGCTACTTATACTTATGTCTAGTGTGACTTCACAAAACCAACCACTGTTCCAGTGCTTGATACCTGACAGTAGATACAATTTGATATAGCATGTATTTGCGAAACATAATTCTGTACTGCTCCAGTGCTAAATCTGTTATACCCCGATCGAATGATTAATGCCAGCTACACCATCTGCTCAAAAATATCCGAAACTCATGTTATTCCTGGCGTACAAGGGACGTGCAGGGATGTGCATTCGACCAGTCACTTGAGAAGAGCCGGTGTTAAGTCTTACACGGGACAGCAGTGTGTCAACGTTGCTGTGTCACAAATCTCCAGAATTTTTTGCAGGGCAGAAAAGTGAGCACAAAGTTTATCCAATACGCCTTGACCCCAAAACAAAAAGAACTATACATGAACGTCTGCAGCGTCTTGATTGAACTGCAAACCGCGCACATTTCTTTTTTGGAAATAATCATCATAGGTTAAGAAACTTGTTGTTATCAACACGAACCTACCACAAAACTACAAAGTGCACGAAGTCATATAAAGGGTCAGCGCTTTGATGTAATAATCGACATTCAATCTGGTGCGTTTTATTGGCAGGACACTTAGAAAATGTAACAGACCTACTAAGTAGACTGCCTACACTACGCTTGTCCGTCCTCTTTTAGAATACTGCTGCGCGGTGTGGGATCCTTACGAGATAGGACTGACGGAGTACATCGAAAAAGTTCAAAGAAAGACAGCACGTTTTGTATTATCGCGAAATTTGGGAGAGAGTGTCACAGAAATGATACAGGATTTTGGCCTGACATCATTAAAAGAAAGGCGTTTTTCGTTGCGACGGAATCTTCTCACGAAATTCCGATCACCAACTTTCTCCTCCGAATGTGAAAATATTTTGTTGACACCGATCTACATAGGGACGAACAATCACCAAGATAAAATGAGAGAAATCAGAGCTCGTACGGAAAGATACAGGTGTTCATTCTTTTCCCGCGGTATACGAGACTGGAATAATAGAGAATTGTGAAGGTTGTTCGATGAAACCTCCGCCAGGCACTTAAATGTGATTTGCAGAGTGTCCATGTTGATGTAGATGTAGATGTAGATGTAGTGCGACGCGCGATTTAAACAACATGTCAAGGAAGCACATTACTGACAATTCACAGGATTGTATGAACGTTCAGTGCGTTGTACTGAAGTGGGAGAGGCTATGTAGAACACCTGAACCATCAAAACCACCATATTTTCTTTGTATTTATTGCTTTTTTTAAGTAATCTAGTTTTTAAATTCGCGGAGTATATATCTCTGAACGCCTGTTTGATCTGAAGCATACCGCTACAAGACGTTATCTGCTCTGGTGTAAGAGTTCCTACAGCATAGAACAAGTAGATGGTGAAGTGTAGAGGGCTGGAGCGTATTGAGCCTCGTCTGACGGTGCAGCATGGCACCGACTAGCAGTGTCTTCACAGTGGTGCAATTGAGGCAGTGAATGCCTTTGGAGGTTATGTTCACTGCTAGGAACCAGAACACTGACTAGGTGCTCCATGGCACAAGCTGTCAGCTGAAATGAGGACTGCATTCCAGCAGGCCAAAGTGACTGTACTTGTTACAGACTGCAGTATGTGTAGATGCAGACTGTGGCATGTAAGCAGGGCAGTACCTTGACCCGAACAGACTTCAGTGTACGAGTGGGAGGCTGATGATGAAGACAGCTATCCAGTGAGTGCCGGTGGCCATCTGGTTATGGTCACTGGCTCAATCCTGTCTGGTGGCTGGGTAGGTGTGCAGAGCTAAAGCCTTGGTGACTGTTTGGTTGGCTGTCTGGTAGCGAAGGCATGCCGCGTCCATGACTCGTCAAGAACATCTTGCCGGGTATTGATGTAATGTGTAGGATCCTTTGCAGGTGAGCTGTATTATCAGGCCCATGTCTAGCTGGAACACAAAGTCCCAAATTTCCCTGGCATTATGGTGCTCCACTCGTATTGCAGCAGAAGATAGTGAGTGATTAAAAAGGTGTGGGTAACTGCAAGTATGTTAAACTGGAAAAACGTAGCCATCTTTAATGTCGAGCTTCCTGTAAGAAATTTACTGTTACCTCAACAACACTCTCAATGAGAAAATTTACTCAAAGAGACATTATTTTATAGTAATTACAAAGGAGATACTGATCGATGCCACATATGTACATAATAAGTCGTCGTGATGAATACAACAAGCTTTGGTGGGCAAATAATGTCCCTGGAATCTTCTACACATCATATAAACACTGAAAAGGCATTGTACAACATTGATTTGTGATCTAATAGCAGCATACAAAGTAGCTAAAGGAGTTCAATATGTCTCTTTCATACACTATAGATCTCCAGAGGTATACATATTTTGTTAAGTCTAAAACACCGTGTATCCACGTGATGTGGACCATACTTACAAACACAGGTTACGTAAAAAGTCGAAATAAGGAACATAGATTCTTTTCTTACAATTGTATTTTGGTTTTTCTAATGCTGAAAGTTATTTGTTTCCCTCCAGTCCTATAGTTCTCTTTATTTTCTTCATCTCACATACATTATTTGCCTTTTCGTTATAACTACAGGTTCACACAGAAGATTGATTAATGGAATGAACTGTTGTGTGGTTACAAGCAAGAGGGCACTTATAGCTCGCAAGCTGTCCCTGGTAACAAGCTGGAAATCTCAAGGCATTAACTACTCTGTACTGCTCTCTGCTTGTGGATGGCGATCAAACATGACAAAAATCTTCCAGCAAAAGTACATGGAATCTTAAATATTCACTGAATACACTAAAACTAGTTCCATATCTAATTACTACTCAAATTCGTAATAATGAAATTATTTGAACAAAATTATCACCACACTTGTGTGACCAATATTAATAATGTAATTAACATTTACATGTAGAACTGTTTATTACAATAGTGACAAAGGTTACAAAGTATTATGTAAGACACTTAGCCTGAACGAGCATGAAGTCAGTTACTAAATGAGCATATTTAACATGTCAATAGACACACTACATAGTCATTGTCAATAAACTACCATGTTATTGTCTCAAACACACCTAAACAAAGAACTCTTCACAGTTCTAAAGACGATTAGCCTCCACATAATAGATCAATAACATTGTTTCTTGTTGTTTACATTTATTTAACAAGAAATTTGTGAATCGGTGTTCATAATATATCCATCAATCTAATGTGGTGAGGAACTAGCAAAAGGGATAAAGAAGCTCTCTTGACTAGCATTCACCATTCCAGTTTGTACAAAGTATAAAAATTCAGTAAAAAGTCAGGTATTTGTCAGTGTGTAACTAATTTCATTGTTGATATGATATGATATTTAAGACTTGTAAGGAACTATATTCATGAAATGGTGGTCAACCAACCAGTTACCCGTATGAGTAAAGCTGTGAGTCACATGACTGGAGTTGTAAATAAGTGAGCAGAGAATTTATTAGGTTCATTTTGTCACTATTCTCAGTGGAGCAAAATTGATGAAAAGGACTTTAGATGTGGAGTAAATGCCTGGGTTCATCAAAAATGAGACAGTAAACAACAGTGCTGTTTTCAGCAGAATCACACTTCTGATCTCCTTAAGTAATGTAGGACAGGATACCATTGAAGGCCAGCTGAACATGTCTTTGAGTCTAGTACTGTTCAATTTTCTTACCATTTATGTTGCCAATAGACATTATTGTTTTAGAAGGTATAGGGTTTATTTAAAGTGAAGTATGGAAATTCATGAAATGACCATAATCATTTACGTACAAATAAAACACCCAAAAGTGTATTTCAAAGTGTCATAAGAACATTGAGAGTAATTGTACAGTGATCATTCGCAGAACAGGAATATGTCTTACAAAAATATGAATAATTGTAAGTAACTGAATGCTGTTTATAAGAAGTACTACACTGAAATAAAAATTACATACATGTGAGACATAAATCAATAAAATGAAAAAATCGAAAACCTCTGAAGAGGTGAAATTAACACTAAATAAAGCACTTTCTAGTTATATCTCTCAATAGCAGCCTTGTTGGGATAGCAAAGAAATAATCATCTAGATATGTTTAATTTGGGCTAATAACTCTTGTTAGGATATATAAACCATTAAAAAATAGAAAATTTGAATTCTGTTATACAGTCAATACAGTAATTATATACATACTATAATATTAAATCTAATAGTCATATATAAACCCTATGTAGTAGCTATATTTAAAAACTTGCTTGGTACAATATCGCTTATTGCAACTGACCCTACAAACTGACATACTTTTATTACATTTTCTGAAAAACATGTTGGCTATAACATCAATGTCATTTTTGTTTGTTACATATATAGGAATTAGTAGCAGCAAAGTAACACTTTTTTCCAAACTCTTGTTTTGTGCAAGTTGTTGGTTTCAAATCAGGAAGTGTTTGAGTTAGATAATACAAGATGCCAAAAAAATGAAAATTTTTAATATTCAAGAGAAGTCTCACATAATATGGCGATTACAAAGTAGGGTAACAAACTTCTTCATCATCATGAATGAATTGGGTGTCTCACACTCAGTGACTTCCACATTTTGAAACACAGAGAGAAAATACAGTCTGTTTCTGGAAAAAATTCTTTAAAAATCACATGGACGAGATCATCTGAGCACAAAGACAATGAAGAAGCTTTATTTACATGGTTAATAGGCAAACATCATATAATGGGTCTATTCTGCCAGTGAAAGCCAATGAATTTACATATCTGTTGGGAAATCCAAGCTTCTGTTGTTCTTTATCTTTGACTAAAAGTTTCTCACCTCACTATCAAGTGATTGTCAGGAAAATTTGTGGGGATGCTGCTGGCATACCTGATGGTATAACAGACAAGTGAATCTCTAAGAAGTGGCCTGTTTTGTATGGAGGTTACCAGCAAGATTATACATTCAATGCAGAACAAACTGGCTTGTTTTATAACATGATCCCCTGAGGTGAGACATTGAAATTTAGAGATGAACAACTGTGTTAAGGTGGAAAGATGTCTAAGACAAGAATCACAGCTATGGCTGCTGCAAATATAACAGGATCATGTTAAGATAAGCTTTTCGTGACCAGAAAATGGAGGAAACCTAGACATTTTAAAAACATTCGCTTCCTACCAGTAATTTAAGAAAACAATGCAAAAACTTGGATGACATTTACAATTTTTGAAAAGTGGTACCATAACTTGGACTCTCAGCTCATATGAAAGAAACAAATAGTTATTCTCCTGGTCGATAAGTGACCTGCTCATCTAGTAGTCAATAAGACACAGTGCATATAGCTTGTGATTTTACCTCAAAACATCACTTCAATTCTAGAACCAGGAAGTTAAAAAAATTCTGAAAACGTAATATCGTAAATGTCAGTTGATGAACATGTTACATAAATCTAATAATGTGAAGAAACAATCTTCAGTGTTCTTGATATAGTTTTAATAATATTGCAAGCACGTGAAAATTTCAGTCAAAAGACTATTGCCAGTTGTTTTAAATATACAGGATTCAAAAATAACTCATCATCATCCCACAGTGAGAGCAAGGCGTTTTCAGCAATAGCTTATGGTGCTTATGATGAAGATGAGGATGAAACTCCTCTGGTGGAATTATGGCAACAACTTTGTCCTTCTTTGTCAATGCGTGAAATAGAAGACTTTGCCCAGATATACCACAATTTTAGCCTGTATGCCTCAGTGAGTGAAGAAGAAACTGTAGCTGACATCCAAACGCAATATGTGATTGGCGAAAATGAAAATGAACAAGAGAAATGGTTTACTGTGGCAACATTCAATGAATCTCTCAAACCAGTGAAAACTTAGTAAAATTTCTTATTTTCAAAGCGGATCTTATTACAAAAGACAACAATAGGGCATTAAAATGAAACCATCATCAAATGTAAAATGTATACACACATCTTGAATGAAAAAACAAAGATAACTAAGTCAGTACACTGCACTGTGTGTTACTGTATTGCAATTTAAGGCAATTGGTTGAAAAATTGAACAATACTATCTTCACTGTGAATGTAGAAAACGAGAAAGTTAAATTCCAGTATATGTAATTTTTTCAAAGCACAAAGGTGGAATAATAGTGTATTTGTGATTGAAGAGTAGTAGTCATGTTCTGGATATTTGCAATGTGTTCTGTAAAATTCATCAATTTGTACAAGTCAGTGAGAAATCTAGGAAAAAGTGTAGGCTCTATGTAATTTATGTATCAAATGCTGTCTTTTCTTCATGGTTCTGTTGATTAATTTTTGTTATACATACAGTAACTGGAATGAAGTTGTATCATTGAATATTCTATAGCTATAAAGCACTTACAGTAAATTGTTCATCATATATCTCATTGATTATGCAAGACTGTGATCGACAGTATTCAGAAGTTAATATTGTTTCCGATTCTTTCTTCACTTATTAGAGGTTTTTATGTTTTGATGGCACATAGTTGCTGTAAGTACTCCATAAATATTCTTCAGTCCCTCTCCACGAATTTTCTATTTAAAATACCAAAAGATACTGCATTTCTGCCACTTTTTTAAGTTTTACCTTTTAACTCTGTGGCTGCCTAAAATTCACTGGTAAGAATTTGTTACTAAAACAAGCAAAAAAGTCTTGTTTCTGCAACTATTGACTATAATGACCATAAACATCACTCCCTGCCACATTGTTGTAAATGTTTTCAAATCTTCATGTGTGTTTGTTTGTGTTGTGTGTGTGTGTGTGTGTGTGTGTGTGTGTGTGTGTGTGTGTGTGTGAGTGAGAGTGAGAGAGAGAGAGAGAGCACATCCGTTTGTGTAAGAATAAATTTTCGATACCCTCAGGCAGTGGCGAAGCAACAATAAGGATCCAGTTTTCAGGTGTTGGATAGAGACCGTAGTGAGAAAATAATATTTTGAAATGGAAATCAATTTCAAGATTTGTTGTAACTGAAAAATAAGCTTATCATATAAAACTGACTTTCAAAACAGTATTAAAATTTTCTGTTGATGTCGCTGTAACAAGTATTTTGTGAAATGTAGTATGAAGGGGTACACAAGGGAAAAAATGATGGCAGAATTTTCATCACATAATTGAAATACATGAGATATCTATATTATGGAAGTTAAACAGAGAAGATTTTTTGTAGGTAACAATTACGTATGCCAGGTATTACCTGCAGTGGTTTAAAGTGGAATTACTGGCAATAAAATAAGCAGTAAATCTTTGTAATTAATTATATGAATTATTTTGCACTCAGTTTCTTCTACAATATACTTTTTCATGAAACTTTTATTTCTTGTCATAGTCATGTTTCTCACATTTCACAATCTATCAACAATAAAGAGAAACTTTATTTTAAAAGTAATTCCACAAAATTTCTTTTGTTCAATTCAGGACAGTACGGATACATTGAATTAGGTATTTAGTTTTTTTTTACTTTTCTGTGAAAGTCTTTTTGATATATTCACTCCAAAAATATAAATCTTACTTCTTATAGGGTCCATTGCAGTGTAACAAAATGCTGAATATCTTTTGCACAGCAGGAGGTGTGTGACACGACCCACTTAATCTGATATATATGCAGTAAATACAAAACTGGAAAAAAACTCTGATAATCCTTCTCCACTACCTCTATACATAACTGGAACAATCAGACATGTTATTTATGAACAATGAAATACCAGACTACAGTTAAGGATGAGTTGGAACTCTCCACTTGTTAGTGAAACTAGAAAACAATAGTAACAAACAAATTATTTTCCATCTAAGAAATAATATTTCTTCTATTTTATTCTGTGATCCTACACCCCTACATCTCAATTCACGAATTTCAAAATAAATATATCATTTTCCAGTTTTCTCCTTTTTCAGCACAGACAAACTTTTGTTCAGCCATCATAATTGTTTCTACTGTCTTTTCCATGTCCATTATGACCATACCCAACAGTCGAGATGAGCACACCGTAACCAAGCAATGTTATTATTAATCCCACTATTATTTTGAACTTAAATATGCAGAAACTGAATTTTGGTGAAAAAGAAATCAAATTAAATGACTTTATAGAAAATGAATATACTAACAAAAAATGATAACTACAAGATTACAAAAGACATATTTTGTATTGCTACACATAAATTCACAAAGATAATTCCAAACCTTGTAGTGTAAAACATAAGCATAACAAAAGCCAAAAAGAAAGTAATGTATTTCAGAGTCAACATACACAAAACAATAGTCACAATATGATAATATTCTGAACTGTAGAAAAGCTAATACTTGTTTACATTGAAGGCCATCCAAAAATACTGTATACCTTAACAACTGCATAAAAATACATATTAATGATGAAGAGGAACTGAAAAGAAAACAAGCATAAACATACTTCCTTCCATGGTAGAGCACTTGCCCGCGAAAGGCAAAGGTCCCGAGTTCGAGTCTCGGTCGGGCACACAGTTTTCATCTGCCAGAAAGTTTCATATCAGCGCACACTCCGCTGCAGAGTGAAAATCTCATTCTGGAAGCATAAACATACTTCCCAGTTTGGCACACTGAATTAGAAAGAGTTTTATAGTTCTGGCAGCAAAGTGTATGGCTCTCTATGACAGCTTTCAGCTAGATTTTGCTATGGGGAGTTTGACAATGAGCTAACCAAGTATTCAACACAATTGAACATTGAGAAATAAACAGAAACTACCATAGTTATCATTGTTGTAATGTTTAAGAGAATGATGAAATTATGTTTTTAACAAAAATGAGAGAGTATTTTTTTCTTGAGTTTTATAGTAAACCTTCCTTCACCTTTAAACTAGGAAACTGCTCTTCTGCCAGCAGAGAGAGACTCTGTCTCTTTGGGCTTCCTCCATTATCTTGAGATTGCAGAGCTCTCCCTTACTCTAACTTATTCAGTTTCTTATGTCCTCTACAGTTATTTTGACAATTGGAATTAGATTTCCATTTTTGGCCATCACTTATGCAGCATGTTTTGCACATTTGAGCTGAGGCAGCCAAGATTCTTACTCTTTTTACTGGCACAGTTGTTTGTCAGACTCAGACTGCTGGTTGGAGGTTGTCATCAATAAAATTGCTTTAGTCCTTCGTGTGTGGAATGGACAAAGTTCTCACTATTGAGTGTACCTTCTCTACCTATAATTCCCATACAAACAGAAAAATAAAATAGAGCTTCAGGACAGTGTGGTGGTGATATTTCAGAATCTGCATAGTATGTGGCTATCAGATGCATGGTAAGTTACAAAGTATAAATGCACTCATTTAATTCTTGATTAAACAAGCTTAAACTTTTCTGTAAATGAATTTTGTAGTAATGGAAGATAGGCAGTGAGTGACAGCATGCACACCAATATCTGGGAAGGTGAAAGCATTAGAAGTTAAAGTAAGTAGAAGAATATAAATGGCAATTGTGAGACAGTAAATGTTATGACATGACACATAAATAATAGTGGATATGAATGTGTGGCTGAATGAAGTGCAGATTATGTGTAAGCAACAAATGCTTAAAATTAAGGTTTGTGAAAAGCTGGACATCATACATAATAGCAATGTACAATTCCATAAACACTGCATGACTCATGAACTGTTATGTGTGTAACACTAACTACCTTCCTAATAATAGGACCTATAACTGTAATTTAGTTTCATTTGAATGTGACAAATTAACAATACATAAATGCCTCTAACATACACAATGTCGCGATGACCTAAGGTTTTTCCAAACAGTACTACAGCTTAAGCATTATTAATAATACAGCAGTAAGTGTAACAGCTTTACATAATTTGCAAATAGGATTCATGTAATATCCAAACACAGTTCAGGTGGCTTGAGATTTAATGAGATGCAATATCTTTTTATGATAATACATGTACTGAAATATAAGGCAGCTGAAGAACAACTAGGCAAGAAGACCAAGCCTAGTGCATTATGTGTGAGATATTAAACTTAACTGATGAAAGTAGAAAACGTAAAAATTCAGTAAACCAAGCACACAAAAGGGAATAAAAACACCTCTGACATGAGACTGACGGGAAAAGCAAAATATCAAAATCGGAATGGATGGAGAAGAAATGCTTTGCTGAAGCATGATTGACGACAATGGAAAAGACGCTGCTGGTGGGAAAAGTAAAGAAACCTTCGGGAGTAGTAACTATGCGAAGTCGACGAGGCTTGTACAGGACAGACCAATGTGAAGAGCTGTATCTAAGTCTTCACTCTGAGGACAACAAAAACATAGCAAACAACAATGGACCCAAAATAAAAACTGTGTAGTACCACATCTGATTACTTCAATTTCTGGGTGCCTATCAGTACGTAACTGACATCAAAATGCTATGCAAGTAAGCTAAAAACCACACTGCAACAACAGGCTGTCTTTCCTTGAAAAATGTTTTCCATAATGGATGCAGTTGGATTCCACGACTGTTCCTGCAGAGGGTAAAGCTGAAGGAAAACCGCTACCAGTCACTTTTGAAAGCAGTTTCTTAAAACACAATTGGTGTAGGGTCATCTTTATGTGATTACATTCAACTTCTTTACACACTCAATATTGGCGATCATTGTTTAACGCAACAACAAAACTTATGTGATGTTCACTAAGGAGATGTAAATGACAGCACTGACAGACACAAAGTGATAAAAGTTAAATGTACTAATATACTTACATATAGATTCTTTTTCAAATGGTAATAAATGTGGTAAGGAAATAATAGTAGCACCAATAAATATGCAATAACTATTTGCTAATTCGATCTGTATGTAACTGCATTACTATATTCTATTCTTGTCACTTTTTCTTTGAGTACTTTCTGTCATGTCTCCATAGCGACGACATACTTTGCCTGTTATGTTAAACATTGCACTCCAACAACGAATGTGTATAGAGGAAACTGAAGGTAATAGCCTGAGTATCTGTGTATGGCAAGAATAGCTGTGTTTTAAGGAAACTGGTGACTAATAGCGGATTTTATTCAGCATCCTCTTTGAGAGATCGGACTGCTTGAGCTTCTTGTTCATGAGCGAAACTTTTCATAACAAAAAGTGGCTTAAAGTTAACAATTCAAAGGCGACACTGCAATTTTTTGTTCTTGTGTTTATGCTAGTTGCGAGAAATAACAAGTTTTGCATCTTCTTACACAGCAGGTGTAATATCATTCATAAGTATCACAAACAACAACAGACACAAAATAGAGCGCTGTGGAACACCATCTCTGCTTCAAATCCTGAGTGGAAGTGATATACAATACACTGCTTTCTGTTACTCTGGTAAGCTTACCTACACTACTGGCTATTAAAATACACCAAGAAGAAATGCAGATGATAAATGGGTATTCATTGGACAGATATGTTATACCAGGACTGACATGTGATTACATTTTCACGCAATTTGGGTGCATAGATCCTGAGAAATCAATATCCAGAACAACCACCTCTGGCCGTAATAACGGCCTTGATATGCCTGGGCATGAAAACAAACAGAGCTTGGATGGCGTGTACAGGTACAGTTGCCCATGCAGCTTCAACACGATACCACAGTTCATCAAGAGTAGTGACTGACGTATTGTGACGAGCCAGTTGCTCGGCCACCATTGACCAGACGCTTTCAGTTGGTGAGAGATCTGGAGAATGTGCTGGCCAGGGCAGCAGTCGAATATTTTCTGTATTCAGAAAGGCCCGTACAGGACCTGCAACATGAGGTGGTGCATAATCTGGCTGAAATGTAGACTTTCGCAGGGATCGAATGAAGGGTAGAACCACGGGTCGTAACGCATACGAAATATAACGTCCACTGTTCAAAGTGCTGTCAATGCGAACAAGAGGTGACCGAGACGTGTAACCAATGGCACCCGATACCTTCACGCCAGGTCATACGCCAGTATGGCAATGACGGATACACGCCTCCAGTGTGCGTTCACCGCGATGTCGCCAAACACGGATGCGACCACCACGATGCTGCAAACAGAACCTGGATTCATCAGAAAAAATTACGTTTTGCCATTCGTGCACCCAGGTTCGTCGTTGAGTACACCATGACAGGCGCTCCTGTCAGTGATACAGCGTCTAGGGTAACCGCAGCCATGGTCTCCGAGCTGATTGTCCTTGCTGCTGTAAACGTCGTCGAACTGTTCGTGCAGATGGTTGCTGTCTTGCAAACGTCCCCATATGTTGACTCAGGGATCGAGACGTGGCTGCACGATCCGTCACAGCCATGCGGGTAAGATCCCTGTCACCTCGACTGCTAGTGATACAAGGCCGTTGGGATCCAGCACGGCGTTCCGTATTACCCTCCTGAACCCACCGATTTCATATTCTGCTAACAGTCATTGGATCTCGACCAACGCGAGCAGCAATGTCGCGATACGATAAACCGCAATCGCGATAGGCTACAATCCGACCTTTATCAAAGTCGAAAACGTGATGGTACGCATTTCTTCTCCTTACACGAGGCATCACAACAACGTTTCACCAGGCAACACCGGGCAACTGCTGTTTGTGTATGAGAAATCGGTTGGAAACTTTCCTCATGTCAGCACGTTGTAGGTGTCGCCACTGGCGCCAACCTTGTGTGAATGCTCTGAAAAGCTAATCATTTGCATATCACAGCATGTTCTGCCTGTGGGTTAAACTTCGCCTCTGTAGCACGTCATCTTCGTGGTGTAGCACTTTTAATGGCCAGTAGTGTAGCATCGTGTCAAGCACTTTTTCGCTATCGGGCTATTTGCGTGTAATTTTTGTGCTCAGAACATTTCATTGCACGAAATGACTCGTGTTTATACATCTATGGCGACGTCAGGCCGCGATAACATATTGTAGGTCTGCGCGCGTGCGCGAAGCGGGCGCTCGTCTGGAGGGGGGAAGGAGTGCTCGGAGAGACCGCCGGGCGGCGCTGGCGGCGCGGCCGGGCGCGTAACGCGACGAGGAGCCGGAGCGGCGGCGGGCAGCCTGGGCCGCAGCAGCAGCCAGCATGCAGCAGCCGCCGCCACAGCCAGCGCCGCGCGCCGGCGCCGGCTCCGACGCAGACGTGGACCCCGGACCCGGGCCCGGCCCGGCGGTCGACCCGCCGCTGCCCGACGACGACGACGGCTGCAGCCCCGAGGAGCGGGCCATCTTCGCCGAGAACGTGCAGCGCCTCGCGCTCAGTCTGCAGGTGCGACGCGCTTTTCGCAAAAGCCGCCTTGTCTGTCAGTGTGAGTGTGTCTGTGTGTGTGGAGGGGGGGTCCCGGCGTGCACCACTCTGTGTGTGTACGTGTGTGTGTGTGAGGCGAGTCACCGCCGGCACGTGACACGTCGTCACGCCCCCGGTACGACATCTTTTTCCTGTAACCGGTCGCACCTCGATATGCAAGTGTGGGCTCAGCGTCACTCACTGATAGTTTTATTGTGTAATAAGATGAGTCACGCCGTAAAGGGATAGCTCCTTCATGGCAACACGGAGGAGAGTGGGGGGTGGGGGCATTCAGAACGTGACTGGCATTCTGGTTATCGCTTGTTTATGGTATCGTGCCACAATCGGTGACCTTATTCGTTTGAAACCTAACCCGATGATACTTTATTTTCGAGATTTCCAAAACTAGTTTCACGTGGCTGAAGTTGCGGAATTTTAGCAGCTGTAAATGTTTTTCTTCACTGCCAGAGTGCTTGTGATGCTCTTGTATTAATTAATTCCATCTTAAGATTTTTTTGCTAACGTAATATGCTAAGTAGGGTTTTTGCTGATGCTGAAATTTTGGTTAATTTGAAAGCGAATCCTTAGAGCTTAAAACGGAGACCGGCTACCCAGAACAGCTACAGGCGTTGCGTACCGTTTTCGGTGAAAGGTGCTTCACTGCCCGCACAGAAATAACCCATTTACATTGCGTTATGAATGTATTTTTAAACAAATTTAGTGACCCTCGCACCATGTATCTTAGGAACAATAACAGTAGTATCATTTCGTCCCTGCCACAGTTCTACCTCCTTTACCGTCCCAGCCACCCCTCCATCCACCCGGCAACACACAGTCACAGAAAAATGGCTCTCGATTTCATCACCTCTTCGCATAATTACAGGCACGTAGTTGTGATCCTCTGACAGGTACACTGATAACCGCAGTATCGTATATACCTCTATAATTTTTGTACATCATTCTATAGGGCACAGCGAGTAATTAAATCCGTTTCAAGTCTTTCGCTACAGCGTTCTTTCATTAATGCTCTGTGTGCCAATGACGGCTCCCGCTGTTCATTCCCTTTATAAGAAATGTAAAAAATGCGTAATACCTGCCTTACAGTAAAGGAATACTCTGCGAACGCCTGGCAGAGAGGAAGCTGCAGAACGAAAATGATTTCTCAGCTGTTCTGCAGTGTCTGCTGTTTCTTTAGTGCTTTCTCACAAAAGCTGGAAGGCGCTCAAGTTTAGTTAATTGCTAAACAACGGCAGATAAAATAATCGCTATCGTTAAAGAGTTAATGTTTGACCATGGTAGTCCCCATTGTTTTACTGCAATGATTTTATATCGTTTAAGATAGATAAAAATTTGAAAATTTCTCGTTTTGAAGTTTAAATTTCAAGGAACAAGAAATAAATCCACACTTGCCTCAGCAGCAACAGAGTTTTGCTTTTCATCTCGGATTTCACTAGATTGCTTCGCTGGTAATCGTCTGCACAAGAAGAATGTTAAGAAAAATGTGTAGTAGTGAAGATGACGTTGAACGGCAAGAAATTTACGTCTGGTCCTTCAAGAGAAGCGCATTTTCATTAGGCACCCAATAAATTTCAAAGGTGGTACTGCCTGATATGTTTCAGTTATGAATAATATCTTGTCTGTCAGACTGGGTCAGGAGAAAATACACTCCTGGAAATTGAAATAAGAACACCGTGAATTCATTGTCCCAGGAAGGGGAAACTTTATTGACACATTCCTGGGGTCAGATACATCACATGATCACACTGACAGAACCACAGGCACATAGACACAGGCAACAGAGCATGCACAATGTCGGCACTAGTACAGTGTATATCCACATTTCGCAGCAATGCAGGCTGCTATTCTCCCATGGAGACGATCGTAGAGATGCTGGACGTAGTCCTGTGGAACGGCTTGCCATGCCATTTCCACCTGGCGCCTCAGTTGGACCAGCGTTCGTGCTGGACGTGCAGACCGCGTGAGACGACGCTTCATCCAGTCCCAAACATGCTCAATGGGGGACAGATCCGGAGATCTTGCTGGCCAGGGTAGTTGACTTACACCTTCTAGAGCACGTTGGGTGGCACGGGATACATGCGGACGTGCATTGTCCTGTTGGAACAGCAAGTTCCCTTGCCGGTCTAGGAATGGTAGAACGATGGGTTCGATGACGGTTTGGATGTACCGTGCACTATTCAGTGTCCCCTCGACGATCACCAGTGGTGTACGGCCAGTGTAGGAGATCGCTCCCCACACCATGATGCCGGGTGTTGGCCCTGTGTGCCTCGGTCGTATGCAGTCCTGATTGTGGCGCTCACCTGCACGGCGCCAAACACGCATACGACCATCATTGGCACCAAGGCAGAAGCGACTCTCATCGCTGAAGACGACACGTCTCCATTCGTCCCTCCATTCACGCCTGTCGCGACACCACTGGAGGCGGGCTGCACGATGTTGGGGCGTGAGCGGAAGACGGCCTAACGGTGTGCGGGACCGTAGCCCAGCTTCATGGAGACGGTTGCGAATGGTCCTCGCCGATACCCCAGGAGCAACAGTGTCCCTAATTTGCTTGGAAGTGGCGGTGCGGTCCCCTACGGCACTGCGTAGGATCCTACGGTCTTGGCGTGCATCCGTGCGTCGCTGCGGTCCGGTCCCAGGTCGACGGGCACGTGCACCTTCCGCCGACCACTGGCGACAACATCGATGTACTGTGGAGACCTCACGCCCCACGTGTTGAGCAATTCGGCGGTACGTCCACCCGGCCTCCCGCATGCCCACTATACGCCCTCGCTCAAAGTCCGTCAACTGCACATACGGTTCACGTCCACGCTGTCGCGGCATGCTACCAGTGTTAAAGACTGCGATGGAGCTCCGTATGCCACGGCAAACTGGCTGACACTGACGGCGGCGGTGCACAAATGCTGCGCAGCTAGCGCCATTCGACGGCCAACACCGCGGTTCCTGGTGTGTCCGCTGCGCCGTGCGTGTGATCATTGCTTGTACAGCCCTCTCGCAGTGTCCGGAGCAAGTATGGTGGGTCTGACACACCGGTGTCAATGTGTTCTTTTTTCCATTTCCAGGAGTGTATATAGACAATGACAGCATATATATTAATATAAAGCTGATTTTAATCTTAAAGGATTTCCTATGTCACTGCAATAAGTATGTAAAAAGTCACAAACATGAGGAAATCATTTTTAGCTACGCTAAATTGCTGTAAACAATTTTGGTGGATGTTTGAGCTTTTTAAACACAGAATACCAAAAAAGTTTCATGTTTACGCCAACAGATAAACAAGACTGTCAGCTAGAATTGGATGTGTTCTTGATTAAAGTCAGCGATTGCTAAACATGAGTGATTGCTAAAGGGTATATTTGTTATGCATATTAGTGCAACCATCTAACTGGTTGGACACTCAAATAAGTAAAAAAAAAAAAAAAAATCGATATCGGAACTGGGTCAGTCGCTTACCGTCAGTGACGTTTGTAAATACATAATACATTAGGTACACCTATGATTAGTTGGAATATTTGTGACGAGAAAATAGAATAGAAAAGAATCGGAATACCACTGGTTTCGGACATTTCGCAAACGCAATCAAAAGAAACGTTACCGACCCGATACAGGGATTCGGTTTAAGCTACTTCGAGCCGTTTTCCTACATGTAATACACTGAAGCGTCGGTCCCAGGACCGATTGCCAAATTCGAAGACACATTTCAAGTTTTTATAAGTAAGTCAGCATTGTACTGCTGTTCACTACCTTGTGCCTTTCCTTCTGATATTTTGAAAGTAAGATATGTAAAGCTTTCTTTCTGAAATTTTGTGTACACCATGGACCAGTCAATCATTTAGTATTTGTGACTTATTTTCCACACATCGTACTTAGTTTTAGGACTGGTATATCCACAGGCCATCAGAATGTAACGTGCGTCAATTTTGTTATAATCTAAATAAAATTTTCTTTCTAATTATTTATTTATTGCGTGGTTACTCAGCGCTAAGATAAAAAATACAAAAGTAAATTACTAATACATATTGTCTTAAGTTGTTTAAGAGCACTCAAAGGCCTTGGTGTAGATAATGAACTCTAGTATCATTTAAAAACAGTATCATGCTTCTCGAGTTGCAAAATAAATTTTATTGTTTACGACACATCATTTGTGTTAGCGTCTGATCGCTTTCTTTGTTGCTCTGTTTAAGTGCTGGTGGTATGGTGGGATGTTCCTTATGTCGTTTCCATTCCTTGTTCCTTTCCGTTTTTTTATAGCTCTTCCCTTGTAGTTAAGCCTTTACAAGCAACTGGGTTCTTGGTACCGTTAGCAATTTCTCTCGCTCGTGAAATAAGGCTTATAACTATTAGTGCTGTACTCGACGTTGTTAATTACAATTGTAAATTCTCAGTATAAGTAAAATCACCAATACTTCATTGAATCTAATTACATTCTGCATTTTACTAATCACTGCGAGATCGAATTCTGAATGTTTACTAGAGTTTTGCTTAACTTAACCTTATCGTACTTACAACCTCGTCTCAAACTTACAAAATTAATGGCATCATTACTGCCTCACTGAACACATACCATATCTGCAATATATATATTTTAACAAGCAGTTTAAGAAATCACTAGTTTTCCGTTAAACCCATCTTCCGCTCTGTGTTGAAATGATCACTGTGTACCAGTAATTCAGTTGTAGGCCTTATACCAATAATGTCAGAAATACAGATGGAGCTGGTATCCCGTTCACATGTCGACTCTCACAATTTGAGGCAATGAAAACGAAATAAAGCTTTTTTATTTCCATCTTGTATATAGTCATAGAAACATTGTGGGAACTGGTGCAAGCGTTGGCCTGCGCAAAACGCATTTTCGCATTACACACGTAGAATATTGTTCATCACAGTAATGTTCACTTAAGCATTTGTGCATATACATTTATGCCCGGAAGGCCTTGTCTCTGTCAAGCAATGGGATATAGTTATGTTATTTACGGGATATATCACGTGTCGTTAGTACATACCTGTGTGTTATGAGGAGATTGCAAGAAATCCCAGTATCGATCGACATGCTACATTTGCGTAGATGAAGAATACGTTTCGTTTTACAGCCTCGACGATATTTACAACGGCCAGTTGTACATATTCATGTACAGTTGTACAAGTTATGACTTCTTGTAACACACACACACACACACACACACACACACACACACAAGCGCGAGCGCACGCACGCAAATGATTACAAGCGAGTCGAAGCACTTATGCACATATCTAAACTCGTTTAAAACAGCAGGGTTTATGAATATAATGAGAGTGCCTTTGGCAGTTCATTAATTTCTGGAAACGGGCATTCATTTCCGAGCACTCCACGCGGTTAGAGGTGACAATGTTCGGAGAACAGACGCCACGGCGTTTCCGAATTATGCGCATGTTCCCGGCGCATCCCGCCATAAATCCAGGTAGCGCTGCGTTACCGCTGGTTCCCGCTGGGGTCCATTATGTTCGTGCTGGCTCGACACCACCACACTGTTTTCGTGTACGTGTAAAAGGCTTAAAAATGTTCGTCGCTTGTGGACATGTTGACGTCTTCATTCAGAAAATTATTTTCGGTAATGCACGACCGAGCATTATCTCAGCAAGCGCCAGGGGAAAGCCTATCGGAATTTATTCCCGGCGTTGCTTCTTCTGTCCAGCAGATGAATCACCCGGGCTATCTCCGATCGCGAGAGTGGTCCCGAGCCTTTATGCGTCTTCCCTTGTGTTTTCACTCTCTTTCCCCTCTTCCTTCCATCGTATCTTTGTTTCCCTAGTTCTTCGGTTAATGCCCGCCCTTCTATGGCCTCTTTCGTTGTGTTTTTTACATCTGTCCCTTCCTGCGTGCGCGCGTGTGTGTGTGTTGTGCGTGTGTGTGGGGCTGGAGGGAGGGGAGGGGGAAGAGGGGGGAGGGGCAGAAAGAGTGAGTGAGCCGTTGTGTTTCTGGAGCTGGCCGGCTGTTACGGTGTCACTGAACATCCGGCGGAATGATTTCATCCGCTGGACCACCTGCCAGCCGGCGGTAACCCTCGCTTTCTTATTCGTGCCGCTCCGGCCCTTTCTTCGTCTGTTAACACATACATTTCCACTTGTAGAAAACTTACAAAACAATGGAAATGTCGCGCTACTACAGAGGTAGTTGTGATACTGTTCAACGAACGATCTTACACTGTGACGACCTTTCCGTACGTCGGCTCTGTATTACGCAAAGAACTGTAGGTTGTGTGACAGCGGATATTTACTTTATTCCCTACAGTGTCTTTCAGGGCATGCCGTGTAAGGTGCCAGTAAGGATCAATCTGGCGAAGGGTATATATAAGAACAGAAGACCAGCACGATTTACTTCGAAATTATGTAGAACAAATCACTTTACAGGCTACGTAAACATGATTTATCTCCGTTTACAGTTGTGTGGAATGCATTTGTATATTACTACATGCGTAATATTTAACAAAAACGAACATGTTTGTCTTTGACATTATGCGTGTTACTGGCGGCAATATTTAAATTTAACAGTAAAAGAAAACATCTTTGCCTTAAATACTTCAGCCGGCCATTGTAGCCGAGCAGTTTTAGGCACTTAAGTTTGGAGCGGCGCGACCGCTACGGTCGCAGGTTCGAATCCTGCCTCGGGCATGGATGTGTGTGATGTCCTTAGGTTAGTTAGGTTTAAGTAGTTCTAAGTTCTAGGGACTGATGACCTCAGCTGTTAAATCCCGTAGTGTTCAGAGCCATTTTTGAACCTTAACTACCACACAGACCCGTATTAATCCGATAGTCCTTGTACGTTAAGTTTACAGCTTCTACAGATTTCGAAAAAGCTTTCCTCACTCCTAACGTGTACGAGCATTGATTCACAATGAAAGTAATCAAACGCTGACCAATATTTGTTAGAAAGAAGTGAAGAAATTGTGCATAATCTGCTTGGAAAGATTGCCGTATAACATAGGTCGGAATTTAAGGTAGATTGTTCACATGTGCACAGAAAACATGTGAAATATATTACTTACGAAAGCGTTGTGATAGTCGAACATAACTTCTGTAATTCCTTCTTCCACTTAAATTAGTCTGGGACGACAAATAAGACAGTAACTGAAAACAAAGTTTTCGTTATGTGTTATTTATAGTGAGTAATCGAATACGGGAAAAGTGCGGAAAAAATACAACAAAATTTAATCTGTTTGTGGCACCGTACATAGACCCCTAAAATGTTGACTTCAAACGGGATAATGACTACGCCAGTGTTGTAGTATAAGAGCAGTAATGCAATACGAAAGAGATTATAGGAAAAGGAATGAGAGTTTACAAATAGAGCTGCCAGTAAAAGCAGTAAAATTCAAGGTTAGGGAACACAAAGGAAAGTAGCTTCATCAAGCAGGAAAAGAATGGAAGCCCCAGACTCCTAAAAAGCTTGACAAATCAACCAGCTGGATGAAAAGATTTTGAATGCAACAGACGAGGTAGTGAGGCATGCTGTGAAATCAGAACATACCTGAGAAGGTGAAGGAGAAAGAGGCAGAGGAGGAACAAAGTGTTCGTGTTCCTAAGAAACATGATTTATATCAACACTTGAGCTTGAGGATTCACTGATTACGCCCAGCAACAATTGTAAAGGCTTGTTTTAAATAACTCTGCGCCCTCGTCAATAGCTTACATATTTCTACATTGGGCTCATCTCCTTGACTGGTAGCTCACGCACATCTAACCCTTATGCCAAACAAAGTAATACCACCTCGACGATTAATTCTCTATGCGGCTGTTCAGCATTGCTTACACGTTTTTGTTTCTTCTTGGTTACAAATTTTACACAGTTATCGAACGAGTGATCAACCAGCGTCACATTATTTTACTACGATCTAATTAACACTGGAGTATATTTCCTCTCCGACAGGGATGTGTTGATTCTTACCCAAATTAGAATGGCTCGTTCTTGCCTCTACTATGAATTTTATGCTATTATGATTACACTATTACTTTACGAAAATGAAGTTGCCGGACCCAAGACCAAGGAGTTACTTAGTGGCAAGTAACAAAGTAATGTAGTATGGCATATTTTGCAAGGACATAGCACCGACAGAAATATCACCATGAGTTTGACACCCTCTGAAACAAGGCCATCAGCCGTCACATGAACTGTCGAAAGACCTTGATTGATGAAAGAACCAAAATTCCAAGAGCAATGAAGCTGCTTCAAACGCATACAATGCTAGTTCTTATGCCGATTTTGTGCGAACTGATAGGTCAGAGTATTATCCTCTTTATGAAATATGAACACACCGACGTTCAACGTTTGGTATTTTCTTTTTCTACTAAGTCCAAACGTTCTCAAAATACGTTGCACATTTTTTTGAATTTTCATCCAACCCCCTGCATGCTTCACTGTCTCAAAATAAGTTACGAATTGAAATACAGATTTCAGTAGTTTTATTGTGTTTATAGCTCTAGCACTCAGCTAACGAAAACATTGTATTACGTGATGCAATTAGGAACATGAAAGAGTTTATATTATGTTTTCGCTTGTTGCATAAAGACAGACGCTACATTAGTCCATACTACAATGCATAAATTTTCTAATACATTATTACTGTGATTTTAAGAAGTATGCTCTATACATTGATCGGGTGTGATAAATCACAGTTAGACGAAGCTACCGGATTACAATTTTAAAAGCATGGTTCCTAAGCTGGTCCAGTTGGTGGGCTTGACAGTGAAGTGTCTTTCGAAGCACAGAGTAGGCTCATAAAGGGCACAAGTACTTGTCATGCCCATTGTTTGCCATTCATGGTTCGCTTTGTCATACAAGTATATAAAGGGGTGGTTAAAACAGTCAGCCATTAGACTGTGAAATTACAGAGTAACCAAAGGTACAGAAGAAAGTAATTAGTTAGGCGCCAAGAGATAAGTGGGAAAGAAAATAGACGTAGAAGAGGTTGTGGAGGAGGCAGGTACTTCACGGATCAAATAGAGTGCGGGGATTGAAAATTAGTGGCTTTGACACAGAGACGTAGATATGCTGATTGACTACATCAGGGCATATAGGAAAAGTGGTCTACCCGAATTTGTAACGCAAATAGTAGCACTTCTAGTAGAAGAAGGATCGATGTCCGCACCTGCCGAAGAAGAATGAAAAAACCTAACTATGCCATAGAGCTACGCGCCACAAGCCACTTCATGGTATGTAGCGTAAGTTACATTGTGTACAACAGTCACGACCACTACAGCTGAATGAGCGTCTCTGTGACACCTCCGTGCTAACTAAGTGAGACAGTGACGAAACGTGCTGCTCTTCTTTGGAGATTCTCTATTTCTTCTATCAATCTTATGTTGTAACGGTCACAAAGCGACGAGAGATACTCAGATAGCGGCCGAACAGTGGTTTCGAGATTGGACTTCACTTCCTGGGAATTCTTCTGATGAATCGTAGTTTAGTTCCTGTCTTTCCTACGATTAGTTCCAAACGGTCGTTTAAATCGATCCGCATGCATACTCCAGATATTTAGTAGATGTGACTGCTTCCGGTGAATATTCGGCAATCATGAAATCATACCACGATGCTATAATTAAAATGAGAGGTCTAGGGCTGTAATTGTCGTATGGCAGCGAGACTTGGTAGATATTCTGATGCGTTAATGCGGAAACGGTTTACGCTGGAAAAATTTAATTCCAATTTTGGCCACCAGGTGCAAATCTGACTCTGTGAATACAAGAAAATCGTATATAAATGTACCTATATGCAATGGAATAGAAACGGGACGTGGGCAGAAAAGGTTAAACAAGTGAGAAAGGCAAATTCGGCAGTTCTGTGTATTCACCACGCCCTGTACTGTAAAATTTGCCTCGTCACTCCCTAGAATACTGCCCGGCCACATGTCAGCAACTTCGATCCATACCAGAAACCGAAGATCAAATTAATTCAGAACGTTCAAGTGGTTCAAATGGCTCTGAGGACAGTGGGACTTAACTTATGAGGTCATCAGTCCCCTAGAACCTAGAACTACTTAAACCTAACCAACCTAAGGACATCATACACACCCATGCCCGAGGCAGGATTCGAACCTGCGACCGTAGCACTCACGTGGTTCCATACTGTAGCGCCTAGAACCGCTCGGCCACCCCGGCCGGCTCAGAACGTTGTTTTGTACCATGAGGTATCAGTTGCTGCGTCCCCTGGACTTTGTGCGGATACCAGTGTAAAATAGACCGAAGAACTTTCCGTGCTGTTGAGCATGGGATGGACAATTCTTGTGATACTGCACGAGCACTAGCAGTACCTGCGGCACATCTTACGTGGTCAGTTACAGCAACAGCAACTTCGTCAATAACTTCCACCGGGTTAGGACGTCTTCTTCTTCCAGGTGCCACACCTAGTCCACCCGTGTTTTCAATTTCACTATCATCTTCCTCAAAACTTTCAGTGGACGATACTCTCTCAATGCAGCACTGTAACTGCTGCCGCTCACATAAAACAGTTTCTCTTCTGGAAAACCAAACTGTGCGCACTCACGCTGTGGATTGTCCAGTGACAATGTGGATGTCAAACCGTCATACAGTGTACAGTGCCAGATTTGCACCTGGTGGCCGCAATTGGAACTAATTTGTTTTCCAGCGTAAATCGGTTCCTCATTAATCCATTAGTATATCTACAAAGTTTCGCTGCCACGAGATAATTACCGTCCACACTAGACCTTGTGAGTAACTAACTGCAGTTCAATTTTAGCCGCCCTGTACATAACAGGTCTTGCAGCCTATTTATGTATAATATGTTACATTTATTTATGGTGAGCACCAACTGCCAATCGAAGCACGAAGTGTTAATGCTGCGTAAGTCTTCCCGCGATTCTCTAAAATTTCCTTGCGCTGTGACTTCTCCAAGTATACCAGCTTCATCTTGCGTATGTCAGAGAACCTTCACTTTAATATGTCAAAAGTTTACTGATTGAGGCTGCCGAATCCTAAACCGTTGTGCATCAAAAACTGGTATCTCATCAATAATTATAATCCGTTGAGACGCTATAGGACTCGGTGTTGTATAAGGCTTAGTCGTAAATTTATAATTATCACCTCGAAAAAATAGAGTTGCGACTCTGAAACTTGGTGGCGGTGTTAGTCCTTCCATACATATTCACTCTTCAGTGTGACGATTTTCCCTACGATGGATGACAAGGCGGAGGCCTTGATCGTAGAAGTCGCATTTTGACTCCAGGAAATTGCCACTCCGAAAAACTCCTCATCATCATCCTCGAAAGCCTGCCTCGCAATGGTTTCTTCGTTCAGGGGAAGAAAAAGAAGTAACAGGACGCCACATCAGAAAAATGGAGAGCGAGAGCCAAAATTTCAAAGCCCAAAGAAGTCACCGAAGCTTTGTTTTGATAGCTTTCCCTAAACCTGACCAGAAGATTTCGGTAGTATGCTCTAGTGGCAGTTTGCCTCTTAAGAGCACAATATGATAGCACCACACCTTGGCAGTACCAAAAGCACACTAACCATCGTCTTACCCGATGATGGTTGGACCTTCGTCTTTTGCGGCGATCGTCAGTCCACATGATCCCATTGCTTCCTTAGCGCCTTTGTTTGTGGTTATAAATGAGATACCCAGCATACATCCACTGAGTCGCTGAACAAGTCATTCGGACTGGCGTGACGGTGCTGCAACATTTCCTCTGCTCCTTCGGTCCGACCTTTAATGGGTGTGAATAGCCGTTGAACGTTTGTCACGTTCCAAAAGTTCCGAATGCTGGAAATAGGCCCATAACTAGTTTCCACTTTTCCCACCATGGCCTCAATTTTGGAACGTCGGTCTTTGAGCACCAGGGCCATTACTTCGATTGTGAATTTCTGTTCGTTACAGAGAGGTGGTCTGCCACTTCGGTTTACGGCATTGAGAATTATTTGTCCACACAAGAGGTGTCTACCATACTTAACCAATCTGTCATGTGATGTTTCATTGTTACCATAAACTTCCGGCAAATCGGCATTAATTGTTGCAATGTTGTTCCGCTTCAAAGGCAGAACAGGAATTACCACACGGTACTCCACTTTCATTAAAGGACTACACCATTTTGTTGTGCTTCCTCTAGAGGCGTTCTACGGTACTGTTGCGCCACGATTTCAACGTGGAGCAAGAGTGCAGATATGTACCTGTAAATCTAGTTACCGCATTTTATTTTTTCTACGTGATAACTAAATCGTTAATATGACACCTCGTATTGTTTTTGGCGAATTAGTTGCCGATAAACAAAATCAACAAGATATATTATTTCAGCGGAGCATCTACCCACCATCTCCTGATGGGACACTGCTGTTGGGATCACTGAACTGACGCAACTTTGCAAGCTGCTTCCCCATATAAGTGGTAAAATCGACTTGGCATTTAAGCCCAAAAATCAAGGTTGATCGTCCCGTCGATGATGAAGTCATTTGAAATGACGCACAAGTTCGAATAGGGAAAGACAGGGAGGATATGGACCGTATCTTTTACCAACTAACCAACTCCGCATATCCTGGAAGGAAATTTGGACCTTCCCCGGTACGTACTTGAGGCCACAAATGCTGTCTACAGTACAAGCCTACATAAAGCGACAACATAGACGAATACTGGAAACAGCTGACTTAGTGTGCCTATCTTGTATGCTAGAACGGACAAATGATGCAAACGCCCGCAACAGGAAACGTGGTGGCGAAGCCGTAAAGTCTTTATTATGGAGAAATGGAAGAAAGTCATTTGGTCAAGTGTCTTGTTTCACGCTGTTTCCAACTACTGGCCGAACTTTAGTCTTAAAAGTGAAACATGGTGGGAGTTCGGTGATGATTTGGGCATCCATATCGTGGTATTCCATGGGCCTCATGGGCAGTCAGCAAGGTTGCATTACTGCCAAGGATTATGGGACAGTCCCGTAGTACAATGTTTGTTTAATGGAGCTGCAGTGTTACAAGGTCCGCAGCTTGTGGTCTTGCGGTAGCGTTCTCGCTTCCAGCGCATGGTGTTCCGGGTTCGATTCCCGGCGGGGTTAGGGATTTTTCCTGCCTCGAGATGACTGGGTGTTGTTGTGTCGTCTTCATCATCATCATTCATCCTCATCACGGTCGGAGGAAGGCAATGGCAAACCACCTCCACTAGGACCTTGCCTAGCAGAGCGGCGCGGGTCTCCCGCACCGTCCCCTACGCTCCTCGGAGCGCGGGACCCCATCACCAGTGTTCCAAGGCGACAGGGCCCCTGTTCACACAGCTCACGCAGTCCAGGACTGGTTTCGTGAGAGTGAGGATGGGTTGTCGCATGTCCGCTGACCACCACAATTACTAGTATTTCAATATTACTGAGCCTTTGTGATCGTTTTGAAGAGATGGGCCCGTCATCGCTATCCACCTCCGCCGTCTTTACGTGAACTAGCCACTATTTTGCAGGAAGAGTGGTATGTGATCCTTAAAAACCATACAGGACCTGTATTTAACCATTGCGAGACGACTGGAAGCTGTTTTGAATGTCAAAGGCTATCCTACACAGTACTAGGCATGATAATGTGTTTTGGTGCTTCCATATTTTTGTCCAACCCCTGTACCTCTTCTGTGGGTGGACTACACGTCCTCAGAAGCCGTCTAATGAATCTGCCGTACCTGCCACTAGTTACATGTGGTTGTTCCACTTCAAATCGCTCCGAAGACTCACTCCCAGATACTTAATGAATGTGACTGCTTCCAGCAATTGTACTGGAATTGCGCAGTCGTACAATAATGGGTTACTCTTCCTATTTATGAGCAATATGTTAGATTATTTTTTCTTCAGATGGATGACCTATATCTTGTCCGATAGCTCCGTATCGGTCAACAGTTTTCGAATATGCCTCGTATGACGGCTACCCTACATTAGAAAACACGAATTGATACTGACTAGGGGTAGACTTCAGACACGGCCACCAGACTGATCTCATACTTTGCAAGTCGCTTGTATACAACCCACTACGAAAAACTCTAAGGTATTTTGACTCAGTACCTCCCAGGTTTTGAGAAAACGATCCCTAAAGTTCAATAAGTAGAATCGAATCTACGTTGGCGGAATCGATAAATAACCGAAAGCGAGCGTTTTTATCATATTAGTGGGGTCAGCAACGGCGAATATCTCAAGAAATCGAGGAATGAATTTATTACGAGAGCCACTTATGTACCCACTAGGTAAACACTGTTTAACGAAATAGACGCTGGCGTAGCTACCAAGGCATCTGGCATGGGAGCGGAGAACCTGTTCGAGGTCACGCCACAGAGTGACTGAAAGGTCCATTATAGGGCGACCAGGATTAAAATTTTAATTCCTTAATAATCAAAATCGTTTGAGAAATTTATTTGCCACCTCGTTATTATTCCTTATTGAATTGCTCACCTTACTAACTCTCCTACTCTTAACAAATTCGACAAAAAAATATAAAAATGAAGAAAAAATTGCAGAATGTATTTGGGAATTGAACACAGGAACTCTGCTCCTTAGAGAGATGCCTTGGTTGTTACACCAGCGCCGCTTTCACTAACTATCATTTACGTTATTGGTAGATAAACGGTACTGGTAACAGCTGCTTTCCTCGATTTCTGGGAAAATACGCATTTGAGGGTCCCACATATGAAGGTGAAATATGTCCAATTCTCAATTATCTATAGCTCAAATAAATTTTGAGTCGGTTGCGCTTCATTGACTTTCGGAGCGATTTTCTCAAAAAACGAGAGTGCGTGGAGGGGGTATTAAGGCAAAATATCTTAGTCTTTTATTTTAGGATGTACGCGAACGACTTGTCAAGTATGAGCCGAATCGGTTTGCCGTCTGTGAGGCCCTCACCTTTTCAGTGATCTTTCTGTATATATGCAGATTGAAGCAACGAATGAAAATTTGTACCAAGGGCAAGATTAGAACTCAGGTCTCCTGGCGACCAGGCAGATGCGCTAACCACTACGCCACCCTGGCTCTGTATTGGAATAGCACCTCAGTATCACACGAAACCTAAAACCAGACGTAGGTGCTTTGATCAGATGTACACTACTGGCCATTAAAATTGCTACATCAAGAAGAAATGCAGATGATAAACAGTTATTCATTGGACGAATATATTATACTAGAACTGGCATGTGTTTACATTTTCTCGCAATTTGGGTGCATAGATCCTGAGAAATCAGCACCCAGAACAACCACCTCTGGCCGTAATAACGGCCTTGATGAGCCTGGGCATTGAGTCAAACAGAGCTTGGATGGCGTGTACAGGTACAGCTACCCATGCAGCTTCAACACAATACCACAGTTCATCAAGAGTAGTGACTGACGTATAGTGACTAGCCAGTTGCTCGGCCACCATTGACCAATTGGTGAGAGACCTGGAGAATGTGCTGGCCAGGGCAGCAGTCGAACATTTTCTGTATCCAGATAGGCCCGTACAAGACCTGAAACATGCGGTCGTGCATTACCCTGCTGAAATGTAGGGTTTCGCAGGGATCGAATGAAGGGTAGAACCACGGGTCGTAACGCATCTGAAATGTAACGTCCACTGTTCAAAGTGCCGTCAATGCGAATAAGTGGTGACCGAGACGTGTAACCAATGGCACCCCATACCATCACGCCGGGTGACACGCCAGTATGGCGATGACGAATACACGCTTCCAATGTGCGTTCACCGCGATGTCGCCCAACACGGATGCGACCATCATGATGCTGTAAACAGAACCAGGATTCATCCAAAAAAAATTACGTTTTGCCATTCGTGCACCCAGGTGCGTCATTGAGTACACCATCGCAGGCGCTCCTGTCTGTGATGCAGCGTCAACGGTTGACCGCAGCCATGGTCTCCGAGCTGATAGTCCATGCTGCTGCAAACGTCGTCGAACTCTTCGTGCACATTGTTGTCTTGCAACCGTCCCCATCTGTTGACTCAGGGATCGAGATGTGGCTGGACGATCCATTACAGCCATGCGGGTAAGATGCCTGTCATCTCGACTGCTAGGAGGCCGTTGGGATGCAGCACGGCGTTCCGTATTATCCTCCTGAACCCACCGATTCCATTTTCTGCTAGCAGTCGACCAACGCGAGCAGTAATGTCGCGATACGATAAACCGCAATCGTGATAGGCTACAATCTGACCTTCATCAAAGTCGGAAACGTGATGGTACGCATTTCTCCTCCTTACACGAGGCATCACAACAACGTTTCACCAGGCAAAGCCGGTCAACTGCTGTTTGTGTATGAGAAATCGGTTGGAAACTTTCGTCATGTCAGCACGTTGTAGGTGTCACCACCGGCGCCAACCTTGTGTGAATGCTCTGAGAAGCTAATCATTTGCATATCACAGCATCTTCTTCCTGTCGGTTAAATGTCGTGTCTGTAGCACGTCATCTTCGTGGTGTAGCAATTTTAATGGCCAGTAGTGTACACATGCAGACTGAAGCGACGAGCTTCTGCAATGCTATACGAGTTTAGGGAGAATACCAAGCGGGGTGACGGGAATTTGGATGGGGGAGGGGGGCGTGTTATGTTAGTATGTGTAATTCTGCAAAGCCACGGTGCCAGGGTGGAGTAGTGGTCAGCGCATCTGCCTAGCCAGCAGGAGACAGGTTCGAATCCTCGCCTTGGTGCATATTTTCATTCCTCGCTTCAATCTGCATATACATCGTAAATGTCTGACACTTGTAAATGTCTGTGGAACGATATAGTTTCATTTAATAAAAGTCTTTCTTCCCATGTACTGTGCGTGAATAGAATCGAAAGGGGAGAGAATAACACTGGTACTGTTCTGTAGTAGTTACTGTGTGGTGGCTTGAGGAGAACAGTGTGGAGTGAGACGGAGGCTGGTACACGACAGGGCGCCGTGGTGACGGCTCTGCAGCAGGCGGCGGCCGCGCCCAACCAAGCGGCTGCGGCGGCGCTCAACCTGCATGCCATCGAGTCCTACCTGGCGCTGCAGAGCCTCACGCAGATCGTCGCCTCCAACACGAAGCAGGTGGGCACGCTGCCACCGCTGCTGCCCCCGCCGCTGCCGCCCCCGGCGCACCTCCCCGAAGAGAGCCCGGCGGTCGCGGCCGCCGAAACGCCCGAGTTACCTCCTGCCGTCGCCGCCGCCGCCGCCACTACGACCGCCTCAACGGCCGCCTCCGCCCCCGCGGTCTCTGCTGGCTCGGCGCCACAGCCACCCCTGCCGCCGCCTCCGGCGGCCTCCGTCCCGGCGCCGTCGCCTTCGCTGTCATCTGGCACCTCCCACAGCCACCACGCGCACCAGCACCAACACCACCGGCCCAAGAAGCAGTTCATCTGCAAGTTTTGCTCGCGGCACTTCACCAAGTCGTACAACCTTCTCATCCACGAGCGCACGCACACCGACGAGCGGCCCTACTCGTGTGATATCTGCGGGAAGGCGTTCCGGAGACAGGACCACCTCAGGGACCACAGGTGAGTGGTTGCCAAATACTCTTCCCCATTCTCAGGATACGCTGGCGAACGGCTAGACTTACGATTTTACTCATCAAGTAGATAAACCTGAATGTGGGCCATGTGTTTGGGATCTAGTTCTTAGTTGCTGATGAGTCTTCCGGGCTGCAATTTCGTGGCCTGGACATCTTTAGAGGCGCTACTGTCGACACAGAGATTTGCCGATTCAGCGTCGCCTGGAGCTCCTCTAAAGATGTCCAGCGCAGCTAATTACGAAACGAAAGGAACCAAAAAGTTTCTTCGACGACGGCCATTCAGCCCGGAAGACTCAACAGTACTCAATCATTAAAGGCTTTCTGTAGGATCAAACTACTTCTCCCATGCCTTATTTCCCACGTTACACGGGGTCAATCTTGTTAGTCTGGTTACGTCATTCTTAAATTTCTTCATCCTTCCTGGTCTTCCACTAGGCTGCTAACCAGTATATTTGTTGTGCGTCCAGGACTTCTAAGTACTGTTTTAGTCATATGGTTAGATTCACGGCACAAGACATGCCCGTGCCAGTATCCAGAAAACTTTTCCATTATGTTTTCTGCCTGAAAAGAGCCGCAGATGTGGTTGCTTCTTACTCCCTTAGGTTCACACCTCTAGGCTAGCGTAGCAACCTTGTCTCTGTTACACGGAGCTTCCGTTCGTTTGATTTTCACATGCCCAAATTTGAACCCTACGTCAGAGCTGGCTTTATCGCTCGTTTCTATATACATCCTTTTGACATCGAAAGGCATTCTCTCATCGCACATGGTCGCTGTTCGTGATCTCTCAATCTTTATACAATCTTAAGTCTTTATATGTCAAATCTGTGGATGCTATTACTGATCCGATTGGTTGGTGTTAGAAGAGCATTGTGTAAATTAACACTCTCTGACTAAAAGTACTCTATGTGATCAAAAGTATCCGGACACCCCCATTTCATATCAGGTGCATTGTGCACCACCTACTGGCAAGTACTCCATAGCAGACACCTCAGTAGCCATTAGTCATCGTGAGAGAGCAGAATGGGGCGCTCCGCGGAACTCATGGACTTCGAACGTGGTCAAGTGATTGGGTGTCACTTGTGTTATACGTCTATACGCGAGATTTAAACACTCCTAAACATCCCTATGTCCACTGTTTCCAATGTCGTAGTGAAGTGGAAATGTGAAGGGACACGTACAGCACAAAAGCGTACAGGTCGACCCGTCTGTTGACTGACACAGACCGTCGACAGTTGAGGAGGGTCGTAATGTGTAATAGGCAGACATCTATCCAGACCATTACACAGGAATTCCAAACTGCGTCAGGATCAACTGCAAGTACTACGACAGTTAGGCGGGAGGTGAGAAAATTTGGATTTCATGGTGGAGCGGCTGCTCATAAGCCACACATCACGCCGGTAAATGCCAAACGACGCCTCGCATGGTGTAAGGAGCGTAAACATTGGACGATTGAGCAGTGGAAAAACGTTGTGTGGAGTGACGAATCACGTTACACAATGTGGCGATCCGATGGCAGGGTGCGGGTACGGCGAATTCCCGGTGAACGTCATCAGCCAGCGTGTGTAGTGCCAACAGTAAAATGGTGGTGTTATGGTATGGTCGTGTTTTCCATGGAGGGGGCTTGCACCCCTTGTCGTTTTGCGTGGCACTGTCACAGCACAGGCCTACATTGATGTTTTAAGTAGTTTCTTGCTTCCCACTGTTGAAGAGCAATTCGGAGATGGCGATGCATCATTCAACACGATCGAACACGTATTCATAATACACGGCTTGTGGCGGAGTGGTTACACGACAATAACATCCCTGTAATGGACTGGCCCGCACAGAGTCCTTACCTGAACCCTATAGAACACCTTTGGGATGTTCTGGAACGCCGATTTGGTGCCCGGCCTCACCGACCGACATCAATACCTCTCCTCAGTGCAGCAGTCCGCGAAGAATGGCTGCCGTTCCCCAAGAAACCTTCCAGCACCTGATTGAACGTATGCCTGCGGGAGTGTAAGCTGTCAACAAGGTTAAGGATGGGCCCACACCATATTAAATTCCAGCATTACCGATGGAGAGCGCCACGAACTTGTAAGTCATCTTTAGCCAAGTGTCGGGATACTTTTTATCTCATAGTGTATCTGAACACCTGTTAGTGCACTTTAATATCGGGTGTATCCACCCTTCGCCTTTATGACGGCTTGATCTGTGCTTGGGGCTCTTTCAATGAAGAGTCTGTCTCTCGGGGAATGGCAGAGCCGAAACTACAGAAGATAATGAGTTTGGATTCTGGAGTCTGGAGCCAAATCGACTTTCTAACTCATCCCAAAATGTTCAATTGGGATCCGATCGGTATTATGGGTAGCTAATCAACATCGGGATTTCATTGTCCGCAAACCATTGCCTCACTGACGCTGCTTTATGACAGGATGCATTTTCATGGCGATGCAGTCATCATCTTCAGGTTGTTTCTCTACTGTACCTATTACACTATCATGTAAAATGTGTTCACGTTCTTCCACATTTAGCATTTTTTTAAGCGCAGTAGGAGGACCTCATTCTCACCTCTGAAACACCCACACGCCGTAACAGCACCTACTCTGTACTTCATTACTAGCACTATATGTGATGGCAGATAAAGTTCTTCTGCCATTCGCCAGACCAGAACCTTCCCACCGAATTGGATATGGCCTGCAGTCATCTGCTGTCCAGTGACATCACTCTTCACATCAGTTCACGTGTCGCTCAGGGTTGACTGCAGATATATGTGGTTTATGAAGAGCTGCTCGACCATTATACCTCACTGTTTTCAACTGTCTGCGCACAGTCGTGCTTGCTGGACTGCTGGCAGTAGGGCATACTTCGGAATTCACGAGCGATTCCTTCCGCGGATATCACGCGATTTTTACAACCACCCTCCACAATTATCGACGATCTCTGTTCGTCAGAACACGAGGTATGTTTTGGTCTTGGTTTAGCTGTACTTGTTCTTTCGCGTTTTCGCTTCACAGTCTCATCACAAACAGCCGACTTGGGCACCCATAGTACGGATGAAATGCCACTGATGGATTTGTGACTCACAATCAAATGACGTCCAATGGCTAGCTCATGGTCGAAGTCACTGAGCTTTTCTGACCGATCCGTTGTGCTGTTGCTGCCTGTCCACTGACAACGCTGTAGTCCCCGCCTCCTTTTATATTGGCCTCTCGTGACATCTGGGCTCTGAGCACTATGGGACTTAACATCTATGGTCATCAGTGCCCTAGAACATAGAACTTCTTAAACCTAACTAACCTAAGGACATCACACAACACCCAGTCATCACGAGGCATCGTGACATCTGGTGTTCAGTTAAGCATTACATATGGATGTCTGGATACTTTTAAACAGATAGTTTAGTCACTGTTTAGAAATGGCGGTCTTTCTTCACGAGTTGCAATAGACAGACTCCGTTTTCGTCCTACTTTCTCCAAGCCAACTACATTCTTGCCCGTGAACCAATAATTATGGTCGTACTGAATTTCTGGTACAGATTCTGCTATTAAAACTGTATCGTCAGTGTACAACTGTGCGCATGTAGCTGGTTTCTGCAGACGTTCTGAGACATAAATCATGACCTGATTACCTCCTAGTTATGTGTTTGTAAACGTGAGTAATTTTTTGATATACATTCTACACCTTACACCTTTTATTTAGTAGTTACGACCTTTCAACTCTTATTTCTGTTTAACATTGAATCTTTCACTCCGCAGTGTAGTGTGCGCCTATGAGACTCCCTGCTAGATTAAAATTATGTGCCAAACCGGGACATTTTCTGGGGTAATGCTCTTACTGACTGAGCTATAAAGGCATGATCCACTACTCGCCCTCACGAGTACACTTCTGCTAATATCCCCTTCACTGTTTCTCGGACCTTACATTCTACTGCATACTTTGCTGGATTGTCACTTCTGGTAGAAAGGTAGTGTGGAGGATTGGCTTAGTCACAGTTAAGTATTGTTTCTTATTTCAATTGGCCCAAAAATTTAATTTTAAGAGCAATTTCTGTACAGAAATATCTGGCTTTTGGCCTTTTTCTGAAATTTTTTTCGCTATAAATAATCTTTATGACATTTGAAATTGGAATTAAACTCTGGAAATTAGTTATACGGTAAGTAAATGGCATATCGGTGGCTCTAGTTTACATATTACTGGAAAAAACATCCCGCCAAATTGGAGGCAGGAATACATTGACAATAAATCTTCCAACTATACATTAAAGTTTCCAAATGTACTTCCTCTTGTGGATCCAGTCGAATGCGAGCCTAAGTCTCAACAACGTTTCTACGAAGCAATAGCTAATCACCTTCTGCTAACTCCTTTTGCATGTATCGCTGTAGTGTCATTACATAATTTCCTTTAACAAATTTTTTACTAGCATCACCAACTCACCCCGTGTTACAGCTGGCTGAAGTTACTCAGTCTATTTCATATCAGACCAAGTCGGGTACTGTTCCGTTATCCTAGGAACCATAATCAAAACATGGATGTTTAGACTATATTTAAGAGAGACTGTAGGATCTGATGACCAAAAGACACTTATTTTAAAAACACAAGTGCAGAATCCTCGTTTTTCAGAAATAGAAGTTCTGATGAGTTTTTATGTCCTCCCTCAAAACTCAGTCTCAACTATTTGTAAATGAAAGAAAGGAATAAAATGAAAATTATTTGTTTACAATCAACCGACATGGAGGTCATTAGACTTAGCATAGGTTCAATAGCTTACTAATGACGATGGAAATTGAGTTTATACTTGATGAAGGAATGTTTTGGAATTCGTGATAAGTTGTTCAGGGAAACCGTATAAAATCCAAGATCAGTTTGCGAAAAGGAATCTAAGCCACTTGCCCTGACCAAAGGGTGTATACCTTACTTCTCACGCACCACGCTATGCCTCATTCTGAGACTATACTCGGATAATTGTTTTTCTTGTCCATTTTTATCTAATTCGTCTTGTGCGTTGCTGTACATTTGTCCAGTGCCGTTTCTTGACGTTACCATTAAACTGTATACGAAATTTCTTGGTCTGAAGGGATTCAGAGACAGAGCAGTAGTCAAGACAGACGGAAGACGGAAAATCAATTAATTTATAGTTATTTACATATCAAGATGAGTGGGGTCGTTAGAGTTATAACGGAGACTAGGCATTGTGGTTTATTTGCATCATTTCGTTTGAAGGGCTGCGTATTTGTATAGGGACAGTTCGTAGTTGTCTTATCAAAAACAAAATTATTGGTATTAACAAAAGTGATTTGCGGAAATCGCGGGAAACTGAAAAAGGAGCAGTCGACCAGAGATCTGGTCCGCTGTGGTGTGTCCGTTGCTTTGTGATGATGGTAGTAATGACCCGGCGTTATATCTCTTCAAGTAGAAATGTGACTAGTTCAAAAAAGGCGACGAATTTTCAGTTTAACCTTAGAAGGTGAAAATGACAGCAGGATAATGGATACAGACTCTCTTCTCTGGCATTATTTCCGTTTTTTGGGGTCTTGCACGATGGATACCCCAAAATCTATTGTAGACCATTATTATTTTTTGTGATTGAAAGCCAGTCCTGTTACCGCTTATCATTTAAACTAAACGGAACGCCACCATTCTATAGATCTTATCTCTATGTAATTTCTTGTCGAAACATACTGTATATCTTGTCTCTAGGGCAAAAGTAGAAACTGACTTTAATCACCTACTTAGTAGTCGTCATTCGTCTTCCTAAATATTAAAAATATCCCATACCCCAGGTCTTGCCCCCATCCCCCACAAACTGTCGTATGAGCGCTCTTGCCAAATATGTAGTTCAGTGTCCTGATTCGTTCTGGTCCCAGCTGATCTCATTGCCTCAAACTATACGTTATATGTGGAAACCCAGTTTTCATTTCAGGTATTAGAAACTAGTAACGAGCTTAGGTATAGAATCACGACTAAGAACGGGTATCTAATCTTCACGGACAAATATATTCGTAACTCCTTGTTTGAAATGAAATTATGGGAATGTCGTTGACATAACTTATTGCTATAATGGGAAAAATGCATTGGAGCTTTTATATAAATGAACCATGACTATCTAGTTATACCGCTAAACATGATTTAGCATGAATGTAATCCATATTCTAAAGACAGTTGTGCAGAATTAGTGATGGGCCTTATTTCTATACTTCATATTTTCGGTTATTTGTTGAAATGCCAGGGTAACACAAAGTGATAGCACGCAATAGCAAGTATTGCGCTGGAGATCAGCTAGACCGCAGGTTGGCTCGTCCTTCCAGGAAGCGGCGGGAGAGATCGGCGCTGGAAACCCTGGCCAGACCACCCACTTAATTAAGGCTGCCGTTATAATAGGGCGGCTACTACGGTCCTCCCACACCTAACAATGGGAACGGCTGTTACGGCAGGTAGGAGGGCGCCGCTATGGGAGAGCACAGTATAACAGTACGGTACCGTAATAACACTCATTTCGGTTCGGGGACGGATCCGCAACAGATAGCCCCGGCGCGCTCTGACGTTTACTGCCTCCGTGGGAAGGAGTGCGGATCCTTCACTGGACCGAAACTAGCAAAAAAGGAGCACGCGGCGCCCAATGAGCTTACGAGTGGGTACTGGGTCAGTCCTCTGGTCTGAGGCACCATGTCGTGAAGTTTCTTACATTGCTATGGTGTTCAGTCCCGAGACATACTACGAATACGGGACAGCAACTAACAACAACAACTAAACAGTCATTAGAAAAGCAGGAGTGTACAATATTTACTCAACGCCTGTTTTTTTTTTTTTTTTTTGTAGTGAGTCAAAATTATTGGTTGGGTCTACAATATATATATATATATATATATATATATATATATATATATATATATATATATATAAACTCTAGGGAGGATTCGGAAAAACAAGCTCTATGCAAATGCATGGTTTCCAAGCTATAGACCATTTGTTCAGTGACACTCTGTTACAGAGACTGTGGTCTAATATGCGCTGTACCATGCAGCCACAGTTACGGTTTACATTGTTTTCTCCTAGGGGGTGATACGGTGACAGCGAAACATCAGTATCGTTGCAGCCGGAATGTGTGGTCCAGGATAATTAGCAACCTTTTTTGGTGCCAGTCTTCCTTCCACGTCGCCTAACAGGCCGGGACTATCGGCGTTTCTTGCGGGTGACTTTGCCTCCCCTGTTGGAAGAACTGCCACTGATGACTCGAAGGGTTATGTGGCTGCTACATGATGATGCTCCAGCCCACTTCGCCGTTAACGTTCGGACGCATCTCGATAGTGTCTTCCCTGGTCGATGGTTCGGATGAGGAAGTCCAGTTACGTGGCATGCTCGTTCACCGGATCTCAACCCGTGCGATTTTTGGTTTTGGGGCCATCTCGAAAGTATCCAGATGTGGAGACAATGGAGTAGCATATTCATGCTGCCTTTGACACTGCTCGGATGCAGCGTGGCCGATGTGAACGTGTAAGACAGAACATGCTACGGCGCGTCCACGCATGCGTGAGGCACATGGAAACGATTTTCAACACATACTGTAACTGTTGCTGCATGGTACAGCGCGCATTAGACCACAGTCTCTGTAACAATATGCATCACCTCGTTTCCGAGAGTTCCGCAACCTGTACAGGATATTGGAATATAGATCAACATAAACATCATTTCAGCCCTTTTTATTGCTCATGAGACCCACACATGGCATGTTGTACCACCAAACAGCGAAACCTTCAGAGATGGTGGTCCAGATTGCTGTGCACATCGGTACTTCTAATACCCAGTATCACGTTCTCTTGCACTTATGCATGCCTGTATTCGTCGTGGCATACTATCCACAAGTTCATCAACGCACTGTTGGTCCAGATTGTCCCACTCCTCAACGGCGATTCGGCGCAGATTCCTCAGAATGGTTGGTGGGTCACGTCGTCCATAAATAGCCCTTTTCAATCTATCCCAGGCACGTTCGATAGGTTTCATGTCTGGAGAATATTCTGGCCACTCCTAAGCGGTCCATTCGGCATGTTGTTGGGCCCATGTGTACCGCGCTGCATGGTTGCAAAGATGGAACTCGCCATGGACGTCGGGAATGAAGTTGCGCATCATGCAGCCTATTGCGCACAGTTTGAGTCGAAACACTTCGTCCTGTGGCTGCACGAAAAGAATTATTCAACATGTTGGCGCTGATGTCAGGGTTCCTCCGAGCCTTAATCCGTTCAAAATGTTCAAATGGGTGTGAAATCTTATAGGACTTAACTGCTATGGTCATCAGTCCCTAAGCTTACACGCTACTTAACCTAAATTAGAGGAAAATCCAAACGACTACCACAACACCAGGGAGTTTTACACGCCATATTTCAGCAGCATATGGCCAGGAATGTGCAAGCCTTCTTCGAAGAACGAAGGGTACCACTGTTTCCTTGATCTGGCTGTTCGCCTGACATGTCGCCCATCGAAGATGTCTGGGATATGGTCGGTCGGCGACTTGTTCGTTTATATCCTTCTGTAGCCACAGTTCATGTTTTTTTTTTTTTTTTTTTTTTTTTTTGGAAGCGGGTACAAACCGCGTGGCAGAGTATTTCCCCAGCAGCATATTCCATGCCACGACGTCTAGCGCGATTCTGAGTGCAGCACGTGGCGGCGCCATTCCGTACCGCGAATCTACAGTGTGCGTGTGTGTATGTGTGTGTGTGTGTGTGTGTGTGTGTGTGTGTGTGTGTGTGTGTGTGACGGAACCAAGAAAGAATGACTCAATAAGAGAACTGCTACTGCTTATCTCTCTCTAGGTTTGGTCACAGCCAACTCACAATGTAAATCATGCTTTAAGTTCGTTTGCATATTCACTTTCCTTTTCGTTGCTACTCGTACTGTAAATTCCATTTCCACACCAGTAAGATGTGATGGACGTAATCAGTATAGTGTAATTTTAAGAACGAGGGATAGAAAGGAAAGGAAAGTGACTATTGGTATCACATGCGCCAGGACTGTGTGCGACATCAGTGGCGACGAGTGGATATATGTGCTGGACTAAGGCTCGAACCCTGTATCTCCTGCTTAATAGGCAGTTGCGGTAACCACTGTGCCACCCAGACACAGTGTTTATCGCACTTGCGCGGAGTATCTCGCCACTCTTCTCGGCCGGCTCACATTCCCACCTAGCGCCACCTATTTGCAGTCCCTGCCCATGTCCATGTCCTCCACGCTCGCTAAGTTGAGATTCCCGCAGGAGGTCCGACGCAAATATGCATTCGCACTGAAAGTGGCAGATCCATTGCCCATCGAGGAGAATCAATTATGTGAATGCATGGTGTCTGTTCTTTCGGACAGACACGACGCATTCATGTAATCAATATTCTTAAGGCTTTCTCTGTTAACGAAGAACCTTGACCAATTTCCTGGTATTACCAGTTCTGTGTGGCTTTGCAGAGCCCGGGAAATTATATTTAGGCTGGAATTTCACTCTCTCAAAGTATTCCTTCAATCATTTCTGTTTGTTCTAAAACCCAGCCATTAACATTCAATTTTACCGATTACGAAAACGTTTGTGCATTTCTGTATATACACTATGTGCTTCATTTCCGTACTCTTTCAGCTTTTGCAGTACCACTTGAAAATGGCCCAAAGGCCAGTACTGCAGTTGTGAAATAAACAGCTGCTACGGTCAATGGTGAATATGACGTTCTTTAAAAAAATTCTACATGATTGTAAATCCCGACTATGAGAAATTAATCACTTGCTAACTGAATTTACTTCTTATGTCAAGTACACATCATCGTGCATTGTGGGAAGATCGAAACACACTGAACGTAAAACTTGTGACGGTAAAATTGCAATTAGCCAAGAAAATTGATGGCCTTATTTTGTGTCATCAGAATATTTTTCATATTTCCTTACAGGCCGACGCTAACACATTTATTTGAACAACGAACCCCACAAAACATGCCAGTTTTGACATGACTGCATTAGCCGTTTCCTTAGATCGGTCCGCGAGCGAACAAGTGCCCGACGACAAGCTAATCTAATGGGTAACTCTATCGAACCACTGGACACTCCGCACCACGCAAGCGTAACGTTACAAATGTAAAGTATTGCGAATACATAGAAAGAAGGATCCTTTATTGTATGATTATATGATAGCGGAACAAACACTGGTAGCAGTTACTTCTGTAAAATATCTGGTAGTATGCGTGCGGAACGATTTGAAGTGGAATGATTATTTAAAATTAATTGATGGTAAGGCGGGTACCAGGTTGAGATTCATTGGAAGAGTGCTTAGAAAATGTAGTCCATCAACAAAGGAGGTGGCTTACAAAACACTCGTTCGACCTATACTTGAGTATTGCTCATCAGTGTGGGATCCGTACCAGATCGGTTTGACGGAGGAGATAGAGAAGATCCAAAGAAGAGCGGCGCGTTTCGTCACAGGGTTATTTGGTAACCGTGATAGCGTTACGGAGATGTTTAATAAACTCAAGTGGCAGACTTTGCAAGAGAGGCGCTCTGCATCGCGGTGTAGATTGCTCGCCAGGTTTCGAGAGGGTGCGTTTCTGGATGAGGTATCGAATATATTGCTTCCCCCTACTTATACCTCCCGAGGAGATCACGAATGTAAAATTAGAGAGATTAGAGCGCGCACGGAGGCTTTCAGACAGTCGTTCTTCCCGCGAACCATACGCGACTGGAACAGGAAAGGGAGGTAATGACAGTGGCACGTAAAGTGCCCTCCGCCACACACCGTTGGGTGGCTTGCGGAGTATAAATGTAGAAATGTAGATGTAAGTTGTCTTCACTGCCTGCGCGCTACATTCAAATAACGCAGCGCTCATAAAATCGTTTGTTCATCTGAAAGAAAATTGTCTAGGTCAAAAGTATGCAGTTAAAAAGTCATGAAGGTAGTGCATAGGTTACAGATACGTGGATAAAACGGTAAATAGTTAAAAAGGTAATCAGGAAAACTTTAAAGCGGTAACACGTTTAGCTCACTGGTGGCATAGACACTCTCTTCTCACTGCGAACCTTTACTCTGCTGATGTTCACATCGCCACCGTTACTTACTCATTACACGTTAGCTATTTACTGTTTACCCATTTACTCGTTTAGGCATTTACTCATAACCATTACCTGTTACACATTAACCGTTACCAGTTACACATTTCCACGTTACACTGGAAAACAGACCGCAGTAGCTGATGTCTACAAAAGCTGACAGTCCATAGTAGTTATAGTTCAATTTTATGTAATTCCCATAAGAACTCCGATGTATAAAATTTCTGGAAAATATTTAGTTCAACTGCAGTAGCTTCCACTGTGTGATAGCATGATTTAATATTTTCAACAGAAGATAACAAGCGTTTTATATTGCGAACTATAGTTAATACCCTTGCATGAATTCATTATAATATTTGACTGACTTTGAAAGTGGGTAGCTGAAAGCACAATAATCCAGTGTAGTATCTACACTGAAGAGCCAAAGAAACTGGTACACCTGCCTAATATCGATTAGGGCCCCCTCGAGCACACAGAAGTGCCGCAACACGACGTGGCATGGACTCGGCTAATGTCTGAAGTAATGCGGGAGGGAACTGACACAATGAATCCTACAACTCTGTCCATAAATCCGTACGAGTACGAATGGACAGAGATCTCTTCTGAACAGCACGATGTAAAGCATCCCAGATTTGCTCAACAGTGTTCATGTCTAGGCAGTTTGGCGGCCAACGGAAGTGTTTAGAGTCAGAATAGTGTTCGTGGAGCCACTTTGTCACTTTTTAGCAACTCTTGAGGTGGGATGTGTCGCATTGTCCTGCTAGAATTGTCAAAGTCCATAGGAATGCACAATGGATGCAGGTGATCAGACAGGGTGCTTACGTATATGTCACCTGTCAGAGTCTTATCCAGGCGTGCAAGGGTTCCCATATCATCCCAACTGCACACGCTCCACACCATTACAGAGTCTCCAGCAGCTTGAACAATCCCTTGCTGACATGCAGGATCTATGGATGCACGAGGTTGTCTCCATACTCGTACACGTCCATCCGCTCGATACAATTTGGAACGAGACTTGTCCGACCAGGCAACATGTGTTCAGTCATCAACAGTCCAATGTCGGTGTTGTCGGGCACAGGCGAGGCGTAAAGCTTTGTATCATGCAATCATGATGGGTTGTTTCGTTGATGCTTCGTTGAATGGTTAACACGCTGACACTTGTGATTCTTGAGTTTCTCCCGGCGTATTTGATAATCAAAATATCCACGGGTATGCTGCCGTTCTATAGAGTCCAACGGGCACAATATTTCGGCGATCAAACATGTCGCCATCATCAGGTGAACTGACGGACTGAGCTCCTGTGAACGTGCCGGCACGGAGATCCGTACGCTATGGCTGCTCAGAGGGAACTGGGTTCGGTCGCGGCGCGGGCCGATTTAAATACCCTCCGCCCGCGGCGCGCTCCCTCCGCCGTCCGCGCCCAGCGCCACGGTCACGCGGTGGAACAGATTGCGACGGCGTCTGAGATGACGTCGTTGTGATGGCTCTGTCCGCCGTGGTCGTCACAACTATACGTCTGCTCGATTTACTCTTGATTAACCCGATCGCTGGTTCCCAAGCCTTGCTAAGATTATAGCCACAGTCACGGTTTATGAGGTCGTCATTGGTGCGAATTTCGATGGCCTCTCTAACAACGCTGTCCCAGTATCTCGACGTCTGTACCAGAATCCTCGTGCGGTCATACTCCATGGCGTGATTTTCCGACAAACAATGTTCAGCGACCGCCGACTTGCTCGGATACATCAGTCGAGTGTGCCTCTGGTGTTCACGGCATCGATCCTCGACGGTACGCATCGTCTGACCAATATACGCAGAAATTGTTAGTGCTGTTGAACAGGTTGCAGCTCGACTTCCGCCAGAATCAGCCGAGGAAATACGTCGTGAAACTTGTCGTGCGTTGACGAAATCCAAGCCGATGAAGTCAAATATCAGCAGTAAAGAGAGGGCGGCCATTCGTGATCTGAGGGAGCGCTCTGAAATTGTTGTCTTACCAGCTGACAAGGCAATGCTACAGTTGTTGTCTCCCATAAGGACTACACTGATAAGATGCAGAGCCTGCTAAATGACGATTCCTACCGGAAGATCAGCGTTGACCCTACAAAGAAGGTGGAAAACAAGACGAGGGCGCTTCTCAAGGACGCAGATTTACCGGAGGGTGACGCTAAGAAATTGTTACCCCAAGGTCCGGTACCGCCTAGACTATATGGACTCCCGAAGGTTCACAAAGAGGGGGTACCATTACGTCCCATTGTCAGCAACATCAGGGCACCTACATATTTGTTGGCCAAATACCTGACGGGAATATTAAGTCCTTATGTGGGTAAATACCCTCATCACATCCGTAATTCCGTGGATTTTGTTAAACGCCTTGATAGCTTCAGGTTGGATGAGTCAGATATCATGGTGAGTTTTGACGTCGTTTCCTTGTTTACGAGGGTACTCCTGCGAGAGTCACTAGAATTGATTAGTCAGAAGTTTGACGAGAAGACCACTGAACTTTTTAGGCATGTCTTGACTTCCACGTATTTTCTTTTTAATGGAGAATACTACGAACAAACGGAGGGAGTCGCCATGGGTAGCCCACTCTCACCGGTGGTAGCGAATTTGTACATGGAGAACTTCGAGGAGGAAGCCCTGTGTCATCCGTATGGAAACCTACTTGCTTTTTCCGTTACGTGGACGACACGTTCGTCATCTGGCCACATGGTATGGATAAACTCCTTGACTTCCTTACACATCTAAACTCCATACACCCCAACATCAAATTCACTATGGAGACTGAAACGGAGGGTAAATTACCTTTCCTTGACGTCTTGGTCAAGAGAAGGGCTGACGGCACCCTAGGTCATGGGGTGTATCGGAAGGCTACGCACACTGATCTGTATTTGCACGCAGACAGCTGCCACCACCCTTCACAGAGGAATGGGGTACTTAAAACTCTAGTACATAGGGCGCGCACTATCTCTGACGCAGAGAGTCTACCCCAGGAATTGGAACATCTGAGAACTGTATTTCGAAAAAATGGGTACTCAGAGTGGCAGATTCAACGTGCTCTCCGCCCAACCACTGCAGCACAACCTGTTGAGATGGATGAAGTCACGAGAGAGGAGGTAGGCACTGCATTTATTCCATACACAGGCGCACTCTCGGGGAAAATCGCCCGCATTCTGAAGAACCACCGGGTCGGAACCGTGTTTTGTCCTCCAAACAAAACTCGTGCACTGGTGGGGAGCGCCAAAGATGACCTCGGTTTGAGGAAGGCCGGCGTGTACCAGATTCCGTGTCAATGTGGCAAGTCGTATATTGGTCAGACGATGCGTACCGTCGAGGATCGATGCCGTGAACACCAGAGGCACACTCGACTGATGTATCCGAGCAAGTCGGCGGTCGCTGAACATTGTTTGTCGGAAAATCACGCCATGGAGTATGACCGCACGAGGATTCTGGTACAGACGTCGAGATACTGGGACAGCGTTGTTAGAGAGGCCATCGAAATTCGCACCAATGACGACCTCATAAACCGTGACTGTGGCTATAATCTTAGCAAGGCTTGGGAACCAGCGATCGGGTTAATCAAGAGTAAATCGAGCAGACGTATAGTTGTGACGACCACGGCGGACAGAGCCATCACACCGACGTCATCTCAGACGCCGTCGCAATCTGTTCCACCGCGCGACCGTGGCGCTGGGCGCGGACGGCGGAGGGAGCGCGCCGCGGGCGGAGGGTATTTAAATCGGCCGCCGCCGCGACCGAACCCAGTTCCCTCTGAGCAGCCATAGCGTACGGATCTCCGTGCCGGCACGTTCACAGGAGCTCAGTCCGTCAGTTCACCTGATGATGGCGACATGTTTGATCGCCGAAATATTGTGCCCGTTGGACTCTATAGAACGGCAGCATACCCGTGGATATTTTGATTACACTGACACTTGTTGATGGCCCAGCACTGAAATCTGCAGCAATTCGAAAAGGGTTGCACTTCTCTCACGTTGAACGATACCCTTCAGTCGTCGTTTGTCCCGTTCTTACAGGGTCTTTTTCCGACCACAGCGATGCCGGAGATTTGTTGTTTTACCGGATTCGTGATACTCACAGTACACTCTTGATATGGTCGTACGGGAAAATCCCCACTTCATCACTACCTCGCAGATGCTGTGTCCCTTCGCTCGTGTGCCGACTATAACATCACGATGACACTCACTTAAATCTTGATACCCTGCCTTTGTAACCTAACAACCGTGCCAGGCACTTGTTGTGTTATATAGGCGTAGCCGACTGCAGCGCCGTATTCTTCCTGTTTACATATCCGTGTATTTGAATAGGCATGCCTATACCAGTTTCTTTGGCGCTTCAGTGTGTGTAACTGCGTATTGTAATATTTGACATTATCAGTAGCCTACAATTGATTCACTATAATGGTTGGCTGACTTTGAAAGAGCTGCAACCCTGTGTTCGTGCAGATACGAATGTGAATTAGTACTCGAACAGTACTGCCGGTCCATAGTGTCCAGCGGGCACAATATTTCGGCGATCAGACATTTCGCCATCGTCAGGTGCGCTGTCGAACTTGGCTCCTGATGCGCGCTGCAGAAGTTGTTGGGGCATCTTGGGTTGCCCAGTCTGAAAGATAGAAGTACAAGCCTTGCGACTACGCCTTCAGTGATAACATATAATGGAAATAAAACATTGACTTGTTGGTGGGCTAAGATTTTCCAACATTAGAGCACCTTCATATTTGCTGGCCAAATACCCGCCAGAATTACTAAGCCCTTATGTGGGTAAATGCCCTCATCAATTTCGTAATTCTGTGGATTCGTAAAACGTCTCGACAACTTCAAGCTGAAAGGCTCAAATGTCCTGGTGAGTTTTGACGTTGTTTCCCTATTCACCAGGGTGCCTCTTCGAGAGTCAGTTGAGCTTATTGCACAGAAATTTGACGAGAAGACGACCGACCTTTTCAAGCACGTTCTGATCTCCACGTATTTTCTTTTTACTGGAGAATGCTATGAACAAACAGAAGGAGTCGCTATGGGGAGCCCACTCTCGCCTGTGGTCGCGAATTTCTATATGGAGTACTTCGAGGAGGAAGCTTTGGCATTGTCCAAATGGAAACCTACTTATTTTCTATCTTATGTGGATGACACGTTCGTGATCTGGCCCCATGGAAGGGACAAGCTCCCAGACTGCCTTACACACCTGAACTTCATACATCCGAACGTCAAATTCACTATGGAGACCGAAGCACTAGGACGATTGCCATTCCTGGCCGTCATGGTCAAAAAAAAGAGCGGAAGGCACCCTGGGCCACGGGGTATACAGGAAGCTGCCACCATCCTGCGCAGAGGAATTGGGTGATAAAAACACTGGTGCAGAGGTCGTGCACCATCTCTGACGCACAGAGACTGCCCAAGAGCTGGAACACCTCAAAACTGTATTCCGGAAAAACGGGTACTCGGAATAGCAGATCAGACGCGCTCTGCGCCCCACCTCTAAAGTACTGCCGGCCGCGGTGGTCTCGCGGTTCTAGGCGCTCTAGGCTGTAGGCTGCGACTGCTACGGTCGCAGGTTCGAATCCTGCCTCGGGCATGGATGTGTGTGATGTTCTTAGGTTAGTTAGGTTTAAGTAGTTCTAAGTTCTAGGGGACTGATGACCAGAGATGTTAAGTCCCATAGTGCTCAGAGCCATTTGAACCATTTCTACAGTAGTGCGTGTGGAGACGGAAGAGGTCACGGATAAAGAGACAGCCACTGCCTATATACCGGATACTGGCGGACTATCGGGGAAAATAGGACGCATATTGAGGAAGCACCGAGTAGGAACTGTCTTTTGCCCACCAAACAAAACGCGAGCATTATTGGGAAGTGTCAAAGATGATCTCGGTTTGCGAAAGGCCGGCATATACCAGATTCCGTGTCAATGTGGGAAGACTTATATTGGACAGACAGTGCGCACCATCGAAGATCGTTGCCGAGAACATCAGAGGCACATTCGACTTGGGTACCCCAACAAGTCGGCGGCCGCAGAGCACTGTTTGTCCGAAAATCACGAAATGGGGTACCAACATACCAGGGTCTTGGCACAGACATCTAAATACTGGGACAGCGTCGTTAGAGAGGCTATCGAAATTCGTACCAGGGACGGACTCATAAACCGAGATTGCGGCTACAAACAACAGGGCATGGGGACTACCATTGAGTCTAATTAAAAAGACGCTCAGCAATGGAAATGAACGGGCGACTAGTGAGGACGAGGCAATTACACCGACGCCACCACAGAGGCCGACGCCAGCGTCTCACCGACCGCTGGTGCGCGGGCGCTCACGGCAGAGAGATCGCCTCGCGAGAGAAGGGGATATAAGACGCCCGCCTGCCCTCAGGAGCTCAGTTCGTCAGCGCCGAAATATTGTGCCCGTTGGACGCTATGGACCGGCAGTACACCCGTGGACTGTTCGAGCAAGAAATACGCCAGGAGAAACTGAAGAACTATATGAATTACTACTGTTCTGAAGAAATCGTCTCAGGCTTCCGTATAGGTGGCTGCGCTGAAATTCTGCTACGTATCAGTAACTGTCACTCAAGAAGATGATGAGGGTAACATCTATACGTCGCAGAATTTCAGCGCAGCCACCTAGATGAAAGCCTGAGTCGATTTTATCACCAGAGCACGACAGAGAAGTCTATATTCAAATATACTGCTGTTCAGCAAATTGTTCCATCGTGATGACATGTAGTTTCTGCTGTGTGACGTCAGAAAGTGACATATATTTTGAACGGCAGGATGAAGCTGATTCGCTAGCATGGGGTTACCATGATGTTTGACTGACTTTACTATCGGTTTTAGAGACAAGCTGTTGACGAATTTGGATGTGGGAACAACGTCGTTTACTTTGGTAATTTTCGTCGTCAAATGCACCTCGAACTGTAAGTTAGATCAGCCGTAGTGCCCTTGTGTGTTGCCGGCCGGGGTGGCCGAGCGGTTCTAGGAGCTACAGTCTGGAACCGCGCGACCGCTACGGTCGCAGGTTCGAATCCTGCCTCGGTCATGGGTGTGTGTGATGTCCTTAGGTTAGTTAGGTTTAAGTAGTTCTAAGTTCTAGGGGACTGATGACCTCAGAAGTTAAGTCCCATAGTGCTCAGAGCCATTTGAACCATTTGAACCCATGTATGTCGTTCTACACTGAATCGATAGTCAAATGTATTGGATGACGGGAAGACAAGACTTGTCAGAACAAGTAAAACGCTCAGTCTGCGAGTTTTGCCTTGCTAATGCCTGCGTACCTGCTTTGTGACACTTCTTAAGCATCATAGAACAATTTAAATGTGGAAAACCGTTTGAGGCTCCGTTGCACCTTTCACTGTTTGTGGTACAGAAATTGAATTTTTTACATACACATGTGCTACTTGTCATACTTTTTGGGTAAATACTTCTTAACAAAGGACTCAGATTATTTGGATACTTTTGAGCACGACCAAGATGACGGGTCTGTAGTACACTGTGGCTGGCTGTTTCACTTTAATAGGCTGTAAAGTATTTAGGATGTGTAAGTGCTACAAGTTACACCTTTAACGTAATTTTTGAGTAAGTTCTTTCAAACATGGCACAAAATAAGAAGTTCAAAGTGTTTAAATACTTTTTTCCATGACCATAATGGCTGCTTTGAGGCTACATTGTGGTTAGCTTTTTCATTTCAATGCCCTGTAAAGTACTTTTAGATTTGGAAATACGGCAAGTTACACTCCTTTAGTAATTTTTTGGATAAATAATTTTGAATACGCCGGAAAATAAAAAAAAAAATCAGAGTGTCTGGGTACTTCTGAGCACGGCTAAGATGGCTGCTCTTGTACCACATTCTTTTTGGCTGTTCATTTTAATCGTATGTGAAGTATCAGGTTCTGATTTGTGGAGAGGGGAAGTGAGAGGAGGATAATGTTACAAGGCACAATTTAGCTAGCGTTGCCATAATTAAATTTTGTTCTAGAATTTTTCTTTTAGTTTCCCGCTACCTTGCATTTTTAAATTTTCCACCAACGCCATCTTGGATTTTTAAATTTCCGACCATCAGCCATCATGCCGTCACATTGCATATTTTTAATTTTCCTGGTAGGGCATCCTGGATATCTTAATTTCGCGCCATCCTTCACCTCTGAGTTTTTTAATTTTCCACCAGCGACAGCGGCGTTACGACTGCAGCGCTGACGACTGGCGGAAATTTGTACTGTGGGTCAGACTGTACATAGCAGTCCAAATTCTTGGGTTGGGTTGTTTGGGGGAAGAGACCAAACAGCGAGGTCATCGGTCTCATCGGATTAGGGAAGGACGGGGAAGGAAGTCGGCCGTGCCCTTTCAAAGGAACCATTCTGACATTTGCGTGGTGCGATTTAGGGAAATCACGGAAAACCTAAATCAGGATGGCCGGGCGCGGGATTGAACCGTCGTCCTCCCCAATGCGAGTCCAAATTCTGACGCTGTTCACGTCCCCTCTATATCCTACCAGGCACCAGGCCTGTTGATAACAGTAAACACGAATAACACTAGGGCATTCTGTGGCCTTTGTGTTTCTCGTAAGGAACCGCCATTCTATAGTCATTTACGTACCTGTCAATGGTATTGACGGGTGCGAAGTTACGTTGGCACCCGACTGTGTCTTCTGGATTTTTTTCTTTTTTTCAGGCTGTATACATCTGACATCGTCCGTGCTCTAACAATCATCTGCAGTCAGCTCTATGACTGGCTAAAGGTGGTCCAGCACTGTATTAAGAGTGTTAGAGAGCATTCTTACATTAATTCAATAACTATTCCTGCAGTAACGAGTAATGTAGACACAAATTAAGATGCCGACATACGTAAAAATAATGTCACTACAGAATGTCGTCATCTTTTTACTTTGTGTTTTTAACCTCAATCTCAAGATGAAACAAGGCGACAGAATTACAGTACACCTTATTAGTAGTGTCGTGTGACACTGAGGCTTGGACTTGTGGAAAAGTCAACTTCCAAGATCATGAAAAAATTCGAACCTGTCTACAAATGTGAAGATTAATAGCAAGCTATTAAGAACATCGGTCACACTGAAGACTATAGACGCTATGAAACCGAGACAGATACTTTTGTAGAACATGCGCTGACCAAAAGAAAACTTTATTTCATGCAGCTAATAATTAGAGGTATGAGAGAGTATAAATGAGCAGCTATAACAAAGGTAACACGCCTCCAAAATTATTGTACTGGAACCCGCACCGCTGGCACGCTCTCCAGATTATCTGGAAAGCAAGGGGCGGGGGTGAACTCTCCGGAGTAATAATCAACACCCTTGCGGTCAGACGCGGTACTGGAAGGAGAAGAAAAAATACAAAGAGGTATAAAAAGCAACGAAGTAGAAAACCAATTCAAACGGAGCTGTGCAGATAGGTAGTGAAGCAACAGGTGCAAGTGGGAGATTCTTCTCATACCGTAGCGCATTCCAATGCACACTGAAAAAGTGATATATAAATAGCTTTAAGTCAGGGAAATATTACAACTATTGCTGAATTTAAAGCCGTGACTGTCTTCGGTTATTGATGTCTTCCTTCTTCTGACCTCCTGACCAATATTCAGTTATTCGGTAAATTTGATTTGCCATTCGAAGCACAACAAACAGTTGCAGTGTACTTCACACACATAAAGCAACTCGAGCGAAAGCTAAGATTTAGACCAAACATGCCTCAATCAGTTAAAGGTCGATGATTTTGTTCGTACCATAATGTCATATTGCTGTCTATCTGCTACTTGTGTAGATACAGGTATGAACAGGATTCTCTTATGAGCACGTGACAGTCGAGACATTTGATCGACACGACACAAGTCGCACATCTTTGCGTAAGGTTTAACGAAATGAAACCCGAAACTTGAAAGCGTGTATTCATTAGACTCTTTGACGCTGTGTCTTTTTCCCTGGTTTATCGTCTTCAATAATTCGTGCTATCTCTTGTCTGTCTAACCAAATCTCTTCAGTTGGTAGCAGGACGACATACACATAAACAATGGTAAGTGGGCAAAATTATGTGTTTCATGCGTCCAGAGATGATACTAGCGACGCTATAAAAGCGGAAAAAAAAGCGTGGCAGAAACTACTTTTAGTTTGTGGCAATGGAGGAAATTTTTGTATTGCCACGTCACTCTTTCAAGGTGGTAGTTTCGCGTTTCACCTACATCTCTACCACGTATATCATCGCCCGCTCTAAGGCAGAGAGTACATACTCACTTTCCTCCCTTACTATCCCATTCGCAGATGGTATACACAGGAAGAAATATTGCCAACATTCATCAGTGTAAGACAAAATTTCTCTTATTCTACCGTCTTAGTCTTCCGCGAGGTGTATGTTGGAAGTTAGAACTACTTAAACCTAACTAACCTAAGGACATCACACACATCCATGCCCGGGGCAGGATTCGAACCTGCGACCGAAGCGGTCGCGCGGTTCAGCACTGAAGCGCCTAGAACCACTCGGCCACACCGGCCGGCTTGCACGAGGGCGAGGGTGAAAATATGTGATTGTTCCACCGTAAATCCTACATACGTGGCGGTTGGGCAGATTGCAGTAACTGATTGCCGATCGTATAATCAAACTACATCGACACTTTTCGTCTACTTACGCACATTGCATTAATTTATCGTGTGGGTGAGCCGCAAACCTTAGGATCAATGCGGATCACCTTCGTGTCTCATTCCAAAAATAAGACAGAGTAAAGGTGGCGCCGTGGTTAGCTCACTGGACTCGCATTCGGGAGAACGACTGTTCAAACCCGCGTCTGTTCCTCTGATTTAAGTTTCCCAAAATTTCCCTAAATCACTTCAGGTAAATACCGGGATGGTTCCTGTGAAAGGGTACGCCCGATTGCCTTCCCCATCCTTCCCTAATTCGATGGGACAGACGACCTCGCTGTTTGGTCCCTTCCCCCGAATCAACCAAAGATAAGAATTTCTTTACGGATCCGTCCCCCTGTACACAATTGCGTCCCTGAGTACAGACTCAGAGAGCAACAGACGCTATGTGGCAGGTCGTTCATACAGGGTGTTTCATAGTTTTTGTATCAAACGTCTAGGGTGATAAATCGCGTCATGCAGAACCACTCAAGTATTTTTTATTCCAGTCTTTGATCACAATATTAATTCTTTAGACGATGACCGGTTTCAATCCGTAATGACCATCCTCAGATATTTTTTACACCGTATCCTAAAGTGATAAGGACATGGTCTAAAAGAGATCTGAGGATGGTCATTACGGACTGAAACCAGTCACCGTCTAAGGAATTCATATTGTGATCAAAGACTGGAATAAAAAACACTTGACAGTATTGGATCACTGTTTGTATACGCGACCATGTCGCAGTTGGTGATGGAGAACAACTGCCGTTAGAGACAAAATAGTCCGCTCCCAACGACGATAGGCGTCCCTTAGTATACTGCGACCGAGAGACTACGAGATTTTACCGAACTATTAGTCAACGGCCATGCCCTGATGGATACACCGGTTTTCTTCAAATTACCGAAGTTAAGCACCGTCGGGCGCGTCAGTATTTGGATGGGTGTCCATTTGCGTACGCTGCGTGCTAGTGACAATTTCCCCTTCCCATTTACGGCAGAGGGGGTGTGGGGGTGGCGGCATAAAATCCCTGGTCACTTTGCGCTAATGACCTGGATGAAATTATAAATCTCTCCACAGCGTCTCATGAAGTGAGGGCATGCGACATTATTAATGATGATCCGTCCGCTGGATGGGGACCTTAAGCTTGGCGGGCCCTCTGGTGCTCTTCGAGTGTTTGCACCACGTTTCACCGCCTCTCTTCTCTCATCATCTCCAATACGAACAGGGCACTACACTCAAACACAAACACACACACACACACACATGCACACACAAACCATTACAGTCATCCACACTTCCAACAAATATACTTCCACACACAGCTCTCTCTCTCTCTTCGCGAAGGAAAGTTGCCTGTGGGCTCTAAGGATATGAAATACCTTTCCACTTAGGTGGCTAAATCAGTCTTCGGGGTCTCCTAGTCATTATGCGATACGGCTTCTTATAATCTACCGAAGTAGCAGAGTCTAACGTGCTGCTTACTACCTGCCCCAGTAAATAGGATGATTTTCAACAAGAAAACATTAAGAACGAGTGTCTCTAAGCGGAGAAAGTTATTTTAGGGAATCAGAAACTTTATAATTTTGGTGGGCCTACTCTTTCACACGGGGCAGGCGACTGGATTACAGGCAACGCGCAAGGCATATACACTGCCTAGAGTGCCTACGCCCTACCGCCTCTCAGGGGCATAACCAATACATTAGAACGGCTATCTACGGTAAGCGATGCCGTGATCATTTAGTTTCTAACAAAAGTTGTTCCCCATCACGGGATGTATCAGTACTAAACGTATGATGCAACTACTTGGAAAAACTCTGCACATATTGTGAATACTAGAGGTCGTATACCTCTACGCTGAGATATGCTGGACCCTTCTTTCGCTTCTGACAAAGTGTCTCCAACAGGAATGATGAGCAGGGTGCTGTTTGATAGAAGTCTGCATATGAATCGCACATCAGTTCGGAATCATGGACTTCGTTATATGACGGGGCGAAATTTTTAGGCATACAATAAAAGTGGGATGGGCTTGTGCTCCGCTATGTACTGCCTTGTCTTGCGATCGATGTCTAAGGTTGCCGTGTTGGTTCCCACAGAGGAATTTCCCCCGGTTCCGGAAAAGCGATCCCACACGAGCATGTTCAATAAGTAATGCAATACATTTTTTCTCGTCAGTTTCTGTTGAAAAAAAATGCGAAATTTGATGTGGGATATGGTGGAATATTCCGGCTCAGCCCTTTTAGTTTCAGGAAATTTCGATTGTTGGCGATACTATAAGTAACTTTCAAAATGGCGTCTGTAACATAAGTGCGTTCCATGTAGACAGCCATCATTGAGTTTCTTTTGAGGGAGAACCACAGCATCGCAGATATTCAGGCGCTTACGGAGATTCTGCAGTGAACAAAAGCATGGTGAGTCGTTGGGCGAGGCGTTTGTCATCACCGCAACAAGGTCGCACAAACCTTTCCCATCTTCCGTGTGCCGGCACAGCTGTGACTCCTGCAACGTGTTAGTCGCCACAACTCACATAAGTCTGCGCACTTGAAAAAAAATGTTCAAATGTGTGTGAAATCTTATGGGACTTAACTGCTAAGGTCATCAGTCCCTAAGCTTACACACTACTTAACCTACATTAGCCTAAAGACAAATACACACACCCATGCCCGAGGGAGGACTGGAACCTCCGCCGGGACTAGCCGCACAGTCCATGACTGCAGCGCCTTAAACCGCTCAGCTAATCCCGTGGGCACTTGAGAGGGGCTCATAAAACTTCACTGGGCTGTTCTCCCTCATCCACCCTGCATCCCGGATCTTGCGCCTTCCGACTTCCGTCTGTTTGTCAGAATGAAGGATGCACTCCGTGGAATACAGTACATGGATGAAGAGGACGTTATTGATGCAGCAAAATGTTGGCTCCGACATCGACTATTAGAGTTGTACGATGTTGACATTCAGGTCCTCCAAGTAAGGTGGCGTAACTGGACCGGGATTTTGTTGAAAACAGGTTTTTATAGCCAGAAGAGTGGAGATTGGTATGGTGTATTGAAGTCCTAAATAAAACCAACATGCTTTCAGAAAAAATGCTTTGCATTACTTACTGAATGCCCTTCATATATTTCAGACTTCTACGACATATTTTTGTTAATAGGTTACGAGAGGAAGTTCTGTCTTCCTGAAGTTCGACGAGGTCATTAGTTATGTGGAGGTGCAGTTCAGCCGACTGTGTAAGGTGGAACAGCCCCACCTCGCTATCCACAGGGAACTCTGCATTCTGCTGATGGTGCTGCAGAGATCCTGGCTTGTCTGCCATTTAGCCGCTGCAGAGCCGGTGAGCAGTTTGCCGGGCCCCGTGCCGGATATCCTTGCAGATATGCTAATAGTAAGCCATAGCCGCGTCGCCCCTGCGACCTCCGCCGCCCATTGTGGGGTCGTCTACAGCTTACGCAAGTGTCGCCCGCACCGCAGCAACACGATGCAGCTGCCACGCGACACAGGGCCGCCGTACCACTGTGCCAACAACCAACAAGTCTCCAGTCGTTTGACAGTACTGCAGTAGCCAGCCCCGACACCTACACAGCAAACTCCTCGGCACCAGGCTCCTCAAGAACCTTTTCGAGATCCTGATTTCGGTTCAGTAGAAGACATATTTCGGTTCTACTGCCACTAATATGTGTCTCAGTTGTAACCTAATTAAATCTGTGTGGTGATAAATACATTAAAACTATGATACAGTGAACATAGCGTTGTTGTCTGCAATGAAGGTATGCAGTGAAGCGAGAGTGTTGTCGGTACGCTGCAATACTAAGCAATTCTGAACAACATTAATTACAAACTTCAGTTATTTTATGTTAATACATTACGATATTTTTTTTATTTTAGATGTTTGCTGTCCTTCCCGCATTATCTGTATTCTGCTTCTTTATCTTCTTCTCCACCAGCAGGGCTTCCTGTACGTCACTTGGAACCACTGGTTCGTATCCACATATTTCTCAGCGATCAACTTCTGCATCTCTCGTATATTCCGCGACCGTGTACTGTACGTAGCGGAGGATACTTCACGTACCACTACAATTTCTCATCCTGTTCACGGGAAGAGCAACTGCTTATAAACTTCCGTATGAATTAGAATCTCATTTGGCAACATTTATACGCGAATAAGTAAAATATTGCTCAATCATTTGTGGAACGTAACTTCTCGGAATTTAAACTTACCTTTGACGCCACCCTGTGGGTCTGCAGTTGATGTTGGACGAGCATCTCCATGATGCTTTCGCTCTTACTCGACGAAAACGTGATGAAAACCAATATTCTTCTCTGGATAATCAACGTATCCTTGATTATCCCTACCTCGTAGGTGACTGAGGGTCAGGATCAGTCAAACGTGCTCTTTATTAGCTGATTTTATTACGGACCCTTCGTGAAGCAATCGTTTTATTGCCCCACTAGCAATCTGTTCCATAAATTCCTGGGATTTTTAGCATTCCCATTAACCCGATTTACCTAGGTTGAACTCGGAAATTTAAGCCCTTTTTAACTGAGATATTGAAAGACATCAGCTAAACCGTTATTCAAAGAATGGACATCTGGCCTAACGTAACGATGGTACTGATATACGAGAGTGCGCACGTGCTTTTGTGTGTAAGAGTGTGTGTGTGTGTGTGTGTGTGTGTGTGTGTGTGTGTGTGGGTGGGTGTGTCGGACTAGGCCAATGATGCATAACAGCGGGTAGCAGTTGAATGATGCTGCAAAGTCGATTTTTCTCCGACTTTTAGGTATTTGAACTAATTACGAAGGCGTATGGTGAATCCCTGCAGCCGGGCGGTGTGGCCGAGCGGTTCTAGGCGCTTCAGTCTGGAACCGCGCGACCGCTACGGTCGCAGATTCGAATCCTGCCTCGGCCATGGATGTGTGTGATGTCCTTAGCTTAGTTAGGTTTAAGTAGTTCTAAGTTCTAGGGGACTGATGACCTCGGATGTTACGTCCCATAGTGCTCAGAGCCTTTTTTTTTTTTAATCCCTGCAGAGACGGAATGGCGCAAACATTTCCGTCATGGACAGGAATAGTGAAGGATGACGAAAGGAGTTATCGATGGTCATCAGCTCAGACCTGTGGAGCAGTATAGCAGTCACTGAACTAACTGTAAAGAATCACGACGTGAGAAGAGCGCCAAACATCCCTAACATAATTCCTTTGTGAATCTTGCGTGAAGATTTAAACAAGCGCGTATATTCTCACTTGCTCTGACACGGGGACGAACTGAACATCGATTTCAGTCTTCTTAAGAACGTAAACTTTCACGGCCATCGTCGACCATGTCAAAAATTAGTAGCGATTGGTAGAATTTTTGCAGATCTTACGGTCTTCTTATTGAGGCCTTCCTTCGAGAATTGGCTGCACACTGCGACATACTTTCTCTAATTTGAGGAAAGTACTTCACGTTTGCCGTCGTAAACGTTGATAATTGTCTATTCGGTGATGTTGTCGTGATTAGTGAAAGCGTTCAACGGTTGTTCTAGACGCTGGATGGCGAGTCGTGAGTTGCGTCTTGTTTGTGTCTGCGTTTGCAACTGCCGCTGGCGTCCTAGAAGCACTGAGGACAGGCAGCCAAGCCAGCAGGAGATTAAAGCCATCGTCACGATCAAAATTTGCTCTTGAGTGTAACAAATTCGACTACTTCTCTGAATTGCTGTTTACACTGGTAGGTTTCTTTTGTCAAAACACGAAGATTAGCAAAATATACTCGCATATCTTGAATACATGTTCAACTATGTCCAGTTTTTCATTGTGTCGCCTGAGCCGCATCTTGTTCGTCCTCTTTTAGATTTTCTTTAACTGCACGACCTGTCTGCCCAGTGTATATTTTTACCACATTTGCACTTGATTTCTTCCACTCCAGCTGGGCGTAGCAGTGTTGGTTGGTCTTTCGTCGATGTTAATAACATTTTATTTTATGATCACTTGGAAAAAAAAAGACAAGCTTTAATCTTTTATCCCCGTGGATCTGTCCTATGCAATCGGTCACTCTCTTTATGGTAGAAACACGTTGCCATGATGCTGCGACTTTTTTCTCTTCCTTTTCTGTTATTTTCTTACGCTTCAGAGCTCGGTGGACTGACTTCGCATCATATTCATTTGTTACCTACGTTTTCCTTAGGTGACTCAACTATTATTTCAAATTGGCAGAGCAACTGATACGATATTACCTTGCTCTAAGCCAGCAGAGAAATGCCTATATGCACACTGGGTGTTTATGAGAATCGAGATGTGTATATACTCCTGTATCTGTGGGTTCCTGTGTACTGGGCATCGAAGTGCGGCAGACAGCAAGTATTCTCTCTTTCCATAGTGGATCTCGGGACTATTTTCTCTTCCCGAAACTGAAAATTCCCAAGTCAGTTGATGGGCCCCTAAAGACTATCAAACACTCAAGGTTTCCTTGGAATTATGAAAAAACTGAAAAACTGTAATCCATAGCGTCAAGTGTATTCAATGTGGAGTAAACAAGCGGTCAAAACTCGTACGACTTTGGTTTCGATTCTGTTATCTCCTGAATCGGTGAACGCACAATGTTTGTTACAGAGTATCAGTGTGGGCCATCTGTTATTCTACCTGGTAAGCAGTGTTGTGTGTTTTGAAATTGAATTGCTTGAATTGAAGTTATTTCTTAGATGGGTTTGGAAAACAGTCTTTGCAGACAATCTGGCCAATGGACGAACCAAAAACTCTCCAAAAGCTCCAGAGAGATCGCCATCCTAGTCGCTCGCCCATTTGATGTTAGGTGAATAAGCTTAACGAGCTACACGTACAACAGTTATTAAGTTAAACAGATACAATGTATTTGCCTTCGTACTGAATGGCCTCAATCCATTCAAAGTGTTGTCAATATTTGTACAGCGCCATTACATAAATGAATATGTTAATATAACGAAGCCTATGATTGTCAGTGTGTACATGCTGGTGGGTCTTCATCACTCACTGGATTCCTCTATATGCGCAATTAATAACAGCCTTGAATTGATCATTACAGAGCATAACTTCAGCTGCATTATTTGCAATACATACGCGTGAGAACAAAGGAAACATCAAAATACAAATAAAGCTTCTAGCACAGATTACATTTTTGCATCGACGTGAAACCCAGTTGTTGCGGAACGCAAAAAACTGTATCTTAAAAGCATTCACTCAAGACGACCCAAGAATTAGACCACCTTTTCAAGGCTACACATGCTTGTGTCACTGAAATACTTATCATCAGTAATAAAACACTATTGAAACTGCAAGGTACTAGGAATTGACAGTAGCCCATCTCAACTATATTTTACCCTCAATTCGCTGTAATATTAGCTCGCATATCTCATTAATCTCTCATTCCGCCTATAGTTCTCCGTGACTAAATAACAGGGTTCTTCATTAATATTTATGAGAAGGACGAAACAACACATATGCAGAATTGTTCGCGAATATTTTTAACGGCCGTCTGTTCCAAGAACATTCATCCACAAAAATATCCCTCGCAGGAAACACCACTCGAGTATAACACAACTCTCTTTTCCCACATACGATAACTTGCAAGTAGTTGCCACAGATGAAAATGATGATTCCATCTTTGTAAATTTCCGAAGGACATTCGATAGCATACAATCCGACCACCTGATATCAAAAATGCGGCAAATGTAGTTTCTTTTGAAATATGTGATTTGCTGGAAGAACTAATTGATAGAACCTAGACGTTAAGTTACTAGGCGAATATGCCTATTCATTAGAAACCAAAATAACACGGGTGCACGTTAAGAAAGCATCACAGGACGCCTAATATTTTAAATATACGTCCACGATTTATCAAATGGCGTCAGAACCAAACGCAGTGTTGTCATTTACAAAATTGTATCGACTCTTGATAGCTCTTAAGAAATACAAAATGACATAGACCGTACATGGGCGTGGGGAATTTCAAAGTCATGGTTTCTTAAATATGGACAAATAGGATATACCGATCAACAAGAGAAAGAATGCGATGGTGTCAGATTAGAACATCAGCTGTAAAGTGCTGAATATCGTTTGAATAGCAGGAGGAGATACGAATGAAACGAACATTTGTATAAAGTCTTAGGGAAGGGTAATGGAAGATTTTGGCTGATTGAGAGAACTAAGGAAAACTGCGATCCATATTTAAGAAAGACACGAATAAGAATCTAGTGGTCTTATTGTTACTCCAATGTTTAGTGTCCTTATCACCTGTGTGTTGCGGAAGATTTCAAGAGAATTCACTGAATAACCACTAGGACGATAATTCGTCGATACAGCTCATTCGGATGTGGTACCGAGTAATTTACGGAATTTAAATTTTTAAGAATGGCAACGCTGTTCTCGCAAAAGTTCATTGAGTTAATTTACAGGAACGGCAAAGAGTAATGGGCAACGATTCTAACGACTGCATTGCATATGTCGTGTAGAAACCACGCGCACAAGGAGATAGTAGAGTGTGGGGTGGCAGCCACTTTTTTCTGGCTACCCAAGTGAATGACGTAAGGAAGGCAGTAGCTTGCAGAGTACAAGTACACACAGAGTGTAACGGGCATAAGTGAATATATTTTTACACAGTGAAGACCACATAAACGTTTCAGCGCAAATTTCTATGCAAGAACAATAGATACTGATAAACGATTCGGCGGGCGTAAATGTAAGGCAGGGGCTCATGAAAGTAAATACTATGAGAAATTCTAAAAAGTAAGCAAATATTATTTTTAGCGGATATTTAATTTCTTCAAATGGACACCCCGTATTATTTCTTAAGCAATTAATAACATGAAAAATCTCGAAAAGAATGGCGTTTGCTGCATCGCAATACGTCAGTTACATCCCGAGAAATTGCAAAGTGAAGTTGACGCTTTAAATAAACGAAAAGCGCATCTATTGCACATCCCGAGATGCAAGCGTGAACCACACGCTGCTCCTAACCGCGACATGATTGACGTACTATGACGCAGCAGCCGCCGTAATTATTTCTATTTACACTGTTATTAAGTGGACTAGAAATTATACAGATGTCCAGTCACACAATTATGTACAACTAACAATTACCCTTCTATTAGTCCTTGGTCAGACATTTACCCTTGCCGGTGATATCCGGTTTTTCGTTACGTTATGTTCCTTCTAGTATTATAGTAAAGATCAATAAAGCTGGAACGAGTAAACCTTTTCCCTACTTTTCATTGTGTGTGACTGGACATCTGTATTGTTTCCAGTCCACTTAATAACAGTGCAAATAGCAATAAGTACAGCGTTTGTTACGTCGCAATACGTCAATCATATCGCGATTACGAGAAATATGGGGTTCACGCTTGCACCGTACATGCAATAGCGGCACGTTACGTTATTTCAAGCGCAACTCAATTTTCCAATTTCTGGCGATGTAACTGGCGTATTGCCATGCAATCAACGCGATCCCTTTTGTGATTTTTCATGTTATTGATTGCGTCAGAAATACTACGAGGTCTCCATTTGAAGAAATTAAGTATCCGCTTAAAACAGTATTTGCTTATGTTTTAGACTCTCTCATAGTATTTACTTTCATGAGCCACTGCAATACATTCTTACACGTGAAAGCTGTTTTTCGACATCTACAGTTGTTCGAAAGATATTTGTGCTAAAACGTTTAAGGTGACTACTTTGTAAATGGTACATTAATATGTACTCACATCAGCGTGTTGGCTGTTTTTCCTCTCCATCGAACCATCTTCCCCTAAACGCGTCATGGACCTTACGACCTGATGTTTTCTGTATGACCGTAATTGCACCGTAGTCGACTATGTCTCTCATTGCCAGTGTAGACTAATCGTTTTGCGTCTACATGTCCACATTTCAACGCCTGACATCCTGTCCCGGAGTAAACAAGCATTAAGGACTTGTTCTTGTCACACGTACTTGAAGGTATTGGCCAACCTAAAAACATATAACATGTAGTGGCTATAATTATTAGTCCACAAATGAAGTAAATACAGAGGTAATGTTGTTCAGTATACCGTCCTCAGTCAACAACATAAATATCTTAACTTATACCCGTTACATCTTCTACATATAAAAAGATTTCACAAACACGATGAATAATAGAACAGGAATTATAATCTGTGTGTGAGGGCAGTGCATTCGTAGTTCCAACTACTATGATGTTCCCTATGTGCCAAGAAAGACTTCATCTCACAACAATAGCGTTAAAGATATCTACCGTTTAACCTGACTCTCAAAGGTCTGTCAAATAATTTTCTCCCCGTTCACACACCGAGCGAGGTGGCGCAGTGGTTAGCACACAGGACTCGCATTCCGGAGGACGACGGTTCAATCCCGCGTCCGGCCATCCTGATTTAAGTTTTCCGTGCTTTCCCTAAATCGTTCCAGGCAAATGCCAGGATGGTTCCTTTGAAAGGGCACGGCCGACTTCCTTCCCTAATCCGATGAGACCGATGACCTCGCAGTTTGGTCTCTTCCCCCAAACAACCAAACCAAAACCCCATTCACAGAGCTTTGTATTTGACTTTCAAAGTCTTATTTTGCCAGCTGAATATGTTACCTTCTGACACGCTTGGTTTACATGAGTACATTAACTTCCCAATAGCTAAACCGTTATACTGCGGACTTCAACATCGTAAATTTACGTACGATACAATGCACGGTAACGTAAGAGAGACTAACAAAGATTGCGTTCGTCGTAATGCCTGGTTGTTGCCATAGTGTCAGTACTGTAACCTCCGCAGTGCGAAGATATGATTGAAAACGCAAGAATGAGCAATAGTAATAAAGTCGTGAAATTTTGTCTCATGACTGCAATGCATTTAAACTGAAACTAAAGATACATGTCATGTTTACGTGCAGTATTTCACTCGAAATGCAGCACATAACCCAACAGTGGCGTGGTACTATGTAGGTAATGTTGAAACTGGCATGTGAAGCTCAAAAGACAAAGATCAAAACTTTGTAATCAGTTTAAGAAATGAGTCTGTTTCTGTCTTTTTGTTTTATGTGACCAATGACATCGCGCAAGTGGTAATACTTAGAACTTGTTCTGTCTGACATTAAGTTTCTGTTTTCCCTTTTGTATTTCTCACTTTAACGGATCTTAAGTTCATCGATATACTTCATTCATCTTCCTTTTATTGAAGCGCCTCAACCTTTAACCAAAAAGAATTATATCGTTTCAGGCCTTGCCTGAATAAATTTTTAAACCGAGATTAAAAATTTGGGCATGCTATTTTGATTGTATTACAGGTTAGCATTTCTATGCCTGTGTGCACTGTATACAATGTCAAACAGCGTGTAAATATCTTATGCAAATCTTGACATTGCTACTGTCGGTAAAATAATATATTATTACTGTTACTTTTGAATATGAAAGTAATATGCATCGACCGTGACAAATATAAAATATATAATTAAATTGTAACCACTTACGTTAACCCTCAGTTGCGACGAATGTCTCCAGAGGTCCACCGATTCCTTGGCGCAGAAATACCAAAGCAAAAAGCTGTCAGAATCAGTAATCGCGTGGTGAACGTTGTTTAATGAGCCAAAACTTTCAAAAATATTATTTACAGTCAATAATCAAATGTTCAATTTTGTGTGATTACCCAAGGGACCAAACTGCTGAGGTCATCCGTCCCTAGACTTACACACTACTTAAACTAACTTATGCTAAGAACAACACACACACCATGCCCGAGGGAGGGCTCGAACTTCCGGCGGGAGAGGCCGCGCAATCTGTACATGGCGCCTCAAACTGTGCGGCCACTCCGCGTGGCTAGTCAATAATCATTTATCATTATCTCAGAGATCATTATTGGTTAATTCTTAGATGTATAACGCGGCAAGGACAACGATTAACTCATTAGGCTCGTATATGATAGGAGTGAAGATTTTCCGTAGTTCCCTGAAATAAATTAAGGTGAATTTTAGGTTCACTCCGTTGAGCTCGGCACAATTTCACTGTCCATCCTTGTACTATTTCACCTCGTGCTTCCTCTATGATGATATCTTCCTCGATGAGACGTTTAACACCTATTTTCCTTTGCTTTCTTCCATCTATTTATTGTTTTAGACATTATTGTTTCAGAGTTTTTGATTCTGGCCTTGGCGTTTAAACATCTGGAAATTTGCTCCCTACACAAACACAGAATTACAGTACAGTGCAACACCATATCACGTCAGAGGGGAACGAATGTTGAAACCGTTCGTCTGTTACTAGGGCAGAAGTTAAATTTTGAACGAGAGTTCACATTGAGATACAACTTCATGGTGGATTAAAACTTTGAGTAACTGCAGAGCAGTATTTTGAGGAGCAAAAGTAAGTTTAAAGTAAAAGAGCTATCCCGGAACACTGTAGAATGTGTTAGAAAGTTTGATTTGCCTCTTCACCGTTGCTATTCCTCTTTTCAAAAATGCAAGTTCGCGTTTTATATTCTCTCTGCTTCTGTCACTGTCAGCTGTTTAGCTGTCTACCTACCCAAAACTCCTCTAGGACTTTCAGTATATGATTTCCTGACACAATTCCCTCAGCACCACCTGATTTAATTAAACAATATTGAATTACTCTCGTTACACTTTTGTTATGTTCACCTTACAATCTCTTTATAGCTTCTCATATCTCAACATGCACTTCTTCAATCGTTCCATTACCTGAGGCGCTTATACACATTTAAACTCCATAACTGACGCCATGTCTAGGAATCCTGACCCGTTTTTCTATCATAAAAGAAACGCAGTCTGGATCACAACTTTTTGATCACCGTCTCCCGGTTTCAATCTGCGTTGCAGATAATCTTCCGGTCTGAGGCCGCAAGGCGCTGTTTGCCAACAGTAGGGCTAAGGGGTTGACAAACTGTACTTAGCTGCGCCAAACCTGATGGTGGTATGCGGTGCAGTTTGAAACCGGAGGACGGTGATGAGAACCTTGTAATCCAGATGGTATTTGAATATTTATTTTAACATATAAAATCGCACTAAAGTAATGTATGTTGGCTTTGTATCAGAACTGACCACAATAATGCATTCACTATGATGTTCACAACAGTTTAGCTACATTCATACTTCCTTGCTCATTATTAAACCAACCGCTGAATTACCTCTACATACGTTGTGTTTACTATCTAAACCATAGTCATAACAGCCTGGCGATTCATCGTCCAGTCTCAGCAAAATGTAACTATCGATATATCTTGTACTTTATTGCTTTGTTTTCGCATAAAGTTTCTGTATGACGGCGGCAATATTTTGCCACTTGGTGTACAAACATAAGTTTATTCTTTTCGCCAGACAAAAATGCCATGCTCTTGTTGGTAAATAGACGCGACTCGACTATGAGATCGTGAGACAAGTAAGAGCGACTTAAAAATACGTCGATCATAACAGCACCAAATACGCGCATGCCAAGATGTGACCAATGAGAAGGGTGAGGGTGGGGGCGGACGTGCGTGACGTAAACGCGTAACGCACTCGCGTGTGTACGTGTGCGCGGCCGCTGCCGGCCGGTTATAAATAAGCATGCCATGTGTCAGGATGGGCATAACTCAAAGGCGGAGCAGTAAATATTTGACGGCGAGGGCCGTGCCTCACGGCTCCCAAAACAGGTCGGCAGCCGCCACAGAGCTCTCCGCCCCCCACCCCTCCACCCCCCCCACCCCGCCAACCCACCCCAAACATCCCCCTCCACCACTGCCAGGAAACACCGTGATAAAACACTCTGACGTAACTAAATCAATGTGAAGCAGTTGTAAACCTGAAAGTTGGTTTGGACGCCGCACTAGTTTACTACGCGTCACCTAACGTAGATGGTTCCTTCTTCTTCCAATCGGTTTCGAAGGAATGACATGCGATCCAGTTGTTCCTTTCTACTTCCGGCGTATGTCACATGCGAAAAGTTACCGTGCAATGGCCGGATCGTCCTGTCAGACACTCCACAGTATTTCTGCTACAGACTGGCTAGCCATCATTACATCGACTTAGGACTGGAGTCTGGAGGTCGAACTTTATTTATTTAGCCATTTACTTCGCCCAGAAAGACTCGATAGCAAGAATACATCAGAATTTGTACAGTACCTGAGCAACATACAGGGTGTCCCAGGACGAATGCCGCCCGCTGTGGCCGACCGGTTCTAGGCGCTTCAGTCCGGAACCCCGCTGCTGCTACGGTCGCAGGTTCGAATCCTGCCTCGGGCATGGATGTGTGTTATGTCCTTAGGCTAGTTAGGTTTAAGTAGTTCTAAGTTCTAGGGACTGATGACCACAGATGTTAAGTCCCATAGTGCTCAGAGCCATTTGAACCATTTTTAAACCAGGACGAATGGTCACTATTCAGGCATATGAGAAGAATGATCATTCGAAGCACAGAAAGTCTACTAAACATTGGGTCTAAAATCCATATCTTAAGAGCCATGAGAACGGTTCTTCTTCAGTACTGTGAATGAAAATCTCTTGTGCTGGAAGTTCTTTGCTTTCCATGATTTGAGAGGTGTTAGTGTGGACCAAAATAAGAAAACGATGGCCAGTAAACTTGATCTCTAAAGTGCATATCTTAAGAACTGTAAGCAGTTTTTCATCTTCGCTATGTGAACAAGTGCTCATAGCAGTTAAGGTATCCATTTTAGAGCCCATTAATACTACACAACGTTTCTTATTTTTGTCCATTCTACCGCCTCCCAAAATATGAAAAACAAAACGCTAGCAGTAAAAGACAGTTGTTTCAGAGTAGCGAAGATGAAGTTCTTGAGGTATATTTTTTACAGACCATGTTCACTAAACTTTTTTCTTCACATGATTGTTCCTTTCATATACTTGAATAGTGACCATTGCGCCTTGGACACTCTGTAGAATAATAATAATAAAGTTATTTATAATAATAAATATGTCGATTTTAAAAAACGTCATTCTTATTGATGCTGAACAATTTCCTCTTTATATTTTTGTGAGTTGCAAGAACTAATAGACACGTGTGACAACAGCACAGAAGGAGTCAACTTGAAGGAGAAGTTGACTGGTCATAAGAAGAGCGATAAAAAACAGTAAAATTAGTAGATGAGACGGAAGGAAGAACTTGAGTAGAAAGATATGAGGAAATCATAGATAGTTTACAGTGTGGCAGTGACATACGATAAAATACCCGCTGGACAGAAAGAAAACAGCAGGAATATGCCGAGACAATGCGTAAGCTGATAACAACAGAAAAAGCTTTAATCTGCTCTTGAATGCAGAGTAGTTTCGGATAAGACGCTGGTTACAGGGCAGTTTATTCCACAGTCGTATGGCTGAAATGGGGAAGGAGGTAGAGAAAGATTTAATGTTATGCGAAGGTATAGCCAAGATGCTGAGCGTGGCCGATCTGGTATTACAGTTGCGGAATGACGACAGGTATTTCACAAACAAGGAGAGGTACAGAGAACGCTAGCGATTAAGAAACCGATGACGTAAACAGAGGGTGTGAAAATCATTCCACCTATCGGGTCACATTCAACTTCAATGAGTACAGGAGGGACCGATGTGATCATAACTCCAACTTCCAGCTAAGCGTCAACCAGCGCGCATTGAACTCGCCTCTGTAGCTGAAGTCGCTAATGAGTACTTGTGCTGTAGTTCTCAACTCGAGGTAGCCGGATTGAATCCCGAAATCTTAAGTATTTGGCCCACAAGGGAAGGAGAGGTCGTTTAATATACCTCTTGATGCCACAGCCTACTAGAAAGTCCTGGGTTAAATTTCGAAACACTCCGAGTGGTTCTTGGTGTGAGAGCATGGGCACAACTGGTGATACGTCCGTTGGAGCGAGGTGTTACCCTTTTCTCGTCATCACCAAACAATAACACGAACACAGCATTACAACACACTCATTTTGGTCACGTACATGCGACATTTTTTGGGCAAATCACACGATTGATGCCTAAGTGACGTCAATTACAAAGAGATTTACACCATGTCGTAGTCCTAATTAATTCAGACATTAAACCCCCATTACGATGACAGCTCGGTCCCTCGCCGAAATACTTTTCGTGTCTACGGAGCCTTATGGAATGTTTGCCCGATAACTCTTCCTTCAGGGACTTATTGTTTGATGTAGAATCTGGCCAGTGTATGAATTTTATGTATCATACGTTAATTGGCACGTAGCGATTTTACCACTGTCTTGTCCTTGGGTCCTAAATCTGACAGAAATGGTCAAACAATCAGGATGTGCCTTAAACAAGACAATGAAGAGACAGCATGTAAAACAGGATATGTGACATTAAGAGGTATGAGTGTTGTAATTTAGTGATACTTTCCTCCCTAACAAAAAATTTCTATCGTGAACTGTCACACAGACAGGCTCCCATGGGGAAACGCCTTTGTGATAGATATACAAGAAACATTATACTCGTTTTAAAGTGCTATCGCTACTGTGAGCCTTAAATACGCCAGAGGGTAAAGATGGGAAAAGAAATAAGGATATAAATTAGATGTTTTTGCAGAAACAAGAAAAATAGAAAGAGAATGAATAATTCCAGTTTGGGTAGGAAAATTGTACCATCTGTCAACGGAAACAAAATCATCGTGAATGACCACATTCATCAAAAGTCAAAAATTTATAGATGTAGAAAATCAATCAGAATTGAAGTTGTCCGCGTCACTCATCATAAGCTGGTTTGTGGTCAGTTAGGACTGGTATGAGTACTGATGATACTGGTGCAATATTTACACATCGGCACAAACGATAGGTACGTTGCCACGCGATGTGGCCGAGCGGTTTGAGGCGCCATGTCACGGACTGCCGAGATCAAAGGAGTGAACCTAAAATTCACCTTAATTTATATTAGGAAACTATGAAAAATCTTCACTCCTCACGTATATGAGTCCAATGAGTTAATCATTGTCCTTGACACGTAATACAACTAAGAATTAATCAATAATAATCTCTAATGATAAGTGATTCTTGACTAGCCGCACGTAGTGCCCGCACGGTTTGAGGCGCTATGTCATGGATTGCGCGGCCCCTCCCGCCGGAGGTTCGAGTCCTCCCTCGGACATGGGTGTGTGTGTTGTTCTTAGCATAAGTTAGTGTAAGCAGTGTGTTAGTCTAGGGACCGATGACCTCAGCAGTTTGGTCCCTTAGGAATTCACACACATTTGAACAACATTTTGTAGGTACCTTCTGGAATACAAACACAGACTTGGACTACGGGACTTCCGTATATAGGACACCAGTAGTCGTACTGTGGTCTGTAGTAACCAGACTAGGACTATGTTTGTTAGTATTCTAGTCAAGACAGTAAGAAGTACTTTTTTCCCACCGAAGCTTTCAACCAAGTCACGTTCTTTTCGAAATTTCATATGTGAGCCGTTTTCTGTTTATTTAGTTAGAGCTTATAGACGCGTTCCGAAGTCTGAGAACTTTAAAACATTATTTTATTTTATTAATTCTATTTAATGAAGACCACTTATTAAAGCACCAGCAATCAAAAGGTCACCCACTGATGAACATTAGTTGATGAGGGCGACTGAGTAAAATGCAGTCAGATACCAAATTTCGACCTCAATGGGAAATACTTTCGAGAAATTTGAAAGGAGGTGTTCCGTATGTAAAATACGGAAGACATAGAGTATCTTTCAGATGTAGAACAAAAGCACCTATTTGTAGGTTGTAAGACTCCTGTTGTATTGCCTCATTTCGTTGATAGTTACCCTTCTCCATGTCGATGATAACTGTTTCATCATCAGTACTATGTAATGAACAGTTTGATGCATTTCATTAAGCACAATGAATTTTGATACCACTATTGGTTTATTTTATCCTTATTTAGTAGCAGGAATAATATCGTGCCTCGATATTTGAATAAACTTCAAACTTGGGCGACAGTCCCTACTTGCGAATTCACTATCATCAGCAGCAGCAGCACCAGCAGGTCTTCATCTTGAAGAGTTTCCAACCCCACGCTGGGTTCTTTGGAACACAAGCCTAGCCATCTAGTCGTATTTTCCCATTATGTGCTCTCTCTGGTTCTGTCAACGCGTCTTTTTTCAGCACCTTCCTACACACATTCCATGCATCTACCCCTGGTCTTCCTCCTGGTTGTTTTGTTTGCATCTTCATTTTATGTACCTTCTTGGGAATCTTCTTCTTTTCAATTCACTTTAAATGCCCATACCATTGTAGCCTTGATGTTTCTGTCCTGTTCCACGAGGGTTCCTCGTACACTATTTCCCTTGCACCTTCATTCCTCATCTCTTCTCTTCTTGTTACTCCTATCCTACTTCGGATAAACTTCATTTAACTTGCCTCTAATCTACTTACGTCTCTTTTCTTCATTACCTATGCTTTAGATGCATGTGTCATTATAGTAACTTCTATATACTTCTTTTTTGTGGAACATCTTTGTTCCAAATCAGGCTCCCAACACTTCGCAGTGCAAGTCCGATAGTGCTCAGAGCCATTTCTAAACATTAGAATTTGCTTTTAGCGCTGAAACTGATATTTTTCTGTCTCGAGTTTGCTCTTAGTGATTAGCGAAAGTGATTATAGTTCAGCCGCAGGTTGTTGACCGCTTATTCCTGGGATACACTGCACATCGCCAGGTTGTGGTTAGGTTAGGACTTGAGATTAAATCGAGGGTGAGTTCGGAACAGGCAACAGCCTAATCCTTGAAATAAGATGATGATGATGATTATGATGATGATGGCTACAAAACGCCTCGTTTGCCGCAGTTCAGTCATTGGTCACTTGAAATCAGCTGTCGAAAGAGCATCTCGCATTTCCGTCATACCTCGGGGCGGCAAATTCCAATATTGCCGCGCGTAACACAGTAATAACGCTTGTGAAGTGACCCGACGTGTTTGTGAGTAGCCTATAATAGAGAAGTAGCCAGCAGCCGTTGTCGCAACACTGTAGCGGCAAGAGACAGACGTCAACTGTCCAGTAATTTTAATCGGACTGCATTAAAACTTGTAGTTAACAATTACGGATCACCCTCTAGGCGTGGAAGACGCTCATTTGAGCCTTGCAGCAGAGACACTTGTCTGCGAACCGCATCCGCCACTGGTCCCGACAGCTGCGACGTGCACACGAGCACGCGACGTAAGAGCCCGGTACGCTGCCTGGGGCCGCCACTCTGCCTCCGCACCCCCGGCGCCGTGCGGCCCAGAGTGGCGGCTGCTGCAACGGACGGGCTGGCCGGCCGGCCGGCCGCACTTTGCGTGGGCGGGGGGAGGCGGCGCGGCCGTGACCCGTGCCCGGCCAGCCACCCACGCGGCCGCCGCGCCGCCCGCCGCCCGTCGCCGCCTTTCAAGTCGTCCGCTCACGGCGTCGCTGCCAGGCGGCCGAGCCGCGGGCCCACGGGGCGCTCCCTCCCCTGACACCGGACGAATCAGCCGCTCTCCCCTATACTGTCGAACTGGGCCCCACCATCACTTTCTATGTGTATCTACATCTACGTTTACATCTACATCTGTACTCCGCAATCCTCCTTACGGCGCGTGGCGGAGAGTACCCCGTACCACTACTAGTCATATCCTTTACTGTTACACTCGCAAAGTGAACGAAGTTAAAATGTCTATCTGTATTCCTGCGTACTAGCCCTAATTTGTCGCGCCCTGTCTTCCTGTTCCTTAATCGCAGTGGGTGTTGGAGGCAACAAAATCGTTTTGCAGTAAGCTTCAAATGCCGGTCCTCTAAATTTTCTCAATAATGATCCTCGAAAAAAGGCGTCGCCTTCCCTCCAGGGACTTCTAGCGGGTGATCAAAATGTCAGTATAAATTTGAAACCTTAATAAACCACGGTATAATGTAGACATAGAGGTAAAAATTGACACACATGCTTGGAATGACATGGGGTTTTATTAGAACCACCCCATATTGCTAGACGCGTGAAATATCTCTTGCGCGCGTCGGTTAGTGATGATCGTGTGCTCAGCCGCCACTTTCGTCATGCTTGGCCTCCCAGGTCCCCAGACCTCATTCCGTTCGATTATTGGCTTTGAGGTTACCTGAAGCCGCAAGTGTATCGTGATCGACCGAGATCTCTAGGGATGCTGAAAGACGACACCTGAGGCCAATGCCTCACCATAACTCCGGACATGCTTTACAGTGCTGTTCACAACATTATTCCTCGATTATAGCTATTGTTGAGGAATGATGGTGGACATATTGCGCATTTATTGTAAAGAACATCATCTTTGCTTTGTCTTACTTTGTTATGCTAATTATTGCTATTCTGATCAAATGAAGCGCCATCTGTCAGACTTTTTTTGAACTTTTGTATTTTTTTGGTTCTAATAAAACCCCATGTAATTTCAAGCATAGGTGTCAATTTGTACCTATCTATCTACATTATTCCTTGATTTATTCAGTTTTAAAATTTATACTGAGTTTTTCATCACCCAGTACTTGGGTTGCCGAAGCACCTCTGCAATACTTACGTGTTCTTCGAACCTACCGGTAACAAATGTTGACCATTAAAACTGCCACACCAGCAAGGACTGAGAATGAAATATTCCTGATTGTGCGTACACTGCACAGGTAGCTTAGAAATTATCGTGTGGATACTCTAAAGCGTAAATGCGGAACCCACCTAACTCTGCCACTTCGTCTATGGCCGAAAAGAAATAAAATGCGAAAAATGCATTTAATCAGAGATGCACCTGTGTCAGGGGCTCACACAATCGGCGGGAATACATAATTCTTTTTTAATGGCATATGTATGTTTTTCTACAGAAATGGAAGCTAGAGCCGGCTGCCGTGACCGAGCGGTTCTAGGCGCTCCAGTCTGGAACCGCGCCACCGCTACGCTCGCACGTTCGGATCCTGCCTCGGGCATGGAAGTGTGTGATGTCCTTAGATTACTTAGGTTTAAGTAGTTCTAAGTTCTAGGGGACTGATGACCTCAGATGTTAAGTCCCATAGTGCTCAGAGCCATTTGAACCATTTTTTTGGAAACTAGACGTACAATTAGTGAAGGCAAACTAGGTTTCGCTATTCGAAACCTCATACACACTGAAATATTAGACTTCGAAGGATGGCAGCGGCGCTGTAATGGGCAAGACAAGGGTTGACTCCACTGTCCTGCACCCTGCAGTAAATAGACGTTCTGCCTACACTGTTCAGTTTGCTCGGGCCTCCTGTGCTGCTGTCGGTGCCAAACAGGAAAATAGAGTGTGACACATTTCAGGAACGTTTCAGACAATGCTCTCCCGAGTTTGGTGTAGCTTCTGACATATGCAGTCGTCTCATCTATATGCCGGTTTTCAGTGATAAAGAAAAACTGGATGTAATGTTAATATGCGGCTGTCACAGAAACGCAACCACAGCTGTGGCAGTGTTCAACGAACGCTACCCAGACTGACGGCGTCCATCACGTCGTATCCATTTCGAACAGCTGTACAACCCTCATGGAAACAGGCAGCTGGACACCCAAAAAGTGCCAACGTACAAGCACAACTTACAATGGCAATTACATTGCTGTTCTGTCTGCTCTAGCGCACAATCCTGAGGGGAGTGTACGACAGGTACTGGAATGCAGGTACTCGAATAAGTCGTTGTAGTGTGTGGAGAATTTTGCATTGGTATACGTTTCATCCGTATCATATCTCACTCCACGGAGAAGTGTACGGGAATGACATTGAATGCCGCACGTGTTTCCAGGGAAGTTGTGGGTGCAATGTTTCTAAATAGGTGAGCTGGGCGTCCCTGTCCTCCGATGTAACGCCATTTTTCTTCTCTGGGGCGGAATGAACAAGTATATGTACCACGAACCCCCAACGACACCAGCGGTTATGTAACAACGTATTACCGCTGCCTGTGAGGCAGTATCTGTTGAAACACTGCAATCTGTGCAACGCTCATTTGTTCACCGTCTCCACGAACGAATTGATGCAAATGGTGGGCACTTCGAACATCTGGTGAGGTGACGCAGGTTCATCGGACATGAAGTTACAGGTTATTTGTGAGTCCGTTTTCCTTGCTGGATGTCATACACAAACTTGAAGTTCCTATGGGCTATATGCCACCCATAATTCTGTTTAGGACACTAGAACCACGTCTTACTAAACTGAACCTCTAGTTTTCATTTCTGCAGAAAAAAATTACATGTGCCATTTAAAAAAAGCGTAACTTTTGAGTTGAAAGTGGTCTTCGTTGGCTTTTACGTATTATACACTCTTGCCCATTGTGTGACTCCCTGACATAGGCGCATCCCTGGCAAATTGCATTCTTCGCATTTTGTTTACTTCGGAAATATGTAAGATGTCAGAGTAAGGTGGGACAGCCTGTACAGTAGTAAGAATAGGTACATTACTAAACTTGAAGGGGATTTGAGAGTACACAGGATGCAAGATTTAGTGCACACTTGCAACCTCTGGCAGCAACAACGGTATCCATACTATTAAGCGGCTAACACGGGGCAAAATCCCAGCTGCAAGTTGCCTGTCTAACGGCTTCCTGGGGCAACGAATATTAAATTTTCAATATTGCATACAACTGCTGACAGAATTTAAAAATTTAAAATGCTGTCTCATAGAGAGCTGTACTCTTATGTTAAAGGTTTAACACAATAATTCAAGTATTACAGTTGGAGACTGGGTATATGTCTTCAGGTGCACAAAATTACTCAGATTATATTCAGCCAGTATCTGATAACGAACGCACTTACACACTGAATGACAAAAGGAAAGCCTTACCACGGTTCGCGCGGCTCCCCCCATCGGAGGTTCGAGTCCTACCTCGGGCGTGGGTGTGTGTGTTGTCCTTAGCGTAAGTTAGTTTAAGTTAGATTAAGTAGTGTGTAAGCCTAGGGACCGATGACCTCGGCAGTTTCGTTACATAGGAACTTACTACCACCACGAAAGGAAGAAAAGTTTATGGTTTACTCTATTTACGCCGCTCATGCAGTAAAAGTGCCAAACATCAAGAATGACGCTTTAATTTATTACTTCTTTACTGATAATTCTATTTGCAACCCATTTTGCAGACAGTATCCACATATGCCACTGAATATACCTGCCGAAATTATATCATTCCACCTCAAATAGTTCAGCGAAATGCGTAGACTTACTCATCTGGGTTCGTTTGATTCTTCATTAATCTGTGATTCACTAATCTGAAACTAATAAAACCTACGTAATTACGGTTTTACATCTTCAACTGTAGATGTTTTACTTTATTAACGTAAAATAATAACACAACTGTATTGAGATGTCTGAAGCTATTTATACATTGTAGTTCGATTTTTAAAGAAAGAGGGGAGGGGGAGGAGGCGTTGCTGATCGAGTCTAACTAAACCTCTGTATAAAGAAAAGTATGGCCATCCTTTTCCCCTGCGTTTGCCGCCGTCCGCAGTTCAGGATTCGCTGAAACCGCGTCCCGTGACATTAGCATCCATTGTGGGCCCAAGCGTTACGTGTGAAGCATAGAAAGTGTTGTGTATTTTCGAAGTTTTAAGTAGAATAACGCCTCAGTGCCGTGCTTCTGGCTGTTTGTTGGATGGCGAAAAGGGAGAAAAACTGCATAGAATTCCTTCCGAAGGGAGAGGTGCAATAAGAAGGAGAACATTGGTCGAAATGGGAAAGGTTGCAGGAACTCGACTTAACCATTGAGTTAATTTTATTCATTTCTGGCCCTTTGTCTTAGTCTCCTTTTTACCTTTCGGTTACTTAGTTTCCAATCCATTCGAACAGCAAAAAATGTCAGAAGAGCTGATGGGATGGTTCAATGGTAATTTAATCACAAAATAGAAATGTTAGACATAAAACTGCCACTATTAGCATATAAAATGAAAAATAGTGAGTGGTGCCGTACAACATTATCATGACTGGTAAAAAATTTGACCTGATTGACTGTAAAATATGATTTAAACTTATATTTGCGATGCTCACAACAATAAATTGTACTTTGTTCTACACAATATAATGTACAAAAAAATTGCACTAGGCAAATACCGAACCTATGACCCTTCTTTCAGTAACCATTAACATTACCAGGAGACCATTACCACTGTGATAACCTGGTGGCTAATCTACATTGTATTAATACAAATACAGTTGTTACCGTTTCCTACAGCCTACTTTTGATCGTAAGCCTAGTTTTATTCGAATACATTTTAAAAATATTATATTCTCTTGTACTTTCGTAATCATTCTCCTAATGTCATAGAAAAATTTGCAGACAAAATTTTATGGTATAGATCTGATAAAAATATAAAGCATGTGTAATCATACAGGCACGTTTATCAATTCTATTTACTAAGGTATCGCACATATATTTGAATCCAATGCTTTATAACAAAAGAGACATTGGGCGAATTTTCGTAGTACCGAGTAGCAGGAATAGGAAGTAAGTCGATAGAGAGCTTTAAATTAGTGATGGATGTTTCCTTGCACTTGCGAACTAATGTTGGTTCCCTTTTGTTCTGCTGACTATTGGATAGGACCAATTTATTGCTAATTACGAAAACACGTGTTCAAACAAGAACTGCGAAATCTGCTTTCGCTATTAATCAAGGATAGCAGAGAAAAAACTGTGTTTCATGTTCGCCACAACAAATGCTTTTCGACTCACTTAGCTAACATTTGTTGAGATTTTTTGTTGGTGAATATCCGACATGTTCCGTTTGAAGCCATGATCAGTTTTAGCAATGCATTTGACAGCTGAGTGCACTTCTTTAATATACACGGCTAAATATGCTGCAGATACCAATGTATCACCAGCGGGGTAGTGGGCCCAAAATGGCGGCCACTGGCAAGTTGGCCGTACTTTCCTTATACAGAGATTTAAGTCTAACTGGTCCTGTATGACTAATGCGGGTACCTCAATCCACGCTGCCCCAGACTTCATCACTTGTAAGGGCAGTCGATTTGTGGCATGCCAATCTATAGGTAGTCAAGGTTGTTTTTACTGGGCGACATAACTGGAGAATGTGCTGGCCAGAGTAACAGTCGAACACTTTCTTTATGAAGGTAGGTCACGGCACCTCAGGCAACATGAAGCCTTGTGTTATCTTGTTGAAAAATAACGTCACTGATAGTTCGAAGTCAGGAAACAACCACCGACTTAACCCCTGCAATGCCATGGCATTTTCTACATTGTGGATTACCTAGAGGCCGGGGAGTACTTTACGACCACCCTACAGATATTTAAAAAATTCATTAATTGTTCATGAATTACATTAACAACACACTTTTTAACGAGGTTCTGATGTGTAAGTGGGGTTGAGAACCTGAAAATGCCTTTTAGCACACTCTTAGAGGTATCAAAGCGCTTTCAATAACGCGTAGTACTCACTTTATGACCAATATAAAAAATTTTAAAACCGGAGATTTCCTTCACTTTTGTTGACTTTTATTCTCAAAAATGGATCAAATGGCTCTGAGCACTATGTGACTTAACATCTATGGTCATCAGTCCCCTAGAACTTAAAACTACTTAAACCTAACTAACCTAAGGACAGCACACAACACCCAGTCATCACGAGGCAGAGAAAATCCCTGACCCCGCCAGGAATCGAAGCTGGGAACCCGTTTTATTCTCAACAGTCTATTTAAAGAGGTAATGAAATGTCAGTAAGGACTTGAACCTTGAAATAATGAGTACGACGTGCAGTAGGGAAAGTGGCATCTACCCCGAAACTTAAATTTTTTGGGTTACGTTTAACTGAAAAACTTAAAAACATGTTTGCCGTCTGGTAGAAGAGTTCATCAAAAACAATAATATTTTTTCAAAATTTTGAAATATAAATTAACTGGCAAGATAACAATATTTTCAAAAGGTGGGCATAAAGTATCCAGGGGGAGAGGGGCGGGTGGGAGGAAAGGGCTTCTCGTTGCGAGGGTTAACACATCAGATATGTAACAGCTGCTTTCCAAACAACCGGCTATGCGGAACAGGAATAATCGGGTTGTGTATCCAAAGCCATCCCTAACCATCAAGCCAGGTGCTGGGCCCGTTTGATGATGATGGATGCAATCTGGCAAGGTTCGTTCTCCTCGGAGCCCATACCCAGTGAAACGTACTTCCTCATGATGTACCAGAACCTAGACTCGCCTGCAAAGACGGTGTTGCGCCAATCCAGGTCCAGTATAGTCGTTGACCTCACCACTGTCGGCGCGACTATCCCTGTGTCAAGAGAAGCCATCACGAACAGAGACCGAGGGTGAAAGAACGGTGGAGCCCAGAACTAACTGGTCTAAGGCAGAACATAAGATGGAACAGGAAAGTTTATCACAGGGTAATTACGGCTAGATTTAGAAAAGTGAGATCACGGTACCTCAGTATCACCAAAGGGCTAATCAAAAACGTACTGCAGATGACTACGAAACTATACTGGGATAAACACACCTCAACACAATTGCAAACCCACGTATGGGTTCAGCCATACAAAATAAACGCGAAGTAAATTTCCCTTTAGTTCTGGCAACGCTGAGGCACGATGACGGTACAATCACGCAAGGATGGAGGAACACAGCGCAGTTCTTGCTGAACGAACTCGTCCCAGATGAGGACCCTACAATAGACACATAAACACAATATAAACTAAGAAACGAAGTAAACGGGGACTACTGAGCTTGAACTGTCACCTACCAATTAATTGAGAGGAGGTCGCATTAGCAGTAGCCATACTAAAGGAAAAGGAAGCTCAAGACCCAGACAAAACTCACTCAGAAGCATACAACAGGTTGCACCGCAAATAACACCATACTCAACAAATTTATTAAATGATGCTCTGTAACTAGGTAGAGTACCTGCATCGTTCAAGGCAGCCAGCACTGTAATAATTTAAAAACCGGCTGATAAAGACACTTCGGAACCGAGATCCTGTAAGCCAATATTCTTCCTAAATTCTGTAGCAAAGGTGCACCAACGTGTCCCGTGAGACTGTTACAGGCACGCACTGAGCAGTACGGCCTTAGCCCACATCAGTATATACTCAGAAACCAATGGATGGCGCTATAAACAAAGTTTTGCAAATCGTATGGTACATCACGTGTAAATGCACTGAAGTGGTAAAAGTCGTGCAAACTGCTGTAGCTTCACGTACACAAAGTACAAGGTGGCAGCGCTGTGGTGTAGCTGTCATTTGTACTCAGGTGATTCACGTGAAAACGTGATTATGGCCGCACGACAGAAATTAACACACTCTGAACGCGGAATGGTAGTCGAAGCCAGGCGCATTCCACTTCGGAAATCGTCAACAAATTCTGTATTCCAAGATTCACAGTGTCAAGAGTGTTCCGAGAATACCAAACGGCAGGTATGACCTCTCAACACGGACAACGCAGTGGCCTACGCCCTCCACTTAACGACCGAGAGCAGCGGCGTTTGCGTAGAGTTGTCAGTGCTAACAGACAAGTAAAACTGCATGAAATAACCGCAGAAATCGATCTGCGACGTATGCCGAACGTATCCATTAGGACAGTGTGGCGACATTTGACGTTCATGGGCTACGGCAGCAGACGATCACCGCGAATGCCTCTCTGCGCTAGTATTCATGTCTGTTGAACCCTAGGCGACTGGAAATGCGTGGCCTGGTCAGATGAATCCCGATTTCAGTTGGTAAAAAGTGATAGTAGGGTTCGAGTGTTGCAAAGATCCCACGAAGCCGTGGACCCAAGTTGTCAACAAGGCACTGTGCAACCTGGCGGTGGCTGCATATTGGTGTGGCCCGTTATTACATGGAATGGACAGGGTCTTCTGGTCCAACTAAACTGATCATTGACTGCAAATGGTTATATTCGGCTACCTGGAGACCATTTGCAGCGATTCATGGACTCCGTCTTCCCAAACAACGATGGAATTTTTATGGATGATAATGTGCCATTCGTCTGGCCATAATTATTCGCGATTAGTTAGAAGAAAATTCTTTACAGTTCTGTCGAATGATTTGGCCACCCATATCACTCGACATGGAACGTGATCGAGATGTCTGTTCGGGGATAAAATCCTGCACCGCCAACACTTCAGCATTAAAACGAAATGAGCGTTTGGCGTGATTGGTCTGGAGGCCCCTTGCGGGGCAGGTTCGGCCGCCTTGGTGCAGGTCTTATTACATTCGATGCCACATTGGGTGACCTGCGCGCCGGATGGGGATGAAATGATGAAGAAGACAACACAACACCCAGTCCCTGAACGGAGAAAATCTCCGACCCCGCCGGGAATCGAACTCGGGCTCGTAGGACGGCAATCAGTCACGCTGACCATTCAACTATCGGGGCGGACACTTCCGCATTTAAGGCCAGGTTCTCACTCAAATGAGCAAAAACTAGAATAAATATGGATTTTTTTGAGACAATGGAGAGACACACAAAGGATCTGTTTCGGAATTGTGATTGATCACACTTTGAACTTTATTTTAGATTTTCAACAAAAGAACAAAATGGTACCCGTAATTGTGGTTTGCTCAAAGGCCTGAGAGTTTGAAGTACGCATACTGCGTGCAATGTAGCTCCTCAGGAGTTATCTAAAATAAAAAACGGATAACATCAGTCGATAAGACATTAAATTTATGGAAACTTACAGCTAACCACAATGAAATAGCCTTAAATTTAGCGATATGGTGGTAACTCGAACTTTCGAGTTCGATATTTGGGGATTTGTTTCACTTTATGTTCTTATAAAAAACAGTTAATTTTAACAGATTTCATATATTATAGGTATAAGCCTTCCCCCCAAGAACCATGGACCTTGCCGTTGGTGGGGAGGCTTGCGTGCTTCAGCGATACAGATAGGTGCAACCACAACGGAGGGGTATCTGTTGAGAGGCCAGACAAACGTGTGGTTCCTGAAGAGGGGCAGCAGCCTTTTCAGTAGTTGCAAGGGCAACAGTCTGGATGATTGACTGATGTGGCCTTGTAACAATAACCAAAACGGCCTTGCTGTGCTGGTACTGCGAACGGCTGAAAGCAAGGGGAAACTACAGCCGTAATTTTTCCCGAGGGCATGCAGCTTTACTGTATGATTACATGATGATGGCGTCCTCTTGGGTAAAATATTCCGGAGGTAAAATAGTCCCCCATTCGGATCTCCGGGCGGGGACTACTCAAGAGGATGTCGTTATCAGGAGAAAGAAAACTGGCGTTCTACGGATCGGAGCGTGGAATGTCAGATCCCTTAATCGGACAGGTAGGTTAGAAAATTTAAAAAGGGAAATGGATAGGTTGAAGTTAGATATAGTGGGAATTAGTGAAGTTCGGTGACAGGAGGAACAAGCCTTCTGGTCAGGTGACTACAGGGTTATAAACACAAAATCAAATAGGGGTAATGCAGGAGTAGGTTTAATAATGAATAGGAAAATAGGAATGCGGGTAAGCTACTACAAACAGCATAGTGAACGCATTATTGTGGCCAAGATAGATACGAAGCCCACACCTACTACAGTAGTACAAGTTTATATGCCAACTAGCTCTGCAGATGACGAAGAAATTGAAGAAATGTATGATGAAATAAAAGAAATTATTCAGATTGTGAAGGGAGACGAAAATTTAATAGTCATGGGTGACTGGAATTCGAGTGTAGGAAAAGGGAGAGAAGGAAACATAGTAGGTGAATATGGATTGGGGGACAGAAATGAAAGAGGAAGCCGCCTGGTAGAATTTTGCACAGAGCACAACATAATCATAACTAACACTTGGTTTAAGAATCATGAAAGAAGGTTATATACGTGGAAGAACCCTGGAGATACTAAAAGGTATCAGATAGATTATATAATGGTAAGACAGAGATTTAGGAACCAGGTTTTAAATTGTAAGACATTTCCAGGGGCAGATGTGGACTCTGACCACAATCTATTGGTTATGACCTGTAGATTAAAACTGAAGAAACTGCAAAAAGGTGGGAATTTAAGGAGATGGGACCTGGATAAACTAAAAGAACCAGAGGTTGTACAGAGATTCAGGGAGAGCATAAGGGAGCAATTGACAGGAATGGGGGAAATAAATACAGTAGAAGAAGAATGAGTAGCTTTGAGGGATGAAGTAGTGAAGGCAGCAGAGGATGAAGTAGGTAAAAAGATGAGGGCTAGTAGAAATCCTTGGGTAACAGAAGAAATATTGAATTTAATTGATGAAAGGAGAAAATATAAAAATGCAGTAAGTGAAACAGGCAAAAAGGAATACAAACGTCTCAAAAATGAGATCGACAGGAAGTGCAAAATGGCTAAGCGGGGATGGCTAGAGGACAAATGTAAGGATGTAGAGGCCTATCTCACTAGGGGTAAGATAGATACCGCCTACAGGAAAATTAAAGAGACCTTTGGAGATAAGAGAACGACTTGTATGAATATCAAGAGCTCAGATGGAAACCCAGTTCTAAGCAAAGAAGGGAAAGCAGAAAGGTGGAAGGAGTATATAGAGGGTCTATACAAGGGCGATGTACTTGAGGACAATATTATGGAAATGGAAGAGGATGTAGATGAAGATGAAATGGGAGATATGATACTGCGTGAAGAGTTTGACAGAGCACTGAAAGACCTGAGTCGAAACAAGGCCCCCGGAGTAGACAATATTCCATTGGAACTACTGACGGCAGTGGGAGAGCCAGTCCTGACAAAACTCTACCATCTGGTGAGCAAGATGTATGAAACAGGCGAAATACCCTCAGACTTCAAGAAGAATATAATAATTCCAATCCCAAAGAAAGCAGGTGTTGACAGATGTGAAAATTACCGAACTATCAGCTTAATAAGTCACAGCTGCAAAATACTAACACGAATTCTTTGCAGACGAATGGAAAAACTAGTAGAAGCCAACCTCGGGGAAGATCAGTTTGGATTCCGTAAAAATGTTGGAACACGTGAGGCAATACTGACCTTACGACTTCTCTTAGAAGAAAGATTAAGGAAAGGCAAACCTACGTTTCTAGCATTTGTAGACTTAGAGAAAGCTTTTGACAATGTTGACTGGAATACTCTCTTTCAAATTCTAAAGGTGGCAGGGGTAAAATACAGGGAGCGAAAGGCTATTTACAATTTGTACAGAAACCAGATGGCAGTTATAAGAGTCGAGGGACATGAAAGGGAAGCAGTGGTTGGGGAGGGAGTAAGACAGGGTTGTAGCCTCTCCCCGATGTTGTTCAATCTGTATATTGAGCAAGCAGTAAACGAAACAAAAGAAAAATTCGGAGTAGGTATTAAAATTCATGGAGAAGAAATAAAAACTTTGAGGTTCGCCGATGACATTGTAATTCTGTCAGAGACAGCAAAGGACTTGGAAGAGCAGTTGAATGGAATGGACAGTGTCTTGAAAGGAGGATATAAGATAAACATCAACAAAAGCAAAACAAGGATAATGGAATGTAGTAGAATTAAATCGGGTGATGTTGAGGGTATTAGATTAGGAAATGAGACACTTAAAGTAGTAAAGGAGTTTTGCTATTTGGGGAGAAAAATAACTGATGATGGTCGAAGTAGAGAGGATATAAAATGTAGGCTGGCAATGGCAAGGAAAGCGTTTCTGAAGAAGAGGAATTTGTTAACATCCAGTATTGATTTAAGTGTCAGGAAGTCATTTCTGAAAGTATTCGTATGGAGTGTAGCCATGTATGGAGGTGAAACATGGACGATAAATAGTTTGGACAAGAAGAGAATAGAAGCTTTCGAAATGTGGTGCTACAGAAGAATGCTGAAGATTAGATGGGTAGATCACATAACTAATGAGGAAGTATTGAATAGGATTGGGGAGAAGAGACGTTTGTGGCACAACTTGAACAGGAGAAGGTATCGGTTGGTAGGACATGTTCTGAGGCATCAAGGGATCACCAATTTAGTATTGGAGGGCAGCGTGGAGGGTAAAAATCGTAGAGGGAGACCAAGAGATGAATACACTAAGCAGATTCAGAAGGATGTAGGTTGCAGTAGGTACTGGGAGATGAAAAAGCTTGCACAGGATAGAGTAGCATGACAATTTCGGCTGGACCCTAGACGACTGAAAAACCATGTCCTTGTCAGATGAGTCCCGGTTTCGGTTGGTAAGAGCTGATGGTGGGTTCGAGTGTGGCAAAGACCCCACGTAGGCATGGACCCAAGTTGTCAACAAGGCATTGATAGAACTGTTCGCGATTGGTTTGAAGAACATTCTGGACAACTGAGCGAATGATTTGGGCACCCACCGAACATCAATGGGACTCAATCGAGAGGTCAGTTCGTGCTCGAAATCCTCTACGGCTACACCTCTTCAACTATGGACGACTATAGAGGCAGCATGGCTCACTATTACTTAGGGCACTTCCAACGACTTGCTGAGTCTACGCTACGTCTAGTTTCTGCAATACGCCGGCCAAAAGGAGGTCCACCTTGATACAGGCTGTTTATAAATGAGTATCAGGGTTTTAACGCTTTATAATATTTATTACATTAAACGTATAGTTATAAATGCTATGTCAAACGAAAGAGGAACTCAAACAGTTGTGTTTGGCTCCAGTGTGCATGCGCAGCACGCAGTGTTTCCGCCGCAATCCGGTAGACAGTGGTAGCAGCGAAGATACCCGAGCGCTGGATAGGCAGCAAGGGGCCCAATGACGGGGCTTGCTTTGCATGGGCTCCACGTTTACCCGACCTAACGCCAAGCGATTTTTTCCATGGGGCTTCATCAAGGAACGTGTGTACGTGCCTCCGCTACCAGCAGACCTCCCAAATTAAGAAACCGGATTGGAGCAGCTGTTGATACAATCACTGGAGACACACTTATGAACATTTCGGAAGAACTCGGCTATAGACTTGATGTGTGCCGTGTGACAAATGCTGCTCACACCGAACATTTATAAGGTTCTTGGTAAAACTGTTTGAGTTGTTCTTTCATGTCACATATCATTTATAACTGTAATAAATATTGTTGTTGTTGTTATGGTCTTCAGTTCTCAGATTGGTTTGATGCAGCTCTCCATGCTACTCTGTCCTGTGCAAGCTTCTTCATCTCCTAGTACCCACTGCAACCCACATCCCTCTGAATCTGCTTAGTGTATTCGTCTCTTGGTCTCCCTCTACGATTCTTACCCTCCACGCTGCCCTCCAATACTAAATTGGTGATCCCTTGATGCCTCAGAACATGTCCTAGCAACCGATCCCCTCTTCTAGTCAAGTTGTGCCACAAACTCCTCTTCTACTCAATACATCCTCATTAGTAATGTGATCTACCCATCTAATCTTCAGCATTCTTCTGTAGCATCTCATTTCGAAAGCTTCTATTCTCTTCTTGTCCAAACTAGTTATCGTCCATGTTTCACTTGCATACAAGGCTACACTCCATATAAATACTTTCAGAAACGACTTCCTGACACTTAATCTATACTCGATGTTAACAAATTTCTCTTCTTCAGAAACGCTTTCCTTGCCATTGCCAGTCTACATTTTATATCCCATCAGTTATTTTGCTCCCCAAATAGCAAAACTCCTTTACTACTTTAAGTGTCTCATTTCCTTAATTCGACTACATTTCATTATCCTCGTTATGCTTTTGTTGATATTCATCTTATATCCTCCTTTCAAGACACTGTCCATTCCGTTCAGCTGCTCTTCCAAGTCCTTTGCTGTCTCCGACAGAATTAGAATGACATCGGCAAACCTCAAAGTATTTATTTCTTTTCCGTGGATTTTAACACCTACTCCGAATGTTTCTTTTGTTTCCTGTACTACTTGCTCAATATACGAATTTAATAACATCGGGGAGAGGCTACAACCCTGTCTCACTCCCTCCCCAACCACTGCTTCCCTTTCACACCCCTCGACTCTTATAACTACCATCTGGTTTCTGTACAAATTGTAAATAGCCTTTCGCTCCCCGTATTTTACCCCTGCCAACTTCAGAAATTGAAAGAGAGTATTCCAGTCAACATTGTCAAAAGCTTTCTCTAAGTCTACAAATACTAGAAACGTAGGCTTGCCTTTCCTTAATCTATCTTCCAAGATAAGTCGTAGGGTCAGTATTGCCTCACGTGTTCCAATATTTCTACGGAATCCAAACTGATCTTCACTGAAGTCGGCTTCTACCAGATTTTGGATTCGTCTGTAAAGAATTCTCGTTAGTATTTTGATGCCGTGACTTATTGAGCTGATAGTTCGGTAATTTTGACATCTGTCAACACCTGCTTTATTTGGGATTCGAATTATTATATTCTTCTTGAAGTCTGAGGGTATTTGGCCTGTCTCATACATCTTACCAGATGGTAGAGTTTTGTCAGGACTGGCTCTCCCAACCGTCAGTAGTTCTAATGGAATGTTGTCTACTGCCGGGGCTTGCTTCGACTCAGGTCTTTCAGTGCTGTGTTAAACTCTTCACGCAGTATCATATCTCCCATTTCATCTTCATCTACATCCTCTTCCATTTCTATAATATTGTCCTCAAGTACAGCGCCGTTTTATAGACCTTCCATCTTTCTGCTTTCCCTTCTTTGCTTAGAACTGGGTTTCCACCTGAGCTCTTGATATTCATACAAGTGGTTTTCTTTTCTCCAAAGGTGTCTTTAATTTTCCTGTACGCAGTATCTATCTTTCCCCTAGTGAGATAAGCCTCTACATCCTTACATTTGTCCTCTAGCCATCCCTGCTTAGCCATTTTGCACTTCCTGTCGATCTCATTTTCTAGACGTTTGTATAAATATTATAAAGCGTTAAAAACTCGCTATTCATTTATGAACACCCTATATTGAATACACTAAGCAGATTCAGAAGGATGTAGGCTGCAGTAGGTACTGGGAGATGAATCTTGCACAGGATAGAGTAGTATGGAGAGCTGCATCAAACCAGTCTCAGGACTGAAGACCACAACAACAACAACGTATTATGAGGTATGCCACGAATTCTGTCACATCAGTGTAGTGTTGTTATGGTGTCTGATGACGACGTGTTTTTTAATAAAATTTGGTTTACGTAAGATATATCTCTTTAAATTTTATACGAGTGGACACTACTAGTTTTTTGGTTTGTTGGTTTCGTGAAGTGCATGGACGAGTTGTTTCAAGCATTTCTGTATTACATTTGTTGTTGATAATGCCTATTGCTACAGTCTCGTCCATGTGAGTAATTCAGTTTTAGCTTGTTGTTTACCATTGAATAATATCTTTGGCGGCGGAAACTGGTCTTGGGTTGTAAGCTAAAAAGAAAAGTGCAAATGGTGCTGGCGTTTTATTCAAACTTGACTTGTACGTTGAGTTTAAATTCATAATTGTCTGAGTCGAGCCTTAACTAACATGCTATAATTAAACATAACATCAACAGTGCGTGTGAGGCACAAGTAGCTGGCTGCTCGCCCCTAAGACAGCGCCGGGCTGGCTGCTCGCCGCCGGCGCCCTCGGCGGCCGCTGTGTGGCCGGCCGGCCGGAGCGGCGTGTTCCCGCCGCGGGGCGCCCGCACAGCACAGCACTGCACCGCACCGCGCAGCACAGCTCAGCTCAGCTCTGAGCGCGTGCCGCAGCCGGCCCGGCCCGTGCTCCATTATTTAATTAACTCTTCGCCCCGAACCAGTTCCGCCGTCCGCGGCCCGCTGCTTTTATTTGTTCGCGCCTTTTGTAATCAACGGGCCGCGTCGCTCTATCATCATCCCAAACTAGCCGGCAACGCGAGCTGCTCGCAGCCGCGGCAAAAGGAAGAGCGGCGCGCCGCCCGCCGCGATATTAGCCGGATTTACACGTTTCTATTAGCGGCGAGCGTCCGTCCAGCCGGCCGTCGTTCCATTCGGCAGTGCAGGTAGTCTGGTTTCGCGTTTGTTACAGTGATTCACACAACGTTCTCCGTGCGACAGTGATTTATGGATCAAATTATCAACTTACTACACACATACACACACACACACACACACACACACATAGTCCTGGTCGCTTCGTCACCTTCTACCGTACTCTGATCACATTATCAAGTTATTATTCTCTTATATACGAGGCGTGTTTTTTAAGTAAGTACCGTTTTGAAATTAAAAAAGGCGTGCTAAGATATCTCAATAATTTTATTTTTACATGTAACATGAAGAATATAATAATTCCAATCCCAAAGAAAGCAGATGTTGACAAATATGAAAATTACCGAACTATCAGTTTAATAAGTCACGGCTGCAAAATACTAACGCGGATTCTTTACACACGAATGGAAAAACTAGTAGAAACCGACCTCGGGGAAGATCAGTTTGGATTCCGTAGAAATGTTGGGACACGTGAGGCAATACTGACCCTACGACTCATCTTAGAAGCTAGATTAAGGAAAGGCAAACCTACGTTTTTAGTATTGTAGATTTAGAGAAAGCTTTTGGCAATGTTGACTGGAATACTCACTTTCAAATTCTGAAAGTCGCAGGGTCAAATACAGGGAGCGAAAGGTTATTTACAATTTGTACAGAAACCAGATGGCAGTTATAAGAGTCGAGGGGCATGAAATGGAAGCAGTGGTTGGAAAGGGAGTGAGACAGGGTTGTAGCTTATCCCCGATGTTATTCAATTTGTATATTGAGAAAGCAATAAAGGAAACAAAGAAGAATTCGGAATGGGTATTAAAATTGATGGAGAAGAAATAAAAACTTTGAGGTTCGCCGATGACATTGTAATTCTGTCAGAGACAGCAAAGGACTTGGAAGAGAAGTTGAACGGAATGGATAGTGTCTTGAAAGGAGGGTATAAGATGAACGTCAACAAAAGCAAAACGAGGGTAATCGAGTGTAGTCGAATTAAGTTGGGTGATGCTGAGGGAATTAGATTGGGAAATGAGACACTTAAAGTAGTAAAGGAATTTTGCTATTTTGGGAGCAAAATAACTGATGATGGTCGAAGTAGAGAGGATATAAAATGTAGACTGGCAATGGCAAGGAAAGCGTTTCTGAAGAAGAGAAATTTGTTAACATCGAGTATAGATTTGTCAGGGAGTCATTTCTGAAAGTATTTGTATGGAGTGTAGCCATGTATGGAAGTGAATCGTGGACGATAAATAGTTTGGACAAGAAGAGAATAGAAGCTTTCGAAATGTGGTGCTACAGAAAAAAGCTGAAGATTAGATGGGTAGATCACATAACTAATGAGGAAGTATTGAATAGGATTGGGGAGAAGTTTGTGGCACAACTTCACTAGAAGAAGGGATCGGTTGGTACGACATATGTTGAGGCATCAAGCGATCACCAATTTAGTATTGGGGGGGCAGCGTGGAGGGTAAAAATCGTAGAGGGAGACCAAGAGATGAATACACTAAGCAGATTTAGAAGGATGTAGGTTGCAGTAGGCACTGGGAGATTAAGAAGCTTGCACAGGATAGAGTAGCATGGAGAGCTGCATCAAACCAGTCTCAGGACTGAAGACCACAACAACAACAACATGTAATATATTTTAACTAAACACTTATGTCTCAACAACACTTATGTCACAACACTTACGTCTCAATAACGTAGGTGACCGGTTTCGGTTATTTTTATAACCATCCCCAGACCCATGGTTTCCTTCAAGGATGGTAGGCGGAGCTCTTCTCAGCTGCTACGAAGTCCACTGTTCATATCAGTTGACTTCGTAGCAGCTGAGGAGAGCTCCGCCTACCATCTTCCAAGGAAGCCATCGGACTGAAGATGGTTATAAAAATAACCGAAACCGGTCACCTATGTTATTGAGACGTAAGTGTTGTGATCAAGGCTGAACTTTAGTTCTTATATCTATTCTATTGATCACTGTTTCCAAAAATATTTACCAAAATTTTACATGAAAGTCTGTACCTTGATCTACGCACTGACGCCATTACAGTCTGATTCGTCCTTGTTTACGTTGTGTACTGAATGTTTAAGATGCCTCCGATAATCGCGAGTCCAGCCAACTGTGAAGTACGAGCTGTTATAATATTTCTTAGTGCTAAAACGCCTAAAAGCGATCGATATTCATCGTGAAATCTGTGCAGTTTACGGAGAAAACATTATGAGTGATGGAATGGTAAGAAAGTGGATGAGAGCATTTAAAGATGGCCGCACAAATGTGCATGATGAACAACGGAGTGGGCGTCCTTTGGTTGTTAATGAAAGTTTGGGTCAGGAAGTGCACAATAAGGTGAGAGAAAACAGACGCTTTATGATTTACTCCTTGCGGGATGACTTTCCTAATGTTTCTCGTAGTGTTTTGTATGGCATTGTGACCGAGCACTTGAATTACCGAAAATTTTGCGCACGGTGGTTACCGAAAATTTTGACGGATGTGCACAAAACCAAACGTTTAGATAGTGCATTGACTTTCCTTGCGGTACCACAACGACGATGATGATTTCTTAAGCCAAATTGTTACGGGCGATGAAACATGGGTGGCCTACGTCACACCAGAATCAAATCAACAGTCCATGGAAGCTGAGCAAGGGCATCGTTTTGCTGCAAGACAATGCCCGTCCGCATGTGGCAGATCAGACCAAACATCTCATCACATCTTTTCGATGGGAAACTCTAGATCATCCCCTGTCCAGCCCCGATCTTGCGCCCAGTGACTACCATCTGTTCCTGCACTTGAAGAAACACCTGGGCGGTCAGCGTCTTCAAGACGATGACTAAGTCAAAACAGTGGTGATGCAGTGTTTAACAAGTTAGGCGACAGACTTCTGTGAGGAGGGTATTCAAAAACTGGTACAACGTTATGACAAGTGCTTCAATATTGACGAAAATTATGTAGAAAAGTAGATTAAGGTACAAGCTTTCATGTAAAAATAAAATTATTCAGGTATATTAGCACATCCTTTTTTAATTTCAAAACGCTACTGTGAAAGCAGAATTAGGCACACCTGAAGAAATCGAGTACGTCTTTATTAATCGGATCTATGTAGAGAATTAAGATAGTACCGAACTTCTCATAGAAGAGGCCAAGTTCTGCAACGATCTTGCTACTTATTTATTTATTTAGCGTATGGCTCATAACATCACAGTAAAAATTACAGAAACAACACGATAGACCAGAGAGTTACCGCCCCATTGCCCTTCTCAGTATGGTCTATAAATTACTAGAAAGACTGCTCCTCAACAGAATAGGCTCAACTATACTAAAAAAATAAAAAAATAAAAAATCTTGCTAATGATGCCTGGTCTCGTACCGCCACTTCTTGACAACATTGCTGTTTCGCTCGCTAATTTGTTGGCGGGCTATGGTCGCTGTAGTAGCGGCGTGTGCGAGACAGTTCTTGCTCCTTCAGTTTCCAGTGACACACTCCGGTAAGCCCCAGTACAAATATGTGTACCGTATCTGAGAGCGGTACGAGTAACTGGCTCGAGAGAATAGTGCTAAACTCTTTGTCAGTTGTAAGAATATAACTGCAACCAGCATGTTTTCCTGGTACAGTGTAGTTGTACTCACGTCGACAGCACCTGTGTCGTTTGCTGAAGCGTATCAGCCTCCGTCACTAATTCTGGACACGTCCCTGAATTGTACAGATGACTCACAGTGAGGCATCACTGGAATATTTTAACTTGACTGTTAGATTAGGGCGCTTTAAACTCTCAGCCACAATATATTTTCAATTACAATATTAAACCCAAAAATGATTATAGCTTTTAGATTCTGGTACAAGGCCCACATCTTTTCAGCTTTATTAGAAACTTACCCACCCACACGTCTTTACACACATTTAACTTCTTTTTATAACTCAGTCTTGTACGATGCCTAATGTTGGTAACTGTGTTTTATTTTTGCTTTAGATAACTATCTTTAACATTTTTCTGATATGGACACCGTAAGTATACCACCTGTGCGGAGAACAGAAATACGTTAAAACTATACCAAGGGTAGATACTCTAACACAGAAGGCTCTGCTATGGTCAAAGAAAACAGTCATTTTGTGTTGTTTCTAAAGAAGAAAATTCATCATCCACTGGCAGCTACGAAAAAATCGTTTCTGAGTGCCTTACACTTCCTCAGTAAATGCACGTGAATTTTCACGTGCCTATAAAGTAAAGGTATGTGTAAACATATGTAATAAATGTGAACGTATGTAACAAAATCACTTCTGTGGAATGCGTCCTTAACCGTGTAAACGCGAGCTATGTGATATGCTTGATTATACGTAATGATGCTGTAATAAATTATATTTAAGAAACATATTTACCTGGTGTTCGTAATAGTATGTACTATTTAATTTAAAGAAAGTGGAAAGTTTTCCCGCTTTGCGTGTGCTGAATGGAAAGCAGAGAAAGATAATTATTTAATAACTGGATACAATCTCTACAGAAGAGCGAGTAAAGTCAGCTGGAATGAAGTCCTGTTTTACAATTGCATGCTAGTTGCATTAACATAAGCTGGAATGACATGATGAATTCTCAGAACGATATGTCAATAAACTGCAACTTTCGTTTCGTTATTTAGCTACTGTCATCAGAATCAATTAAGTTCTTCATTTCTTGACTCTGTTACCCCTTTATCTGCAGGATTAATCCATAACTTCGATAAAGGTTTCCTTAAGAGTTTACTGCTTGTTGCTAAGAATCCGTTATTGCGTGCCAATCACACAGCGGCAGAAAATGTCTGGTGTAATGTGGATCTGCCATATTATGTGCTCTAACAAAACTAAGCTCCCTGACTGTGTCGTTCGAGGCAATACTATTGCGCGGCAGAATGAATATGTTCTAAGCAGCGAGTTGCAAGATTTTGATACTCTGTAAAATAATCTCTCATAAAGTATCCCTACTGTCACCATAGATGCTTGCTGTTTACTAACGATCAAGAGATTCTCTACACAACGCTATCGATTTGAATATTTCTATATAACAATGTACACCGTAGGAAAGTCATGTTCCGTGTTACGAATTTTTAATTCTTGCTTGTTGCTCATCCGTTTGTGTTTGCTGAAAAACGCCACGACTTATTCAAGCTCACTTCCTCTGGTGGCGTGTGTGTTTCATCGCAAATGGCTCTGTTCAAGGTACAATGTTAACTGTAAAAGCTGTGTCCTTATTGAAACTGCACTGAACAGGAAAGAACGCAGGCTGTTGAGACAATGTGGCTTACATAATCTCCCGGAGCGTTTGGCGGCTAGGCCTAAATCTCAAGCGAGTGCTCAGAATTGCAGCTAGCGTAACGCAGGCGTATGGTAAAATTTCTCAGTCATCCTTCAAAAATTTGATAACACCCAAGATAATTCTCATGTTGATCGATTTGTTAAGGAATAAATTCGTCAGAAATCACTTAAACGGCAACTAAAAATGTCTGTACCGAGAGCTGTATACAATTTTCTGGAATCGTATAACACTGACGGCTTTAAAAATAATCATAAACTGCATAAATTAATTGAACGATTGTGGGTTTTAAAGCCTTCACCTGCGACGTATTTATACCGCAAAATAAAATGGACAAGTCTATGAAAGTGTACATAAGAAATGTTTTTATTTCGACTTGTTCCGTGTACGTTCTCTGTTTTGAATTTGGAAATGTTCATCTGTGTTTTATTTACATATTCGTTTATAAACCACTGGAAACGAGATGTCTGTCTGGTTACTGTCCGTAAAAGCAACTTGGATTGCAAACTGCCCTAAATAATGTGAGGTCGTCTTAGTATTCTACGGTCATTTGTATGTTAAGATGCTACGTGATGTTTGTTTTGTAATTTCTGGACAGTTAAAATTTTATACTATTATGATGTCCAAATTTTTTGGCAAATGGCCCTGAGCACAATGGCACTTAACATCTGAGGTCATCAGTCCCCTAGAACTTAGAACTACTTAAACCTAACTAACCTAAAGACATCACACACATCCATGCCCGAGGCAGGATTCGAACCTGCGATCGTAGCAGTCGCGCGGTCCCGGACTGAAGCGCCTAGAACCACTCGGCCACCAAATTTTTTAATTCGTGTAGACTACTTCAATTTCATAGCGTTTTACCAGCTGGGGCTTTTCGTTTTTAATTTAAAAAGCAAATATAAAAGCTATACTTTTAATTATTCGACTGATATCGGCCATAAACGACAGCAATATTTGTACCTTTAATGGGCTCAGCAGTTTCATCGCATGTTGCTAATTTCCCAAGCATCTTTTTTTTTGTAGAACAGAAACTACTTCTCTCATTAACATGTGCTACAGGGATATAACATCGTTGTCTGAATTGGGTTTTTTTTCCAATTCGCTTGTTAATGAAAACACAAAAGAAAGCAGCAATCGCTCATAGAACTAGTAACTTAGGACTCGTGAAAGGGATAAATTCATTTTTATGGTTTAAAATTTTTTGCAAAAGACCATATAAGGATAAAACTTTAAAATTTGGGCTACTCTGATAGTTTCTGGAAGGTAGTATCATCTGCACCTAGACATATATCCTACAAGGAAAAGAATACTTTTAGACACAAAAATTATGATTTGAACAAGCATTGTTCTGCTCCTTACTGGAAGTGATAGCGGTTCACGCATTTCGACAACTGAGCACACCACTCGGCCAGTTAGACTAGATGGATCAGCGCGAAATTCGAAACAGGATAAAATTTACCAGTTCTTAGATAAGATGTACATAAACAGATCTGAAGCCATTTTAAAGAACTCAAAGAAATCCTAGACGAGTCTGGTGCTCGAGGCTCGAGTCGTTGGATTTAATAATGTGGCGGAAGTGTTTCAACTACTACTGCTACGTCACCTTGAATGTGTAACACAATTCAATGAAAGGTGTAAAATCGTGAATTACTGTGGTGTGCGGCTTAAACTGCTATTCAGTTACACTACCTTCAAATCTCTTTTGGTAATACAACAAAATTTATAAGTGTCACATGAAACAATTTCGAGAAAGACATCATACAAACATTGTAGTGAGCGCCCATATGCAAACAGACGCATACGGATATTTAAAATACACCGAAACGGCCACCAAAAATGCTACGATGACATAAACTGAAACACTACTAGTGTAAACAAAAAGAAGGAAGCGGCAGAGACCGGTGAGAAGTTTTTCACTCATTTCAAACACACAACTTGCCCGGTAACGCAAAGTTAAGGTGACGATTTTTAATTGCTGCAGACTCATGCGAGTGGAGTTCACCTTTAGTTTATGTTCACATTGTCAACATTGACCTACGTTTTGCTGCCTAATGAGTGTGCAGAGGAATACATCTTGTTTGCTTAAACGTCAGATATCGTTTGACGTACACACTTACCTCAGACTGTATAATGAATATTCATACTAATGACCAGCCACAGCTTACGTTATGTCATGCTATTTATTTTGCTAAATTGGCAGCATTAACAATGTGTTTGAAGAACTTAAATGTAGTCCTTGTCGCAAGTTACTTGTGTTCTTACTGGAGAACATTGTCCGCCTCATCGTTCATGTTTCTGGGTAATCTGTCGCTTAATCTCTATCAGTCCTTCTGGCGATAACAAAACACAGTAATACAAAATGGCATAGGGCGAAATACTTTACAAAATATAAAAAAATGTCGGTGCAGGACGAGCCCCCACGCAGTACTTATTTAAGACGCATATCAAACAAATCAACATAATGTTGAACACAGCAGGATTTCAATAGTATCCAGTTTATTTCAAATCACTCGTAATTTATACAAATGATTTCAGCGTGTAATAAAACTGTGTCTCTAAAAGTATCTAAATGAAATGCGTATATGATTGTTACAATTCTAAAATGTTAAAATCACTTGTAAAAAACACCCTAAAACGCAGAACGCAACCATCTAATTATTCTACGCTGATATACACGATAAAAATTACGCTACAAAATTTGCGCCGGCTGGTGTTGGCGATCGGTTCTAGGCGCTTCAGTCTGGAACCGCGCGACCACTACGGTCGCAGGTTCGAATCCTGCCCCGGGCGTGGATGTGTGTGATGTATTTAGGTTAGTTAGATTTAAGTAGTTTTAAGTTCTAAGGGACTGACGACCTCAGATGTTAAGTCCCATAGTGCTCAGAGCCATTTGAACCATTTTTTGACCAAAATTTGACATGTACACTGTTAATAATCTTATTACCCAGTAATAATTCTTGAAAGTCCTGCGGTGTTACACACATTGCATCGTGCAAAATATTTACAGCGAAACTGGCATACTAGTGAAAGTCTGAGTCGACTATTAGTTATGAAGATCGTTTATGTTTCTCTCTGACCTGTTTTATTCATTCTTTGGGAGTGAGCTTCTGTGTCTTTTCGAGATAAAGTGGTAGATTTCCGTTTGATTCTTGTTCCGTTTCTTGATTGCCACCCCATTACTTTGATTGTTTCACCTGCCGTCGTCTTTTCTTGCACGTTCTCCTCAGTCCATCAAACCAGTTAATGTATTATCCCGCTCTCCAAAGCATCTCCATAATTCTTCTGTTTTATATGCGGACCTTCTTTCTAATTTTTCTACACTAGTACACAGTGTTGATCTTAAAAGATTTTATGAGTTTCATTGCCACTTAATAGAGATCTACACTGCACTGGAATCCTTTACTCTTACACACCTACATTTTTATTAACATTTTACATTACTTTTCCTGTTATCTATAAAAATTGCTTACATTTCTGATGATTCGGACATGACTTTCTCGATTTAGTTTTACGACATTACTCGATCGCTACAGTTTCCTTCGCTGCAGATGTTCCTCGATTTCGTCGACCGTCTTCCCATAATTTTTTCCTTAGCGGACAATATGATTCTTTTGTTATTCGTCATCCTTGAGTTACTTAAACAAGTTTATCTGACATTTTCTACTTTTGTAGTCCTGTCAGCCTCAGTCGCGTATAATATTACGGTACGCTGATAATATTTATATCGGATCTCTATATATTTAATTTTTGTGTAGATCAACATCCACGAAATCTGTAAGTAGAATTTAAATTATTACTGCTTCACTAGAGTAGCAAAAATTCCGTAACTGTTGATAAGCAATTTAATACAACGTTCTAAATGTAAATTAAATAGCACAGACGAAAATATGTACATATTCTAGGCCACGGAAGATGTCTTGCAAAGAATGATGGCGAAACGCACAGGGCACAAAAATTGTGTTTCATTCAGTTGTAATTATACGGTGTCAAAATAAAAATTACAACATATGTTAAACGCTTATTTCAATTTTCACAGCTTGCAAGTACACTGTAAGCCTTCTGTTTACTATCTCTGATAATCTTTCTTTAATCTTTCGTATAAAGCAACAGACTCGTTCTTCAATAATTTATTATTTATTCGACCTTAACGATGTACCGCTCTTCGTCATGGTGCCTACTACTTTCCCTCTTATACAGACACTGAAACCTCCCTCAATAATATCCTGTCGATTTTCTTACCTTTGCGTTCTATGAAGACGCTTTCTTTTATTTTATTTTTTTTATTTAAATGTCACGTTCCGTAGGACCAAATTGAGGAGCAAATCTCCAAGGTCATGGAACGTGTCACTACATGAACTTACAACATAAAAAGTAATAACAGATAAAAAAAACGTTCATGAACCTGAAAGAAAATCAGTCCAAACGCTATCAGCAATACAATGAGAATCATCTTAATTTTTCAAGGAACTCCTCGACAAAACAGAAGGAGTGACCCATGAGGAAGCTCTTCAGTTTCGATTTGAAAGCGCGTGGATTACTGCTAAGATTTTTGAATTCGAGTGGCAGCTTATTGAAAATGGGTTCAGCAGTATACTGCACACCTTTTTGCACAAGAGTTAAGGAAGTCCGATCCAAATGGAGGTTTGATTTCTGCCGAGTATTAACCGAGTGAAAGCTGCTTATTGTTGGAAATAAACTAATATTGGTAACAAGAAACGACAATAAGGAATATACATATTGAGGGGCCAATGTCAAAATACCCAGACTCGTGAAAAAAGGTCGACAAGAGATTCGTGAACTCACACCACTTATTGCCCGAACCGCCCGTTTCTGAGCCAAAAATATCCTTGTAGAATGGGAAGAGTTACCCCAAAACATAACACCATAAGACATAAGTGAATGAAAATAAGCAAAGTAGACTAATTTACGTATCGAAATATCACTCACTTTCGATACCGTTCGAATAGTGAGAATGGCATTATTAAGTCTTTGAACAAGATCCTAAACGTGGGCTTTCCACGACAGCTTACCATCTATCTGAACACCTAGGAATTTGAACTGTTCAGTTTCACTAATCACATGCCCGTTCTGTGAGATTAAAACGTCAGGTTTTGTTGAATTGTGTGTTAGGAACTGTAAAAACTGAGTCTTACTGTGATTTAACGTTAGTTTATTTTCTACAAGCCATGAACTGAGGTCATGTACTGCTCTACTTGAAACCGAGTCAATGTTGCACACAACATCCTTTACTACCAAGCTAGTGTCAACAGCAAACAGAAATATTTTAGAGTTACCCATAATACTAGAGGGCATATCATTTATATAAATAAGGAACATGAGCGGCCCCAACACTGATCCCTGGGGCACTCCCCACTTGACAGTACCCAACTCAGATCCCACATCACAGCCGTTATCAACATTGTGAATAATGACCTTTTGCTGCCTGTTGCCAAAGTAAGAGGTGAACCAATTGTGAGCTACTCCCCTTATTCCGTAATGGTCCAACTTCTGGAGCAATATTGTGTGATCAACACAGTCAAATGCCTTTGTTAAATCAAAAAATACGCCAAGCGTTCGAAACTTTTTGTTTCGCCCATCCAGTACCTCACAGAGAAAAGAGAATATAGCATTTTCAGTTGTCAAACGACTTCTAAAGCCGAACTGTACATTTGATAGCAAATCATGTGATATAAAATGATTAATTAACCTTACATACACAGCCTTTCGACAACTTTTGCAAACACTGATGGCATAGAAATAGGTCTACAATTATCTACATTATCCCTTTCTCCCTTTTTATAAAGCGGCTTTACTACTGAGTACTTTAATCGCTCAGGAAACTGACCATTCCTAAAGGAAAAATTACAAATATGGCTAAATACAGGGCTAACATGTGCAGCACAGTACTTTAATATTCCACTAGACACTCCATCATAACCATGAGAGTCCTTAGTCTTCAGTGATTTGATTATTGTCTCAATCTCCCTCTTGTCTGTATCACAGAGGAGTATTTCAGACGTCAATCTCGGAAAGGTATTTGCTAAGAAATTTATCTGATTTCCTGTAGAGACTAAATGTTTATTTAATTCACCAGCAATGCTCAGAAAATGGTTGTTAAATACTGTACATATATCTGATTTATCAGTAACAGAAATATTATTACTGCAGACGGACTTTATATCGTCAACCTTGTGCTGCTGACCAGACACTTCCTTCACTACTGACCATAAGGCTTTAATTTTATCCTGTGAATTAGCTATTCTATTTGCATACCACATACTTTTTGCCTTGCTAATAACATTTTTAAGCACCTTACAATACTGTTTGTAATGGGCTACTGTAGCATGATTGTGACTACTTCTAACATTTTGATATAATTCTCTTTGATATAATTCTCTTTAGTGTGATTCAACAGTGTACAAGGCACGCGGCAGAACCACATATTAATTTAATTTAATTTAATTTATTTTAAGTGTTAGTGTAAGTTACATACCATCACGGAACGGCTTTTCAAAAATATAACTGTCTGTAGGACGCTGAAAAGTCTGTCGTGACGATTAGTTCGCATTTGCCGTTAAAACTAAGGTTCGTAGTTCTCCGTATCATCGTAGCGCCTACTTCCAGGATCTGAAAATTGTTCGTGAGGCACTCCAGCCACAAATCAGTTAATATTGATTTACTTTCTGGAAGTGCTCCAGTGGTGCGTAATGACCCGTGGCAGCTGTTGGCACGAATGGAGTCGCACGTGAGCCATGATTCACAGACCGCTTTTGCTGCGCTCGCTGATTTATGTGTCTTGGCAGCTACAACTCCGGAGCAGAGAACGTTCTTTGTAATCACGGTGACCATTAAGTCGACAGTAGGCTGTTTTATATGTATGACATTTGTGTTCTGGACATGTTACGATTTTATATGTAATGCTGACTCTTAACAGGACACAACTAGGTAAGCCACTCTGAAATTTGAACTTATAATTGCCTGTCTGTGGTTTCCAGTACAACGAATTTCATCCGATACGATACGTAAACGTTCCGACGTGTTATCCCACTGCGAGATTTATGCTGTACCAACGTGAATATTTCTGCAATAAATATCACTAGTTACAGCAACCTTTTATTTGTGTTGTAGAACAGACATTAAGTACAATACAGTACTAGAAACGAAGCTATTTATGTGAAAACTCCATGGCTTGATGAAAAGCAGAAGTTACTTCGATTCCTGAGGCCACAACTGCATCAGGTTCACTGAAACATTCCCATCTAAACGAGAACCGGTATCAGCATGTCACATGGTATTGCTTTTGGATGCATAAAGCAATTAAAGAACCCAAGTTTTAATCCTTGACAAGTAACCGTAAAATTCTCTCGTCGTCTCCCTCACGTCAGGTCCGCAGGGTCTGTTCATTTTATTTTTCGAAAGTCGAACATAATTGCGTTAGAACGTAATTTAAATGGTCTGCATACGGATATCGTTACGAAGAGAAGGAAGACTAAGGTTTAACGTCCCGCCGACAACGAAGTTATTGGAGGACTAGCTATAATAAGACAAGTATGGGGATTAAATCATCTTACTCAAGCAAAATATATGTTGGAATGGCATGGATTTGAAACGAAGGGTCAGATCCTTAACCACTTCACCAATTATATGAAGATTACGAAGCTTGGACGCTTTCGCAAAAGAATACACGCTTACACCTGACTACGTAGCTACATCTTTAGCAGGTGCTTAAGATGCAACATACTCAACAAAGACAAGTCTACAAAAATTACATGGTATGCTTCATCATTAAACACTTCAGTAACAGTTAAGTTACGTGCGAGGAAACGAAAGAAACGAATTCAAATATCAAGGATTGTAATCAATACCGGTGAAATATGTTTGCGTAACAAGTAAAAAAGTTTTGAATCGAGATAGATCCGAAAATTCTACATTTAAAGTTACTAAAACACTACACAAAAAATTTTCAGCTACAGATACTTAGATTAAATTAATGGTACCACTATGGCAATTATAATGATGGCAACACACGCCAGTATACCCGTCCATTTCCTGAGGGAGAGTAAATGGTTTCACATGTACTTGCTCAAATTCTTTAATTATTTTTTTCTCATCTGTTCTTGTCGTAGCGACTCGAGCATCACAGTACTCTTTTGGTTTGTACTGATGTGCCAGACACTGCACTAGGCTGTAATGTTCTCGTTTTCTCATATTACAAATATGTTTCACATGTTCCTCATTCTTAATATTGATTTATTTAGTTTTCATCTGAATAGTACAAACTGTTTGTTCAGTCGTTTTAACATGTTCTCTTTGACATTCATTAATTAAGTTTTGCGGATAATTACCTTCACGTATTTGATCTGCCAACTATTCTTTTTCGTTGTAGGTGCTAATGAATCAGTGTCTAGATACCCTCCGATAAACGTTACACAGTTCGTTTTCTTTATGCATGATCATTGCGCAATGCCTCCCATTTTCTATTTCTCCCTCTGCTAGCTACACAAAGTTGACCACAAAAATCTAATTTTGGCCGAGCGGTTGTAGGGGCTACAGTCTGGAACCGCGCGACCGCTTCGGTCGCAGGTTCGAATCCTGCATCGGGCATGGATGCGTGTGACGTCCATAGGTTAGTTAGGTTTAAGTAGTTCTAAGTTCTAGGAAACTGATGACCTCAGCAGTTAAGTCCCATAGTGCTCAGAACCATTTGAACCATTTTGAAAAATCTAATTTCCGCAGCGTCGATACTTGCATCGTCCTTCACTTGTATTGACCCTGTTCACCGCCATTTAGGTAACATGCTGTAGACGTTTTTTAACAACATTTCTCCTTCTTCATACATTATCGTTTCCTATCCTACTTTTCGTGGACTTCTATACCACTCGTTCTTAATTACATGTGAAATTGCTGGATAGCCCAAATAAAAGCCGTTTGGTATTTCAGATAGGTAGATGTTTCACAGCAACAATTTTATTCTGCGATAATGAGTCGATATAACGAGCAGATACTATAGTACCTGCGTTTATGATGACGCACACCATACCCCTTTAGATGCAAATATCTCTAATTTTTATTGCGTCTCTGTTCCTATGCACTGAGAACTACTATCACGAAAAGAGGCGAAAAGGCTACAATTCCGCTGAAAAGAAAAGTTAAGATATGTTGTTAAAACAATTAAATCGTAAATATAACGTACATTGCACTATTGAGAAAAGAGCCCGTAAATTTTCTGGCTTTAGTAGCACAAACTCTGTTGAGCCTCAAAAACAGTTTGAGTACTGAAAACAAAAAGTAACAAAAGTGAAGTGTGCACATTATTATTAATAGCACATTAATTATGAGACGTTCATTTCCTGTCCGGATCTTTTTTTTTTCCTAACGAAAAACACGCATAACACATTTTATAATTTCGGTATTGTTAACGTGTTATATTACATAACTTAGAGAATATCTACGATAAACGGACTGCTTTAATTCCGCATACGTTTTGCAATAAAAGTCTGCCTCGAGCTAACAATTTTCTTCTTTTTCATGCATACCTGTTTCGACGATGTAATGGCATCATTAGTGGGTAAGTTGTATTTTCTGTCGAATAAAGGATAGAAATTAGTATGATAATGTATACATTTTTGAGATTATGGTCATTAACATTTTTTTACAAAACGTATGCTGTACCTTAACAGCACGTACTGCCATTCATGACGCCGTCTGTAGTGTGCAGAAGAGCTGCGTGCATGTAATTATGTGCTATTAAGATGTACATTTTGTTAAAATATTATGAATATCATAGCCATAAATCCAAACCTCGTATGTTATCATGCGAAATTTTACCTTTTATTCGACAGAAAATAAAACATATGCACTAATGATCGAAGGAAAGCGTTTCTGAAGAAGAGAAATTTGTTAACATAGAGTATAGATTTAAGTGTCAGGAAGTCGTTTCTGAAAGTATTTGTATGGAGTGTAGCCATGTATGGAAGTGAAACATGGACGATAAATAGTTTGGATAAGAAGAGAATAGACGCTTTCGAAATGTGGTGCTACAGAAGAATGCTGAAGATTAGATGGGTAGATCACATAACTAATGAGGAGGTATTGAATAGAATTGGGGAGAAGAGGAGATTGTGGCACAACTTGACAAGAAGAAGGGACCGGTTGGTAGGACATGTTCTGAGGCATTAAGGGATCACAAATTTAGCACTGGAGGGGAGCGTGGAGGGTAAAAATCGTAGAGGGAGACCAAGAGATGAAAACACTAAGCAGATTCAGAAGGATGTAGGTTGCAAAAGAAATGGTTCTGAACACTATGGGACTTAACATCTGAGGTCATCAGTCCCCTAGAACTTAGAACTACTTAAACCTAACTAACCTAAGAACATCACATACATCCATGCCCGAGGCAGGATTCGAACCTGCGACCGTAGCGGTGATGTAGGTTGCAGTAAGTACTGGGAGATGAAGAAGCTTGCACAAGATAGAGTAGCATGGAGAGCTGCATCAAATCAGTCTCAGGACTGAAGGCCACAACAGCAACAATGATCTAAATAGGTATACGAGGAAAAGAAGCAACCAAGTGGACGAAACGAGCTTTGACATCTAAAAGTGTTGATTTCATTAATGTGCTTTGCCCTCAAACCCACACAATCCATATCGTTTGGCTACATTCAGTAGTTCCCAGCTGAGCACACTGCACTCGCAAGTTACCGGCGGGCCAGTATGTTCCTGGACTGCCGCAGTTTGTTACATCGCTGCGGACAGCCTAGTACACGAGCACCCGCTCTTGGACTGGTGCCCCATTGCCTATGTAGCGGCAGAACACGTGGTCGTGATACGGGTCGCTTTCTCCTCTGCGGGCTCACCTCCAGGTGTCGGCCTTGACCCTATGTCGACGCCCAACACTACACCAGTCGAGTGTTCTCCTTCCAGGAATTCTAGAGGCTGGTACCAAGTTACAGCAAAGTGTCGTTTGGCTCTTAGTATTATCCCACTTGCATTCTAAATCTCATGAATCGTTTGCGCAGTTTAGTTTAGGAAATCAGTACAAAATTACACAACTGCCAACTTATAGCGCTGGGAGGGTCTTGTACATAATTTTTGGGGTTTAAAGTAGACAACAGTACATACAAAATACTTAATTAGCATTTACATCAGCGCAGCAGTTCATGGTAATCTACATTTACGTTCCACGGAAGGTACTTTGTGTATCACTGCTTCTTTCTCCTTCTCCGGTTTCAGTCACGAATGGTTCGCGGGAAGAACGATTTCATGTACAGCTTCGCGTGGACTCGTATGAATCTAATTTTACTTTCATGGCCTTTTCGCGAAATATACGGTGGAGGAAGCAACATATTGGGTGACTTTTCTAAGAATGTACGCTGTCGGAACTTTAACAGTAAACCACAGTGTGACACTTAACGCCTCTCTTGCAGCATCTGCCCTTATAGTTAGCTGAGTATCTCCGAGACGCTTTCGTGCTTACTAAGCGCACCCGTAATGAAACGCGCAGATCTTTTTTGCGTCTTCTCTGTTTCTTCTATCACTCCCATCTGGCACGAATCCCAGACTGTCGAACAATACACAGGTACCGATCGAACGAGGGTTTTAGAAGGTACGTCCTTTGTAGGTGACAGAATTTCCTGAGGAATTTTCCATTGAATCTCACAAGGACACCACACCCCAGCTGAATTTTTGTATTCTTTACATTTATTGTGCTGAAGTTCAGACCTCAAATATCAATCTGTCACAGCAGTTCGAGTCAACTCTCAAAAACTGATGACTGACTTTGAAGTTTTCCGAGCATCTTTAATGCCCTGAATCAAGCTCTTCCTCTCGATGGCTCGCTCGTCTCAGATGCAGAATGCTTATCTGCGACGTGGATGGCTTGGATTCCATTCCCGGCTGATGTATATTTTTAAGCTAAGGTGCGTGTACTACGAGCATTTCTGTGAAACATAAAATACATAAAGACGCAAAAAAATTGTAGTGCTGAGACTGCTAAACACTGGCTTATTTTTTTCGTCTTCTACTCGTTAAGCTCGGACACTTACGTCATTTAAATATAAAATTCATCATATGTATGCTAATTAAAACAATTAAAATTGCTGCTTTTATGCATAATGCAGGTATTTTTATTTCTAATTGACACCGCAAGCAAAAATTCAATTTTCATTGCAAAAATAGATTCTTAATTAGCGACCTTTTATAACTCGTTGTTAATGAAGATTACTTAAATTGGAAAACTTTAAAATTACATTTTTCGTCTTTATATATTTTACGCTTCAGGGACATGCTCATAGAACATGCACCCCATCTTAAAAGTATCCGTCAGCCGGGAATCAAACCGAAGACAAGCCAGGCCCAAATTCTACCTCAAAGCCGTAAAACCCACCGAAAATTTGAGCTTATTTTCGGTTACTGACGACGCTCGGGAAACTTAAAAGTCGATTTTTTTAGCGACATTAGAGAGTTGCACAAAAATGCCTGTGGGGATTGATATATTTTTAAAAAATACAAATTCTGATTGGTGCGACGTCTGTCAATCTGACATTTGCCTCACCAGCGACTAGTTTTATCTTGTCCTTCCACTTTAAATTGCTTCGTAGACATAGCCTACTCATAGGTACTTCTTGGCTGGAGGTGTTTATAGTGATTGTTCTGCAATCGTGCAATCGTACAATATTGAATCTATCTGCTTCTTTGTGAGCTAATGTTTGTTTATGTTGAGGGTCAACTGCCAAGGCCTGCACTGAGCGTCGATCCTCTGCATGTCTCCTTGCATCTCACTACAGTTTTCCAGCGTTGGGGCATCTCGAACTCCCGACGTTATCCACTAGGTCATTTGTATGTAGCGTAGAAAGTAATGGTGCTCTAACACTCCCTTGGGTTATGTCCAAAGTTACTTTTACTTAGGCGGCAGCTCGAAACTGTATCGAGGGCCTTCTGGATGTCAAGGAAGACGGCACAAGCCCAGATGTCGGTATCTACTGACTTCTGGGTCTCGTGAACGAACAGATCGAACAATCGTCCAGAACTCACTAACAATAAGTCACAAACTGCATGGGAGTTGTAGGGCGTTTCCATTTTCATGGAACTACATGGTCTGGTAAGGATACGGTTATAAATTTGGCAAAGTCCTTTTCCAGTAGTTATACTCGGTGTATTATCATTTCATACGTGTAGCAATCCGGTTCAACGACGGTATGGGAAAGTTCAAAATTTACACTCTGCCAGGCGAATGATCAGCTATAGAAACAAATACACAATACAATTAAATAAAATGTCTCTCTTCAATTAACCAAACCAGTTTTTCTTGATGCTTAAACAGTGAGCAGCAGTGAATACAATCATTACAAAATCAATAATATCTTACACTAATCAGATCACAACAACCAAAGAATAATTCAATAACAAAGTTAAAGTAAAATATTTAGAGCAAAACTGCCTTAATAGGATTACCTATAACCATTGTGAATAGTCACGTACAGAGAAACCGAAAAACGGTGTGTCAATTAGATCTTACAAAGATGAGACAATGTGGAGACATCTTTAAACAGCTGCTGCTGAGAACTTTTACCAGAAAACCATCGTTGTGAAACATAAATGGATACGTGAATGGAAACGTCAGAAATTAGTGAACATACTGCACAGAAATTAGTGAACATACGGCACAGAATCCCCAATGAACAAAGACACTCTTCTATTTCCTATTTATTTTAGCCACAGCTGCGAAAGCTGTAAAGTGTTCATGACCAGTTTTGTCTGTTAGAGACCATTTTCAGTTCCCTGTAAGGACGGTGGATGCGGGGGGGGGGGGGGGGGCGGCATTGAGAGGGGGGGGGGGTGGTTGGAGGCAGGTGGAAGGCAGCAGAAGAGTATCTAGGAGGTACAGTCTCACAGACTTATCAGCGTGTTGTATGTAAGGAACATTTCTTACACGAAGATGACAAGTTCTGCTTTAAAAATGGATGTCCAGCATGATACGAAATAAAAGGAAATTAAAATTAATTTTCAGATAGTTCCAAACGTAAGGATTCCTACAGATTCGTATATTCTGGTTTATTTACTAACCGGGTTTATAGTATATCGTTATCTATTCACGTAGCTGCTTTTATCTGCCATTTTTTATTTTTCGCGCTTTTTCTTCCTCCCACTTTTTTGATTTTTTATTTTGCGATTTCGGCCTTATTTAGGAACCCTGTGGTTTGAAACTCGCCCATATTTTCATCTTTTTGAGATGATATGTCTTAATACCTCTCTTTCAGTGTTTATGCTTTTTCAGCTTTTGCCTTTCCTCATAACAATTTGCGGTGACGAATGCTACATCACTGCATGCCAGATCGAGATCTGAATATGGCCTATGACACAATGAGAAGCTGTCTTGCTCATTTATATCTTTTTGTAGCTGTCACTGAAGTAAATAATCACCTACATGTCATCAAGAGTTGCTGTGTCTGTCTATGACGCTACTTCAAACCTTTTATTCTCCATTGTTAAATTAGGGTCCACCAGTAATATTATTTATGTTACAGCTGGAGTCCACATTTGTGGCGTTGAATGAACATTGACCACCATTCTTGGGTAGCGGCATGCCCGTATACTTGACAAAAGGTTACGACTCTTAAATGCTGAATGCAGAAATTACTAACTTAATGAAAGACATGTACCTCATTTGAGATCTCTTTAAGTCCTATGCACCATATAATTTGGAACGCAGTAACATTACTTCTCAATACTAAAAACAGTCGTTCATACCGTTGCACTTGACATGCTGTACGCCGAAAAGAATGGCAACAAACGTAGAAAGTATGCAGATAAAACGGCGACAGATATAGAAAGCATGCCGTGACTCATATGTAAAATCGTACAATAAAACTAATCACACAATATAGTGTCTGGAACGAAACATTACACTTGTAACAACGTTTTTGTAATGTTTTGTAAAGATGCTAATTTTGCATATTTTAGGATGAAGAAACCGGCTGATGATGGCGATATTTTCGCTGAAACTAATTTGGGGAAGAAATTAAATAAAAGTGTATTGCACCATGGCGGATCCACATCACTTATGCTAGACTCAACGTGCAATTAGAGGATATCACTAAGAACGTCTAGGCGAAATTCTGCATGAACCGCTGAAGTGTCGGAACATCTATGCTATCGATGACATCCTGAATAGCTATTTTGAGCTCAGTAATGGTTTTTAGGTTATTGCTGTACACCTTGCCCTTAATATAGCCCCACAAAAAGGAGTCGCATATGTTCAGATCCGGAGAATATGGCGGCCAATCGAGGCCTATACCAGTGGCTTCTGGATACCCCAGAGGCAGGATGCGGCCCCCAAAGTGCTCCTCCAATACATCCCCCACTCTCCTGCTTCGATGGGATCGAGCTCTGTCTTGCATGAACCACGTCTTGTCGAGATTAGGATCACTCTGGATAATGGGGTTGTAATCATCTTCCGAAACCTTCACTACCATTCGTTAGTCATCGTTCCATCAAGGAATATAGCACCGATTATTCCGTGACTGGACACTGCACACCAGTCAACCGTTGAGGGCGAAGAGACCTCTCGATCGTGAAATGCGGATTCTCAGTCCACCAAATGCTCCAATTCTGCTTATTGACGAACCCATCCAAATGAAAGCGGCCGACAGCAACAAGGCGCGTGCATGCCCATACTAATTCCCATCATGTCCCGCGGCCAACCGTGCAGTCTGAACGTCCTAACGCAAACAGTTCAGAGTTTATGACGATTTTATTTCATGTAGTTCAATAACTGTCACCCTGTAACAGGTTTCCATTTCTATACTATTATGCAGTTAACTACAGCTTACGTTGCTAATAATCAGGTCGCAGTTCTGTCCCAATAGAGCACCTCCCCTGACGTGTACAGTTGAGAATTACTGACTAACGTATTCAGATACATGTAATGGTGTACGGAAGTCAGTTTAATTACTAGTACTTTTTATTTTCTTTTTTCTTTCGTTTTAAGCAAATGATTAGATAATGACTCGGCAATAACCCAAAGCCTGGTAATGACATTTGTGTGTTTGAGGCATAGATATATAATTTATACAGAGATTCGCTGTGGTTGTGGCACTAATGAGAATAACAGAATGTAGATGGAAACACTACATCTTTATTGACAGGGACATGTACGAGAACATCAAGACAAAAGCTACACGTCATGTGTTGGCAAAATTGGTGTCCACTACTTTTCAGTGTGGTAATGAACTATGTGACAGAACATCTATAGAAATAAATTCCATGGAGACTTTTATATGCTGACGACGTAGTTCTAATAGCAGATTCCCTTTAAGAAATTGGAGATAATCTAAATGCTTCTTGCACGGCGCTAGAATGTAGAGGACTTAAGAGTAGGTAGGACTATAACGGAGTATGTGTACTGCAGCTTCTCCAGAAGGGCCACCAGTTATAAACCGCAACCACATCTGGATAATGCCATTGCGACACCAAATGATCGGTTCGAGTGCCCTGGATCGGCACCACTGCTGGCGGCTCACCTCCAACTGCGCAATTCTATGGATAAAGACATCGAAACTTCTACATCAACAGGGTGGTTGAAAAGGAGGTCTCTAACAGGGGTCACCTGCTATGCGAATATGCCTATCAGATTCCAAGGAAATATATGTAAGCGAACGATAAGACCAACTCTATACAGTACGCTTGAGAATGGTGGGCGATGTGCAAGCACACGAACAAAGGCTGCAGATCACAGACTATGGGAGAGTTGCCCTACAAGACAAACTAAGAAACGACCACAAACGAGGTTCGTTTAAGGTAGCAGACGTAGTGGAAAAGCTTGAAGAGACTCACGTACTCTGGTACGGACATGTGATGCGCAGCGTGAACCTAACCATATCACAAGACGAGTACTTGGCATAAAAGAACCGAAAAGAAGCCCTGGATGCGCCCACAGAATACATGTATTAGGACTCTAAAGGACGACTTGTAAGCGATGGGCAGCCTGCACTGACACAAATACGATCTGAATGATGTAACAAGAGTAAGAGGTCCGATCCCAACTGGCACCGGAAATAAGATGGGGAAGAAGATGATGGAATGTAGTGAGCACAGGCACAGAAAATTAAAGACAGTCGTTATTAGTATTGATTTGGTGCATGAGTTCGTAGCGTTTTTCCATAAGTTTAATAAACACAACAGATACACATAGTAGAGACTTTACTCATCAATAATACATTCTCCTTTACTACTTACAACAGTCTGCCAACGCTGGGGTAACTTTTCGATACCGTGACTGTATAACTCACGTGGGTTTGAGGCGAAGAACTCATCGAGCCATGTTCGGAGAACATTTTCATCCGGAAGGGAAGTTCCTGGAAGGTTGTTCGATAGACAGCGGAAAACGGGAAGAATATGAGGGCGGAAGAGGAACGGCTTCCCAGCAAATCTCCTGTAAAATGTTTTTTTGTCAGTGTAGTACAGTGCGGGCGGGCGTTATCGTGGAGTAGCATCACTTCACGCAGTCATACTGTTCGTCGTTCTTGGATTGCGTCTGCAACACATCTCGGATATTGACAATAAATGTCACCACTGATGGTTACACGTCGAGGAAGCAATTCGTATTACACCACTCTGTCGCTGCTCCACCACACGCCTAACATCAGCTTTTGTGATCGCGGGCAGGTTTCTGTACGGGGAGTAACTGCTTGCTTTGAGCTCAGCCATTACATTTTGATCCTTACGTTAGCATAAAGGCATCATTGCTCGTCACCAGTAACGATACAGGATAGGAATGGTCGGTGTTGTTCACGGGCCAAGTGATGGCGAGCAAGATGATTTTTGAGATTTTGGCTTAGAGCATGTGATACCTGTACACGCGATTTTTAAACCTTCCCCATTGCTTGCAAATGTTCCAAGACCGTGGAAGATCGCAGTACATTTACCAGTTCTCGACTACACTTACATGGCTCATTGTGGATTAATGCGTTTAAACGGTCTTTATCTGATCCCGAAGGTCTTCCTCAACGTGGAGTCACTCGATAAAACGAGAAAACCCTTTTGTTGCCGTGCTCTGTCCAATGGCATTAAGCCCATGCACGGCGCAAATGTTCCTGCCTGCCTCCGCTGCTGTCAGGCCTCCAATGAACCTAAACGCAAGAACATGTAGAAATGTTGCGATTTTACCACTCGGGACTCCATTTTCTAGCTTGCTTAGCTCCAGTCACTATCTCTAAACGACAAAATGACGATATGGGAACTCATATAGCAACAGCGAGCTACAGATAATAAATAGCAAATCTATATTTAAACCCATGGCAACTGGAATACCAACATGCAAAACATAGGTCATGGAAGAGCGAAATGTACATATACAGATGGCGGTAATGTGAGGTACACAAGGTATAAAAGGACAGTGCATTGACACAGCTGTCATCTGTACGCATAAGATTCACGTGGAAACGTTCCAGAGTGATTATGGGACACTTTGAAAGCGGAATTGTAACTGAAGCTAGATGCATGGGACGTTTATTTTGGAAATTCTTAGCGAATTGAACAGTCAGAGATTCACAGTGTCAAATGTGTACCGAGAATACCAAATTTTATGCGTTGCCTATCATCACTGACAACGCAGAAGCCGACAGCTTTCACTTAACGACCGAGAGCAGAGTCGTTTGTGTAGTGTTGCGAGAGCTAACAGATAAGCAACACTGCGTCGAATAACCGCAGAAATCAACCAAAGACCAACGTGTACGTTTGGATAGTCCAGCGAAAGTTGGCGTTAATGGACTGTGGCACGAGACGATCAACGGAAGTGCCCTCGCTAGCAGTACGACATCGACTGCAGCGCCTCTCGTGGGCTCGTGACCGTATCGGTAGGACCCTGGACGACTTGAAAACCGAAGCCTTGTCAGCTGAGTCACTACGTCAGTTGGTAAGACTGATGGTAGGGTTCAAGTGTGGCGCAGACCCCACGAAGCCATGGACCCATGTTGTCAGGAAATGGACTGGGTCCTTTGGTCCAATCGAACCGACCATTTAGTGGAAATGGCTATATTCGGCCACTTGGAGACCAGGTGCAGCCATTCTTGGACTTGCATGTTCCCAAACAACGATGTAATCTTTATGGATGACAATACATCATGTCACTGGGCCACAACTGTCCGGAATTGGTTTTTTAACGTCCCCTTAGAAAAAACATTACAAATGACAGTGCTGGAAAACCGCTACGTTATTTGATTTTCAAACAGCTGAGCAAAACTGAACGTACTCAGACATTTCTCTCTTTACTTATTCAGATCAACACTAAACTGACCACAATATTTTTAGCGCAATACTTTCAATATTCCCTACAAAAGAATGGCCCTGACTAACGATAACATATACCTTTCATGAATCACTTACCTCACAAAAGCCTTCGTTACTCGAACTACTGCAATACAGCGAGCGCCAATACTGCCAGCTAAATAAAAGATTCTAACTACTGATAGGCATAGTTAGCAAATGAAAGATTTTGATGGAGAACAAACAATATATTTACGTTAATAATGTTCAAAAGTCATATATATATATATATATATATATATATATATATATATATAATTTCATGATATCCAGTATTACAAATTTACTTTTTCTGACGGACACACGTCCAGATCATCCGCTCTCGAAATTCTGTCACCTCTCTCCCCACATCCACCACTGCTGGCGGCTCATCTCCAACTGCGCAACGCTACGCGCTGTTCACATCCAACTGCCCAACACTACAATAGCGAATATTCCAACAATGCCAACCAGCCACAGACACACACAGCATAGTCAGTGATTTTCATACAGAGTGCTACGTGGCGTTATCAACGTAAAGACCTAAACAGCCTACTTAAAGTCTGAAGAACATTCTGGACAATTAGAGAGGATGATTTGGCAATCTACCGGGTGATCAAAAAGTCAGTATAAATTTGAGAACTGAATAAATCACGGAATAATGTAGATAGAGAGGTACAAATTGACACACATGCTCGGAATAACATCGGGTTTTATTAGAACCAAAAAAAATACAAAAGTTCAAAACAGATCCGACAGATTGCACTTCATCTGATCAGAATAGCAATAATTAGCATAGCAAAGTAAGACAAAGCAAAGATGATATTCTTTACAGGAAATGCTCAATATCTCCACCATCATTCCTCAACAATAGCTGTAGTCGAGGAATAATGTTGTGAACAACACTATAAAGCATGTCCGGAGTTATGGTGAGGCATTGGCGTCGGATGTTGTCTTTCAGCATCCATAGAGATGTCGGTCGATCACGATACACTTGCGACTTCAGGAAACCCCAAAGCCAATAATCGCACGGACTGAGGTCGGGGGACGTAGGAGGCCAGGCTTGACGAAAGTGGCGGCTGAGCACACGATAACCACCAAACGACGCGCGCAAGAGATCTTTCACGCGTCTAGCAATATGGGTTCTAATAAACCCCATGTCATTCAAAGCATGTGTGTCAATTTTTACCTCTCTATCTGCATTATTCTGTGGCTTATTAAATTTTCAAATTTATACTGACTTTTTGATCGCCCAGTAAATCGTTCGACACGAATCACGTCAAACATTTATGAGACTTCATCGAGAGGTCCGTTCGTGCGTAAAATGATGCACAGGCACAGCTTTTGCAATTATGGACGGCAACAGAGGCAGCATATCTCAATGTTAGGTCAGCTCAGTGTAAGACCCAGCGCTTTTCTCGCAATCGCTTGGATCCTATGTCGTGTACGTAATGCAAAAACAGAAAGAAACAACAGCAGTTATACAAGAATGGAGTATGACCGTTTAAGCCGTCTTTCAGTGAGACGCTCGCAGCGAGAAGGGAGAAAGCCATTGATATGCCGGAGGTAAAATAAACAAGCGCTCGGGGATAGGTGCGTGGGGTGTCGGCGGGATGCAGCGCATCGGCGCAGCCAATCTGGGCCTGTTTAGGGGTAATTGCCGACCGCGGGCCGCAATTAGGCGCGCGCACGTCTAATTGTCGTCGGCGGACAACAATGCGCGCCTAATCCGCCGGCCATCGGCTGACTTATTGTCTGTGGCCGCGGCATTCCCGGCCAGGCGCGGCGTTCCCACGAGCACGCGTGCGTGCGCGCGCCTGCGTGCCGCCGTAATCGGCGCGCTCGCGCATGCGCGTGTGATCTACTGCGGTGCCGGCCCACGCCTAATTTTCCGGCGTTTACGACCGCTGCGCGGAGCGAGCCGCCGGCGACGGGACGGTTCCGCAGTGCGCGAATGAAATGTGCGCCGCGGCGCCCTGGCCGTGTCCGCCGTGCTTCACTGTCAGGCCGAGCGGGCTGCCAGCAAATTGTCCCATCAGGCCCGATCCGAGATCGCGAACCAACAAATTGGGGGTGCGTCATAACAAACAACACGAGCCGGCTAGATATCTGTCTTACTTGCGAGTAGTTGCGTGTAGTTGAGCGCATGTCGATGAGCGAACAGAACCGCACCGAAGTTAGACTGAGCCTTATAACTTTACGCCAGGTAGCGTACTTGCGTAAAATGTAAAAATGTGTCAGAAAGCTTTCGGTAGTACTACGGGAAGAGAGGTTATAGTTTCTACTCTGGAAAAATACTGATATTTTTGTTATGTACGATCTCCGCCTTCCTGAATGCACTGAGCTGACAGAAGTTATGGCACATCTCATAATATGGTGTAGAACCCTCTTTTGCGAGGCGTAGTGCAGCATCTGGACGTTACAAGGACTCAACAAGTCGTTGGAAGTCCTCCGCAGACATATTGAGCCATGCTGCTATTATACACTACTGACCATTAAAATTGCTACACCAAGAAGATGACGTGCTACAGACGCGAAATTTAACGGACAGGAAGAAGATGCTGTGATATGCAAATGATTAGCTTTTCAGAGCATTCACACAAGGTTGGCGCCGGTGGCGACACCTACAACGTGCTGACATGAGGAAAGTTTCCAACCGATTTCTCATACACAAACAGCAGTTGACCGGCGTTGCCTGGTGAAACGTTGTTGTGATGCCTCGTGTACGAAGGAGAAATGCGTACCATCACGTTTCCGACTTTGATAAAGGTCGGATTGCAGCCTCTCGCGATTGCGGTTTACCGTAACGCGACATTGCTGCTCGCGTCGGTCGAGATCCAATGATTGTTAGCAGAATATGGAATCGGTGGGTTCAGGAGGGACAAACGGAACGCCGTGCTGGATCCCAACGGCCTCGTGTCACTAGCAGTCGAGATGACAGGCGTCTTATCCGCATAGCTGAAACGGATCGTGCAGCCACGTCTCAATCCAAGTCAACAGATGGGGACGTTTGCAAGACAACAACGATCTGCACGAACAGTTCGACGACGTTTGCAGCAGCATGGACTATCAGCTCGGAGACCATGACGCTGCATCACAGACAGGAGCGCCTGCGATGGTGTACTCTACGACGAAGCTGCGTGCACGAATGGAAAAACGTCATTTTTTCTGATGAATGCAGGATCTGTGTACAGCATCATGATGGTCGCATCCATGTTTAGCCATATCGACGTGAACGCACACTGGAAGCGTGTATTCGTCATCGCCATACTGGCTATCACCTGGCGTGATGGTATGGGGTGCCGTTGGTTACACGTCTCGGTCACCTCTTGTTCGCATTGACGGCACTTTGAACAGTGGACGTTACATTTCAGATGTGTTACGACCCGTGGCTCTACCCTCCATTGGATCCCTGCCAAACCCTACATTTCAGCAGGATAATGCACGACCGCATGTTGCAGGTCCTGTACGGGCCTTTCTGGACACAGAAAATGTTCGACTACTGCCCTGGCCAGCACATTCTCCAGATCTCTCACCAATTGAGAACGTCTGGTCAATGGTGGCCGAGCAACTGGCTCGTCACAATACGCCAGTCACTAGTCTAGACGAACTGTGGTATCATGTTGAAGCTGCATGGGCAGCTGTACCTGTACACACCATCCAAGCTCTTGTTTGACTCAATGCCCAGGCATATCAAGGCCGTTATTACGGCCAGAGGTGGTTGTTCTGGGTACTGATTTCTCAGGATCTATGCACCCAAATTGCGTGATATTGTAATCACATGTCAGTTCTAGTATAATATATTTGTACAGTGAATACCCGTTTATCATCTGCATTTCTTCTTAGTGTAGCAATTTTAATGACCAGTAGTGTATTATGTATGATCTTCGCCTTGCTGAAGGCATTGAGATGACAGAAGTTATGGCTTATCTCATAATATGGTATAGAACCTGTAGTATTGAGTTCAACTCTCTCTAATTCAGTACTGGAGTAGACGCAACCACACAATGAGTGGTGACACTTTCCCTGAGCGTGAGCGTCGTGTAAAGTCGGAAAAGTCGTCTTCTGATGTTTTCTTGAGCCTTAGCTATTGTTTGAGTGCAGAAGGTACGATTGTATTGCGACAGCTTTTGTCTTGCTCTCGTTTAATTACTAGAATATAACTGGCGTGTAAAAGAGTTACGAAAATATAATAAGCTCATCTGGAGTGCAAAGTAATCATTTAAGGAACCCACGCGACATTTGTTATAACCCAAGAGTTTGTGTAGCATTTTTTGCAGCTGCTGCGTAGCTAGATGCGATCATCTTTGACTGAGAAAGTTGGCCGCCATTTAAACTTTTTATTTCCACAGGAAACACGACGAACCAGAAGAACTTATTTAAAGATACTATCAAAATTAATTAGCATCAAATCAGAAGATTTATTTTATCATAAAGTGACTATTTTCGGTGATACAATTTATTATAGGTCAGGTGCCTCTTTCCATAAATTTTATTATGCTAACGTATCTGATGTGATTTGTAAGGAGCCTGCTGCTCGTTTTCAATCAGAATTTTAAGTTTAATTCGGCAACCTGCAAACATAATATTGCTTATTTGTAATTGTTTCTTACGAGTTTTTATGTAAGATAGCTGTACGAAATTTAACTTCACGAACTTAATAGAATCCTCGTATAACTTACAGCAGAAAGAGACATTACAAACCCTCTTTTGCGAGGCGTAGTGTAGCAACTCGACGTTACATGGACTCAACGAGTCGTTGAAAGTCCCCTGCAGAAACATTGAGCCGTGCTGCCACTATAGCTTTCCATAGCTGCGGAAGTGTTGCCGGTGCTGGGTTCTGTGTACCAACTCGAGTATATCCCGTAAATGTTCGATGACATTCATTTCTGGTGATCTGGATAGTCAAATCGCTCACCCGAACTGTCCAGAATGTTTCTCAAACCAGCCACGAACAGTAGTGGTACGGTGTAATGGTGCATTGTCATCCATAAAAATTCCGTCGTTGTTTGGGAACATGAAGTTCATGAATGGGTGCAAATGGTCTCGAAGTAGCTGAACATAATCACTTCCAGTCAAAGATCTGTTCAGTTGAACCATAGCAGCTGGACGATTTCATGCAAACACAGCTCACACCAATATGGAACCACCACCAGCTTGCACAGTGCTTTGTGGAGTCTACCATTCAGCTCTTACCAACCGAAATCGTGATGACCAGGACACGGTTTTTGAGTCTTCCAGCGCCCAGCAGCTATGGCCACCGGGCTAGGAGAGGCGCTGAAGGCGATGTCGTGCTGTTAACAAAGGCACTCGTGTCTCTCGTCTGCTGTCACAGCCTATTAACGCCAAATTTCGCCGCACTGTTCTCACGCATAGTTCATCGTACGTGTCACATTGATTTTGGCGATAATTGCACGTAGTGTTGCTTGTCTATTACCGCTGACAATTCCACGTAAACGTCGCTGCTCTCGGTTGTTAAGTGAAGGTCGTCGCCACTGCGTTATTCGTCGTGAGAGGTAACGCTTTCAATTTGGTACTCTCTGCACGCTCTTGATACTGTGCATCTCGGAATATTTTTGAATTCTCTGACAATTTACGAAATGCAATGTCCCATGCGTCTAGTTTCAACTATCATTCAACGTTCAAAGTCTGTTAATTACTGTGGTGCGGCCATAATCACGTGGGAAACCTTTTCACATGAATTATCTGAGTACAAATGACACGGTCCCGGCGGAGGTTCGAGTCCTCCCTCGGGCATGGGTGTGTGTCTTTTTCCTTAGGATGATTTAGGTTAAGTAGAGTGTAAGCTTAGGGACTGATGACCTTAGCAGTTACGTCCCATAAGATTTCACACACATTTGAACATTTGAACAAATGACAGCTCGGCCAATGCACTGCCATTTTATACCTTGTGCGTGCGATACTACCTCTATATTTATATATCCAATCGCCATCCCACGACGTCTGTCACCTCAGTGTAATGAAAGTGAGAGTAACTCTCTGCCGTTTAAATAAAGCTTTATTCAATGACGTAAACTATGTTAATTAGAATTTTATATGCATTAGCCTCTGCTAGTCCTTTGAATTAGGTTCAAGAAAATGTCACTGACACAGCATCTGCTCTGTGTGGTTGCACTACGATAGCGTTGAAATACGTAAATAAATTTTGGACTGTATAGCTTTTATAAGGCGTCGGACTCGTATATTACGAATGAATCAAGCAGGTTTTTGTTTGCAGATAAAGCGACCGATCGTTCCCACATCTACACAAGCGTCAGCTGGTAGCTACAATTACTGAGGCCACCACTATTTTAAAAAGTAACTTCAGTTTTATAAGGGAGCGTTTCAGGGTACTTAGACTGCCTGAATGAAAGTCAAGACTTATTTTACTCTGGTATTATTGAGATAAAACAGCTCACTCTTACCAGGTGCGATACCAAGTAGAGAGAAACCGAATTATGAATCATCGTCTTATATCCATCATTTTGAAAATAAACTAGGCATTGCTATGGACATTACATAATAAATTATTTGGGGTATTGTTACTCTTAAATAAGTTACAGTGTTATCTTTGGCACTTTGCTGATACCTTAAACACTTTACATCTTTTGTTTCATGTACTTAACTTTGTGCCATGGCACTTGATGGAACTGATTTAGATTTAGAAAGTTTTATAACTTAGTGAGGAGGTTATAATAGTAAAAATGAAACACAGCAAAACCGACCATACAAAGAAGTTAAAATGGTTCAAAGAGCTCTGAGCACTATGGAACTTGACATCTGTCATCAGTTCCCTAGAACTTAAAACTATTTAAATGTAACTAACCTAAGGACAACACACACATCCATGCCCAAGGCAGGATTCGAACCTGCGTTCGTAGCAGTCGCGCGGTTCTGTACTGAAGCGCCTAGAACTGCTCGGCCACCTCAGCCGGTACAGAGAAGTTGGATACAAGAACTAGATATGTTACTCGTAAACGTTTAGTCCAGTTATTAGTAAAGAAACTTAAGACTTTTGGTGCTTCAGCATGTGTCAGTGTTTCCTTCGTCCTAGAATAATATCTAATAGATAAGTGAGGCCTACTGTCAGTGGTGGCCGCCTCCGTAGCTGCGTGGTCAGCGCAGCGGATTCTCGGACGGATCGCAGGTTTTCTTAGCTGGGCGACTGGTTGATGTGGTGTCCTTACATTCGTATCGTCGTAATTCATATTCTACTAAGGAGATGTGAGACGGCTGAATGGGCATGTCCTGAAGGCGAGTAAACTGAACGTATTCCTTGTCTTTCGATGTCAAATGCTTGAACAATGCAACCGATGGCAGAGAACACTTGCGGTGGCGCCAGGTTTTAAATTGGAAGAACCAAAAGCACCTCACGTAATTAATGCACGTCCCCAGTAACCGCATCCAGGCTGGCCAACACACCGAACCTCATCGCTAATCCATCGGGCAGATTTGATCCGGGGCCAGCACACCTCCCTGTACCAGAAGCTGTGCTCTGGCACGCATGGCTACGCGAGAAGAGGACTCCGATCCACCTTCTATATACATGGTGTTTCAAAAAGAATGTACGTATTTCGAATGTATTTTTCTTTCGCTTACGCCGTAGTCCCGCAGAGATCGCAGGTTCGGTGTGGTTACAACGGATTTGGCTGTGTTAGTGTGAGGGATGGCCGGATGCCCTTCCTGCCGCCACCCTGTAAACCCCCCCCCCCCCCCCCCCCTCCAAGGACGGAATCAGTTTACCCCAACTGTCTGTGGCTAATGTAAATCGTGAAATAGTGCGGACGTGTTTCAAATGTCTGCGACACGTGTAACTGAGGCGGAACGTAGGAACCAGCCCGGTATTCACTTGGCAGGATGTAGAAAACCGCCTAAAAACCACATCCAGGCTGGCCGGCACATCGACCCTCGTCGTTAATCCGCCGGGCGGATTCGATCCGGGGCTGGCGCGCCTACACGAGTCCAGGAAGCAGCGAGTTAGCGCGCTCGGGTACCCTATCGGGTCCGTACGTATTTCGAATGTATATATTTATTAAACTTTAAGACATAAGAATATGAAACTTTACACACATATCTACGAACCTCTCAAGTTCAGATTACAGATGTTCAATATGTCCTCCATCAGTGACACGAACAATATCTCATTGATAAATTTCTCCCATACTCGGGCAAGCATGTCCTTTGTCACTGATGTTATGGCAGTACGGATCCGGTTCTTCAACTCTTCCATGTTCTGTGGGAGTGGTGGTACATATACGTTGTCTTTAACGATACCCCACAGGAAGAAGACAGAGGGTGTCAAATCCGGTGACCGTGGAGCCCAACTGAGACACGCTAAGTCGCCAGCTCCTTGACGACCAATCCAACGATTCGGTAGGGTTTCATTCAGATATTCACGGACTTGGTGACTCCAGTGAGGGGGTGTCCCGTCTTGTTAAAAAATGAAGTTGTCTTCGTGCAGCTTCGGGAACAACCAGCTTTGTAACATAGCGAGATGCTGCTGACTGTTAACCGTGTTTCCGTCAAAGAAGAATGGGCAGTAAGGAGATGATCGGGACATTGAACAAGAGACACTGACTTTGGGCGAATCTCGTACATGTTCAATGGCTGCATGTGGGTTCTGTAGGCCCCAAATTCGAACATTGTGTTTGTTTACTTGACCACTAACGCGGGAAGTCGCTTCATCACTGAACACGATGCGTTGTGCGAAAGTGTTATCATTGCCGATAGCAACAAGAATTCCGTTACAAAATTCCACACGTTTGCGTTTGTCATCAGGACGCAGAGCTTGTAACAGCTGTAACTTGTATGGCTTCATAACCTGCCAATATTGCAAAACACGTCAAATTGTTGTTGTAGGCAGTTGTAACTCCCGACTTGGAAGACGAGTTGATTTTGAAGGACTACGTTGGAATGCAGTTTGAATTCGTGCAACATTTTCTTCAGGAACACGAGGGGGTTCCGGACTCTTTCCTTTACATACACATCCTGTATCTAGAAACTGTCGATACTACCTGCGAATGTTCCATCCATTCGGAGGATCAATTTGGTACCTCAACCTGAAACGCCTGTGCACTGTAATCACGCAGTGGCACTTCGCAAACTCGAGAACACAAAATGATTTCTGCTGCGGAGTAGCCATTTTAAACATATGACGGTTACCAAGCAAAACAGAAGACCATTGAAATCTATTCATTTCTCCAATCGCCGAGCCGAGGCGCAGAGATCGATAGTTTGGACAAAATAATACTTTGTAATACGTATATTCTTTTTGAAACACCCCGTATAATAACAATTTTTCACTAAAAGCTTTTAAACATACCAGGAATTACCTTCAAGGAACGCAGTTATTTCTTCTCTTTATATTTAGCACTAGAATGAGATTTAGAAATATAGTTTTGCTATCGGAAAGTCTGTGTGGAACTTATTTTGAAAGAAAAAACAATCCACTTTCCCGATCACTAGATTTAGATTTATTTCTAAAGGCATTATCAAGCAATGCATTGTCGAGCAATTTATGTCTGACGGAGGCTGGAGGGGAAGGTGGGTGGAACGGCGCCAAATGTCGCTCGTGGGGAAAATTATTCTCGAACCAGCCATGTATTGAGTTATTATTTAGAAGGCATAGTAAACATTGTTGTTATTGAACATAATTCCCTCACATAATTAATCATACGTTTGTTCACTGTAAGCCGGCCACTGTGGCCGAGCAGTTCTAGGCGCTTCAGTCTGGAACCGCGCTGCTGCTACGGTTGCAGGTTCGAATCCTGCCTCGGGCATCGATGTGTGTGATGTCCTTAGGTTAGTTAGGTTTAAATAGTTCTAAGTCTAATGGACTGATGACCTCAGATGTTAAGTCCCATAATGTTTAGAGCCATTTGAACCATTTCCTCACTGTAGTGTTATTTTCTTTTTGTTTGCCACGCCATGAGGTCATCTGATACAATGGATACAACACAGAGCATATAAACAAGATTCTAAAATGATTTGACTCAATGCATGCATTTCATTTCGGACTTATGCGACCTTGCGTAAGATGATTTATGTTTAGCGCTCAGACTGATTCGTGTCATGTTACACAGCCTTATGAGCCGACAGGTTCTTGGAAGTGTAGGCAGTCTCCTGACGTGCGTTACAGTTACGACCTCCGTTCGGGGAAGACACTCACTGGGTGTACAGCTAAGCACTGACGCACCGACAGTTCCTTTGAAACACGACGGCTCGTGCATCCCAGCTTGCGGCGCTCCTGACGGTGGCGCCGCCAGCGGCAGTTGCACGTACCTCAGACGAGCGACCGGTTGTTCCTCAAGCGCAGCGCGGTAGGTCGTGCTAAGACGATTAGTGCAAGTAATCTACCTGACAACGCGAAAAACCATGCATGTATCCACTCTTAGAGAATTTCCTGACTTGCAGGAATACAATAAAGAAATTTTGTGCGCCGTTTCGATGGTAAGTCACTTGCTAGAAAGTAAGAGTGAGTCAGGACGATAGCTCGCACTTCTCTGCGTCTATCTGACATGGAAAAAAAAAAATCATAACGGACCTCCAGCAGAAAATCATGGGACACAGAATGTTTGCTGCTGTTCTGTATACTTGACGATACGGAAAGTGGTATACATCAAATGAGTATGGATGATTCATTAACATGAGAGGAGAAAGATGCAAGAAAGAAAAATATGAAATTTGACAGATGTTTCGATAGAAAAGATTCACGATAGAAAATTACAAATCGACGCTCGGTAACCCTATCGTATATAATCGAGAATAATGTAGTAAAGTACGGGAAACACAAGAGCCCTTTGCCTGTTCTGTCTTCTCGCTCAGTGACATCGATTGTTATACGGAAATCGTTAAAGATTAAAAACCAAAACAGACCACAGAGATTTCAGGGTTGTTTTTATTTGCAGTGAATCCAAACTAAGTCAGTCGATAAAAAGTCTCAAGGTTCCTTGTTTCACATTCACCATTTTCATAACATGCTTACTCCATGTAGCTGTGTTGTTCACCCGATATATGATAGCTTGCAACTTAACAGTAGCCCATGTTCACAAGCAACACTCTGAAACCTGTGTAAATATAACGAAAATATATTAAAAGAAAACGTAAAGGCTCCAGTTATAATTACAGTCGCTTAATAATTAGCCTACAGATATAACCAATGCAAATAGAATTATAATGTAACACAATCGTTGCTTTCTGTTCCAAAAACGTCTCTCATTCACACAAGGTTTAGGTTTAACTTAACTGACGACGAGGTCATTAGACACATACGCAGCTGGATTTGGCAAAAGATATGAGAGGAAATCATCCATTTCAAAGAAATCTTTACATCTTTCGCCTTAAGCAATGGAAAGAAAGACAGAAAACATGAATGTGGAAGTTCGAGCAACAATTTGAAACGGTGTTCTCTCATCTGCGAGTCGAGTGTATTAATAATTACCTGCCTCTTAAATAGTTAAATTTGTTTTAAACAAGAAAGTTTATAATATTTGATGCAGTGAAATACCCCTTGAGGCCAACAGTAAAGAGAATGTTACTAGATGATGTTTTAGGTGGCAGACGTCCTTTCCGTTTATGTGGTCGTCGAAGAAGACATCGTTTATGTCTTTCTTATCAAAAAGGGTCTGCAGCTCGTGGTCTAGTGGCTAGCGTTGCTGCCTGTGGATCTCGGGGTTTCGAGTTCGATTCCGGTCCTCGTCGGGGATTTTCTCTGCCCGGGGACTGGGTGTTTGTGTTGTCATCATCCTTCATGAAAGTGACTAGGTTGGACTGTGTACAGAGTGGAAATGTGTGCGGGCGCTGTTGAGTGCACAACAGACCAAACGTCATCATCATATTATCAACAAAGGCAGTGATTTCCTAAACGAATCAGCAATTATTATTTTCCGAAAAAAACAGCCTTCAATCGCTTAATATATTTTGATATCAAGTCTAGCCGCAGTGACATAATTAGCCACAGCCTGGGGGATGTTTCCAGAATGAGATTTTCACTCTGCAGCGGAGTGTGCGCTGATATGAAACTTCCTGGCAGATTAAAACTGTGTGCCGGACCGAGACTAGAACTCGGGACCTTTGCCTTTCGCGGGTAAGTGCTCTACCATCTGAGTTACCCAAGCACGACTCACGCCCCATCCTCACAGCTGTACTTTCTGCAAGTACCTCGTCTCGGCTGAAGCTGAAAACGAGTCAGGTCTAATTACACGTAGTGACTAGTTTTCTTACATCAGCATCGAATCCCTACGCGGAAATAACCCAATGGAAACTAACAACGCGTTGGAATAGTGTAGGGGATCGTAGCACAGTCACGGTGGTCTGCTCCTTTCCGTGGAGGTCGGGTAAGCACTGAGGTCAGTCCAAGAAGTAGAAGGCCGTCAACTGCATCAGACTATAGCTCTCAGGTTGATATTTTGAGAGGGGATTGACGAAAAACAAGTGAGGAAATTGCATATGAGGCCAGACTGTCTGGCAGTTCAGTTTACAGAATAATAAAAAAATGGCTCTGAGCACTATGGGACTTAACATCTCAGGTCATCAGTCCCCTAGAACTTAGAACTACTTAAACCTAACTAACCTAAGGACATCACACACATCCATGCCCGAGGCAGGATTCGAACCTGCGACCGTAGCGGTCGGGCGGTTCCAGACTGTAGCGCCTAGAACCGCTCGGCCACCAGCGGCCGGCTTACAGAATAATAACTGACATGTTAAAGATGAGAAAAGTTGCTGCCAGATAGGTTCCGCAAGATATAAGTTACGAGCAGAAAGCAGGTCCAAAGGAATCGTAGATGAATTCCTTCAACGTCATCGAACGGAAAGAGAAAAGTTCCTGGAGACGAATGTTGCCGTTGATGAAATCTGGATACGAGATTTTGAGCCAGAAGTCTCAGTCGTCACAATGGGGAAGTTCCTACTCTCGACGCACCAAAAAATTCCGGCGCAAAAACAATTAAAGGTAAACTGATGATGATATTTGCGTATGGCATACAGGGGACCCCTGTAACAGGCGCGTACTACAAGCTGTTCCAGAAAAAATGTTTTGTGCCCACAATTTTCTCAAAGAAGGCCTGAAATGCTTGTAGTTGCTGTCCTCACTTTACACGATAGTGGAAGATTCCGTATTGCCCTCCCAGTGAGAGAAACGCTAGACACATATGGATGGGAAATACTTCTCCAGGCACCATACAGTTCCGATACGAGCCCATCCGACTTTAATGTGTTTCCCAAATTGAAGGACCAACTCAGTGGAAAACTTCTGATACGAGGCGTGTTTTTTAAGTAAGTACCGTTTTGAAATTAAAAAAAGACGTTCTAAGATATCTCTACAATTTTATTTTTACATGAAAGCCTGTACCTTAATGTACGCACTGACGCCATTACAAGCTGATTCTTCCTTGTTTACGTTTTGTACTGAGTGTTTAAGATGCCTCCGATAATCGTGAGTCCCGCCGACTGTGAAGTACGGGCTGTTATAAGATTTCTTAGTGCTAAAGGCCTAAAAGCGATCGATATTCATCGTGAGATGTTTGCAGTTTACGGAGAAAACATTATGAGTGATGGAATGGTAAGAAAGTGGATGAGAGCATTTAAAGATGGCCGCACAAATGTGCATGATGAACAACAGAGTGGGCGTCCTTTGGTTGTTAATGAAAGTTTGGGGCAGGAAGTGCACAATAAGGTGAGAGAAAACATACGCTTTACGATTTCCTCCTTGCGGGATGACTTTCTTAATTTTTCTCGTAGTGTTTTGTGTAACATTGTGACCGAGCACTTGAATTACAGAAAACTGTGCGCACGTTGGGTACCGAAAATGTTGACGGCTGTGCACAAAACCAAACGTTTAGACAATTCATTGACTTTCATTGAGCGGTACCACAACGACAGTGATGATTTCTTAAGCCAAATTGTTACGGACGATGAAACATGGGTGACCTACGTCACACCAGAATCAAAGCAACAGTCCATGGAAGTTGAACAAGGGCATCGTTTTGCTGCAAGACAATGCCCGTCCGCATGTGGCGAATCAGACCAAAGATCTCATCACATCTTTTCGATGGGAAACTCTAGATCATCCTTCGCACAGCCACGATCTTGCTCCCAGTGACTACCATCTGTTCCTGCACTTGAAGAAACACCTGGGCGGTCAGCGTCTTCAAGACGATGACGAAGTCAACACAGTGGTGATGCAGTGGTTAACAAGTCAGGCGGCAGACTTCTATGAGGAGGATATTCAATAACTGGCACAATGTTATGACAAGTGACTCAATATTGACAGAAATTATGTAGAAAAGTAGATTAAGGTACAGGGTTTCATGTAAAAATAAAATTATTGAGATATCTTAGCACGTCTTTTTTAATTTCAAAACGGTACTTACTTAAAAAAAAAAACACGCCTCGTACATCTGATGAAGCTTCCCTGAGGCGGCCCGAGTAATCGGACTGCTCAGTAATGAAAGTGCCCTATTTGGAATACCGAAGCTACCAAAACGTTAGGGAGCTGTCACAATGAAAGTTATATTGAAGGCTTGTAAGGGTATTATGAGAAAATAAATTATTTTCTTCGATTCTATCTTACAGTGTGCAGAACTCTTGAAATGACACTCGTAAAAAATTCTTGTATTTGTACATTGCGATAATGTGATTTTGTGTCTTGGCGGAAAGAAAAAACCTACTCACAGGGAGTGAACGTAGAAAGCGCAGATATTGCGTGAGAAATTCCCTTTTCTTCGGAGTTAATTAACAGAGTCGCGCAACTGCGACGCGCAGTCGGCCCCTGGCAGCGACCGCGGTATAACGACGTTACGTGCGCGGAATGTCGCTGCACCCTGTGGGTGGCGGGCTCACGTCCGGAGCCCCGCAGAGCTCCTTAATGGGATCGCCACCTCTCTCAATTTATATAAAGCCCGCCGAGGCGGCGAAAATACCCGATAAGGCTTCCGCCGTCCATCACCCGGCGGCGTCACCCGAAAGCAATCACAGAATCCACGCTGCACTGCGCATTGCTGTGGGGTACTCCGTTTTGTATCTGGGGTGAAATAAATTCGTGGTATGCAGAGATCGCGCCTATGAAGGCAATGGAAACAAAATATAAATTATTCATCATTCAAACACGTAATAAAGTTTTCATATAGGGTCTTTAAATCCCAGCCCAAATTTGTGGTTGAACTCTCTAAATTTTGTATTAACTAAACGAAACAATTTTTTTCTTTGTTTCACAATTTTTTTTGACAGCCTAGGTTTCGGGTTGTAAGGCTATCTTTTAGTACGCAACTGATTCCAGTGATGGCGTAAAGCAAGGATAAACACACATCAATTTCTTAAACTATCCTTCTCTACTTGAATTATAAAAGTTCTCTCTATTGACTATCATGACACAGTTACATCTGTATTGTACAACCTTATGACATTCATTACGGTAAAATTTACTCTAACTATGACTGAACTTACGCTCGAATAGAGTTACGTGCACAGGGTGGGAAACTGTATCATTACCTATTTTTTAATGAAGGTAACCAAGGTTGCACTCTTACGTAGAAATTAGTAAATGTGGGGATACACTTACCTCTTCTTTTTTTATTTCTAATGTTTCTAATTGAACGAACTTTACACTTGTATGTAAGACATCTATTACTTATCTGTGGTTCTGGTTCAAGCAATGTTCATTAAAGAATGACTTTGGCCTGTATAATCTCCAGTAGTGGTCTCTGAGCCTAGTACAAATCAACCAACCAGCCTGTCGTATAAAACAGGATTGACGCTCTTGTCCGATAATCTTATAAAATCCACTGTTGGTGAAGGCAGGTTCTTTATTATTTGAACTCAAAAAGAATCTACCTAACGCCCGCGGAACATAGAAAAACACAGAGAAACGCTCTATCCTTAAAATTATATCCATCCGATTAGAAATTTTGCCTATAAAAGGCAAACTGTATCATTTCTTTTTTGTCTCTCGAAATCGTTGTTTACTGGGTACAGTAGGAATCTGATTTACTCCATCAATTTTAACTGAGAATGTTATCAATAATATTGGTTTTAAATTAATTATTTGTAGCTATTGTTTTTATTGTGTTAAGTTATTGGTTGTGGTCGGCTCGGGACATGGGAATGGAAAGAGACGGTCGATTATATAGTGGAATATTACATGTTTATAAGCTGTTGGGTTTACAGGAGAAACTGGAATGAATGTTTCACTAAATTTAATCCGGTAAATTTTAAATTTTTAGTTACTGTTTCTATCTGTAAGTTGATATGTAGGAAATTAATGGTGGTGGAACGCCCTAACAATCCTGACGAATGTCATAATACTGTACTGGTTGTATCCAACCGTAACAGTCAGAACAGTCAAAAGAGATAAATAATACAGCTTAAGTCGAGAGATGATATGTTGACACGTGTTTATCTTTGATTGAGTGTAACCTGTGGAATCAGTTGTGTACTGCAAAAACGTCCTACAACCAGAACCCCATATTTTTCAAACAGAAAAAAAGTTTGTAAAAGAAACAAAACAGAGTTTCGTTCAGTTAATACAAAATTCATTGTTTCTCCCAAAACCGGCAGTTGAATCAACTAAAATAGTCACTAAATTCCATCAGCATGATTGTATCCGACTTCAGAATAAGCGGTTCGTAATATAGTAGTGAAAGATACGTTATCATACTCCTTCACTTTCAGTGTGTACAGAGGTGGTGATATGCCGTTTGCAGGCTCCAGACTGTGCACGAACGCCATGTCTACCGATTTATAACTTAATGTAACTGTTAAACGTGATGTGTGGCTCTGATGGGAACTTCAAACTCTGCTGTTTCAATAGTGCTGTGCTGCAGGCGTTACAGAGCTCATGAGTATCAGCACTATGGGTTTATAACTTCAAAGCTACAATAGGAGCAAAGATATGGGCACTGGTCGATCTCAGCTCTGCATGAAGTACAGTCAACCGTCGGTTGCCCTTCCAGAAATTCTAAAACGAACGCAGATAGTAGCATTTCGTCCAGATCGTTGAGTTTCTCTTACAGGATGGATAATTTTATGTCGTTCTCGATGGAAAGAAGAGCAAATGGAGAAACCAAAGAAATGAACTGACCCCAGGAAGCATTCTCACCCCTTCACTCTTTAGCCCATACCTAACGACCAACCAAATCCTACTCTTACTAAGCATTTCCAATTGCAGATCACTTAGCAATCACAACTAAGTGGAGGACTTTCGAGAAGGTAGAGCAGAAGCTGGAGAAAGCACTCACAGTCTTGTCTGAATACTGACAAAACAACTCGCTTAAACTGAATCGTTCGAGGAATCGGGTAAATGCTTTCCACCATCGATCTCAGCAAACAAAACGAAGGCTCAATGTTTCTTGGAATAATACCACATTGGAACGCACTGATAAACTTGCCTACCTGGGTGTGACGTTGGACACATCTGTGACTTATAAACACCATTGTGGAAAGATCCATCATACGGTGGCTTCCAGAGCTGATATTTTGCGGAACTTCGTAAACAGCAAATGGGGAGCAAAAGCTACTATCCCCCGAAAACTACAATACAAGCGATATGCTTCTCCGGATTTGAACATACCTGCCTGGTATGGACCAGATCGACCCACAAGAAGAAAGTCGACATAACCCTTAGTGAAACACATCGAATAATAACAGGGTTTATGAAACCCATGCCCTTCGCAAAGCTTCACAGAGCTGCTGGTCTCACGAATTTACAGAGAGGCTGAGACAAATCATCGATGACAGACTCTTTGGCACCGACTGCGAGCCTGGACAACTGATATCTCATAAAAGGTTCTTAAACAAGGCTACTGAAGAACCACCTGATGACTATCCGCTAGCACAGGTAGCACCTGGCGTCTCGACAAAAAACTGGGCAACATGGTGGATCCTGAACCACATAACAACAGGAGAGACCTCAATGAAAACAAACACCATGTGGGAGTCGTGGTAACATGGGTGATTCTGTGCATGACATCAGACACCTCCCGGTCTGTCTTTAAAGATGCAGCCTGGATGATTTGTGGCAGGACAAGAAAGGAGCCCTAGACAAGGCCCAGTACTGTGCTGAAAGACTATGATTTGTTTCCGGACAGGAAAAAGTAAGTAAGTAAGGGCAAAACCGTGTTTTGCCAGCCCCTGATGTATAGGCTGCCAGCATGAAACGATTGCTAAGTGGGAACAGCATCGACCTGTCAACTCAACCTGTTTTGCAGGGCAGCCTACATGTGACATGCAAGAAACGGTTTTCTGTGCCCCGACATTTAGGCTGTCCTGCATGACAGGAGCGTTGTAAGAGTATTATCGGCGTGCTTTATTGACTTGTAATTCAGGGCCTACATTTATTGATGAGCAGGGCTGGGGATAGGTTGAGATGGATAGAAGAGGGGATAAACTGACTAGTGGAGGAGGAAATGGTAGAGAGAAGAGAGGACGAGGAGATGCATGAGGCAAGTCGACGTTCCAGAAAAGGAATAAAGGGAGGTGGAGATAGAAAGAGAAAGGAGGTGAAGGAAATGGACAAAGAGACAGAGAGAAGGTGATGAAAAAGAGAGAGTGGGAAGGAAAAGGTAGATAGAAAGAGGAGGGAAGACGAGGTGGACAGACAGAGCGAGAAATGGGTGGACACAGAGAGGGGAAGAAGGAGGTGTGTTCAACATATGTGTTGAAAGCATAGGTGGACAATGCTGTGTGGAACAAACAAGTACGTCCATCAAGTTTACCAACCTAGTGCGATTCTGGGACCAACAGACTACCGTTTTAGAAGTCAAATACAATTAAAGGAGCAAGGTACTGATGCTCGATACGTGGAACCCACTCCACGCCAAAGCACTGTACTAAAGTTTATTGAATTATGTCAGTACCCCACGGTTAGAGATCTGCACAAATCCAGGTGTCTTTGGATACCCACAATAATAATTCCTTTGCGGAGAAAATCCTGCCGTGATGGGGGTCGGCGGTATAGCTACAGATATCAGTAGAAATCAAAGTGATTGAAATTAGATGGCTGTGTCAGTATTACGATTTTCGTCTGTTTACATTGCATAGTGATATTTATTGTCTTACGCCACTACTGTTACTGATGCAGGCCGCAGTTCCACTATACTGACTTGAAATCAGTGTCCTGAAGAGAATAAATACTCTCAGCTCTAAAGATGGCGACATGCCATTTCTTGGTTTCCTACACAATGACACATACGTCCTGTTTCTGTTATACCAGCCTTATGCCCATCCTGTTTCGTCTACATTAAGAGATAGGAATGGCCGAATAGTGCGACAACTGCTGCACCATCAGCTTAACACGTCCTGCTGCCCAGCTGCTGAAAAAAATAATATACAGAATAATGGAAAAGAAACCTGAGGATCTGTTAGATGATGATGAGTGGCTTTAGGAAAGGTAAAGGCACCAGAGAGGCAGTTCTCAGTTGCGTTTGATAATGGATGCAAGGCTGAAGAAAGTCAAGACACGGTCATAGCGCTCGTCGACCTAAATAAAGCGTTGGACACTGTGAAATGTGGGAAGATGTTAGAAATTCTGAGAAAAATAGGAGTAAGCTATAGGAAAAGACGGATAATATACAAGAACCAAGAGGGAACAATAAGACTGGAAGTCCAAGAACGAAGTGATCGAATTTAAAAATGTTCAAATGTGTGTCAAATCTTATAGGACTTTACTGCTAAGGTCATCAGTCCCTAAGCTTACACACTACTTAACCTAAATTATCTTAATAACAAACACACACACCCATGCCCGAGGGAGGACTCGAACCTCCGCCGGGACCAGCCGCACAGCCCTTGACTGCAGCGTCATAGACCGCTCGGCTAATCCCGCGCGGCGATCGAATTAAAAGGGGTTAAGACAGAGATGCAGATTTCCCGCTTATCGCAAGCGGTCGCCTTACCATTGTCTATGCGACCACGAATCATAGCTAGACGCAAACTTCTATACGTTGTCAACCATGTTTCTACAACCGGTACTCGAACATTGTGTATATTCCCGTACCGGCGAGACATTTCACTCGAAAGTCGCTTGTCCTATAGATATATGGTTGACGACATATGAAAGTTCGAAGGAACATCGCATCGCAATTCGGAAAACACAGGCACCGCAATATCGTATTGTATGTGACTATGCGCAACTGTTCCCACAGCGATGGCAATTATATTGCAGCAGGTTTGCATGTGTAAGAAGGCACCAACCAATAACCAGAAACTTTCGTTTTATTACCTTTCGGTGATTGAGAATTACAGGCTTCTTCACTGGTGTGAAACTATTTTCATAGTAAAAGATAATCCTGGTAACAGCGCCAAGTGAATCACAATTACATTACTAATCTGTAACGCGTCAAAGGTGACCACAGGTCCCTAATACCAAAATACTCGAAAAATATCCCTACACGACCTATGAGATTTTGTCGTCGGAATTCTGGTTTGCCATGTTTATTTAGAACGCTTTTACCTAGAGAAATACACTGAAGCGCCAAAGAAACTTGTATAGGCATGCGTATTCCAATACAGAGAGCTGTAAACAGTCAGAATATGGCGCTGCGGCCTGCAACGCCTATGTAAGACAAAGTGCCTGGCGCAGTTGTTAGATCGCTTACTGCTGCTACAGTGGCACGTTATCGAGATATAAGTGAGTTTGGACGTGGTGTTATAGTCGGCGCACGAGTGATGGGACACGGCATCTTCGAGGTAGCGATGAAGCGGGGACTTTCCCGTACCATCATTTCACAAGTGTACCCTGAATAACAGGAATCCGATAAAACATCAAATCTCCGACATCGCTGCGGCCGGAAAAAGATCGTGCAAGAACGGGACCGACGACGACTGAAGAGAATCGTTCAACATGACAGAAGTGCAAATTGCTGTAGATTTCAATGATTGGCCATCAACAAGTGTCAACGTGCGAACGATTCAAGGAAACATCATCGATATGGGCTTTCGGAGAGGAAGGCCCCCTCGTGTAGCCTTGATGACGGCGGGACAGAAAGTTTTATGCCTCGCTTGGGCCCGTCAACACAGACATTACACTGTTGATGACTGGAAACATGTTGTCTGGTCGGACGTGTCTCCATTCAAATTGTATCGAGCGGATGAACGTGAACGAGTATGGAGATAATCTCATGCATCCATGGAACCTGCATGTCATCAGGGGACTGTTCAAGCTGGTGGAAGCTCTGTAATGGTGTGGGGCATGTGCAGTTGGAGTGATATGGGACCATTGATACGTCCAGATACGACGTACGTAAGCATCTTGTGTGATCACCTGCATCCATTCATGTTCATTGTGCATTCCAACGTACTTGGGAAATTCCAGCAGGACAATGCGATACCCCACACCTCCAGAATTGCCTCAGAGTAGCTCCAGGAACCCTCTTCTGAGTTTAAACAATTCCGTTGGCCACCAAACTCCCCAGACATCAACATTATTGAGCATATCTGGCATGCCTTGCAACGTGCTGTTCAGAAGAAATCTCCACCCCGTCATACTCTTATGGATTTATGGACAGCTCTGTAGGATTCATGATGTCAGTTTCCTCCAGCACTACTTCACACATTAGTCGTGTCCATGCCACGTCGTTTTGCGACACTTCTGCATGCTCGGGGCGGGGGGGGGGGGGGGGGGGGGCCCTACACGATATTAGGCAGGTTTGTCACTTTCTTTGGCTCTTCAGTGAATAATACGTTAAACTGATTTAACATTGTTGTCAATTCGCAAACCTTTGATAAATAACTATATAACACACTTTTAACAGTTTTTACAGTACTTTCAGTAGTATTTGCCACAACTTCATTTGTCTTCCTAGTGTTACGCAGAAAATTTCACAGAATCTGTTTCAGTAATTAGGACAGAAATGACCCTGTACAGTTGCGGCTGCTCCACGAGAACTGTATGTACAGAAACATGTAATTTACGGTACACATCAAGAATCTGACAGACTGTGTTTCATTAAAATGCAATCACAGTAAGCCTTTGCGTTCTTATCAGTTGAGGTCCGACTTAGCAGACGAACGTTTAGCCTAGGGACAATCCTACCCGTCAGAGCTTCGGCTACCGAATGGATGACAATGATGGTAAAATTTTAATATCCAAAAAATTAGAATGAAATACTCACGAATGTAGATGAAGATAAGAGATTTGCGGAGGCAATGCGAATACCATTGATACCTATTAATTTTTTAGGTGTTCATAGACTAGCGTAAGATGTCCGTGGCAACAAACGGCTATTATCAGAAAGCATAGTGCTATTATCGTATATTTTCTCAGGATACGGTTCTAATTGTAGGTCTCGCTCCTGTCTCGCCGCATATATGCAACTAGGAACGACCGCATCCAAGGTCTGGCCGCAGCAGCCGAGAATCACTTTACTGTAATGAGGGCGTGTCCCGAGGTCTCCTTACGCCGGACAAGTTCACTGTCAGCGATCAGCGCAAGGTCTGCTGCGTTGCGTGAAGCGCATGTACCGATGTGTGTTGCACGCCTGCAAAATACAAGCTGCCTGGCACTGTCCACACAGTGTACCAAAATTACTCGTGGGCGACAGAGGACTCTAAAGTCAGAGCTATGAGATTAGGAACTCATAGTCAGACATGAATATACAGCTTTTTATCGACACAAATAACAGACACGCTATAGCAACAACTAAGCGGATAGCAAATATAAAAAAATCACGACCTCCAGTCTTAAATGGTTCAAATGGCTCTGAGCACTATGGGACTCAACATCTGTGGTCATCAGTCCCCTACAACTTAGAACTACTTAAACCTAGCTAACCTAAGGATATCATACACATCCATGCCCGAGGCAGGATTCGAACCTGCGACCGTAGCGATCACGCGGTTCCACACTGACGCGCCTAGAACCGCACGGCCACAACGGCCGGCCCTCCAGTCTTAATGCAAGCTATACAACAACGCACGAATCTTTGTCTTACTCTTAAATGACTCTACTGTTTGTTGTATGATGAGGCAGTTAGTTAAGACCATACCGACAAATTCCTCTTCAGTCGTTATTGGGGTTTAGCTCCAATGTCTTCACGGGAGGAAATCCACGACATTGCGACTCGGGGATCGAGTTGATCAAGTGACAGGTCATCTTCCAATCCAGTGGTAAGAGTAATTGATATTCAGGGACTCACAGAGGTCCGACTTCAGCAGACGTAAATTTATCCTAAACAATCCTACCGTTAGACCTCCTGTATACCGAACAGGTAAGAATGTTTACTTAATTTTAATACACGCGAATGCGAATAAAAGATTTGTGGATGCGGCTAACGGTCTTGCAGATGATGATCTTATTTCTCTTATCCGCGCAGTTATCGACGTACTCGTACGCTGCCGTCGGCGTCTACTTACAAGAAGCGGGGACTCATCTGTTCACTTTACATTTTTCCGTGATTCTAACGTCCCGTATCCCCCTTTACATAGTTGGCTTTTGGGAAAATATGTTTGACCGAGCTCGCGTGTGCATGATAGAAAGTAAAATTTGGTAAAGCTGTCGTTTCCGGAGGAAGATGCAAAGCCGATTAGTTCAATGGTTCAAATGGCTCTAAGCACTATGGGAATTAACATCTGAGGTCGTCAGTCCCCTAGACCTAGAACTACTTAAACCTAATCCAAGGACAGCACATGCATCCATGCCCGAGGCAGGATTCGAACCTGCGGCCGCAGCAGCAGCGCGGTTCCGGACTGAAACGCCTAGAACCGCTCGGCCACAACGGCCGGCCACCGATTAGTGAGGGAGAGGTTTACAACAAGTTATCTTTGAGGACAACTTATTCCACCTGTTCTACTTCCAGTTAAATTTAGTGTAATTATCAAAATTCTGCATTCATTCACATATTGTTCCAACGAAAAGGGATACCACGGGATTCGGGATACAAAATATAACGGTAGTTTCGGGAGCACCGCAAGCAGAAGCTATAGAGTAGCTACCAATCGCAACGCATATGTGAATGGTCTAATGTTGCGAAATGCAGAAGACCTGCAGAGACTCGATTATTGTTGCAGGGGCTGACAGCTGACCCATAACGCAAGTAGTGGGAATGTGCGTACACAGCCAAAGAGACACATTGTTTCATACAAATCAGAGACAACTGTTGTAAGACACCTCGGAGTAACCATTCGAAATGACCTCATGTGAGATGACCACACAAATCTGACAGGAAGAAAAGCCGATGCCAGGATGATTCATTGAAAAAATCTTAGGAAATGTAAAATTTCATCCTCGAGAGAAGTGGTTTAGAAAACACTAGTGGGGTCCATTCTTGAGTATCGTCTTTCAGTATGGGAATCTTAGCAAGTAGGATTAACTGAAGAAGTAGGGAATATCCAACGAACAGCGGGGCCTTTCGCACGGAATCGTTTATTTGCCGTGAGAGTGTTACGAGGATACTGAATAATCTCCAGTGAGAGACGCTACAAGACATGAGTTGCACATCGAGGACAGGTTTGCTGTCGAAATTACGAGTTCCTATTTTTCAGGAAGAGTCGTCAAACATATTACTTTCTCCCACATCCGTCTCGCGAAATGATAATGACCTTAAAATTAGAGCTCATATGGAGCATTATCGACAGCCATTGTTTCACGTTCAGTTGGTAGCTGGAATAGCAAAGTGGGTGGGGGAAAGATTGTTATACCAGAAGTAACATCTGCCACGCACCTCAACCTAGCTTGAGTACAGTTGTCGATATAGATTCAATGGAAGAGTTTTCATAAACACTTTGGAAGTTTTCCGTCTAATCTCTTCTGCCGCGCCAAAAGAAGGCGTCGCTCTGCTTCTCCATAGCCACTAACAAAGCTTACTAAAGCCGTTGATTTTGGCATACATGCAAAGTTCACGATTTTTGTCATTGACACAGCGTCGCATTATCCAACCACGGATCGATGCGATGTATACTGATAAGTCACAACATTATGCCACTGCCCACCACGACGTTGGATGTCTTCTGGTGGCGTTGCGGGGACGTGACGCAGTAATAAGATTATGTAAGCGGAAAAGACCAGAACGGGGGAACATCCTTGCGAAGATGTGGGCTGCAAATGGGGAAACCCATTGAGATAAGTGACTCTGACAAAGGGGAAATTATTATTACGCAGGGTCTGTGAATCTGCATCTCTAAAACGGGGAAGCTGGTCCAATGTTCACGTGCTACTGTCGTGAACATCTATGGAAAGGGGCACGACGGTGAAACTACAGCCAGACGCTCTTCACAGAACGAGAGGTTGGGAGGCTTGTCTGCCCTTTAAAGTAGGGTAGATGGTGATCTGTGGCATCTCTGCCGAAAGAGCACAATGGTGGTGCACTCACAAGTTTTTCGGAGCACACCGTTCATTGTACATTGTTGAACGTAGAGCTCCACAGCATACCACCATTACGTGTTCACATATTGACCCAACGACTTCGTCATATACTATTATAGTGGCCTCGGGATCATCGGGATTCGGCAGTCGATCGATAGAAACATGTCGCCTGTTCATGTGAATCAAATTTTTGTTACACTAAGTCGATGGTCGTCTCCGCTAACGCCGTCATCGACGTTAAAGGCGGCTCGAAACGTGCAGCGCGCCACGGTCACCGTTTGGTGGGAGCCGTACTGTGCCAAAGGAGACATTTTCCTGCGCCTGCATGGGACCAGTGGTAGTAACCGAAGACACACTGACAGCTGCGAACCACTTGCACACCTTCGTTCTTGATGCCTTCCCCGACGGCGATGTCATCTTTCAGCAGTATAATTGTCTATATCTCGGAGCCAGAAGTGTGCTAGAATAACGAGTATTATAGTGAACTGACCGTTGATGTTCCGGCGACTAAATTTGCCTGATGTAAATCCTATGGAACGCATATGGATCGCTATCGGGCGCTTTCACCGCGTACGGAAATCAGCAGGCCGTTACTTACGTGAATTACATGACCGGTGCATAGACATCTACTGCCATATACCTCCACAAACCAAGCAACAAACTGTCGGATCCCTGTTACGCAGAGTCAGATATGAATTTCGTTTCACAGACGGACGAACAAGCTATGTGGCAGGTGGTCATAATGTTTTAGTTCATCAGTGTATTCTCCTGAGGCGGCAGCTGCTGTGTGGGGCACGTTCAAATATTTACATCTGCCGCTTCATACAGACGTGACAGTTGCATTAGAACCCGGTCCAGGTCACACTGTCAACGTAGTCTCTGGAAGCACAGAATAAATGTGCTGGCATCTGCAGATACAGATGTTACAATTCTTGTGCAACGAATTATACCTTTGACTATCGCAAGACTGCCCTCCGTGGTCCCGACATCTCATTGAAAAGCATTAAGAACTTAAAAAGTTTGCTCTCTTGTGTCGTATCTTGTCAACACTTCTAACACAGTGTTTCCCAGCCTAGGAACAAATTATCCCCCTAGGGGCAAAATGTAATTTTCCGATGGCTAGAAAAAAAACTAAATTACTTTTAAATGATTATTACTATTAACATTCTTTCTAAGACTGTAATACTGACAAGGCAAGTTACGAGTAATTACATTTACTATTTAAAATGCTAGCATTAAGGAATGACAGAATGTAGTTAAAATTAAATCTATGACATATAAACCACATATGCTTAAATATATCTTGAAAATGACTTCTTCGAGTTGGGGCTAGTTTCCACAATAGGCTAGAAATTGCTTCTTTATTTACTTTGCAATAGTAACTGAAATAAATGACGGCGCGACACAACAGTAACAATGTACTGGCTACTACACTTCTGTAGCATCTTCATATTATTACTATTATTATTATTATCATTATCATTATTATTAGTGGCAGTGGTCATATACAAAGCATTATCAACCTCAAGTCTTTCAGTTTCTGCCAAATACGGGAGTAATGAGTCAAGCAGTCAAGTGATTTACAAACAGTAGCCCTAAGTACAGCGCACATATTATAACTTGGTTGATTTTAAATAGTTGTCCAAGGGTTGAGTGAAGCAAGTGTCTCTAGGGAGAGAAGTGGTTGAGAGGAAACATATTTTGTAATTAGCGTCTGTCTTCAGGGTGGAATGTTAGCTTTCTTTTCTGGAAATGATTGGCAGGTAGCGCTCACGACACACTCAAAATTGCTTCATTATTCTCTAAAAAATAAAAAAAGGCAGTATTAACTGTCTCATTGGATCATTAGTTCGTGGCTTAATAACACAGCTACAAAATGTTTCAAATGGCTCTGAGCACTATGGGACTTAACTTCTAAGGTCATCAGTCCCCTAGAACGTAGAACTACTTAAACCTAACTAACCTAAGGACGTCACACACATCCATGCCCGATGCAGGATTCGAACCTGCGACCGTAGCAGTCACGCGGTTCCGGACTGTAGCGCGTAGAACCGCACGGCCACCCCGGCCGGCCAGCTACAAAAATTAAATGTCATATATCTTCGGTCATTTTTGAAAAAGAAAGTGTTCAATGAATACTATAGTATACGAGCATTCACTATGCTGGGAAAACTTCAACACAAGGTCTGACGACATTCCAGCGTCTAATGGCTGGCGAAACTATTCCAAATCCTCCCTAACACAACAGCCAGTTCTAAGTTAATTCAGTGTGAATGTACTTTTAGTGAAGAACCTGGCAAGAGGCTTTTGGGCTTCTGCTTTGGAAAGTAAATGGGTTTTCTGTAGTTCCCCGCACCAAGAATACTTCGGAAAATATGACTAAAAGTATAATTTAACTCCGTCCAAACAGGCCTCGTTAGGCCCGACGGTACCGGCCCACCCCCGTGTCATCCTCAGCCAATAGGCGTCACTGGTTGTGCATATGGGGCGTGGAATGTGGTCAGCACACCGCCCTCCCGGCAGCAGTCAGACTGAGTGCAGCCCGCTTGCCAACAGCTCTCGGCAGACCCATATAGTCACCCATCCAACGCTTAGCCAGCCCGATGGCACTTAACTTCGGTGATCTAACGAGAACCGGTGTTGCCACTGCGGCAAGGCCTTCGGCTGGACAAATATGATATCATCTGAATTATTGCATACTGTTTATGACTTCGTGTCTGTCCAGAGATACCTTTGAGTGGTGCAAATAAATCCAGAAATTGCCGCACTATAATTGCGATAAGGTGAAAATCTCGGACAGCGGACGTCATCTGAATTTTTAAAAAGGTGCTGAATCTAATTATAGCCATTCATTTGTTGCTTCTAAATACCGCGTAGGAAATGTAGCCGCTGAGATACTACCTAATATAACCGTCTTGTTTATTCCTATGCTGCGGGGAGAGTTAAGGCGACACTTAGCGCGCTGGGAAACTGTGGAAGTGTCGCCCGCCTCTGACAACGCAGCGCTGTCAATCTTGGCTCCAGTGTCGCCTTTGTGGCGGCCCTTGCCAGCTGTTAGCAAGTGCGACCTGAGGGATGGAGGACTCGCCTCCTTTTAGGCAGTCGCCGGCGCGCTCATTATAATGCAACAGCGCCCTGATTAATGCCGGCCATTAAGATATGGCGCTCTTTCCGCGGCTGTAATTACAGAAGTAATATCGCGCCGGCGTGACGCAGCGGTGTCCTCCGCCGCCGTTCATTAGCGTAAACACGCGCGGCCAGCGACTGCGTGATTTGTCTGTCCTCGCGGCTGCGGATTTTTACTCGGAGAGGCATAACTCACCGCTGCCGACGCGCCACGCGCTGTCCATGCAAAGCAGCGTCGCCCCTCCCCTCTACGTCGGCGGCCTGGGCCAGTGTTCCATTGCACAACATCGGTTGCCTGTTGGAGTTACCCCGAGATTACGGCGAGTCTTGCATCTCCTTATGTTGCAGACACGAGCTTGGAGAAACAAGCACCTAAACCAGTGCGTCGTGGTCGCGTGCTCGTTGAGTGAACGATGAGCAGCAGCTACGGAAATCTCGCACTGTCGTCCCGGGAAATGTCGCCGTGGAAGTGTTTTCGTGTTGCGCTTTTCTGATACAACGCTGTGTAATTGGCGTCAACTATCTCCACAGCTACGGATATCACAGTCGCATCTAACAACGCACGCTCAAGTAAATTCACCAGACTAAATATCTATTGGTTATAGTAATGGTGTAGCTACTCGCATAGGTCCAGTTAGGCCGTAATTATCGCATGGCAGCGAAACTTGGTAAATATTCTAATGCGTTAATGTGGAATCGATTTACGCTGCAAAAAAAATTACTTCCAATTTTGACCACCAGGTGCAAGTCTATGGTTGTGACCGCAAGAAAGACGATTGGAAATGGAATCAATAATTTGCGAGTACGGGGTTAACGGACGAAGAACGTGATGATGATGATGATGATGTTTGGTTTGTAGGGCGCTCAACTGCGTGGTCATCAGCACCTGTACGATGTCCCAATTTTTACACAGTACAATGTTTTTTTACACAGTCCAATTTAGCCACTGTCACGAATGATGAAGACGATGAGGACAATACGAACACCCAGTCCCCGGGCAGAGAAAATCCTCAACCCGGCCGGAAATCGAACCCAGACCCCGTCATCTAGAAGCAGCAACGCCAAACACTAAACCACGAGCTGCGGAAACGAAGGACGCTGCATTGCAGCGTCCAGTAAGAGGGGCGTTTGAAAAGTCCGTGCAAAAGTAAGAACTACTTACGTGTTTGGGGTAAACGTTTTTTATTTTTCAACATAGTCTCCTTTTAGACTTATACACTTCGCCCAACACTGTTCTAATTTGTTGATCCCTTCCGAATAATAGGAATTGACCAAGACTGCAAAATAGCTATTAGTTGCTGATTACCTCCTCGTTTGATTAAAATATTTGTCCCGTCAGCCATTTCTTCAAGTTGGGGAAGAAATAGTAGTAGGAGGGAGCCAAGTCTGGAGATTAGGGGAGATGTGAAACGAGTTGGAATCCTATTTCCATTACTTTTGAGACCACAGCTGCTGAGGTTTGTGCTGGTGCATTGTCGTGATGAAAAATGACTTTTTTGCGGTCCAATCGCCGGCAATTATCTTGCAGCTCGGTTTTCAAGCGGTCCAGTAACGATGAATAACATGCACCTGTAATATTTTTACCCTTTTCCAGATAGTCGATAAGGATTATCCCTTGCGAATCCCAAAAGACAGTCGCCATAACCTTTCCAGCTGAAGGAATGTTCTTCGCCTTTTTTGGTGCAGATTCTCCCTTGGGAACCCACTCTTTAGATTGCTCTTTGGTCTCAGGAGTATAGTAATGTATCCATGTTTCATCCACAGTGACGAAACGATGCTTAAAGTCCTGCGGATCCTTGGAACACTTCACACTATTTCGTTTTTGGTCAAGTGTGAGCAATCGGAGAACCCATCTTGCGGATAGTTTTCTCATGTCCAAACGTTTATGCAAAATATTATGTACCCGTTCATTCGAGATGCCCTCAGCACTAGCAATCTCGCGCACCTAAACTCTTCTGTCATCCATCATCATATCATGTATTTTAACAATGATTTCTGGAGTCGTAACCTCTACATGGCGTCCAGAACGTTCAGCATCACTTGTGGCCATATGGCCACTCCGAAAATTTTGAAACCACTTATAAACTGTTCTAATCTAAGGTGCAGAGTCACCTTAATGTTTATCAAGCTTCTCTTTAGTCTCCTGAGAGGTTTTGCCTTTCTTAAAGTAATGTTTAATTACCACATGAAATTCTATTTCGTCCATTTTTTGACAATCACTCAACTTCCTTGATTCACACGAAAGACAAATTCAAAGAAATAGACCAATATGCCTGAAACTTGGTGTACATTCTTTCCAAAGATGCTACTAACTAAACATGACCTCCATACGCGCCGATGGTGCCATCTCTCGGACTTTGTACGGACTTTTCAAACGTCCCTCGTAAGTTGGGAACTTGGGTGTCAGAGACCGAGTGCGGATGGCCGAAGCGGTTCGAGTCACTGTCCGACACAAATTTTCAAGTTTCGCCATTGCATTTCCACAATGTCCCGTGCAGCTAGAAGTCACTAGTTTCCCTCCCAACCTTTCGCTCTCCCTTTCCATGGCATTCCTCTATATCGTATATAATGTATACACTAGCCGCATCAGGACGAGTGGTATCTGTTCTGTCGGACAGAACAGACGAATTAAGAATGCGACAAGGGCAGAATAGTCAAACAGTGAGAAAGACAAAATTAACCGCCGCTTTCTCAATTTCTTCAATATGAGTACTGGAGACGTCGACGAGATGCTCCAGATTTGCACCTGGTAGCAAAAATGGGAATAAATTTTTCCGGCATAAATCGTTTCCACATTAACGCAGTAGCATACGTACCTAGTTTCTCTACCATACGGTAATTACAGCCCACACTGGACCTCCGCGAGTAACTGCACTACAGTTACAACCACTGGGTATTAGGCACCCCCATTAAAAGAAGACACTGATCGCTTTGCAGCGCTGCAGATGATTTAGAGCTGGGACGAGGAGCTCATGTGACTCACCGTGTGTAAGTGCCAGTCACTTCTAGGGAACCAAAGCAGTAGGATGTGTTGAGGTGCGGACGTAACACCACGGCAGAAAGGAGTTACTGTGTTTTGAACATGTCTGTGACATCACCATGAATAAAGTTGCCCGATTTGCTGGTGTAGCAAGGCGTTGTGTCCAACGTGTCCACAAGGAACGGTGTACCACTAGCAGCCGGGGAACACTGCGTAAGAACAGTAGCTATAAAAAGATTTCTACCGATAGTTGCACGGAGCTCGTGTAACGCCTTGTCAACGACAACCGGTTTCATACCCGACAGGAACTGCGGTTCTCAGTGAATGCGGACTCATGTTTACCAGTTTCCGAGCGAATATTGTTGAGGAAACTGCATTAAACGGTCATTTTGAGTTGAGCATCTTGCTCGCAACGGCATATAGAGCTCTGCACGTCTTCAGTGGACAAACAACGCAGAAACTGGCCAGTAGCTGGCCGGACACGTGTAGTACGGCACGATGAGTCGCGATTTAGCCTCTTTTCAAAAACAAAAAAATTCTAAATTATTGATTTTCAAGCTTTTACTTTTATTGATATCAATTTTATAATCTTTTTCAAGACATTATCTGTTCCATTCCACTGTTTCTCCAAGTCTTTTTCCGTCCCCGAAAGAATTAGAACGTCATCGAAAAACCTCAAAGGTTTTGTTTCTTCTCCCTGAACTTTAATTCCTTTGCAGGTTTCTCCTTGGCTTCTTTTATTGATTGTTCGATGTACAGACTGAATAACATAGACGATAGGCCACAATATTGTCTCAGGCCCTTCTCAACTACTGTATCCCTTCGAGTCTTATAACTGCAGTCCGGTTTCTTCACAAGTTGAATGAATGAATAAACATGCGATACAAGTGTAATATTCTACTCGTAAAATATTTATTAGTTTACAAACCCGTTTCCGGCTATTCAGTCGTCGTCAGGTCGCAAATAACCTTTCTCTCCCTCTATTTTATACCCGATACATTCAGAATTTCAAAGAGTATATAGTTCAGGCAATACTGTCAAAAGATTTCTCTAAACCTACAAATGCTATAAATTTGAGTTTGACTTTCTTCATCCTGTCTTCCGAGATAATTCGTAGCGTCAATATAGCCTTGAGTGTTCCTACATTTCTTCGTAACCCGAAATGAACATCTCCGAGTTCGAAATCTACTAGTTTACCGTTCTCCTCTAATAACTCATGTCAGTATTTTGCAAACCATAATTTATTAAACTTATGGTTCGGTAGTATTCACCTGTCTTCTTTGGAACTGGAATTATTATATTCTGCATGAAGTCTGAGGGTATTTCGACTGTCTCATATATCTTGCACATCAGGTGGAATTATTTTATCATTGATCTCAGTAATTCTGAGAGGGAATGCTGTCTATTCCAGGGACCTTGATTTGGCTTAGTTAATTCAGTGCTCATTCAAATTCTTCTCATAGCATGACATCTGTCATTTCATTTTCGCCTACTCCCTGTACTCTTTCAATAGCGTTGCCCTCAAGTTTTTTTCTCCTTCTATAGCCATTCTGTATACTTCCTTCACCTTTCAGCATTTCCTTCTTTGCTTCGTACTGGTTTTCCACATGCGCTTTTGATATTCGTGCAGCTTCCTCTGTTTTCTCCATAGGAATCTCTAATTTTCCTATAGGCAGCATCTGTCTCTCCTCGATTCATGCAGCATCTCGCTATTTCTGCTTATCAGTTTTCCATTTTCTGTCCACCTCACTTTTATTCCTTCTCGCCTGCTTCTTTCGCTGTGTTCGTGTATTTCTCCTTCCGTTAATTAAAGATTTCTACTAGGCATTTCCTTTTTATCTATTTGATCGTCTGTTGCCTTCACTATTTCTTTTCTCAGAGTTACGCATTTGTTTTTATTGTAGCCATTTCCTCTATTGTAGTTCAACGCTGCCTAAAGCTGCTTCTGACATTCTCAGCAACCTTTGGTTCCAAGAATTTAACCAGGTACCATCCACGTCCTTAATTAACTACCTTTCGAAATTTGTTCTGAACACTACAAATACACTTTAATTACGTTTCAGGTTCAGCTTTTCGAAACGGATTTCACTGATACCATTTCATGTCAATGCACATCGTTGGTTTGTTTCGCCCTAATTCTTTTAATTTTATTTCAGTGAAATTGATTCAGACACCATGTCTGATCTCTGCCACGGGACAAGCCACTGCCCACAAATCTATTGCCCTAGTGGGGCACACACTCCGCAGGAGGGCCCAAGGATATACTACTTGAAAGTAATGACAGGCAAAAAAAAGAAGGCAAAAAATTTTTTAATACAGATTTCCCGAAGCACCGCTCACAGAATTTTGACGGAGGTTCATAACTTTCTGAACAGCATGCCACAGCGTCTACAAAAATGCATCGACAGATATGGTGATTATGTCGGAAAATAGCTAAATGTTCAAGCTGTAAACTGATGTAAACAATTGTAGAAATAAACAGGTCTATGCACTTATAAAAAGAATAGGAGATCTTACTTTTGGGATTACCCTCATATTTCGGTATGCTCGGCTATCTTTGTGTGGAATGTGATGATCGCTTGGCCCTAGGGGTGGTGGTTACTACTGAGATATCCGGTTTTCGGTTATATCGGTTTTTCTCAGCGCCACGTTCACCAGACTGTTAAAACCGCGCAAAATAACCTGTTTCTTAAACAACCGATTTTCAGTTTTTTATTCCTATTATTTCCAGTCATAAACGTAGAAATCGAACAAAGATTGAAAAATTTCGACGCCCTAAGTTTCAGGATACATAGAATGAAACTATTAAATCGCATAGGCAAATAAATGACTCTTATTCCGTCCACCTTTCGCTGCTTTTCTCGAAAAGTGGTAAGTGGCAGACTACCACAAAAAATCATCAGTATACTGCTACTGATTCTAATTTTTGGAAACTCTGCTATAAAACCGTGTTGTAATCTGGAATCATGCCACTATTTATGCGAAAGGGTGAAAAACTGAGGTTGAAGAACTCTATTTTTCGTGTTAATTTGTCCGTTTTCAAGGGGCACAAGATGATGAAGGCATGTTGTGTTGGCAGCTTCTTTCTGTTTTTACTGTAACTACGAAAAAACTGCTAAGTTTGGAGTTTTCTCCTTATATTATGTCACGAGTTTGTTGTGGCTGTTCCTGTTTTTAATCTCTTAATGCAAATGGAGCATCGTACTTGACTCACACAACACTTCGTAAGATACTTCCAGACTAGGGATGCAGCCGCTCTGTAATACGAGCGATGTCCGACGGCGATTGTGTGAAACTACCACATAGACCAAATGGGCGAGTCTTGCGCATTGCATGTACGCACGGACCATCTAATAGCCGATCCCACATGGTAACAGGTACATTATTGTCTCAGCAATGTTGCACCATTTGTTACGCCATGTGTTTGTTGCTTGCTTTTCTCGGCATTGTTATCAGTGTAGCACTGATCGCTTTTTCCATTTTCTACAATAACGCAATATTTCAAAAATTCGAATTTTATGAATGCCAGATATTCTCTTTTTAATGGTTTGTTTGGAAAAATTAACACTGCTGCTATGGCTACTTGATCTTTCGGTTTTATAAACGGTTATTAATAAAAAAATAAAAACACCTGTTATAACCGGGACCAAACGAATACCGAAAAAGATCGGTTGTTGAGAACTAAAATACCGGTATCGGTTTTAACCGGTCTGTTTTTCCCTCCCACACTTGGCCCTCTTTCGTGCAGACTTGCAGCCCCAGACTCGAGTGTGGACCATGGATTTCTCAGGCGCAGAAATCGATGCTACGCGACGTAATGCGCTTGAAGCGTGGAGCGAAGCGTGAAGGCGAGAGTTTCATTTACACACCATGTCTGATACCTGCTCAGGGTTCACGGCTTCGCAGCCAAACGCGTTTAACACGAACCTTACGTGTAAACTCGGCTTTCGCGATCCTGATCCGTGCGGTATGCCTGTTTAGAATGCAACGAAGCATTTCGGAAATTTAACCTCTCTTTCCAACTCTGCAAGTTAAGAGGCCTTAATTTTTAGCATCACTACAAACATGTTATTGTCTCTAAAACAGTTTGTTTCATGTAGATGAATTTTTCCCGAGGGAGAATGCAGCTCAGAAGATCATTATTACGGCAAAGGAGATCAGGAATTCTCTGAGCTTTAGCATAGCAGTGGTTCGTGAACCAATAAAACATAGTAAATGCTCCTGCTGCCATCAGACTCATTCTAAAGCTTGTCACGATTAGACCTCAAATGATACTATCAAAGATGCCTTAAAGTACATGTAAGGGCGCAGGTAGATGAAATTACATTTCAATCTACTAGAAGTCGTTCGTGCTAACTAGCACGAATTTCTACTAAAAAAGAAATAGTATGTCAAAAAATATATACAGGGTGATGAAAATAAAAGTGGCCCGAACGAGTGGCAGCATAAACGGAGGAGAAAAAGACCTACAATTACTTCTAACAGGCTGGAGCAACAGCCACTACAGCCGGCCGAACTTGGAGAACATTTACACAGTATTCATGCCTGACAGAGATGTATGCGGAGATCAGTTTTGTCGCAGCCCTAGCTGGCCACCCAGGGCACCTGACCTGTCAGTGTGCTATTACGTTCCTCAAGTCTAAGGTGTATCGCAACAACCCTCTTAGTCTTCAAGAACTACAGCAGAATATTTCGGATGACACTGCAGCAATTCCAGCAGTCCAGCTTCGATCCGCCTTCAGGAACTTGCCGATGAGGGTCCGAAAATACCAAGAGATGACTGGTGGTCTCTTTCAATACCTACTATACTCGGATTAGTGCTGTATCTCCTTTCCTCGGCTGTGTTTGTATGTACCGTGGAACTCTGTTCTCCGGGCCACTTTTATTGGTCCCACCCTAATACGTACCGACGAAAACAATAAAGAGAATGTTTAAATACATGGAACATACTGATTAAAAGCGACTGTAGTAGAAGAAAGGATACAGCAGAGTGGAAAGAGCATGCGATTTAACAATATGACAAAATCGCCATTTCTACAGCTACACTTACGTACATACTCTGAAAGCCACTGATAAATACACAGCATGGGATATCTAACATTGTCCCACATGCTAGGGTTTCTTCCCTTTCCCATCGCGTATTGAGTGCGTGGACGAATGACTGCTTAAATCTTTCTCTGCGCTCTGTAATTGGTTTAATCTAGTATTCAAACCAACAGATTGAACATAATTCTGGAACATGTGGAGCAGTTTCAAGCAATCTTGATTGACGTATGATGCACGAGGTATAAATAAATTCTATTTACAGACTTTGAGGACAGGTTTAAAAAAAAGTCTAGTAAAGGTAGATTCTAAAATGCATACCTGACGAGCTATGAGCACTTGTTCATTTTCGATACTGTGAAACACATCTCCTCTATTGAACAAGTGCTCATAGCTTGTCAGGTATGTATTTTAGAGTCCATGTTTACTAGACTTCCTTGTTTTGGTGTGAGGAACCTGCCCTCAAAATACATAGGGACTTTAGTTACAACCTCTTTATCTGTGTAGGCAAGATACCATTGTCAAACGTAGTAGCGGGTGTGGGGATTGGAAGGTTTGGCGTAAAATTATGTCTGGAAGGTCTGAAGGAATTTCAACCATGCTTCGCAAACAAATAACAAAGAAAATTACTTTGAGTGTAAGACACTCATATAATAGCTAGGGGTAGGTGTAGGAGCTGCATATGCTGTCACACGTGTAAATCAAACATAATGACCTATCTATGCGTGTCTATATTGTCCGGTAATTTGAGACAGGCCTTTCCAGAGACGCAACCCGATAGAGAAAAAAAGAAATTAAATCCACTCTTCAATCGTAACTCGTCACTATTAGCACAAAACATCTTAAAAAACACGCGATGGTTTAACAACGGAAAGAGGACTGAAATTATGCCGTACCCCAATCCTCGGCTACACTTCTATTAAATTTCCCGGCTCTTTCCCGACAACGTGATATTGTGAGCAGTAAGGTATGCTGTGTCACTGTACTACTACTTTTAAGATGCAAAGAATAAAATGAAAGGCGTAGGTTGATCCATTAAAAACACAGTTGCTTCTTTACCTTGCTAGAAAGAACCCAAATGTGCACTGTCGCAAGTTAAAATACTCGCCTTTATCAAGCAACAAACTACTCTACCTCGGAACTGGACATTCCATGTCACACGGAAGCCTTGCATTCCTACGGGGGATTAACAGAACAACAGTATGAAGGCGGCATGTAACAAACGTCGAATTGCCAAGGACTGCACTCACTACATGCTTGGATGGTGCCCATGCTAAGTTTTAAGCGCAGCCGTACAGAGTGGGTGGGAGTAATGTCATTTACATTCTGTATGCATGGAACGGTTACGTAGTGGGCTTTTCTTTCAAAAATCATATTCGAATGTTGGTTGTTTGTGATAAGAACGTATTAAGCCTCGTTTAGCAAGGAGAAAAGTCCGACACCACAAGTCGGAATTCAACGACAGCAGCAATGTGATCTTTGATGAGTGCGATTCATCGCTCTACGATATTTCCGCTCACATTGATTGCGATCAGACACTGTCAGGCGAATATTGAATGGATGGGTTCAGACGGGTCATACACAACGTCATACAGGATCAAAATGGCCCCGTCACGACTAGTGCCCCAGAGGATAGACAGACACTTAGGTGCCAAAAGTCATGGGATACCTCCTAATAATGTGTGGCACTTTCTTTTGCCCGGCATAGCCCAGCATCTCGACGTGGCATGGACACATCAAGTCGTTGGAAGTCCCGTGCAGAAATATTGAGCCATGCTGCCTCTATAGCGGTCCATAATTGCCAAATTGTTGCCAGTGTAGTATTTTGAGCACGAACTGACCTCTTGGTTACAGCCCATAAATGTTCGATGCGATTCGTGTCGTGCTATCTGGATAGCCAAATCATACGCTGAGAAAAAGTGTTGCCAGTGAACTATTTTGAGCACGAACTGACCTCTAGGTTACGTCCCATAACTGTTCGATACGACTGACGTCGGACTATCTGGGTGGCCAAATCATACGCTCGGATTGTCCAGAACGTTCTACAAATCAGTCGCGAACACCTGTGGCACAGTGACATGACTTCTTTGTTTGGGAGCATGAGCCCCTTGGATGGCTGCAAATGGTCTGCAAGTAGCCGAACATAAACATTTCCAGCTAATGATCGGTTTAGTTCGACGAGAGGACCCAGTCCACTCACGTCAGCAGAGCCCACACCATTATGGAGCCACACTAGCTTGCAAAGTGCCTTGTTGACAACTTTGGTCCATGGGTTCGTGAGGTTTGTGCCACACTCGAACCCTACTATCAGCTCTTACCAACTGAAATCGGGACTCATCTGACAAGGCCGCAGCTTTCCAGTCGTCTGGGGTCCAACAGATATGGTCACGAGCCCAGGAGAGACGCTGCAGGCGATGTCGCGTTCTTAGCACAGGCACTCGCGTCGGTCATCTGCTGCTATAGCCCAGTGCCACCAAATTTCAGCGCACTGCCCTGACGGGCACGTTTGTCGTACGTCTCACATTGATTTCTGCGATTATGTCACACAGTGTTACTGGTATGTTAGCAATGACAACTCTATACAACCCCTGTGACTCTCGGTTGTTACACGGAGGTCGCCGGCCGTTGTGGTCGAGCGGTTCTAGGCGCTTCAGTCCGAAACCGCGCTGCTGCTACGGTCGCAGGTTCGAATCCTGCCTCGGGCATGGATGTGTGTGATGTCCTTAGGTTAGTTAGGTTTAAGTAGTTGTAAGTCTAGGGGACTGATGACCTCAGATGTTGAATCCCATAGTGCTCAGAGCCGTATGGAGGCCGTCGGCCGCTGCTTTGACCGTGGTGAGAGGTAATGCCTGAAATTTGGTGCTCTTGGCACACTCTGTGAATTGGAGTATCGAATCCCCTAACGATTTCCGAAATGGAATGTCCCATGCGTCTTGCACCAACTATCATTCCGCGTTCAAAGTCCGCTAATTCCCATCTTGCGCTCATAATTACGCCAGAAATCGTCTTACGTGAATCATTTGAGTACAAATGACAGCTGCGCCAATGTATTACCCTTTTTTACCTCGTGTTACTTATGAGTAACAGAAACATATTTACTACCTACTGGCTTTATATCCTCGACCTTGGGCTGCTGACCACACACTTCCTTCACGACTGGCTACGTGGTTTTAATTTTATCTTGTGAATTAGCTCTTTTATTTGCGCACATTTTTAACCACTTTACAGTACTGTTTGTAATGGGTTACTGTAACTACTGTAACTGTTGTGACTACTTCTAATATTTTGATATAATTTCCGCTTTGTTTTGCATGATATCCTCATCCCACTAGTCAGCCAACCAGGCTGCCATTCACCATTAGTACCCTGTTTCGAACGTTCTAAAGGAAAGCAACTTTCAAAGAGCATGAGAAATGTGTTAAGGAAACCATTATATTTGTCGTCTATATTATCAGCACTAAAAACATCCTGCCCCTTTTTCCTTAACGAGGTATAAAAAATTTTCTACCACCGTTGGATCAGCTTTTCTACGTAGTTTGTGAGGATGTATCAAAAAGAATCAACCGAGTTAAAAATCATAACTGTTATGTTGTTTGAGATACGTGCGTGAACAACGTACTGTTGCAAAGAGCAAACTCTCGAATTTTACATGGTTCCCGCTAAGTAGCCACACTGGCATCTGGTAGGGGGGAATGTTTAAATCAAAGGATTACTGAATAATGGATAGGTCGTACTAGACCAAATGATACAGCCTTACATTACTGGCCTCCAAGGTCACCGGACCTGAGTGCATGTGATTATTTCTTATGGGGGTTTATAAAAGGCTCTGTTTATGTGCCTCCGTTACCAACAACAATGAATGAACTGAGACATCGCATAACAGCAACTGTGGAAGCTGTAACTCAAGACATGCTTGCCGCAGTATGGGAACAATCTGAATATCGCATTGACATATGCCGTGCATCTCAAGGGGGGCATATTAAACACCTATGAAAAATCATGAAAAATTTTTTTTGAGTTTCCCGATCATCAGAAAACAAAATTCATTGCATATGTTTATTAGTTTCAGAAATATAGACGTGCCAAATCGGATGATTCTTTTAGATACACTCTGAGTATAAAACTCTTTTAGTGTTAAAATACGTGGATCATGGTCTGAAAGGCCATTCACCCTTTTGCTAACAGAACTAACATCTATGCATATTTGACGTGTTACAGCTGATGGCTGTGCACTAGTTTGGAGGCCTCCTTGACGATATCTTTAAAGAAGATAACGCGACAATGCATGTTGGCCAGTTTGCCCTGACGTACATCGATACACAGGGCGTTCGGTTGTTGCTCCAGCTAGCACGTTATCCAGATGCAACCCAATGAAAATATCCGACTGTGGGTTTTCCAAAGACTGACACGTTATCATTCGCCAGGCAGTTTGGCGTAGAGCTGAAGCGGCATGGAACAGAATACCCATATCGGTTATCAAGCTCAATTCGACTCGATGTCTAACCAAATCAGTGAAACATCCTTCCAGCTGTAGTTCTGCACTCTGTATACCCCCAGTGTCCTACAAATCTGATTCCTCTTTCTGTACTGTATACGCCCGATAAGAAAAATTTCGCCATTTGATATCGTTCCTGGAGCTGCAGTTTTAATGGTCTACAGTGCATTTATGCGTGGTGTATTGGAATTAATTTTAGACAAACATTTGCTACATCTCAGCTCTAGCAGAGATTTGTCTTTTCCTGTAGAGAAAGATAAAATGTATGTGCTATGGAGTCTGCCGGTGACACTGATTTAACGGGACAGGGCTGTGGGCGTGCAGCTGCAGGTGTACGGTTGTCGGAGCAGTCCGGGAGGCTGGTCAGTAATTACGGAAGGCCGTCGTTAGCGGATGCTCTGTCTTTGGGAAGGCCGGCGGGGCGACCTCCGAGCAGTCGGCCGTCCGCAAAAAGCGGCCGCCCTCTGTTTCCGGACAGCTAGCTGACCGCAGCCGCAGCTGCCCCGAACAAGTCGTCAACCGGCTGCCATCTGGGGGCGTGGGGCAGCCGTCTTTAACCGGAGTCCAAATACACACATGACAGGTCGGGAGCGTTCTAGTGGACACTGTCAACAGCCCACAACGAAACATTATGTCATGGACTGAACCATTCCTTTTCTGTAATGTGTCTGCACATACACTATGCGATCGAAATTATCCGGACACCTGGCTGAAAATTACTTACAAGTTCGTGGTGCAGTCCATCGATAATGCTGGAATTCAATATGGCGTTGGCCCACCCTTAGCCTTGATGACAGCTGCCACTCTAGCAGACATACGTTCAATCAGGTGCTGGAAGGTTTCTTGGGGAATGGCAGCCCACTCTTCACGGAGTGCTGCACTGAGGAGAGGTATCGATGTCGGTCGGTGAGGCCTGGCACGAAGTCGGCGTTTCAAAACATCCCAGAGGTGCTCTATAGCATTCAGGTCAGGACTCTGTGCAGGCCAGTCCGTTACAGGGATATTATTGTCGTGTAATCACTCCGCCACAGGCCATGCATTATGACCAGGTGCTCGATCGTGTTGAAAGATGCAATCGCCATCCCCGAATTGCTCTTCAACAGTGGGAAGCAAGGAGGTGCTTAAAACATTTGTGTAAGCCGGTGCTGTGATTATGCCACGCAAAACAACATGAGGTGCAAGCCCCCTCCATGAAAAACACGACCACACCATAACACCACCGCCACCGAATTTTACTTTTGACACTACACACGCTGGCAGATGACGTTCACCGGGCATTCGCCATACCCACACCCTGCCATCAGACCGCCACGGTGTGTACCGTGATTCGTTACTCCACACAACCTTTTTCTACTGCTCAATCGTCCAATGTTTAGGCTCCTTACACCAACCGAGGCGTCGTTTGGCACTTACCTTCGTGATGTGTGGCTTATGAGCAGCCTCTCGACGATGAAATCCAATTTTTCTCACCTCCCGCCTAATTGTCATAGTACTTGCAGTGGATCCTGATGCAGTTTGGAATTCCTGTGTGTTGGTCTGGATAGATGTCAGCCTATTACACATTACGACCCTCTTCAACTGTTGGTAGTCTGTCAGTCAACAGGAGGTCGGCCTGTACCCTTCTGTGCTGTACGGGTCGCTTCACGTTTCCACTTCACTACTACATCGGAAACAGTGGACCTAGGGATGTTTAGGAGTGTGGAAATCTTCCGTACAGACTTATGACGCAAGTGACACCCAATCACCTGACCGCGTTTGAAGTCCGTGAGTTCCGTGGAGCGCCCCATTCTGCTCTCTCACGATGTCTAGTGACTACTGAGGTCACTGATGTGGAGTACCTAGCACCCTTTAGAGGGTGTCCGGATACTTTTGATCACATAGTGTACATTTGAAACCAACAACGTAGCCCAGTTGGCTAATACAGTCTTGTACAATGGGACCGTACAGAGACAGCCCGTTGGAGTGAGCCCTAGTGCTGAAAGAAATTTTCATCGACAGTATGTAACCAGCAGTGTGGATTAATAAAAGACGTGGAGAATACCTCGAGGAGAGCGGCGCGTTTCGTCATGGGGACGTTTAGTAAGCATGAGAGTGTTACAGACTTGCTCAGAAAGTCCAGTGGTAGACGCTACGTGGGAGGCGCTATAACGGAGAGGCTTACTGCTGAAATGCCGAGAGTGTGCGCTCGGAGAAGGGTCGGATAGCTTCCTCTTATGCATGTCTCGCGACTCGATCACGACGAGAAGATTCCGGCAAGTAAAGGTAATACAGTGGTTTTCGATAGTCGCTCTTTCCATGATTCGTTCGTGAACTGAACAGGAAAAGGGGAAATGATAGCTATAGTTATACTAGGACACACACACACAAACACACACACACACACACACACACACACACACACACCGTAACGTGACTTGACTATAGACGTAGTTGTACATGTAGCATATAAAGAAAAAAGTTGGCCACAGTTTTTGATCAAGTTTCAAACCCGCCTTGTAGTATCCAACGTAGTGAGAGCAAGAGACACTGGTGATAGTGATGAACGCGTTGGATGGAGGCAAACTCGGCGGCTCCCTTGCTACTGTTCAGGAGTAAGGTACGCATCGGGACTAGGTTTTGATCCTCTTACTTCTGTTATCATTGTAACCTGCTCTCTATAATTGTGTCCGTCTGAAATTTTGCCCAATTTTACCTCCCACTCTATAAAAGTCTACGTATTACCAAAACTATGTCCCCAGAAGCTGTTATCCAGCTTAAATTCGTATGCTAACCTTTGACTAAACAGAACCGAAACTGGTCTGAATACAACTTGTCTTTATCTTAAATGTGCAATTGAAGTAAAACTATTATCTGGCACTAATGTAAATTTCCACTTATCTCGCGTCTTGACAAAATTGTTGCAGATTTCTTGAAAGCACAACAGCAAACAGCAAGCAGGCAGCGGCTAAGCTAGATTTATATTTCTAGAGAAATTTTCCAGTTGTTGCATACCACGTGTGGTAATGATTAACATAAACAGCGATGTGGGGAGAGTAACTATTCCTATGCAATGATATTCCAAGACAACGATTTTAGTATGAAGTATGTATTCAAAAAGACAGATTAAAACTTCGACTGAACTTCACACATAACACCGATCCGAACAGTGCTATGCTTAACAACGTGAACAATGATTTAAAGAGTGTACAACTGTAACAAAGAATTTCAATAAAAACCAAACAGCTTCATCAGTTAATATGTTCGTGCATGGCCGGCCGGTGTGGCCGAGCGGTTCCAGGCGCTTCAGTCTGAAACAGCGTAACTGCTACGGCCGCAGGTTCGAATCCTGCCTCGGGCATGGATGTGTGTGATGTCCTTAGGATAGTTAGGCGTAAGTAGCTCTAAATTTTAGGGGACTGATGACCTCAGATGTTAAGTCCCATAGTGCTCAGAGCCATTTGAGCCATGTTTGTGCATGACTCAGGGAAGTCAGGGAAGTGGGGTGGTCTTTCTCTCAGATCTGAGCAGGTGATCGGAGTTAACTAGCTCCCAACAATCATTTCTATAAAGCAGGTGCGCACTGCTGACATATTCCCTCAAACTTCTTCTCTCAAAAAAAAAAAAAAAAATAGTTATTCAAAATTTATATTCCTTCCCATTATACACATCATCCTCATCCTTGTTGTCCTTTACAATAAATCTTTCTTGATCTAACAGACACCATCACAGGTCAACACAGCACTACTGAATACGTCCATCACCTACAACACTTCAACTAAGAATGCACCAGACTGCGCAGAAGCAAAGACTACCACGACAAGACCAAAGATTATTTAACAGTAACGTACCTTGCTCTCTTCCTGACGTGCACATCGATAACATACAAAAATCAAAATGATATGAAAACCTTAATCATAGGTAACACAAAAATCTACATTTACATCAGTACTAAAGGTATGTAGTGGAGGATACTTCTGGTACCACTAACTGATCGCCCCTTCCCTACTCCACACGCGAAGGGCGAGTGGGAACAATGATTGTCGGTAAGCCTCGGAATTAGCTCTAATTTCTTGAACTGTTTCCAACGATTTGTCATGTAAGGTAGTCTTTTGCTTTTCTTATTTATGCGCAATATGTTACGTTTATTTATGTTCAGGGTCAACTGCCAGAGCCTCCACCAATCAGCATTCTACAAATCGATACGGTGTACTGCTGTTGCTATTTTCACAAATCTGATGCTATACTCGGTAAGTTCGTATTTTCTTCCCTACACGGAAGTACTGGACGGTGTGAAATGCCTTCCTGAAGTCAAGGAACGTGGCATCAACATGAGCGTCACTGTCTACAGAGCTATGGATCTCATAAAGAAACAAAGCGAGCAGAGTTTCTTAAGCTAGTAGCAAAAATATCAGATTCTAGTGGAATTTTTGATACGTGTTACAGAAACAAAAAGGGAAGGGCGTTCGGAAACTTATGCGACAGGGTTTTTTTCTGAAAGCAGGTTGATTTTATTCAGAATTCCGTATTATTCCCCACTCTTTTGGCTGAAAAACCCAATTTTTCTACATAATCTATGCGACGACATTACGCCATCTTACTGGTGATCCAGCGTCTTGCTGCATCAGTAACCTCCCCATCATGCACGCACTGCTTCCCGCGGAATGCATCCTTCATTGGACTAAACAGATGCAAGTTGGAAGACGCTAGATCCGGGCTGTAAAGTGGATGACGCAGAACAGTCCAAAGAAGTTTTGTGAGCTTGGAATGCACTACGAACAGAGACGTCCAGTTGAGCAGCTAGGATTTTAATTGTGATCTGCCTATGACCTCGAATGAGAGTGTCCGCACGTTCCAACGTTGCGGGAGTCACAGCTGTGTGCGGCCCGCCGGCAAGCTGGGAATCGGACAGGTTGACGTGACCTCGCCGCGATGATCACAGACACCTCACCTAACGACTCACCGTACTTTTCTTCACTGCCAAGACTCTGTAGACATTTTCCAAGCGCTTATGAACATATGTGATGCACTGGTTTTGTTGCCAAAAGCAATTCACTGGCAATTCTCTGGTTGGAAGGCACCTGTATTACAGGCGCCATTTTGAAGCGATGCATCTATCCGCACTTTGCGAAATTATAGGGATTGAAGCAGAAATATTCCATGATGCTACGCAACAAATCCCGCAGTTTTCAACAGAAGGTGGCCGGGAAAAATTTTTTTAGCATTTGTTATTGAGAACCTCTCGTAAAAATAGACACAAAACCGCATAATTCCATAACTGTAGAAGTAACGCGTACGGCGACAGTAGGTTAACTTCCAATGTTAGGAGACGACCCCAAGTCCCTATTTGTGCGCGTGCACAATGTGCAGCATACTCAAGATTTCAGAACTCCGCCCTCGGCATAGTAAGCAGATCATTGACGTCAGTGACCCAGTCGCGACGTGGCTGGCAGCCGGTTTACACGCAGCACGTGACTCGCACTCACCACAGGTAATCGATTTTGACCAGAAGGTCACTCGCGTACAACGGGCTTATGCCGCAGTGGGCAGGAGTTTGTGGGTGTCGGGAAGCACCGGCGCGGTCCTTCCCCGACAGAGGGACTGGAGCAACGCTATGGTCCGCGCGGCGCATGCCGGCCGTCCACAAGAGAATCCCGCGGCCGCCTTCCTTTTTCTCTCCGTGAATGAATTAAGCGCGCGGTCGTTTGACAGCCATTCACACGTTTGCTGTGTCGGCAAGATGATGATTTAGATACGGATATCGACTGCGCGTGACGCGCCGCTACGTCCGGAATGCCGCGAGTCATCTCGCTGTCAACGGCTGGCGGCACAATGAGAGGGCCCTGTGTTGCCGTGTGATAGGCGCCGCCGCAGAGGGGGGTGGCCGCTCAGGGGCAGCATTCCTCCAGGCCGCACGCGCCGGACCGCCCTCCACATCCATTTCTCATTTCACTTCGATAATGCATCGGCGCCGCAATCATTCTCCCTTCATGATCCTGAACATCTGCGCCTGCCGCCACAGTGACTCGTACACGTCTCCCAGACGTCTTCATAACAACATAGTACATTTACCGTTTGTTTCAAGTACCGGGCGTTTCAGAGAGATTATATTACTATTATTATTATATATTATTTAATAAGCCACGGCAGCAAAATACTAACACGAATTCTTTACAGACGAATGAAAAAACTGGTAGAAGACGACCTCGGGGAGATCAGTTTGGATACCGTAGAAATGTTGGAATACGTGAGGCAATACTGACCCTACGACTTATCTTAGAAAATACATTAAGGAAAGGCAAACCTACGTTTCTAGCATTTGTAGTCTTAGAGAAAGCTTTTGACAGTGTTAACTGGAATACTCTCTTTCAAATTCTGAAGGTGGTAGGGGTAACATACAGGGAGCGAAAGGCTATTTACAATTTGTACAGAAACCAGATGGCAGTTATAAGAGTCGAGGGACATGAAAGGGAAGCAGTGGTTGGGAAGGGAGTCGGACAGGGTTGTAGCCTAGCCCCGATGTTATTCAATCTGTATATTGAGCAAGCAGTAAAGGAAACAATAGAAAAATTCGGAGTAGTTATTAAAATCCATGGAGAAGAAATAAAAACATTGAGGTTCGCCGATGACTGTAATTCTGTCAGAGACAGCAAAGGACTTGGAAGAGCAATTGAACGGAATGGATAGTGTCTTGAAAGGAGGATATAAGATGAACATCAACAAAAGCAAAACGAGGATAATGGAATGTAGTCGAATTAAGTCGGGTGATGCTGAGGGAATTAGATTAGGACACTTAAAGTAGTAAAGGAGTTTTGCTATCTGGGGAGCAAAATAACTGATGATGGTCGAAGTAGAGAAGATATAAAATGTAGACTGGCTATGGCAAGGAAAGCGTTTCTGAAGAAGAGAAATTTGTTAACATCGAGTATAGATTTATGTGTCAGGAAGTCGTTTCTAAAAGTTTTTGTATGGAGTGTAGCCATGTATGGAAGTGAAATGTGGACGATAAATAGTTTAGACAACAAGAGAATAGAAGTTTTCGAAATGTGGTGCTACAAAAGAATGATGAAGATTAGACGGATAGATCACATAACTAATGAGGAGGTACTAAATAGAATTGGAGAGAAGAGAAATTTGTGGCACAACTTGACTAGAAGGTTGGTAGGACATATTCTGAGGCATCCAAGGATCAACAATTTAGTAGTGGGGGGCAGCGTGGAGGGTAAAAATCGTAGCGGGAGACCAAGAGATGAATACACTAAGCGTAATCATAGGGATGTAGGTTGCAGTAGTTATTTGGAGATGAAGGAGCTTGCACAGGATAGAGTAGCATGGAGAGCTGCATCAAACCAGTCTCTGGATTGAAGAATTATTATTATTACCAATTAAATTTTTTAGAAGAAAGAGAAATATCTTCAGAGAGCTCCTAGGTTCACTCAAATAAAATGGTGATTTCAGAAGACAGAAGCATGAACTCTCTACACATATATAAAGAAAATCAATCATTCACAGTACGATTGTTTGCTAGACCGTATTACTTGTATGGATCCCATAAGACTGAGGCTGGTACTAACAGACCTCCAGGAAGTGAAAATAACATAGGAGGATATGCAGAAATTTATATCGCTCAAGAAGAAACTCCAAAAGCGCCTTGTTTAAAAAAAATCAAAACTAAAACCTTAAGAAATGTGTAGTTAAGTGCTGGAAACTCACGCGAGAATAGTGGCATAACGTCAAAGTTCAGGCACGAGGAAAACGAAAAGCACAGTTGAAATTGCGTGGTCCGTAGATCGCTGAATCGACAGCAATAGTTATTAAGTTTTACAAATGTGCCCGTCTGGGTGAGTCCTGGCCAGGGTAGGCATTTGAAGGGAGGTTGTTCAAATTGCTCTAAGCACTATGGAACTTAACATCAGAGGTCATCAGTCCCATAGACTTAGAACTACTTAAACCTAACTAACCTAAGGACAGTACACACATCCATGCCGGAGGCAGGGTTCGACCCTGCGAGCGTAGCAGCAGGGCTGTTCCGGACTGAAGCGCCTAGAACCGCTCGGTCACAACGGCCAGTGAAGGGAGGCTCTGTTAAGTAAAATAACCACGTAGTTTGTTCTTGAGTGCGGAATGTAACTGGACGCGCCCGATTCGGAATGCGAGACCAAAAATGTGTGTAAAATCTTATGGGACTTAACTGCTAAGGTCACCAGGCCCTAAATTATCCTAAGGACAAACACACGCACCCATGCCCGACGGAGCACTCGAACCTCCGCCGGGACCAACCGCACAGTCCATGACTGCAGCGCCTCTTTTTTTTTTTGGGTTGTTGTGGACGTTACCTGACATCCGTTCAGGTTCGTTTGTTGATCCTTCCACTCAGTTTTTTTATTACAGAAGCCAACCTGCTCTCTGATCGAACACGCTGAGCTACCGTGCCGGCAACGCCTTAGACCGCTCGGCTAATCCCACGCGGCGGAATGCGAGACCATTAGCCAGTGAAGGTTGTCATGGGAAGATGTGATTCTGGGGTTGGAAAAGTTCGAACGTTAAGGAGGGAAAGGAGATTGTTCACGTCGTTGCTAGCGGAAAGCAGGAGCCTCGTTCGGCTCACCTGAAGATGGCTGGCAGTTGTCCAGCCGAAATATCGTGGAATGAAGTTTACGACGACCGGCTGCAATCCCGAAATCCCTTTCGACAGAAGCAAGTTATAACGACTCACCGATACGCAGTGAATGGTTCTCTGTTAATACATATATTTAAACAGATAAGACTTTTTCGAAGATTTCTGTATGCTTTTAATGAAATGAAATGTCGTGTGGCTAGGGTCTCATTTTTGATATCTATTCGGAGAATATCTAATTATTACGTTGATATATACACACTTTCGAGGCGTTGCCCCAACCTGTAACGACGGTACTAGAAAACATGACACGCCAGTGAAGTGCAATCTCTAAATGGTGATTAACTATGAAAATAAATTACCGAAATCAATGATAAGCTACAAAACTCGCTATTAGCCCATAAACGCAAGTTGCCATGACCAAATGAATACAAAAATAGCGCGCTTTTTGTCACAGGCATGTATAACAGTGACGTTGCTCTATGCCCAATTTTCATTTGACGCAGCACACATGTTTTCTCATGATAGAGGTAAAAAAACAAGAATAAAATCTTTTGTTTGCATTGGACGAAATTTTGTTCTGAAGCGCGGACTAAAGATATCATTTGTTCTTTAAAGGAACACATCTGCAATTGTTTACTTTGCATCAATCAGTTTTCATCGTACACCCTCCCCAGTCTCGCAAAACACAGCTTCACTAAAGGCCATCTGATCCCAACAATCGGTCGTTTCGCCTTGTCAGCGCTGCTTTAAAGCAGAAAGATCGTATCTTGTGTACTAACAATAAGTCACCACTACCCTTACACTTCTGCGTGCTTCAGTAAGAGAAAACGAGTCGACGAGTAGAAAGCGACCGCAGCGCCATACTTTTCGGAGAACTACAGCGAGGACGATCCGTTAGCACTGATGTAACAACGGCGTCTTGATTTGTGAAGCACGCAACCCGTTTAATCTCTAAAGGCAATTAAAGGTAACGTACGCTGTTCTTTCTGCAGTCATCTATAGACCCTTGCCTTTTGCACCACGTATTGAGTCGTAACAGATTTTAACCCATTTTTATTAGGGATATTACTCTCAAATTTTGCGCGTAATGATATCAGAATAACAGCAGTTCTAGTGACGCCTGTATGAAAGATCCTGACGAGATGCAGCTGCTTCTGCAGAGTTTAAAGCTGTTACTCACTTAAAAGCCTAGAGGTTCAAATGTTGACGTGTGTCAGAAAATTGCTACACTGCTATGCAAAGAAGACTCCTTTAAAACAACACATTTATTGTGCTGTGCACCGACTGCATGTTAATGATCCCGTTCTTCTTCGCTGAAGAAAATATTAATGCATTTTCTTACCTGGATACGGCGTAACTATAGCTCTTAACGAAACTGCAGCGTGGAGAGGCGGAATTAATCTAGTAATAAGATGTAGTACCTTCTCACTGTTCGAAGTCCGTATGACACTGCTTAGAAGACATTGTCCTTAAACTCTGGACTGCCTGCAAAGGAACGGATAATTAGACTCCTGCGGCTATGCAGTAACGTCTACGTTAACGCGGATTGGGCCAGGCGATTTGTTTCTTTGCAAGTTGGGATCTGGTGTACGCGTCTCCCCTACCAGCTGGCGTACCCGACTAGAGAAACAGGTTTTAAGCAGCTGTCGCGTCGATTACTCCAGACAAGCCGGTCAAGGTAGGCAGTTAATACGCCCATCAGCTGAACGTACGCTCACATTGAACTCTTGGAAGACAAATTATTTTAGACAATTTTTTTCCCATTTCATGTATCATTTGTCAATGTAAATTCAATTCATTAACTTTCAATATTCCGATATTCTATGTCACTTTCCTAAACTAAGCTCCCAATGTGTTTACAACTAGTATGCATTACCAGTTTTGACTTAGGGTAGTGATAAATGACTGTCAATGCGAAAACCATACAAAAAATTGGATATGCTCGGCGAGGAATGGAGATATGCATGCTTGTAGTTACTAGGACAGATAGCAAAACGAACAAGTGGACGGAACAACATACTGGATTGGTAGTTGTAATTTTGACTTTAATGATGACGTAGTAAGGCGAAAAAATGGCGGATAGATCAAGGAAATCCTTCGCCTGAATTCAAGAGGTAAGAAAAGACTGAGAAGACGACTTAATGGAAGATACGGGGATGACTTCAGGATATATGTGGGAGTAACACAGACTACTACAACAGAAGACCACAATGCAAGCATTTGTTAGAAGCGACCTTAACAAACAATGGATGTCGATATGTACTGGAGACGACGATAGTGACCCGTTTGAAACAACTATGTACGAATCGGATACCATCTGTCTCTAACGAACCGGGAATCTCAGGAAATGTGGATACCTTGCTCTTCGAAGACCTGCATATCACAATAGAAGTGATAGTAAAAATTGGCCAGTCTGTCATGGGTCATGGAGCCACTGCTGACCAGGTCCTCTCCAGGACGCCCCTACGTTCCACCGGACACACCATCCACCATAACCGCCCAGTACCGTTTGTCACACTGCGTTTCCGCACAACCCACCTCCCCTCTTCTATCAGAGAATAAACCAAACACCCTCTGACCATCAAAGAATGTGTTCAACTCTCCGGGCGCGAGCTATCGAACTCGGCGCACAGCTCAGTCGGTGGTTTCTTACCGCTGATGACGATGGTGGTCACAGCTGTCGAAAGTTCGAGTGTTTTATTTGTAGTGCACGGCTAGTAAAACAAAGACCATTTTATTATTCTCACATATTTGTTTGGGCTATCTAGTTTTGCCTCCTGATATGACACTCTGTGACTTTTTCCTCTTTCATCTGATAAAGAGTCCTTTGCGTACCAGCTGTTCCCTTAACGCTGTCAAGATGATTTTCGAAATGGGGCGTTCCCTGAAGAGCGAAAATGCAGAGTTCTACAACTACGGTCTTTGTCAAGTCTTCCACCGTTGGCGAAAAGTGTCACATCGAAGGGTTAATAAGTACAGGAGGTCTAACACCATAAAAAATGCCATGGGCGCAACGCGTTTTTATCAAGGAGATAGTTACAGTCTATCCACAGGATTGCTAGACGACCTTCTTTTTCAGTTTAGCTTCGGCGATATGGCAGTGAACGCAACGAGCTGTCCCAGAATGACACGCTCGCGGCCGTGAGAAAGCCGGTTGCGCGCTTGGTGTTTATTTAATGGCGGCGCATGGGCAGGTACAGGTAGGCGGGCGGCGTGCAGCGTGGGAACCGCCCCCGCAGCTCATTACACGGCGGGCCGTGCCTAGCCGTCCCGTGCCGTGCCGTACCGCTCCACGCCGGAATGCCCGCCGCGGGCGAGAGCCGCTCTCCCCCGTCCGGCTGCGTGTCCGCGTCCACATGGAGCTCTCTGCTGTGGCTGCGGTGGCGGCCCCGCTGGGAGCGAGAAGCCCGTCCACGAGGACACACGGCGATCATCTACATCTACATCTACACTTATACTCCGCAAGCCACCCAACGGTGTGTGGCGGAGGACACTTTACGTGCCACTGCATTAACTCCCTTTCCTGTTCCAGTCGCGTATGGTTCGCGAGAAGAACGACTGTCTGAAAGCCTCCGTGCGCGCTCTAATCTCTCTAATTTTACATTCGTGATCTCCTCGGGAGGTATAAGTAGGGGGAAGCAATGTATTCGATACCTCATTCAGAAACGCACCCTCTCGAAACCTGGCGAGCAAGCTACACCGCGATGCAGAGCGCCTCTCTTGCAGAGTCTGCCACTTGAGTTTGTTAAACATCTGCGTAACGCTATCACGGTTACCAAATAACCCTGTGACGAAACGCGCCGCTCTTCTTTGGATCTTCTCTATCTCCTCCGTCAACTCGATCTGGTACGGATCCCACACTGATGAGCAATACTCAAGTATAGGTCGAACGAGTGTTTTGTAAGCCACCTCCTTTGTTGACGGACTACATTTTCTAAGGACTCCCAATGAATCTCAGCCTGGCACCCGCCTTACCAACAGTTAATTTTATATGATCATTCCACTTCAAATCGTTCCGTACGCATACTCCGAGACACTTTACAGACGAAACTGCTACCAGTGCTTCTTCCGCTATCATATAATCATACAATAAGGGATCCTTCTCTCTAAGTATTCGCAATACATTACATTTGTCTATGTTAAGGGTCAGTTGCCGCCCCCTCCACCAAGTGCCTGTCAGCTGCAGATATTACTGCATTTCTCTGCAATTTTCTAATGCTGCAACTTCTCTGTATACTACAGCATCATCCGCGAAAAGCCGCATGGAACTTCCGACACTATCTACTAGGTCATTTATATATATTGTGAAAAGCAATGGTCCCATAACACTCCCCTGTGGCACGCCAGAGGTTACTTTAACGTCTGTAGACGTCTCTCCGTTGAGAACAACATGCTGTATTCTGTTTGCTAAAAACTCTTCAATCCAGTTACACAGCTGGTTTGATATTCCGTAGGCTCTTTGTTTATCAGGCGACGGTGCGGAACTGCATCGAACGCCTTCCGGAAGTGAAGAAAAATGGCATCTACCTGGGAGCCTGTACCTAATATTTTCTGGGTCTCATGAACAAATAAAGCGAATTCGGTCTCACACTATCGCTGTTTCCGGAAACCATGTTGATTCCTACTGAGTAGATTCTGGGTTTCCAGAAATGACATGATACGCGAGTAAAAAACATGTTCTAAAATTCTACAACAGGTTGATGTCAGAGATATAGGCCTATAGTTTTGCGCATCTGCTGGACGACCCTTCTTGAAAACTGGAACTACCTGTGCTCTTTTCCAATCATTTGGAACCTTCCGTTCCTCTAGAGACTCGCGGTACACGGCTGTTAGAAGGGGTGGGGGGCAAGTTCTTTCGCGTACTCTGTGTAGAATCGAATTGGTATCCCGTCAGGTCCAATGGACTTTCCTCTGTTGAGTGATTCCAGTTGCTTTTCTATTCCTTGGACACTTATTTCGACGTCAGCCATTTTTTAGTTTGTGCGAGGACTTAGAGAAGGAACTGCAGTGCGGTCTTCCTCTGTGAAACAGCTTTGGAAAAAGGTGTTTAGTATTTCAGCTTTATGCGTGTCATCCTCTGTTTCTATGCCATTATCATCCCAGAGTGTCATCTCACTCGTCACTTGAAATAACGGTCTTTATAACTACATAGGTCGTTCATAATTACGAGTATCTATGCCAGGAGCATGGAAAATGACTGACAGAGGACATATCATACTCACAAACACACCGGACAAACAAATAGTCATCCCTAAAACACACACACTAATGTCGTGCAACACCGCCTCTAGAAGTGATGATAATCTCAGTTCGGCGAGGAAAAGAATTCACAAGTTTCTCTAGGGACATCTTACCAGCAGCAGTCAGATTTTCTTCATCTACATTTACATTCCGCGAGTCACCTATGGGAGAAGGAATTTTGTGTACCATTTCATTTCCTTCCTCTACTGTTCCAGTCGCAAATAGTTCGCAGTAAGAACTATTGGCGGTAAGCGTCCGTGCGGGATCGAATCTCTCTATTGTATATTCATGGCCTTTTAACGAAATATACGTAGGAGGAAGCAATATATTTGTTGACTCTTCTAGGAATGTATGCCCTCGGAACTCTAACGGCAAATCACACCATGATGCAAAAGCTATCTCTTACAGCGTCCGCCACTGGAGTTGGCCGATTATCTCCGTGCCACTTTTGTGCTTTCTAAGTGAACCTGTAACGAAACGTGCTACTCTTCTTTGGTTCTTCTTGTTTCCTCACCAATCCTTTCTGGGTGGATCCCAGACTGACGAGCAATATTCAAGTATTGGTCAAACGTGTGTTTTCGTAAGCTACCTTCTTTTTTAACAGAATATATATCCTGAGGATTCTTCCAATGAATCTCAGTCTGGTTTCTGCGTTTCCTGCGATTAGTTTCATGTGATGGTTCTATTTTAAATCGTTCCGTACCCATATTCCTAGACATTTTATGGGAGTAATTGCTTTCAGTGATCGTTCTGTAATCGTAAGTAAAGGTTCTTTCTGTCCATGTATAAGCAACACGTTACATTTGTTTATGTTGAAGGTGAATTACCACTCCTTGCACCAAGCGTCTTCCTGCATTTCGCTACAATTTTCTAGCGGTGCGCCTTCTCTGTATAGGCCCACAACACCGCAGTCCGCGAAAAGTCTTACGCTCCTTCCGATGTTGTCTGCTGTGTTCAAAAATGGCTCTGAGCACTATGGAACTTAACTTCTGAGGTCATCAGTCCCCTAGAACTTAGAACTACTTAAATCTATCTAACCTAAGGACAACACACACATCCATGCCCGGGGCGGGATTCGAACCTGCGACCGTAGCTGTCGTGCGGTTCCAGACTGTAGCGCCTAGAACCGCTCGGACACTTCGGCCGGCCTACTTTGTCATTTATATGTATTTTGAAGAGTAATGGACCTATTAACACTCCCTTGGAGTACGCCCTAAATCATTTTTGCACCCGGAAGACGTTGAAAACAACATGTTGTGCTCTGTTTCTTAAAGACTCTTCAATCCAGCCACACAGTTGGTGTGACAGTCAGTTCGCTCGTATTTTGTTCGTTAGCCGACAGTGCGGAATTCCACTGAATACGTCACGGAAGTCAAGGTACACTGGATCTATCAGGGCGCCGTATTCACCGCCTTCTGTGTCTCGTGGACGAGCAGAGCGAGCTGGGTTTCGCACGATCGTTCTTTTCGGAACTCATGTTCTTCGCTACAGACGAGATTTTCGGTCTCCGCAAACGTCATAATACGCGAGTATAAAACACGTTCCAAAATACTACAATCGACCGACGTCAGAGATATGGGCCCTCATGTTTGTACGCCTGCTGTACGATCCTTCTTGAAAACGACAATTACACATGCTTTTCTCCAATCATCAGGAACACTTCGCTCATCCAAAGACCCAGGGTACACTGCAGCCTAACTACCAGGCAGCGGGCATGCTAAATGCGAAATTGATTCGCTGTTTCAAATATTCCTAGGCATTTGCAATACGGTTAAGATGCCATGATTTATCGGACCAGTCTAGACGCGGTAAGCTGCCTGAGTTCAAATTGTTCAAATGGCTCTGAGCACTATGGGACTTAACATCAATGGTCTTCAGTCCCCTAGAACTTAGACTACTTAAACCTAACTAACCTAAGGACATCACACAACACCCAGTCATCACGAAGCTGCCTGAGTGTTCGTCAGTTCAAGAACATACGTATGCAGCTTTAATGGAGTTTTATGAACACTGCTGTTGTTTTCCTGCAACGCCGGGGTGTCCAGAGTACACTCGCCATAAGGCTGTAGAAGAAAGGTCACCGCTGCTCTCGGAGAATATTGAAATAAACACACAGTTTCATGTTCTCGATAACCTGTAGAGTGGGCCCAAGCCATGATAACGGAGAACCACGCTCAAACATCATATACACTGATCAGCCAAAACATTATGACCGTCGACCTACTATCGACATAAACCCATCCAGGCGATAACAGCGTCATCTGGCGAGGAATTATAGCAAGTCATACACACGTACGGTGCATGTAGTATCAGTGAGCGTGTTGCCCGTGCATAGAATGGGGAAGGAGCGCAATCTATGTGCGTTTGACTTGGACAGATTGTGATGGCTCGGATGTTCGGCACGAGCATTTCCGAAACTGCACAGCATGTCGGCTGTTCGAGGAGTGCGATGGTGAGTGTCTTCAACACGTGGCGAAACCATGTCCAGACGTCGTGGGGCTGGCCGGACACGCCTCATTACAAATGTCGAACGTTGAAGGCTGGGCTGACTGGTAAAACGGAAATGCAGCGAACTGTGGCGGAACTAACATCAAACTTCAATGTTGGGCAGGGTATAAGTGTGTCTCAACATATATTGCACTGAACACTCCTAACGATGGGCCAATGTTATCACCACGACATCGGCAACTGCGGCTTGAATGGGCACGTGACCATCGGTACTGAACGTTGGCGCAGTGGCGATAGCTGCATGGTCTGATGAATCCCAATACCTTCTTCATCAAGCGGATGGGAGCCTGCGAATATGTCGTCTTCCAGGGGAACAGCTCCTTGACACCTGTATTGCGGAACGGAGATAAGCTCTGGGGAACATTCACGTGGACATCCATACGTCCTCGCAGGTTCGAATCCTACCTCGGGCATGGATGTGTGTGATTTCCTTAGGTTAGTTAGGTTTAAGTAGTTCTAAGTTCTAGGGGACTGATGGCCTTAGATGTTGAGTCCCATATTGCTCAGAGCCTTTTGAACCATCCATACGTCCAATGGATCTCCTGGAAGGCACCAAGTATATCGCTTCATAATGATAATTTTTCCCGACGGCAGTGTCATTTTTCAACAAGGTAATGCATCAAAAGGTCAGGAGTTTAATGAAGTGGTTCGAGGAACACAGTGGCGAGTTGATGTGCTGGGTGACAACTCGCCAAATCTGATCCCGGTCGAACACATGTGGGATGTGATTGATGTGGCATCAAAGCTCATCGCCCCTCTCACGGAATTTGCGGGAATGAAGTAATTGTATGTGCAAATGTAGTTCCAGCGACCTACCAGGCCCTCATTGCTTCCACGTCACGACGCGCCGCCGATGTTATTCGTGCCATATGTGGACACACCGGCTATTAGGTAGGTGTCATACTGTTATGGCTGATTAGTAAATATCGACCACGGCCTCTCAAGTGGAAGGTCTTAAGAGACGTTCAAGTCTCACCTTGAAACAAGAGTCCTGCACTACGAAGTGGAAAAATACAACCTGAAGACCGAAAGTAAAACTTTTTATAATATTTACAGTCGTGATGTGTATGATGAAAAACTGTGTGCAGAAATTTTGCACTCGACTCGTAGAATATTATCCTTTCGTTGGTTCTTCAATCCTTTCCTGATGGCCACCGTCGCCTTGGCCGTCCTGTACCGGAGATCCGAATGTGGGACTATTCCCTAATCTTTCGCCAATGGAGAAATCATTTTTCTTCAACTATGGACCACATGTCCTGTGGATACAAAATATGTGTCTTTAATGCGGTGGTTTGCATTGGCTTCTGCATCTTCCTGCCGTTTATCATTGCTCATTCCTCCACCTTTTGGGGCAGTTTCCCACCCCAAGGGCAATAGAGTGCCTTGGTCCTTTGACTGCTCCTCCGCCCTCTTTGACAACGCTGTAGCTGATGCTTTTTATTCAGAATTTAAGCAGTGACGGGGTTCGAACCCGGGACCAAGAACGGTTTGATTACTAATCAAAGACGCTGCTCCTAGACCACAGGTGCTAGGACTTGCTATGGATTTTACTCGGAAACACTGAGACGTATCCACTCAGGCTCATAGCCATATAAGTTACTAAACTGAAACTTCTTTGTTTAAATGAGTGTGTTCAAATTCAAATGGCTCTGAGCGCTATGGGACTCAACATCTTAGGTCATAAACCCCCTAGAACTTAGAACTACTTAAACCTAACTAACCTAATGACATCACACACACCCATGCTCGAGGCAGGATTCGAACCTGCGACCGTAGCAGTCCCGCGGTTCCGGACTGCAGCGCCAGAACCGCACGGCCACCGCGGCCGGCAAATGAGTGTGTCTGTACTTAAACTGCAGAATGACTGAGAAGACGAAACTTCTACGTTATTTGATTATGAAACAGCTGAGTAAAACTGAACGTACTGAGCCTACTTTCTCTTTACTTTTTCTTATCATGTCAACACTGAGCCACAATATTCCAGCGCAACGCAATCTGACTGACCTGATTTCAAATAATTAATTCAAAAGAATGACCCTGACTAAAAATAAATCTTAAAAATAACCTATAAATTTCATTAAGCACTTACCTCACAAAAGCCGCGCGGGATTAGCGGAGCGGTCTGAGGCGCTGCAGTCAGGGACTGTGCAGCAGGTCCCGGCGGAGGTTCGAGTCCTCCCTCGGGCATGGGTGCGTGTGTCTGTCCTTAGGATAATTTAGGTTAAGTAGTGTGTAAGCTTAGGGACTGATGACCTTAGCAGTTAAATCCCATAACATTTTACACATATTTGAACATTTTTGAACCACACAAAAATCTTCATTGCGCGAACTACTGCAATACAGCGAGCGTCAATACTGCCAGCTAAATAAAAGATTCTAACTACTAAAGCCACTAACTATTAATCGGCATGTGGTTAGCAAAGGAAAGATTTTGTTGCAAACCAAATGATGTATTTTTTACCTTAATAATGTGACATCCAGTTCAAACACGAATATAACTCGTCATTGACATATATTACAAAGGTATATAATCATGAATAATATTCAATCTCTAAGTCGAACATGTGTAGATTTTTAGTCTACGCTAACAATTCAGACCTCTACCCTCCATCAATGCTAACTTCTCACATCTATCACTGCTGGCTCTTCACCTCTAATTGCCCAACAATACTTCCATCACTGCTGGCGACTAATTGCCAACTGCTCAACACTACTGGCGATTAACTTCCAACAACGAGTCCGACCAGCCACAGAGACTCTTACAAAGAAAGTGCAGTCAGTCATCCAATGCAAAGCGCTACACAGACGCAACCCATTTACAAAACGCAATGTTGACCTTTATGGTATTTGTTCTTATTTTTAAGTGTTTAGATAAAACCCATCAGTCCCATGCACACGTTTTAATTATAATCAAGTGTAGAAATGTTCACCGCTAAGCTAAATTAATCATCTAGTCAATTGCGTGAATTGGATTGGGAAAATCCGTGGCAAACATCAATAGGGGTTCCTTTGAGTCACGAACATTCCGTTTATCGCATAACATTTTACTGATGTGCCATTTCACTCGACAACTGCGCAAGCGGGTAAGTTTCGCTTTTTCTGAGAAGAGTGACCAGCAGAAATTTTACTAGTAACGTTTCATCTCTAGATCGTATCTGTACGCTTGAAAAGGCAGGGATGTTGAGTCGATTTCACCACTCAGTAGGAGCGGCATGTGTAACTTCCTGCACACTCCAGGGGAGCATCCGGGATGCTTGCCAGATCCGTCACGCTTACACGAAAGTTCCCCGCGTCAGCGGCTCAGCCGCGGGGCGGGCCTCGCACCGGTGCTTCCCGGAACAATTGCACGCGGAGGCAACTCCCAGACCGCTCGGCACACGCAGGGAGGAAGCTGCGAAACAATGTAGCGCGGGTGACGCACAGCTCACGTCTTCGAACGTTCTTCCTGGAACGAGCAGTTCGCATAAAGTACACTCATGTTCAGAAAAAAAAAAAAACAGAACGACTAGAGATAGACCTCATATTGACAGGACGGGTTCATTAGAGTGTTCTGCGAAAACGATTCGCATTTGAACCATGTCAGCCGGCAGGTTCAAGATCAACAATGATATCGCGGCACACCACCTACGCGGTAAAATGTGCCTACGGCTCTCGTTGTCGCAATAAACCGAAGGCAATGGATGAGTGTGACTTGGGCAGAGGTGCAGGACGCATCGAAGACGAATGCGCGAACAGTACCGTCAAATTAGTGAGTCTGAAAGAGAGCGCACTATTGGAATGAGAGAATGTGATGCGGCCATCTGGAAAATTGCTGCTCGTATGGGGCGAAGTGTTTCGGCAGTGCAACGGGTGTGTGCAGAGGTTAGAGGTTCATGGAAGGCCGTAGAAGATGGGTCAGGTGGCACCACCGAGACCCCCCCCCCCCCTCCCAAAGAAGATAGATCGACAACTCTAAAAAATGGTTCAAATGGCTCTGAGCACTATGGGACTTAACTTCTAAGATCATCAGTCCCCTAGAACTAAGAACTACTTAAACCTAACTAACCTAAGGACATCACATACATCCATGCCCGAGGCAGGATTGGAACCTGCAACCGTAGAGGTCGCACGGTTCCAGACAGTAGCGCTTAGAACCGTTCGGCCACCCCGGCCGGCAGTCTGATCATGTTTGAGCCCGTTTCCTCCATTTCAGAAACAGACTTCGATATTTCTTAACTTTACGGTCTCATGAGTCACTGTCTGGTGAGCCTCCGTTCTCTCGGAACGGCGTCGCTGTCTTGTAAAGCGGAAGTAGCGGATTCGACTGCCTCTATGGGTGTGGTTTATAAATATACCGTTACTCTGTTACCCAACAGGTGGAATTTGAGGAGAAAGATATGGATATCAAAAGTCGAGGAAAATAAAATTGTTATAAGTGCACACGAAGATAATAATATTATAACAATGGTATAGGCAAAACCTTAAATGACATAGAGAGAAAAACAGTAAGCAAGGAGATGAATAATCAGCTACTGAGGTACATACTGCAAAATTATGTATATTAGAAAATTATTGAGTTGTTTCGAAGTTCGGAAAGTTAAATGACACATCAATGAGTTCGACTTGTTCACAGTTTCACTAAAATTCCATATAGCGACGGAAACTGGGATTTATTTCGTGAAGAGAGGGCGACTTTATCGCTGGTGCAGAACGCTAGGAAGTGAGATCTGGGTGCCAAACGAGCTATTCGTCATCATTTACGGTTTATTACCTCCACCACACTGCGATCGATATTTACAAAAAATGGCTCTGAGCACTATGGGACTTAACATCTGAGGTCATCAGTCCCCTAGAACTTAGAACTACTTAAACCCAACTAACCTAAGGACAGCACACACATCCATGTCCGAGGCAGGATTCTAACCTGCGATATTTACAAATTACCAACCTATTTCTGGAATGTACTGAGATAGGAATTGTTCTTCACCCTGGGATTCTTCCGTTATCTGGGTCCAGCACTTGTCCATAGTCTTTTAAGAAACCATATAAATGCAAATTACAGCGTCAAAATCCAGACTGTCCTCATCCGTCTCTCTGTACCTGAGCTTATTTCCTCAAAAAGTGCCTTGAACTTGCTTCCTCAATACCGTGTGACACTTGTAATAATTTCTATCGAACGTATTCATTTAGTTGTAAACTTCCTATCTATGCAGTTGTACTTACTCGTATTACTGACAGATAAATACTTTCTGTCGCTATTCGCCGACACCCAAAATCATTATCAGATTTGTAGCAATCGTGTTACAAGACAAGCTTCTGGAGCCCACAAAATTTGACAACAAGGCCTCTTTGCGCCAGCTCCATGTTATATCTCAATGAACAAGCCATGGACTCTCCTAACTCTGCACCTAACACAATCCATTTTGAAACCCTCTTCCACTCACCTTTTACTTTTAATGAAACTTTTAAACCATCTTCCTTCTGTTTCTCCATTTCTCTCTCGCCTCCTCTTAGCAAGCCACCAAATCCATTATAATTCGTGATCTCTCATGATCTTCAAGCACACATCATCTACAGAACTCCCAACTTTCCATTCCAACATCTTCAGCCATTGCTCTTCACAAGTCTACACCTTAAGAAAACTAGTAAACCTTTCGACTCTCATGTTTAACTTTCCCTCTACCAAATCATCACTTCTCACTACAGGTCCTTCCCTCCATGGAATGTTTCATCTAACATCTTCACCGTTTTCACCAGCCTCATAGAATAAATACAGGGTGTGCGCATGAAACGTGCCTGATTTCCAAATGTAATCAAAAAACCTGTGACATATACATTGCTTGACAATTAATAAACCGACACATCCAGAATGATATTTTCCCTCTGCAGCGGAGTGTGTGCTGATATGAAACTTCCTGGCAGATTAAAACTGTGTGCCGGACCGAGACTCGAACTCGGGACCTTTGCCTTTCGCGAGCAAGTGCTCTGCCAACTGAGCTACCCAAGCACGACGCACGTCTCGTCCTCACAGCTTTGTTTCTGCCAGTACCTCGTTTCCTACCTTCCAAAGGTTCGGAGGAGAGCTTCTGTAAAGTTTGGAAGGCAGGAGACGAGGTACTGGTAGAAATAAAGCTGTGAGGACGGGGCGTTAGTCGTGCTGGGGTAGCTCAGTTCGTAGAGCACTTGCCCGCGAAAGGCAAAGGTCTCGAGTTCGAGTTTCGGTCCGGCACACAGTTTTAATCTGCCAGGAAGTTTCAAACCGACACTTGTTAAGGAACAACTGCCAGTTGCCAATGGAAACCAACATTAGCTACGGTACGCCCGACCAATGACTGCAAAAATAAATGTAGAAGACGAGACGTAATAACAGCAGCAAAGCCTGTGCACGAACGCCCTTTAGGCATCCGACAGTTCATGAGGTACGATATTTGACAAAGGCTGTTGTGGAATCGATTAGTGTGACATTCGCTGTGATAAGGCAACATGTCTGCAAGACATTATTTCAGTACTTGCGATTGTGGACGAGCAGTTGGATGGCTCGAAGCCGGTCAAAGTGCCACTACTATGACCACAGTAATGGGTGCGTCCAAAAGTGTCATTTCACGTTCAAAAAATGCCGCTGAAGGTGGAAATATTATGCAAAGCATGCCGGTGGTCGTAGGCGAACCACCACACCGCAAGAGGATAGATACGCAGCCATAGTGGTGAAAAGGAACAGACATCTCGCTCCTAGGCAGACCGCTGCAGACCTTGTAGCCGCACGTGACACTGTCAGAGTCTTTTGGAGGTGATTAAATCAGGCTGAGTTGTATGCTCTGAAGTCTATTAAATACATCCCTCTTCAACCACGCTTTCCTTGAGAAATTGGTGTGGCCTAGGCGTTAGGGTGTGGGCAGGAATTTTGCACAATGGCTGAACACCGATGCATATCTTTGCGCGAGGCACCAGTACAGCATAACAGTACTGCAGGGAGATTATTGTGGATCATGTCCTTCTGTTTAGCGATACTGTAGGTCACCACTTTCTGTTTATGGATGACAGTGCACGCCCACAAAGGATCGCTCAGATGTCGGACACACTGGGAAATGAAGATAGTGAACGTATGGAGTTGCCTGCGTACTACTCAGACATAAACCTTATAGCGCATACCTGGGATGCTCTTGGAAGACGCGTCTCTCAGCCAACGGCCACTCCCCAAACTTTGCAAGAACTTAAAACCGCCTTGAGAGAGGAGTGGGGCGGTATTCTCTAACGGCTCCTCAATAGTTTGTAGCCAGTGTTAATAATAGGTGCAAAATGTGCATTCCTGCCGGAGGAAACAACATTTATTACTGAGAGCTAGATTTCGACATTTATGTTGGCAATCTGACCTGCTCGAAACAGCACGTTATTTATCTATGTCTGTTATTCTGCTTTCCCTTCTGGTGAAATAAGTATCATTATCCGTTATAAATATACCAGCCGAGCCTAATTACGTATGTGGTGTATTTCATGTTGTCGATCACCGCCTGTGATTATTCCAGTTCAAGAAAGTCTCTGTCCATAGCAACTGTAAGGCGGTGTAGATACTTCGGCTTTTCTCAGTTCCAGTAACATACTAGGACGCAGGTTGGACTAAGGTTCCTGTACTTAGGCACTAGACGATCTGGAGAAACTTGTTTTTGATGGTGTGGTGCAGGCGTGTGGAAATGCTGTTAACTGTTTCACGTACGACTCACGAGCAATCATTGGCGCTGTGCGGTAATCAATACCCTTGAGGCTGACACCGGTCACCGGGAGTTAAGTAAGACCAGTTAGGAACGCCGATGGAAAGAAGTAAACCGTTGCAACCTTTAGCTCTGCAGATTGGTGTGTCAGTAGTAGCTACTCACAGTGATGTGTACAAACTCAAACTCAGAACAGGGAATCAGTGAACATAAGGCCGTTGCAGCATCACTGAATATGGAAGTTAATAGGAATATAAAAAGAGGGAGGAAGGTTTCTCTGTTTAGCAAGAGTAATAGAAGGCAGATTTCAGACTACCTAACAGATCAAAACGAAAATTTCTGTTCCGACACTGACAATGTTGAGTGTTTATGGAAAAAGTTCAAGGCAATCGTAAAATGCGTTTTAGACAGGTAAGTGCCGAGTAAGACTGTGAGGGACGGGAAAAACCCACCGTGGTACAACAACAAAGTTAGGAAACTACTGCGAAAGCAAAGAGAGCTTCACTCCAAGTTTAAACGCAGCCAAAACCTCTCACACAAACAGAAGCTAAACGATGTCAAAGTTAGCATACGGAGGGCTATGCGTGAAGCGTTCAGTGAATTCGAAAGTAAAATTCTATGTACCGACTTGACAGAAAATCCTAGGAAGTTCTGGTCTTACGTTAAATCAGTAAGTGGCTCGAAACAGCATATCCAGACACTCCGGGATGATGATGGCATTGAAACAGAGGATGACACGCGTAAAGCTGAAATACTAAACACCTTTTTCCAAAGCTGTTTCACAGAGGAAGACCGCACTGCAGTTCCTTCTCTAAATCCTCGCACAAACCAAAAAATGGCTGACATTGACATAAGTGTCCAAGGAATAGAAAAGCAACTGGAATCACTCAACAGAGGAAAGTCCACTGGACCTGACGGGATACCAATTCGATTCTACACAGAGTACGCGAAAGAACTTGCCCCCCTTCTAACAGCCGTGTACCGCAAGTCTCTATAGGAACGGAAGGTTCCAAATGATTGGAAAAGAGCACAGGTAGTCCCAGTCTTCAAGAAGTGTCGTCGAGCAGATGCGCAATACTATAGACCTATATCTCTGACGTCGATCTGTTGTAGAATTTTAGAACATGTTTTTTGCTCGAGTATCATGTCGTTTTTGGAAACCCAGAATCTACTATGTAGGAATCAACATGGATTCCGGAAACAGCGATCGTGTGAGACCCAACTCGCTTTATTTGTTCATGAGACCCAGAAAATATTAGATACAGGCTCCCAGGTAGATGCTATTTTTCTTGACTTCCGGAAGGCGTTCGATACAGTCCCGCACTGTCGGCTGATAAACAAAGTAAGAGCCTACGGAACATCAGACCAGCTGTGTGGCTGGATTGAAGAGTTTTTAGCAAACAGAACACAGCATGTTGTTCTCGATGGAGAGACGTCTACAGACGTTAAAGTAACCTCTGGCGTGCCACAGGGGAGTGTTATGGGACCATTGCTTTTCACAATATGACCTAGTAGATAGAGTCGGAAGTCCCATGCGGTTTTTCGCGGATGATGCTGTCGTAAGCAGAGAAGTTGCAGCATTAGAAAATTGTAGCGAAATGCTGGAAGATCTGCAGCAGATAGGCACTTGGTGCAGAGAGTGGCAACTGACCCTTAACATAGACAAATGCAATGTATTGCGAATACATAGAAAGAAGGATCCTTCATTCTATGATTATATGATAGCGGAACAAACACTGGTAGCAGGTACTTCTGTAAAATATCTGGGAGTATGCGTGCGGAACGATTTGAAGTGGAATGATCATATAAAATTAATTGTTGGTAAGGCGGGGACCAGGTTGAGATTCATTGGGAGAGTCCTTAAAAAATGTAGTCCATCAACAAAGGAGGTGGCTTACAAAACACTCGTTCGACCTATACTTGAGTATTGCTCATCAGTGTGGGATCCGTATCAGATCGGGTTGACGGAGGAGATAGAGAAGATCCAAAGAAGAGCGGCGCGTTTCGTCACAGGGTTATTTGGTAACTGTGATAGCGTTACGGAGATGTTTAACAAACTCAAGTGGCAGACTCTGCAAGAGAGGCGCTCTGCATCGCGGTGTAGCTTGCTCGCCAGGTTTCGAGAGGGTGCGTTTCTGGATGAGGTATCGAATACATTGCTTCCCCCTACTTATACCTCCCGAGGAGATCACGAATGTAAAATTAGAGAGATTAGAGCGCGCACGGAGGCTTTCAGACAGTCGTTCTTCTCGCGAACCAAACACGACTGGAACAGGAAAGGGAGGTAATGACAGTGGCACGTAAAGTGCCCTCTGCCACACACCGTTGGGTGGCTTGCGGAGTATAAATGTAGATGTAGAAAGTATCGGTAGTTCGTCAACTATAGGCATGTCTATTAAAATACACAGATATGTATACAGGAAGAATACGTCGCTGCGGTCGGCAACACTTACGTAAGACAACAAGCGTCCGGTGCAGTTGTTAGATCGATTACTGCTGCTACAGTAGCAGGTTATCAAGATTTCAGTGAGTTTGAACGTGGTGTGATAGTGATAGCGATGGGACACAGCATCTCCGAGGCAGCGATGAGTTAGGGGTTTTCCCGTACGGCCATTTCACGAGTGTGCCGTGAGTATCAGGAATCGGGTAAAACATCAAATGTCCACATCGCTGCGGCCGGAAAAAAATACTGAAAGAACGGGACCAACGACGACTTAAGAGAATCATTCAATGTGACAGAAGTGTAATCCTTCCGAGTATTCCTGCAGCTCACGTACTGTCTGATAGAGACCGTCGAGCACTGAAATCAGTGGAAGGAATCAACATGAGTCCCAGCGTGCTACCAGCTGCGCAGCTAGCACAACGACTATGGTTAGAGAGTTAATAAGAATGGTGTACAATTTTCGGGCAGCTCGAGGTTAGCCACACATTTCTGTGGTCAATGTTAAACAACACTTAAGGTGGTGTAAAGGGCAACGCTTGATGTCGTGTAAAGAGTGAATCTATAGACAGTGTATGACTGCAAACGAATGGTTTCAAGTGGTCAATCACTATATATTCGATGGCAGTGTGCGGATGTGCCGAATGCCTGGAGCGTGTTACCTGCTTTCATGCGTAGTATAACAGTATGAAGGAGTGGCTTTACAGTATGTAGGTGTTCTTCGGGTTTAGGGTACCTTATTGTGGTTGAGAAAAGACTAAACGAAGAAGGACATGTGCACATTTTACAGTACTGTGTGCTACTAGCAACAGAGGTACAGTTAGAAGACGATGACTGTATCAGAACGACGATGCACCCTGTGACAAAGCAGCATCCTTGAGGCAATGGGTTGTGGACCCTAACATACCGGAAATGGACTCGCCTGTCCATAGTCCCGACCTGAACACAATGAAACACCTTTAGAATGAGTTAGAATGTCGATTTCGCTCCAGACCTCAACGTCCAACGTAACTGTCTTCGCTGGTTTGGCTCTTGAGGAAGAGCTGGCGACCATTCCTCCGTAGACATTGAGACACCTCATTAAGTGTGCCCCAGGGGAGTTCAAGCCATCAGAAAAGTGAAGGGTGGATACACGCCATAATAATGCCCATGAAAAGGTGTCTGGATGCTTATGATTGTACTACGTGATTCAAAAAGACGGAACAGGTTTCATTTGTTTATTACACAGAAATTATGAAAGATAGAATACATGGCGCATGTCACTAGATGGAGGACGGTTCGAAGTATAATGTTCGTAGCGACACTATACCATGCACTCAGACGAGCACCATTCGTTGCCCGACAGACATCGAAACGGTATCCGTTTCATTCCACATACGAATCAATAAATCCCTTTTTATTGAATCGACAGCTTCAATAGTCCGATTTCTTAGCTTTTGAAGATTATCTGCCGTAGTTGGGACAAAGATTCAGTGTTTTATGTACTCCCACAGAAAATAATCGGAAGGTGTGAGAGAGATCTGGTGACCTGAGAGACCAAAAGCAGTGTACAAGATCTTGATTCTACACACAAAATGATTCCTCTCATGGTATAGTCGCCATGTCGCTACAAGCAACAACGGGGCTGTGTCGAACCTTTGACCCTTCCTCTATCTATTGACGCGCGCAATGTGTTTATGTCTTCTGTTCAAAAAATGGTTCAAATGGCTCTGAGCACTATGGGACTCAACTGCTGTGGTCATTAGTCCCCTAGAACTTAGAACTACTTAAACCTAACTAACCTAAGGACATCACAAACATCCATGCCCGAGGCAGGATTCGAACCTGCGACCGTAGCAGTCACACGGTTCCGGACTGCGCGCCTAGAACCGCGAGACCACCGCGGCCGGCTATGTCTTCTGTACTTCGTCTGCAATAAACAACTGAATCTGTTCTTTCTTTTCAAATCACCCAGAATAGTTCACGTGAAACGGCCTGGAAACTGTAATGGGTCGCAAAAAAATGCAAACCTACAAAGTCAGAGTCTTCTTTGCCTTAGAGAAAAAGTTGTGAATGCATCTTCAAGTAATCGTATATGTGAAACATCAACAACAGGACAAGCGGGAATGACCAAACAAGTAGACCACTGTGCACTCAGCAGAATTTGAATACAGGGTGAGTCAGGAGGAAAGGTATATGCTTTGACACGCGATAGTATTAGTGATTCTGGACAAAAAACGTCACATGGGTATATGCCCTATTACGATTGGTTTTCGAGACAGAACACGTTTAATATCACTTTTGTACGTTTTTCTTTAATATCTTGAAAACCGCACACCCCAACGAAAACGTGTCACAGCACACGATTAAACTAAATTAAATTTGCTACAAAAAAGGCCGTATTTATTTTTTATCTAGGACTAACAGTTTGCACGAAGATAACGCGAGAACACTAAAAATCTCGCACGACGCCCGTGCGCTGAAGCTTAGGTACTTCTTGTAGGCCAGTTTGAGGTAGTTTTCCGGCTTGAGAGACCACAAACGTCCTGTATCAAAATGTTCGCCTCAAATTCATCTATACTATTGTGGTACGTTCTAAACAATGACAATGAATAACACAGAAAATAAATAGAAATGTACACTAAAAGTGTTGTATCTCGGAAACCATTCGGAATAGGGCATATATCCACATTAAATTTTTTCTTCAGAATCACTAATGCTATCACCCGCCAAAACACGTACCTTTCTTCCTGACTCACGATGTACGTATACATCATAATGATAAACCTGCTTTATTATGAAGTACTGCTCATCAATTGTGTCAAACATGATATCGGTAGCATTGTTCTGTTTAGCATTGAAAAGCCGTGTTTAAGTAACTCTTGTGGTAAGAGCAGCGGATGATAACGATGTCAAACCTACTCCGCTACACACAACAGGGTCACCTGCGCGCCATAAACACGCAACTGTACGCGCCGCGCTGTTGGCAGGCCTGCTGATGTACTGAGCTGCAGTGCGGCATTTATTGGCTTTACGAGCTGCAGCAGGAGCACACACACAGCGGGAGTGTCAAGGCGAATGTCTGCACCCGCCGACCCATTACGGCCGGGTTAAGGTTAATGCGGTGCTCAGCCTTCCACGGGGCTTACGTCACCGCGATACGAGCTTTCTCATTAGCGGACGCCTCTGCCAATACAGATACTGTTCTCGAAATCTGAGAATGGCCGTTGGAAACTATCACATCCGTGGCATGAGAGTTCGAGGGACAGTGGTACATAAGAAAAAAGTGACTAGCGGCCATAAAAATAATCTCTTGAGACAGTCACGGTCGGAAAATAGTCAAAATGGCTTAAAAAAATAATCTCACCTCACGTAATATTAGTAACTCCATTAAGACAGTACACCGATGGATTTGGAGCGCTGTACATGGTGTAGATCATGCACGACACTGTCATGCGGCCCCTCCAGCGTTGAGTTAAGCCATGGTAGTAAAATTTCGGCCGATTGTATGGACTCTGCGAAGTAAATGGGACAACGTGGAGATGTGACAGAATGACAGAAAAGAGTTATTGCGTTTGTACGTACTCATAACCATGCAGTCAATGGACTCTCCCAATTTTTTCGTTTATCAACGCAACTGTTCAACGCGGTTTGATGTTCCACTCACAGACTTCTAACAAGGCGTAAGAGCAATGGTTGTAAAAACATCTGTACCGACAGAAATCGGATACGGATATCATACCTTTATCAGTGATACTCGGTTTCAAACCCGGCACGATTTACTGCTGTCAGTGAACGACGGCCCATCTCAACCAGTTTCCGAGCGAACACTACGAAGGGAACTGCGTGCAATAGACACTTTCATTTGAGTACCTCGAAAAAGATCATTGCTCATAGCGGCATACTAAGGTACACACTTTCAGTGGACCAAAGAACACAAAAACTAGATGCTAACTGGAAAAGATAGTGTTATCCACAATGTCATATTTTATTTTCAAATGATGCAAGGCGTCCAGTCAATCGACGGCTCAATGAGACGCATAAGGTGCGTCTGAAAAGTTCGGTGTATGGTCTCGGAAAATAGAGGAAACAAGAATAATAAATAGAATTATTGGCTTTCAAAGTAATTACCGTTAGCTGCAACACAGTTCTGACATCGGTTGCAAAGCTCTCTGGAAACTGTCAGTTAACTGCTCTTGTGAAATCGATCGAAGCACAGTGGCCACGCGTTGTTGGCTATTCGCATCATTAAAGGAGATAAGACATCAATGACATGGTGTTCATCGTCTTCCCCACCTCCCTCAGGTAGAATTTCATGATGGATCAAGCCCCTGGTGCCGAAATAGGCGATCAACATTGTATTTACTTGGATTTTGTCAGACGACTTTTTTTAGGAGGCCGGGAAGACGATGAACACCAATCCTTCGACTGTTACTCGGTTTCTAGATCGTATGGGTAGTAGCAGGTCTCATCGTCTGTAATGATACAGATATCCAACAACGCATGACCACTGTGCTTCGAGCGATTCCACAACAAGAGTTTGCTGTCATTTACAACAGCTTTACAATCGATGTCACAAATGTGTTGTAGCTAACTGTGATTATTTTGAAGGTCAGTAAGGATGTCATTATGAGATGATGAGGACAACACAAACACCCGGTCCCAGAGCGGAGAAAGTCCCCAACCCGGCCGGGAATCGAACCCGGGACCCCGCGATCCAGAGGTGGCAACGCTAGCCACATTTTTCCCGTTATTGTTCGTTGTATTTGGGCGTAGCGGACGTCAGATGACATCAGTTTTGCTGATCCCTTCACTCAGCTTTTTATTACAACGACTAGCCAGTTCTCTGGCCGAAAACACTGAGCTACCGAGCCGGCTGTCACTAGACCACGACCTGCGGACTCAAAAGAACTATTCGATTTTACAACGGAATCTCTTTTATATGTATGCACATAAAGGTGGCACTTTTGACGGTTACATTTTCATTAGTTTCACAAACTTTCAACGGCACTGAAACTTGACATTTGTGAGCTTGTCGGGAGCTTCTGAATTTACCGCGCCGGCCATTGTGGCCGATCGGTTCTAGGCGCTTCAGTCCGGAAACCGCGCTGCTGCTACGGTCGCAGGTTCGAATCCTGCCTCGGGCGTGGATGTGTGTGTTGTCCTTAGGATAATTAGGTTTAAACAGTTCTAAATTCTAGGGGACTGATGACCTCAGATGTTAAGTCCCATAGTGCTCAGAGCCATTTGAACCATTTTTTTTTTCATTCACTGCTGTTGGTGTGCGTTGTCGCCGCTCACTCAGAGTTGTTGGCATGAGAGGCACAAAGACGAGTATTCTGCAAACAAACAAACAAATAAACAAATCTGTCCATACAGCGCGATGATGTGACCGCGGGTGCAGTGATGTAATGCGGCGTCGGTGCGCCACTTAACACTGCATGACATGCAGCGCCGTACTCTCCACGAAAAACACGCAGTACAGCTCTAACACAATTTCAGCTGTTGAGGCAGAGAAAGCAAAACGCCTTTGGCTGGTGTGGTAACGAACGAATGAGCTGGGTAGCTGCACCAGAACAACCACTACTATCAACCACACGAATTGATAACTTAGAAAATTCATTTTATTTCGATGCGTAACTTAAAACTTTTGGCAAGTTTCTATCTTCATTCACGTCGAAGATATAGTCATGTGAATCCTTTTGGAGCACTTCGTATTGGCTGATTAGTTGATTAAGTATATGGAGTCGTCTGAATACGTGCTCGTTCTTTATACCGATAACAGTCAATGAGTGGTCAAATTGTGACTGCCCTCACCAATCGCGTATGTCTGGTATCTCTCGATCTGTACTCTGCTAAAGTCTACATGAATGCTATAGGGCCTACTTACACAGATCACGAACTTTCATTCGTTTCAAACAATTTGTTACAAGTATACCCATCCTTTATTAGCCCAGTGATCAGTCAGGCTTGATTTCTCCTGTGGTAACTTCTTTTTTCCATTGCGTCTTTCCTCTCTTAAGCAGTAAATCTCCCACCCCCGATTCTGTAAAGAATCGAAATTGCATGTATAAAACAGCTTCATACGTCTTATTACTGTGCTAATGAGTTAAAGTGTTAAATGAAAATGAAACGAGCGCTTGGCGTCGTTGGCCGGGAGGCTCCTTAGGGGCAGGTCCGACCGCCTTGGCGCAGGCCTTATCACATTCGACGTCACACTGGGCGACATGCGCGCCGGATGGCGATGAAATGATGATGAAGACAACACAACACCCAGTCCCTGAGCGGAGAAAATCCCTGACCCAGCTGGGAGTCGAACCCGTGTCCCCTAGGACGGCAGTTCGTCATGCTGACCATTCAGCTATCGGGGCGGACAAAGTGTTAAATAATTGATGTTAACGTGTTGTCTTCTTAGTTTGTCAGCCTCTTTTTTTCCCACATCTGCAGATATACTTTTGCATAGGTTAAATACCTTCTTTTGCAACCCTAGTTAAAGTCTTAGATACTTTAGAATAAGGAGAAACGTGTTTGGTCTTAATAAGACTTTCATCACAATTCCAAAAGACGCTATTTAACCTTCTAACCTACGCATTTTCACGTTAAGTAAGTAAGTGGGAAAAAGTTTGGAAAAGGTTTGAAATTGCACTTAAAGTTTGTTGGAAGTCGCTAAGTACTCTCATCATCAAACACTGGATGTATAATTAGCGCTGCACTTTAAACAGAAGCTAATTTTTCTGGCATCTAAATGGTTATCATATCTGCTGAACTATTTCTCGTACAATGATGTAAGTTTGCAGGTACAGTCAGTGGTATATGAGGATGCAGTTTGCAAAATGTGTTACGAATGAAGTTAACAGGAAAGAAGTAATGAGTTGAAACGTCATGTACCAAGCCGACGTTCTCCTACAAGAACAACGAAAATGTAGTAAGCAATAAATTTTATACTTTTCATCATTTTGTGGGGGGAGGGGGACGGGGGTGCCAGCGAGAATGGACTTCGGAAAAGTTTCATATTGTGTACAAAGTCCTCCCGTTCTGAAATACTGGATGAATATAATAGACCTATAGCTACTTTGCGCGCCGTGACTTACATTGCCTCTGGCCGAGTAGTTCTAGGCGCTTCAGTCAGGAATTGCGCTGCTGCTACGGTCGCAGGTTCGAATCCTGCCTCGGGCATGGATGTGTGTGATGCCGTTAGGTTAGTTAGGTTTAAGTAGTTCTAAGTCTAGGGGACTGATGAGCTCAGATGCTAAGTCCGATAGTGCTTAGAGCCATTTTTTTTACATTGCGCCGGCCGATGTGGCCGAGTGGTTCTAGGCCCTACAGTCTAGAACCGCGCGATCGCTACGGTCACAGGTTCGAATCCTGCCTCGGGCATGGATGTGTGTGATGTACTTAGGTTAGTTAGGTTTAAGTAGTTCCAAGTTCTAGGGGACTGATGACCTTAGAAGTTGAGTCCCATAGTTCTCAGAGCCATTTGAACCATTTTTTTTTTTTTTTTTACATTGCCTCAAGCAATGTACACAGTTTCCGTCTGCAATATTTCTTTACTCTATCAAATACTTAATGTAAGAGTAACCCATTAGTGAGTAGATTATGGCATCATTTTAAATTTTTAAATTCGGTCAATAATCATTATACGAAAAATATTGAAAATCAAATTTTTGTTGCCTCTGGAAGCTGTTACGTAGGTACCCTGATACTACACGTAGGTAACCTGGTACTTGGATGCTGTACCATGAACCGGGTTAGTTGTTCGATAATGTTGTTGTTGTGGTCTTCAGTCCTGAGACTGGTTTGATGCAGCTCTCCATGCTACTGTATCTTGTCCATCTTCTTCATCTCCCAGTACTTACTGCAACCTACATCCTTCTGAATCTGCGTAGTGTATTCATCTCTTGGTCTCCCTTACGATTTTTACCCTCCAATTTGCCGTCCAATGCTAAATTTGTGATCCCTTGATGCCTCAGAACATGTCCTACCAACCGGTACCTTCTTCTTGTCAAGTTGTGCCACAAACTCCTCTTCTCCCCAATTCTATTCAATACCTCCTCATTAGTTATGTGATATACCCATCCAATCTTCAGCATTCTTCTGTAGCACCACATTTCGAAGGCTTCTATTCTCTTCTTGTCTAAACTATTTATCGTCCATGTTTCACTTACATACGTGGCTACACTCCATACAAATACTTTCAGAAACGACTTCCTGACACTTAAATCTATACTCGATGTTAACAAATTTCCCTTCTTCAGAAACGCTTTCCTTGCCATTGCCAGTCTACATTTTATATCCTCTCTACTTCAACCATCATCAGTTATTTTGCTCCCCAAATAGCAAAACTCCTTTACTACTTCAAGTGTCTCATTTCCTAATCTAATTCCCCCAGCATCACCCGGCTTAATTCGACTACATTGCATAATCCTCGTTTGCTTTTGTTGATGTTCATCTTATATTCTCCTTTCAAGACACTGTCCATTCCGTTCAACTGCTCCTCCAAGTCCTTTGCTGTCTCTGACAGAATTACAAGTTTGATAATACTGATTAACAGTTTCAAAACAGGCGATTACATTTATTTTAGTGTGTGTGTGTGTGTGTGTATTTTTGATTTTTTACAAAGCTGGTATGTTTTAGTTTATCCTGGTATCTTTTCTTCTCGTGAGGTTGCTAAAGAACCACATGTGCGCTCCACAAATATAGTAATATCATCATTTAAAGCGCGATTTTATTCTCCTTGCTGTCAAGGAGGAGGGACTATGCACAGAGGCACAGCAGCACAGAGAATACAGCCCCATATCTGACACGGGGGGTTATCACCTGGCCCAACTAGATAAAAGGACCTTTTGGTGTACGTCACAGCAAGTGACAATACAGGTCTTCCGAGTAGCAGCGGCCGTCCCCAGAGGTGGTCAGTTACTACGTATTTTAGCCTAGCTGAACTCTTGACAGCTGCGCGTTTATACACACTCTAGCTGTCGACAACAAATGACAACCTTAAGGACATTAGCGGGTACACTAAAGGTCTTAACTTTGTCGTGTACTATAGACAGCTTGCACGCATTTAAACAAGCAGTCAAGAATTATTATTGACCTCGTAAGACTGGTGGTGTCACGTGGTGTGACGTACGCGCCGTGGCCTGTCTCTCCCGTGGGCCTCGGGTAATCGCCGGCCGACGTCACCGCCCAGCGCCTCTCGCCGTCTCCGCCCGCGTGCTGTACAGGCGTGTTGACGGCTGCCGCTCCGGCCGGCCGTGACGTCACCGGCCTTGGGGCCCGGGCCGGGACTGGGGAGGACCCGCCGCGCTGGCCCGCCTAGCGATGGCGGCCGGCCTCTCGCGCCGCCTGCCTGCCGTCTCTATAGCTGCCGCGCGACGCGGCCAACCGAAATAGAGCTCACAGTCGCTGTAACAAACACGCCGACAGACACACCGCCCTTGTAAACCGTCTCTAACGTCTAACTATTACTTTATCGCCAACAAACAAGGTTGTTCGTAATCAAGAGGGATTTTGCAGTACTTACACCACTACCGTTCTCTCTGAAATATTTCGGGAAGACAGTGAATGATCTCTCCTTAGCCACTGTTATGGTATTTTTATTTTGTTGGACGTGTTAGAGATTTTAAACCTAACTATCAAATGTTTCCTACATATCTTTGTCATATAGTCAAAAATTAGACATCGATAGGTTGAACGTGCCATTGGGAACAGGTGGCGAAGTTCTGCCGAGAAAATTCCATTGTCTGTTTCTCTGCAGAACTTCGCTAATACATCTTAGCGGTAAGCTGCCTGTGGTGTAATTTATGCACTCATACCAAATAGTGAATGTTCACCTCCACAGCTCAGTGTCAGTGGTCAGCGAGGCTGACTGCCTTGAGAAGAACCCAGGTTCGATTCACGGTGCTGCCAAAGATTTTTCCGGGACTGGAATGGGGTGCCCTCTGTCTCGTGATGCCAACTGAGGGGCTACTTGAACAACAATTTGCGTCTCCAGAACACGAAAACGGACGTCAGGGAGAGCAGTGAGCTGACCACATGTCCCTCCATAGCGCGTCCAGCGACGCCATTGGCGCGGGATGACACGGCGATCGGTCGGCGCCGATGGTCCCACCACTATCTGGTGACAGAGTTTACATTTTTTTTAATAACCAGACAGTGAATAATTAATTGATGTGGACCTGATGATGTCGGCATGTTGCTGAAACGTGCAGAAACATAGCTATTAAACGTGACTGAAGGAGGAAGTTGCCCGTTTATAACATTCATAAGACTGTTCCAAATCTCTCCAGATTCATATAACACGGATATATTTAAGTAAATCTTGTTGGTTGCAAGCTTATTTGGACACTGCTCCTTCTGAACACAAGTCCCATTCCCTGTCACTGCAGCACGAAACTTCCTTACATAACGGAACAGGAAAGAATAAAAATAGTTCTGCAACAAAATTATATATTCAACACTGGCTCCGATAGGGGTAAGGGGGCTTGGGGGGGGGGGGGTGCTGAGACCCGTAGTCGTTAGTACATGCATGGTTAAAACAACCTGCTACACGTAAACATTGATATCACTGTTCAAATCCTCCAACGACGTACACTATAGACTCATACTGGTGAAACAGCTATCTTGGCGAAGCATTTCATCATCGAGAGAAGAATACCGCCAGGTGTTACGTCATCCAACCTACCGCTCTGAAACGTAGTCATAGATGACATTCCTAAAACATGTGAAATCTTAAGTTTTGCTTTTAGTAGCGACTTGCTCCGTGCTTTGATTAAATTTTTAATTTATTACTTCAATAATCATAAAACCGTTTCTGACTGAAGGCCAAAACAATACTTCAGCTGTAGCTTCCAAGTAACCAAAGATATTGGCGTAATATTTTCTTCACTGAGACAGGAATTTTTGTGTACCATTCAGACTTGAATGGCAGTTACTCTAATCACACAGCATTTATTCCTTTTCGCATTTCACGTAGCCACGACCGGAGTTTGAGTTTATTATGCAAGTCGTACTATATAACATGTAGATTTATTTACTTTATTACCAATTATCACAAAGTATCTATTTTTTATTTCAGTTTTTTTTACATCGGGAAACTTACGTTTTCTCCAAGCCTCTCCTTAAAAAGAACGCCAGTAGCGCCCGTGCTTTTCAGTGATCAAAATTCTTACTTACGAGACTTACCGAATTAAATGTACAGTACTGAGACCACTGCATTCCTCATACAAACCCGAATATATACTGGCGTGCAAAACTGAAGAACGAAAGTAACTTTCGAATATGTCACTACCAAGTAAGATCGATGAAGCTTGGACCGTACACAGATATAGCTGCTGCAGTATAGTACAGATGAAAGACGAAAGAAATGCGCAATGAGACAAACACAAACGACACTTTTAGTCAAACACACCAACAACATTGAAGTCACCGTGATTTCTGGTGGTCTTCCGGACATTACAAAAGGCGGGACATGGTACTTCACAGAGTGCGTAATCACCACGGACAGCTGAGTATGTTCTGCAACGTGCTTGTGTCCACGAGGTTGGGCATTCCACTGTTCCTCCAGCGTGGTTGACAATTGCTGGAGGGTCGCCTCCCCAAGCATCCCACACGTGCTTGACGCTATTTAAGTCGGAAAAAAGGGCAGGCCAGTCCATTCGCCGAAAATTCTCTCGCCCTTCGACCTGTGCTGTTCGATGCGGTCGCGCATTGTCAACCATCAAAATGAAGTCAGGGCCAAATGCACCCTGAAAAGAAGCAAGTTCAGTGTCACAATAACGCTGACTAGTGAACGTGTGGTGCTCAAGGCTTTAGGGGCCAGTAAGCTCATTCAGCGTTATGCCTACCCACTTAATAACGTCTGGAGCACCAAAACCATCACGTTCGGCAAGGTTTCTGGGTACGTGTTCCCACCATTCGGCATACGTCCAGAATCACTACTGAAACTGTATCTGCTCTCATCCGAGCACGCGACTCCCCTCCTCATTCGTCCAGTCGCTACGCTCTTGGCACCATCGTAAACGGTTGCAGTTGTACAGGTGGTTTGGCTGCAGTCATCTTAACTGTGGTTGCAATTGTACCGGTGGTTTGATGCAGACCGTTCTTCCCTGTTGTACAACGTAGTGGTCATCGGCTACTATAGTTGACAGTGACGCGGGGACTACACGAGGGTAGTATCTTTGCCCAACGAGATTTCTGGTGGGTCAAGGATGTGTTCCGTGACGTCCACCTTTGTGAAAAAGAGTGGGAAATTTTTGGCAACGTGCTCCCTCGCTTTCAGTCATTTCCACCCAGTAGTTAATACGTTATGATACTTCGGATATCTTGTCCGTAAGTTGTGCAAAGCACTCTTTTGTACAACCTTTGCTTCTTTCCTTGGTAAAGAAATAACGAATCAATGAAATTTCCTCATACGGGACAATTCTTAGTTACCTTACCATGCAATGCTCAAATGGTTCAAATGGCTCTGAGCACTATGGGATTTAACATCTGAGGTCATCAGTCCCCTAGACGTAGAACTACTTAAACCTAACTAACCTAAGGACATCACACACATCCGTGCCCGAGGCAGGATTCGAACCTCCGACCGTAGCAGCAGCGCTGTTGCGAACTAAAGCGCGTAGAACCGCTCGGCTACAACGGCCGGCACCGTACAATGCATTTTCTACTATTGATGAGGAGTAGAAGCACAGCAAATGGATTGAGAGGAATTGTCGTAATGATGTTACAGGCAAACTGTTTGCTCACCAGAATGTGGTGCATTCTTGGTACTTCCTACATAATCATCCCATCTTCTGTCATCTTTGCACTTGTAGCGGGTCGGGGGTGCGGAAAGTAAAACAGCCGTTCTTTTATTGGTTGATACGGTTCTCCTATATGGGCATTGGTGATTCGAAGAATGTGCAGGGACTTAGGGAGGCCGGCTTGAGGAGGAAGTGGCTGTACCAAGGCAAACGGCGTGCATGTAAAGCTATTGCCCCAGCAAAGTGAAGGCCTTGCACAGTCGGCATACCTCGGGGGCGCTTTGTCAGAAGTGGCCGCCTTATACTGTTGTTACGTTGCCGGAAGGCCCAATTTTATACAAGACAAAGCAGACCATGTTGTGGCTGAGATCACTTCTGCGTACCGCCAAGAGCCGCCGAAATCTCTTAATATGCCCTTGACTGCTCCAGCGAGTTCCGTAGCTGCAGGCACGGCTGCGCAAGTTGGCAAGCGTTTGTGTTTCGGCATCGGACCCTAGCTTGTGCCCGCGCCGCTGCACACGCAATGACTCCATGAAAATATATATCGGGACATCTGAGGATGGTCGTGACTAAGAATATGTTACGAAAGTATATGTAGATAGTACTAGTTATCTGGAAAGTAAGTTCCGATACACTGTCATTCAGACTCCTAAAACGTTGACAGTCGACCTCTATCAGCCAATGCACTACAGAACGACACACATAAAACCGACAGCAAGCTACACAGTTGCATTACGGTTATTTCAACATGGTTCCTTGCCGAAATATTGCGACCGTTGGAAACAGAGACCCGGCCGTCCACTAGACAGTTATCCTCGCTTTTGTTTTTATTATTCTATCGACTACATTTTACGTAGCCCAGCTGTCGATAACAAGCAGTTCTTCACAAGTTTCAACAGTGTATACAGTGTGATCAGCTACCCCTACCGATATCGTTTCATGCAACCCACAATGCCACATCTGACTTCATAAACCACGCGCGAGATTTTCATATTCTCTAGCACGCTACTTGCAGACTGTTAGTCTTACGGGAAAAAAATGAACAGGGTCTTTTAGCAGGAAATTTAATGTAGTTACATTTTGTACTCAGATACGTTTTCGCTGGAGGCCGCAGTTTTGGAGTTATTCAAGTAAGACGTACAAAAGAGACGTTTTAACGCACTTCCAGCCCCAGCACTCATGTCTCATGAGTCAGGATATCTAGTAGGTTGTTCGTGGCACGCCCTCCTACGAATGAATACAAATTTCCGACTACGCGAACTATTCCCGATAGTCGACCTTGGTTGGTCTCTGTTGATTGGGCTATTACTCCACCAAAAAAGTCACCTGTTTCATTAATACTATTAATGCAGACACGCCTGTGAGGGTAATGAAAGAAAAAAAGACTTCCATAAACGTTGCACAAAACTCATTAATTGGAAATTCGATCCAAACTTAACCTTTACAAGCGTAGTATTTTCGTACAATAAGGCCAGTCAATGAAGATAAAAGAAGGTCGGATATGGGAAATAATTGGTGCAGTCGCAAATTTTTCAACAGTTGTAGAGGGTAGTGCCATGAACAACATAATAGAAATTCTGACCGGTGGGGTCTGAGTAGGAGAGAGGTGCGTTTGAAGGTCCCTTTGTACGGTTTTCTTGAATAACTCGAAAACTACGGCGTCTAGCGAAAAGTTGTCTTTTTTTAATCATCAGTCTCATGACTGATTTGATGCGGCCTACCACGAATTCCTCTCCTATGCCAACTTCTTCATTTTATAGTGGTACTTGCAACCTACGTCCTCATTTATTTCCTGGATGTATTCCAGTCTCTGTCTTCCTCTACAGTTTTTGCCCTCTACAGCTCCCTCTAGTACCATGGAACTCATTTCCTGATGTCTTAACAGATGTCCTATCATCATGTACCTTCTCCTTATCAGTGTTTTCCACATATTCGTTTCCTCTCCTATTCTGCGCAGAACCTCCTCATTCCTTACCACATCAGCCCACCTAATTTTCTACATTCGTCTATAGCGCCACATCTCAAATGCTTTGATTCTCTTCTGTTCCTGTTTTCCCACAGTCCATGTTTCACTACCATACAATGTTGTACTCCATACATACATTCTCAGAAATTTCTTCCTCAAATTAAGGCCTATGTTTGATACTTGTAGATTTCTCATGGCCAGGGATGCCCTTTTTCCCACTGATAGACTGTTTTTGATGTCCTCTTTGCTCCCTCCGTCATTGTTTATTTTACTGCCTACGTAGCAGAATTCCATAACTTCATCTGCTTCGCGACCATCAACTCTGATGTTAAGTTTCTCGCTGTTCTCATTTCTGCTATTTCTCATTACTTTCATCTTTCTTAGATTTACTCTCACTCCATATTCTGTACTCATTAGATTGTTCACTCCATTCAGTAGATCATGTAATCCTTCTTCACTTTCACTCGGGATAGCAATGTCATCAGCGAATCGAGTCAATGAAATCCTTTCACCTCGAATTTTCATTCCATCCTTCTGCATTTCTTTTATTTCCATCATTGTTTTTTCGATGTACAGATTGGACAGTAGGGGCGGAAACTATATCCCTGTCTTACACCCTTTTTAATCCGAGCACTTCATTCTTGGTCGTAAACTCTTATTATTCCCTCTTACTCTAATATATCCCAGTACAAAATTTACCTACATTAAATTACCTACAAAACGGCCCTGTTCATTTTTTTCTGTAGAACCAATAGTTTGCGCGCGTAGCGAACGAGAGAGTGGGAAAACCTCGCATGTGCTTTTTGAAGGTCAGATATAACATTGCGGAATGTATTAAACGACATCGGTACGGGCAGCTCAATCACCGTGATGTTTCCCACAAAGAAGGAAATGGAAAACATTTACGCTGTGCTAAGTACAACAAAATTTAAAATTTATAGGAATCCGAGGATATCCTACTTAAGCCGAAGAAACGCATTAACGGAAACTGACATGTAAAAGTTTGGTTGCAGTTCCGATAACATTTTCCTTTGTTGGGGTCTTCTGTTTTCGTGATATGGAAAATTCGTTTTAATTGGGCTTTGTAGCGGGATACCTTTCTTGCCGCCACAGTCGTCAGGTAACCTAAGGAAGGGTATCTGCCTGTCAGTCGTGTAAATAAGCTTGTATATAGTTCTTTTTTTCTGAAGCGGAGATTGCGAACAAATCCAGAATTTGTCTAACGACCGCGGAAAACCGCGTATTCAGGCTTGGCTAGGTACCGATCGTCGGTGCAGTTTCGGAGTCTGGCTCGCCTCCCTCTCTCGAAAGCTAGCCCGCTGCACGTTAAACTATACGAGCGTTAAAAACTACATCGAGTAGAGAAATTGCTAATGAAGTGATAATGGATATTTGGTACAGTTCTTTCGCCGAGTGCGTGTATGTGGGGGGAGGGGGGGGGGGGGAAGAGAGAGAGAGAGAGAGAGAGAGAAGGGGGGGAGGGGGGCAGCTAGCAGAAGGAGGAATCGAGTGTACGTTTGGCGGCCGTTGATACAGTTAGCGTTGTTGTTGTAATATTCGGACCGAAGACTGATTTGCCGCAGCTCTCGATGCGAGTCTATTCCGTGCAAGCCTTTTTATCTCTAATTACTCCAACCTAAAACCATCCCAACCTCCTTCCTGTATTCAAGGCGAGGTCTACTTGTTACCGTCCGCGTCGGTAGCTGCGCCGTGGGCGTGGCAGAGTGTTAAGCGAAAGGGCTCGGCTTCGATGCCCGGCCGGATCGGAGATTTTCTCCATTCGGGTAGTGGGTGTTGTTTTACCGTGACTTTCGTATCGTCATAATTGACATTACTATTGAGAGAGCTGAATGGGCTCGGCTCGGAAGCCAATCAATTGAAAATAAAAAATAAAACACGATTATTGTCCCTCGCACTTCCTCCCTTTACCATATTGACGATTTTTTAATGCTTCAGGATTATCCTATGAACCGATCTCCTCTTTTAGGCAATACGTGACATACATTTTTCCCTCTCATTTCCATTAAGTACCTATTCATTAGTTATTCGATCTACGCACCTAATCTTCATTATTCTTCCACGTATATGCCGCATTTCAAAACCTTGTACTTTCTCCTTGTCTGAACTGTTCATCGTCCACGTTTCACTTTCATACAAGACTACACTACAAGCAGATACTTTCATTAAAGACTTTCTCACTGCATCTCAACAAATTTCTGCTTTTCCTCTCCATTTCAGCCGTAGGAACTTATTTTGACGCACACGAAGCAAAACTTATCGATTACTTTGAATATCAATTTCCTAATATGGTCCTAACGCAATTCTACATCGTTTCAGAGATCTAGGATGTGGAACAGTCAGCTGTGAGCCTATCTCAGAATTAAAAGGTGTCTGTTGTACGTTATTAAAAGCATTAAAACGTTCCCATTTCTTTGACTGTTCTAGGTGAATATCTTCGACCACAGAGGTTATAAAAAACCGACATACTGTCGTCTATGGGTGCATTAATCTGAGGTGGAAGTAATGGATATTTGGTGTAGTTTCTTCAGTGTGTGTGTGTGTGTGTGTGTGTGTGTGTGTGTGTGACAGAGAGAGAGAGAGAGACCGCTAGCAGACGCTGACGGAGGAATCGTGTGTACGTGTGGCGGCCGTTGAACAATGACTTCATCAGGATTGGAGGAGGCGCAGACAATGGACACGCGACGATAGCATCTGACACAGCTACCAAGGGCTGCGTTTGCCCGCCAGCTGCGCGAAACCCCACTGAGACATGGCGGTGAGCGGCATGCCTCTTCCCGCTGCTTTACGCAGATTATAGGACGCAAACGGGCGTCTGCTAGTAATAACTAACCACAGGAAGGTCCCGAGACCGGTTACAAGTACGGATAGAAGGGAGACATCGAATCAGACGTCTCCTGCGGTGTGTCAGTCAGACCCACGGACAGTTACACGCAGGCGCGGAGTCCACAACATGTTTCACTGCCTGAGGACGTGCGGTAGGGAGCCTCGGATGCGTCTGTGTACTTAACAGCCCGTTCACAGCCGACGTACAGCAACCACTAACGAGGTCCCACCGCTCTTGCATTTCACGGTCGTGCATTTAAGGCCTCAGCGCAGCGCAGGAGGAATGAAAGCACCTATTTATAGATTTTTGTTCCTTTTTTATTTTTCTGCTAGCCTGCCATATGAGAATATCAGTAACTGCTCGCTATAGCAAAAAATTGGTATTGTTATAGGAGTTCTCGCAGTCAGTGGTAAAGGCGCAGTGGCAGACTAGCGACCCGCCCTATCCTTTCATACCGAAAATATGAAATCTTAAGAGGATGAAAAAATCAGGCAACCAGTTGCAAAGAAAAGGTTTATTAGCCCTTGGCCTACGTTTCGATACTTCTAAAGACATCTTCTTCAGATATATCGAAACCTAGGTCAAGAGCAAAAAAAAAAAAAAAAAAAAAAAAAAAAAAAAAAAAAAAAAAACATGGCTCTGAGCACTGTGGGACTTAACTTCTGAGGTCGTCAGTCCCCTAGAACTTAGAACTACTTAAACCTAACTAACCTAAGGACATCACACACATCCATGCCCGAGGCAGGATTCGAACCTGCGACGTAGTGGTTGCGCGGTTCCAGACTGCAGCGTCTATAACCGCTCGGCCACTCTGGCCGGCAGGTCAAGGGCAAATAAACCCTTGCTTTGCAACAGGTTGGGTGATTTTTTTCAGCCTCTTCAGATTTACACAGATGCTGTTCCGCAACCTGTTTAAGATTTTCACTATAAAATCTTTACCAATGTACTTAATATTTTGGGAGAATATTACCAAAGCAACTGAAAACAGAGCTGTGCATTGTATTACATATGTTTGTTTTAATTTATGTGAAAACCACAATTGAGACTTCTGAGTTCCGTCTAGATATATTCATCGTATCAGGTCGGATTATTTATTTATTACATTAACAATATCAGCTTACATTAACTAAAACAATACAAAATTAGGTTATAAAAGTGAAAAAGTTCACAATAATGTCCTTTCATGTCAGTAGGATCTTAAATTACGGCTAAATTAACAACACAGCGGCACGACAATATGCAGCTTTTTTCTAACCTATGTGGTCAGAGATACCCACCTATAACAGTCAAAGATTAATAATTTTAATTACATATAATAGACACTATTTAATTCTGGGATAGGCCCGCGCTTGACTGTCCCACATCCAAAATCTCAGGAACGAAGTAGAATTACGTTAGAACCATATTAGGAAATTGATATTCAATGTAATCGATGAGTTTTGCTTTGTGAGCATCAAAATAACTTACTATGGCTGAAATGGAGAGAACACAAGATGTAGAGTGGCTGTAGCCCGAAATACTTTTGTGAAGAGGAAAAATTTGTTGACATGGAGGGAGAAAGTCTTTCTTGAAAGTATTTGCCTGTAGTGTAGCCTCGTACGTAAGTGAAACGTGGACAATGAAAGGTTCAGACAAGGAGAGAGTACAAGTTTTTGAAAAGTAGCATATACAACAGAAGAATAATGAAGATAAGATGCGTAGATCGAATAATGAATAAGCCGCGCGGGATTAGCCGAGTGGTCTGGGGCGCTGCAGTCAAGGACTGTGCGGCTGGTCCCGGCGGAGCTTCGAGTCCTCCCTCGGGCATGGGTGTGTGTGTTTGTCGTTAGGATAATTTAGGGTAAGTAGTGTGTAAGCTTAGGGACTGATGACCTTAGCAGTGAAGTCCCATAAGATTTCACACACATTTGAACAGTTCTGAACTAATGAATAGATACTTAATGAAAACGAGAGGAAAAAGTATGCCACTTTTTGGCTAAAAGAGGACATCGGTTCATAGGGTAATCTTCAAGCATTAAGGAATCGTCAATATGAGAACGGAAGGAAGGGATGTGGGAGGTAAGCCGACCGGTGTGGCCGTGCGGTTCTAGGGGCTTCAGTCTGGAACCGCGTGACCGCTATGGTGCCAGGATCGAATCCTGCCTCGGGCATGGATGTGTGTGATGTCCTTAGGTTAGCTAGGTTTAAGTAGTTCTAAGTTCTATGGGACTGATGATCACAGATGTTAAGTCCCATAGTGCTCAGAGCCATTTGATGTGGGAGGTAACGGTTGTATTTTGTTTTTTATTTCCAATTTATCGGCTTTCAAGCCATGCCCATTCAACCATCTCAACAGAAATGTCAATTATGACGATACGATAGTAAAGACAACACAACATCCATTGCCCAAATGAAATCGAACCTGAACAATTTCGCTTCACAATCCTCGGCGCTCACCGCGCTGCTACCTAGGTGGACGTAACAAATGAACAGGTGTATCACGCCTTGAATCCAGTAAGGAGGTTCACATGGTTTTAGGATACGGTAGTTATGCAGAGGTAAAAAGCCTTGCACGGGTTAGACTCGCATCGAGAGCTGCGTCAAACCAGTCTTCGAACCGAAGATCACAAAAACGGTAACTGTAATAAAACCTAACGCGACTTGTTTTGTGCGGTGCTAACTTTGCGAGATCTGCACTACAGTAGTTTTTCGGCAGTTTTCATCTTGAAACGAAACAGGGTGATTTTGACGTATTTACCTCTTCCTACCGAGCGGTCGCGGGGCGCCGTGTTGCTTTCTACAAGCGACCTCGGCCACATCGGCGGCTGAGACCAGTGACGCCAGCATAACAGCAGTCACCTGCTGGCCCTGCTGAATGGCTGTAGCGTTTGGCTGGAGAGCGCAGGCGAGGCGCTACGGCGCTGGCCGTGCAGCGCGGCGCGGCGCGGCGCGGCGCTGGATTCCAGCGGCGTGACGTCACGTGATTTAATAAGAGTGATGGCGCGCCGCGGGCGCGGCTGGATCGGGCCGCGCCGCGCTCGGCGGAGCCGCGGATCGCCTGATCGGCCCTCTGGGCGCTGCCAGCCGCCAGCCGCCTCCGCTAATTTGAGGCTGTTAGGCCGGCAGGCAGCGGGGGCGGCGGCGGCCCATTGTGGCCGCCAGAGGGCGGAGCGGCAGACTCCCCAAACCTCACACAACACAGGACGCTGTCAATGCCATTAAAATGTTTGTGCCTGTGATGCAGCGTTAACAAATGTAATAGACGAAGATCTGACATCTTGATGGTCTTCTGCCAATCACTCCGGTGTTGAAACTGCAACTATAACGATGTGAAGCAACCATATTTTTTCATAAATAGTTCAAGATGCATTGATGTTCTACACGGCAAGTAAGCATGATAAAGTGCATCTACACTGAAGAGCCAAAGAAACTGGTACACCTGTTCAGTATCGTGTACGGTCCCCCGAGAGAAAGCAGAAGTGCCACAACACGACTCAACTAATGTCTGAATTAGTGCTGAAATGTACTGGCACCATGAATCCTGCAGGGCTGTCCATAAATCCGTAAAGAGAACGACGCGGTGGAGATCTCTTCTAAACAGCACTTCCAAGGCATCCCAGATATGCTCAATAATGTCCATGTCTAGGGAGTTTGGTGACCAGTGGAGGTGCTTAAGCTCAGAAGAGTGTTCCTGAAGCCACCTGTAGGAATTATGGACGTTTGGGGTGTCGCATTGTCCTGCTGGAATTGTCCAAGCCCGTCGGAATGCATAATAGACAGTAATGGATGTAGATGATCAGACTGGATGTTTACGTGCATGTCACATTTCAGAGTCGTATCTAGATGTATCAGAGGTCCTATATCTCCCCAACTGTACACGCCCCATACCATTAAAGAGCTTCCACCATTTTGAACAGTTCCCTGCTGATATGCAGGGTCCATGGACTCATGAGGTTTTCTCCATACCCGTACACGTCCATCCGCTCGATACAATTTGAAACGAGATTCGTCCGAGCAGGCAACATGTTTCCAGTCATCAACAGTTCAATGTCGGTGTTGACGGGCCTAGCGAGACGTAAAGCTTTGTGTCCTGCAGTCATCAAGGTTACGCGAGTAACCCTTGGGCTCCGAAACCACATATCGATGATGTTTCGTTGAATGGTTCGCACGCTGACACTTGTTGATGACCCAGCATTGAAACCTACAGCAGTCAGCGGAAGGGTTTCACTTCCGTCACGCTGAACGATTCTCTTCAGTCGTCGTCGGCCTCATTCTTGCAGGACCTCTTTCCGGCCGCAGCGTTGTCGGGGATTTATTTGATGTTTTACTGCATTCCTGATATTTACGCTACACTCGCAAAATGCTCGTACAGGACAGTCCCCACTTCATCGCTACCTCGGAGATACTGTGTCCCATCACTCGTGCACGGACTTTAACTTCACGCTCAAACTCACTTAAATCTTGATAACTTGCCATTATAGATGCAATAATCGACCTAACAACTGTGTCAGACACTTGTCTTATTCTGACGTTGCCGACCGCAGCGCCGTATTCTGCCCGTTTACATATTTCTGTTTTTTAATATGTTTCAGCGTATTTTACAGTGTCATCGATCTTATTGATTATTTACATCTACTGACTTTCTGAAACAATCTAGGAACTTTCTGCTAACATTATCGTTATGATGTTCTAGCACAGTTTCAATACAACAGCCTACATGCTGCCCCTCATGGCGGCCAAAACGAGAACGACGCATCACGAAGAAATTATCGAAAGGAACGGAAATTGGTAAACGTGATGGATGTGTACAGACAAAAAAATGATTATTTCAGTAAAATTGGATGAATTATTCAAGAGAAAGAGCTTGAGGAAATGAACTAGCCAATAACGCGTTGGATCATCTCTGGACCTTAAACAAGCAGTTAGTCTATTGGGGTTGGCTATGATAGACATAGTTGATGTGTGCTTTCCTGAGGGATGTCGCGTCAAATTCTGCCCAACTGGCGCGTTAGCTTGTCAAAATCTGGAGCTGTTTGAAGTGTCCTGGGCATAACACTACAAACGTTCTCTGCTGGGGAGAGATTCGGCGACCTTGCTGGTCAAGGTAGGGTTTGGCAGGCACGAAGACGAGCAGTGGAAACTCCTACCGTGTGCAGACGGGCATTATCTTCCTGAAATGAAAGGGCATGGAAGCTTGACATGAAAGGCAACAAAACTCGGCCTACAATATCATCGACGCTGTGCTGTGCTGTAACGGTGTCGCAGATGACAACCAAAGGGTGATGTCATGAAAACAAATGGCACCCCAGACTAGCACTCCTGGTTGCCAGTCAATCACATAGCGGGCGACAGTCAGGTTGGCATCCCACCGCTGTTGTTGGAGTCCTACCACAGTTCGGGGTGCTTGCCAGATCCTACCTTGGCCAGCGAGGTTGCCGGATCTCTCCCCAGTTGAAACCTCTGGAGTGTTAAGGGCAGGCCCCTCCCACCAACTCGAGATTTTGGGAGTTTAATGCGCCAAACAGACAGAATTTGGCACGACATTCCTCAGAACGTCCAACAACTCTGTCAATCATTGCCATGCCAATAACCGCTTATAAGGGCCAGAAAATGGTTCAAATGGCTCTGAGCACTATTGGACTTAACATCTGTGGTCATCAGTCCCCTAGAACTTAGAACTACTTAAACCTAACTAACCTAAGGACATCACACACATCTATGCCCGAGGCAGGATTCGAACCTGCAACCGTAGCAGTCTCGCGGTTCCGGACTGAGCGCCTGAACCGCTAGACCACCGCGGCCGGCATATATAAGGGCCAGAGATGGGCAAGTACGAAGTCTCAGGGACCGTGTAAAGTAACTGCCTCAATATTCTGTTATTCATGTTTCTGGTAATAAAAACGGAGGTGCTGTATAATCTTATTAAGTCTACAAATTTCAAGTTAAGAAATGGTCTACGGTTTTTGGTCGCTGCTCCTAAAATCGGCAAAAGAAGAAGGGAAATCACGGTTTAATCTTCGGCTGATGACGAATTCATTTGAGACAGTGCACTTGCTGAGAATGGAGAAGAGTAGCATAGGAAATCGGCTATGTCCTTTTCAAGGGAATCGTCTTGGCATCCGTATTGTCCGATTTAGGAAAACAGTGGAAAACATGAATCGGAATGGTTGGACAGAGATTTGATGTACAGTTCTCGTGAATGGCGAATCTTGTGGCTTTCCACTGCACCATGTCGCTCGATTAATGTGGGTCAAACGATCGTGTTCTTACTGCAGAAATATTGTAGCAGTCTAATGTATTGCCATGAATAACTATCGGCTGACATTGAACAACATTGCGCGAACGGTAAACGTTAATCACGGTTCATCACACCTTGTCATGTACCTTGTTTTACTGTATTACAAAGTGGGTGTTCTAGTGACTGACGTCTCAATTTCTAACAGCTATATTTTTATGAAGAAACAACCATATTTCGATGAGTGTGAAGAAATCACCCCTTTAGGCAAATAGACGCCTCTTTCATTAGAAGACTCGTCATCAGGATCGTAACACAGGCCGGTACCACCAACCAGATACAAGGAAAGGAAGAACTGCTGATCATCAAAACCCAAAGAGATATCAACATTGCACAGTTCGAAAAAAATGATTCATTTGGTGCAGTAGGCGTTGGAAATGATACTTTCGTACCAGTACATGTGTTTCAAAGTAACAGTTAATTGGTATCTCATTTCTAAAGTAGCTACCGCGGATGACTTGCGGTTTTGTTCATATTCAGACTTTCGACAGAGATGCAGGAGCTTTTAAACGTAGGAAAATACCTAGGTTTCCGCAATGGAAACCCACACATTTGGGCGTCAGCACTGAAGCTTGATCACCTGAGTCACGAGATGTCTCCATCTGGTTCAACAGTTCCTAAGCATGGTAAATAAAGTAGAGAAATTCTAGTCTGTTTGGCCAGCGGACGTTTTTGGTCAGGTGATCCGGGGTTGGAATATACGTTGATTGTCAAATAGTATGGTGCTGATCTGGAGCCATCAATGATGAATCAGTGCGACAGTCATTGGCGGTTGACTATAATGCGATTATTCAGGCACATGGGAAATGTTACGGAAATACTTACATATTTAGTAGTATACAAACTTTTCTGTTGATGGCAGTTTTTAGCAGTATTCATTCCCATTATTGGCGGAATGTGTTCCTTTTGCAGGAAGTAATAACTGAAAAATCATTCTGTTAGAAACCCTAGCAGTAGGGAAGGACAGTAAAGAACACACTTTCTGATTCTGAGTTTAATTCCTGCACGCTTAACATTCGTGAGCGCCTCGCCGGACTTTTCGCCAAAACTGCTGAGAGTTTTGTTTCTTTGCGGCCCGCCGCGTATAATTCCTCCTCCTTGGGCGTCGCCTTGGTGCTAATGCGCGCAGCATCCTCCTGTGACCAGGTGTCACGTATAATGCGCTTGTTTGTTTATGGCCCTGAAAGCCCAGCGATCTTAGTGCTGCTGTCTGAGTGGACAATGTGTAGGCCCACTCGGCACTTTGCATCTCGTTAATTGCCGAATAAATTCGTACTTCGTGACAGTCGCCTTACATTCGTATATTTATAGTTCTGAACTTTGACGTCTGGCAGTATCTTACGGTATGCTCTGATTCCAAGATAAAGATAGCGTTATTAGATAAAACGAATGCCAACTTGCGTAACATTTATTAAGACGGAGGTTGGTAAGCATTGTCGGACCTTCCTATTAGCTTCACACAAGTTCTTGTTGCATCATTTGCATATCTGTGAGCGTATGTGGGCTTACATTCAAATGACTCAGAGAGTGAAGGAAAAGCCTTACGATTTTTTTTAAACTAATGTGAATCTAAAAACAGTAGCCAAAATAAAGGCATTCAGAAAGCACACGTCTTTGGACATCGATATAATCAAAATCTGCTGCAGGTAACATTTAAAAGGGGGGGGGGGGGGTTGAGGTGTGGGGATGAATAACTCTCATCTTATGATACTACACAGGATCATCAGATGAAAGGCGGACGGTGTGTTAAAAGGGATCGAGTGAAATTAATGCACAGCTGACGGACACAAAAAGAGCGCCCTGAGTCGGAATGCCAGATACTGTGTGATTGTTTGATTACGTCTGCTTATAATCCTCGAAAAAGGACTGCTAACGAAGTGTGGATGTTTCTTTTTTTAAAATCTTCGCATTTAATTCCTCTATTTAAGAACAGAGGGAGGGGAGGGGGGTGGGGAAGGGGAGATGATATGATCTTCCTCCACGGCACGTTTTCAACTATCACACTTGCTCCAGTAAATGAATTCATATTATCGAATATGGCCAACAAAAGAGGTTAGTAATATTTGGTGCAACGGATAACTGGGATGTGTGTAAGAAAGCATGTAATAGGAAGTGACGTTGTTGAGGTTCGTCAGCGTTCATTTCACTAAACATTCACCCATTTGAGCCTCTTTCTCTTTTAGGAGCACACATACATTATGTTAACATCGATACTTTCGGGTAGGCACAGTAAAATGAAGGGAAATGGTTTTCTGATCACAAATGGTGACCGTTTATTCTAATTAAGCATAGACTTGCTACCGAAATACATTTTTAAACAACTTCACAATACGGGATATTTACGGTAGAAAGAGGAACACAATTTAATATACGTTTTCATCTCATGACAGCTTATTAAATGGAGTGTCCTTTATTACATATCAGAACGGGAAGCAGCAGAAACGTTGTCGTAAGCAGGACCAACATCGTGTTCGAGACGGCAACGCAACGGCAAAAGATGGAACACGACTCACTTAATCCACTCTCACATATCAACCGAGAATGAGGAACATCTATTCTACGATCTACTTCCATAAACATGTTCAGAAAACAGACACAGAGGGCAGGAATGAGTACCAGACTTGAGACACTGACTACCAAAAATTCCATTAAAACTGGGAAAACAGGGAACGAATGAAAACTCTCGAAACGTATAGCTTTTCACTGGGCTTGCAATTTCACAGCCTGCAATACGCATAACAGTGTTTAACAGTAGCTAGTAAACCGAGAACATGTCGCGTGACTCAAGTCTGCAGAGGGCGCTTGAATACAGGTAAACTATACATTCTAGAGGTGCAACTCGTCCGGAATAAAGGAAAAGACACTGAGAAATACGGAGGGCTGGTTGTTGAATCGACGTTTCGTGGCCAGTTCAGCTCCATTTGGACGGCATATGGAGATCGAACAAAGACAAACATCCGAAGCAGTGGATATTAGGTTAAAGTACACAATTTATCACATGTTTCGTGAAACAATAGGCGATCAAACTGGCGGTTACGCAGGTGATAAGAACCTAACACTTCAGACAAAGTTCATACGTGGTTGTAGTTTCCGAAGAAACAAACCACACTGCGTCAAGTAACCTTCAGCACACGAAATTACGTACAAAGGAACGAAAATATTGTTGGCGAAGCTCTTCCCTAACACAACGTAGCTGAAATAAATAGACTAAACACTTTTTCAGATTAAGCTATTTCAGTACCTTGAGCTTTTACCTGACTGGAAGGCTTGCAAGACCGTGGCCTTATATAGTCGCTGTATGACTGAGTAGAAAAGGGCACGGCCGCACGCGTCTCGAACGGGAGTAGAGAAGGAGGAGGGGGGGGGAGGGGGAACTGTTAAAAGTAGAATGACCAACCGCGCCTATTATACACCTCTGAAGCTGCCCATAACTCTCTCCAGCTCGCTTCCCCCAGGTTAAGTTGTAAGGCTCATTCACTACGTTACTAACTCTGGCTGCCGTGTAAACTTTTGAAATGCACTCACTCTCCCATCCAGCCATTCATAGAAATTCACAGGAAAAGTGGAGGACTCATAGGTCTTACACAATTGAAATAAATAAAGAGGTTGGCTCATACTTTCTCCAGGGCCTTTTTATTGGCTTCCCATGTAATGTGTGTTGCGAATTAAAAGTGTTTGATTCCAGTACACTTCGATGTTTTCTGTATATGATATTTATGAAACAAATCTAATTGACCTGTTTCGCATTCACTACCATTATGCTCCACAATGTGCACTGTAATATGCCTGAGTCTTCCCTGGAATGCCGTCCACAAGTCGGTGGAGACCATGCTGCTCAATCACACTTCAGTCTTCGAAGATGGTCCTTCTCAGGCCATCCAGTGAGTGAGAAAGTTTGTTGGGCTGACGCACTGCCAGTTTCAACTGATCCCAAGCAGGCTCAGATGTGGTCATCTCAGCAAGTGACTCCATCTAACTGCCCACAGCTGGTGGTCTGTGATTAGCGTCACTCCCTGTAGATCATGGGGTCCCGAATTCGATTCTCAATCTAGTAGGAGATTTTCTTCGTCCGTGGACTGAGTGTTTGTGCTGTTCTAATCATTTCATTTCATTTTCATCGACACTCAAATCGGTGTAGTGGCGTCAAACAGAAGACTTCCACTACGCGGCCGAACAACCTGTGGAACCTCCTGCCCAATAATTCCATACAATCATTCCATCTCATTCCTTTCCATTGATTCCTATCTCCTGGAGAAAGATGTTCGCGTTGTACATATGGCATCCTCGCGCACTGTCGTCTCTAAAGACGAAACCATTGTCGAAATGTTGACATTAAAGCTAATAAACAGACTGGAGACTCCTACCCTAATCCTTCACAACCTTCAAATGTGCACAGATAGCGATGAAAGGCATCTGCTATTCATAATGGCTCAAAACATGACTGACGCCAACTCCCAAGTGAATTCATCAATGACACATGTAATGCTACCAGGCCCCCTCCACGTTCCAGTACGACAATCTTCAGGCGTCAGAAAACTACTGCATTCGATGGTGAAGAGAAGCCATCAGCAATCAAGGTTCCATTCCAGCTATTCACCTACCCATATCATTCGCGCACAACATTTCTGGGAGGATGGGAGGACGTCATAATAGACGACGCCTGGAGATAAAGTCGATCGTGTAAGTAGTTTGCTTCGTCTGAATCCAGACAGTCCTCCGAGCTACCTGAACAAAAGGGAGCAAGCAGTTGTGGCCCAATCTCCACGGCGTATCTACGAGCCACAGTGTGTAGGTAGCAGCCGCCAGCTGGTGTTGTTGATTGTGGGCGGCCACTGTAAGGCAGAACTTCAATGTTTCATGTCTCAAAGTAGTGATCCAGTGCTCGAATAATATCATTTGTTCTGGTGCGCGACAATTCGGTCGGAAGCTTCCTGTTCTGGTAACTCTTCTAGCCGTAAAGTGAAGATGCAGGGTAAGCTTTGAAAGACGATCCTTCGAGGTATATTGACAGTGTACACAAACTGTGTTGTCCCATTCACAATCGCGCCATACTGATCTGCTCTGAGAATGCAGACGGCTATACGGAGTAATTTTCTGGGGTCAGTAGAGTACTGAGAAAGCAGTTTTCGCTTAAAATCACACACACACACACACACACACACACACACACACACACACACACACAAACACAAACTAAGCCTTGAGCGCACAGTAAAACGTTTTTTAGTAGTTTGTATCTAATATAAACTAGCCCCATGTGAATTTCAGTAAACGTTTGCCTGTAGATTAAGACAGACCTCATTGTTGAAGAGTCAGCCCAGCTGACTGTGGAGAGCCCAGGTTCGTTTCCCTGTAACACGAGGAATTTTTCCTCGATGCGAGGTTCAAAAATGGCTCCAGGCACTATGGGACTTAACATCTGAGGTCATCAGTACCCTAGACTTAGAAATACTTAAACCTAACTAAGGACATCACACACATCCATGCCCGAGGCAGGATTCGAACCTGGAACCGTAGCAGCAGCGCGGTTCCGGACTGAAGCACCTACAACCGCTCGGCCACAGCGGCCGGCTCGATGCGAGGACTGGAACGGGTACATTCAACCTCATCATACCAATATACTTGATTGAGACCTAGCGGCGCCTTGTCTGCTAAACCTACAAGGGCCGGGAGAGCGGTATGCAGACCTCCCTCCACCCATCCATACCATATTCAAATGACGCCACTGGCAGATAAGTATACAGCTGTCGGTAGGTCCTGACTAACCCGTTTCTGGCCAGAACACCGGTGCTTCCATTTTTGTTATTGCAGAAGAACTTCAATTGCTAAGGCACGTACATGAGGTTGGCTAATCACTGCAGTAAAAAAGGACTAGCCAGCCACTCTGCAAGTTATATAACCGTCCACCTACGAGCTTAAGCTGCAGTACTGGCAGTGTATTAAACTTTAAAGGCTTTGCTGTCTCATCTCAACGTCAATCACAACAGAAGGCAGTTTCCCCCTTCAATTTATTTTGTCTTGTCAGAAAATAATAATTGCAGTGTTAAAACGTGACATGCGATGATTTCTGCCCATAGCTGTACATTAAGGGGATGATTATGATGAAGATGATGAGATGATGATAGAGTGGTAGCGAAGCAATACATTGACGGACTGTGCCCAATTACGAGAGGAATCAAGATGACTTCGACCTTTCAGAATGACAGGCATGAAAAATGAGAGTGCCGAGTAGCTGGTTCTACTGTCTCACTGCCGCAACTTACTGTCGCCAACTGACAGCCACTCCTTCTCCTTCTTTCTGATTCAAGAGCGAGATAACAGCTACAAGGAAATAAAAAAAAAAGTTAGGACGCGCAGCTAAGAAAAACTGAGTTTATCACGTTTCATGCGTAGTATTATGGGCTAATACGTGCACTCTTGCTAAATTTTAACCAGTGTGCTATCTAGTAAACTTCAAATGGCCAGTATGTGGTTATGTTCACAAACAGATCATTTACACGTAGCTCCACACTATTTCGAACCACAAAATGCAACAGTTGTGGCGTCAGAGAGTGGAAAACTCACTTCTCAGCGTCTGTTGTCAGGAGTGTCCCAGGAAAACGTGATAGGATCGCTCTTGTTCAACCATATACATAAACAATCCAAACGACATTGTGACCAGCAGTCTGCGACTGTTTTCTGGTGATGCTGCAGTGTACGGAAAAGTACCGCCGTTGATTGACTCGGACAGAATGTCTATTAAGTGTGATGAATGGCAGATTGCTCTAAATGTTGAGAAATGTAAGTTAGTGAAAATGAACAGGAATAACAATTCTGCACTATTCGATTACAATAGTAATGCCTGTCACATTTATGTCGATTAAATTTAAAGCTGCACCATTGCAAAGCGGCATGAAATGGCCGTCATAGGGAAGGTGAACTGGTTTTGTTAGGAGAATTTTAGGAAGTTGTAGCTGATTTAAGAGGAGACAGACTACACGATGTTATGTTATGTTATGCTACGTTAACCGGGGACCTAGAAACGACGGAGAGGCTCCGTCCCCACCGCATCCGCAGTGGTCCGCAACCCCACGACGACTACCCCAGTCCACTTCACCCCTCCGCCGCCCCACACCGAACCCAGGGTTATTGTGCGGTTCGGCCCCCGGTGGACCCCACAGGGAACGTCTCACACCAGACGAGTGTAGCCCCTATGTTTGCATGGTAGAGTAATGGTGGTGTACGCGTAGGTGGAGAACTTGTTTGCGCGGCTTTCACCGACATAGTGTAGCTGAGGCGGAATAAGGGGAACCAGCCCGCATTTGCCGAGGCAGATGGAAAACCGCCTAAGAACCATCCACAGACTGGCCGGTTCACCGGCCCTCGAGACAAATTCGCCGGGTGGATTCGTGCCGGAGACCGGCGCTCCTTCCTGCCCGGAATGCCATGCGTTACACCGCACGGCCTACCGGTCGGGAGACTACACCATACTTGTGCGACCAATTCCTCGTTACTCAAATGGCTCTGAGCACTATGGGACTTAACATCTGTGGTCATCAGTCCCCTAGAACTTAGAACTACTTAAACCTAACTAACCTAAGGACATCACACACATCCATGCCCGAGGCAGGATTCGAACCTGCGACCGTAGCGGTCACGCGGTTCCGGACTGATCCTCGTTACTGCTCGAATGTTTGGGATCCCCACAAGGTAGGAAAAAAGGAAGACATCGAAGCGTGGGCGATCCACGAATCCAAAGGGAAATGCCTGGAGGGAAGAATTTCATTTTTCAAAACACTATTGACAATGCTTAGAGAACTGGCATTTCCAGCACTGTCACCAGCATATATCTCGCGTAGGGACTTGGAAGAAAAAATCAGAGAATAAGGCTCGCACAGAAGCATGTAGAGAGTAGATTTTCACACTCTCCGCTTGCGAATGGAAAAGGAAAGGGCAGCAGCGGTACAAGGTATCCTCCACCATGCGCCATATGATAGCTTTCTGGGTGTGTTTGTAGATGTATATTTAGGTTTCTGAACGTGCAGAGCGGTATTTAGAATCGCGAGTAATTGAGGCTTGGTGACAGAGAGCGTTGTCATTCATAAGAGTTCTCCGCTGTCGTCGTCTAGTAAAATTTTCCTGCGTTTGTGACCACATTGTCACTATGTAAAACTACCGACGTTTCGGTCACTGTTGCAAGTGACGTTCTTCAGGGTGTTTTTGTTTACCGCTGAATGAGAAAAATTTGTTTCTTATATAACTGTTGACGTGGCTGTTATCTAATTCTGATAGGCTGTTAAGAATGAAGGGGAGGGATGTTAGAAGATCTTTATTGGCGTTTTTATTTTTTCTTTCCATTGGTGGAAACCCGACGTTTTGGTTGGTGCTTGTATTGATGCTTGTGACTGGTGGAAATCGGCGAATGCAAAATCAGGCGGCAGTTGTGACGTGGCGTTGTTTTCCTGCTTTCTAGCGCCGGCGCCGGTACTCTATGTACCTGCGGCCGCTATGGTCTCCCGTGCGTATACAAAGTGAAACTACATGTTACTACAATAAACACAGTCAAGTGGAGAAAAATTTTGTATCGTAGGCATAGTTAAAAGCTACTTTACGCTCGATTTGGAGAACTCGCGTGTAGTTGGCTCGCGTTGGCTGTAGCCACGGATGCGCACTGCCTGGGCATAGGATACGTTGCAGTTGGCATACCGTATGGACAAACACTCTATCTATGCGGAGGTGACAAAAGTCATGGGATAGCATATCCACATATGCACATGGCGACATGGCGGTAGTATTAAAGGACAGTGCACTGGCGGAGCTGTCATTTGAACACAGGTGATTCATGTGGCAAGGTTTCCCAAGAGATTATGGCCGCACGAAAGGAATTAAAAGACTTTGAACGCGGAATGGTAGATGGGGCTGGGAAAATTGGACATTCCTTTTTGGAAATCGTTTGGGAATTCAGTATTTCGAGTTCCACAGTGTCGCGAGAGTGCTGAGAATACCTTTGGCTTTACCTCTCACCACAGACAACGCAGTGGTCGAGGGCTTTCACTTAACGACCGAGAGCATCGACGTTTGCGTAGAGTTGTCAGTGCTAATAGACAAGCAATATCGCGTCACATAATCGCAAAATCGGTGTGGGTCGTAAGACGAACGCGTCCGTTAGGACATTTGGGCGAAATTTGGCATTAATCGGTTACGGCAGCAGACGACCGACGTGAGTACCTTTGCTAGCAGTACGACATCGCCTGCAGCACCTCTCCTGAGCTCGTCACTGAATCGTTTGGAGTCTAGACGACTGGAAAATCGTGTCCTGATCAGATGAGTCCTAATATGAGCTGGTAAGAGCTGATGGTAGTGTCAGAGTGTGACGTCAACAAGGCACTGTGAAAGCTGGTGGTGGCTCCATAATGGTGTGGGCTGTGCTTACATAAACTGACTGCGTTCTCTGGTCCAACTGAATCGATGATTGACTGGAAATAACCGGCCGAAGTGGCCGTGCGGTTAAAGGCGCTGCAGTCTGGAACCGCAAGACCGCTACGGTCGCATGTTCGAATCCTGCCTCGGGCATGGATGTTTGTGATGTCCTTAGGTTAGTTCGGTTTAACTAGTTCTAAGTTCTATGGGACTAATGACCTCAGCAGTTGAGTCCCATAGCGCTCAGAGCCATTTGAACCAATTTTTTTGACTGGAAATAGTTATGTTCGGCTACCTGGAGACCACTTGCAGTCACTCATGGACTTTATGTTCCCAAGCAACCAATAAATTCTTATGGATAACAATACGCCGTATCAGCAGGCCGCAGTTGGTTGCGATTGGTCTGAAGAGCGTTCTGGACAATTGGAGCGAATATTTCGGCTACCCAGATCGCCCGACATGAATCCCATCGAACATTTATGGGCCATAATGCTGCACTAGCAACACTTTCCCAATTGAGGACGGCTATAGAGGCAGCATGGCTCAATATTTCTGTAGGGGAATTCCAATGACTTGTTGAGTCCACCCCTCGTCAAGATGCAGCACTTCGCCGGGCAAAAGACAGTCCGACCCAATATTAGGAGGTATCTCGTGACTTCTTTTCACCTCAGTGCATGTGCTTACTTAAGGAAACTCTAGGCACTCTGCGCGGTTCCCTAGGTGGACAGTGAAGTGGCGGGCTTCCTGGCTGATGGTCCCAAGCCGTGGGCAGCCGCGCTGAGCCGCAGCCGCTGGAGCCGGCGCGCCGTCGGCCAGTCTAATTTATGTCGCCCATAATTTCCGCCGGCGGACGGCCATAAAATAATTTTGGAATAGGGTGCGAGCGCCCGCGCCCTCCCGATTCGAATACCGTTCGCTGGGCCGGCTGGCCGTCCTTTCCTTGGTACCGGTCGTAAAACACGGCGCGCTGTGCCGTACCGGCGCGCTCGCAAGTGAATTGTAGGCCGTTTGTCAGCGGACTCCCGTGCGCCGACGGCGCTGATGTAAGCCGCATCGATTCCACATTTCGAGTATCGAATTTATCGCCAGCGCCGACCCCGCCGTTGCTCGTCGCGCCGGTGGTCGGGCTGGGCCGGCCCGTATTGTTGCGGCGAGCGGACCACACCCTCGCCCTTGCCGGCGCTGGCGCTCCGATCGAGAAATACGGCTGTGTATCGCGCCGACAAATGGTGTGAGCTTGTAGACGTACCCGTACATGTTTCTCCTGGTGGTCTGCGGTCATCGCATGTCCCTCACACGCTGCGAACACAGTTTCGATTAACCTTCTCTATCACTTCAAATACCCGTACTTTAATAACCTACTGGAAACGCCACTTGGTGCAGAATTCGAACAAAATACGAAGAAAGTGCATGTCTCTGCATGGTGTTGGAGGAGGAATGGTCAATATTTAGGGATATACCAAGAGCGCTCTTTTGAACCTTAAAACTGCATATGGACATATGCTCTATTCCGATGATTTCCGAGACAGAACATAGTTAATGTACATTGTTATTTATGCAAATTTTATGCTGAATAATTCAAACAACGTTTAAGAAGAATATAGTGACTGGGAAGGAATCACAAAGTGAATCCAAGAGGGTTCAATTTTGGCTCCCTCCTATCCCTGGCAGAAAAACATCTCGAGCGAAGAGGTTGAAAGCAACGAGGTAGGTTGGGCTAGCATAAAACATCTAAGAAGTTGGGTGGGTAAGACAAATAGGGGCGCCTAATAACAGAAGTACATGAATTGCGTTCCATTTCGGAAATCATTCGGAATAGAGCGTATGTCCACATGAAGGCTTTTGCTTCAAATGACCGTTTCTTTCGAATCCCTGGATATTGACCGCTCCTGCTGGGCCACCCTGCATTTACATATACAAGGTGTCTTACCTAACTTTGCCGCCTCATTTCGTAAATCAAGTCCGCAGCTTGTGGCCTAGTGGCTAGCGTTGCTGCCTCGGGATCACGGTGTCCCCAGATCGATTCCCTATGTCTAGGGACTGGGTGTGTTGTCCTTGTCATCTCAGCATCATCATTCATAATAGTAGCTAGAGTGGACTGCGTACAAAATTGGAGAGGGAAAAAATTAAGACTTTGTACGGGGGCTGATGACCTCGCAGTTGAGCGCTCCACAAACCAAACATCATCATCATCGGAAATCAAACAAAATATGAAAATGCAGTTGGCCAGGATTGTACCTATGTCAGGGGCTCACACAATGGGCAGGAATGCACAATCAGGAAATATACACACACATCACTTTCAACACAAAGCTACGTTTCTTTTTAAATGGCACATGCATGCTTCTTCAATCGAAATGAAAACTAGAGGTACAATTACAGATAACACATTTGGTTTCACTGCTCTATACATTATACTTTCTGGAATATTTAGATATAAATAATGGAAAGGGTGCCATAGTTTCTGCAGTGAGGCTGTAATGCCGTAATGCGGGTTACCTGCGCTGTCCTGAAGGCTCTACGCAATACGGCAGAAACTGGTGGTGGCTTTGCCACCCTTTGAAGTCTAAAGGTTTCAGGAGGTATAATAAGGTTTACAACAGTGAAAATAATTTTGCCGTCACTAACTGTACCTTTAGTTTTCATCTCCGAAGAAAAAACACATAGTACAGTTTTTAAAAAAAAGTTGGTTTTGTGCTGGAAGTGTTTGTTTACATTTATGAATAGTGCATTCCTGCGCATTGGTGAGCTCCTGACATAGGTGCATCCTTGGCCAAATGCATTTTTCACATTTTGTTTCGTTTCCGAAATATATGAGGTGGCAGAGTTATGTGATACACACTGTATACAGAGTGCATCATAAATAACAGTAAAAACTGATAGCGTGAAAGTATATGATAAAATATTTGAACCATTGTGGAAGTATGCAGTTTACAATCGAAACCGAAAAGCAGGGATGACTTCCATTTTTGGATGTTTCGCTTCGTCACAGATTTGATGACACCTTGGCATCCACAGTTTACCGGTAGCCGACTCGTATGGACATAAGCAAATAGCTGCCCCCATCCTGCCCAGACGATGAGTGTTCTCAGAACTTGGCTTCACAGAGCACGTAACACTGATGACGAGAACAATCTGCAGGATGAGTTTCTACATTTAAAGGGAGATGGAGTTTTTGAAACTGATGGGTGTTCTCCGCAACGGATAAGCAACGCGCTACGAATATAAACTAAAGTGAATGTAAGGAACGAGGAATAATAAATAGAAATATTCAAATCCGTGCTTTCCTGCCGTACGTGGGACGCCTGTCGTCGAAAATAGGCCAGATACTCAACAGTCACACATTTATAGTTATTTTTCGCCCTCATCCGAAGACAACAGCACTTTTGAGCTCCACCAAAGATGACTTAAAGCTCCGCACGGTTAGGTTTAAAATATCCCCTCCGAATGTGGCTTTTCGTACATCTGGCCGAGGACCCGTGCAGTCCACGAAAGATGAGCTTAACGTCGTAACTATACCCGGCTCTTACAGCCCAATAAACACTCAGAGGCAGAGCACTGCATCGATATGGACCTCTCTAAATAGTATGAAAATGTCGAAATTCTAGCTTCGACTTCATCTTTCTGGGAGTCGGTGGTGTAAGGAGCGGTTGAAATTCATTTGACGAAGAATTCAGTTACTGGAGATAGCGGTTTCAGCTCGGGCAAATACTGGAATCCGACACTTCCTGCAATTTTCATTTCATACATATTTCTTTGCCGCCGCTCAACGTCTCTGGCGCTTGTGTACCTGTGGCCGGTTACGCAGGGGTTCAGTCTGCGATTTACAGGGATGGAGCGCGGGCTGTAGCTTCGGTTCGTCGGCTCACTCTGAAGACAGGCGTAGAATGCACGGCCAAAATAAACTGTAGCTCCAAAGACACTGGTATAGACATGCGTATTCAAATACAGATATATGTAAATAGGCACAATACGGCGCTGGGGTCTGCAGCGCCTATATAAGACAAAAAGTGTCTGGCGCAGTTGTTGAATCGGTTACTGCTACTACAATGGCAGGCTATCAAGATTTAAGTGAGTTGAAGCTTGGTGTTACAGTCGGCGCACAAGGGAGGAGACACAGCGATGATGTGGGGATTTTCCCGTACGACCATTTCACGAGTGTACCGTGAATATCACGAATCTGGCAAGACATCAAATCTCCGACATCGCTGCGGCCGGAAAAAGATTCAGCAAGAACAGGACCAACGACAACTGAAGAGAATCGTTCAGCTTGACAGAAGTGCAACCCTTCAGCAAACTGCTGCAAATTTCAGTGCTTGGCCATCAACGAATGTCAACGTGCGAACCATTCAATGAAACATCATCGATATGGGCTTTCGGAGCCGAAGGCCCACTCGTGTACCCTTGATGACTGCACTAACAAAGCTTTACGCCTCCAGGACCCGTCAACACCGACATTGGACTGTTAAAAACTGGAAATATGTCACCTGGTCGGACGAGTCTCGTTTCAAATTGTATCGAGCGGATGGACGCGTAAGGGTATGGAGACAATCTAATAAATCCATGGACCCTGCATGTCAGCAGGAGACTTTTCAAGCTAGTGGAGGCACTGTAATGGTGTGGGGCGTGTGCAGTTGGAATGATATGGGACACTTGATACGTCTAGATACGACAGTGGGAGGTGACACGTTGGTAAGCATCCTGTCTGATCACCTGCATCCATTCATCTTCATTGTGCATTCCGACGGACTTGGGCAATTCCAGCAGGACAAAGCGAAGCCCCAGATGTCCAGAATTGATACAGAGTCGTTCCAGGAACACCCTTCTGACTCTAAACACTTCCGCTGGTCGCCAAACTCTCCAGACGTGAAAATTATTGAGCATATCTGGGATGCCTTGCAACGAGCTGTTCAGAAGAGATCTCCACTACCTCGTACTCTTACGGATTCATAAACAGTCCTGCAGGATTTATGGTGTCAGTTCCATACAGCACTACTTCAGACATTAGTCGAGTTCATGCCATGTCATGTTCCGGCACTTCTGCATTCTCTCTGGGGCCGTACACGATATTAGGCACGTGTACCAGTTTCTTTGGCTTTTCACTGTATTAGATGAAGAAATAAGGTTTATGCTGTTGCATGCCCAAGATTTAATGAAACAGTCGCGGCCTTGCGAAACATGAAGATGAACTGTAAGAAAAACTTTGAACATAAAAGTTCCAAAATGAAGATGAACTGTAAGAAAACTTTAGAGCATAAAAGTTTTAGTGAACATTGGTAATTAAACGAGTCGCCGGCCGTTGTGGCCGACCGGTTCTAGGCGCTTCAGTCTGGAACCGGGCTGCTGCTACTGTCGCAGGTTCGAGTACTGCCTTGGGCATGGACGTGTGTGATGTCCTTAGGTTAGTTAGGTTTAAGTAGTTCTAAGTCTAGGGGACTGATGACCACAGATCTTAAGTCCCATAGTGCTCAGAGCCAATTAAACGAGTCGATTGCGAGATAATTCCGAATGTGCGGTTACGATCTCCTTCTGACTTCTGAGTAAGTATTGTACTAGTTAGTTCAAATTTACGTGAAATGTAAACTTTTTAATTGATTTGCCTTGTAATTGGGTTCAAATTTCACCTTTTGAATATAGCAGCAAGCAATAAAATCCTTGAAACTTCCCGACAGACTGTAACTGTGAACCGGCCCGAGACTCGAACTCGGGACTGGCAAGTGCTCTACCATTTTTTTTATTTTTTTTATTTATTTATTTTTTTTACAATCTCATATTGTTCGTTACATTTGTTCGGTGCGGATGTACCATGACATCCGTCCAAGTTCATCGTTGATCCCTCCTCTCACTTTTATTATGACAGAGGGCAGTTAACCCTCTGACCGAACACGCTGAGCTACCACGCCGGCACCATCTGAGCTACCCAAGCACGGCTCACGATCCGTTCTCAAAGCTTTACTGCCGCCAGTACCTCGCCTCCTACCTTCCAGACTTCTCAGAAGCTCTCCGGTGAAACTTGTAGATGTAGCAATGTTGTTGTTGTTGTTGTGGTCTTCAGTCCTGAGACTGGTTTGATGCAGCTCTCCATGCTACCCTATCCTGTGCAAGCCTCTTCATCTCCCAGTACTTAATGCAACCTACATCCTTCTGAATCTGCTTAGTGTATTCATCTCTTGGTCTCCCTCTACGATTTTTACCCTCCACGCTGCCCTCAAGTACTAAATTTGTGATCCCTTGATGCCTCAGAACATGTCCTACTAACCGGTCCCTTCTTCTTGTCAAGTTGTGCCACAAACTCCTCTTCTCACCAATTCTATTCAATACTTCATCATTAGTTATGTGATCTACCCATCTAATCTTCAGGATTCTTCTGCAGCATCACATTTCGAAAGCTTCTATTCTCTTCTCGTCCGAACTATTTATCGTCCATGTTTCACTTCCATACATGGCTACACTCCATACAAATACTTTCAGAAACGACTTCCTGACACTTAAATCTATACTCGATGTTAACAAATTTCTCTGCTTCATAAACGCTTTCCTTGCGATTACCAGTCTACATTTTATATCTTCTCTAGTTCGACCATCTTCAGTTATTTTGCTCCCCAAATAGCAAAACTTATTTACTACTTTTAGTGTCTCATTTCCTAATCTAATTCCCTCAGGATCACCGGAGTTAATTCGACTACATTCCATTATCCTCGTTTTGCTTTTGTTGATGTTCAGCTTATATCCTCCTTTCAAGACACTTTCCATTCCGTTTAACTGCTCTTCCAAGTCCTTTGCTGTCTTTGATAGAATTACAATGTCGTCGGTGAACCTCAAAGTTTTTAATTCTTCTCCATGGATTTTAATACCTACTCCGAATTTTTCTTTTGTGTCCTTGAAGTAGCACTATGTCTCCGCAATATGCTTGTCTCCGCAATATACACTCCTGGAAATTGAAATAAGAACACCGTGAATTCATTGTCCCAGGAAGGGGAAACTTTATTGACACATTCCTGGGGTCAGATACATCACATGATCACACTGACAGAACCACAGGCACATAGACACGGACAACAGAGCATGCAAAATGTCGGCACTAGTACAGTGTATATCCACCTTTCGCAGCAATGCAGGCTGCTATTCTCCCATGGAGACGATCGTAGAGATGCTGGATGTAGTCCTGTGGAACGGCTTGCCATGCCATTTCCACCTGGCGCCTCAGTTGGACCAGCGTTCGTGCTGGACGTGCAGACCGCGTGAGACGACGCTTCATCCAGTCCCAAACATGCTCAATGGGGGACAGATCCAGAGATCTTGCTGGCCAGGGTAGTTGACTTACACCTTCTAGAGCACGTTGGGTGGCACGGGATACATGCGGACGTGCATTGTCCTGTTGGAACAGCAAGTTCCCTTGCCGGTCTAGGAATGGTAGAACGATGGGTTCGATGACAGTTTGGATGTACCGTGCACTATTCAGTGTCCCCTCGACGATCACCAGTGGTGTACGGCCAGTGTAGGAGATCGCTCCCCACACCATGATGCCGGGTGTTGGCCCTGTGTGCCTCGGTCGTATGCAGTCCTGATTGTGGCGCTCACCTGCACGGCGCCAAACACGCATTCGACCATCATTGGCACCAAGGCAGAAGCGACTCTCATCGCTGAAGACGACACGTCTCCATTCGTCCCTCCATTCACGCCTGTCGCGACACCACTGGAGGCGGGCTGCACGATGTTGGGGCGTGAGCGGAAGACGGCCTAACGGTGTGCGGGACCGTAGCCCAGCTTCATGGAGACGGTTGCGAATGGTCCTCGCCGATACCCCAGGAGCAACAGTGTCCCTAATTTGCTGGGAAGTGGCGGTGCGGTGCCCTACGGCACTGCGTAGGATTCTACGGTCTTGGCGTGCATCCGTGCGTCGCTGCGGTCCGGTCCCAGGTCGACGGGCACGTGCACCTTCCGCCGACCACTGGCGACAACATCGATGTACTGTGGAGACCTCACGCCCCACGTGTTGAGCAATTCGGCGGTACGTCCACCCGGCCTCCCGCATGCCCACTATACGCCCTCGCTCAAAGTCCGTCAACTGCACATACGGTTCACGTCCACGCTGTCGCGGCATGCTACCAGTGTTAAAGACTGCGATGGAGCTTCGTATGCCACGGCAAACTGGCTGACACTGACGGCGGCGGTGCACAAATGCTGCGCAGCTAGCGTCATTCGACGGGCAACACCGCGGTTCCTGGTGTGTCCGCTGTGCCGTGCGTGTGATCATTGCTTGTACAGCCCTCTCGCAGTGTCCGGAGCAAGTATGGTGGGTCTGACACACCGGTGTCAATGTGTTCTTTTTTCCATTTCCAGGAGTGTACTTTGTTCCTGGAGTGCTTCATTAGGGTTTCCAAAAATATCGTAAAAGTTGCTAATTTTATGGGCTGAGGAGAATGTGCCTTGAAGCTCATTGACCCCGCTGCTGCTGCGTACCAGCACCAGGTCTTCCCCTTTCTGTCCTTTCATCATCATACAACACAAACACGACACCACACAAAATTCCTTCACACACGGACGCCAATCATATTCACCTGCACTTAACGTCTATACTTAACGTGCAACTCTCGCACTTTGCGAAGGAAACGTGCCATTGAAAGCAAAGGAAGAAAAATCCTTCCAATTAGGCGGCGGGATGTCCAGCCAACCATACCGTATGACTTTTAGCTGACACGAGAAGACTTCTGCGACGGGGAACTTTTTGTGATGCTACGTACGCGGCTGGGACCAGGTCGTGTGCGCTGGCCGCATCTGGCCGGGTGCTTAAAAGTAGCGTTTATGCGCGGGCCAGGCGACAAGTGTCGGGTGTCCGTGGCGCCGTGGGCGGCCGCGATGACGGCGCTGCGGCAGCGCCCGGTGTCGCCTTACAACGGCCGCGCTTCGCACTCGGCTAACCTGGAATTTAGCTCCGCGTCTCCCTCTACGTTTCTCCCACGGCGGCACCAGGTACACGGGAAGTACAAGCCCTGCTGGGCTATATACCACCAGAATTTTAACGTAGTAAAAGACACGGGGACGTGTGTTATGTGATGCACCAGCGTCTACAAGTCAACGGCAATGGCCACAAAAAAAAAAGATAAACTGAAAGAACAAAGGTGAGCAACCTCTGTAAATGACCACCCCGATTTTCCACAGTATCAGAGAAATTGAGTTCTTGCTGCTTCAAACAAGAACGTGTTTCAGAGATAGCGAAAAGTAATGCATTAGCCCTGCGGTCACCCAGCACTGGCAACTTTCGTTGCCAGACGAGTGTGGTAACTCAGTTAAGCACGATCAAGAGCACAAACTCGACGACACGGTCGATGCCTTAACTCAACTGAACGAGCAGGACCACTGATGGCTACAAGATGGTCAACAGATGTGTCAGGAGTTGCACCTTCCTTTGCAAACTGTGGCTCGCGAGCTCAGAGGAATTGGTCTCTGCAGTATAATCTACCAGTGTCTGTTCCGTTATTAAGGAGTCAAAAATATCGAGAACTGTGCACCTTACGGTTTGGTACCGCTTAAATTTGCAGATTGATTTACATAGTATGTTGCCTTCACGATACTGGAACGTTGATAGGAACATTACGAATGGAGACGAGTCTGATGATGGTGATATCTTAATGCGAGGAGACATAATGTTGAACGGGTGTACAGACTATCATCTTAGTTAACGCCCAGAGGCACAAATAAAGAGTACTGCAAACGGATAAGTGAGTTTTCGTACGTGCACTTCTTTCTGATGTGCTCTTTAGGAACAATAATATCCATCCGAATGGCGTTGCTCTTGTGAATAGAATACTCACAGTTGATAACATGCGCCACGTGGAGTGCTCGTCGAGATCATCTCATACGTCTCTTATACAGCACAGATAGAATGCGATTTTCTTCTCCATCATTTTACAAGGAGAATTTTACATGCATGACCATGGGTATTAAAGTAAATGTATATATACAGAGTAAAGAGACGAATAAAATTCGTACCAAGGTAGGGATTCGAACCCGTGCAGATGTGCAGAGCCTCTGAGCTAGAGTGGCTTAGTAGTTAGCACATCTGCCTGGTGAGTGGGAAACTCATGTTCGAATCTTGGCCTTGGTATAAATTTTCGTTCCTCACTTCAGTCTGCATATATACGAGGCATATTCGGAAAGTAAGGTCCGATTAGGCACGAAATCGAAACCAGTGTGAAAATCGGACGGAACTTTGCACAGATGTGTTGGGCTGTGTTTAGTGTGCCTGTCGATCGTTTCACGTCGCTCTTTTCAGTTCAGAGCGCAAAGTGATCATCTACGAGTATAAATGCCTGAAAAATTGAAAATTTGTGATAAGTTACTATGGGACCAAACTGCTAAGGTCATCGGTCTGTAGGCTTACAGACTACTTAAACTAACTTACGCTAAGGACAACAAACACACACCCATGCCCGAGGAAGGACTCGAACCTCCGGCAGGGGGGGAGGGGGGGGGGGGGGGAGGAACGCGTGGTGGCAACAACAGTGTCTCCAACCAAATACGTCGGTCTGCTGAGAGATTTCGCCTGAAGCTATGCGGCCCACACAACATAAATGTCATGCGCGTTTCTTTTTTCAATACAGTTTTCAGCCGCATTCTGCAGGTAAATGAAGACGCTCCTGCAGAGTTTTCGATGGGAAGTGTTTGATCACCCACAATACAGCCCTTAATTGGCTCCCTCCGTTGTTCATCTCTGCTCATATGAACCGCTGGCTACAAAGACAACATTCTGTCACAAACAACGAAAGGGAGACCAGCGTAGAGAACTGGCGGAAAGCACAGGCGGCTGCTTTCTGTGACGAGAGTACTGGGAAGTTTGTACAACGCCACGAAAAATGTTTAAGTCGAAGGGGTGACTATTTAGAAAGGTAACTGGAAGGTGTGGCTAACTGTTACAAATAAAAAATTTTTGATTTTCACTATGGTTTCCATTTCGCAACCGATCGCACCTTACTTTCCGAACAGCCCTCCTACATCATAGATGTCTGAGACTTGGAAAGGTCTCTCGAACCATAATTCCATTTGGTAAAGCCACTATGCCTGGATTTCAGGTAGAATCCCCCAGTGCTGAGGTGCTATTCCAGGACAGTTGGAGAACCTCTGCATGTTGTTCGAGTTTAGGCGAGAATGGGTGGTTGAGTCGAGGAGGGATGTGTGCTAGGGTAGTCTGTACAGTCATGCAAAGCCTTTGCGTCAGCGTGGAAGAGTGGGAGACCACGGTTAGAATCCCAGCCTTGATATAAATTTTGATTCGTCTCTTCAGTCTTCATACAATCATAGATTTTGAGACTTGAAAAGATCTCTGGAATCATAGTTTCATTTAATTAAAGTAAGTGTTGGCAAATGACTACTCCACAGAGACACTTCAATTATTTATTTATTTATTTGTGTTTCTCTTCGCTAGTAGTTTCAGAGTCGTAGGTACATCATCAACAGCTCATTCTCGTCGAAATCAGGCAAGCTGTCATGCTGCAACTTCGCAACATCGCTGTCCACGGAACATGAATGAACGCTTCAGAATGGGGTTGCGACCTGATACATGATGTTTACCTGTGGGACTGTAATTTAAAAAGAGAGGTAGATAAACAGATGGAGTGGAGAGACAAATTACCATCCGTCAACAGCCATGAAGCTGTCTTCTAGACCTCACACTGATATTTCTCAGGAATGGGATCGAGTAGCCAAGAGACTTTTTGAATCAGCTTCCCGAGAACACTCCACATCGCAGTAAAGTGTATGTGGTAGCAACATTTCCTCATATTTTATATCAGTATTCTGTTGCTGTCGTAGAGATTTTCTGCTTTCGTTGAAGCTTTTCAAATGTAAACTTTAGATTCTACTGTAATTTTTACGTTACACTCTTCAGAAAACATTTACTGACTAACCTTTGTTTTAGACATCACCTTTTGCCTGTAAAAGTTTTCAGCTCATGTTACTGGACTTGCAACAAACTAATATATGAGAGACCTTGGTATATTTAAATATTTGATTCGCAAATTAATTCGACGCATTATATTTAATGTTCTATGTAACGTAAGCTAAAGTCTTCTTAGATCTCTAGCATAAGACTAAAAATTTTAATTTTTTATTTTTTTCTGTAATAAATCTTGTCCTTGATGTGATCTTGCACAAAAAAAACCAAGGAGGTAATGTCTTGAGACAAATAGGGCAACCGAAAAAGTTATCACGAAAAAAAGGGAGAGGGGAGGGTCTCTTTAGTAACATAGTTCCAGGAGGAAGATGAAATGCTATTTATGTAGTCCACCCCACTGCAATATTCAGGCAATCTTCGACAGCCACAGAATGGCATAATTATTGAACACTCCATAGAGTCGATTTTCATTGCTGTCATATTAAACAGTACGTTAATTTGTCGAACATTTCTGTTTATAGAATAATGCTTTCGTTGGCTCGAATGTCGACGTCATTCTATTTTGCAATTCAAATAAGTCACTTTCTTTTGCTGGTGACAACTCCGAGTGAAACGCCTACAGAAAAACTGTAAGTCGTTTTGTAGTGGGAACACATTACGCAATATAATCATGAACTGTATGCTGTTCGTCACACATATAATGTAATTCAAACATAAAGTGACTCCACGATGTGTACGATCGACACATAAACCTCCTGTACGATCATAATACTGCATAATACTGCAACGATTTCTGAGAGATGTAGACTGCTCTTAATTTAATAATTACACCATGTGTTGTCAAGTTCTTGCCACGAATGTCTCATGTGTGCTTATTAAAGATATGGAATTGTAATGATTCTCTCCCAATAGAGTATGTACAAATTGTTTACTGCCGCTAACATCTGTTAAGACATACTTGAAGCACTAGTTCTACTTTTGAAAATTTGTGTTTTATTCTCACTCACTCAAAACAATGCCAAATCACAAACACAGTTCAGAATCACAAGATAGGACATAGATTCAGAACGAACATAAATACACGACAAAAGTTTCCTTGTCTTTCTAAAACCGACATATCGAAAGAGCTTCACCTAATATTAACCTTTTCATCAACAAAACGAGTCTGAGGCAATTCGCGGCAGTCAAGGATAATATAAAGCATGCTAGCTGTTCTTGTAGCTTCTAGCACGTCCTATGAGTCAAAATATTGTTTATGTATCTTCTGTTTTTAGATATTAATTCAATTTTAATTTATTGAGTGCTCTTCATCAGTAGTGATTCCTTCGTGGATTTCTTAAAATAGCAGTTGATGATAAAGTCTACAAGTTACAGAAAATATTCTTAAGGCTGTTAACTTCAGGATATAACGAAACATTGGTTGAGTATCGTCAGCATCGCAGGAAAAATATAAATGGTAACATGTTTTGTCTAATAATATAATTACATTTTAGAATAATAATAAATTATATAGTTTTGTTTTATTAGAACTTACTGTCATTTATTTGGAATCTAATCTTCACAGTGTAGCAACCCAGTATATTAAAATATCGGTATATAAACGAAAAATTATATTTGTGGCAAATTTGCTGCCTATGGCGAACTTTGTGAACATCAACAATTTGGATTACACAGTTTGTAAATAAAAATGAGTTCAAATATGATCGGAATTTAGGAGGTATTGCAAATTTCCGTAACCAAGAAAAGTTCAGTCAGGCTACTACAAGTTTTTAGGGCAAAGGTTCCTTCCAATGTTTTTTGTTGATCTGCGAACCTCTCAGCAAGTGATTGATGATGGTGGCGCCTTTGGTGGAATTCGAGAGGAACTGGTCATTTGCCAGCATCAGGTTTCATCCTCACCCTTGTCGCTGTCATACCCAGCAACAGCAGACACGTGACTCTATAAACTCTACAAGCACTCATCACAGTCTCCTACAACTGACAGATCCACTCAAGACATAAATCTCAAATTGTCAATACGTTCAAACAGATCTTGTAATTGAATTTCCTCATCTTAACTATGATAATGGTGACTAGGGCCTCCCGTCTGGGTGACCGTTCCCCTAGTGCAAGTCCTTCTATTTGACACTACTTCGGCGACTTGTGCGCCGATGGGGATGAAATGATGATGATTAGGACAACACAACACCCAGTCCCTGAGCGGAGAAAATCTCCGACCCAGCCGGGAATCGAACCCGGGCCCTTAGTATTGACATTCCGTCGCACTGACCACTCAGCTACCGGGGGCGGACTATGATAATTGTGGAGGCTGCATAAATGAATTAATATTTGTGCCACAGCTGGGACTTGAACCCAGGTTTCCGTACTTACTAGATGGTAATGCTAACCATTAAATGAATTAATATTTGTGCCACAGCTGGGACTTGAACCCAGGTTTCCGTACTTACTAGATGGTAATGCTAACCATTAGCATCCTTGCTAGTAAGCAAGGAGACCTGGGTGCAAGTCCCGACCTCGGAAATGGGAATGCCGTGTGGCTAAGGCCTCCCGTCCGGTAGACCGTTCGCCTGGTGCAAGTCTTTCGAGTTGATGCAACTTCGGCGACTTGAGTGTCGATGGGTTCAAATGGCTCTGAGCACTATGGGACTTAACTTCTGAGGACATCAGTCCCCTATAACTTAAAACTACTTAAACCTAACTAACCTAAGGACATCACACACATCCATGCCCGAGGCAGGATTCGAACCTGCGAACGTGGCGGTCGCGCGGCTCCAGACTGTGGTGCCTCAAACCGCTCAGCCACACCGGCCGGCAGTGTCGATGGGGATGAAATGATGATGATAAGGACAACACAACACCCAGGTCCTGAGCGGAGAAAATCTCCGACCCAGCCGGAAGTCGAACCCGGGCCGTTAGGTATGACATTCCCTCGCGCTGACCACTCAGCTACCAGGGGCGGACAGTACCGACCACGGCACGAATTTTAATTCATTTATTCAGCTTCCACCACTATCGTATCAACCATATGGTTGTGGGTCTCCCAATCAAAAAGACTGTTTACAGCAATGATACTGATACCGATTTTTAATTCTTTTCCCGTTTCCCCAGGTACATCCACAGCAAGGAGAAGCCGTTCAAGTGCGGGGAGTGCGGCAAGGGCTTCTGCCAGTCGCGCACGCTGGCGGTGCACAAGATCCTGCACATGGAGGAGTCGCCGCACAAGTGCCCCGTGTGCGCGCGCAGCTTCAACCAGCGCTCCAACCTCAAGACGCACCTGCTGACGCACACGGACATCAAGCCGTACAACTGCTCGGCCTGCGGCAAGGTGTTCCGCCGCAACTGCGACCTGCGCCGGCACAGCCTCACGCACAACCTGGGCGCCGCGGCGGCCACCGTCGCCCCCACGCCGTCGTCGTCGTCGTCGTCGTCGTCGCCGTCGGCAGCCTCCGTGGCCGGCAGCAGCGGCGCCAGCACCTCCTCCGCGCTTCCGCTGCCTCTGGCGCTGGCCGCGGCCGGCGGCTTCGTGCTCGAGGCCGCCGCCGCCACGCAGTGATGACGTCACGCGTCCTCGCACCGCCTCACACTACACGCTGTTACCCCCGAGGGTCGCTGCTCAATACTGAAGAATATATAATAAATGTTCCTTTGTTTCGTATGTTAGTTTGGTGAAGTGCATCCTCTGCCACTACTATTAAACTCTAATGGTGTCTGACCTCTCCACACCATAGTGGGAACAATTGCGCTCGCAGCGAACACAGCGTCATTTCTCTGGTCATAGCTACAAAAGCACTCTAACTTACTTCGTGTACATATGAAATAGTTTCAGACCAGTTATCTGTCGGTAAACTGTAAGATGTTCAAAGTCCATTGACTAACTACACGCCGAAGTCGTGGCGGTAGTCTCTTTCAAACGTCGTGGTGTAAGAAATTTCCTATCTTTACTAATGCTCATCCCACCCTACCGCTATTTCCGTGATTTTGGAAATTTATTTTTGTGGTCAGATGCCTGCTTTTCCTCAGTTAACCCGAAGCAAAGAAGATGAAAACGGCTTCGTTCTGTGATTCGTGTAAACTTCAGTTCTGCGTATTATAGGGGAACACGAAGCAGAACGGGATACTTAATGATCACAAGGAAACACTTCTTCAAGTGATAAAAAAACACCTTGCAGTGTAACCATATGTACCTTATTTTAAAATCACTTAAAACAATACATTTTGCATTTTTTCAGAGAAAGTCTTGCATATTTCCCGTTCCGCCCCACCCACGAAGCAGAATGGGATAAGGGTATTTTTTGTTAAATTGCTGCATAAACGTTGAATTTGAATTACGAATATCGTATTGAACTATGACAAAATGTTGTATAACAGGCGATTCAGACTAAGGAATGTGTAATTTAAACAATTAAAAAGTCATTCTTCAAAATAAGAAAATATTTTAATGTCATTCTGAAAAATGTACAATGCTTAATAACCACCAAACCACTAACTACTAGGCCTTTCGACAATAGTCACAAATCAGTATTTCATCTTCACTCTCTATGCCAGCACATGAATTGCGTGCCCACTCTGGCATGCGACCCAGCTCTCATTAGAAACGAGTAGTAGGCCCCACAGTAGAGACACTCAGCATCCTCTCTCTCTGATTCTCTCTTGTCCATCATCTTCTCCCTTTTATTTTTCCTAAGGTCTTTGATGTCCTCTGGTTTGGTTTTTTTGGGTGTACAGTTTGATATTTTTGCCTTAAGTTGCATTGCACCTAACGTCTCTGTCCTGACATTGTTTATATTTGTGCACCCTCCTCCTTTCTGTAGGCCTACTTTACGTGCGACAGCATTCTGCAGTACCTTCTTATAAGGAGAATCTGTTAATACGACGGTTTTTTTTTTTTTCGTCTTGTAGTCCGCCGTGTATTTTGACAGATTAGTGGGATTGGAATGACAGCCTCGGGCGATATCTGGAAACCTTAGTTGTTCGGCGAACATAGCTGGTTGGGAGAGTCTGGCACCCATGAACATCCAGGCTGGGTCTGCTTTCTACTTGCATCAAAATATGACGGGGCAGAACGGGACACTATCCCATTCTGCCCCGTCCCGTTCCGCCCCAAGAGCACTTCTGAGGTTAACAACTTTTATGGGGTGTAATAACTGACGTATTAAATAACTAACGTATAACAAATGCCATGCACTTTAAGGGAATGTGTCATTTTAGGGTATACAATTAACAATTAACAGCTTACCAGGCGTTGAAATTCACCAAACGTTAGAACAACCCAAGCGTTAAATTGACGGAGAACAATTCGCTTAGATTTCGCACTTCAAACTAAATCAGAATGGCTGCCCTCACTTCCCTTCCATTCGGAGAAATAGTTACATGCCCATATAACAGGTTGCAACACTGTCCAGTCTAGAAAAGAGCAATTTCCCATTGTGCCCCGCTATCCCGTTCTGCCCCGAATTCCCCTACATGCTTTAACTTTTTGTGTACTCTATCTTCTGAGGCAGATGTAGAGGACTAGACCAAAATTTGCCTAAACAACCCCATAATCCATACTCACGGTGGCCGATGAAACAGAACATCGTTCATCAAACGGCTCTGCGGATTCTATCCTGGCCTGATTCATGGCACTATCTCGAAAGTTGATGCGCTTCACATGAAGCTATACGAGCCGGTCGATACAACAAATTTTCCTCACTAACCAAGAGAAACAGGGAGAGTGGAGTATAATTCCTGGTCTCGAGATAATGTCTAGGCTTCTCAGTACTGTCTCGTGGAGTAAAGTCATGTGACACTGTTGACAGTGAATTGCCTGTCTGATCGAGACGTTAACCTTGGCTGTACTGTCGTTGCTTTCTTGAGACGAAACTGCTAAGTGCTCATTTTAATGTTCTGAATTCCGTTCTGTCCGCACTCTTCCACATTAGGGCCATCACACTACACTGTGTTCCATGAGATACGAGTAAATACTTCACAATTTGTAGCGCGTCAGAGGAAGGCAATCTTGATGTCAGTTTATACCTCCACATTTCCCCCACCATTCAGAGAATACATACGTGTGTGTGTGTGTGTGTGTGTGTGTGTGTGTGTGTGTGGCGTGCGAGTTTACAGCTGACACCGTTCCTCGCTTCCCACTTTCGATTGCTTCTTGTTCATCCTGTCTCGATATTGCAGATCTCTATTTTGCATTGCTTCACATGCATCTTGACTGAGTAATCGGCAAATCTGAGGCGTAAAGCTGAGTGTAGGACCCTCACTGCCATGACACTTTGACTGTATTCTCTCAGCCATCTTCGAGTGAGTCGAATTTCTGTAGGATGGAGTTATCATTTAATAATTGTAGGTAGCTAGCAAGCGAGCACTAAAGAAACAACAATACGGGGTCAGTTGTTAAGTCAAACGCCCAGCAGGTTTTGTGTCACAGTAGCAAAGCATTCACAATATAATGCTGGAACTTCAACATTTTTGGAGCTCATTTTTGTCGATGTGGGTTTTAATTTCGATAGCCGCATGTGCTTAATATCTGACTGAATAGCAAATGCCAACGTCGACGCTGCAGCGATAACTCTAATTACTGTGGCATGACGGTAAACTATCAAAACATCAGTACAAGAAGTTAACTACAACCTGCGGTGTGTCTGAAACCTTAGGGATTACAAGTTTTCTCTCAGTTATAATGAAGTAGTTTTTAACGTCTCTGCTCAGTTTCCTTTCCAAACTTTTCTTAACACACTCGGCATTTCAATGGAGAAACATTCCAAGCTAAAAATAAAACTAACCCGTGTAAAGTGTATTATAATCATTTCATTTTGTCAAGTAGAACAGAAATTAAAATGTAACATTCATACATATTGATTTTCCAACTTTGGTTGTTGTGATAGCAGAAAGCTAATGATATAGAGCATAGTGTATTGTTGAAATCTCTATCTCTTTTGCCTTGCTAAGTTTGGAGTGACATAGGAAATAATAAGCATGTTTCTCAACAAGTTTGAGGTTACTTAACACAAAAATTCATCTTCTAGTAACTTCAATTACTTCGTTCATTTGCACGAACTTCTGTCTAATCAAAGTCCGTCTTCCATTCTTATAAACATGATTTAACGTCGTTATCAGTTCACAGTTTTAGTATCCAGCCTAGATACTAGATTTGTAGGTAGAAATATTTGAGTTTTTTTCCTTTTTTTATGTAGACGGTTACCAGTTGATCCGTCGTTCTTACTGGAGTTTTCCATTAATACTAGCTTACATTGCGTTTATACGAATGAAGTCGATACGCAGGATATTGTTTCACAGTGTTAAAACATTAGGAATCACGAGATGCAATAGAAAAACCTTTTTTTCCTTCGAGCTTAATATTATTAGTAAATTATCTTACTCGAGGAGACTGAACAAATATTTATTACCTTGCAGTGGCAGAGTCAGGCACTTCTGCACCCCCTCTCCCGATCTTCTTGACACATAAGATATTCGTTCTGTCAGAATACATTAAATGCTCATTCCCAACAACTGCACCCCTGTAATCGTACTGGCTTGACTGCTCTGATTCAGCTTTACACTGTAGTCTACCATGTGGATGTCTCTTCATCTCTGCATAACTAGGGCAACCAATTTCAAGCCTTGATCTCTGTCTGCAGTTTTTACCCCATACTACTTTACATTATCATATTAACTATTACCTGAATGCATTCTTTATTTCGCATTATCTTCATCATTTTGTCGTTGCCTCGACAGTTCCATTTAATCGAAGAAATTGTCTTAATCGTTAACGGTGCAACAGCTTTACTTTGGCTTTCAGCTATGACCAGAGAGCGTGTCGCTGTGATCAGCTGGCAATAGCAGCTGCGTATTATTAACTCTTTCCGACATTTAGGCTCCCTGCCTACGGTAGTGAGCCGGTATTTAGCCACAGGTTAGAAAAACTCACCACACGATCTCCCAGACGAGCCTCTGCGTGCATCGATACCGCGTCTCAGCATGACACGGGGCGACCGCATGTCACACGACGCCGATGGATGGCTCTGAAGGCGACCACAGGCAGCGTGCGGGGGTGGGTGGGTGCGGTCGTGCGTGCGTGCGTGTGTGGGGCCAGGCAGCGCCATACGGTTGTGTGTCCTCTACAAGGATCTTGTACATACAAGACTGAGTGTGACTGCGCTGAACACTTTGGACAAGGACTTGCCAGTCGCAAGGCTGGGTGAATCTGCAGTGTGTGTGTTGCCTACTTAGTCTTTACGATTAGTCTTAAGGTTGTGAGAGATATCTTGGTCTCGTTTATTGTCCTCTATTTTCACGTTTAAAATAAAATTTTCTTACATTTACATGGCATTTCGTTCACTTTACTTCACTTCCCGTTGAAAGGTGAACATGAAACCTGTCTCCAATCCGATACTGTCCCTCACATTTCTACGATAAACACAGGAAAAATGATGTGAATGTCACATCCATTATCTACGTATAAAGTGTGATTTTCCTCTACTTAATTAATTAAAACACACACATACGTGGCAGACCGATAGCGCTCTAACAAACCAGCTCACAAAGCCAGACCATGTGTGTTTGTCCGTCACAGACACAAAAATGGTTCAAATGGCTCTGAGCACTATGGTACTTAACATCTGAGGTCATCAGTCCCCTAGAACTTAGAACTACTTAAACCTAACTAACCTAAGGACATCACACACATCCATGCCCGAGGCAGGATTTGAATCTGCGACCGTAGTGGTCGCACGGTTCCAGACTGTAGTGCCTAGAACCGCTCGGCCACTCCAGCCGGCTCACAGACAGAGACAGGCCTCTATTTTCCACTTTTCCACTAAATCTTAAGCATACTTACAAAGATAAAGTTAATTCGAAAAGAAAACAGTACACATGTACATTTCATGTGATTCCCAGCTGTAATATGAGTGTTCAACATTCACAAAGGCAAGTTAAATGCTTGGTTGAGCGACTGAATTAATTTGGGAAGCGACAAGAGCCATCATAAATTAGTAGCAGTACAAGCTGAATTAACGTATTGCAGCAGACTGCCAGATGCAAAACGAGTAAGCCATGTCTTACATATGGGAAAACAGGACAAAGGTTACCTTCCACAGTGTGGCCAGCACTAGATTCCAGTATCTTAGATCACCAGTAGTCAATTTATGATCTATAATTGCATTTTAGCGTTTACGTTTTCTCAGTATTTGATTGTGACGGAAGGGTAAGATGGTAAACAGCTGAAAACAGTTGTCACATGTACAAACATAGCTATACTCTCAAACTCAGTACATAAAGACAAGACCATTTCCCGTGCTCTGTTAAAGACTGATCCAATGGCATTAAATGTATCATTAGAAAAATAATGTATGTTCAGATAGACATTTAAAGAAATTGTCAAGTTGTGCTAAGTTGTAGAAACTAAATTAGCCACGAAAAGATATTGTCACTGGCAAAAGACATTACAAAAATTCATTCAATTTACGCTTCTATGTGGGCTAGATATCGCAGTACGCCTTGCATCATCGAACAGTTGGCCCACGTTTGCAAGAAAACAGTATTCGATAGGTGCGTTCGCCTTCGTGCGACCACGTTGTTGGTAATGCCCAAACTGGTTTCATAGTTATAAAGGTGATAAACTATTCGCGAGGCAAATCGCCACCAGAACATTAATGACACATCCTACCCTCTCTTGAAGCTTGTCTGTATGTTTCACAAAGTTCTACATTCATAGTTTCGTAAAAAGAAAGTTATTGTAAAGTGAATAGCATACCGCTGCAACAACAAGCTTTAATGATGAAGATGTCTTGCAGTGTGACGAGAAAAATCATTTAAAAATGTTGTGAGATTTTAGAGAAGGAAAGAGCAAATTTTACCGTACCGAAACACGCTAGTACGAAACATATAAAATAACTTTAATGTCACTGTGTGTATTCATTATAAAGCAACAGGCCACTGATGGCGGAATTATCGTCTAAGCTAGTACGGGTGTGACAAGCAAGGCGGACGTACAGATCCTATGCATCATGCTGTAGCAGCTCATATAAGTACACTCTCTTATTAACGCTGTGAGCCAAAATGGGAGTGAAGATGTATGCTCCGAGTTGCGAGAGAAGGAAAAGTCTAGCTCATGTTCAACGCGACTGGAAATTACAAAGATCGTAAGACAACAATAGGCAACAGTGTTTTACTCTTCATGCCAAGTACAAACAAGCTGCCCCTCTATAAGGCAAGAAACGATACTATCTTTCTTTTCAGGACAAATACAAACAATCTTTCACTCTAATAAAGCAAGAAACGTTTGTAATGTGTATAAGAAGGCAGCTGATAAACATTGCTATCATTAGTCGGCGATATAGGTGTATTTCTGCTTGACAGTCCCCTAGATAAAAAAGAAAAAAGCTACGTGTCAAAAACTACGCAACGACATACATACTGACATAACACGAATGTTTAAGATATATCATAACCGCTGCTATTCTTATCTTCTGGGTTTATTCTCAGTCCAGTTTTACAGTTTCGGCTTTCAGTCATTTTCAAGTACACTAATGTGAATTACGAGTGACAAATATAACCCGTCTAGCATCTACGAGTAATAGTCCTGAGACGACTACTTTCGAGAGCGAAAAAGTTTATACAGCTAAAATTTTCAGGTAACAGCATAGTTATGGCAAAACGCAACAAGGTGAAATTCATAATTACTTCACAGTCACATATGTTAACACTTCTCGTACAATAAGACTAAACACATGTACGGTGAGTGTGAACACAGGAATATCTGTCATCAAGAATGACTCCACATTAATAATTCACAACAAATGGCTGTAATTGTACAGTTTTACTTAGAGTAAATCAACAAGTTGATTGCATTTAATTTTTTTAGTAACTGTGGTCTCATGTTCAAAAAATTACAATTGGCATTCATTTTTCTACAGTCAATGATTTTCACAACTATGATATTACATATGAGTACCTATATATGTGTTTCTTAGTTGTAATTAAAAGAGAATAGAAAGAATTCAATAACTGTAGCACTTTTACCACTGACAAAACCGTAGTTGTTTGATAGGCTATGAAACACCAACTACAAATGTTCACATGTGAAGAAGACAAGTTTGTGCCACTTTTGGAAAAATAGGAAAAAAAGGAAACTAGTCACTTTGCAATCTACATCCTACTCTGCCAAATGCGTTCACTATTAGCAGTTCGATGGTTTATGATTAAATACAGTTCAATAGCAGAGCAAATTAAGCGATCATTTCACTCGTACAGTTTTGTGAAATTCTAAACCTGGATAAAACTTGTCGTTGAAAGATACAGTACTTCTTATCGGTTCGTAAGACAAATTTCTTATGGAAGTTGTAGATTGCTGACACGATTTACTCTTCGTTGCACTCTTCAAGCATTCCAGCTTCTTTTACACCTTTCGATCAAACATAGCACATTACTCACATGAAAACAGTGATCGCTATCAAGAGCTTACAATCGTCCATAAATCCTCACAGGAAGAGTACATCCAGCTGACAACTCAGGGACAGCACGTCATTTCAACCACAATGACGACCTCCACGAATGTGGTTATATTTCAGTGGTAACAACAAAATAATTATTATTAGAAGGTAATGGACTGCATATTACAAGTTTCTCATCATTTTTTTTTCAGCTGTGGATGCAAACTATCTAGGAGAACATTACTACTGATAAATCTCTAAGTAATAACGATAGTCACATAACCATTACTTATCATCTTCAATACACCTAAACTGATAAAAAGCGACCAATATGTCAGGAGAGATGCCAAAAAAGGGGGGGGGGAACTAGTTGCTCCATTAGTGTAAGTCAGAGCAAGCTGTGTGTTACTGAAGTACTGTGTTGTAATCAGCTAGGACGATGGTCTTCTGCAGTGGGTGGAACGAAGAGTTGCTCGGTTGTAATATTAAGTATTCTGCGTATCCCTTACCGCAAAGCAATGAAAGACACTTTTCGACAGTATCGTTGTACAATACCGTATCTTACTTACTCAGCGTGTTTCGTTCCAAATAAGAGTCACAACAAGGAAAAATCTGTTCCTTCTCAAAAGCAGAGGCAGGGTGACTGTTCTTCTGTGCTGGTCTGGTACTTACTATGCATCAAGTAACAACAAAGACTAGAAAGTGGCATGTACTAAAAATCAAAAGTCCTCATCTTCAATTCCAAGCTAATGCTTCTTAATGATACAGATTTAATCTGCACCGAACCACAAAAGACTTTTGAATTAAATGAATCCTTTGGTGATTCTGATCTGTCAAGTGGCTGGCACTTTAATGAAACTTCCTGAAAGCTTTAAACTGTGTGCTAGAGCAGAAACGTAGGAGGGAATTACTGTGGGAACTGGTGTGACGGCGGGCTGTGCGACTTACATGGATATTAAATCAGTAAGATACTGTTCAGGAAAGCGATAGGCCTGGGTTTGAACGCCGGTCCATCCTAATGTTTCGCTTCGCAAGAGTGCACACACCTTCGCAGAGTGAAATATTCGTTCTGTATTGACACTTTGTTTTCTACCTTCCGTATAATTTACTTCTCAGAACCTCAATGATATCGTCTCAGTACTTGGAAGTGACAACAGCTCACATCCGCTTACGGAATAGGAAATTCAGTTGATCCAAAGATCTTTCGTCCAATATCACTTGCATCGGTTGTCGCAGAATCATGGAACGCATCAATTCGAACTTCAAGATCTACCCGTAACAGAATAAACTTTTCAATGGATAACAGCACAGAGACTGCATAAAGCAATCATGACAAACACAACTCGTGAAATTGACGCAGAACATCTTGACTACCATCAATAAAGGTAATAATGGTGGCATTTTTTTTAATTTAAAAAACAAAAGCTTCATCAAATCGGTGCCTTGTAAATAAAATACGTTCTGATTGTACGTCTAAGCAGGCTTATAACTGGCTCGAAAAATTTTTGACGGGTAGGACACAGTGCATTATTCATACAATAGCGTCACCAACAAACACCTACGTAATAATAAATATCTCATGTACCTTAACAAGACAATTAAAATTGCATCACCCTCCCTGTATGTACATGGTTTAAGTTGTATTCTTTATCTTCAGGTTCACGTAATGAATATTTTCTGAAGCAGTTTTATTTTGCCAACCCTGTACATGAATGACGCAGTGAGTAGCATGAATTGCAATCTCAGGAGTTTCACGGAAGATGTATCTATTTTCGAGGAGATTCTATCGGATAAAAATTTTTGTACCATCCCGTTATATTACGACAGAGCATCAGCCTGCCACCAGGACTAACAGTTACAAGAGAACGTTACAAAGTAACTTGCACATTACTATGACAGGCCAGGTAACTATTACAGGATGTTGGATTATACTCCGAGGTGACACCACATTGGACTCGCATTCGCGAGAACGATGGTTCAACTCTGCATCTGGCAATCTAGATTTAGGTTTACTGTTATTTCCCTAAATCACACCAGGCAAATGCCGGGATGGTTCCTTGGAAACGGCACAGTCGATTTCCCTCCTCATTCCTTACACAATTCGATCTTTTGCCCCGTCTCTGATAAACTCGAAGCCGACAGGACATTAAACTCAAAATTTCCTTCCTTCTTTTCAAGGTGACACAGATATATGATACTATTTTTCATTATACTCAAGAGGGAGTATATAGAGGGCCTATACAAGGGCAATGTACTTCAGAAAAATATTATGGAAATGGAAGAGGATGTAGATGAAGATGAAATGAGAGATACGATACTGCGTGAAGAGTTTGACAGAGCACTGAAAGATCTGAGTCGAAACAAGGCCCCGGGAGTAGAAAACAGTCCATTAGAACTACTGACGGCCTTGGGAGAGACAGTCCTGACAAAACTCTACCATCTGGTGAGCAAGATGTATGAGACAGGCGAAATACCCTCAGACTTCAAGAAGAATATAATAATTCCGATCCCAAAGAAAGAAGATACTGACATATGTGAAAATTACCGAACAATCAGTTTAATAAGTCACAGCTGCAAAACACTAACGCGTATTCTCTACAGACGAATGGAAAAACTGGTAGAAGCTGACCTCGGGGAAGATCAGTTTGGATTCCGTAGAAATATTGGAACACATGAGGCAATACTGACCCTACGCCTTATCTTAGAAGCTGGATTAAGGAAAGGCAAACCTACGTTTGTAGCATTTGGAGACTTAGAGAAAGCTTTTGACAATGTTGACTGGAATACTCTGTTTCAAATTCTGAAGGTGGCAGGGGTAAAATACAGGGAGCGAAAGGCTATTTACGATTTGTACAAAAACCAGATGGCAGTTATAAGAGTCGAGGGGCACGAAAGGGAAGCAGTGGTTGGGAAGGGAGTGAGGCAGGGTTGTAGCCGATCCCCGATGTTATTCAATCTGTATACTGAGCAAGCAGTGAAGGAAACAAAAGAAAAATTCGGAGTAGGTATTAAAACCCATGGAGAAGAAATAAAAACTTTGAGGTTCGCCGATGACATTGTAATTCTGTCAGAGACAGCAAAGGACTTGGAAGAGCAGTTGAAAGGAATGGACAGTGTCATGGAAGATGAACATCAACAAAAGCAAAAGAAGGCTAATGGAATGTAGTCGAATTAAGTTGGGTGATGCTGAGGGAATTAGATTAGGAAATGAGACACTTAAAGTAGTAAAGGAGTTTTGCTATTTGGGGAGCAAAATAACTGATGATGCTCGAAGTAGAGAGGATGTAAAATGTAGACTGGCAATGGGAAGGAAATCGTTTCTGAAGAAGAGAAATTTCTTAACATCGAGTATAGATTTAAGTGTCAAGAAGTCGTTTCTGAAAGTTTTTGTATGGAGTGTAGCCATGTATGGAAGTGAAACATGGACGATAACTAGTTTGGACAAGAGGAGAATAGAAGCTTTCTAAATGTGGTGCTACAGAAGAATGCTGAAGATTAGATGGGTAGATCATATAACTAATGAGGAGGTATTGAATAGGACTGGGGAGAAGAGAAGTTTGTGGTACAACTTAACTAGAAGAAGGGATAGGTTGGTAGGACATGTTCTGAGGCATCAAGGGATCACCAATTTAGTATTGGAGGGCAGCGTGGAGGGTAAAAATCGTAGAGGGAGACCAAGAGATGAATACGCTAAGCAGATTCAGAAGGAAGTAGGTTGCAGTAAGTACTGGGAGATGAAGAAGCTTGCACAGGATAGAGTAGCATGGAGAGCTGCATCAAACCAGTCTCAGGACTGAAGACCACAACAACAACACTCAAGAAGCCTCTGTAGTCGTTCACGTCCTCAGCAATGAAGATCTACTACTTGGTCACGGAGATGGCGCCATTTGAGAACTGCTGACTGAACGTCCCCATCATAGGAAAATTTGGGATTGCTGCGAAGCGATTTCTCGATGGCTTGGACACTGCCCTCTGTCGTCGATTTCGATGGTCTTCCTTTCTGAGTTACTTCAGAGTTATTAGAATTGCGGACTACATTAACGATTAAGACAGGGAAGCAGGTGGAAACCTACATAGATGGATGAGAATTGTTATTAAAATGAGACTGAAGAAACCTCCATCGTGATCCGAGTTTGGGATCGTAAGATAATAATCACAATTGACGGTAGCTGGGATGGGTGATGATTTCCGTTGTCGTACACTCAAGGACTGTTCGGATAGAGTTAGTTTAGTTTTTTAGGGAAAAGGCGTGCACAATAAAACGTGTCATTATGATGGGAGCTGCGAATGCAGCGCTGGGAAGTTTGTGGGGGCTGCCATAAGAATACCATTAGGAGTAAAAATAAAAATGTAGCATAGTTTGTAGAGGCAGACACTCCGTCATCTACAACCAGGTAGAACAGTCCAAGGTTGGGCAGAACAGAAAGGAAAAATTGTCCCTCATAAAATTATGTATTGCCACAGTTAAGGGGTAGGAGAAATTAGTTCACGTAGCATTCAGGGGTGTCTCTGATAGAGCCATCAAGTTAGACCATTGTATTACGAGAAGGATTAATATTATTAAAGTGTACTGTCTGATCTCACCCCAGCCTGGAAAAGTTAGCAGTGGAGGTGAAGACACACTGTCCAGAAAGAATGTGCTGAGTGTTGAAAGAGGTTGAACCTGCATCTAGAGGCAGCTCCACCTCTAGGGCATAGTAAGTTTTGTCTTAGTTTACAATGACTAACCAAGTACAGTAGCGTAGGCAGTGATTTTGATTGATACTGATGAAGTACATTTTGAGTGTGTCAATCTATACTCACTTAGATGATGGAAACTTATGTCTTGCAGTAAGCTATCATTCCAACGCATGATGGTAAGTGGAATGATGTGGACGATCTAGATGTCAACTGCCTCATTGTCGTCACTATGTCGTCACTGATGACCTTTTGCTTACGAGGACGGGTTTAAATAATTTTCTGTCAAGAAGAATATCATACTGATTATTTCCAGCAGAAAAAAAATCATCTTGGTTGTGTGGTCTTATGTTCCACGTGACATAGGGCATAAATCATAAGCCGCACAGTATAGTTGTGTCACTGCAGCTTATGACAGTAAATTCATATGCAAGCAAATGTCTCATTTGTGGCGGTAGTTGATCAGAAGTAGTTGTGCTCGTGTGAGCCATATGAATTTTGATAAACGCAACCGTAACTTTGCTTACTTGCTGTAACAAATGTACAACTACCAAACCGAGAGACAAAGTATTAAGTTTATAACTAAGTTTGTTTGTTCTTCATTTGCTAGTGTATCAAACTCAACCAGAGTGTTGATGTCTTAGAGAAATTCTTCAGCTTAGCGCACAAAGAACTACACAACTGACAAGGGCAGATGAAGCTAACAGGTCGAGAATGTGCAGATGGACCTCGAGGATGTAGTACTAGCTGGTAGGACTGTGTTGTAATCAGTCCCACACCCCTGCTAGGCTCTTACTTCCTGGTAAAGGCTGTTATTTCCGTACCACATTGCTGATTACGATTTGGAATTTATTTTCTCTTGATGTTACCCAATATACTTCATGCTCAGTAGCACTACAAGGGGCTAAATACAGTTCATTTCTAACACTAGAATACTGAAAATGTTACAAAATGGTGTACTGTGGTGCAGGTAGATGGTATGGAATACTGTAGTGCAATTAATAATAGGGTAATTAGCTGGTCGAATGTTCCCTAAGAAAAAGTGTTGGGTTATTAAATGCAACACTGGAAAGTATCAGTTGGAAAGTGAGACCATCAATCTTGTGGCAGAAGGAGAGAGTGTTCCAGTGGACCTAGCAATTTTGTGGACACTGATAACATGCCCACGTCGGTCATAAGACGCCGTAGCCGGAGGTCAGAGGCAGCAGATGGACTGGCGCTGGGGTCAAACGGAGCCATGCAGTGCCTGGAGTAGCGGCTCAGATTCTTTATCAACTGTTAGACACACTTGTAACACGTCAGAGCAGAATGACTGATAGGGATAAAGATCCAGTATATTCCAGTTCACCACGTGAAGTCGAGGGTGTGATTGACACGGACAGTTAGGAGCCAACTGTAGAGTAGTGAAATTCTCAGTGGATATGTACTCTACAGGAGTATTGGTAAAGTTGAAATGAACTTAGACCAGACAAAATTTGAACCACTCATAAGCAATCTGAGCGACTCCTTACCTATGGGTGCCGATGACACTCGGGCTATAACAGATTCAGTAGCAGAGCAGTTGCATCCAGACGTGAAGATGGATGTGCAAAATGTTTTATTGCTGTCACCAACTGCAATATTGGATAATCTTAAGTCAGAATTACAAAAGGTAATGAAAGTTTATGAGCTGAAATAAATAAGAGTAATGAAGAGGTCAAGTCTCACGCATCACCAGAAATGTCGAAGTTGAAATGGGAAGTAAAGTAGACACTGAAGAACAGTTTGCCCAATGACAAATAACCGGTCTGGTCACACTAATGTCACCACGGTATGTGTTTGACATCGACATACAATAACCACTCACGGACGGTAGGAGTCAGCACTAGCAGTGCATAGTGTATAAAGCATGTTGGGGAAAATAGTGCAGTCGTTTTCGTAATGCGGAATTGGAGCGATTTATTTGACTTGCAAAAGGACATGATCATTGGCCAAAGGTGGAAATATATGCAAAACGGCTAAGTTTCTAAACTGTTCGTATGCCATCATGGTTAAGGTATACCGTGCATGGCAAAATGGCGCTATCCAAATCTGCCGCCGAGGCAATTGTGATGCACCAAGGGCAGGTGTGAACGACGGCTGCAGGGATGTGTACGGGCGAAAGGAAGTGCAACTATTGAAAACTGACCACCCAGATGAACCAAGGGGCTACCAACTGTCTCCTCAACGACTGTTCAGCGAACTTTGCTGCACGTAGGCCTCTGCAGCAGGCACCTGGTTCATGCAACCATGCTGTCTGCTGGTTATCGGCATGCCAATATCGCAACTAGACATACCTTTTTTAATAGAACTGCGGCCTTCTGTCACGTTTGCTTGAACTTGGTAGAAAGAATCAGGTTGTTCATTGGTTTGCTCCTTCTCATACATAGCAATAAGCTCATCAATTGTCAGCTCCTGATAATATGAGTCCAGCAGTTCTTGAACGTCATCGCCATCCTCCTCTAATTTAATTGCCTGTCAAGACGACGACTTCTTCAGTCCCTTTACCAATTTGATCAGAATCTGGTGTTAATTTCCTCTGGGTTTCAGTGGTGACAAAAATGGACACAGTTTTTTCAGACGCTATTTAAAGTTTTTTTGTGAAATTGCTTCCAAGATTTTCCAATGAGTTTCATTACATCTAAAACGATGAATTGCTTCCAGAAATATTTAACACCGAGGTCGTTGTTCCGCCTCAGAGCTTCGTGTAGATGCGCAAAGCGATCTCATGTATAAAACTTTAAATGTTTTAATGATTGTCTGGTCCATCGACTGAAGTAAGGTGGTTGTATTCGGTGGCAAAAACACAACTTTCACACGTGCGTAGATATATATAGAGTAACGGGAGGATGACTTGGTGCCTTGTCAGTTAATAACATCACTTCAAATGGAATTTGTTGTAACTGGCAATAATTTTCGAAATTTTCGACTTCGGGTTTGAAGTGATAATCACACCAGTCTTCAAAAGGGGGAGCTGTCACCCAAGCTTTTTCATTCGACTTCCAAATCACGAACAGCTCAGCTTAAATATATATACGTAGACGGTATATGTCCGAAAGAACAGATACCATCGGTGACCTTGAAGCTCGTTAGAATGAAATTACAATGAAATGAATACCCCTAGGTGCATACAGGCGTTGATAAAAGTCAACGGGAACAGTTAAAAATGTGAGCCCCGACCGGGACACGAATCAGGGATCTCCTGCTTACATGGCAGACGCTCTGTCCATCTTCTTTTTTTTTTTTGTTTCGCTACTGGTCGTTGCGTTTTGGTGTGGGCGGACGTCACAAGACATCCGTTCAAGTTGATCGTTGATTTTTTTTACTCAGTTTTTTTTATTACAGAGGCCGTGCAGCCCTCTGACCGAACATGCTGAGCTACCGTGCCGGCAATCCATTTCGGCCACCGAGGACACAGAGGATAGTGCGACTGCAAGGACCTATCTCTTGCATGCCTCCCGTGAGACCGACATTCCCAACTTATTGTCCCGCACTATATTCATAGTGCCCCTGCCCATTACACTCATTACTCGCGGCCTTTTTCCGATTCCCGTAAGAGGGCGAGCACTGTTTGTGCATCCACACAGAAGAAATATATAAAGATGATATCTGTTGTTTTCGGACATGTCCGGAAGAACACATACCATCTTCATATATGTATACATACATAGTTAAGGCTCACCGTCCATTTGACCATCTTTTGTGGGATGCACAAACAGTGCCCGAACTCTTACGGGAATCGGCTAAAAGCCGCGAGTAATGAGTATAATGGGCAGGGGCACTACGAATATAGTGCGGGACAATAAGTTGGGAAAGTGAGTCTCACGGGAGGCGTGCCAGAGATAAGTCCCTGCAGTCGCACTATCCTCTGTGTCCTCGGTGGCTCAGATGCCGGCATGGTAGCTCAGCGTGTTCGGTCAGAGAGCCGGTTGGCCTCTGTAACACAAAAACTGAGTGGAAGGCTCAACCGCCGAACTTGAACAGTATGTCTTGCGACGTCCGCAACGACCAAACACAACGATCAATAACGAACAAAATGAAAGAGAGAGAGAGAGAGAGATGGATAGAGCGTGTGCCATGTGAGCAGGAGACCCCGGGTTCGAAGCCCGGTCGAGACACACATTTTCATCTGTTCAAAATGGTTCAAATGGCTCTGAGCACTATGGGGCTTAAATTCTAAAGTCATCAGTCCCCTAGAACTTAGAACTAATTACACCTAACTAACCTAAGGACATCACACACATCCATGCCCGAGGCAGGATTCGAACCTGCGATCGTAGCGGTCGCGCGGTTCCAAACTGTAGCGCCTAGAACCGCGCGGCCACCCCAGCCGGCTGTTTCATCTGTCCCCTTTGATTTATATCAACACCTGTACGCAGCTAGGGGTATTCATTTCATTCAATTTTTAAAGCTCTTGTATTTTCTGAGGGATAAACTATGAGAGGGCTTAATTTAAAATTACTAGCGGCATTCGCGCCGACCATCACTGTCAACAGATCTTTGGCTGCTTTAAAACCTAGAAAGGTTTTATCTTCAGGCACTATAACAGTTCTTTTAGGCATCGTCTTCTAGAACAGACAGATGGTGTGGCTTGTTCAGTCACCTTCATGTGTCATTGCCTTGAGTTCCTCTTAATACATTGAGGCGGTCTCTTAATCAGCGCTTGCCGCCTCTCCACTTTCTGCGACGATGTGACAGTTACAACGACTCTTGAACCAGCTAAACCAAACATTACTGGCTTGAAACCTTTCATCTTTGGCTGCCTATCCTTTCAGTCTCTGAAAACTGAGCTTAGCTTGAGAGCACACTGTGTCCTGATCAGCAGGACAATTTTTCACTCTTACTTGATTGCACACCATAATTTTAACATTCTCTTTGATATGAACGACAACACCATGAAGTTTACAAATTATACTTGAATTCAAAAACTGAGCGATTTCACAGTTTCGAGATTTTTTCTTTACCTTTTATAATTGCTCTGACCTCTGATTCCGGTAGATCAGACTTGTTTGCCAACTCCAAAATTTTAATTTTTATATCAAAGACTACGATAATATTACATTTGCATCCGAAAAATAATCATTTTCTTTTCTTATTTGATGCATATGAATCAGTTCAGCTTCGTTTGCATGACATAGTTAGAATCTGACAATCAGATCATCTCCGTGGATAAAACGACTCCTCACAAAACACGTCCGAACCCTAATACCCGAACACTGCGTGGGCGGAGTGGAGAAACAGAGGTGCGCAGCGCTCAAAAATATGAATCGTGTGACTGTGGATCTGCGTAAAATGGGCTAGTGTAAGTCGGGGTGTTACTGTATGCATCTAACCAAGACGAATCACATACTGGACTCAGAGCAAGCAGCGTGCAACTCATATCAAAGACAGCAGCTAGTGAATAATAAAGTAGCTGATGTGAAACTGGGCAAAACAGCCTAAAACATTTTAAAATTATCTAGAAGAGTAATACAGAATTCACCTCTTACCTCAGTGGAAGTGGCATTCATTTGTTGTAGGAAATATATTTATTTCAATTTCACATGAAAATGTGAACCAAAAATTATTCACTCAAGAATTCACGGATGTGCTGCTGGAATATTGGTTAGAACAAGAACAGATTCTTTTGCCACGGAACATTTAAAAGGGCAATCTATTCTCTGAGTTGTAATATTAAAAAGAATTCAGAGAAAATTTTTTAAAGACTGTTGCTCTTTGGAAATTCAGTGAGAGACACTGATGCATTTCTGGAATGAAAGCAAGTATCAATCAGATCGTGGCACCATAAAAGGGTTCTCCAATACTGATGGAAATGAATCAAGTATATTGACGCAGGCATGGCTATAGAATTGTTTGCCACAGGTATAGAACATATGTTACTGTTCCATATTTGAAAAGAGCTGGGTACAGCACCACGGGATAATTACGACAATTATACCTGTTTCCTTGGATTTTGGAATAGGTAGATAGCCAGTATGGCAGCCAGAAGAACGAGTAGCCACAACAAAATGCACAGTACAGTTGACAGAGTAGTAGCCATCGTGATAAAATACAAAACAAGCCAGTCAGTATATTTCATATGTCTCAGTGTGGGACCAACCAGACACAATGAGGACAGAGGTCCCTGTATTAAACAGATGGCCAGGGACAATGAGGTCCCAGGTCCCAGTATTAAGCAGAGCAATGTCAAATAATATCTATGGACTGAGTGTAAATGAAGTGCAGAAAGGAGATACTACAGATGAACTTGGTGGCATGTGTCGGCAGCGATTGGGGACTGCAGACCTGCTGGCTAGCCTGTCACAGCAGTGGAAGGGCTGTTCTAGTGACTTTGATTGGGGTTGAAAGAATGACATCCTTAAAGATTGAGCTAGCCATGTCAGCAGTATAGGGTGATTGGTGTGGCCATCCCTGCAGTAGTTCTAGCCATCATGACATTCTTGACGAGTTTCGTGTCAATGACATGCTTAGTATTATGACGCTGTCTCACGAACAGTAACCGAATGTAATAGTAATGTAGCAGAATAACGTTTTACTGAACTGGTAAGTGTGGGAACTTAGGCCTCCAAACCAAATTTTTAAAGAATGTAAGAGTGAAAGCGTTTTCGAATTATAAATAAGCTAACTTGAACAGCATATTATGTAGAAAGTGCAAAGGTGTCTTTTATGGAAAGCGATTATATCTATAAATTTGTTTTCTATGTAGATCCATAATATGAACTGCCCTGAAGGCTGTTACGAGAAAGATATGGTTTTAGACACACAGGCTGAGAGGGGCAAAGCCCCGCGCCTTTGTGAATAGTTTCTCCATGACAGAATGCTTAGGAAGTCCAAATATCTGCCTGTAGGAAGAGTAAAATCGGAAAATTATTAGCTAAGCCAGAGTTCGATAGAAAACCAATGATTAAAGATTTGTGATATGAAAAGGAGAAAGTTTCCACTGCAGCTGATATTCAATCTGTTGTCACACAGTTAGTAGATGGTTTGGGGAGCGTGTTATTTAATCAACAGCACTTCGAGATTTAGACAATCTCTCAAGAATATTTTACAGCCTTGCCATGCGCTACAGACATGGCAGTACTGCCAGTGTTAAAGGTGATACAGGGAAGTTGTCGAAAGCAATCCAGAATAAAGTCACACTGATGTCGCAATTTGAGGACGCCATCATAGGGCACACATTCTTGATCATTCCAGAGCTAAGTGTTAACATGATCACAGGGGAAGAATTTTTGAATTTGTAGTAATGTTATTTAACTTTTGATTTCTGTGATATAAAAACGTGTGTAAAAGAAAATCAGTAGTGGTACTGTTTCTGCAGCAAAAGGGTGGGGATAGAATATTGGAAGCTCAATATCCAGAAGCATGAGATGGAGATCCAGACCACAAACTAGTTCCGGTACAGAGAATTAGTTGGGAGATAAGGGAGCACAAGCAGATTACGAACAACGTAACTGAGACAGCTGAGGATATGGCTATGTTCTCAGATACCTATAAAGAAACGTCGAAGACGATTTTGCTAAGGAATGAAGGTGGGTGTTCAGATTCCCCTGGGATTGTGAAGAAATCTGAGTGTCAGTTAAATATAAAGCATCTTGAGAAGTTTTTAGCCAAGACAAACCCTGCGCCTTTGGCACAAAGAGAACTGGTTCACACATGTGATCAGTCTCAGAGAGCACTAGCTACTTCTGTACTAAATCATGGGGCTCGTAAAAGCTGTGGCAGTTAATCGCTGTGGATCTCTTTGGCCCATTGTCTGAGTCAAGACGGGATTGCACTTACATTTTTGTGGTCTTTGATGTGTTCTCCAAGCACGTACAGCAGTATCCAGTCTGAAGTGCAAATGCGATAATCTTAGTAGAGAAACTGGAGAAAGAATATTTTGTACATGTGGGAAAGCCAAATGTGTTATTTTCGGATAATGGTACACAGTTTATGGTTACCAAGTTTGAAGAGATGTTGGAGAGGAACCCGGTTAGGTTTATAAGGATTTCACCACACTTCTCACGTGGTAAACCCAGTGAGAGGGTAAGGAGAGAATTAAATCTATTGTATTGGATTTGCTTTCACATACATAACACCATCTTAGCGAATTTTACTGTATCATGTGAAGATGTAATCAACAATTTATAGCATGAAGCTACAGATTTTGTGCCTTGTGAACTAATGTTTGGCCGGAAATCCACAAATATTATTGGTGAAAAAGTGGATTTTCTGGTGAGCCAGATTCTCTCATACGATGAACTAGAGATTTTGGTCAAGGACCGAATATCATAGAGGCAAAAACGACATGATTACCAGGTCAAACACTTTTTCACCCATGGTCAAGAGAGATCGAGGAAAGTGCAACATGACATCAAAATGTCTTTAATGGTGTGTCATGGACAATTCCTGGCGGAGAATTTACCACATATGAATGCTTATCGACTGGTCTATCCAAGATCCAAAATAGTTTTTGGATTAAGGTGTGCGATGTTCCTGAGAAAATGAATGTCTCATTAGGAAAGCGTAGAGGGTTTCCCATGCTTTAGGATGTTTCACAGTAGGGGAACAGTGAACACCTGAGATGTATAGAACAATCCTTCCTTTACTTTTCTGTTCTCTTGCTCTCATCCTTGATCCATTTTCTTCCTTTCTAGAGTGGTTATAGGAATCTGAGAAAATTCCTTGAAATAATTTGTAGGGTAGTTATTGAAATGGTGATATTATATGAGAAGTAAATAAACTGTAGATATAAAATGGCAGAAAGGTAATATGAGAAATGTAAAGTATCCCAGTTAGCTAAGTAAGACTAAATGTTTGAATAATAGGTAAATGTATACAGATGAGATGAAGTAGAAACTAGGAATAATTCTGACTAACCTAGGACACTGGAAGTAACGATCTGGGATATTGATGTATGAATAATGGGGGAGTGGTTGAGGTTAAAAAGGTTGAATGATGCCTAAATACAAAGGAAATGCGGCTTGGAATTGCGGTAACAGCATGGAGTGCACACAAAGTATGAGGACAGTGTTTCTTTCCTCAAAGAGATGAGCGTTTTGCATCACATATAAGTGAATGATCTGTAAATATTGTAAATAATGCTACGAAATTAGAGAGTGAGCAGCACAGAGCACAAGAGTAATATTAAGATGAAGAAGTGGTCACATTTCATGCATCTTGTAAATTGTGGACTGAGAAACATCGAGGTTCAGAATGGTGTTAACTTTTGGATGGACGTGGTTTTAGAGTGATCGGTGTGAAAGAAAGATTGAGCAGTCACTAGCACCAAAAAAGGTAGAGAAAAGTTATATACACATATAGATCACTTATGTTCTTATACTGATGTCTTGCGAGAAAGTAGAAAAAGCGAATCAGACCAAGAAAGTGTGATATTCAATCGATCGTTATAGGACAGGATCGAAACTGGAGGAAAATGCTCAATGGACCTGAGATTTGGAGCCACTGGTAGGAGCAAAACGTGATAAGAATTAGCGGCGAGCTTCCAAACTTCCTCCGTTTTCCTGGTCATGAGAAAAGGTATTAAGGAACTATCCTGGGAAAGTAACAGGAAAAAAGGATCTGGGCCTAGGTCATAAACAAACTCTGTAACGTGACAAGGCCTTCAGGGAACATTGCGTGGCCAAAATTCTGATGTTTGTGAACATAGCCCACAGCTGAGAATGACAGATACAGAGTAGGGACTGGAGTAGGCAGCACAAAGCAGCAGTAATGAGGAAAGAAGCGACGTCATCTCAGTGACGCAGTGTGCAGCAGTACTGTCCCCTCCTCCATGACTCCTGTTGAACCAGAATCACCAAATGTATTTCCAGTCACAATTTTAGCTGTAGTGTCTCAGACTGTATGGTGACACAAGTCAGAATGTTATATAATGCGAAAGAGTAACAGTGAAAACAGCAAATACACTGCCTGAGGAGGGTGTTCCTTTGTAATTTGGAGTGTTACAGTTGGTTTTGTGTTTAGATCTAGTCTATAAAAATGGAAAGTTGGAAGTGACAGTTATACACTGATATTTTTCTCACAATATATCGTGTTAATTATGTAACGAGAGGAAATTGGTAATGGATAAAAGGTAATGAACTGGCCAGAATGTAAGACTGAGAGGTGTGAAAAAATTGTTGTTCCAAGCAAATGCTGGTAGAAGTAAAGTATATCTAAACTGCTTAGTAGAAAGAAATGTGGAGTTTCTAATGCTTTCATTCCGAAGCCCTGGAAGTTTTAAGAACAATGTGGGCAGAGCGAGATATGGCAGTGATCTGTCATCTCATACCGTTACCAAGTTTCCAGATTACAATACTGATTAAGATAAGGAAGCAGGTGGAAATCTACATAGATGGATGTGCATTTCTATGAAAGTGAGATTGGTCAAAACTGTATCACCATCTGAGCTTCGGGTAACGAGTTATTATAGTCTGATTGAGTGTAGTAACAGAATTTACAGTAGCTGCCAGTGGCAACGACAAGCCATTGTCATCCCATGGGGAGAATGTGTGAACAAAAAGACGTGAGTCATCATGGTGGGAATTCCGAGTGTGGTGTGGGGAAGTCTGTTGGGCTGGTGTAAAAATACCAGAAGGGTCAAGAATAAAAATGCGCCATAGTTTGCAGGGACAGACACCTCCTCAACTATGAGTGCATGGAACAGTCAAAGGCAGTGCAGCACAGATATAAATAACAGTCCATCATAAAATTATATATGCTAAGAGACAGGAAGTAGGGGGAATTGTTTCACATAGCTCTCAGGGATTGTCTCCACTGGTGCACTTGAGTTTGGTCATTATATTATGAGAATGATTAACATTCCTAAAGTGGACTGTCTGATGGCACTGCAGCCCAGAAAAGTTAGCAGTGGGGGTAACGAGGCATTGTGTAGAGAGGATGCATCGGGTGTTACAGTTTGAATGTGCATCAAATGGCATCTCAACATCTAGGGCATAATAAGCTTCCATTTTGCTGTGTCGAGTTAAAAATGTCTAATCGAGTACAGTCATATAGACAGTAATGTTGATTGATGTTAACTGTGTATATTTTGACTGTGAAAATCTACACAGACTTAGATGATGAAAGATAATGAGCAAAGCTTGTGCTGTTCAATTGCTATCACTCCAATGGATGTCGGTAAGTGGGACAGTGTGGACTATTTAGATGTCTACTGCCTCAGGGTTGTGACTAAATCGTTGCTGGTGACGGCATGGTCGCAACGGCAGGTTGGGATTATTTTGTGTACTATAGAGAATTGTATTACTTACTGGTAGGAGATATTCCACACAGTATTCCATTCCCAGCATTGCGAGTGATTTGTCGTTAGTTTCAAGACTGGGACGACATGTACTCAGGTTCATGATTCCAACTGAGGCGTTACTTGACCGAGTAGTGGCAGCTCCAGGTCACGAAAATTGACAATGGCAGGGAAAGTGGCGTGCTGATCCCATGGCCCTCCATACCACATCAAATGACGCCAGTGAAAGACATAGGGACTCACTAGCATGTAAACATTTTACGAGATTTGTTTGTCATCACCAGCCTCTCCCAGAATGTTAATGTGTTAGAGTATTTCGACATCAGAGTTCACATGTTGGAGCAAAAAGTATGAACAACTGCACAACAGGTAAGGGCAGATGAGGTTAGTAGGTAGAGTAATTGCAAATAGACTACAAGGACACGGGACCAAATGGTGGGTCTATGTTACAGTTTTATCATGCACCCCTGTTAGGCTCCTGCTTCCTGGTACAAGCAGTTGGTTCCTTAGTATGTTGTTGGTCAGGATTTGGCATTTATTTTGAATCAATGTAAAGTGTCGTTTTTTAATAAAATTAATTTCTAATACGAGAAGATTTAATAAGCACTATGGTACTGACCTCGACATTTTTAAATATTCTGCCAGATGATGAACACCATGTCGAAACTAACTTCAAATAATTAATAAAAACGAATACTCTTAGCAGCTTCTGGTTGTTGTTTAAAACAAAATGTCTTTCATGAGAACTGTGATGCACGATTTTAAGGTTTTATAGAAATGGATACGTTGAAGATACATGTAGTGAGTGTTAGTGAAGTGTAGTTGGAAGAAGAGTACGACTTCTGGTCAGTAGAGTACAAAGTGATCAATGTGAAATGATGTGTTTATAGTGCAGGAGTAGGTCTGATAATGAACAAGAAAAACAGATTATTGGTAATGTATTATGAACAGTAAGTGAACTCATTATGTTATCAAAGATAGAAAGATTATATGCTTACTAGCTCTACAGATGATTAAGAGATTGAAAGAATATTTGATGAGATTAAAGATATTGAAATAGTTCACGGAGATGGAAATTTGACTGCAATGAAGGACTGGAATAATATAGTAGGAAAAGGAAGAGAAGGAAAAATAGCGAAAAAGAACATGGACTGGGGAAAGGAATGTAAGGGGAAACCATACAGTAGGATTTTGCACAGAACTGAATTTAGTAATTTCTGAGACTGTTTCAGTCATGAAAGGAAGAGGTATACATGGAAGAGACCTTAGGACACCAGAAAGTTTCAGGTAGGTCACATAGTGACAAGACAAAGATTTCGAAACCAGATTTAAAAGCAGCAAAACACTTGCGGAGGCAGATATGTGTAAAGACCATAATCTGTTGGTTATCAGCTCCAGATCAAAATTAATGAAAATGCAGGACGGTAAGATATGAAGGAGAAATTTGAAGAACCAGAGGTTGTTGAGAGCTTGAAAGGTATCATTACACAACAACTGACTGATAGAGAAATATGGAATACAACAGACGATGAATGAGTAAATTTGAAAGATGAAGTAGAGAATGCAGCAGAGGTCCAAAGAAGCACATAAATAAATGGACAGCACTCAAGATCCTGAATTTAACTGTCAAAAGGAGAAGACAATAACAAAGTAAATGAAGCAGGACAAAGGTATTACAGATCTCTAGAAACTGTGGTTCACACAAAGTTCAAAATGACAATGCAGAAATTGCTAGATGAGAAATGGAAAGCTGTGGGAACATGCATGGCTACGGCAAAGATTGATGCTGCCTAACAGAAACTTAAAGAAAACTTGGGTGAATAGAGAAGTACATGTACGAATACTAAGATTTCAGATGATCAATCCAGTACTACGCAAAGAATCGAAGGCCTAAAGTTGGAAGGAATTTGCAGTCTACAATGAGTGTACGAGGAAAACTACTTAGTGTGTTACAGAAAGTGAAGGTACAAATGGTTCAAGTGGCTCTGAGCACTATGGGACTTAACATCTGAGGTCATCAGTCCCCTAGACTTAACTACTTAAACCTAACTAACCTAAGGACATGACGCACATCCATGCCCGATGCAGGATTCGAACCTACGACCGTAGCGGTCGCGCGGTTCTAGACTGAAGCGCCTAGAAACGCTCGGCCACAGCGGCCGGCGACAGACAACGAAGTAAAATTTGGAAACAAAATGAAAAGTTTTTCCTTGCCTTGTGAAGCATCATAGAACAATTTCGATGTGGAAAATCATTAATCTGAGGCTACATTGTGAATTACACCACGTGTGGTATGCAGATCGAAATATAAACATTGCTAACTGTTGGCGGTGACAAGCAACAGGGGCAAAAAGTAGCAGTTCATTTCATTTAGCATTATGAAATTTTGTGGAACTGTAGTTGAGGTAATATTCAGGTTCACCAGCTACACATTTCAAATTCATTATTTAAATGGCATAGATGAACATTGGGTTGTTTAGGAAATCAGCCTTATGCAAACAATTGCTTTATTTTTATATTCACCCAGATCTGTTTCGACACATAAACTAATTGTGTTTCCATAAGGCTGATTTCCAAAACAATCCAGTTTTTAAACCGTAAACACGGAAGAACTAAAAGAGGAGCTTCAAGCCTTAGTGAAATAACACTGGTTTTTAACTGTCTATGGAGAGTATATTTTACACTCTTTCTCACGTTCCGTAGTGAAAACTGAATAATTTGCAACGAAATTGACAGGTGCGACTGGTGAGACTCCATAAACTATTTTTTGTAGTGGCGAACGAAAACATTAGTTGGCAACATCATTTCTAATACAGCCCAATTTTAAATAATGCAGATAGAGATTTGTGTTTTTGTGTGTGTGTGTGTGTGTGTGTGTGTGTGTGTGTGTGAGCGCGCGCGCGCGTGAGAGAGAGAAAGAGAGAGAGAGAGAGAGAGAGAGAGAGAGTGTAAAGAATTCAGAGGCAAATATCTAATGCCGTTCTACGCGAAATTCTTTGATGTTGGCGCATATTCAAGTGAAGGGTTCGAAAATGAAGCATCAATTCAACCTTGGCTCCTTTTTTTTACGTAACTGACTGCATCGTTTTCATACTATGCACATGAAATACAGAGGTGTGTGCATGTAAGTACACAAATCAGAGGTAAATATTACAGGCTATTTTACGCAAGTAGCAATTTTAATAACAGCTGATGAACTATGGAGGTGTGCATCTGTGTAAGCAATTCTGGTGCAAGTATATAGCTGCATTTTCTGTAATTATCTTTGAACGTGAGGCCATTTCAAGGGACCTTCCATAACTTTTTCGGAAATAATGCATATCTTTAAAGATAGTGCCATTTTTAAGTAACTAACTGCTCATTTTAATAATTCGCTGAGATTGAATGGAGACGGCAAGGGAGGAGGAGATGGGGAACGGGTTACAAAAATCTTGGACTTATTTGTTTTTTTTTTTTTTAGATTTTTTTACTTTCCTATTAACACAGCTGCGTTAGTTCCCAAATCTTGAATTCTGATTCGCTACTTAATTTTAATGACTCCGTGTATTCTGCGATTGGGTGCTTCATTTTAATGGCTCCTAAAATACCAGATGTGTTTGGCGGAGAGGGAAGGGAGAGGGAAAGGGGGGAGGAGGAGGCGTGGCCTGTCAGGTGGTGGTGATGATGACGTCGTCGATATGGCTAATGTCCTCACTGATAAGAGTGATGACGTCACCGTTATGAGGGCCTGGCTTCTGACGTTATCGTTCTTCGCATTTTGATGTGGATTAAAGGCCCTAAAGAAGAATGCCACAAATGTGCTGCAGCCGACCTGTAGAAAGATGAGTTTTGATTCTAGATAAATGTAGGAACATGCGCTACGATACTCATCTTATGTGTCATATATGGCGATAGACGGAACGAAGCAAAGCGACATTAGTAGGATTTCCAGATTTCAGAATGCCGACTTGAATATTGTCTTTGAAATTATGGAGGTAGCATGTATCAATTTACAGGGAGTGAAAAGTAATCTACAATTTCTAAAGGAGTTATAGAGATGAAGGACATGAAAGGAAAGCAGTTGTTGAGAGGGGATTGTAGCCTATTCCCGATGTCATTTAATCTGTACATTAAGCAAATGAGAGAGATATTTGGAAGAGGAATTAAAGCTCAGGAAGAAATTCACTTTTTTCATGTTCGCTGCTGGCACTTTACTCCTGTCAGAGACGGCAAAGTACTTCGGTACGCAGTGGGACGGAATCGGCAATGTTTTGGATAGCAGTTACAAAATGAGCATCAACTAAAGTAATACACGGGTAATGGAATGTAGTCGAATCAAATTAGCAAGACTGTGCTAATTAGATTAGGAGAAACGATACTAAAATTAGTGTTACTTGGGTAATAAAACACCTGAGCATGGCCGAATTAGAGAGGGTATAAAATGCACACTGGCAACATCAAGAAAAGAACATGTGAAACATCGATTACACTTTTAAATGTTAGGGAAGCTTTTCTGAAGATTCTTTAGTGAGGCTTTTCTGAAGATTCTTGTGAAGTAGCCTTGTGTGAAAGTGAAACTAGACGATAAACAGCTCCGAGAAGAAGGCAATAGACAGTTTTGAAAAGTGTTGCTATAGGAGAAAGCTGAAGAATTGATGAGTAGATCGAATAGCTAACGAGCAGGTACTGATCTGAACTGACGAAAAAAGAAATTTGTAGCGTTACTTGGCTAATGCAAATAATTAGTTGACAGGACAGGTGGGCAGATTATGATGCAACAGGCAATAGTACATTTGGTAACGGGAGGATGTATAGGCGGCAAAAATTGTAGACGGAAATCAAGCTTTGACCGATATGCTGGTTCAAGTGGACGTGCCAGCAACAGTTACGGAGGATTGAAGACCGTTGCAGAGGACAGAATAGAGAGCTGCAGTAAACCAGTCTTCTGACAGAAGACGATCACAACAAGCTGGTTTCAGAAATAAACACATTAAAAGAGGTTCCATCCATTCAGACATCAGTTTACCCTATTTCTGTTAAGATATTCCAAATAAATGGTCCAATATCTCCCTGTACGTTCTATCGTGTTTGTGCTCAAACGTCATTAGATGACCGTCGAATATCTACCGTGTCGAAAGGCATAAAAAAGTCTGTAACACTAAAGACTTCGAAGAGGTGCATGTGATCTATTCAGATAAGCTTTGTTCTGTCATAGTTACCGGATGCATACGGGTAGTTTGATTAAGTGCAATCAATAATAAATGACCTTTCGAGTTCACTTCATTGTTACTTCGTTGTAAATGTGTTACACACCTTCTGATGGATGCTGTCTCTTAATGGCTACTCGTTCTCGTTATTAGACGCTGCTCCTGACAAATGCGTGGCGACTCCAGGTAGCCAGCGGCGTATATCATGTCTGTACTCTCATACATTACTTTTATGGCATTGCGGTTACCCGCTTAGTTTCAAATACATTGTCGTAGTGGCTTCTACGTATCTTCAAGCCTGCGAAGCCACAGAGTATCTGCCCCTGGTAAAACATCAATGCGAATACCTTTATAAAGATGGCTTTATTACGGTACTAGTTACAGAAGCAAAGGGTATTAATCGCGATATGTTGTCGTCACTTTCAGTTGCAGTGGCAGCTTAAAAGTCACAGTATAGTGACGATAAAAATAATGCTACCAAGCGCATATATCAACCGTCAACTGTTCCGGAATGTATTGCAGTCGCTTGTTTACTACAAGCATAGACATTCCACGCAGCTCAAAAAAAAACTTGAAAATCATGGCCTCCGTCTCATAAAACGGGTTCGCTATGTTGACCGGCCGCCGTGTCATCCTCTGACAGATAGCGTGATATGGAGGAACATGGGGTAAGCGCACCGCTCTCCCAGTCGTTGTCCGCTTTTTAGACCTCGGACTGTAAGGTGGAATTCATTTAATAATGAAATGGGACCAAATGCAATCAATTCCTACAATAGTGTTTTAAATGAGTTAGAAAATATCAGCAAACTTTAATTACGAGGATAATTCAAAAAGTAAGGTCTCCTATTTTTTTATAACTACATAGACCTGTTTATTTCTACAAGTGGTTTACACCAATTTACAGTTTGAACATTTAGCTATTTTTCGACATAATCACCATTTCGGTCGATGCATTTTTGTAGACTTTGTGGAAGTTTTTGTATGTCCATGTCATACCAGCTCGCCGCCATGCTGTTCAGAAAGTTATGAACCTGTTCTTTCACCTCGTCGTCGAAGCTGAATCGCTTTCTGGCCAAATGTTCTTTTAACTTAGGGAACAGGTGATAAGTCACTGAGCGCCAAGTCAGGACTATAGGGTGGGTGGGTGATTATGTTCCACTAAAACTGTTGCAGGAGAGCAACGGTGTGCAGAGCGATGTGTGGGCGAGCTTTGTCATGGAAAATAGTACGCCATTGCTCAACATTCCTCTTCTGCGGTTCTGAATTGCACGTTTGAGTTTTTTCGGTCTCACAGTACCTGTCAGCGTCAACTGTGGTCCCAGTGGGCATAAAGTCGACCAACAATACACCATACCGGCAGACTGTGTTTGTTTGAATTTACGCGGCTTTGGTGAAGAAGGATGCCGCTACTGACGTGATTGTTGCTTGGTCTCAGGTGTAAAGTGGTATGCCCAGGTTTCGTCACCCGTGACAATTGAGTCCAGAAAGTTGTCCTGTTCGGCTGCAAGGCGGTGAAGAAATGCGCGGGAAGCATCAACTCGTTGCCGCATGTGGTTCTCAGACAGCATGCGTAGCACTAATCTTGCGCACACCTTCCGGTGGTTCAATGTTTCCGTTAAAATTCTGTCAGCGGTGCTTCGGGAATCCTCAGGTATCAACGTGCAGAGATCATCCAGGGCGATCCGCCGATCTTCACGCATGCTTTGCTCAACGTTCATCACTGTCTCCTCAGAAATTGACGGTCTCCCGCTCCTTTGTTCGTCGTGAACTCTCTACATCACTTACGAACATTTTTGACACCCATGCACGACTCACCGTACATTTCCGTCAATTGGCGATGGATTACAATCGGCGCAGTGCCCTTTGCGTTCAAAAACCGAATGACAGCGTGCAATGCGCACTTGGCGGTAACATCCAACGGGAGCTCCATTGTCAACGGCTGCCAAGCCAAGACTGAGCGCCTCAGCGCGGCGTGCGCGTGTTTACACACAGTGCAAGAAGCACTCTTCATAACAGTGCTCTGCAAAGATGTAGTCTGTGCCGAGTTATCGATTTCTGCAAGCATAACTGTCTTTAACATGTTCCGTTAGGTGCCACAATGATACTCTTCGACCCGGCCGGTGTGGACGAGCGGCTCTAGGCGCTTCAGTCTGGCACCGCGCGATCGCTTCGGTCGCAGGTTCGTATCCTGCCTCGGGCATTGATGTGTGTAACGTCCTTAGGTTAGTTAGGTTTAAGTAGTTCTAAGTTCTAGGGGACTGATGACCTCAGATGTGAAGTAGCGTAGTGCTCAGAGCCATCTGAACCATTTTTGATACTCTTCGAGATTCCGGTATACTTGAGGCAATTACAAAAAAACCGCAGAACGTGGCCTGAAAGGGTTCGATTTGTGTGAATGGACAAAGCGTGAGTATTATAGGGAGATTCTAGTGGATCGCAGCGGCGCGAAGTGCACAGGTATGCTAACGGCCTGGAATCTCAATAGAGCAGAATGGTCTTGAATGATGAGTCCCGCTTCAAACTGAGCGATGATGACTAGCACAGACGTGTCTGGGGACGAGCCGGACAGCGGTGGAACACCAACCTGGCTGTCGCCTGCCATACGGCCAGACTACGAGGAGTGATGGTCTGGCGTGGCATTCCATTTCAGAGCAGCACCCTTACAGCACAGCGGTACGTCGACAATATTCTACGCCACGTTTTATTGCTCTTCGTAGTACGCCATCCTGGGCTTACATTTCGACAAGAAAATGTTAGCCTGCACTCGGCGAGAGTTTCTATTGCTTGTCTTTGTGCTTTCCGAACGCGACCTTCGCCAGCAAGGACGCTACATCTCTCCCGAACTGAGAATGTTTGGAGAATTATAGGCAAGGCCCTCCAACCAGCTCAAGAATTTGACGATCTAAAATACCAATGGAATGGAATTTGGCACGATATCTCTCAGTGCCAAATTCCGTCCAATTGGCACGATATCTCTCAGTGAGGAAACAAAAGAAAAATTCGGAGTAGGTATTAAAATCCATGGAGAAGAAATAAAAACTGAGGTTCGCCGATGACATTGTAATTCTTTCAGAGACAGCAAAGGACTTGGAAGAGCAGTTGAACGGAATGGACAGTGTCTTGAAAGGACGATATAAGATGAACATCAACAAAAGCAAAACGAGGATAATGGAAAGTAGTCGAATTAAGTCGGGTGATGCTGAGGGAATTAGATTAGGAAATGAGACACTTAAAGTAGTAAAGGGGTTCTGCTATTTGGGGAGCAAAATAACTGATGATGGTCAAAGTAGAGAGGATATAAAGCGTAGACTGGTAATGGCAAGGAAAGCATTTCTGAAGAAGAGAAATTTGTTAACATCGAGTATAGATTTAATTGTCAGGAAGTCGTTTCTGAAAGTATTTGTATGGAGTGTAGCCATGTATGGAAGTGAAACGTGGACGATCAATAGTTTAGACAAGAAGAGAATAGAAGCTTTCGAAATGTGGTGCTACAGAAGAATGCTGAAGATCAGATGGGTAGATCACATAACTAATGAGGTGGTATTGAATAGAATTGGGGAGAAGAGAAATTTGTGGCACAACTTGACTAGAAGAAGGGATCGGTTGCTAGGACATGTTCTGAGGCATCAAGGGAGCACCAATTTAATACTGGAGGGCAGCGTGGAGGATAAAAATCGTAGAGAGAGACCAAGAGATGAATACACTAAGCAGATTCAGAAGGATGTAGGTTGCAGTAGGTACTGGAAGATAAAGAAGCTTGCACAGGATAGAGGAGCATGGAGAGCTGCATCAAATCAGTCTCTGGACTGAAGACCACAACAACAACAGCAACATCTCTCAGTGCCACGACGAATAACTGCCTGCGTAAAGACCAGAGGTAGACCAACGCTCGAACTGTGAAGTTCTTTCTCTTGAATAAATCATCCAGTTTTTTTTTTTTTAACTGTTTGTACATGTACATCGCATCTTCCGATTTCCGTCCCATTCGGACAGTTCCTTCATGGTGCGTCTCTCTCTCTCTTTTTAGTGTGCTTTAAAATTCTATATTTTTACGAACGAGCCGCATTTTGCAATCGGTATGTCACTATTTTACATGACGTCCATCTAGCCTTCAGCAAAGATAGAAATATTCTGGACTACCACTGCGATCAGTATTAAGCTGTCCAGTAATTACGGTTGCAATTCGCTCGTCCTTTTCTCTGTATGCTGTTACAGAACTGAAGGCAAGTCGTTTGCTGTGGTTACTGAGGAAGTTGGCAATTCGTTATTAATATATGCAAGAATGGTTGCTGTAAATACTGCCCTTCAGGTTTCAAGATCATAAATTTATGTTAACAGACTGGACCAAGCCTTTCCACTCCACCCAACTAAGCTACATGCCATAGTTGGTCCCAGGTTTCCGGGTTCGATTCCCGGCGGCATCAGGGATTTTCTCTGCCTCGTGATGACTGGGTGTTGTGTGATGTCCTTAGGTTAGTTAGGTTTAAGTAGTTCTAAGTTCTAGGGGACTGATGACCATAGATGTTAAGTCCCATAGTGCTCAGAGCCATTGGAACCATTTGAACCATAGTTGGTGATACATTATTAATATCAATTCTGTGTTTATCACAGCTTTCAAAGGTTTACGAAACTCAGTGAACTATTTCGGTTGTTATAAATACCTTGCACAAAGTAAGATACAACTATTCTTCATAATGTTTCCTTTATGGTGCAGGCAGACCGCGATGTTATACGAATTCGTGAGTCTAAACTTCACATATTCAGTTCAGGTCGGGACAACACTGTGGATCTAACGATGTTATTATCATGATCCTGGGTTAATTTGATTAAATAATACTTTATGTACTGACGTACAGTGAGTTGGGTCCATCGGAACGTGAAACGGGAAAATTCTTCGGACAGCCTATGAGACACCAGAACACTGAGGGCATTTGCGGTGAGGTGGTCTCTCACGCACTGGGAGACGATCGTACGATAGCATGAGTGGCGATAAGGCCGCTAGTCTCCAGTACTAAATATTTTACCTGCACAGTCAGCGTTGAACACAGATTTTTAGTTAGAGTATAAATAATTTATAAAATTTTCAATGCAAGGTTGAACGGACGAATATTTAAATGAGGCGTTCTCGAGTCACTAATTACCGACCGACTAATCCCACAGTATTTAGGGAAATGTTGAATGGAATAAAACGGATGAAACAGATAAACGTTTGTCAGTAAAGTAATTAGAGCATATAACTTGCACCAAAAATCTTCATTTATTTCAGCCACTGCACATTTTACATATAGACACTTCAGTTGAGGGAGAAAACATTACGTGCTTATGTGGATGACATTTGCGGTGGATCTCTTTATTAAATGGAGGAAGATTTTATTTAAAAGTTATTTCGTTGCCTCCAACACCAAGTGCTAAATTTCAACAAAACTGTACGTTTATTTTTACAATTTGCCTAGAATGATCCACCACATTAAACAGCCTAATTAAAAATACCCTGGGTAGTCACTGTTACCAGAATAAAAGGAATTTGCTGAGACCCTAGATTTAGCATCAGCCATCGCCAGCTGACAGACTGCAACTGAACGATTGAGCAAAAATTGTGAATGCAAGGAGTAAATTGTCGTAGCTTCACGCAGCGCCGCACGATTAAAAACCTCTATCAAAGCAAAGTTATTCGGTGACAACTCGAGTACACTTTTACGTTAATTAATTTGGTAAAGTTAAATTTATTTAAAATCTGCAATCAAAGTAAAGCTATTCGGAGGCAAATCGAGTATACTTTCACGTCAATTCACTTGGTAAAGTTAAAATATTTTTCTAAAAAATTTGTAAAATCTTCCAAACCATCGTGGAATTCGCTTGAAGCCGCTAACCCTAATTTATTGTGGGATCAAGTTACAATCACTTTCACGATAATGAATTGCATCTTCAGTTAATCTACAGCAACATACATACGAATCACAGGCCACTGAATGCAAACATAGTACGGTATCAACTGACCAGTGATGAACACCTGATACTACTCAGAGAAACAGCTATCTCGACTGCAATGAGGAAGTAATGACATAGTGTGCAGACGCAGCTGCTAGTAAGTCGTAGCGGAAACTGACATGGGCAGTGAGTCGTAGCTGAAGCGCGAGTGCTTGTAGGTGCAGGCAGGGGGCAGAAGGGTTGTGTAAGACGGTGGTACCTTATTTTTCGAAGGATGGAAGTCGTTTTACAAACGGAATTGACTACTGAAGATAAGTGAGAGCTGCTTGTTGTTGGTTATATTACTAACACTTTTAACACAGTGTATTAAGTTTTCAGTAGTGTGCTTCGTAATTTAGCTTTTGTACAAATACCACTAATTAAATCTTAAAACTTATTGAGTGGTAGAAGAAAAGAATGACAACTGAGAACGAAACATAAAACACTCTCTCAACATTCTACCTGAGCAATGGCGGTTATAATTACTGCTTTTACAGGCTTGCATGTTTTCAACGTTATTTTCTGCTTGGTTAAGCCCGTATTACGGAGTTCAGTATCAATTTTCTTAGATTTTCAAGTCAACAACGGCGTATACTTTCCTAATTAAATAGCACTATTTAATCTGAAGTTGTTACAATAGATATTTTTCCAATTTTAATAAACATTTTTGGAACACAGCAGCTAAACAGGCCGGAGCTTTATTACACGATAAAAAGAACATACATCAGGTACTGCACGAGCAAAATCAGTCTTTGGCCATCATATAACTTTTAATAAGCATGCCGAAGGGACGGTACAACAGAATTTGCAGGTCCTTCATTACGCTAATAAAGGCTTATTATTAAATATTTTGGAGGAGATCGAGATATATGCCCATTATAGAGATGAACCGTCAGTGCAATTCTATGAACACGTATGTACTTTTTTGTTCAGAAAATCATAGGACCCAGTTGTATGCATGGCAGAAATGTACCTTAGAACAATACGTAAATATTAATATCACAATTTTAAACTTCCAACTATAAATATTACGAAATATGACCCCATTTTTAATAAATCAGTTTTACGACATTTAAAAAATCTATGTAATATCATATCACTCCGCAGCTGATCACTCCATCATTACATATATATCCAGTGCCAAATAAAGTTAATATAAGACAGACAGACTGAATCTGTCATTGATGTATACTTGCAGTCGAGTCACAACTCACATATCGATATGATGCCGCAATGCCAAAGACCTCCACAACATCGTTGACTTTGAAATCATTGTGGTAGTACCACCTTAGCCCATAGAGGGCACGCCTGTACAGTTATTTTAAAGCTTTTAATTGATATTTTATACAATATTTAAGTATTTCCATGGTTGTAAAGAGATATTTTATACGTAACTATTTTTATGTTATTATTGTACTTTTTTTACGTTTTGACGATTATGTGAACCTATTTTATTCTGATTGGTTGACGTGAGGTGGAGGGGGAAGAGGTAGGTGGAGCATCTTCGTACTTAAGCGTATGCTCGTCACTTGCTGGCACCAGTTGACATCACAGCAGCTGAGAAGAGTGCTCCACCTACCATCTTCGGAGAATGCCATGGGTATAACACACCTTATTATATTTTATCCTTATAACCATTTTGTAATATTTTATTGTCAATCTAGTAATGTTTCTGTTACTTTCTAAATCAAATTGCAGGTCTGAAGATGGTCACGTGATATGACCGAAACTGGTCTCCTATGTTCTTGTAACATATGTTGTGTGATCAAGACTGAATTTTAAAAAAAAAGATAGATATTTTTCCACTGTAAAGATGGTCCATGATCGAAACCTCTAGTGAATAAATGTACTGTAAAACAACACAGTGTGTATCATGCATTTCTGTAAGAATGAAATCTTAACAGCTATCTTTAAAAAAAAGTATCCAGTTAGGTTATGTAGTGCCTCTGGTACAGTGATCTCTGTACTACCTGGATGTTGCACTTTAGCTGTCTGATCGTGCCAGCCATAGATGCTCATATTTCGTTCCTTGCCAAACTAAAACATTGCTTCTAGGAAATGTCACTACAACAGAAAATACTTTTCGATTCAGCTTTCACAGCGGCCTATTACACCACACGTTGTCATAAAGTTCAAAATCAGTGTGCAGTTTTTGTTCATGACAAGGCTGGTGGAAATTTGTTTGCCAAACTACGAGGGTAACTACAAAAGATATGCACAATATTTTTTTAAAAAAATTCATCTTTTATTCTACATGTTTGAAAGTTTTACTGTGTGTAGATACATCATTTAGGAACAATTTTTTTCATTTCTCCACATCATTTCCATCCCTCTCAAATGCCTTACGCCATCTTGGAACCAGCGCCTGTATACCAGCACGGTAAAATTGTGGACCAACCTGTTGGAGCCACTGTTTGGCAGCGTATACAAGGGAGTCATCATCGAAAAACACCGTAGCCATAACTTTTCCAGCAGAAGGTGTAGTTCCGAATTTTTTTTCGTGGGTGAATTTGCATGATGCCACTCCATTGATTGCCTTTTCGTTTCTGGTGAAAAATTATGGAGCCATGTTTCATCACCTGTCACAATTCTTTCAAGAATTCATCTCTACCATTCTCGTACTGTTCCAAAGTTCTCTGCATACCGTTTTTCTTGTTTCTTTGTGAGCCACTGTCAACATCCTGGGAACCCACCTGGAACAAACCTTTTTTAACGGCAACACTTTCAGTATTCTGCAAACACTTGATTCCCTTATCCCAACGTTGCGTGACAATTCGTTCACTGTGATGCGTCTGTCAGCAGTGACCAATTTGTTAATTCTCTGCACATTGTCTGGAGTGTGTGCAGTACGAGGCCTGCCGCTGCGAGGACAATCCTCAATATTGCCGTGCCCGCTTTCATCACGTAACCTGGGTGCCCACCGACTAACTGTACTGCGATCGACAGCAGCATCTCCATACACCTTTTTCAACCTCTTGTGGATGTTTCCCACTGTCTCGTTTTCACAGCACAGGAATTCTATGACAGCACGTTGCTTCTGACGAACGTCAAGTGTAGCAGACATGTTGAAGACATGCTGTGACGGCGCCACTCACGGGAACAGGCTGAACGAAGTTTGAAAACAAGCGGGATGGATGTATCTACACACTGTAAAACTTTCACACATGCAGAATGAAAAACGTATTTTTACAAAAACAGTGTGCATTTCTTTTAGAGTGAATCTCGTACAACATGGCCGACGATGCAAAGACATGAATTTACACACACGCTGCAGTTCTATACTCAGAAACCAGACTTCTACATCCGGGTTGTATAGAGATCACTGCTCTGGTAGCATGGCGACAGTTCCGTGCCTGCAACGCAACCATATTAGTTCCCTGGGTTCCACTTTCGACGCAATGCCGATTCATTGCGAAAAAAATTTAACAAAATGTTTACAATTATTAACAAAAGAAGTTTTTCCCAGTTTTCACATTTCTCCTGTTACTCTGCAGCAGTGTAAGGTTCACTATCTTCCTTTATGTGTATTAATTTAATACGAGCGCTATCCACAAAGTACATTACGTTTTGGAATTAAAAATAAATAAAGTATTCGAAAACTTATTTTATTATATACAGATGAAAGCCACACTTAAATACTACTTTTCTACATAGTTGCCATTTAAATTAAGGCACTTATCGTAGCGATGGACGAGCTTGGAAATTCCTTCGTCGTAAAATTCGGCCGCCTACGCCTTCAACCACGTGGTTACCTTTTTTGGGACAGAAAAGGTGTGATTTTTGTGGATTTCCTGGAAAGAGGCACTACAATAAACTCTCAAAGGTATTGCCAAACTCTGCACAACTTCAGAAGAGCAATACAAAACAAGTGCAGGGGAAAGTTGGGCTCAAAGATCTTGCTGATCCACGACAACGTCTGGGCCCACACGGCAAATGCCACTCGTGAAGTTCTCGAATCTTTTAAGTGGGAGTTGTTTCCTCATCCGCCGTACAGTCCCGACTTGGCACCGAGCGACTTCCACTTACTCCCAGCAATGAAGAAGTGGTTGGCTATGCAGCGTTTTGAGGACGACGCGCAGCTTCAAGAAGAGGTAACCACGTGGTTGAAGGCGCAGGCGGCCGAATTTCACGACGAAGGAATTTCCAAGCTCGTCCATCGCTACGATAAGTGCCTTAATTTAAATGGCAACTATGTAGAATAGTAGTATTTACGTGTGGCTTTCATCTGTATATAATAAAAAAAATTCCAATACTTTATTTATTTTTAATTCCAAAACTTAATGTACTTTGTGGATAGCCCTCGTACTTTAGAGGGGATAAAAAGTTTCTAGAACTGGACCGCTACTCATCGTTCCGCTCTGACGCCGAGTGTGTTAGTAACGGCAATCGTAAACCCTACATTTCTTTCCTTGCAAGAGTGCAGAAGAGCGGACACAGTTGTTCAGTGCCGATAAAGTGATCCAGCAGCTTCTGATGCTAAACGCCATTGGACCACAGGACACCTTCACTACAAATGGGGAATCTCCCGTGCAGCGTCAAGTGCCAGGGAAGCACGTAGAGAGCAAAGTCAGCCTCCCGCCCGATTTATGCTTCGGCGGGCGGCGTTAGTACCGAGGGACATTTGCATTAACGATAACCCGGCTCCTCCAGTAAAACTATTTCCCCCGTCTCTTGGCCATCGATGGCCAGTGCGGAGTGTGGGCTGGCGTGAGGTATGTTTCAATTACGCGAGCATTAGCGACGGCCAGTTATTCACTTAAGCGCCCTCGCCAAGGCTTTACGATTTCGTCGACACTGCGTGTAGTTTTGTTTCTCCCTTTCTCCGGCCTCTTCGCGTCCATTTTATTTTCTCGTCGCCGGGCCCCGGTAAGGAGGACATCGTACTGTCGAAGACGTTTGCTCGTAGCGGTCACCTGGTGGGCGCCGAGGCATTTTACAAGGGTCGTTACGTTAACGTAGTGCAGTCCGCCTCATAACCACCGCCTCGAGAGCGATGCAGCTTACGAACTGTGTCGAACGACCACAGCTGTCCGTGGCAACGCATGTGCTTCGAGTTCCAACCGAAGCGCGCCCTAACAGGGCCGCAGAAGAAACGGCCTACCGCTTCGCTCCTTCTTATTCTCGCTCTTCGTCGTGTACCGTACTTAAGACTTCCTCGGCCACGGGACTCATCCACATTTAAGTTGGCGTCAGGTGCTTTGTTGCGTCGTCAAACTTTCATGAATGCAATATTTCATTTCATTTGGACAGTCAAAAATGTTTTTAACCGATTTTATGAGATACTCCAGTGACTGATTCCGTGCGCTTATCTCTTCATATCCCCAAAACGTATCCATATTCCTTAACAGATACCCCATTTATACCAAGAGATTTGTAAAGGAATTAAAATGAAGGTAAATTAAAATGCGGAAAAAGCTTAACTCCCTGTTTTATTTTAGTTCTTAGTGTTAATACTGAAAAATAGTTCATTTGACCCGTAATAATTTATTGTTCTGAGCGCTGAGAACTACAAATGCAGCGTAAAAACTGCGATGTTTGGCGTAGATCACGTCTGGTGGCAAAAACTTGAGTCTTTTTGGTGTTCATTTTTTGCGGATCAGTAAAAGAACTAACGTGTACATACAAGACAAAAGATCGTGAAAGGAAGTAAGCAGGGCAATATTGTGCCACGTAAATAGCTGAAAAAATGAAATTATTTTAAGTTCTGCGGACAAAAAATTGAGTACAGAACGTCACATACAATTAGAGCCATATTGAAATAAACGAACTATAAGTAATGCACCTGGAGAAAAATAATTAATACGCTGTTGCATTCCAGTGTTATTGTCTTGGTTATTCTGACTTGTATCTCAATATACTCTGGCAGTTGTGTTTCTCTATTTTTCACATTTACCCAGATGCTTCATCAGAGACAGGGAACTGAAAGAGCATTCAGGCAAACCTGTTTGCTGTGACCCTTGAGGAAGTTTTAAGATCAATGGACAGGAAAAGTGAGAAAGAAAATATCTGAATAGTACATACCTGAACTACCTCAGTTTCGTTGATGATGTAGTGCTGTTTGTCTCTGGTGCAGATAAATTTCAACAACAAATGGGTAGAGAATTTTTGAAACTAGATCTGTAAAATAACTTCAGTTAGTTGAAAATAACGTATGCACAACAAATGGAAAGAAAATAGCATAAATTGGTAATGAAATAATAGTAGGAGATAACTGCTTTGCTATGTGATGTGGAAGCTGAAGTAACAGCTGTAGTGGTTTTTAATACACGACGAATTTTCCAAGAGTGGAAGATTACGGAACAAAATATCACGCAATACACCATCAGACTCTCTTCATCTGGGCGCATCTGTCAAGAAATAAAATCATAATTAAGAAAGCAATTGCATTAATGTGAACTACAATACAGTCGTCCGACTTTTGTACTAACTTGTCCAGCCACTTCTTGAGAGACTTTCATTTTAACATGATGCGAGAAAAACTATTTTTTGACATTTTTGAGATATCCAAGTCCTTGCTAGAGGTGAGAGAAGACAAAAATAATGCAAAGGAGTCATAGGATCAAGTGAGAACTGAATCACAAATCTTCGGGTTTGTAGTCTGACACTTAGCGACAGAAACTAGTGTATTTGGCTAACAACGTGAATAAAATCGCTCTGACAGATTTCATGCCTTCCCATAGAGATTTAACATTATAAATCTTAAATCGTCACTACCTGTAGCCGATTTCCATATACACGAGAAAAAAATTCCTTTTTTGAAACTGAATGTTTTATTTGTGTCTAGCAAACACATTTCGCTTATTCCTGCTAAACATCGCCACTGGTCTAAATTATCAGGAAAATTATTTAATTACACACATTTCGATAGGAAATCTGGTAAGAAACACTTTTTTTCTTTTTTTGGTCATCAGTCTACTGACTGGTTTCATGCGGCCCGCCACGAATTCCTTTCCTGTGCTAACCTCTTCATCTCAGTGTAGCACTTGCAACCTACGTCCTCAATTATTTGCTTGAAGTATTCCAATCTCTGTCTTCCTCTACAGTTTTTGCCCTCTACAGCTACCTCTAGTACCATGGAAGTCATTCCCTCATGTCTTAGTAGATGTCCTATAATCCTGTCCCTTCTCCTTATCAGTGTTTTCCACATATTCCTTTCCTCTCCCATTCTGCGTAGAACCTCCTCATTCCTTACCTTATCAGTCCACCTAATTTTCAACATTCGTCTATAGCACCACATCTCAAATGCTTCGATTCTCTTCTGTCCCGGTTTTCCCACAGTCCATGTTTCACTACCATACAATGCTGTACTCCAGACGTACATCCTCAGAAATACACTCCTGGAAATTGAAATAAGAACACCGTGAATTCATTGTCCCAGGAAGGGGAAACTTTATTGACACATTCCTGGGGTCAGATAGATCACATGATCACACTGACAGAACCACAGGCACATAGACACAGGCAACAGAGCATGCACAATGTCGGCACAAGTACAGTGTATATCCACCTTTCGCAGCAATGCAGGCTGCTATTCTCCCATGGAGACGATCGTAGAGATGCTGGATGTAGTCCTGTGGAACGGCTTGCCATGCCATTTCCACCTGGCGCCTCAGTTGGACCAGCGTTCGTGCTGGACGTGCAGACCGCGTGAGACGACGCTTCATCCAGTCCCAAACATGCTCAATGGGGGACAGATCCGGAGATCTTGCTGGCCAGGGTAGTTGACTTACACCTTCTAGAGCACGTTGGGTGGACGGGATACATGCGGACGTGCATTGTCCTGTTGGAACAGCAAGTTCCCTTGCCGGTCTAGGAATGGTAGAACGATGGGTTCGATGACGGTTTGGATGTACCGTGCACTATTCAGTGTCCCCTCGACGATCACCAGTGGTGTACGGCCAGTGTAGGAGATCGCTCCCCACACCATGATGCCGGGTGTTGGCCCTGTGTGCCTCGGTCGTATGCAGTCCTGATTGTGGCGCTCACCTGCACGGCGCCAAACACGCATACGACCATCATTGGCACCAAGGCAGAAGCGACTCTCATCGCTGAAGACGACACGTCTCCATTCGTCCCTCCATTCACGCCTGTCGCGACACCACTGGAGGCGGGCTGCACGATGTTGGGGCGTGAGCGGAAGACGGCCTAACGGTGTGCGGGACCGTAGCCCAGCTTCATGGAGACGGTTGCGAATGGTCCTCGCCGATACCCCAGGAGCAACAGTGTCCCTAATTTGCTGGGAAGTGGCGGTGCGGTCCCCTACGGCACTGCGTAGGATCCTACGGTCTTGGCGTGCATCCGTGCGTCGCTGCGGTCCGGTCCCAGGTCGACGGGCACGTCACCTTCCGCCGACCACTGGCGACAACATAGATGTACTGTGGAGACCTCACGCCCCACGTGTTGAGCAATTCGGCGGTAAGTCCACCCGGCCTCCCGCATGCCCACTATACGCCCTCGCTCAAAGTCCGTCAACTGCACATAAGGTTCACGTCCACGCTGTCGCGGCATGCTACCTGTGTTAAAGACTGCGATGGAGCTCCGTATGCCACGGCAAACTGGCTGACACTGACGGCGGCGGTGCACAAATGCTGCGCAGCTAGCGCCATTCGACGGCCAACACCGCGGTTCCTGGTGTGTCCGCAGTGCCGTGCGTGTGATCATTGCTTGTACAGCCCTCTCGCAGTGTCCGGAGCAAGTATGGTGGGTCTGACACACCGGTGTCAATGTGTTCTTTTTTCCATTTCCAGGAGTGTATCTTCCTCAAATTAAGCCCGGTATTCGATATTAGTAGACTTCTCTTGGCCAGAAATGCCTTTATTGCCATAGCGAGTCTGCTTTTGATGTCCTCCTTGCTCCGTCCGTCATTGGTTATTTTACTGCCCAGGTAGCAGAATTCCTTAACTTCATTGACTTCGTGACCATCAATCCTGATGTTAAGTTTCTCGCTGTTCTCATTTCTACTACTTCTCATTACCTTCGTCTTTCTCCAATTTACTCTCAAACCATACTGTGTACTCATTAGACTGTTCATTCCGTTCAGCAGATCATTTAATTCTTCTTCACTTTCACTCAGGATAGCAATGTCATCAGCGAATCGTATCATTGATATCCTTTCACCTTGTATTTTAATACCACTCCTGAACCTTTCTTTTATTTCCATCATTGCTTCCTCGATGTACAGATTGAAGAGTAGGGGCGAAAGGCTACAGCCTTGTCTTACATCCTTCTTAATACGAGCACTTCGTTCTTGATCGTCCACTCTTATTATTCCCTCTTGGTTGTTGTACATATTGTATATGACCCGTCTCTCCCTATAGCTTACCCCTACTTTTTTCAGAATCTCGAACAGCTTGCACCATTTTATATTGTCGAACGCTTTTTCCAGGTCGACAAATCCTATGAAAGTGTCTTGATTTTTCTTTAGCCTTGCTTCCATTATTAGCCGTAACGTCAGAATTGCCTCTCTCGTCCCTTTACTTTTCCTAAAGCCAAACTGATCGTCACCTAGCGCATTCTCAATTTTCTTTTCCATTCTTCTGTATATTATTCTTGTAAGCAGCTTCGATACATGAGCTGTTAAGCTGATTGTGCGATAATTCCCGCACTTGTCAGCTCTTGCCGTCTTCGGAATTGTGTGGATGATGCTTTTCCGAAAGTCAGATGGTATATCGCCAGACTCATATATTCTACACACCAACGTGAATAGTCGTTTTGTTGCCACTTCCCCCAATGATTTCATAAATTCTGATGGAATGTTATCTATCCCTTCTGCCTTATTTGACCGTAAGTCCTCCAAAGCTCTTTTAAATTCCAATTCAAATACTGGATCCCCTATCTCTTCTAAATCGACTCCTGTTTCTTCTTCTATCACATCAGACAAATCTTCACCCTCATAGAGGCTTTCAATGTATTCTTTCCACCTATCTGCTCTCTCCTCTACATTTAACAGTGGAATTCCCGTTGCACTCTTAATGTTACCACCGTTGCTTTTAATGTCACCAAAGGTTGTTTTGACTTTCCTGTATGCTGAGTCTGTCCTTCCGACAATCATATCTTTTTCGATGTCTTCACATTTTTCCTGCAGCCATTTCGTCTTAGCTCACTGCACTTCCTACTTATTTCATTCCTCAGCGACTTGTATTTCTGTATTCCTGATTTTCCCGGAACATGTTTGTACTTCCTCCTTTCATCAATCAACTGAAGTATTTCCTCTGTTACCCATGGTTTCTTCGCAGCTACCTTCTTTGTACCTATGTTTTCCTTCCCAACTTCTGTGATGGCCCTTTTTAGAGATGTCCATTCCTCTTCAACTGCATTGCCTACTGCGCTATTCCTTATTGCTGTATCTATAGCGTTAGAGAACTTCAAACGTATCTCGTCATCCCTTAGTACTTCCGTATCCCACTTCTTTGCGTATTGATTCTTCCTGACTAATTTTTTGAACTTCAGCCTACTCTTCATCACTACTGTATTGTGATCTGAGTCTATATCTGCTCCTGGGTACGCCTTACAATCCAGTATCTGATTTCGTAATCTCTGTCTGACCATGATGTAATCTAATTGAAATCTTCCAGTATATCCCGGCCTTTTCCAAGTATACCTCCTCCTCTTGTGATTCTTGAACAGGGTATTCGCTATTACTAGCTGAAACTTGTTACAGAACTCAACTAGTCTTTCCCCCCTCTCATTCCTTGTCCCATGCCCATATTCTCCTGTAACCTTTTCTTCTACTCCTTCCCCTACAACTGCATTCCAGTCGCCCATGACTATCAGATTTTCGTCCCCCTTTACATACTGCATTACCCTTTCAATATCCTCATACACTTTCTCTATCTGTTCATCTTCAGCTTGCGACCTGAACTATCGTTGTCGGTATTGGTCTGCTGTCGATTCTGATTAGAACAACCCGGTCACTGAACTGTTCACAGTAACACACCCTCTGCCCTACCTTCCTATTCATAACGAATCCTACACCTGTTATACCATTTTCTGCTGCTGTTGATATTACCCGATACTCATCTGACCAGAAATCCTTGTTTTCCTTCCACTTCACTTCACTGACCCCTACTATATCTAGATTGAGCCTTTGCGTTTCCCTTTTCAGATTTTCTACACTGCTGGAAATGGAAAAAAGAACACATTGACACCGGTGTGTCAGACCCACCATACTTGCTCCGGACACTGCGAGAGGGTTGTACAAGCAATGATCTCACGCACGGCACAGCGGACACACCAGGAACCGCGGTGTTGGCCGTCGAATGGCGCTAGCTGCGCAGCATTTGTGCACCGCCGCCGTCAGTGTCAGCCAGTTTGCCGTGGCATACGGAGCTCCATCGCAGTCTTTAACACTGGTAGCATGCCGCGACAGCGTGGACGTGAACCGTACGTGCAGTTGACGGACTTTGAGCGAGGGCGTATAGTGGGCATGCGGGAGGCCGGGTGGACGTACCGCCGAATTGCTCAACACGTGGGGCGTGAGGTTTCCACAGTACATCGATGTTGTCGCCAGTGGTCGGCAGAAGGTGCACGTGCCCGTCGACCTGGGACCGGACCGTAGCGACGCACGGATGCACGCCAAGACCGTAGGATCCTACGCAGTGCCGTAGGGGACCGCACCGCCACTTCCCAGCAAATTAGGGACACTGTTGCTCCTGGGGTATCGGCGAGGACCATTCGCAACCGTCTCCATGAAGCTGGGCTACGGTCCCGCACACCGTTAGGCCGTCTTCCGCTCACGCCCCAACATCGTGCAGCCCGCCTCTAGTGGTGTCGCGACAGGCGTGAATGGAGGGACGAATGGAGACGTGTCGTCTTCAGCGATGAGAGTCGCTTCTGCCTTGGTGCCAATGATGGTCGTATGCGTGTTTGGCGCCGTGCAGGTGAGCGCCACAATCAGGACTGCATACGACCGAGGCACACAGGGCCAACACCCGGCATCATGGTGTGGGGAGCGATCTCCTACACTGGCCGTACACCACTGGTGATCGTCGAGGGGACACTGAATAGTGCACGGTACATCCAAACCGTCATCGAACCCATCGTTCTACCATTCCTAGACCGGCAAGGGAACTTGGTGTTCCAACAGGACAATGCACGTCCGCATGTATCCCGTGCCACCCAGCGTGCTCTAGAAGGTGTAAGTCAACTACCCTGGCCAGCAAGATCTCCGGATCTGTCCCCCATTGAGCATGTTTGGGACTGGATGAAGCGTCGTCTCACGCGGTCTGCACGTCCAGCACGAACGCTGGTCCAACTGAGGCGCCAGGTGGAAATGGCATGGCAAGCCGTTCCACAGGACTACATCCAGCATCTCTACGATCGTCTCCATGGGAGAATAGCAGCCTGCATTGCTGCGAAAGGTGGATATACACTGTACTAGTGCCGACATTGTGCATGCTCTGTTGCCTGTGTCTATGTGCCTGTGGTTCTGTTAGTGTGATCATGTGATCTATCTGTCCCCAGGAATGTGTCAATAAAGTTTCCCCTTCCTGAGACAATGAATTCACGGTGTTCTTATTTCAATTTCCAGGAGTGTAGTTTCCCTACCACGTTCAAGCTTTTGACGTTCCACGCCCCGACTCGTAGAACGTTATCCTTTCGTTCATTATTCAATCTTTTTCTCATGGTAACCTCCCCCTTGGCAGTCCCCTCCCGGAGATCCGAATGGGGGACTATTCCGGAATCTTTTACCAATGGAGAGATCATCATGACACTTCTTTAATTACAGGCCACATGTCCTGTGGATACACGTTATGTGTCTTTAATGCAGTGGTTTCCATTGCCTTCTGCATCCTCATGTCGTTGATCATTGCTGATTGTTCCGTCTTTAGGGGCAATTTCCCACCCCTACGACAAGAGAGTGCTCTATCCGCTCCTCCGCCCTCTTTGACAAGGCCGTTGGCAGAATGGGGCTGACTTCTTATGCCGGAAGTATTCGGCCGCCAATGCTGATTATTTATCAAAATTTGGGCAGTGGCGGGGATCGAACCCGGGACCGAAGACGTTTTGATTATGAATCAAAGACACTTCCCCTAGACCACAGGTATATCCAAGAAACTCTACAGATCTGCAACTAAGATATGTATAATTAATTATTTTTTTACATTTGGATCACTGATGATGGATGATATGAGTATGCGAAACATGTCTGGTAGATACAAATAAAATTTTCAGTTGCAAAAATCGAAATATTTTCTTTTCTGTATTATAAAGCGTAATTATTACTAATGTTGTATGATGCATATCTACTGCAGTCCTTCCTCCCTATTTACATCTCTTTTGGGTGACTTTCCTATAGCAACTTAATACTTATAAAAAATTAGTTTAATTTTTCATAATGAACGCCTTCTCTGTCCTGCCGTAGGAGTTATATTGCAGGTTTGGGTAAAGTGAGAGTGGTGTTATTGATTTGTCTCTTCGTGTCCATTCAATTCCTTTAGCCGAACTCTATTAGTGACTGCACTCTGATCTGCCCTCTTTCTTGAACTGTTGCGTTATGTCAGTTACTATAATCCGTTAATCATTAGAATAAATCTGATGTAAACAAACACAAACGTGATGATTGATCCGAAGCCGGTCTTGGAAGTAGGTCCTACTTATGTATTAGCAATCAACGTTTTTCTTAATCACTCTTTGGCTAGGTAGTTTTTATTTGAAAAATCGTGTAGTCACAACCTCTGCAGCGTTGCACTCCTCTGATTGTCGCGCTGTCAATACGCAGTATAAAAAGGGCTGAGGCTGCTTTCTGTTCCGTAGTGAAACACGCACATGGAATACGGTTAAAAGTGCTAAGAAATAGGTTGTTCTTAATGTTTTTCATAAGTTTAGGAGATAATTGGCTTTGAAGTTTTCCAAGCGTTGTGTATACTGCAGTTGGGAATGAAATAAACATTGAACGTGTGGAACCATATGCAGATATTCGTGCGTTGGTTCAAATCTCCCCACTACCACTTTTTTTTCTCGTTCAGTTTGAAATACCTACATCTCGTAATTATAAAACTCATCAACATTTTTATGACTAATGCATGTCTTCTTGTTTCTAATTACAATTGGACGCGAAATTCCTATTTCTGTTACAAATACAAATTCTTAATTATCGATGCTTTATGAAAAACTGTTCATAAAAATTGTTTAAAATAAGAAAACGTAACAATTTAATTTTTAAGGCAAAAATGAAAAATCAAAACCTCTTTATTTGGACTGTGCCATCGTTTTATATCACAGAGGTAGGTAAGTACCGTAGAAACATGAAAAACAATAATTTTCACAGCACCGAACATATCACACAAATGCTGCAGCTTTACATTTTCTGCTGTACCATTACAACAGAACTGATCTGGAGCCAAGCTGCGGGATTTGGCCCGAGAGGTAACAAGAGTTTTAAGCTGTCAGACGTACTGGAACTAACGCACGCTGCTTTTTCACCCGTCACTGCTGAACGCTGGCGGGATATAGAACGGCTCGTCATAAAAGAAGAGAAAATGCTGTGCCTGGTTGGCTTCGTGGGTTCTGTTGTTGACAGGCTCGTTATCAACGTAGCAGGTGACACTTCCAGAACTGAAACGTATTTCTCGGATTCGGATAAGGAAGGAGCTAAGAGATTACCAGATTACTGACTGTAAGAAATACCTTCAGGGGTTTCAGTATTTAACTATACGGTGAAATCCTTCAATACTCCATTACGTTACACACAGCTTTATTCAGAAAAATTACCCCGTGGTTAAATCACAAACTTTCATCATTCTTGTTTTTAAATACAATAGTATGTACGCGAAAAACGATAACGTGTTGCGGTTTTCGTCTGCTCGTCTAAAGGAGAGTACTGTGGGAGATTTTAAGTGTATTATTTCATTCTGCTTAAAAATAAATGAAATTCGAAGCTGTATTGCTTCTCTGCTCGTCTCTTTTTTACGTCTGAACTGCAGCTGGTCACGTCACTGCAGGCTAGCTGTACCAGCTGACTGGCCAGTGCTACCCAAGTTCGCCAAGTCGATGTGCACGTAAAGTACTGCCCAAAACGTACCCTTATTATTGTACATGACAGTACTCGAGACAACTTGGCGGCAGTCCCACGTGAAACGGAATTCCAATGAGGTTCCAGCAAACGCGGAAGAATTCATACTGCAATGTTTACATCAGGTTTATTCTTACGATGAATGGATTATAGTCTTCTTTTACATGCCGATGTCACTAACGCTCCCACACTTTCTCTTGACATAGTGGAATATAATTTTCTGTTGTCCAAAAGCGTTATTATTCGTTTCTGCCCCAAGCTGTGTGCAGTATACAGTTGTACCAGAAGCACAAAGCAGTGGGGTTGCAATAGACGGCCCTAGGGAACGCTGCAAATTTGGGTTAAAGGAAGAGATACAAAAGATACATAGGAGAGCCATGTGACGCATCACGGGTTTGTTCAATAAGAGTGACAGTATCATAGAAATGCTCAACAAACGGCACTGGGAGACGCCGTGCGTCGCAGAAAGCGACAAAGAAAAAACTATGAGATCCCACGTTCTAAAACCAGTCAAAAAGCTAGCTATTTCCTATAATACAACGATAAAATGAGACGAACCAGGGCCCATACAGAGGTATGCGACTTCTCACGTGCCATTCGAGAACAGAACAGAAAGGCGAAAATGATATTAGCACATTTGCGACTTATTCTTGCAGAGCACATAAGCAGATAAAGATGAACTGAGATCCGAACTGGGCATCCGATAATAAAAGCGGCCATTGTTGTGGTTCATCAGTGCAAGAATGGCGCTAATTTCGTTCAGTCAAAGAAATAAAAATATGAATTTTTTGCCTAGTTGTAATGCTTTGTCACGTTATCCTTATCCTTTCATTGTTACTAACTGACTTAATCTTTCAACATAAAGGAAAGCGATGTGGGAATACTCATTATACTTGCTAGCTATTTTTCATCATCATCATCATCACCATCATCATCATCACCACCACCAACAACAACTTCAATGATCAAACCATCTCTGGTATGTTGGGACGTCACGAATTTTGTTCTTTTCATCTTCTTTACCCCTTGTTTTGGCTTATACTTCAGAAATAACTTTAGTGTTCTGGTTCATTGAGTTGTTGTTACATATTGTTTCCATTTGTTTCTATGCTTCACTCTTTCTTCATTCGGATTAAATTATTTCATTTCTAAGTCAATGCTAATTCTTAATTCATAGAACCTGGAATTTCGGTAACTTTATACCCACAATGTCTTTTGATGTATAAGTAATATCATACTCAACAAGAAGTTTTTTGACTTGCTCAGTTGTTTCATTATTAATGACTATTTTGACTATATGATTCACATCTTCTAAATGTCGTCATTTAGGTTTCTGGAGTTCTTTAAAATCATATTCACTTACTACTTTCACGAATAGGTACAGCCAACGATGCATATCCCCTGTTCCAATGAAAAATCCAATGATCTTCTGGAAAGAGCCTTAAGTCTACTAGCGTTAGTACATTTAAATTGTTTTCCTGGATACTCCAGAGTAAGTATTTACGTACGTGAAGTAACTTCAGCATGGCTTCGTGTATTGTATACTTTAATTTCATTGTCGTAAGTCTTGTAATTGCCATTTCTTACCTACCTTTCCAGTAATCCCCAACATACATTCCTTCTTTCTCCACTGAGCAAACCTCAAAAGTTTTCGTAAAGGACATATCTTCACAGTCGTTAAGTCAAAACTGATAGTACACGTCGTTCCCGTTTCAGACACATCAAATGGCTGCTTTTTCACAAGTTCTGTGACTGACATTTTGAGACCGTGGCTATGCACAAAATACAGGTTGATCCTTGCAGAGAAGGAAACAGCTTCACACACACACACACACACACACACACACACACACACACACACACACACACACACACACCACACTCAAAAGTGTGGCCTCACGGATGGTCAAAACTTTGGTGTGTGCGTGTGTGTGTTTGTGGTGGGTCCGTTGACAAAATATAGATATATCGATATGTCGGTATTTTACCAAGACGTATCGATATAAATAGGCGACGTTTCCCTCCCTATATATCGTTATATCGGTATCAAAATGGAAATACCGAGTGCCGATATTTCTATTTTATATTATATTTTTTTACAATTTTCCGTTGGTATTTTAAGTTGTTCTTTTGAAATTGTAGTAGAACATTTTACTTTCACTGTTCTTTTGAAAGTGTAGTAGAACATAATTTTACTTTCACTCTGTGACAAAGTTTCACTACTTGTTGAGTTTTCATCACGTCTAGTCTTTCTCTTTGAATGTCTAAGGTCAGCATAGGTGGCAGAAAAGAAGTCGTCCGATTGTATAGGGGTAAGAGGGTGTCAATGGAATAACAAGATTTCCGACGTGAAGAAATAGTACACCAGTTGCGTAAAAGTTTTTTTAACGCAACAAGTGTGCTATCTTTTCACACTGGAATGCTTTTTACGTATTTATGTCCTGAAATCTTTGAGGTACATATATTATACCCTGATATTGGACAAACTTTCATTAATTTAAACATTGTTACATCGGATACTATTTGCTAAGGTCAATCTCATGATATTTGTACAAGCATACTCCACAACAGAGAATTTTTTTTTTACATGAGCATTTTACATAATTTTCTTTTGTTAAGTGGGATATGTGTAACATATAATACAATGCAATACAATACAAAACATTTAATGCAATTTAGCACTTACAAACACTCATTTTTCCATTCCTTGTATATACGTTTTCCAGGAGAGAGCTTCTGGGCATCAGATGTGCAGTATTTTCATAAATTCTGTTTTCAAGATGCTTCAAAAACAGTTGCTGAAAATGGTGAACAAAAATCTGAATGACAAGATTGATCTTTGTGGTGGGCAGAGACGTTTGACGGGAAATGCTGACGTACTCGGCGCTCGGTGGTACCGATAAAAACTGCAACGTTTAGCTTCGCCACGCAGTTTTGCTATTGCTAGGTCGCTGGCGTTGGAAAAAAATTCAAAAAACTAAAAACACAGGGAAGTCGACGTGAAGTGTTCCGGATAAATCCCATATGTGAAGAAAACGAACGACGGAGCTTTTATTGTGCCATTTACTTGTAGTTACCATTGTTAGCAAAGTGGTTATCACCAAGCGTGAACGTGCATCGGGTTCCTTTCAATTCTTGCTCTAAGGGCGATGAGCAGACTGCTAGCTTGTTGAGGTACAGAATATCTAATAATAAATCACTAGTTAGGCATACCCCTCTAAAACCGGCAGAATATTTACAATGTGCAGCCGATATTTTTATAGGCCGATTTTTTTTCCATTGATATATCCTTCACGATATTTTAAAAAATATCAACAGTCCTCATGTGAGGCGGGAGGTTGATGCTTTACACTATGCGCTGAAATATATATTTAAATAATGCTTCATTAAACCTTCACTGCTGCATGAACGCATGCAATCTGCATTGCAGTGATGCGCGATTTTCGACACCACCAACCCAAAGAATTTTCACCACAAGTGGCGAGACGGAGTGAAAATTAATGGAAACAACAAAAAGTGTACAGTTTATCTTAACGTGAACAGCCACCCGATGATGAACCTGTTTGTTCGAAGCCGATAACGACGCTATCTATTTGAATAACCAGTGTTATACCAAGAGGGTGGTTGCTGTTTTCTTGTCTGCAAAAATCAACACGTAACTTCACAAACTCACTCCTCAATTTTGTTCATCCATTTGTTGTCTTCAGCTGGCCTTCATACAAAATTAAATCAACTGGTGCTGCGACTTATTTATCAGTTTCATCTATCTTCATTTTGAAAAAAATGATTATTGACTATCCTCGTCTTATCAAATGTTCATTTTTGACGCTCCTTTCTAACTTCCTCTATTAAGATTATCCATTCACTGGTGAACCTTATGTTCACCAGAAGCAAATAATATAATACTACTGTGGTCTTCAGTCCGACAACAGGTTTGATGCAGCTCTCCGCGCTAGTCTATCCTGTACAAGCCTCTCCATCTCTACATATCTACGGCAGCCTACATCCATTCGAAACTGCTATATACATCAGAGTTATGGACTCTCTCTACAATTCCCCTCCCCCACATTTCCTTCCATTACCCAGCTGACGGTTCCTTGATGGCTCACGATATATTCTATCAACCGATCCCTGCTTTTAGTAAAATCGTGCTACGAATTCCTTTCTTTCCAAGTTCGAATCAGTACTTCTTCGATCTATGTAACTAATGTTCATCAGTCTTCTGTAGCATCACATTTCACAAATTTGTTGTCTGAACTGCTTGTCGTCCATGTTTCACTAACGTACAAGGCTACACTCCATACAATTATATTCAGGAATGATTAGCTAGGACCTAAATTTATATTCTACGTTAACAAATTCTTCTTTTTCAGAAACGCTTTTCTCGCTATATTTAGGCTGCATTTTTATGCTCTCTCTACTTTGGTGACCATCACTAATTTTTTCTGCCCAAATAGCAAAGCTCATCGGGTACTTTTTGTGTCTCGTTTCCCAGTTTAATTATATTAGCATCACCTGATTTAATTCCGCTACATTCCATTAACTTTGTTTTGCTTTTCTTGATGTTCATCTTGTAACCTTTGTCAAAGATAGTATTCATTCCGTCAATTGCTCAAGTTTTTATTTCTGGGCGCTGAACATCAGTTCTCTTTCCTACATTCTCCTTAGTTGCCGTCGGGGACTGTTCCATGTAAAAACTGAATAATAGTCCCTTCTCAACTATTGCTTTCACTCCATGCCTTTCCACTCTTTCAACTTGAGTCCGAGTTTCTGTATAAGTAGTAATCAAATTTTCGCTTCTTTCATTTCACCAATGCTGCCTTCAAAGAGTGCACTCCAGTCTAAATACTTTCATATCTGGTCGGCCCTGTAAGATAAGTTTAATATACTTTGTTACTCCCTTTCTAAATGATGGCGTTCACTTTTCATGTGCTGCTATCTGTTTCTAAAATTACATAAATTACTCTAGAAAATTAAAGCTATTCTAAATGTAAAAACACGTTCCAAGATACAACGTAGGCATGTAGACTACCTAGGAGCAAATATTCTTTTGGAATTTGAAAGTGATGCAGTCGAGAAAATCTTATCAATACCATATTTAGTCACCTATCAGTCAAATCACTACTCTACTACACCAAAATAACCAGTAAGTGAAATAAAATTAAACAGAAGTAGTATCAAAAATCAGTTACAAGTTAAATATATTTTGAAACTGAAGTTGTTGGAAACTAACACTAGTTTTCATTTTCAAGCCAGGTAAAATTGTTAAGACATTAACAAATGAAGCTAATTTACAAATATTCCATGTACCATGATAAAAAACCTTCATCTGTTTCAAGTACAAGATAGTGTATGATCGACGAAGTATGGCTTTAGCGTTCATCATTCATTCTAACCTCCTTCAGATAAAATCAATGACAGACATGCGCGCTTTCATTGAAAAAAGGATAATAATCACGAAACTCACGAGACGACGGCAGAGAAGGTTGAGTAAGGTTGTGAGATTGGAAAATATATCATGAAAGTAGATGTTGTAAAACGGGTAGAATTGCAGGTATGCAGGAAAAGAATGAGTTCGATGCCCCATTTTCAGTGCAGGGAATAGGATGCTCTGAAGCTTAAGAAGAGGAAGACGTCTACAGTTACGCAATATTCGTAGATAGAGAGAAGGTACGAGGTTTTGATGGGAGCAATGGGCAAAGGTGGATACATTACAGGCTGTTGAGATTCCAGTTTACGACATATGTAGGACAGGGGAAGCTGTTCTATTTGTTTGAGAGGTTGTTGGAACGGTATGAATTGTCATGGGATTTGAATGGGAGAATATAATCGGATACTAAACAAGGTGGTGTTATGTAGTTCTAATATCTGGAGAAAAGCGATAAAACTTAAGAGCACCGCAAGTCTTATCAACATTTGTATGATTAAGGATGGGTCAATTGATAGTATTGTATGTGTGGATGGATGATGGCCTTGGAATTTAATACCCATGTTCAGTACGTTAGTAGTATTATTCTGTTGTGGGCTTTCTTCTCCACCGCTAATAGATGAGGATTGCAGGTTCTTTTTTGGTCGAGTGTTAATCCAAAGTATTTTAGTGTTTTAGATAGCTGGGTTGAAAGGTTGTGGCTAGAAGTATTGTAAGTAGCGAATGCTCGTATATGAAACTGAGTAGTTGTGGGACGTTTAAGAGCTGAGCAGTTGATCCGAAACCCGAGACTTAATTTTTAAATTTACGCACTTACGTTCTTTGCCCACGAGTATACGTTCTAGCAACCCAAGAAGACAATCACAAACGAATAGACAAACCCCAAGACATGCCAAGCCTGTAGCAGGTAGGACTTCTAAGGGCTTACACTCCAGAAAAAATGAAGGAGCATAATCCTTTAATATTATACTCCAGCGCACTAGATCACTGGAACTATCCTTAAGCATTTAGAAAGCTATACCTGTGATTTTTTTTATTTCCACAATAGAGTGCTCAAAATTTGCGTTTTCTTGAACGCCAGTGAGAGTCAGCTGTTGTCCCTTTCACGAGGTGATTTTTGTTAAATACATCCACTTTCGCCTTGAATCCACCTTGCAATGTCTTACTGGCGGCAGTCAGCAGTCAACTCTGCTTAAAATGCAATCCATTCGGGATCTTCTAATTTTCGTTCTTACTTTCCTTTTACCATCAGGAATTCAACACTAGCGGGTCTTAAATCAAAATCCGTAAAGGCATGTCCTTTGACTTAACCAACAGTAACATATAACGAAATTCTCCACCATGTGACCGACAAGAAAGGAACTATGGAATCTACCGACATGACGACAGACGATATGATCGTAACGACAGACCTGAATTGCATCAGAACTGGCGGGATTCAAACAGGGCAGGCCCTCTCGACAAGGTGAATTTGTAGCAGTTAGGTCTCCTAATCCTAATAATGACGCGCGCCAACAAAGAGACAGACAATGACTCGCACAGCAGGCAGCCGCGTGCGCCAGGTGGCTCAGAGAAAAATAACATAGACCCTAACCTTGAGAAAAATTATAGCATTCCTTACCGATGTATACAACATGATAATTGCTTTGAAGCTGAAAGTCTGTGTACTATAAAGGGTATAAGATTGCACCGTATTTCACTTGTAAAACCGTTTATCGAGAGATAATCTGATTTTTAACTTAGTCTTTGCTATAAGAAATTGTTGCCAGGCAACAATGTTAAATATCCAGTCTAGAACCAAGAGAACTTATTTAAACAGAACTTACGAATGCATTGTTATAGTGAACAGACGACACAGTGTTGTTATCTGTACATTCTTGCTTGTTAGTTGCACGATTACGTAACGACTATCAGGCTTACATACTTAGAACATATACTGCTAATGAGATTTTCATGCAAAATTTTGGTTTACTTGAAAATACATTCTGGATTTAAAGTACTTTCTGTGAGACACCAGATGACACAGTGGTTAGTTTATGTGATAGCTACACTATTTTATCACGACGCTACTACTGAGTGACAATTTACAATGTTGCTTTTGCGGTATTTCTGTTTTATATCTGCACAGTTTTTCTGAATTCTTCTGGAAAGTAATACATGTTTTAGCAGTAACTGTGGTATAGCTACAATGAGACAGCCTTTTTTGTAGCACAACAATACGTTACAGTGTAGTACTTTGTTCATCACGGTACTGTACGTAATAACTACGATATCTATACGCATAGCATTTCGCTTTTGTTTATTATGAGGTAAGTACATTGACTTCTGCAGAACTTTGCTTACGGACGACGATAATTACGACACTTGGCACATTTTTTACCATTAAGTAATGACAGAGATTATGTCACAACAAGACGCACAATTTAGCGCTACAGGACACGCATTTGAGTGATTAATTTTGTACTTAAAACATTTATTTTGAAAGATTTTTGAATTACAAAGAAAGTTTTCCGTGATACATTTCATTCCATTGCTGTAGTCTGTTAACACCTGAGGGTATAATTACATTAATCCTCAGGGGGGTACACGCTTACTTTGTGTACCATGTGTTTGGCAAGCACAAGGAGCCCTAGCTAATATGGTATTTGCTTATACAACCTAACACATCGGTACCATGTTTCTCTAACACAGAATTACGCAGCTATCTGATTATTTAACTGAGAGAGACAAACATTTATTTTATACATCAGTGACAGATGTTGACGTAATTACACAGTTGGATAACTTCACACTTATGAAATTGTATTTTTCTGTACTTTGTGAACTGTTCATATTTTTTTCGGAACCACTGTGCTACTATGAGAGCTGTGAATGATGTATTTGCTATGGGATCACAATTTTTAAAGTACGTTCGAGGTAGATGACTCTTTGAAATGAGCAGAGAATTTTTTTTAGGTTTTAAAATATTCAGAAAGCTACGACGATTTTGAGATGTGATTGATCTGTTATTATTACGATGACGATGTGTATTATGCTGTTGAGGTATGTTTATGATCAATGAGATGATGCTATATGAGGAATCTGATTATGCTACGTATTTATTATGATGAAATATTGAAGACATGTTGATGAATATGTATATGTGTAATAAGGTAAGGAATGAGGAGTAGTGGTTAGGGACTCTGACTTGTGAAAAAGGATGTTGGAAACCAAGAATTGTACACAGAAAGCCATTAGGTGGAGAAAAAAAAGAGGCCATTATCCTCGCTATTGACAGTTCTTTGTAGAAAGCGTCGCAAATACGACACCCTCAAACTTGAAAACATGATTTCACTGTAGAGTTCTTAATTTATGATATTTACTAAAATGCCTAATGAAATGATGAGAAACATTTTATATCTATTGTCTTTGTAGTTGAGAGATTGCTCATTTTGATTAATATCTAGTTTCTAGCTGCGCTGCAGCATTGGTTAAAATGAAATTTTATAGATGTACTAATATAGATATTTTGTGCCTACAGATCCAGTAAATAATAAAATTTATGATCTACTTAAAAAAAAACGAAGGAGCACAAAAAGACATTTCCCCTCACAGGATTGCATACATAATTTTCTTTTCAACTACTTGGTAATTTTTTTGGTAGAATGACTTCTTGTGGTGCACCACTTTAATGACATAGATATTAAGATATGAATAGACATTTCCCTTATCTGCATTGTTATCTTTAGTGTACTATTTTTTCTGCTTGAGCTTTGTCATATTTAGGTATAAGTTATTGCATTTGCTGCTGCTGCTTGCCAGGCATAGTGCTACCAAATTTCACTTTGCATTACTCTGTGAAGCCAGTTTTACTACTGATTTATTTTTCTTTTTGCTGCACATTGGCTCATATTAGTGATAATGTTGATTTGCTCTCCAAATTAGATTTACTGCTGCTTGCTTTGCCAATTTGCATTTTTCTGTCATTGCTGTTTGTGTTAATTGTTATGTGCTGCTGCATTGCTTCCTCCCTTGATATATATATATATATATATATATATATATATATATATATATATATATATATATATATATCTCTGAGCTCAGTAGATTTAAGTTAGCTTAAGATGGGGTAGGCTATATGAGAGAACGAGTTGTGATGAATTGGAAGAAATGCATTGAGAAGCAATAAGAAAATGGTTTGGCCAAAAAAGTATTTTGAAAGAGGATTTGAACAAAAAAGTAGGGTTTAGGGATAACAGGTTTAGGTAGGGTTTTCTTGGAAATAAATGATGAGGTAAGATAATGGAAAATAAATAATGAGGTAAGAAATATGTGAACATATATATACAGAAAGCATACTTGGATTGGATTTTATTGGTGGAAACAAATGTTGAAATAAGACAAAAGATCTATGGAATGAAGTTTTGGGTAGGACTGCAATACCAAATGTTACACTGAAAAGAAACCCTGTCCATTCCTCTTGTATCATTCCGCTATGTGTTTGTGTACCCTTGTGTATTTGTGTTCTTCCTGTCTTTATGTGCTTAGCCAATACGATTTCTGTTGTAGAAATTTTCTAGTACTAAGCTACATTCACTATGAGGAGGAATACTGTTATCCTCAAATATAATTTGCATTAATAATATGTTATTTTCTTTGTAAAGATGTTTATAGACATTATTAAATCTGTTCTGTTTCAATGCTCATGTGTGAACTTAATGTTTCAAAACTATTCTCATTATTTTACATATCTACTTATGTCATAATTCTTGTAACACTGATGTACATGTTTATTTCTATTCTTTTGTAAAGCCTGTATTACTACAAATGTTATCTGTACTGTTATGTTCTTCAATGATGTACTTTGTGCCTTTGTAATTGTATTTTTATGTTATAAAATCGTAATTGTCACCAGTTCATCCAATTAAGTAACTTGTAAGTTACATTTCACTGCACATGTTTCTGTAGGTCATAGGATATGCACAGTATGTGAGAAGTTGGGACTGTTAGTGTTTGGACTTGTGTTAATAATTCAGCAAGGGACTGATTAACAGCATTGCTGGTTCTAAGGACAATTCCAAAAACTTTGTGAATGCACAAGTGGTGCCTTATGGACTTGCTATATTGTCTGCAAGACTTCTAAGGACAATTCCAAAAACTCTGTGCGTGCACAAGTGGTGGTAGGACTTGCTATATTATCCAAAAGTCTCTTCGATGGTGATTGTGCACCTGCACAGTCGCAACAGATGGCTGCTGGCCGTCTCTCTAAGGACTGCAGTGGTTCGAATGGCTCTGAGCACTATGCGACTTAACTTCTGAGGTCATCAGTCGCCTAGAACTTAGAACTAATTAAACCTAACTAACGTAAGGACATCACACATATCCATGCCCGAGGCAGGATTCGAACCTGCGACCGTAGCGGTCACGCGGAGACTGCAGTGGGTCTGCACCTTTGATGAGGACTGCAGTGGGTCTGCACCTCTGGTGGCCCACCAATACCATTCTACAAAGACTGCAGTGGGTCTGCACCTCTGGTGGCCCACCAATACCGTAATCTCTATCAGGACTACAGTGGGTCTGCTCTGTGATGACCTACCTACCCATATTCTTCAAAACTACGACTGACTCTGCTGTGGGTTTGCTCTGTTGTGGCCCGTTACCTGTTTGCATGTCAAGAGTCAGCACTGTCTTTCCATTGGAAGGACAACACTACTTCTTCAAGACTGCATGGAAATCCACTACTTCCATGTGCATTTTCTTTTACTAATGAGACTTTGTGAAAAAAACTGTAATTACTACTGTGATGAGTGATCAGGACTGTCTTTACAGGTTGTAAGAAAATTGTAGCTTTTGACCTACATTGTATCAATAAGTGTGTGCATTTGATTTCTTTGTTATTGTAATTATGAAAAACTTTTTCAAATCTGTATTGGCCACTGCCCAAAACAATTTGTAAAATTTTTTGTGGGGAGCATGGGGGCTATGTAAGTAGGCTGTTTAGCTTTTTTTATATTGGTAACGCCACGTAGCGCTCTGTATGAAAATCACTGGCTGTGCTGTGTGCAGTCTTTGGCTGGGTTGCATTGTTGTTGGCCATTGTAGTGTTGGGCAGCTGGATGTTAATAGCGCGTAGCGTTGCGCAGTTGGAGGTGAGCCGCCAGCAGTGGTGGATGTGGGGAGAGAGATGGCGGAAATTTGAGAGCCCATGATCTGGACGCGTGTCCATCAGAGACAATACATTTGTAAGACTGGATGTCATGAACCGCTACGTATATATTATGACTTTTGAACACTATTAAGGTAAATACATTGTTTGTTCTCTATCAAAATCTTTCTTTTGCTAACTGTGCCTATCAGTAGTTAGTGCCTTCAGTAGTTTGAATCTTTTATTTAGCTGGCAGTAGTGGCGCTCGCTGTATTGCAATAGTTCGAGTAACGAAGATTTTTGTGAGGTAAGTGATTTGTGAAAGGCATAGGTTAATGTTTGTCAGGGCCATTCTTATGTATGGATTATTGAAAGTTAGATTCCGTTGCGCTAAAAATATTGTGTGTCAGTTTAAGCACAGTCATGTATAATTTTTCTAAGGGGACGTTTCAACGCTTATAGCACAACGGTATGTCGACTACATTCTATGTCCCATTTTGTTGTCCTTCATGGCTAGCCATCCTGGGATTACATTTCAGCAAGATAACGCTCGTCCGCACACGCCAAGAGTTTCTATTGCTTGTCTTCGTGCTTGCCAAACTCTACCCTGGCCGGAAAGTCGCCAAACATCTCGTCAATTGATATCGTTTGGAGCATTATGGGCAGGGTGCTCCAACCAGATTCGGAATTGAAGATGTCATGCACCAGTTGGACATAATTTGGCACGATATCCCTCAGGAGGACATCCAACAATTATATCAATCAACGCCGAGCCGAATAACTGCTTGCATAAGTGGCAGAGATGGACCGATGCATTATTGATTTTCTCAGTTTGTAAAGCTGTTCCTCATGAATAAATCATCCATTTCTTCTGAAATTGTGATCACTGTTTATCCGTACTTGTACATCACATCTGCCGATTTCCGTACCATTCCGATAACTCCTTGGTGGTGCGTCTTTTTTTTTCTTATCTTACAGAGTACATGCTAATAAGACGTATGCGAGAGTATTTCACTTAGACTATCAAGAAATGAACCGTACAGTTTGGTGGTGACTGGGCGCTTGTTCTCATGGTGGGACGCAACTTCCTGTCTATGCGTCGGGAAAGGCGGCTGGCGTCTATGTGCTCCTAGCGCCCCGCGGTGAGTCACGGGGTCGGCGCGCCTCGTAAGCTGCCACGCGGCCGCTGCCGGCTTTGTTTACAGTGCAGTAAAGCCAGCCGACGTGATCGTCCGCTTGTAGACACACGGGACAGCGAGTAGGCAGGCCGGAGCGCTTGAAACGCCGCCCGTCTTCATTGTCGGCTACGCCGCTCAGCGGGAGCCTACGCCACAACACTCCGTTTAACGTCGCCGCGCAAGCAGCAGGCTTGCGCAACGCCTCTCTGTTCCAGGAACCGAGCTTTACGGCCACATGTGGTGCTTCTCACCGGTCGAAACAGATGACACACAACACCTTATGCATACAGTCGCACATTCGTGTCTGCAACTAGTACAGACGCTGACCTTCGTGACCTCAGCCACATTGATTCGTGTCACAGAGGCGGAATATCTCTGGCGTGGGTTTAGCGTACTGTGCATGTCGCCAGCACAACAAACAGCTGTTGTCACGTGACTTAGATTTAACACAGTTTGTTTCCATTTTCCGCTAATGCGTAGTAACGGCAAAGAGGAATTATTTGTTGCTGCCAAGGATGCAAATCGAATGACGTTAAATGAGGAAAGTGCTTTGTATAGATAAGTAGCGCAAACAACTTATACGAGGGCGTGCCTAAAAGTAATACCTCAGAATTTTTACTTGAAAACTTTTAAAGCTTTATAAATACAACAAACTTGATTAACATTCCACACCTTTATTCTTCATTATTTCAAAAGTATTTCTCCACGTAGTCAGCCAGGTGATGAATAAATATTTCCCAACGAGAGACCAGTTTGTTGATAGCGCCACTGTAAAACAGAGTTTCCCGGACGGTACATATACCAATATTGTTACGCAAAGACATTTCGGGCGGTATGCGTACAGTTAAACAAAACATACAATGATGAGCCAAAACATAAAGGCCAACTGTTTAATGTCTTGTTTGTCCGTCTTTGGAACGAAATACATCAATAATTCCGCGTATCAGAGCCCCGATTGTTTGTTGGTAGGTCTGTGGAGGTGTGTGGCATTAGACGTCTACGCACAGGTCATGTAATTCGCGTAAACAACGAGCCGCTGATTTGTGTACGCGGTGGTGGCGACCGATAGCGCTCCAGGTGGGTGAATTGCAGTATATGCTACTTTTTTGGAAATATGTTTAGTACGCACATCTTTTGAGTTTTTCTGACAGTTTCAACACATATGTTTCTGTGTTAACAGATTCAGTCTCATGGGAAACATATGAGAAATGATGTTGTTGGGGAACCAGCACGTGTCCCAGTGCAGCTTCAGATTCAGCTTGGTCACTGTGGAGACGCTATCGAGAAGCACAATGGTGTCAAAATTGGCACCTTCGCATATCGAGAAAGTGTCCAGGCCATTGCGTTTGTACTGCAGTAACTTAAAGCTGGAAGGTACTATGACTTTCATCAGGTGAATTTGGTCGCCGAAACATCAACGTGAGTTTATTATAATGCTCCTCAAACCACTGTAGCACGGTTGGGCTCCGAGACATGGACTATTATACTGCTACAAGACGACATCGCAGTCGGGGAAGACATCAAGCATTAAGAGAAGCAGGTGGTTCACAGCTGTGAGATTCTCCTCGATTACTACCACAGGTTCCATGCAATCGCAGGAGAATGTCCCCCGTAGCATAATACAGCTCCCACCAGACTTTTTTTCGCCGTTTTCGAGACACTCATTCATATTCTCTGCGTAATAATAAGCTGCCCTTTGTCAAAGTCGCTTATCGCAATGGATTTTCACAATTGCAGCCCGTATCTTCACTAGGGTGACACCCGTCCGTGACTGCTCCGCTTACATACTTCTGTTCCCGCGTTACCTGCCCGCAACGCCCCAGTGCGGCGGTAGGCAGTGGTGATAATATATACGATATACAGGGTGGTCCATTGATGGTGACCGGGCCAATTACTCACGAAATAAGCATCAAACGAAAAAATTACAAAGAACGAAACTCGTCTAGCTTGAAGGGGGAAACCAGATGGCGCTATGGTTGGCCCGCTATATGGCGCTGCCAAAGGTCAAACGGATATCAACAGCGTATTTTTTTAAAATAGGAACCCCCTTTTTTATTACATATTCGTGTAGTTCGTAAAGAAATATGAACGTTTTAGTTGAACCACTTTTTTCGCTTTGTGATAGATGGTGCTGTAATAGTCACAAACGTATAAGTACGTGGTATCACGTAACATTCCGCCAGTGCGGACGGTATTTGCTTCGTGATACATTACCCTTGTTAAAATGGTCCGTTTACGAATTGCGGAAAAGGTCGATATCGTGTTGATGTATGGCTACTGTTATCAAAATGCCGAACGGGCGTGTGCTATGTATGCTCCTCGGGATCCTGGACATCATCCAAGTGTCCGGACCGTTCGCCGGATAGTTACGTTATTTAAGGAAGCAGGAAGTGTTCAGCCACATGTGAAACGTCAACCACGACCAGCAACAAATTATGATGCCCAAGTAGGTGTTTTAGCTGCTGTCGCGGCTAATCCGCCCATCAGTAGAAGAAAAATTGCGCGAGAATCGGGAATCTCAAAAACATCGGTGTAGAGAATGCTACATCAACATCGATTGCAGAGGAATTACGGGACGATGACAGATTTTTTGCACTCGTTGTGTTTAGCGACGAAGCGTCATTCACCAACTGCGGTAACGTAAAACGGCATAATATGCACTACTGGGCAACGGAAAATCCTTGATGGCTGCAACAAGTGGAACATCAGCGACCCTGGAGGGTTAATGTGTGGTGCGGCATTATGGGAGGAAGGATAATTGGCCCCAATTTTATCGATGGCAGTCTAAATTGTGCAATGTATGCTGATTTCCTACGTAATGTTCTACCGATGTTACTACAAGATGTGTCACTACATGACAGAATGGCGATGTACTTCCAACATGATGGATGTCCGGCGCATGGCTCGCGTGCTGTTGAAGCGGTATTGGATAGCATATTTCATGACAGGTGGATTAGTCGTCGAAGCATCATACCATGGCCCGCACGTTCACAGGATCTGACGTCCACGGATTTCCTTCTGTGGGGAAAGTTGAAGGATATTTGCTAACGTGATCCAGCGACAACGCCTGACAACATGCGTCAGCGCATTGTCAATGCTTATGCGAACATTACGGAAGGCGAACTAATCGCTGTTGAGAGGAATGTCGTTACACGTATGGCCAAATGCATTGAGGTTGACGGACATCATTTTGAGCATTTATTGCATCATTGTGGTATTTAGAGGTAATCACGCTGTAATAGCACGCGTTCTCAGAAATGATAAGTTCACAAAAGTACGTGTATCACGTTGGGACAACCGAAATAAAATGTTCAAACGTACCTACGTTCTGTATTGTAATTTAAAAATCCTACCTGTTACCAAATGTTCGTCTAAATTGTAAGCCATGTGTTTGCGACTATTACAGTGCCATCTATCACAAAGATGGAATGTGCGTATTACAACGAGCTGATTCTTGACTACTATAATTGTGATGTGAAGTTAAAGTTGATTGTGAGACATGCCTGTATGCGTGATAGTGTTTTAATTTAACCATGAAGGATTTTTAAGACAGGAAGTTTCTTCCTAAGGGTGCAGATAAAAAACCTAAGGCAACGCCTAACTCCAAGTATGATGAAATCTATTGTAAAAGTTTAATAAATACAGGGTGTGCATGTGTACATAAAGTCCGGAAACAATTATTTATTGCAAAAGAACTAAACATGGTACAGACGTCGTAGATATTGCATTTTGAAGAGGAACTCTGAAAGTTTTTTTTATTTTTTTTTTCCAATATTCAATATGCGAACCATGAGTGACACGGCAGACGTCAATACGGTAATCGAATTCTTGCCATACCCGACCCAGCATGGCATCGTCGACTGTGGCAGTCGCTTCCCGTATTCTCTCCTGGAGGGCTGCTACATCACGTGGTAGAGGCGGTACATACACTAGATATTGAATGTGTCCCCCACAGAAAAAATTCAGACGAAGTGACATCTGGCGATCGGGGAGGCCATTTCATGAAACCGCTGTCCCCTTCTGTAGCACGGATGCCATGTTTGCGACTAGCGCTGACATCGGCAAATCACCAAACTACGCAGTGGCGGTATACATGAAAAAAAAAAAAAAACTTTCAGGGTGTCTCCTCAAAATGACGCCGTAAAAAAAAATGCTTCCATGAAACGTTATTACTTGTGTCACATTTCTTCTACCATAGACAGTTGTTAATCGGCACGGTGCAAAACCGTACAGTGCGCACTGAACAAGGAGGCGAAAATTATTCCTACCATAACGTCCTCCCGCACTCCACCTCAGGGTTTGTTTCAAAGTGAACAACCTACAGTGGTACGCCCAAGTTTGAAAAAATGTAAAGTGGTACGCAATGACAAAAAGTTTGGGAACCCCTCATGTAGAACATTTGGCTCTATGGAGCCATACCTTACCCCTGTTTGCCCCGCTTCATCACTATCAAATTGAGGTCCTCGAAGATGTTCTTTCAGGTTTCGAAACAGGTGAAAATCGCATGGGATCAAGTCGGGACTGTATGGAGGATGATCGATGACAGGGAATCCAAGGCGCCGGACTGTTCCAGATGTCACAGCACTCGTGTATGGTCTGGCATTATCATGCTGAAGGAGAGGGTTCTCGATGTGTGGACTGTTAGAAATTCTACTACAGCACGCTGTTTCTCACGCAGTGGCTTATTTACTTTCGGGATTTACTCAGTCGACCGTTGTAGTTTGTGTAGCACATCACGTGACGATCAGTTCTATCTGTGATTTTTCATGCGTGAAAATGGTTCAAATGGCTCTAAGCACTATCGGACTTAACATCTGAGGTCATCAGTCCCCTAGACTTAGAACTAATTTATTTATTTACACGCCAAGTTCCGTAGGACCAAATTGAGGAGCAAATCTCCTAGGTCATGGAACGTGTCAGTACATGAACTTACAACATTAAAGTAATAACAGATAAAAATAAATGTTTATGAACCTGAAAAAATGTCAGTCCATAAGTTTAAGTAAACAGTATCAGCAACACAATAAGAATCAGCTTAATTTTTCAAGCAACTGCTAAGATTTTTGAATTCGAGTGGCCGCTTATTGAAAATGGATGGAGCAGCATACTGCACACTTTTTGCACAAGAGTTAAGGAAGTCCGATCCAAATGGAGGTTTGATTTCGGCCGAGTATTAACCGAGTGAAAGCTGCTTATTCTTGGGAATAAACTAATACTGGTAACAAGAAATGACAATAAGGAATATACATATTGAGAGGCCAATGTCAAAATACACAGACTCGTGAACAGAGGTCGACAAGAGGTTCGTGAACTCACACCACTTATTGCCCGAGCCGCCCGTTTCTGAGCCAAAAATATCCTTCTGGAATGGGAAGGGTTATCCCAAAACATAATACTATACAAGTGAATGAAAATAAGCAAAGTAGACTAATTTACGTGTCGAAGTATCACTCACTTTTGATACCTTTCGAATAGTAAAAATGGCAGTATTAAGTCTTTGAACAAGATCCTCAACGTGGGCTTTCCACGACAGCTTACTATCTATCTGAACACCTAGAAATATGAACTGTTCAGTTTCACTAATCATATGCCCGTTCTGTGAGAGTAATACGTCAGGTTTTGTTGAACTGTGTGTTAGAAACTGTAAAAACTGAGTCTTACTGTGATTTAACGTTAGTTTATTTTCTTCAAGCCATGAACTGAGATCATGTACTGCACTCTTTGAAACCGAGTCAATGTTGCACACAACATCCTTTACTACCAAGCTAGTGTCATCAGCAAACAAATATTTTAGAGTTACCCATAACACTAGAGGGCATATCATTTATATAAATAAGGAATAGGAGCGACCCCAAAACGGATCCCCGGGCCACCCCCCCCCCCCCCCCCCCCACCTGACAGTACCCCACTCAGATCCCACATCACCGCTGTTATCAACATTGTGAATAATGACCTTTTGCTACCTGTTGCTAAAGTAAGAGGTGAACCAATTGTGAGCTACTCCCCTTATTCCGTAACGGTCCAACTTCTGGAGCAATATTGTGAGATCAACACAGTCAAATGCCTTCGTTAAATCAAAGAATACGCCAAGCGTTCGAAACTTTTTGTTTAGCCCATCCAGTACCTCACAGAGAAAAGAGAATATAGCATTTTCAGTTGTCAAACGACTTCTAAAGCCGAAGCTCGTTAACCGAAGGCCATCACAGGCAACCGTGCCAAAAGCAGGATTCGAACCTGCGACCGTAGCAGCCACGTGGTTCTGGACTGACGCGCCTAGAACCGCTCTGCCAGTGGCCGGCATGCGTGAAAAATAACAAGGTGCATCGAGTAGCGTATTTCTAGTTAAACCTTAGGACCAACGACGTTTGTGTGCTGATTCACATGTCACAAGAACGCAGTGACTTACCACCTCCAGACAGGCACTATCGGATAAAAAATTCCATTAGTTTGTTTGCCAGAGATAAGATCCACACAGTAGGATCATTTAGAACCAAAATATTACTTCAGTGAAAGGACTTGAAAGGAAATTATTGGACCTGTTCCAGTACTAAGCGAAGATTTTTATTTTCTTCCTCACTCTATCCTGCATTCCATAGCCTATACTTGACAGGTCATCATGATCTCTGGTTCGTGTTAGTGTGACTGTCCTTCACGGAAAACGAGAAATTTCATACGCAAAACGCTTGCTGTGTGAACCCTGTAAACTCTGTTTTGCGTTATTTTGCGCATTCTTTTAAAACTTCGTTTCTGTTTCGGAAACAGTAAACCCGAATACCTACGAGAGGGCGGGAAACCGCCGATTTATCTATAGCGGCATACTTACTTCACGTCCTCATTTCATTCTTGGCGTGTGTCCATTCACTTAGCATTCGGTTAGACTTATAACCCTGGGAAATATTCAGTTTGACAAATAAACATAAAATGCTGCTACGAAAGCGAGTTTGCAAATACGCTTGTTATGCCCTACTCAGTAATCAAATGCAAAACGAATAAATATAGGTGTAGGTCCTTCAAGACAGAACGTAATTACTGTTCCAAGTATAAACAGTAGATGAAACTCTGCGTTAATGAAGCGAAATTTCTATTCGCAATTCCGCAATTAAGTTAGGCCTACATAACTAAACTAAATTTCATAAGTACTGTATATATAATTGTTGCTAATCACAAATGAATCATTCAAAAAGCATCTCTGATTAGTGTAAAAACTTCCAGCATACAATACTTTTTCACAAAGTTTGAGAGCACAAAAATTAATTTTTCCGTATTAAACATTTAGTAGTCGTAAGTCTCCCGCCTGCGACTGCTGTTAAAAGTCTTTGATAAGTGATTACGCTCTATGAAACAGAACTGCTCATCAGGACCAAATGCAGTCGAGATCTTACATGTACTCATATTTAAGTAAAGAAATAAAAATAAAAAAAACGACCTCCAACGAGAACAAAACGGAATTTTGAATGCGAGATATTTTGAACTGAATATGACGCAGCATGAATGTTTGTACATAAGCTATTTCATAGGTATATTTTATTTAATCGAACTCACCTCATCAGAAACCCGGTGTTAACTTAGCGTCAGTGTCTTATCACACAGTAACGAAGTAAGCAGCCCATAGAAATGAGGTTCAACAGTTTTAAATTTTACGCACTGACACACAGACACAACAAGACAACCAGAAGCTTCTATCCAACAATACGTGATGTTTGCGTCAGAGAAAATGTGAAGATATTCCACATTAATCATGATCGTGGTACGTCTGGCGGACATATATGAAATCTCACTCCAAACCAACTAATTTTATAATTTATCGCTACAATATAAATGTTATGCTTATTGCACAGTCAAGACGCTCTCTCGTGCGAAAGTTTCTACTGTTTGTCAGCTGTACCGACACTAGCGCTCCCAGCGTTGAGAAAGCAGACAGTCATATGCGTCTACACATAATATTTGGTCTTAGTTATTACTACTTAATTAACGAAACAGTTGTTATATTTTTGCATTCTGTGGGTTAGTAAATTACCTAAAGACATGAATCATCATGAACTGTATGTACAAACAGTCGAATCAAACCGGTTCAATGATGTAAGCTACATCTTATTCATAAAGTAATACTTTCGTATATGGGTATTTTTGGTGCTTACTCTTCTGAAAGCAAGAGAATATAAGTTCGTATTTCACAAACAGGAAGCATATCTTTCTGGTGTTGTCTGTTGTTATTATCATCAGCACATTTAAAATTTCTAAGGATTCTGATGATTCGCCCTTTTTTTACATGAATGTTTTTGTAAATAGAATTAATTTTGCTTCCAAAGTGGTTGTTTGAATATTCTTGACGTATGTGGCTCAGATTTAGCAACATGTGTGGAATTATTTCTAGAATGAAATTTTCACTCTACAGCGGAGTGTGCGCTGATATGAAACTTCCTGGCAGATTAAAACTGTGTGCCGGACCGAGACTCGAACTCGGGACCCTTGCCTTTCGCGAGCAAGTGCTCTACCGACTTAGCTACCAAAGCATGACTCACGCCCCGTCCTCACAGCTTTATTTCTGCCAGTACCTCTTCTCCTACCTTCCAAACTTTACAGAAGCTCTCCTGCGAACCTTGCAGAACGAACACTCCTGAATGCCAGCCTGGGGGATGTTTCTAGAATGAAATTTTCACTCTACAGCGGAGTGTGCGCTGATATGAAACTTCCTGACAGATTAAAACTGTGTGCTGGACCAAGACGCGAACTCTGGACCTTTGCCATTCGCGGGCAAGTGCTCTACCGACTGAGCTACCCAAGCACGACTCACGCCCCGTCCTCACAGCTTTACTTCTGCCAGTATCTCGTCTCCTACCTTCCAAACCTTACAGAAGCTCTCCTGCGAATCTTGCAGAACTAGCACTCCTGAAAGAAAGGCTATTGCGGAGACATGGCTTAGCCACAGCCTGGGGGATGTTTCTAGAATGAAATTTTCACTCTACAGCGGAGTGTGCACTGATATGAAACTTCCTGGCAGATTAAAACTGTGTGCTGGACCGAGACTCGAAATCGGGACCTTTGCCTTTCGCGGGCAAGTGCTCTACCGACTGAGCCACCCAAGCACGACTCACGCCCCCTCCTCACAGCTTTACTTGTGCCAGTACCTTGTCTCCTACCTTCCAAACTGTACAGAAGCTCTCCTGCGAATCTTGCAGAACTAGCACTCCTGAAAGAAAGGCTATTGCGGAGACATGGCTTAGCCACAGCCTGGGGGATGTTTCTAGAATGAAATTTTCACTCTACAGCGGAGTGTGCACTGATATGAAATTTCCTGGCAGATTAAAACTGTGTGCTGGACCGAGACTCGAAATCGGGACCTTTGCCTTTCGCGGGCAAGTGCTCTACCGACTGAGCCACCCAAGCACGACTCACGCCCCCTCCTCACAGCTTTACTTGTGCCAGTACCTTGTCTCCTACCTTCCAAACTGTACAGAAGCTCTCCTGCGAACCTTGCAGAACTAGCACTCCTGAAAGAAAGGATACTGCGGAGACATGGCTTAGCCACAGCCTGGGGGATGTTTCGCAGGAGAGCTTCTGTGAAGTTTGGAAGGTAGGAGACGAGGTACTGGCAGAAGTAAAGCTGTGAGGACGGGGCGTGAGTCGTGCTTGGGTAGCTCAGTCGGTAGAGCACTTGCCCGCGAAAGGCAAAGGTCCCGAGTTCGAGTCTCGGTCCGGCACTCAGTTTTAATCTACCAGGAAATTTCATGTGTGGAATTGGTTTCTTCTGTGTTGGGATACTGTTTTATAGCGTTTAACGATTTATTATCATACATGTGTGGTCTTCCCATTAGCTGCAGGTGAGGTGGCTTCTTTGGTACGTTAAATAACGTTGCATTCCATAAAGGTTAGGTTGGTTGGTTGATTTGAGGGAACCATCCTGGCATTTGCCTGAAGTGATTTAGGAAAATCATGGAAAACTTAAATCAGGATGGACAGACGCCGGATCGAACCATCTTCCTCCCGAATGCAAGTGCAGTGTGCTAACCACTGCGCTATTTCGCTCGCTTTTAAAGTTTTCCTACTTTTCACATTCACTGATGTGGCTGTGACTGCAGCTAACAAAAGTTCGCTTTGTTGGGTAGACATACGACGTCTTTCTGCAAAAGGACAGGTCTTCTGGTGTTTATTAAAGGAAAACTACACTTTTCAGTAAATATCTGTACGCTACAAGAAAACCGTAAATAAGTTGTCCTGTAATGTTCTGTTTGTTACAAAGCAATATAAACGTTAGTATTAGCACCCATTCGATGTCGTATTCATAGATGTCGCTTGCTTGCCGCTTGGGGCATTGCTATCACTATGGATAACAAAAACGAGACAGTGTCGCGACTGTTACGTTAGACTATGTTAACCGTTTACCAAACCAGTTAAACCATGTCTTCTTGTTTCTCGAGTAATCGAAATACAGTATTGTGCTTCCTTATCTTCCCATGTAGTAATCTAGAACGTTGTCGCTGTATCGATAGATATGTCTTACTTAGAGAAGTCCAGTTCCTGTTACACTTTTCACTGCGGGTTGTTTTATAGTATTAATGAACGCCAATCGCCATTAAACTGGCTTGAAGTTTATACTGATATCATAGTGGTAGGTACAAAAATGACGTGGGTGGCTTTAATATTTATTGAAGAGTGCAGCTTCAAAATGTCTTGAAATAGGTTGAAATTAGGCTCATAGATTCCTGTCTGAATATTTTTCTATTTTTATTAGCTTTTTATTTCCATTCTGCCTTACAGTTTTTTACCGCCAAAGATTCATTTCTGTCATTTTCAGGAATACCAGCTCCTTTAGACTAATGAACTGTCCTATCTTCAGTTAATACATAACGTCTTCTCAGTGGGGAAAGAGTTTTCTGCGAAAGATTTCTGGAAAACACGACGCTCAAGTGTGGAGACTTAATTCTTTTTTTTTTCATTTTGACTTAATTACTCTTCTTTAAATCATAATTGTCGACACTTTCCTGTCAGTGAAACAATATCTGGATAATGATACGATCACTAACATTAGGACTAGGAACAATATAACACGCTGTCTTCTCTTCGCCTTCAGTGCAACTTGAACTCGGTTCTGAGAAAAGATAATATCTGACAACATCTTTCAATGCGAAGAGCAAAATCTTCAACGGATCTTATTATTTTCACTTTTTAGCGTTTCTCAGTGACTCAGTTTCGAATACTTGAGAGAATGGTACTTAACATAAATGGCGATAGAAATATTAAGCAAAAAATGCTGCGAGTTGTATAACGGTTATCATTAACGCTCGTATGCCGAGCCAATCAAAGAAATGGAAGTTTGGTACTTGCAAATAATATGAAGAGAAACAGCAGAGCAGAAGAGTCCGTCCGCAGTAATTTAGTCTAGGGGAGTCATTTTTAAAAGAACTGATTCGGTGATTTTAATATCGTGTAGTTCCCCCAAATCTAACTTTTCACGCAAAACTTATTGTACTTCAAACGACTGATAGGTATCTACTCAATGCTTTTTCAGGTAGAGTACGTTGATATTGAGTTGATAAACATACTTCGTCAGTATACGCTAAGTATATGTTTTATATTATTTCTATGCTCAATGATCAACGACTTGAAATTACATCCTTATTATGATTAAATTTTGGTATTCAACGGCTTCTTTTACTGAAAATTTAAAATCTGAAATGGAAGTTAAGCGCCAGAACGATTGAGAAATGGGAGCATCATGTAGGGAAAACTACCAAATTACAACACCTCAGCGGAGAAAGAGAAATAAAAACTCAGCAATTGTGTGGATTCCTGTGACCTCTACGCCTCTTTCTTAATTTGTGCTACCAATTCTTCCCTTCATTGATTACTAGGGAAAGGCTTCCTTGATTTTCTCACATCGTAAATTACATTCAGTGCGTAGAAAAAACACAAAGGCGTCGGCACGCTAGGATTTACACAGCTTGTACCGCCCAAAGCGGGGGCCATGCGTCTCTCTCGACCAGCTGATGGATTCCCCCGCGAGTGCACACGTATCAGCCCAGTAGAATGCTTTATGGTCGCCGTTCCCTTTGCTCAGGGAGGCACAGTATCTTTTACGGAGAAGGTACTCCATTACTGAGGAATCCTCTGCCCCAATGGAGAAACACTTGTAGCGTAGTCTGCAGTTCGCTGGCCGTCCAAGGATCTTCGCTGTGAACACATGGCCCCGTCCACATCGAAGGGTGCGACCTGTACGCACGCGCGTGCGTGCGTGTATGTGATTGCGTGTGCTTCAGAGCGAAGCTGATAGTTGTAGGTAGGCAAATATTTGTATGTGCAACCACCTCTTCAACAACATTCCAAGCATAATCCTCATCATGAATCCTGGTTATTTCCACATTCAAAAGACTACAAATTAATTTCTCGTAGTCAAGATTAAGCTGGACATGAGTATCCACACTGAGAAATGCACTGTATCTACATGGATACTCTGCAATTTACACTAAAGTGACTGGCAGAGGTTTTTTTGAACCACCTTCAGACTATTTCTCTTCTGCTCCATTCTATAACAACGCGTGGGAAAAACGAACCCCTTAAGTCTTTCTGTACGGATTTACGTTATTGTGATGATCATTTCTCCCTATGTAGTTTGGCAACATCAAAATGTTTTCACATCCTGGGGAGAAAGTTGGTGATTGAAATATCATGAAAATATATCGCCGCAACTATAAACGCCTTTTCTTAATGACTGCCTCGCAACTCGTTTGTCATATCTGTGACACGCTCTCCCCTATTTCGCGATAGTACAACTTAACAGTTTCCGAGAAAACAACGGTCAAAGTTTCAACGTAATTTTGTCAGTCTACTGCGCTACAAAAAACCAAGTGAGTCGCAAGTACAATGGCCAAAAGCATCTTTTTTCAGTCTTCGCACCACGTGTTAGAATCCAAACTCGTACTTTTTTTATAAGTAAGTATGTGACATAAGTACTTTTTCCAACATCGTGAACTGCAATGGAATTATTGACAAGAGACATGAATATTCCAAACCTTATTTCAATTTTTAAAGGCTTCCAGAAATAGCTGCAAGCAGTCGCCTTTTGTGTCGCTTTAATTTTTATTCATTTACCATGACCTATGACTCATAATCAGATGGAACACACTTATGATGACTGTTTGGAGCATTCATCACAGTCGCATCCACACTCATAATGAATAAATGTTTTATTTCAGTGTTTGCTTTCGTTTCTACTTTTACTTTTCAGGAGAACCAATGCAATCCCCAGGGTGATATCTATTTATTCAAAGCATAAAACTTTGAACCATGACGAGCAACTTGCGAAGGCACATATGCCAGAGTCACATTTTTTAGTGTGAATAACATTAGGGAAGCAACCTCATTAACGTTGCTATATAGTTTGCCATTTGGCGATAATTCCGCAGCAAACAATTATAATTGCACCTCCCTTCATAAGGTATGAGTAATATGTAGTCCAGTTACCTATAGGGATGGAAAATTACTAGGTGTGTCTGTGTTTTTCTTTTGCAATGGATATCTGTTAGTCTTCTGCAACTGAAATATACTGACGGAAAAGAAAATCGAAACACCAAGAAGGAGTTGTGCGACATATATAAAAGTTGGTTGGCCTGTTTCTACATCTGAAAGATGGTTTCTATTCGGGTTTAGCGCCAGTCGCACAATAGTAGTGCCACTATGACGATGCAAATCAGTTTAGTTTAAATTACACAATGCTACGGTCCTGAGAGTTAGTTACCTTTGAGATTCGACGTGATGAGTTGACGTTAGCCAAGGATACCTTTAAAGTGACAAAGACGCCATTATCAGCACCTCACTGAGTTTCAACGAGGTCGTATAATAGGGCTATGAGAAGCTAGCTGTTCCTTCTGTGATACTGCAGAAAAACTTAGCAGGGATATAGCAACTGTACAAGACTATTAACAGTGGTGATCACGAGAATGTACGGTCGCAAGAAGACCGGCCTCCAGACGGCCACGTGCCTCTACCGAGAGGGGAGATCATCGTGTTCGGCGTATGGCTCTGGTGCATCGTACTGCATCTGCAGCTGCGGTTTCAGCAGGTGTTAACACTACAGTGACGCAACGAACTGTTACAAATCGGTTACTTCAAGGACAGTACCGAGTCAAATGCCCTGTAGCGTGCATTCCACTGACCCCAAACAACCACCGTTTGCAACTTCAGTGGTGTCAAGCGAGAGGCCATTGCGGTGCAGGTTGGGAGTCTGTTTGAAATCTGGTTCTGCCTCGGTGCCAGTGGTAGCGGTGTGTTGGTTAGAAAGGGGGGGGGGGGGGGGCACAGTTGAGGGTCTGCAACCAACCTGCCTGCGTGCTAGACACACTGGACCTACACCTGGAGTTATTCCTGGAGTGCTATTTTGTATGACAGCAGGAACACTCTTCTGATTATCACACGCACCCTGACTGCAAATTAGTTCTTCAGTCTGGTGATTCGACCTGTCCTGCTGCCATTGATGAGCAGCATTCCAGTTGGTGTTTTTCCAACAGGATAACGCTCGCCTACATGCCGCTGTTGCAAGCCCGCATGGTCTACAGAGTGTGGACATCTTGCCTCGGCCTACTCGACCACTAAACCGGTCTCCAAGCTAGCACATATGGGACATCATCCGACCTCTCCAGCGTCACCCACAAACAGCATTAACTGTCCCTGTAGTGACCGACCAAGTGCGACAGGTATGGAACGCCATCCCACAAACTGACATCCAGCGCCTGTACAGTACAATACATGCACGTTTGCATGCTTGTATTCAACGTTCTGGCGTTTACACACGTTATTAATGTACCAGCACTTCGCATTTGCACAGGCTTATCTCGGATCTGTAATATTGCAATGTTAATCACTTAAATGTGTTAAATAGACAAATGTATTCCCGAAATTCCATTACTCTGCGCTAATAATTTTTTTAGTGTTGCTTTTTTTCTCCGTCAGTGTAAAATCCGTCGATCTACAGAAAGTTATCATAATAACTGAATGCACAGACTCGGCAATTACGGATCGGAGAAATCTTACTGAGTGCAATGTACTCTCTTATTGGCTAACGGCTGGCAACTGATATATTGTAAATAAAATCGGACTTCGGAGCAGGTTCTTAGTCACTCGGCCACTTTCCAGCAACTTGTCCTCCCCGTGAGTTACCTGTCCTCTTTAGAAGCCATGAAATTATGTAGGAAACCATTCGTTGGTTCTCACCTTTCAAGCTTTAATTATCTTGCAAGCAGTTATACTTGGTGAGGTAAAATGTTGTACTTGAATGGATAAGCTGTTACACTGTTTATATTACAAGTTAATAGTTCTCCAGTTACCATCTCCGACCATAGAAATCAGGAATAATTCATTCTTCCTCTCGCTCCTAGCAGTCACGGAATAAGGAATGTCAAACAAGGAACGCTGAGCACTATGTGCTCTCCGAAATACTGCATTGCATTACACACAACAATTCCCTAACGATATAGTAAACAACGCGTATCACAGCATTTTCCAGGGAGCTGTAGTCTACAAGCGATTATGGCTCAAGGCGTCTATCTTAATTGCTTCGTCTTACTATGATTTCCCTTTGCTGTGCGATGAGAATAGGACACTTCTGTAATTAGCGAATGTAATTCTTCGTCTGTAAGAGTATATGTCACGTGGTTGACATAATGCATACACATTGGTGGAATTAATTTTAATGAACATGTCGATATTCTGATTTCATTGATAAACAGCCAATTTTATAAGAAGGGGGAGCTTTGCACGCCCCAAGAGTCAATAACGTTCCGAAACGGCTCCTTTTTGCTTAAAGTCGGAAAATGTCCAAAACCAAATAATACGTATATTTTATGATGTTTCCAGGTTTTGTGGCTGTCGTGCACACATTCTGATGCCATTCCATTAATTAGTTTACATTTTGTTGGAGTCGATTACCAAGTTTGCCACTGACTTCTTGGAGATGAACACAAAATGTTAGTAACAAATTTTCGTAAAGTATTAATTTGTGCTAGACAATGTATGAGCGTGCAAGGTTACGAGCACAGAACAGCTATTGCGAGAGAGAAGCTAAGTGCCGAGCGGCGGACCGATTCTAGAAAACTATAAAATGATCGATCGTGAGTGTTCAGTTGTTTTACGGAGGCCTTTGTTTACTACGAGAGCGTTGGTGGCAGTTAACAACGGCTGCAGTAGCCTCATAGCCGTTGGAAACTTTTGAAATCAAAGCCTCAAACGTCTAATTACTTGGAACAGGAAGACTCTTTCAACTTTAAACCTTTAATGCAACTCCGGAATTCAACTCGCATTTCGTTAAAAAAACGGATCAGACGGGATGTATCCAGTGGCGGATTTAAAAATTTTGCGCCCCTAGCCACACCACATTATATGTCCTCCCCCCCCCCAAAAAAACATGTTTTAAATAATAACTATTACCCGATTACTTCACAATTCCGTTTTGGGTGGGAGCGCAGTGAGCTGTTTCCGTACTGTGCTATTCGTTGTTCTGAAGAACGCGTCAGCTGTCTAGTCGTGCTCAATCAAATTGTAATATGGTTCCTGAACTGTACTTGGTGTACGGCAGCGAATAAAACAAACTTAAAACTGCATTGTGTTAACACATTTTTCTGTCGAAAGACAACAGAAACGAACACAAGGAAAATAACTTTTCTTTTATGGCCTAAAAATTCAGCGGAGCGTGTAGGAGACAACGGATTTTTGTTATACATTATCTTTTAATATGTTCTTTTGCACGAAACCGATGGAAAAGAAAATAAAAAAGTTGTGTTACAATCTAGAAATTGAAGCGAACGTGTCATACATTAGAAATTGAAAGGCTACGTACTTTTACAGAGATGCGTTCAAATTTAAAATTAAACTGTCCTTTTTACGATCTAATAACTTGAATATGTAGCAGATAAAAAAACAGGTTTGACATTAGTATATGAATCCATAGGAAAACGTAAGAAATGAAAATGAAACAGAGATTTCGGTGCACCACGAAATAATAACTAAATATAGACGAAGAAACACAGAACTGGAGTTGCTATTACATAATTTTACAGATTAGTGTGGGTTTTGAAATCTAATTGTTAACGTGTAAAACATTGGCGTCTGTGTAGCTAGATGACGCATAAAAGTGTACACAGTACATTTAATCCATCTAAGGGCTCAACAGTTTTGTACTGCAGCTACTGCTCTCAGCATAGCTCTTTCTTACGGTGTTAGCAAAGCTTATAAGTATTTATCGAGAGAACTAAACTACGTTATTTATTAACACTTTTTCATCTGAGCGTACTCTCCGATAACGTATATTTCCGCGGTAACTATACATGTCAGCAGACACCAAGAATACGCATCAGTTGTAATATACTACAGTATCAGTATGACTTGACTGTACAGCGCCGAGCGGCCTGGGTCATTCGGGTATTGTTTAGTATTGTTGGGCGTCTTCGGTCACGTCTGCTTGTAAACGAGGTTTAGTTGCTCATTCTGCCATCGGCAATAGTAAAATAAACGGGTAATACGTAGTTTGTAAAGCCAATGAATGTGCTTCAAGTTATAATAAAAATCACTTTATAATCTTAAATTTTTAAAACTAATATGAATAAATAAACAAATTCAACAGTAAGCAAAGTTTGCGTCTGGCTTTGACGGCAGAAAACTCGATGATCATATCTCCATAGTTCAGACTGTTATCAGTTAGGAGGTCGGCTTTGATGTGAAGAATGGACAAGGCGTTCAACTTCTCCTCAGACAACGTAAAACGTAGATACGATACCAGTCTTTTAAGAGCCGAAAACGAGCGTTCTACTGAACAATTTGTAAGTGCGATACATAGAAATATTCTAGGAGTAATGTCAACATTCGGAAACACGGACTGTAGCCTCTCTTTTCGTAAAAATTTACTCATTTCGACTGGTATATCACTAATCTCAGAATATTTCAAAAGTTTCGCGAAGTGTACACATTCACTAGGGAAGAAAGGCTCTAATTCTGTCATGACACTTGGAGTTTTGCTGCACGTTCAGCAATATCGTCATGTGAACTGTTCTTAAAGTTAATGAAAACTGTGAAGCAGTAAAACAGTGTTCTATAGCTTTCTTTCCTCCTCACTAATTCGGCGTATGAGTTGTCGAGTACTGGGAGAAATGTTTCGACTCTAATATTTTCCCTTTCAGCCAGAAAAACTTCCAAGTCCGCTTCTTCGTCATCGTGAAGTTTGCGTTTTCGTGATTTTTAATGGGTGCATTCATAGTCTATATCAGTCACTATTTCCATGGATTTATTTTCATAATAGTCGAACGTGCCACGAATAGATGCAATACATCCTACAAGTGATTCATATAATTCATGCACTATGTTAGTATCAATATTTACACTTTGCAATTCCAAATTTACACTATTAAATCTCTGGAGTATGTCCTTCCAAACTGTCGTCAGGTATAGAGTTTCTAGTCTGCTGAGTTGATTCAATAAACCTGAAGCCACATTTCGCAGAAGTGGTTTTTCAAACGTTTTATTGGCAATATGTGTGAGGGCATTCATAACGCCCTCCCTCTTTTCATATAGACTTATACACGCTTCCTCTCTTGCTGATCAACGTGTTTTTGACAAGCTTTTTACCGTTGTGCTTCCTGGTTTCATGAAAGAAAGAAGTTTATCCCAACGCTGTGTAGAAACACAGAAAAAAACATTGAAAAATGAACATGGTTCCCGACAACAGCTTGCAGCACTAGTGCCTACTAAATTCAAAGAATGCGCTACACAAGGTACATAATGTGCTTTCAGACTTCGTTCTTTAATTTGTGCCTGCAAACCAGTGTAAGTTCTTGACATATTGCTTGCGTTGTCATAAGACTGGCCTCTACAGTCAATAAGATCAATGGAATTTGTAGACAGGACTTTATGTACGGCCTCAGCTAAGTTTTCGGACTTGTGTCCCTTTTAATATGAAAGATAATTGATCAATATGTGAAATATCCGCAGTAGAATCTACTATTATAGAGAAATATTTGGCCTGTTCAATTTCACTTATGATAATTCTTTTTATTCATTCAGGAAGAAGCTCTATTATTTCATCACAGATATTTGAAGAAAGATAACTTTTATGTCCCTGCCCTGGATTTCCATATCGTTCAATGTGCTCTACGAGAAAAGGATCAAACTCGGCAAGTGACATCATAAATTGACCATTATGTAATGAATGGAATCTTTCACCGTGTCCACGTAGGGAAAGTCCACGACCTATTGCTTCTTCACTACTGCAAACACCCTTTTCAACACACTGCGGCAGTACATTTTTTCTCGCTTAACATGTGACTCGAAATGGCTATCTAGTGTTCCAAATGAGTTATTTCTTGTTAAGAATAATAACTCAGAATGTGTTCAAGTGAATTCTCATGATGAGATAAAATATTAGAAATATTTTTCCAGTTTGTAATACCATTAATAGCAATCGCGGCCTTACCTCCGGACCGTTTACATGGTGCAGAAAAAACAGCACCGGTTCTACAGGAATATACTAGAAAACCATGCAAAATTGATGCACCATTTAAAAGTTTACGATAAAATACATTTGTATTCAAATATTTGGTTTTACCGTCTATTGATCTTCTTGAACTAGAAAAACCACTTTTACAATTCTGATTAATTCCACGTTGTAAGAGAATGTCGACTGTCGATTCATTGACACACCATTTTGCAGGATCATCACTAACGAGATTATTTCTGTTTGTAATGTATGACTCGACACTTTAGTTTTTCGTGAAACTCGAAATCAGGAACAATTTTCTTTTTTTCATTTTCGTCTGTATTTACTTGTTTTACAATAGCTGCGGCGTCGGAAATATCATCCGTACCACTTGAACTCGAACCAGCAACATTTTTTGCGAAAACTTTATCTACTCTGCTAAGCGTTGTTAGAACATTGGCTTCTCGTTCTCGCCTTTCCTTCGATAATTTCCGAAATGCCGCCCCACTTAATTTTACACGTTTGCTTTTTTCACTGTTATTAACGTTCAGGCACTTACAAAACTGTCAACCAACAGTGAAAACAAAAGAAAAAAATTGTAAAAGGAAAAAAAGAAAGTTTGTATCCAGTTCCAATTGTACTACACCGCACATGAGAACATAGCTTTTTACTTTAGACACGGCACACGAGCACAAAAATTTTTCCTTTAAACACGAAGTGATGAACTGCCCAACTCGGATTACTCGACGTAACTGTGCTATGAAAGAACGACAATGCAGAATAATTTAATTTCATTGTCGCCTGTTTCTCTGTTGTCAGTTAACCGCAGAGGCATGCCTGCCGGCTGGAATTCGTCTCCTCAACAAAATGGGACAGTCCCTTTTTTGGGTTCTGTTTCCCGCGTCGCCGGAATTTTAGCTGGGACGCAGAGATGTTCTGAACATTTTTGATACTGACTTTCTAATTTAAAAAGCAAAAATTTTTTGCAATTTCTTGCTGTGAGGTGTGCTGGATCGACTCTTATCCCACTTATTCTGATAACATTTTAGTGGTTTCTATGGACAGAGAAGACAGACTACAAAGTTTAAATAGTCTTGTTGGCAGTTGATGTAGTGTGTTGTCATTTGTGTGAACAGTGCTGTTATGTCTACATGCATATGCACCTTTTGTTCCAACATAAAATAAAAATAACCTTTCCTCGAAGAAAAAAAGCTTAGTTAAGAAGTTTGATATAAAATTTACAATGCCACGTACTATTCGATTGCACAGAGTGGGAACTTTGATATCGTGCAGGCTTCAGCACAATAAATGTGACAAACGAGAGTTTATTTATTCTTCTTTTTTCGCCAAAAAAGTAACTAAGTTAATAAATAAATAAAATCTTTAAACTGCTGTGAAGTGTATTTCACATTATTAGGTATTCTGTTTACGTTCTTTTCGTATAAACATGTGTCTGAAAATGTAAAACATTCCCAGCATCAAAATGTTTTGCTAAACGGGTGTCATTACATCAAAGCTCAGATATTGAAGAGCACAGAGCTTTCACATTAATTACAGTAATGGAGGGTTGATTTGATACTTCCCCGTAATTTCTACAAAAAAAATTAAGTAGAGTCGGGTTTTACATACTGAGGCCCACAGATGTTACAGTTGTTAAGAAACTGCTGATTAGTTTATCACAGGTTTTCAAGGGGCCCGGTATTTTAACGGTAAAATATGGTAGGTTTAAGTAGAAGCCGACAACATTCCCGGAATAATAACGTTTCAAACATTGTATTGTAGATTGTCACCCTGGCAGCTTACTTCAAAATATGTTGAACAATCATGAAGATGATACCAGACAGAAACCCAATGTTAAATTTCCATTCAGTAACCAATAAACTGTGGACATTTCCAAGCTTCTATTGTATAATTTCGTTCTTAAGACTTATTTAAACTAGCAAGTTGTTTAACAATATAAAAACTTTTGTCTTTTGCAAGCGCAGTTATTTTAAAACGTAAAAGGTTAAAGTGAGCACAGCAAAAAATTCTGCCCCCCTTGAGGTGCCGCCCCTAGGCCCATGCCTAAAGGGCCTATATGTAAATCCGCAACTGGATGGATGTATCACATCTGTAATAAGAGAACGTTTTCGTTTACGGAAACAGCTGTCAGCCAGCTGAATCACCTGCCACACTCTTACACTGCCCAGCATGGATAGACACTTCCCGGAAAACTATTAACAACAGATTTTATTTCCTTTAAGAACAAATGACAAATTTGGTCCTCGAGACCAAAAAGACGAAAATTAGTTTTAGAACGGCATCAGAGCGCGTACGCAGTAGCCACAAAATCTGGAAAGCCCAGATAAAACTTGCTATCAGTTTTTGGACAGAGTTTTTCTGCATTACGTAAAACATTGAGCTGTTTCTGTACATTTTTGACTAGCAGGGTGGGCCAAGCGATCTCTCTTTATACGATTAGATGTTTGTCGATGGAGTTTAAATACCGGTGCAATCATTAGTGATTTCCGAAAAGTGTGTAGTGTTCTGTCAGCTTGCGACGATTACGGAAGTATTCTATTCTCAGTCGTACAGCAAAGGGAAATCACAGATAGAAGCGATGCGATTAAAATACACCTCCTGATCCTTAATCGACTGCAGGCTCCCATTTGCAACAAAATGGTTCGATCTGCGTGTTTGTCGCGAAATTTTCGCCACATCGCGAGGTCTTTAGGAATGTTAACAAGGTTGCTTTTCCTGTTGATATTCAGAACTGGAAAACATGACTCTGAGATATGAGACTTTTTACGTTGTTCATGGTGCTCCGAATTTTTATGACTTGAATGTTTTTATTGTGTCAATCGCCCTGGGGAAAGGAATGGTTCTCGCGTAGCAAAAAACTGAAATACTGTTAATGTCCAACACGCGAATAAAAAGCATAAGTTTGTGTTTGAGCACGTGGCACAAACGCTGGAAGTAATGTTCTTTATCAGTATACTATCGCTTCACTTGCTTTTACGCCGTACGAAGGACCTGATGAAGTGGCTTCGAAACTTTGTCCGTCATTTTATTGAAAAAGTATTGAGCATCGATGTCTTGCGTCAACTGAAAAACGGGGAAATCGCTAATCAACGAGGCGGTTCTTATGCTGGTCGGCCCGATGAAGATGTGCAACTTTACATGTTGCTGTGAGTAATGGCGCTGCGGAAGATACAGACTCTAAAACGATCATTGCTTGCAGCGTCCGCACGCAGACTCATTGAAATAAATCTGCATTCTTTTGCAGCAGTAAATGCTGTCGGGTGGATGTAGTATCGTGTACATTACGTACAAAAGGATAGTGCATTGGCGGAGCTGACATTTGTACTCAGGTGATTCATTAAAAAGGCTTCCTAAGTGACTATGGCCGCGCGCCGAAAATTAACAGGCTTTGAACGCGGAATGGTAGTTGGAGCTGGACCCAGGATCATTTCATTTCGGAAATCGTTTGGAAATTCAATATTCCGACATCCACAGTGTCAAGCGAGTGCCGAGATTACTAAATTTCAGGCATTAACTCTCACCATGGACAACGCAGTGGCCGAAGGCCTTCACTTAATGACCGAGAGCTGTGGCGTCTGTGTAGGGTTGCAGTGCCAACCGACAATCAATGCTAAGTGAAATAATCGCAGAAATCAATGTGGCATGTACGACGAACGTGTCCATTAGGACAGTGCGGTGAAATCTGGCGTTAATGGGCTATGGCAGCAGACGACCGGTGCGAGTGCCTTTGCTAACAGCACGACATCGCCTGCAGCGCCTCTCCTGGACTCGTGATCGTATCGGTTGCGTCATAGATGACTGGAAAATCGTGGCTTTTCCAGATGAGTCCCGGTTTAAGCTTGTAAGAGTTGATGGTTCCAGTGTGGCGCAGACCTTACGAAACCATTGACCCAAGTTATCAACAAGGTATGGTGCAAGGTGGTGGTGGCTACGTAATGATGTGGGCTGTGCTTACACGGGAATCTCTGCGTACTCTGGTTCAATTGAACGAGGCATTGACTGTAAATAGTTATGACTGACTACTTGGAGACAATTTTCAGCCATTCAACGATGGAATCTTCGTGGATTACAATGCACCATGTCACCGGGCCACAACTGTTCAGCATGGTTTGAAGAAAATTCTGGAGCCACCCAGATCGCCTGACATGAATCCTATCGAATATCTGTGGGCCATTATCGAGAAGTCATGGACAAAGTCCTAAACCGTCAGCACTGTCACAATTATTGACATCTATAGAGGCAGCGTGGCTCAGTATTTCTGTAGGAGACTTCTAACGACTTGTCGAGTCGATGCCAAGCCGAAGTGCTGCACTAGGTCGTGGAAAAGATGGTCCGACACGATATTAGGAGGTATCCCATGACTTTTGACACCTCAGTGTAAGCCAAGAGAAGCAAAAGCGGGTACAGTTTTCCACTGTTCAATACGTGAACGGAACAGAACAGAAAGTAACAAGTGAGAACAATGTAGGCTCTACTGGGCGACTGGCAGTAGCTTGCAGAGTATAGGGGTAGAAACGAAATAAATTCCTATAGAAGAAAAAGTTGTGGCGCAACTTGACTAAAAATGATCAGGTGGTAGGACACGTTCTGAGGCATCAAGGGATCATCAACTTAGTGTTGGAGAGAAGCTCGGAGGGTATAAATCGTAGAGGGAGACCAAGGCATGAATACACTAAAGAGATTCAGAAGCATGTAGGTTGCAGTAGTTACTCGGAGATGAAGCAGCTTGCACAGGATATAGCAGCATGGGGAGCTGCATCAAACTGGACTGAAGGCAACAACAACACTAGAAGAAAAATATTTTTAGCCCTTACTGTCAGTGGAAATACAGTGGTTATTGATTTAAGTACTCTTTAGAGAGACCGGCCGCTGTGGCCGAGCGGTTGTAGGCGCTTCAGTCCAGAACCGCGCTGCTGCTACGGTCGCAGGTTCGAATCCTGCCTCGGGCATGGATGCGTGTGATGACCTTAGGTTAAGTTATGTTTAAGTAGTTCTAAGTCTAGGTTACTGATGACCTCAGATGTTAAGTCCCATAGTGCTTACAGCCATTTGAACCATTTTTTCTTTAGAGAAAGGAATAATGGGAACCTATACTCTACCAACTAGGGAAGTGAGTTGTATATTGGGACATTTTTCAGACTTTCGCCTGTAGCCAGCGCTGTAATTGAAGATGAATATACTGTTTTATTTCGTTTTTAAGAAATTGCATTCAATTATCTCGTACTATAGTATTTTTTCTGAAATTACAAGAATTACTCCGAAAAAGTAAGTTTTTCCAAACGTGATAAAATGTTCCAAGTTACTACATGATCATATACCTAGGGATAAATAATGTACTGAAATTTAAAAGCAGTACTATCGAAAAAAGATGGCCATTGGTGTACTTAATCGTCTGTCAGCTACATTATTAATGCACTAGACACCAATAATCAGTAATTGAAGCCAAGTTAAGCAGACGTATTACCAGGAACCAGTTACAAAGTAAATACATTCTGAAGTAGAAGCTATGCGAAACTACGACAAATTTCCATTTTCAACTCCGATAAAATAAGACAGCAAGGAAGCTCAGATCATTTGCAGATCTGGCATGTTACATAGCAGAAGGCCATCAACCATTTCAATGTGCATGACCGACGAAGTATGGCTTAACCAGACACACGTTAAATAATCAGTTTTAAAAAGTATATAGAATTTTACTCATCATAATTGCCTGAAAAGTCTGTATCTGAAGAATTAACAAAATCGTCAAAATATCTTTAATACTTTATGCAGCTGTTAAAGGTGTAGAACTCAAAATATTTACAAATACTACACAAAACATAACCTCAAGCCTCACGGTAGCTTACCGGAAACAGCTTATAGCAGCCTGCAGCGCGCTTGCTTTCATGTGCTTCTAAAATCGGTCTCTAGGCTGAAGTAGTGACCATGAAACACCATGTGTTCCTACGCACACTATCCTCAAATTACCATGCTCTCCCCTATACTGAATGAGAACTACTGTTAATAAAATCTTCTTAGCCGTCTGTTTGGTTGCTTTCTGATTGAGAGGGCAGTTTTAGGCGATTGTTCAATTATCTGGTTACTTGAGAAACGGTTTGTAGGTATAGCCGCCACTCAGAATTTCTTTTATACCTCAGGCCAGATTGTCAACTGGCAGCCGCACAGCTGCACAGCGAGGGGTATCAGATAGCCGTTCCTGGTATTAAGCAGGACTCTACGCCTCGAGGCAAAAGAACCCAGCCGCCACTGGAGTGATAGCTCCGCCAAGTTATGACGACGTTCAGCCAGGGAAAGCCCTCACACGTGCACCTACATTAGCGTCGCCTCTAAAACTGATGTACATGCATTTTCACACCTTGGCCTATCACGAAGCTGCTGTGCACTGGAGAAAAAAAGGAGACTGAAATGCACACCGAATATCCAATTATTACCGTTGCAGTCTACGATGAACAACGCTGGGGACTGGAAATAGATGTTACTAGGGAGTCTATCTGTTACCACTGAGACATTTCATCTCTATAAACATCGTGTGACTGTGGATTGGAAAGCTTGTTAAAGGTTGGACAATATGAAGCCATTCTCGATTGTAGTTAATTTGTCCATGGTGCCAGTACAGTTAGTTAGCAGATGTGCCAAGTGTACGTTGAAGGGGAAGAAAAACTATCAGCACTCGAATCATTCACGATATGTTAAGACAAGGATTCGTAACCTAAGGAATACCATAGCCACCATATGGTACACGAAATGAGAAAGAAAATGAGTTTAACTTCTCTTCGACATCCTCTACATTTAATCTGTTTGGAAATGGGTCATAATAGTACGAGTGTCTATATTAATTACTTCTTAATGTCCAAACACGTGAATGTTTCACTTCACGTAGGAGGCATGACACCATGATTTATAGCTGAGATGGTATTTCGGAAGTTATTTTAGCTAGTTAGTAAAGTATCGCCTTTTGGCGATTGCCATTAAAGCTGGAATGTGTAGTGACGAATAAATAAAAAAAGTTCAACTTTAAATTCTGCTGTACAAAGTGAAACATACCGAGCTGCCAGAATTTAGAAGAATACTTAACTGAAACCAAAAGCTATGCTATAAGAAAACAGTTACTACTGTTAGTAGTTAGCAGTTAGAAAACCTCTGCCATTGCAAGCGTTATTCAATGAACTGTTCGTTGTTATTAAGCTTCTAGTCAATATACAATTAAATGATCGACGCCGTAGAACATGGGGTAGTAAATAATTATCGTGTCACTTTTCAGTGGCAAAAGCACTTTCAGGAATCTCAGGTTCATTACCATCTCTTCAAGCTTTTCAGGTATGTGCTCAGTTACATCTCTGGACATAGTGCAACGGGAGTACAGTGTATACGATTATCAATGACGACAATATGTACAGCAGTGGACAGTCGAACTCACTGGGGATATTCACCTCTAATAACACTGAACTCTTTATTATTTATTTTGAGCTTTTCCTCATTACAGAGGCTTATCTCCAACATAATAATTTACCTGGAAATGACAATACAAACAATAAACGTTCTTAAACTATACTCTCAAAATATTTCTCCAGGTGTTTCGATCTTGCGTGTCCTCTTCCTCTGCGCCCATTCTCCTCATTGTGTGCTGTACATTTTGGAGCCAGGTGGTCACAGGTCGTCCTCTTCTTCTTCTCCCCTCCGGTTCCCACTCCAGTATCAATTTTGGTATTCTGGCTTCCTCCATTCGTCGTACATGCCCGTACCACTGTAATTTCTTCCTGTCCATTACATCATATATTCTTTCTTTTATTTCCATTCTCCTTATTACTTCGGTGTTCCTTATCTTTTCTTTCCTGGAGATTCTTGCCGATCTTCTCCAAAAGTCCATCTCTAGAGCTTGTAATTTTTTAATGTGCTTCATGTTAATTGTCCAGGTCTCCGTTCCATACAGAACCACACTCTCTAATATGGATTTGTATATTAATTTTTTAGTTCCGCTCATTACATTCCTGCTCCATAAGACTGAGTTAAGCATCCCAATGACCCTCCGTCCGCTACTAATTCTTTTATTGATTTCTGAGTCTGATTTTCCCTCGATTTCTAAAATGGATCTCAAATAACAGAAAGTGTTTATCTTTTTGATTTTCTTTCCTTCAATGTAAAGCTCATCTGAATCATTAGTCAAGTATTCTGTTTTTTGGTAATTAATCTTCAAACCCCAAGTTTTGTATGCTACTGCTAGTTGATTGCACATATAGTTAGCATCCTCCCCATCTTGTGCTACGACTACTTGATCATCAGCAAATAATAAATGATTTGTAATCCCATACTATTACATTTACGAGACCATGTTCTAAGGCTAATATCTATATAGATTTTAAATAATGATGGTGACATGGGACAGCCCTGTAAAAGGCCTTTGCTTGTTCTAAATTTCTGTGAAAGTTTATTACCAACTTTCACTTGGCAAATGTTATCTTTATACATCTGTCGTATTATTTTAATCAAGGAAGGGTTTATGTTTGCCATATGTAGTGCTCTCCAAAGTAATTTTCTTGGAACAGTATCATACGCTTTTTCTAGATCTATGAAAATTAATCCTATACTTTTTGATTTTTCCCTATGTTTTTCCAAAATCTGTCGTAATGTGAAAATATGGTCTACACATGATCTACCAGCCGTGAATCCACATTGTTCTTCTTGGGTTCTAAAATTTTTTTCCAGTTTGTTTTTAATTACTTTCGCGAAAATTCTCATTAATGTGTTTGTAACACAAATTCCCCGATAGTTTGAACAAATTTTGCGATCGCCTTTCTTAAATATTGTATTAATGTAACCTAGCTTCATTTCGTTGGGTATTGAATCTCCATGTATCATTTTGTTGAAGAGCTGTGTTATCAGTTTCACAATTTTGTCACCACCATATTTCAAACACTCCAGATTGATATTGCCTGGTCCCGGTGATTTACCATTCTTTCCTGTTCTCAACGCCTGAAGTACTTCACTTCCTAAAATATGGATCTCATCATCTTCATGTCCTTTATCTTCCCCTGTTCCGTCTTCTAAATATTCTTCTCTGTTCTCATTTAATAATTTTTGGAAATACTCTTCCCATTCCTTTTGTGTTATCAGTTGGAGATTAGTTTTGCTTTTTGTATCCTGTCGAAGCCCTTTCAATACTGACCATGCTTCTTTTGCTCTCCCAAATCCTAATTTGCTATTCACCTTGGCACATGTTCTTTCCCATGCTTCATTTTTTGCCATCCTTATTTTTTTCGTCACTTCATTCTTCTTTTCCTTGTATATTGACCTTGTTTCTTCTGATTTATCATTCAACCACTGAAGGAACGCATTTCGTTTTTCTCTAATGAGGACCTCTAGTTCCTCTGACCACCACTCTGCTGCACGGTTGTGGTTGCTATCTTTTTTACCCAACACCTCTGTTGCTATGATTTTCACATTAGCTTTTATATAGTCATATATTTCCTCTGTACTTCCTTCAAATGATTCAACCAGTTTCCTTTCCATCCTGGCCGCAAAGAGTGTTCTGATACTTTCGTCTTGTAGGCTGTCAATATTAAAAGGTAAATTTTCATCTTTCTCAGTCTGGTTCGTTTTATTTATGTTACTTGTATCACTCCTTGCATTCTTCCATGGCCAGAAAGACTTCATTTTAACTAGATAGTGGTCTGATACACACTGGGCTCCTCTATAAGATCTGACGTCTACTGCCTTGAAACTACTTGTTTGCCTAATGATAATATAATCTATTATAGAACGAAGTTCTTTGGTGTTCTGTTGCCAAGTATATTTATGAATGTCCTTATGTTTGAAAAATGTGTTGGTAATTTTTAGATCAAATTGTTCACAAATTGCGATCAATCGTTCTCCATTGTCATTATATTCGTCTTCTCCATGTTTTCCTACTATTCTACAAGATTCTCTAATTCCTACCCTTCCATTCAGATCTCCCATGATAATCAGTTCCTTTCTTCTTGGGATTTTTTCAATAGTCTCCCTGAGGGTGTCCCAAAATGTATCTTTCTCCTTATCTTTTGTGTCGTTCGTGGGTGCATATACGCCAATAATCACAACTTCCCTAGCAAATAATGTCATTTCAACAGTTATTATACGTTGATTGATGAATGTCCAATTTGTGATTCTTTCTTTCCATGATTTTTTTATCATAATGGAGACTCCTGCTTTGGCTCTTACTGCTTTTGATACCCCACTCCAGATATGTACATAATTATCCAGTTCTTCTTCTCCTTGGCCTTTCTTCTTTGTTTCAGAGAGTACGACAACATCCATGTTGAACATGTCAAGTTCTGCGGGGAGTAAATGTATTTTAGTGGAAATACCTTGCACATTCCAGCATCCAAACATAATTTTCCGTTTTTCATTGCCAGTTCGTCGTCCAAAGTTCCAATTTTTCCGAGGCATATTATTAGGTTTTTTAGCATTTTTATGTTTTTATGTGAGTGAGGAGCTGGCCCACTGCACAACCCCCAACCTGGAGGACCAGGTAATTTTTACTCAAGGTTTTCTTCCTTTAGCCTTTGATAAGCCAATATCATACTACAAGGCAGCAGTTGCTAGTTTTGGTCCACCTCGGGTATTTTATTTCCCCGGTACCCACCATATCTGGTGAGCATTCCCCTATCCGCCACCTGGGGAGGCGCCCGAAGGGAGACCAGCAAACTGCACACTGAACTCTTTAATATACTGTTATTTGATAATCAAATGTGTGTGAAATCTTATGGGACTTAACTGCTAAGGTCATCAGTCCTTAAGCTTATACACTACTTAACCTAAATTATCCTAAGGACAAACACACACACCCATGCCCGAGGGAGGACTCGAACCTCCGCCGATTTGATAACCCATTCAGTTGTTTTATTGATGGTTTTCAGTTCACATGTTGGATTTCGAAATTATACACTTTCACCTTCCGACGTGTAACAGCCATACTCAACCGAAACAGTGAAGTGGGTAAAGTGAAGCCGGCAGGTGTAGCCGTGCGGTTCTAGGCACTTCAGTCTGGAACCGCGTGACCGCTACGGTCACAGGTTCGAATCCTGCCTCGGGCGTGGATGTGTGTGATGTCCTTAGGTTAGTTAGGTTTAAGTAGTTCAAAGTTCTAGGGGACTGATGACCACAGATGTTAAGTCCCACAGTGCTCAGAGCCATGTGAACCATTTGGTAAAGAGATCCAAAACGTAATCACATTGAAAAACAGTAGGCACAGTTGCTGTAAGCATAAGATATGCCATTTCTTACATGTACCCAACATGAAGGCCAAATATTAATTATGTGACTTTCTTTTTAGGTGGTAACTAAACCTTTGTGGTTACCCACTGAGCCCTGATAGAATGGCAAAGACGAATCTTTTGGCACTAGTTCGCGGGAGGAGGCAACAGGAGTGCAATAATACATCGAACACCGAAAGTACTAGTACATTCTTGAGCTACAAAAGAGCAGCAGAACGGCCGAGAAACGTAACACATTCATTATACGCTGTACAAAAGATTTTTATCCCTGAAGAACATAAATGATTCATCACAAATCCTAATGTACAGCGAAATGCAAAACTCCGGAAAAACGTACATCCACAGCAACGTATCTTTATGTGCCGACGTTAAGTGTAAATAATTTGATTCAGCTAGTTTACGGACCCGCAGAAACGTTTCCCGCCTGACGTACTTACTCCGAAAATCACGTTACTTGTGTCGTGATTGATGTGGCGCCGTCGATACTAGTTGATGGCCACAAAATACTTTCGTAAATCTGGTTTCTATCCAAAAACGTGAAAATAAGTTACTGTAGAAGAAGCTCAATGTTTTTAGTGTGATTTATCTTCACGAAAGTTCTGAAGTTTAGGTCAAGATGGTGACGCACTGTCTGTTGATCATGAAATGCACATTGAACTGTTTTCTTCGTCCGTTTATCAGTCCAATTAGGGCCATCAAATTTTCTCCTAAGACCAAATTTCTATCTGGCTGCATTTGGTTCGAGTGCAAGAGCACTAGTTTGTAACAATTATTTGAGGAGAAGATCGTTAAATCGTAACAGAAGGCAAATATTGGTAGTGCATTGCTCGAGGGAAACTAAGAATGACTCGCTAATGTATCTCGGTTCTCCGAGGAGTATTTCTTTAGACGCCGTTCAATTTTCAACGAGCCGAATCGGAATTTCGTTGAAACAAATATGCACGTCTGTTAATTTCCGTTTTATCATATTTGCTATAGAACTCCCTGTAGAGTAATTGCGCGGGACATGCAAAGTCCTGAGAACTATACCACTCTGGCAGAACTGCTGTTCCGTGTGACATTTTTACAGTTGATATGCATGTTGAAAACTGGAAAAGATGGTACATTTCAGATTAGGTGTGCAAGTTGCCAGTCATGAATAGGTGCGTCCCAAAATCCGTAGGCAGTGGTAAGACGAAACTTTCAGTAATTTTTCGCGCGTTGGAAGGAGGAGAGTATGGTGCTATTTTCGGTCTAGAAACGCTATCTTACTGAAGCACTCATTCTGAAAAATGGCTCGAGCACTATGGGATTTAACTTCTGAGGTCATCAGTCCCCTAGAACTTAGAACTATTTAAACCTAACTAACCTAAGGACATCACACACATCCATGCCCGAGGCAGGATTCGAACCTGCGACTGTAGCGGTCACGCAGTTCCAGACTGAAGCGCCTAGAACCGCACGGCCACACCGGCCGGCACTCATTCTGAAACGCGTGTATTGATTGATATGATGCCGACGACGCCGGTAAGATACTTACGCAAATGTGATTTCTTTTAAAAAAATGTGAAAGTAGACTAAACGATTAGCCGGTAATATAAAAACGGGGGAATCGAAAGGAGAGATGCCGGAATTAGGGCAATGATACATAAAGTGCGTTTATTTAAGAACCTGCACGGTACACTGCGTTTCCGGCAACATGGTGCAACACACAAGCACACACACACACACACACACACACACACACACACACACACACACACACACACACACAAATATATTCAAAGATGATACGTTGCCAAATGAAATTACGCAAGTTAGTATAGCCATTTTACAGCCATAGTCTACCTGTAACGAGAGTGTTACCCCAAGTCCTGTATCGTAGTTGTGAAATGATGACGGACTGGCACTACCGACTCGTCTTTACCTAAATTCAGTCTGGGACCTTGCCGTAGGGTGCCCGGCCAGCCAGAATCTCATGGTTCATTCCTACGCTGCCGACATAACTTCCTCTCCTCGGTGCAGTGCTACGTCCATGAGTTTTGGAGCCACAGAATAAATCGAAAACTCCTCTTAAAATTCAACTCTAAATACACATAAATAGCGCCAATCTCACCGACATGGACACATTTATACTTCAAATATGCCGGTATTAGCGCCGGAACACAAGCTCGGCCTGAGGAAAGACAGGGTAGGAAATAAGTTTAGATCTGTGGAACCATACCAGAGGTAGAGTGTACAGATCACTAAGTACCTTATATCCGGATGTATGGATGGAGATCTGAAGTCGGCTCTTCCAAACCACAAGTTCTCTATTTTAACCATAAAATGAGAATGAGCCACCAAGCTAAACCTAATGCGAACGCCTGTGACTTCTAAGCATAGCTAAATGCCTTTTTCTAGCGAGGGTTAGTGAGTAGTGCAAAACCCCGAGTTACCTGCTGCAGATACAACTGGAGGTGAATCTCTGACTGATGCGGAAGATCTAATACACGCCAGTTTCAATAACTATCAGTTGCTGAATTTCGTTCTTTTTCCTTTATGGAGAAAATGCCTCTGGTGTTGCCAGTCCTTTTACAAAGTGTGTCATGGTAGTTCTAGGTTAGGTACTTGATGTAAGCAAAAGTATGCCTCTAACAAACTAATTAGGGGGTTGAGGGTAGTTGTAATGAGCAGATTGGTTTCTCTTTTCGTGTGTTATAGAGGCACTAGAGCCTCTCGCTTAAAGGTTTAAGCACGATAACAAAGTGAACGACTGTGATTTGCATCTGCTGCTCAATCGTGGATCCCATGTTTTTGCGTGAAAGAAATATTGTGTACTGACTTCACAGATAGCGAAGAGTTGAGATCTCTGTGGAATTGTAAATTGTGTGTAGAATGCTAGACAGACGAGCCACTGGTGCATCTAAAAGAAAGGAACGTACTAGTTTATGGCGTTGCTATTTCTCTGCATCTCTTCAATAGGAAAGATTTGAGTGAAAATATCTAATGTTTTCTACACATTAATGGGATAGAACTTCTGAACGAACATTCACTCGCTTCTACTGCTTCATTCTGTAACTTTTTCCTTAAAACAAATATTTGTATTACGCATACAATTTTTAATATCATCTGTGACTTGTCTTGAAGCGTTAATCTCTTGTCTTCAGACAATTACATTAGATTTTTATAAAAATGGTGACGCGTACAAGTGGATGCAACAATTCCTGTGTGTTTGCATTCTCCATCGAACATATTGCAATGAGTCACACCGTGTTAGACTCATTTGTAACACTCTACGGTTTGCGGAAGCAGCGCAACATATACAGTTACACAACTCACGCAAAGACCAACTTACAACACAGAAGACATGCGCCTAGTTATGGTTTATTAGATGTGGAACGTTTATGTCATTATTGCACTAAATTGTCGCAGAATACGTTTTACATCGTGTGGCTTTTATACTGTAGTGTAAATAGACGATTTTAAACTAATACACTCCTGGAAATGGAAAAAAGAACACATTGACACCGGTGTATCAGACCCACCATACTTGCTCCGGACACTGCGAGAGGGCTGTACAAGCAATGATCACACGCACGGCACAGCGGACACACCAGGAACCGCGGTGTTGGCCGTCAAATGGCGCTAGCTGCGCAGCATTTGTGCACCGCCGCCGTCAGTGTCAGCCAGTTTGCCGTGGCATACGGAGCTCCATCGCAGTCTTTAACACTGGTAGCATGCCGCGACTGCGTGGACGTGAACCGTATGTGGAGTTGACGGACTTTGAGCGAGGGCGTATAGTGGGCATGCGGGAGGCCGGGTGGACGTACCGCCGAATTGCTCAACACGTGGGGCGTGAGGTCTCCACAGTACATCGATGTTGTCGCCAGTGGTCGGCGGAAGGTGCACGTGCCCGTCGACCTGGGACCGGACCGCAGCGACGCACGGATGCACGCCAAGACAGTAGGATCCTACGCAGTGCCGTAGGGGACCGCACCGCCACTTCCCAGCAAATTAGGGACACTGTTGCTCCTGGGGTATCGGCGAGGACCATTCGCAACCGTCTCCATGAAGCTGGGCTACGGTCCCGCACACCGTTAGGCCGTCTTCCGCTCACGCCCCAACATCGTGCAGCCCGCCTCCAGTGGTGTCGCGACAGGCGTGAATGGAGGGACGAATGGAGACGTGTCGTCTTCAGCGATGAGAGTCGCTTCTGCCTTGGTGCCAATGATGGTCGTATGCGTGTTTGGCGCCGTGCAGGTGAGCGCCACAATCAGGACTGCATACGAACGAGGCACACAGGGTCAACACCGGGCATCATGGTGTGGGGAGCGATCTCCTACACTGGCCGTACACCACTGGTGATCGTCGAGGGGACACTGAATAGTGTACGGTACATCCAAACCGTCATCGAACCCATCGTTCTACCATTCCTAGACCGGCAAGGGAACTTGCTGTTCCAACAGGACAATGCACGTCCGCATGTATCCCGTGCCACCCAACGTGCTCTAGAAGGTATAAGTCAACTACCCTGGCCAGCAAGATCTCCGGATCTGTCCCCCATTGAGCATGTTTGGGACTGGATGAAGCGTCGTCTCACGCGGTCTGCACGTCCAGCACGAACGCTGGTCCAACTGAGGCGCCAGGTGGAAATGGCATGGCAAGCCGTTCCACAGGACTACATCCAGCATCTCTACGATCGTCTCCATGGGAGAATAGCAGCCTGCATTGCTGCGAAAGGTGGATATACACTGTACTAGTGCTACCATTGTGCATGCTCTGTTGCCTGTGTCTATGTGCCTGTGGTTCTGTCAGTGTGATCATGTGATGTATCTGACCCCAGGAATGTGTCAATAAAGTTTCCCCTTCCTGGGACAATGAATTCACGGTGTTCTTATTTCAATTTCCAGGAGTGTATTTTGGGGAACGCAACATGTCGTTCGGAAAGTATATGCGATCCCTGTAGACTATAAATCTACCGCTGTACTCTGCAAAATAGTGTGAGCTACATGGCGGAGGTTGTTTCCCATTGTACCACATATTGAGATTTCTTTCCGTTCCATTCGCGTACGGAGAGGGGAGAGATTGATTGCTAAAATACCTCTGTGCGCACTGGAATCAGTCTAACCATGCCGTCACTTTCCCAACGAGGGCGTCACCTAGAGATTGCAGTACATTCCTCAACCAACTGTGCCTCCTGAAACTTGTTAATTAGGCTATCGCGGGATAGTTGAACTTCGAGTGTCTGCCATTCCAGGCTCTGAAGCATGTCGGCGGCACTGTCCCGTGGGTCAAACAAACATGTGACCACTCGTGCTGCCCCTTCCTGTTTAAATTGTACATCGGCTGTTGGTTACACCTAGCACGAGTCCAGTACACTCGAGCAACACTCTAGACCGGGTCGCACTAGTGTATTGCGAGCGACCTCATTTGCAGACTTACTGCGTCTTCCCACCAGCCCACCAAGGAGCCGAAGTGTACCTCCTGCAACCACCTACGACTGAGCCTACGTGTGAAATCGATTTCACACTTCCACAAATTATTATACCTAGACACTCGGAGTCATAGGTCACTACGTTCCTGAGCTTCGGGAAGTGCTCAGTTCTATACGTCATGTAACACATTCACATCCCTATCGGTTAAAACGTAAAGGATTTGCGATGGTACGTCTAGCAATTCAGGGAAGTCAACAATCGGTTCCCCAAGCACAACCGAAACAATATGAGGAAATGCACATCTACACCGAAAATGTCTCCTCCCCTACTCAAAATAAAATTACGTAGTAATGTTGGCAAGGTAGTGGAGATTACGATCAGTCTGAAACGGCAGAACTGCTTTGCCAAATTTAAAAAGGAAACAAAATAATAACTACAAAACTATAGGCTGCTAGTCCACTATGGACAATTCTCCTTCGTAGCTAAACTCTTTCCCCTAGCAGACGTTCTCGAAATTTATATGTAGACGCGCGTTTAATATTACACAATTGCGCCGCGAACAAAAAACAAAAATTACCCTGTTCTGTTCAATGTTAAGTTACTCTGTTATAAAGCAGCACACTTACTGCCACATTCTGGTCAATATTTTGTACTATAACTTGAACTGCAATTCCTTTGATTCAAATTACATGTATACAATAATGTAAAATGTGTGGCGACCCAATACCGCTAAGTGGTACAAGCTGACAAAGCGTAATATCACCAAAACTACTAAAATAACCTTTCTAAATAAATGAAATAATTTTGCTTCCAATAAACTGACAAATACATGAAATAAATTGAGAAAGAGGAAATTTGGGATAGAACAGTTGCCGCAATAGTTATCAATTTAATTTTCTTTAATGGTACTAATTACTCATCGAACTTAGGACTAAAGGATTTAGCGAACGTTTTACTCCCTGAGCCAGTTCAATGAGTAAGAAGTCTGCTTAATCTACTATGTCATAATCGATGTTTTTCGAAACCCTGCCCCTTATTCGTTAATGATTATAAAACACTGCACCACTTACGTTTGTTATCCATAGCAAGATATATTTTTGGAATTTATTTCTGTTTTTACGTGCTAATATTCACATTACTATTTTATATGTCTGTGTGTTTGTGTTGCTCTGATTTTCTTGCACTGCTGTTGTCTTGTTATGGAAAAATTCTGCATTGTATGTTAGATATGAATCGATTAATTTCCTCATATGTTTCTGTTATGTATAGTAACTATGAAAAGTTTTAAATATCTTCATTCCTACAAACACTATGTGATCAAAAGTATACGGACACCTCCAGAAACATACGTTTTTCATATTAGGTGCATTTTGCTGCCACCTACTGCCAGTTTCTTCATATCAGAGACCTCAGTAGTCATTAGACATCGTGAGAAAGCACAATGGACCGCTCCGCGGAACTCATGGACTTCGAACTTAGTCAAGTGATTGGGTGTCACTTGTGTCATACGTCTGTATGCGAGATTTCCACTCTCCTAAACATCGCTAAGTCCACTGATTCCGAAGTGATCGTAAAGTGGAAACGTGAAGGGACACAAACAACACAAAAGCGTACAGGCCGACCTCGTCTGCTGACTGACAGAGACTGCCGACAGATGAAGAAGGTCGTAATATGTACTAGGCAGACATTTATCCAGACCATCACACAGGAATTCCAAACTACATCAGGATCCACTGCAAGTACTATGACAGTTAGACAGGAAGTGAGAAAACTTTCGTGGTCGAGCGGCTGCTCATAAGCCAGGTATCACACCGGTAAATGCCAAACGACGGCTCGCTTTGTGTAAGGAGCTGAAACATGGAACAATTGAACAATGGAAAAACGTTGTGTGGAGTGAAGAATCACGGTACACAACGTGGCGATCCGATGGAAGGGTGTGGATGTGGTGAATGGCCGGTGAACATCATCTGCAAGCGTGTGTAGTGCCAACAGTAAAATTCGGAGGCGGTGGTGTTATGGTGTGATCGTGTTTTGTTGTTTCGCGTCGCACTATCACTGCAAAGGCCTACATTGATGTTTTAAGCACCTTCTTGATTTCGACTGTTGAACAGCAATTCGTGGATAGCGATTGCATCTTTCATCACGATCGTGCACCTGTTCATAACGCACTGCCTGTGGCGGAGTGGTTACACGACAGTAACATCCCTGTAATGGACTGGCCTGCACAAAGTCCTGACCTGAATCCTACAGAACAGCTTTGGGATGTTTTGGAATGCCGACTTCGTGCCATGCCTCACCGACCGACATTGATACCTCTCCTCAGTGCAGAACTCTGTGAAGTATGCGCTGCCATTCCCCAAGAAACCTTCCAGCACCTGATTGAACGTATGCCTCCGAGAGTAGAAGCTGTCATCAAGACTAAGGGCGGGCCATCACCGTATTGAGCTCCAGCATTACCGATAGAGGGCGCCACGAACTTGTAAGTCATTTTCAGCCACGTGTCCGGATACTTTTGATCACATAGTGTACATTTCTTTCAGTTGTTTGCAACAAAACAGAGTAAAATAAATTTTAAAGCGTAACTGTCATTGTTCTCACTGGTAGGTGATACACGTTGCAGTTTACACTACGTAAATAATGTAATCCATTGAAGTGGAACACATCTTGTAAGTAGGCTGTTTAGGTTTTTTTATTGGTAACGCCAACTCTGTATGAAAAATCACTGGCTGTGCTGTGTGCAGCCTGTGGCTAGTTTGCATTGTTGTCTGCCATTGTAGTGTTGGGCAGAGGCAGCTGGATGTGAACAGCGCGTAGCGTTGCGCAGTTGGAGGTGAGCCGCCAGCAGTGGTGGATGTGGGGAGAGAGATGGCGGAGTTTTGAAATTTGTCATGAACTGCTATATTTATATATGATGATATTAATGTAAATACATTGTTTGTTCTCTATTAATATCTTTCATTTGCTAACTATCCCTATCAGTAGTTAGTGCCTTCCATAGTTTGAATCTTTTATTTAGCTGGCAGTAGTGGCGCTCGCTGTATTGCAGTAGCTTGAGCAACCAAGATTTTTGTGAGGTAAGCGATTTGTGAAACGCATAGGTTAATGTTAGTCAGGGCCATTTTTTTTGTAGGGATTTTTGAAAGTCAGATTGCGTTGCGCTAAAAAAAAATATTGTGTCAGTTTAAGCACAGTCATTTGTAATTGTTTAAAGGGGACGTTTCATATGTCGACCCTTAGCCGAGGATACCTCACTGGAATCTTCTGATTTTTTTTCTTGTAGTTTGTGTAATTAGTGTAGCTTTTGTTTATTGCTAGCGCGTAATTGTAGAGAAAATCTCCTTTGTAGTTGCAGTCTTTCATTGTTGTACAGTAAAACAGTTGTGGCATGCATGTAGATTTGCACCAAGTATTTCGCAGCTGCAGTTAACTAGATATTATTTTCAGTGTTATGTTAATGTGTTCTCTTATTTCTACTCTTCAAATTGTGCTTTTCTGTGTTATCGTGAAATATTGTGACAATAATGGCGTGTGAAAAGCGTAATACTAGGCTCCAAAGTAAATTGAGAAATTACAGTGAAGACGAAAGCAGTGTGTTAGCGCCGCAGAGTAATGAATTAACTAATGTTCAAAGTAGTAATTTGGTAATTGTGCATAGGGAAATAGAGCGGGCGGCAAACAATGGTGTAGACAGTGAAACAATTAGAGAACAGGGAAGCATTATCGATCGATCGGTCGGCAACAGCTCGCCTCAGGAATCCGAAATGACAGGAAAAAATCTCGCAAATACTGTAGATTCAGGTTTTGTATCCTCACCGTTTTCTCAAATAAGACAATACACATTTTCTGCTTGTCAAAATGTGAATGTTTCCGGTGCAAATTCACTGCCGAAAAGCACTGAGGAACATGTTCCAGACACCAGTGCATTGTTATTACAATTAATACAGCAAATGGGACAAACACAGCAAAAGCTTCAAAAGTTAGACACAATGGAACAAAATCTTCGAAAGTTAGATACAGTGGAACAAAATCTTAAAAAGTTAGACACAGTGGAAGAAAATCTTAAAAAGTTAGACACAATGGAACAACATCAGAGACAAACACAGCAACAGTTAGACACAATGGAACAAAATCTTCAAAAGTTAGACACTACACTTGAACAAACACGTGAAGATTTAACTACAGAGTTACATAACATTGAATCTAAATGTCAAAAAGTCTGTAATGACGTAAAAACACAAATTTGTGAGCATTTTCAACCTATTTTTTCGCGGCATGAAAATGCATTACAGAATCACGAAGCAGCCATAAAAGAACTGCAAGCCATTGTTCATGAAATTCATGAGACCTTGTGGGCTAAAATTGACTCAGTTGCATCTACCGATTCGGTTACGCAACTTGCAATAACTCAGAAAAACTTAAAGGACACAGTAGATTCGATTTCAACACAAATGGACACTCTGAAACTTGGTTCAGAAAAACACACTGAGGAAATGTGTTCACTATCGGAGAAAGTAGCCGAACTTTCGGATCAGGTCACTAACTTATCTACAAAGGTAGATGATGATCTGAATGACACAAGACCTGTAGCCTTCACTGACACAGAAGAGTATGAACAAATTAGAAAATTCAAACAGAATCAAAATCAAATCAATACACAGTACAAAAGAGAAATCCGGGAAGTACAAGATCAGCTGACACAGGTAATACAAGAATTACGTATTTCAGAGGATACTCGCGCCCCAATACGGGAAGAGGGACACAGAAATACGGAACAGCCACAAAATAATAACACAGGGCATTTCGGAACTTATGAAAGAAATTGGCAATGTGCACCGAATTTTGATATGGAACGGCCGACACGACCTAACTATGACCGATATGCGACTCGCCGACATGATGATTTTGACTGTAAGCTGTTCATTACTACACGTAAATTCAAAACATTTAAGAGCCGGCCGCGGTGGCCGTGCGGTTCTGGCGCTGCAGTCCGGAGCCGCAAGGCTGCTATGGTCGCAGGTTCGAATCCTGCCTCGGGCATGGGTGTGTGTGATGTCCTTAGGTTAGTTAGGTTTAAGTAGTTCTAAGTTCTAGGGGACTTATGACCTAAGATGTTGAGTCCCATAGTGCTCAGAGCCATTTGAACCAAAACATTTAAGAATTCTGGCAACGACATTCATCCACAAGCATGGCTCCATCAATTCTCGCATTGTTTTCCTCCCAACTGGTCGTTAGAACACAGATTAGAATTTATGTGTGGCTACTTGGAGAATGAACCAGCTGTAAGAATGCGATCGGTCATTCACGATTGCCACAGTGAAGGAGAGTTTTACCATGCCTTCCTCTCAGCATATTGGTCTCAAGCCACACAAGACCGAGTAAAACATAGCATCATAATGATGAAACGTTTCGAACAATCTGAATTTTCCAGTCTTATGAAACATTTTGAAGACATGTTACACAAGAATCAGTATCTTTCAAACCCATACAGCCCCTCAGAACTCATCCGCATCTGCTTAATCAAATTGCCTGAACATTTACGACATATTATTTTAGCAAGACGTTGCAAAGACGACATTGAAGCTTTTCAGGGTCTGTTACAAGAATTGGAAATTGACACTGACAATCACGGAACGCGGAAACAGGAACATAACAATTACAGGTCACATCCGTCACAATTCCGCGATGAAAGAAATATTAACTGGACACGTCAAGGCTATTCTTGCAACGTAAATCGTGAACAAAACAGACACCACCCGTATGACAACCACTCGCAGAGTAATAGTTACAGAGAAAGTTCGCATTTCCGTAGTAATAAATATGACAGAGACAATCATAGAAACAGACAATATGGTAACCAGAACTATTATTATCAATGGAGACAGAATAACTTCAGACGCAACAGTTCTGAGCGCAGGTACGATTCAGGAAGAAATTCTCCACCACATGGCCGACAAGAAAGAAACTATGTAAACTACCGACATAACGACAGACCTGAATTGCATCAGAACTGGCGGGATTCAAACAGAGCAGGGCCCTCTCGTCACGGTGAATTTGTAGAAGTCCCAATAACGACGCGCGCCAACAAAGAGACAATAGGCAATGACTCACACCGCTGGCAGCAACAAAACGTACTTATGAAACTGATGACGCAGCTGCCGTAGCTAGTAATTACGTAAAAATGGAAGACATTAGGGACATCTTACTCCAGGAACACGACGTAAAACTTAACAACATTGCATATCCTGTGATTCACATTACTGTAAATGACGTAAAATTTACGGCAGTACTTGACTCTGGCAGTCCCATCTCAGTAATTAGTGAAACAGCCTTTAGCAAATGCAACAAATCGAACGATTGCCCCACACTTCCGTTACGTAAGATTAAATTACAAGGTGCAATCTTTGGAAAAAGTGTAGATGTACGCCAACAAACCAACTTAGAATTCTTTTGTCAAAGCCACAACTTCTCTACGAACTTTCTTATTGTTCCATTATTGTCGACGGAAATTATATTGGGAGTAGACTTTTTGAATGAATTCAAAGCAATCTTAAACTTTCACGATGCTGAAATAAGTTTAGAGAAGGAAGGTAAGTCAATAGCTTTGAAATTTGAAGATTGGCTCTCAAACCATGACGAAGAAATCAATCGGCTTTACCTTCTGTTGGACAACAGTTCGGAATTTTCTACGGAACTAGACACTAACAATCACTCTGCAAGAACTGACAGGGATGATATCGACGGCATATTTGAAATTAATGAGTTAATTCAGAATAAAATTCAAACAATTGAGAATTGTAATGACACTGATAGGCAGGACCTTTTTGAGATTTTACAAGAACATTCCACAGTTTTTACTCATAAAACAGGAACAATCAAGGGATTTCAATACCAATTTCGTGTTCGTGAGCATACTAAATTTTGTGTTAGACCATATGTAATTCCAGCACATTATAGGGACCGTGTTAGAACAGAAATACAATCTATGCTTGACGAGGGCATTATTGAGCCTGCAGTAAGTTCATACAACAATCCATTACATGTTGTTGAGAAGAAAATTGGATCGATCAGGCTTGTCTTAGATTCGAGACAAATCAATACGATCATTATTCCTGAAACAGACAGGCCGCAAACGTCGGAAGAACTTCTTCAAAATTTTAATGGTGTAAAAGTGTTGTCTTCCATTGATCTCAGATCCAGCTTTTATCAGATCGAACTTCATCCACAATGTAGAAAATACACAGCTTTCCTTTGTTTCGGCGTTTGTTATCAGTTTCGGAAACTTCCCTTTGGTTTCTACATCTACATCTACGTCCATACTCCGCAAGCCACCTGACGGTGTGTGGCGGAGGGTACCTTCAGTACCTCTATCGGTTCTCCCTTCTATTCCAGTCTCGTATTGTTCGTGGAAAGAAGGACTGTCGGTATGCCTCTGTGTGGGCTCTAATCTCTCTGGTTTTATCCTCATGGTCTCTTCGCGAGATATACGTAGGAGGGAGCAATATACTGCTTGACTCTTCGGTGAAGGTATGTTCTCGAAACTTCAATAAAAGCCCGTACCGAGCTACTGAGCGTCTCTCCTGCAGAGTCTTCCACTGGAGTTTATCTATCATCTCCGTAACGCTTTCGCGATTACTAAATGATCCTGTAACGAAGCGCGCTGCTCTCCGTTGGATCTTCTCTATCTCTTCTATCAACCCTATCTGGTACGGATCCCACACTGCTGAGCAGTATTCAAGCAGTGGGCGAACAAGCGTACTGTAACCTACTTCCTTTGTTTTCGGATTGCATTTCCTTAGGATTCTTCCAATGAATCTCAGTCTGGCATCTGCTTTACCGACGATCAACATTATATGATCATTCCATTTTAAATCACTCCTAATGCGTACTCCCAGATAATTTATGGTATTAACTGCTTCCAGTTGCTGACCTGCTATTTTGTAGCTAAATGATAAAGGATCTATCTTTCTGTATATTCGCAGCACATTACACTTGTCTACATTGAGATTCAATTGCCATTCCCTGCACCATGCGTCAATTCGCTGCAGATCCTCCTGCATTTCAATACAATTTTCCATTGTTACAACCTCTCGGTACACCACAGCATCATCTGCAAAAAGCCTCAGTGAACTTCCGATGTCATCCACCAGGTCATTTATGTATATTGTGAATAGCAACGGTCCTATGACACTCCCCTGCGGCACACCTGAAATCACTCTTACTTCGGAAGACTTCTCTCCATTGAGAATAACATGCTGCGTCCTGTTATCTAGGAACTCCTCAATCCAATCACACAATTGGTCTGATAGTCCATATGCTCTTACTTTGTTCATCAAACGACTGTGGGGAACTGTATCGAACGCCTTGCGGAAGTCAAGAAACACGGCATCTACCTGTGAACCCGTGTCTATGGCCCTCTGAGTCTCGTGGACGAATAGCGCGAGCTGGGTTTCACATGACCGTCTTTTTCGAAACCCATGCTGATTCCTACAGAGTAGATTTCTAGTCTCCAGAAAAGTCATTATACTCGAACACAATACGTGTTCCAAAATTCTGCAACTGATCGACGTTAGAGATATAGGTCTATAGTTCTGCACATCTGTTCGACGTCCCTTCTTGAAAACGGGGATGACCTGTGCCCTTTTCCAATCCTTTGGAACGCTACGCTCTTCTAGAGACCTACGGTACACCGCTGCAAGAAGGGGGGCAAGTTCCTTCGCGTACTCTGTGTAAAATTGAACTGGTATCCCATCAGGTCCAGAGGCCTTTCCTCTTTTGAGCGATTTTAATTGTTTCTCTATCCCTCTGTCGTCTATTTCGATATCTACCATTTTGTCATCTGTGCGACAATCTAGAGAAGGAACTACAGTGCATTCATTCGCGGGCTAAATTTCATATTACCTGAGTTCTTAAAACGTCACATCACCTTATATGTGGACGATATTCTAATAGCAGAAGCTTCATGGGAACTACATAATCGCATCCTCAACAGTTTGTTACGTATTTTTGCAGAATCTGGAATTACAGTTAACTTGGAAAAGTCTGAATTCGGTAGGACAAAGGTGAAGTTTTTGGGACATATTATTTCTTCTGAAGGCATTCAGCCGGATCCTGAAAAGTTAGAAGCAATCAGAGCCATTCCAGTTCCATCCACAAAAAGACAAGACCGCAGTTTTCTAGGTCTCGTAAATTTTTACCGTCGTTTTCTGAATATGCAAATTCTTGTTACACCAAAACTTTGTTCTCTCACTGGAAAAAATACTATTTGGGTCTGGGACGAACAAGCACAATTGGAATTCAATTCTTTGAAAGAAGCATTACTTCACGCGCCAATCTTAGCTCATCCAGATCTGTCACAAGATTTCTGCCTTAGCACGGATTCTTCTAAAGTCGGTCTTGGTGCCCATTTATTTCAAGAAGCCATAGAAAATGACACTACCATTCAGAAAACCATTGTTTTTGCTAGCCGAGTGCTAACAAAATCTGAAAAAAATTATTCCGTTACTGAATTAGAAGCTTTAGCTATCGTTTGGGCATTTAACAAATTCTGTTTCTTTCTTTCTGGTAAGCACGTAAAAGTATACAGTGATCATCGTGCATTACAATTTCTTATGTCTTCAAAATTAAATCATGACAGGTTAAAACGTTGGGCATTGTTTCTGCAAGAATTCCGCTTCACAATAGTCTACATTCCCGGCAAGGAGAACATTGTTGCGGACGCACTGTCACGCGCACCGGCTGGGATTGAGAAAAGTACCACAGAAGGCAACCTCGAGAAAAATTTCAGTATTCTTTACATTCAGAAAGTCGCCTTTGAAAACTTCATCACCACATCTTTAAAGGACATTGCTCATGAACAAGATAAAGATCCGATTTGGAAAGACATTAAGAGCAAATGGCATGAAAAGACACACACAAAGATTCGGCATTATTATCTGGTTAGAAACAACATACTGTTCAAACGCTGCACTGTTGATGACAAGCTATGGGTACTTTGCATTCCAGACGATTTTGTTAATAAGCTCATTTGGTACATTCATTTCAGCTACGCACATTTTGGTCCACGAAAATGTTATCATATTCTTCGAACGACTTGTTATTTTAACAATATGGAAAAAAGAATTCGAAGAGTCTTGTCTATATGTAAACTTTGTCAAAAGGCGAAACCATCTACTGTCTCCCATCGTGCTCCGCTGTTTCCTATCATTCCTTCTAAATTAAAAGAATTTGCTGCTGTTGATCTCTTGGGACCGCTAATCAGAACATCTAATGGATTTTCGTACGTTTTAGTCGCTGTTGAACTTACTTCAAAATTTGTTTCTTTCACACCGTTACGTAAAGCCACTGGACGGTCTGTATCCAACGCCTTTGTTAAAAATTTCTTACGTGAAGTTGGACACGTTAGTAAAGTCATTTCAGATAACGGATCGCAATTTAGATCTGCTGTTTGGTCACGCACGCTTCGGAATCATAAAATCAAACCTGTTTTTATTTCATTGTACTCACCACATTGCAACCCGTCTGAACGGATTATGAAAGAAATCAATAAGTTTTGCAGACTTTATTGTCACAGAAAGCATCAGCATTGGGACAGATATCTACAATTATTTCAAAATGTGCTGAATGAAATGCCTCATGATTCCACTGCTTTACCACCTACTCTTGTACTGAAGAATGAAGAACCACCGAACAGAATCAGAGAGCTTGTACCTTTCCCGAATACACGTAAACTTCGACACAAAGACATAATTGATTTGGCTCTTAAAAATATAAAATCTGCAGCAGACAAAAGGAGAGAACTACACGGTAAAGCAAATGCAAAGAAATTATATATTGGTCAGAAAGTTCTCATTAAAGCTCATTCATTGTCACATAAGAAGAAACACTTGAGTCACAAATTCTTTCTAGTTTACAATGGACCTTACAGAATCCGACGTATACCACATGATAATTGCGTTGAAGTTGAAACTCTGCGTACTAGGAAGAGTAAAGGTTTACACCACATTTCACATGTAAAACCGTTTATTGAAAGATAATCTGCTTTTTAACTTTGTCATTGCCATAAAACTTTTCACTTTACATTACTAGTATGCTTGTCAGACTTAGAATCTGTTAACATGTAACAATGTTTGAAGTTAAATATACAGTCAAGAACCAAGAGAACTTATTGAAACAGAAATGACGAATGCATTGTTATAGTGAACAGACGTCACAGTGTTATTGTGTGTGTACATTCTTGCTTGTTAGTTGCACGGTTATGGAACGACTATAAGGCTTACATACTTAGAACATTTACCAGTACTGCTAATGAGATTTTAATGCAACATTTTGGTTTACTTGAAAATATATTCTGGATTTTAAGTACTTTCAGTGAGATACCAGATGGCACAGTGGTTAGTTTATGTGACAGCTACACGATTTTATCACGACACTACTAATGAGTGACAATTTACAATGTTGCTTTTGCAGTTGCTTTATATCTGCACAGTTTTCTGTTTTATTCTGGAAAGTAAAACAGGTTTTAGTAGTAACTTTTGTGGTATAGCTACAATGAGACTGCCTTTTCCGTAGCACAACAATACGTTACAGCACAGTACTTTCCTCATCACGGCAATAAGTGTAATAACTAAGACATTTATACGCAAAGCACTTCACTTTTGTGTATTATGAGGTAAGTACATTGACTTCTGCAGAACTTAGCTTTCGGAGGACGATAACTACGACACTTCCACACAGATTATGTTGCAACAAGACGCACATTTTGCGCTACAGTACACGTATTTGAGTGATTAATTTTGTACTTGAAACATTTATTTTTAAAGATTTTTGAATTACAAAGAAAGTTTTCCGTGATACATTTCATTCCATTACTGTAATCTGTAACACCTGAGGGTATAATTACATTAATCCTCAGGGGGGTACACACTTACTTTGTGTACCATATGTGTGGCAACCACAAGGAACCCTAGCTAATATGGTATTTGCTTATACAACTTTACACATCGGTACCATATTTCTCTAACACAGAATTACACAGCTATCTGATTATTTGACAGAGAAACAAACATTCTATTTACTATGTCAGTGACACATGTTTACGTAATTACACAGTTGGATAACTTCACACTTATGAAATTGTATTTTGTCTGCACTGTGTGAACTGTTCATATTTTTTCGGAACCATTGTGATACTATGAGAGCTTTGAATGATATATTTGGTAAGGGAGCATGATTTTAAAGTACGTTTGAGGTAGATGACATTATTGAAATGAGCAGAGAATATTTTTTTAGGGTTTGAAATTATTGCAGAAAGCTACGACGTTTTTGAGATCTGACTGAGGTGTTATGATGTTATTATTACGACGACGATGTGTATTATGTTGTTGAGGAATGTTTATTATGCTACGTATTTCTCATGATGAAATATTGAAGAAGTGTCGACGAATATGTATATGTATAATGAGGTAAGGAATAATGAGTAGCGTTTAGGGACTCTGATTTGTGGAAAAGGTTGTTGGAAACCAAGAATCGTACTTTAAGAATTATGAAATGTGCGTAAATGCGTGACTGTATCACAATGCTGACGAATATTTTATTTGGACACTTATATTTATAGGATTTTGTTCCTACACATTTGCAACGTAAATTCTTGACCTGTGAAATATTTTTATATGAGACTGTCACTGTAGCGGAAGCTGCTGTCGTAAATATTTCCGTAAGAAAGTTAAGTGACCACCTGCACGTGCGTCGTGGGCACACAGCTGCGTTAGACGCCTGGAGAACAAGCCATTAGTGTGAGTGCCTCGTCAGAAGCACAGGTAGAAAAAAAGAAAGGGGAGGCCATTGTCCTCGCTATTGACATTTCCTTGTTGAAAGCATACTGTGGAGGTCGTAATTTATGATATTTACTGAAATGCCTAATGAAACGATGAGAAACATTTCACGGCTATTGTCTTGCTAGTTGAGAAAAATGTCGTATGGCTTGCTTTATGTATTTATTTACACATTTTGTTTAATATTAAGTTTCTAGCTGCACTGCAGCATTGGTTAAAATAAAATTTAATGTATGTACTAATATAGTTATTTTATGCCTACAGATCCAGTCAATAAGAAATTTATGATCTACTTCCAAGAAAACGAGGGCACATAAATACACATTTCCTTTCACAGGAATTGCATAAATAATTTCTTTACGATTTGGTAACTTATCTGCTAGTGTAAGTTCACGTGATGCATCACTCTAACGTTAAGATGTGACATAGGTATTAGACATGGCCATTTTAGTGTAATATTTTTTCTGCTTGAGCTATGTCATGTTTAGGTATAAGTTGCTGCTGTTTGCCAGGCATAGTGTTAATGAATTTGACTTTACATTATTCTGTTAAGCCAGTTTTACTAATGATTTATTTTTATTGTTTGCTGCACATTGCCTTAGATTAGTTGTAATATTACAATTGCTTTGCTAATCTCTTAATGCTGCTTGCTTTGCAAATCTGCGTTTTTTTCATTGCTGTTTATATTAATTGTTTTATATGATGCTGCATTGCCTTGTCCCTTGGTATATATATCTGAGCTCAGTAGATTTAAGTTAGCTTAAGAGGGGGTAGCCTCTAAGAGAATGAGTTGCGATGAATTGGAAGAAATGCATTGAGAAGTTATACGAAAAAAGTACAGAAAACAGGTTTAGGTAGGATTTTCTTGGAAATAAATGTTGAGATAAGAAATGTGTGAACATATAAATACAGAAAGCATGCTTAGATAGAATTTTTTTGGTGGAAACAAAGGATGAAATAAGAGGAAAGATATATGAAGTTTTGGATTGGACTGCATTACCACATGTTACACTGAAAACGAACCCTGTCCTTTCCTATTAGTGTTATCCCACTTTGTGTTTGTGTACCTTTGTGTATTTGTTTTCTTCCTGTCTCTGTGTAGTTTCATAGAATTTTTTCTTCTTTTAATACTAAGCTACATTCACTATGATGAGGAATACTGTTATCCTCGAATATAATTGGCATTAATAATATGTTATTTACTTTGTAAAGATGTTAGACATTATTAATTCTGTTCTGTTTAATGCTCATGTGTGAAGTTGATGTTTCAAAAGTTATTGTGATCTTTTATGTATGTACTCATGTCATAATTCCACTGATGTATATGTTAGTTCGATTCTTTTGTAAAGCCTGTACTACAAATGTTATCTGTATTGTTATGTTTTAATGATGTATTCTGTACCTTTGTTATTGTATTCTTATGTTATAAAATTGTAATTGACACCAGTTCATCAAATTAAGTTACATTTCACTTCACACATTTCTATTGGTCATAGTATATGGACAATATGTGAGAAGTTGGGACTGTTAGTGTTTGCACATGTGTTGATAATTCAGCAAGGGACTGGATAACAGCATTGCTGGTTCTAAGGACATTTCAAAAAAAATTTTCTGCGCGTGCACAAGTGGTGGTTTATGGACTTGCTATATTCTCCACAAGAATCTTCGATGGTGATTGTGCACCTGCACAGTCGCAACGGATGGCTGCTAGCCATCTCTACAAGGACTACAGTGGGTCTGCATCTTTGATGGCCCACCAATACCACAATTTCTACAAGGACTGCAGTGGGTCTGCACCTCTGGTGGCCCACCAATACTCTCTCCCAGGACTACAGTGGCTCTACTCTGTGATGACCTACCTACCAATATTCATCAACTTCGAATGACTCTGCTGTGGGTTTGCTCTGTTGTGGCCCATTACCTGTCAGCATGTCAAGAGTCAGCACTGTCTTTCCGTTGGAAGGACACCACTACTTCTTCATGACTGCATGGAAATCCACTACTTCTGTGTGCATTCTCTTTTACTAATGAGACTTTGTAAAAAAAAACTGTAATTACTATCATGATGAACGATAAGGACTGTCTTTATGGACTGTGACAAAATTTTAGCTTTTGACCAACATTGTATCAATAAGTGTGTGCATTTGATTTCTTTGTTATTGTAATTATGAAAAATTTTTTCAAATCTGTATTGGCCACTGCCCAAACCAATTTGTAAAATTTTTTGTGGGGAGCATGGGGGCTATGTAAGTAGGCTGTTTAGGTTTTTTTATTGGTAACGCCAACTCTGTATGAAAAATCACTGGCTGTGCTGTGTGCAGCCTGTGGCTAGTTTGCATTGTTGTCTGCCATTGTAGTGTTGGGCAGAGGCAGCTGGATGTGAACAGCGCGTAGCGTTGCGCAGTTGGAGGTGAGCCTCCAGCAGTGGTGGATGTGGGGAGAGAGATGGCGGAGTTTTGAAATTTGTCATGAACTGCTATATTTATATATGATGATATTAATGTAAATACATTGTTTGTTCTCTATTAATATCTTTCATTTGCTAACTATCCCTATCAGTAGTTAGTGCCTTCCATAGTTTGAATCTTTTATTTAGCTGGCAGTAGTGGCGCTCGCTGTATTGCAGTAGTTTGAGCAACCAACATGTTTGTGAGGTAAGCGATTTGTGAAACGCACAGGTTTATGTTAGTCAGGGCCATTTTTTTTGTAGGGATTTTTGAAAGTCAGATTGCGTTGTGCTAAAAAAATATTGTGTGTCACTTTAAGCACAGTCATTTGTAATTGTTTAAAGGGGACGTTTCAATCTGAGTTCATGCAAACTCTTGGGGCAGCAGTTTTGTTGCATTATTTTTGCACTACGTTATTTTTCCCATAAATAAACAGTAAGAGTCAAAGTTACGTGTGTATGAAACTTGGTACCATGAATAAGGCACAATGTCTTTAAGTGTATAAGAAGAAATATCATTTTCTTACATTACAGTCTAAAAATATTCCGAATTCTCTATTTTCCGACTGTGAAGATGAATTCTCTATTTTCCGACTGAGAAGACGACTACGTGACAAGAGAAGCAGAGCGGTACACCTGTAGACATCACATACAGTTCCAATATTAATAGTGCCACCTGAAAATGGCAATAAATACCTAATAAGGATGATGCTACGAGTGAAAAACGTAAATGGTGCAATGTTTCATTATTTAAATCAAGAAAGTTGCTCTTTGATCAGTATTGCAAAGAAATGTATTGACTCAACTATATTTTGTACTCATGCTGGCTATTTCATTAAGCCAATGGCACTCGGATCTAATTAGGAACAGGTAGAGGATCTTATCGTAGGTGACACTAACAACAAAATTGCAGTTGTAATAACATACAGGAGGGGTGTGGGGGGGGCGGGGGGGGGGAGAGGGTAGGGTGACAGAACGGAAACATCCAAAACCCAGACATTACAGGCCGGCTGAAGTGGCCGTGCGGTTCTAGGCGCTGCAGTCTGGAACCACTACAGTCGCAGGTTCGAATCCTGCCTCGGGCATGGATGTGTGTGATGTCCTTAGGTTAGTTAGGTTTAACTAGTTCTAAGTTCTAGGGGACTAATCACCTCAGAAGTTGAGTCCCATAGTGCTCAGAGCCATTTGAACCATTTTTGAACCAGACATTACCCTGCCTAATACGGTGTAGGAAACCCCATGGCGTTCAAAACAGCTTCCACTCGTCTCGGAATTGATAAAGGCGGCGCAAACTCGGCTAGATGTTGAAAACTGAGTGAAAAAAGACTCATCCGATACAGTGACGTATTTCTATTGATCCATAGTCCAAGTTTCGGTGTTCGTTACCACGTCTTTCTCTTAAGGGAATTTTCGTCATTATTAAGGTGTTTTGGAATTGCAAGTAGCCCTGTAGTTTCCTACTTATGGTGCTCTCTTGTGATTTTTGGTACTGACAAGGTTCATGAATGCAACATTAAGTTCTGTAGTGACTTTTGCAGCTGTCGTCTGCTTGTTTTTCGTCACAAACCTCTTCAACGACCGTCCGTCACGGCAAGTCAACACACACTTCCATCTACCTTGTGACTTGAGCTGGCTGCTTCGAAAGAAAAGGTGCACGCCAGTGTGCAATCGTGGTTCCTTAGGTAACCGCAAACATTATTCCATTAAGGCGCTAATCGTCTTGTCTCACAGACGGATGATGTTTGAAATGATAAACAGTTTACTTAATTTTTTGCCATCTGTCTAATTTTCACCTGACTGTCCCTTATACTTACAGCACGGAGAAGGCGTGAGATATTTTAGCATATGGGATGCACCTGTCTCATAGATGAATTGCTAAAGTACGTGTGTAGTGGGTGGTTTTTCTGTGGAAGATGTACATATATTAGTTTCACGAGCTGTAACCCCCACAATGCTGTCGTGCATTAATGTTCGTACTGTACAGTCTCGATAATTTGAGGCGAACGCGACCGGTACAAGTTGGAAAAATTCAAAATCGGATTATCTAAATTTATGTGTGAAACGAAATAAGACGTAGTCTATAAGAATAAACCATATGAACAACGCCTCATTTGCTTTTTTTTCGCCTCACTTGCTTTTTTTTTTTTTTATTCAAACTCACATTTGTTTATAGTTTTCGCTTGAGAAGTTCTTCAGAAGAAGAAAACTATTCCAATTTAAGTCAGTTTCTAGGCCAGTTATCAACAATACCTTTGCCGACACCATATTCTAGAGCAATTTTTTGTTTCTCCTTTTGTCAAGCCGTTTCAATGTATCTGTCTTAACAATCAAAGGCAGAACTTTTCATTTCTTTGTTTCAGCAGCCTTTTTAGGTGTACAAGCAAAACAGTCAACACAGAAAAAGAAACACAACACGGTACTTAACCGATAATGACAAACCTAAAGCACCACTTTCAACAAAAGGTGTAGATATGTAAACAATTAAAAACCGGGGGAAGCGTATTTGTGGTGTCATTGAACAAGTGTTGGGCCATCAGCAATTGGGGTAACGGATCGAGTTTCCATACGCTGTACAGTAGTTTTTTATTTTCATTTTATTTTACTTTTTACGAGGCTCGAATCTATGGGATGATCGTAATTCGTAGAATCGAAATATCGAGACTCTACTCCTTTTTAAAAAGAAAAAATTGTTGTTATCGGAGCTTATGTAATCAGTATTACAGTCTTACTAAACAGTGGTTGCAGTAATGATCTTTTAAAGGTAATTTACTCTCGTTACTTGATTTTACCCCTCAGAAGACTCCATTTTACCCCTCAGATTGGGAACCAGTGACATATGTGCGTATCGCTATCCCATGACCTTTTGTCACATTATGCAAAATGCATAACACTGCGCTGTCTGTGATTATGTTATTTATTCTGCTACCGGTTTAGGTTCTAAACCATGATCAACAGCAGAAAAATTATCACAGATGTATCACATGTCATACTTGTTTTGACAGAAGTTATCACTGAAAACTATAATTCCCGATAAAAATCAAAATTTGTGACAAGATTAGAATAAATGATGCCACATTGACAAAAGGACAACATGTGATGTTGGAACTATCGAACCTTACTTCCCGAACAGCCCTCGTGTTTGAACAACCTCCATGCATATTATGTAGATGAATTTCTCTTACAAGCTTATTTCAGATGCCACAGAAAAAAACATGTCGTTCCACTCGAAAAAAAGTGAAGTCGGTGTCTTAATTCGCAGACTATAAACGACAAAAATTACCTGGAAATGTCATGAAATCCGGCATATTGTCCGCTTTAACTTGGTGAAAAGCACACCTTGATATATTTATTCATTCTGGATATGTTTGGAGTGACCTGTCATTGCTGTCTCACTTTGTATAGTAAGTTCCCGATTATCAGGTAGCACAATGAAGTCCACATCGTCTTTTGGTGATTGAAGGTGAGTGACTTCCATGCATTACAGTGTACAGTAAACGAAAATATTGATTCTAACTGTAGCAGACATTTTTTAAGACAATCACCGGATCATGCACGGATGGACTGAAAAACCAAATAATAATAATCGTTTTACAACATTCTTATAAAAATATTGTTAACGCAGATTATTTACTTCAGAAAAGTGAAAAAATCTATGGAAGTAGTTTCAAATGCGTTGGTTCGTTAAGGGACGTTCATTAATTACATGAGAGGTTTTCTTTAAAATTTGGGCACTCTCCCTCCTTGGTGAGATTCGGTGAGTTGTGGTGAAACCTCCACCACCCTCACGTGTGGTTACCCCGTAGTTGGGTAAAAAATACTTAAAATGATTTTTTATATTTTGTAAACATCATTGATTAAAACGCTTAAATCAAACGATGCTTCATTTAGAATGAATATTAAACAGTGATTTTATTAAATGATTAAAAACACTGTTTTAAGCGTGGCAAGATTGAGTAATACTCGGACGGAGAGAAAGACAGACGGACAAAAAGGCTCCAAGGGGATAATATCAACCGTTTTGACCAATCCCTAATAAACTGACTGTTTATTGGTATAGTATATATACTGAATGTCACTGCACTTTTACTTACTTTTCAGATGAGAGACAACATTGTTTGCGCCTTGCTTTGAACCCCACCACGATAACGTAGCTTTTCAGTCTCTTGATTTATAATGAAGACCCAACGAAGATGGTACACCTGCCTAATATCGCGGAGGACCCCATCGAGCATGCAGAAGTGCCGCAACACGACGTGGCATGGACTCGAATAATGTCTGAAGTAGTGTTGGAGGGAACTGACAACATTAATCCTGCAGGGCTGTCCATAAATTTGTAAGAGTACGACGGGGTGGAGATTTCTTTTGGACAGCACGTCGCAAGGCATCCCAGATATGCTCAATAATGTTCCTGTCTGGGGAGTTTGGTGACCAGCGGAAGTGCTCAAATTCAGAAGAGTGTTCCTGGAGCCACTCTGTAGAAATTCTGGGTGGGCGCAGTGTCTCATTGTCAGCTGGAAATGGGCAAGTCCAGCGGAATGCTCAATGGACATGAATGAATGCAGATGATCAGACAGGATTCTTACGTACGTGTCACCTGTCAGAGTTGCATCTAGACGTATCAGGGTCCCCATATCACTCCAACTGCATACGCCCCACACCATTACAGAACCCCCAACAGCTTGAACAGCCCCCTGCTGTCATGTAGGGTCCATGGATTCATGAGGTTGTCTCCATACTCGTGCAGGAGCATTCGCTCGATACAATTTTAAACGAGGTTCGTCCGACCAGGCAACATGTTTCCAGCCATCAACAGCCCAATGTCGTTGCTGACGGGCCCAGGCGAGGCGTAAAGCTTTGCGTCGTGTAGTCATCAAGGGCACACGATGGGTGTTCGGCTACAAAAACCCGCATCGATGCTGTTTCGTTGAATCGTTCGCACGCTGACAGTTGTTGATGGCCCAGCACTGATATCTGCAGCAATTTGCGGAAGGGTTGCACTTCTGTCACGTCGAACGGTTCTCCTCAGTCGTCGTTGGTCCCGTTCTTTCAGGATCTTCTTCCGGCTGCAGCGATGTCGGAGATCTGATGTTTTACCAGATTCGTGATATTCACGGTACACTTGTGAAATGGTCGTGCGGGAAAGGTCCCACTTCATCGCTGCCTCGGAGATGCTGTGTCCCATCGCGCGTGCGCAGACTAAAACACCACGTTCAAAATCGTTTATATCTTAATGCAATTGTGTCGTATGATGACATGGTTGGAGACCTTGGCTGTTATTTGAAGACAAATGTTGATGGTGTTGAGACAGCAACCAGCCACAAATTTATTTTTTTAAGTTCCTTAATTCCAAAGGTACCGTTACCGGTTTCGAATCATTACAATTCATTGTGAGAGGGCTTTCATGCTTTCATTAGAACATGTGGTGCGTTTTTTATTGATTACCTGACGTAAAATATAAATAATACATAACTATAAGCACTCCATACAGATGGTTGCGTTACAGATTCGCGTTGGGACGTGACTTACGTGAAATGTCGGTCTGGAGTATTTGTTTTCATAGTTTCGTCCAACAAATGATGTTCGTAGTTTTCGCCACATTCTTATCGTTGCATACATAAATTTTTATCACTGAGCTCTTTAGATTTCTCACTGAATATATTTCCACTACATTCTTATCGTTGCACACGTAAATTTGTATCGTTGAGCACTTCATATTTACCACGTAATAGATTTCTAACATGCATCGCATGGTTTGATAGACACAAAGTGTTTACAAGCATATGAGTGTCAAAGATGCTATGATATATCGTAACATTGTAAAGATGTTCCATGTTAAAGATTTTTTTGTTTCATGGATAAGACAGTACATTATTTATTTACATTTAGCAATCATGAGAATGGTAGTAACATATAAATTTGCTACTTTCCTATACATATCTGCTGATCAAGTAGCAAATTTGCTACTTTCCTATACATATCTGCTGATCAAGTAGCAAATTTATATGTTACTACCATTCTCATGATTGCAAAATGTAAATAAATAATGTACTGTCTTAGCCATAAAATAAAAAAATCTTTGACAGGGAACATCTTTATAATGTGACGATGTATGGTAGCATCTTTGACACTCATATATTTGTGAACACTTTGTGTGTATCAAAACGTGCGATGCATGTTAGAAATCTATTATGTGGCATATCTAATGTGCTCAACTATACAAATTTACGTGTGGAACGATAAGAATGTAGTGGAAATATATTCAGTGAGAAATCGAAAGAGCTCAGACGTACAAATTTATGTGTGCAACGATAAGAATGTGGCGAAAACTACGAACATTAATTGTTGGAAGAACACTATGAAAACAAATACTCCAGACTGACATGTCACGTAAGTCACATCCCAATGCGAATCTATAACGCAATCATCTGTGTGGCGTGCTTATAATTATGTATTATTTATGTTTTAGGACAACTAATCAATAAAAAACGCACTACATGTTCTAATAAAAGCATGAAAGCTGTCTGACGATGAATTGTAATGATTCGAAACCGGTAACGTTATCTTTGGAATAAAGGAACCTACAATAAATTTGTGGCTGGTTGCTGTCTCAACACTATCAACATTTCAATGTTGATAAGCTGCCATTGAAACAGCAGTAGTCGATCTAACAATCGCGCCAGGCACTTGTCTTATATAGGCTTTGCCGACCACAGCGCCGTATTCTGCCTATTTATCTAGCTCTGTATTTGAATACGCATGCCTATACCAGTCTCTTTGGCGCTTCAGCGCATGATCACTAAGAGAATTCTTGTTAGTGAACTTGAACTCATGCTCTTTCCACAATAGATTAACTTCCTGCTCGCACGTGTATTTCGACTTGTCGGCATGCCGCTTAACATACGAATTCGTAAAAGTTTTGATACATATTCGTATGCGTCACAGAATACCACGATCTGCAACTACATCTACATCTACATGATTGCTCTGCTATTCATAATTATGTGCCTGGCAGAGGGTTCAACGAACCACCTTCAAGCTGTCTCTCTACCGTTCCACTTTCGAACGGCGCGCGGGAAAAACGAGCACTTAAATTTTTCTGTGCGAGCCCTGATTTCTCTTATTTGATCGTGATGATCATTTCTCCCTATGTATGTGAGTGCCAACTGAATGTTTTCGCAGTCGGAGGAGAAAACTGGTGATTGAAATTTCATGAGACGATCCCGTCGCAACGAAAAACGCCTTTGTTCAATGATTGCCAGTCCAATTCACGTATCACGTCTGTGGCACTATCTCCCCTATTTCGCCATAAGACAAAACGAGCTGTCCTTTTTTGTACTTTTTCCTCGTGGTCGTGCGGTAGCGTTCTCGCTTCCCACGCCCGGGTTCCCGGGTTCGATTCCCCGCGGGGTTAGAGATTTTCTCTGCCTCGTGATGACTGGGTGTTGTGTGATGTCCTTAGGTTAGTTATGTTTAAGTAGTTCTAAGTTTTAGGGGATTGATGACCATACATGTTAAGTCCCATAGTGCTCAGAGCCATTTTTTTGTACTTTTTCGATGTCATCCGTTAGTCCCACATGATGCGGATCCCACACCGCACAGCAATACTCCAGAATAGGGCGGACAAGCGTGGTGTAAGCAATCTCTTCAGTAGACCGGTTGCACCTTCTAAGTGTTCTGCCAACGACTTGCAGTCTTTGGTTTGCTCTACACACAATATTATCTATGTGATCGTTCCAATTTAGGGTATTTGCAATTGTAATCCTTAAGTATTTAGCTGAATTTACAGTCTTCAGGTTTGTGTGACTTATCGCGTGATCGAAATTTAGCTGATTTGTTTTAGTACTCATGTAAATAACTTGACACTTTTCTTTATTCAGGGTCGATTGCCACTTTTCGCACCATACAGGTGCGGCTCATTGACTGACACACAGTGATTTCGACTGGCGCGGCAGGTAACTCCCCGATTAGATCCGACATTTGTGCGACACTTGTTTCAAATCAGGGAACCCTGGGCTGATAACCGCGTAAACTATTCTGTTCAGTTCAGAGAGGTGATGAATGTTGAAAGGTGGCTAAACTGAGTCACAGCGCCAGAGATTGCGCCAAAGAGTATGTTTCCGCCGCCTCCACTGGGCAGTAGTAGTTCAGAGGTTGCCGTGGGCAGTGCTTGTTGAGAGGATGTCGATAGCTGCACGAGTTGAGGGGATGTCGTGTGCAGTTGTTCTGTTGGACGAGACAGCTGATGCTGTTTGATTGGGGATGTTGCAATGATCACAGTGTATTTATCGTCAATATATATGAAGGTAACAAAAAAAATTTTATGTCAAATCTCCTGATTAACAATGCCTCTTCGACATAGGTTCAGTCAACAAAGCATCTGGCTTGTGTTCATGTATTAGACTGTAATTCTGGTTTCTATGGGCAGTTATAGTATTTCTGGTCTTTTTTAAGTACTTCATTGTAAATGGTGTTTAAAATATCTTGTCGTATTGAACAAGAACCGTGCCAGATGTGTACGTTGAATCACACTTCCACACACAGAACAGTTACACTTGTGCTTTGTTGTTTCGTAGCTTTTATAGTTGCTGGGGACTTAATTAATCAACTGTGTTAGCGGAAATTTCCTTTCATTTTTTATTGTTATTCTATGCAGTCAGATTGCGTACTAATACTACTCAGGGTCAACCAGTTACGAGACTTCATAACCGGACAGACGGCTACTAAAATTATTGCATTTTCATTTTTATAGTTAAGCCCCCATGCAATATTTGTGAGCAAGTTAACACTGTCCACTATATTAACATATATTCTCTGAATTAACAAGTTTATGTGAATTTTCATTGACTCCCCCTTCAAATGAGATTCGGTGAGATTTTGCCAGACGCCCAACCCTTCTCCCCTCCCATTTTGGGCTCACGTAATTGATGAACGTCCCCTTACATCCTGAATGTGTAAAGCAAAAGAGAACTGGTAATATTGTGGCCCGTTAGAGAACCTGCTGTGAACTGATTACATGTTGTCAGGTATGTAGCACAAGGAAGATTGTTCCCGAGACACGACGCGTGTGTTACAGCGCCGATGTAGCCTCATGTTCCAGCTGCGAGCACCTCCGGATCGCCCACGCAGCCCGTAAGCTCGCCGGAGCCACTGAGCATTTAGATGGCGTGATTTTCCGCGAGTGGTTCTCGAGTTGGGAGCGGAGCGTAGGCGTGAAGCGTAGCCGGCAGATGCGCGGGCGATCAGAATGGGATAATCCCGGCGGCACGCCGTGCCCGGCCGGCCAAAGGCGGGCGAGGCGGCATCGCATTGTGCGGCGGCAGCAGAGGCACGCTAGTCTGTGGGCGCTGCCGGGGCCACACACGAGCACCCGCGCCTTCTGCGCGCTCCTCAGAAGCGGCGCCGTGCAAAAGAGCATTGCCGTCTTTTGTGGAGGTGGCGGACTGGGCGGGAAGTCTTCACGGGTCCCCGCGCGCGCTCTATAGGCGCTTTTTTCCACGAGAGCGATGCTTGTTGGCGGAACGCCGTCAAGAGGCTACTCGGGTCCGCTGTGTGATCGCTCACTTGATCGGGAGGATCTGTGTTAGGCTGCCTTGGGAGGAATGTTGGAAGCTCTTACCAAGGTTTTTGAGTCTCTCTCTCGCCCTCCCTCGTTCTTGTTGGCTATTCTTCCAGTTTCCTTTTGCCTCTTATTTTAATACCAACCTATTATTGTTCTCGAGAGATCTGTTTATTTATTTATTTATTGCACATTTAAAGACCTGTTACCTGATATTTAAAGCAGGTCGTCATCTTGTAACTTCCTGGCAGATTCAAACTGTGTGCCGGACCGAGACTCGAACTCGGGACCTTTGCCTTTCGCGGGCAAGTAGAGCACTTGCCCGCGAAAGGCATAGCTCCCGAGTTCGAGTCTCGGTCCGGCACACAGTTTGAATCTGCCAGGAAGTTTCATATCAGCGCACACTCCGCTGTAGAGTGAAAATTTCATTCTAGAAACATCCCCTAGGCTGTGGCTAAGCCATGTCTCCGCAATATCCTTTCTTCCAGGAGTGCTAGTTCTGCAAGGTTCGCACGAGAGCTTCTGTGAAGTTTGGAAGGTAGGAGACGAGGTACTGGCGGAATTAAAGGTGTGAGGACCGGGCGCGAGTCATACTTGGGTAGCTCAGTCGGTAAAGCACTTGCCCTCGAAAAGCAAAGGTCCCGAGTTCGAGTCTCGGTCCGGCACACAGTTTTCATCTGCCAGGAAGTTTCATATCAGCGCACGCTTCGCTATACAGTGAAAATTTCATTCTAGGTCGTCATCTTCTTTTAGTTTTTTGTTTCGTATTTATCTGCAACATTTGGCACGGAATACGTACTGCACTTAATGTAAACCAACCAATTATTGTTCTCGAGAGATTTATTTCATTTATTTACTTACTGCAAATTCTAAAGACTTGCTACTCGATATTTGTCGGTCACCGTGTTCTAGGGGTAGCGTCTTTGATTCATAATCAAAACGTTTTCGGGTTCGATCCCCGCCACTGCATAAATTTTGATAAATAATCAACATTGGCGGCCGAAGACTTCCGGCATAAGAAGTCAGCCTTATTCTGCCAACGGCCTTGTCAAAGAGGGCGGAGGAGCGGACAGAGGTTCAGGGCACTCTCTTGTCCTAGGAGTGGGAAATTGCCCCTAAAGGCGGAACAATCAGCAATGATCAACGACATGAGGATGCAGAAGGCAATGGAAACCACTGCATTAAAGACACGTAACGTGTGTCCGCAGGACATGTGGCCTGTAATTGAAGAAGTGTCATGATGATCTCTCCATTGGCAAAAGATTACGGAATAGTCCCCCATTCGGATCTCCGGGAGGGGACTGCCAAGGGGAAGGTTACCATGAGAAAAAGATTGAATAATCAACGAAAGGATAACGTTTTACGAATCGAGGCGTGGAATGTCAGAAGCTTGAACGTGGTAGGGAAACTAGAAAATCTGAAAAGGGAAATGCAAAGGCTCAATCTAGATATAGTAGGGGTCAGTGAAGTGAAGTGGAAGGAAGACAAGGATTTCTGGTCAGATGAGTATCGGGTAATATCAACAGCAGCAGAAAATGGTTTAACAGGTGTTGGATTAGTTATGAATAGGAAGGTAGGGCGGAGGGTGTGTTACTGTGAACAGTTCAGTGACCGGGTTGTTCTAATCAGAATTGACAGCAGACCAACACCGACAACGATAGTTCAGGTAAACATGCCGACGTCGCAAGCTGAAGATGAACAGATAGAGAAAGTGTATGAGGGTAATGCAGTATGTAAAGGGGGACGAAAATCTAACAGTCATGGGGGACTGGAATGCAGTTGTAGGGGAAGGAGTAGAAGGAGAGGTTACAGGAGAATATGGGCTTGGGACAAGGAATGAAAGAGGAGAAAAACTAATTGAGTTCTGTAACAAGTTTCAGCTAGTAATAGCAAATACTCTGTTCAAGAATCACAAGAGGAGGAGGTATACTTGGGAAAGGCCGGGAGATACGGGAAGATTTCAATTAGATTACATCATGGTCAGACAGAGATTCCGAAATCAGATACTGGACTGTAAGGCGTACCCAGGAGCAGATATAGACTCAGATCACAATATAGTAGTGATGAAGAGTAGGCTGAAGTTCAAGACATTAGTCAGGAAGAATCAATACGCAAAGAAGTGGGATACGGAAGTACTAAGGAATGACGAGATACGTTTGAAGTTCTCTAACGCTATAGATACAGGAATAAGGAATAGCGCAGTAGGCAGTACAGTTGAAGAGGAATGGACATCTCTAAAAAGGGCCATCACAGAAGTTGGGAAGGAAAACATAGGTACAAAGAAGGTAGCTGCGAAGAAACTGGGTAACAGAAGAAATACTTCAGTTGATTGATGAAAGGAGGAAGTACAAACATGTTCCGGGAAAATCAGGAATACAGAAATACAAGTCACTGAGGAATGAAATAAATAGGAAGTGCAGGGAAGCTAAGACGAAATGGCTGCAGGAAAAATGTGAAGACATCGAAAAAGATATGATTGTCGGAAGGACAGACTCAGCATACAGGAAAGTCAAAACAACCTTTGGTGACATTAAAAGCAACGGTGGTAACATTAAGATTGCAACGGGAATTCCACTGTTAAATGCAGAGGAGAGAGAGCAGATAGGTGGAAAGAATACATGGAAAGCCTCTATGAGGGTGAAGATTTGTCTGATGTGATAGAAGAAGAAATAGGAGTCGATTTAGAAGAGATAGGGGATCCAGTATTAAAATCGGAATTTAAAAGAGCTTTGGAGGACTTACGGTCAAATAAGGCAGAAGAGATAGATAACATTCCATCAGAATTTCTAAAATCATTGGGGGAAGTGGCAACAAAACGACTATTCATGTTGGTGTGTAGAATATATGAGTCTGGCGATATACCATCTGACTTTCGGGAAAGCATCATCCACATAATTCCGAAGACGGCAAGGGCTGACAAGTGCGAGAATTATCGCACAATCAGCTTAACAGCTCATGCATCGAAGCTGCTTACAAGAATAATATACAGAAGAATGGAAAAGAAAATTGAGAATGCGCTAGGTGACGATCAGTTTGGCTTTAGGAAAAGTAAAGGGACGAGAGAGGCAATTCTGACGTTACGGCTACTAATGGAAGCAAGTCTAAAGAAAAATCAAGACACTTTCATAGGATTTGTCGACCTGGAAAAAGCGTTCGACAATATAAAATGGTGCAAGCTGTTCGAGATTCTGAGAAAAGTAGGGGTATGCTATAGGGAGAGTCGGATCTTATACAATATCTACAACAACCAAGAGGGAATAATAAGAGTGGACGACCAAGAACGAAGTGCTCGTATTAAGAAGGGTGTAAGACAAGGCTGTAGCCTTTCGCCCCTACTCTTCAATCTGTACATCGAGGAAGCAATGATGGAAATAAAAGAAAGGTTCAGGAGTGGAATTAAAATGCAAGGTGAAAGGATATCAATGATACGATTCTCTGATGACATTGCTATCCTGAGTGAAAGTGAAGAAAAATTAAATGATCTGCTGAACGGAATGAACAGTCTAATGAGTACACAGTATGGTTTGAGAGTAAATTGGAGAAAGACAAAGGTAATGAGAAGCAGTAGAAATGAGAACAGCGAGAAACTTAACATCAGGATTGATGGTCACCAAGTCAATGAAGTTAAGGAATTCTGCTACCTAGGCAGTAAAATAACCAATGACGGACGGAGCAAGGAGGACATCAAAAGCAGACTCGCTATGGCAAAAAAGGCATTTCTGGCCAAGAGAAGTCTACTAATATCAAATACCGGCATTAATTTGAGGAAGAAATTTCGGAGGATGTACGTCTGGAGTACAGCGTTGTATGGTAGTGAAACATGGACTGTGGGAAAACCGGAACAGAAGAGAATCGAAGCATTTGAGATGTGGTGCTATAGACGAATATTGAAAATTAGGTGGACTGATAAGGTAAGGAATGAGGAGGTTCTACGCAGAATCGTGGAGGAAAGGAATATGTGAAAAACACTGATAAGCAGAAGAGACAGGATGATAGGACATCTGCTAAGACATGAAGGAATGACGGTACTAGAGGGAGCTGTAGAGGGCAAAAACTATAGAGGAAGACAGAGATTGGAATACGTCAAGCAAATAATTGAGGACGTAGGATGCAAGTGCTACTCTGAGATGAAGAGGTTAGCACAGGAAAGGAATTCGTGGCTGGCCGCATCAAATCAGTCAGTAGACTGATGACCAAAAAAAAAAAAAACTCGATATTTTAAAATAGCAACCTTCTGTGCAACGGGTGAGTGACGATAGCAACGAAGTGGCACCCGAGTCTACGGCCTTTTTGCCTTACGCAGGAAGCATTTCCAACAGGATTGGCCGTATTTTGCGTAAATATGATGTGAAATGTGTTTTTCGATCACCTTCTAAGGTTAAGGCCCTGTTGGCGTCCGTAAAAATTGATCTTGGTTTGCGTAAGGCTGGTGTCTATCGTATTCCTTGCAGTTGTGGCATGTCATATATTGGTCAGACAATCAGGACTGTGGAAGACCGGTGTATTTAACATTAGCGTCACACACGCTTACAACAGCCGAGCAAATCCGCTATTGCAGAACATTGCCTTGACACCGGTCATCCTATGGAATACAACACTGAGATTCTGGCTTGCACGTCCAGCTATTCGGATAGTGTTATTAAAGAAGCTGTTGAAATCAAAGTATCAAGCGACTTTATAAACAGAGATGGTGCATTTTGTTTAAATGCTGCTTGGAATCCGGCTCTGTCTCTAATCAAAAAACAGAGGGACAGATCAGTGCTACCTTACCTGCTGATTAATAGTCACAATCGATATTTCTGATGTTGGTTATCTTTGGCTGTGTGTTGACTCTGCGGTTACTTGTTCTGTGTGTGGTATCTTCCTTGTTTCTCCTCTGTGAACCGAGGTATTAAATTCCCTTGCACGTTGCTTCCTCCTTCCAGTTGCCCCTTGAGAATGGCAGGGTCTGCTCCTGTCGAAATATCGGCGGTGGTCGACGACGTCACCCGACAGCAAACCCGTAAGTTATTCGAACATTCAATTCGCCAGGAAAAGTTAAGGTCTCACAGGTCGTGCATACTGTAATTCTCTTTTGTCATCTTGTTTTAGTTCTTTTGTTTCGTTTTCATCTGCAACATTTGACTCGGAATAATATCTTTGTAAAACAACAATATTTTGAGAGTGAAATATAAATAATTTTTTTTATTTTAAGAAGCCTGTAAGCAGATGATAGGAAAGAGGAGGGATTTGTAAGTACCATCACTGACTGAGACTGGCGAAGAATACCTCGGAATCATTTCTTCGAACTGTTGACCGCTAGCCAAGACAAAATAGTTTATAGTTAACAGCTGAGAAATGGTATGCATTAATATTACGTTTCATCCACGTACATCGTTGTGTGCTTTCTTGGTTAGATTGTCAGCAACTTTCGCTACCTTTACTCTAATATTAACCGTCCTTAACTATTATTTGACTGACACGTACAATTTACTAGTGCATTTTTTCATGTTATCTCTGATTTCTAACTCTAGGTGTCTTATTTAGTATTACATCTCATGTTCCTCCTCCTCTTGTTTCTGTTCAGTCTCAGTGTTGACAGTGGGTGTCGTTGTCCTCATTATGGAGATTGTTGTTATGTTGCATGTCTGTTACGTTGAGACCGCAGGTACTCTTTTGAAATTTTGTCTGTTAATCTGTTTAATTATGCCCATTATTCTTGGTCTCTTATTAGTGTGTATATATGTATTTCTGTTTCTGTATAGTCTAAATGTAGTGTATGTCTACTGTTTTCGTACTGTCCGCGGAAGAAGAAAGTGTTTGCTGCGGAACCTTCTTCCCCGCATGTACGTGAAGGTTTTTTTCTCGTACTCACTCGGTTTAAGTGCATGGTATAAAATGCAAGAGTGATTACATGGCGAATTTACTCCATGCTGAATTTACTATAATTCCTTGAAACGGGTTAAATATCACACAAAGTAATGTTGGCGAGTCCAAAATTTTTGGGGTAACTCTTCTTTTATCTAGCTTTTACCCTTCCGCTTATGGGTCTGTGCGGAAAGAAGGATTCCTTCTGAAATACCTAAGAGTGATCCCCTGTAGACCTGTAGTCAGCTAGTAAATAACATGTTTTGCGACAGATGTTTCCCATTTATTCCAGGGTAGAAAATCAGCAGTCGAAGAACTCTTAAAACAGGACTTACATAGGGCTCTATACTTCCACCAGTTATTTTCAGCCCAGAGCCTAATTTCGGTCGGAACGCGCCATAACGTTTAATACAGTACACATGTATTAAATCGCAATATACCTATTATTTGTCCCTGCGCCGGCACCAGTGAACATGATAATGGATGACCAACGTGATGAAATGCACAGGAGTGTGGGGCCAGGTACTGTGTGTTTGAATGTTGCGGATATCACCGGTTGCAAACATGAAATGCAACAGTGATTATATGGTGAATTTCCTGCATGCTGAATTTACTATAACGCCTTGAAACGGGTTAAATATCACACAAAGTAACGTTGGTCAGTCCAAATGTTTGGCGTAACTCTTCTTTTATCTAACTTCTACCCTTCCGCTTACGGCACTGTGTGGAAAGAGGGATTCTTTCTGAAATATCTAAGAGATCCCCTGTAAACCTGTAGTCAGCTAGTAAATAACATGTTTTGCTACAGATATTTCCCATTTATTCCAGGGTAGGAAATCAGCACTCGAAGAACTCTTAAAACAGTACTTCCATAGGGCTCTATACTTCCACCAGTTATTTTCAGCCCAGAGCCTAATTTCAATCGAAATGCGTCGTAACGTTTAATACAGTTCACATGTATTAAATCGCAATATACCTATAATTTGTCCCTGCGCCGGCACCAGTGAACATGATAATGGATGACCAACGTGATGAAATGGGCAGGAGTGTGGGGTGAGGTACTGTGTGTTTGAATGTTGCGGCTATCACCGGTTGCAAACATGAAATGCAATAATGATTATATGGTGAATTTCCTGCATGCTGAATTTACTATAATTCCTTGAAACGGGTTAAATATCACACAAAGTAATGTTGGCGAGTCCCAAATTCCTGGGGTAACAGCCGGAGTAGCATCTGTTGTTTGATGATAAGAAATTATGTTTTAAAAACCTAAATTTCAGAACAGTATTATGTATGAAATGATTTCTCATTGTTAGTCCAATCACAAGTTTTCAGCAATCGAAACTTATAATTTTTTATACAAGCTTTTTCAGCCTATATCCTGCAAGTATTTCTCGTACTAACAGTAGGAAATTCGCTTATGTAGACGACCTAGCCACTGGTATCCAAGGAAAATTCATACATAAAACGGAAAAGATATTGAAAGATAATCCCTCTGTCAGTCCGATTGTGAGACGACTCCAGCCCAACTGTAATAAAACAGTGCGCCCTATCTCAATAATGGCCAATCTATTCTAACGGAAACCCGGTGACACATTGTCCGACAACAAAGTATTTCGGTATCCTGCTGACAGATCCTCGACCACTCTCTAACAGTTGACTAACCCAAAGTTCGAACCAGAAAAGACATCGTCCAAAAGCCCCGACTTATCACATGAAAATCAAGAGGTGCAGTGCTCCATAGCGATAGGCTGGGATTAGTGTACAGTATCCTGGAATATTCTGCTTTTGTATTGTTAAACAGAAACTGTACCAGAAGCTCAACACCTTACTCAGTAAAAAAATGTATACGAACACATACTGTCTAAAAACTTCAATAACTAGCTTGTCACCAGCCCTGAGCCATTACCTCCACCTGAACTCAAGAATGAGTAATCTTAGCTATGCCTGTATAAGGTGATACTGGAGAACCCCGAGCGTCTCATTCATAACTATATCCCCAGTGCTACATCTGGCATGCTAAATCCAAGAACCAGCAGTAAAAATCTTCTTCAGAACTTCTTCATTAATGATTCAATATACACCATAATTTAGAGCAAATACGAATCCACGAACATCAGCAGAACAAGGCGGCATAAACACGAAGTAGCTTCTACCTGACTCTGTGTAAATGGAAGACAGATAATTTCACCTATACAAAACAAGGAGTATGCTAAGACTTTTTGTTTTTCAAATGGAAGAAAGATGCTCGAGCCATCTAGGAGATAGGAGCAGACTCCCCACATTATACAACACACCTACAGGAGTGTGCTGTAACATCACATCCGAGCAATGCGAAGATTTTCCTCACTCTGACACGCTATGCTGTTGATCTGATAGGGAAATTAATGTCGTGTTTCTAGACTTTTACATCATGTACATAAGATATTTTTATTCCATGTTTTATTTGCCTTACATTAATACCGTTGTTTTATATTTGTAGCTCAATATATAATAAATAATACGACGTGTTCCACCACAATACTAAATTTTTTTCAGCTGTCTTACTGAATACTGACAAATTAATATACTCCTACACAATAGTGTCTTTCTTCGTTTAAATGCGGAATCCGACAGATCCAGATACACACTGCTTTCACTGATTGTCTTCCTCCTGGATGGCAAGTGAAGTTGAGGTGGCAACCATGCTATAGATTCTCAAATCAGTAGCTGATCCATTGAAAAAAAAAGGGAAAAAAGATATAATTTCAGCCTCCTGGCCTGTGTCTGTTTCCAGCAGACTATTACTGACGTAAGCCACCCCAATAAAACAAGTCTAGATTTGTTTCATCGAGATGGGAGACGAGAAATTATTAGCTCAATCTTTGGAAGATGGACCATGATTTGGCAAGTAAGCTACATGTCCTTTCTGGAAATTTAATCTGCTGTTTTCGAACCAGTCCCCGAAGAAATTTGGGGAAAGTAACAACAAACGTATAAAGTTAACTCAAGAGAATTATTTTCGGGATTTACAATTTGATGATAATATCTGCCTGCACTAAACTAAATAAGTCACTGCTACGGCGCTTAAAAGACCAACACCAACCAAACTGAGGAGGTGATACTCAACATTTACTCAACAGAATACCTGTGCATTCCTGCAAAAGCAGCAAAAGAAGTAAACCACTTTGCCGTCTTCAGATGTTCAGATGTGTGTGAAATCTTATGGGACGTAACTGCTAAGGTCATCAGTCCCTAAGCTTACACACTACTTAACCCAAATTATCCTAAGGACAAACACACACACCCATGCCCGAGGGAGGACTCGAACCTCCGCCGGAACCAGCCGCACAATTGCCGTCTTCAGGCATGAAATTACGAAACAGGGTAAAAGAAACAGTCATCCAATTTCGGATACAAAAAGCTTGTAGTATATTCAGCGAACAAAATGGGGACAAAGATAACTTCTCCAGAGAACTCGAGACATCAAGACCTAAGTGTTCTATAGGACTGTGGAGTCTGTTTCCTGCATGGATATAGAACTTGGAGGACTACCAAACATATCAACTCCATGCACTCACGGTTTTCATCAGCTTATCATTATTACCGTACTGACAGAGAAGCACTTGATGTATGGCACTTACCTAACGCTGTTGATTTACGACCGGTCGGGAGATAAAGAAGAAAGAAATGGAAGTGCTTAGAACAAAGAAGATAACGAGATAGTACTGTTGAGAAGTAGATGAATAACAGGTAAGACAAAGCTTGAAGACCAAGCAATACCTGAAAACGTTTCATTGAGAAGAAATTATGCGAGAGAAGAAGAAAGTGGATAGAGATTTTTTTTTTAAAAAAAAGGAAAAGAAAAACTGAACCAGCTGGATATCTTTTTTGAATGCTCCGTCTTCTGCCAAGAGAAGTAGGTATCGATGACCATGAAAATCTTTTTAGTAATTCGGCTCTAACTCGATTAGGATTATCAATGTGCTCACATCCATTTTTCGGGTCTGTCTTTCTTTGGATTATCAATGCCGGCTACTTTTAAATTTTTTTCTGTAACTATTAATAACCCCAAATCAAATTTGTTTCAAAAATACTTACTTCATCCTTCCACTTTTACCTACACAGCTCTCTTAGCAGCCCAACAGGTTGGTTTTCCACACACGTTATGGAAATTTCTTCTGCACTGTTAATAAAACATCTATGTACTTGGGCTATGTGTTAACAGGTTTATAGCTAATTTTGTTTGCAGTAGGATGATCCAGTTTGGTCCGTATCGACATGAACGACTATGTCTCGTTTCCTGTCTTTCCTTAATTGTAATGTTAATCTAATATGTAGTTTCTATTATGGCCGCTAAAGGAGAGACAAATATGTAACTGTGTTAAACTAGTGAAGATGGACAATGGTCCGAAACACGCGTTGAAAAAATAAACTTGATGGTAACGGTCATTGTTTTATTCCAACAGTTACTTGTTTACACTGTGGTAAGTTGTATGCTGGTTAACTGAATAAAGGGTAGCTAGGAATGTCAGATGCCTCAATTTATCTTCTTTCAGCCTGTACTGAGTCAAGTTCCCGGTGTCATTTCCCCACTTATCTAACAAAAGGCAAAAACGGATTATGTTGGGTACTTCACATCGTTTTCTCTATATTTTAATTGCTGAAAAACAATTCGTTCCAAATATAATTCTTCCTATGTCTCACTTGATCCTCTACGTAACTTATGCACACGTCACATACTGTCTATCCCACACTACTCGCCCATGTTATCTTTGTAATTCCGTTTGCAGCTTTATTTAATACCTGAACTGCGTGCTCTTTAAAAACACTTAGTAGTCTTCTGTAATTATTCATTATTCTTCACAGATGTAAGATGCTATTTGTGACCTATAACAGTACGTAAATCCTATGATACAATTTTCAGTAGATCTCAATCCTAGTTTTGCTACCTGTACTGTGCCCACACATTTATGTCAGTGTTTAGTTTTAAGTTTATTTGATTTTGCTGTTTCGTTAGCAAGAATTTCGTTCATTTTGCAGACTTGCCAGGGTACGCTCGAACTGCAATATAGATTTCTAAAGCTGTTGACCAGCATACTAGCGACTTTGGCGATGTAGTTAGTTTCTGTGTGATAAGGACTCTCTGAGTCGATGACTAGTCTGTCATCATGCACTAACGCCAAGCGTGATGATACACCCGTTATTCTCTGGTTTTGTCACCTGCACACAGGATTGTAGTTCGTTTTACTTGCCAAATCCTGCAATATTTGTGTTCTTGGCCTCTCTCTTCCTTTTCCTCTTATATTTAGTTCTTTGTGCCAAATCAGATGCCATTTAATTTATATTTCCATTTTTATTTAGTTTTGATCCTTTTTTCACTGATTTCTCTTGATAGTAACACATCGTCACATCTACATCTCTTCTGCTTCTAATATGTTCCTTTCTTACTATTCAGAAGTCAACGATTCCTAGGCATAGTGTACACTGATCCAAATAAAAGAACTGACAATTTTTTTCCTGTTTCTGTATTAAGCTCGTTGTTAGTTAAGAGATTATTTTTATTTATTAAGACATTATTCACCACAGTGATTGTTCTTTTCGTATTCGATCGTCTGGTGTTGTCAACAGTCAACATAACACTCAAACAGCGGAATTTTTTCACTTTTTACAGTTTTACATTTCTTAATGTGATGCTGGTTTTCAAATGGTTGATTGGTTATTCGTTAGATTGTTGCTGCCTAGGACATGCACCAAAATCTATAACATGTAATTCATGTCCATTTCTGATACTGCTAAGATTACAATATCATCATTTAAATGAACTATAACGTATCGTTTTACCGTTAATTTTTGTGTCTTTTTTTGTTATTGTTCACTGTTTCTATTGTATAATTCATAAAAAGGAAATAACTTCTTTAAAACTAAATGGGTCATACTTGTCTCCTTATTTTAGACTTTTTAATGCTTTTAACATTAATTTTTGTGTGCTAGCATTTTGCATAAATTGAGAATTAGTCTTTTATTCTGGAGTTTCATTCGGTTCTCGAAATAGAATCTTCCAGTCCATTCTGGTGTTTGAGTTCTCTAGTTCGATGAATATTGCGTGCGCATGTATATTTGAGACGGTTTACCGTTATCTTCGTAAAACAATACATTGTACTTGTATAAATTTTAGCTGAAGATATAATATAGCAGAAGGTAAATTTCATTCATTTTTAAAGTTGGTCTACCATTCACAGGTCTCCGCAGTCGAGCAGTACGAACTCAAAGCTTTCCACTTATGAGTAGAGTTCTGTTAATATCAGATGCTTTATGAAGGTGGAGAACTCATGGAAAAGTAATAGCCACAGTCTTCTGTACAGGGTAGTCAGAAGCAATCTGAAAAGTTGGTAAGGGAGTTGCGTGGTAGGCTGCGCTGAGAAACAGTTGTTGAGAAACAAATTCGAAACGTTGAGCAGCTTCCGAGTTAACTAACATTGAAGTTACCCACTCAGGCTGTTGCGCGCACAAATTCAAACGCCCCGCCAGAAACGGTGACGGCAAACGTGTTCTTCGTTTGATTTCATAAAACAGAACAAGGGAGTGATGCAAAAATTGGACATGAGGTGAGAGGAAGAATCGAATCCGAGCCTAAGGGTGAGGAGTCTTGTGCACTATCATCTACACTATGAGAACCGCGAACACTAATTATACACTGAAGCGCCAAAGAAACTAGTATAGGCAGGCATATTCAAATACAGAGATATATAAAAAGGCAGAGTACGGCGCTGCAGGCAGTGTCTGGCGCAGGTATTAGATCGGTTACTCCCACTAAAATGGCAGGTTGTCAACATATAAGTGAGTTTGAACCTGGTGTTACAATCGGTGCACGAGCGATGGGACACACTGTCTCCGAGGCAGTGATAAAGGGATTTTTGTGTACGTCCATTTCACGAGTGTACATTGAATATCATGAATCCGGTAAAACATTAAATCTTCGACATCGCTGCGGCCGGATAAAGATCCTGCAAGAACGGGACCAAAAGACGACTGAAGAGAACCGTTATACGTGACAGTAGTGCAACCATTCCACAAATGGATGCAGATTTCAATGCTGGACTATCAACAAGTGTCACCGTGCGAGCCATTCAACCAAACATCACTGATATGGGCTTTCGGAGCCGAAGGGCCACAAGTGTACCCTTGATGACTGCATGACACAAATCTTAAACCTCGCCTGAACCGTCAACACCAGACTGTTGATGACTGAAAACATGTTGCCTGGTCGGACGAGTCTCGTTCCAAATTGTATCGAGCGGATGGACGTGTACAGGTATGGAGACAACCTCATGTGTGCGTCAACAGGGGACTGTTCAGACTGGTGGAGGCTCTGTTATGGTGTGGATCGCATGCAGCTGGTGTGATATAGGACCCCTGATACGTTCAAAATGGTTCAAATGGCTCTGAGCACTATGGGACTCAACTGCTGAGGTCATTAGTCCCCTAGAACTTAGAACTAGTTAAACCTAACTAACCTAAGGACATCACAAACATCCACGCCCGAGGCAGGATTCGAACCTGCGACCGTAGCGGTCTTGCGGTTCCAGACTGCAGCGCCTTTAACCGCACGGCCACTTCGGACGGCCCTGATACGTCTAGATACGACTCTGACAGGTGACACGTTCGCAAGCATCCTGTTTGATCATTTATATCCATTCATGTCCACCGTGCATTCCGACGGACTTGGGCAATTCCAGCAGTACAATGCGACACCCCACACTCCAGAATTGCTAGAGAGTGGCCCCAGCGACACTCTTCTGGCCACCAAACTCCCCAGACGTGAACATTATTGAGCATATCTGGGATGTCTTGCTGCTTGCTGTTCAGTAGAGATCCCCATCCCCTCGTATTCTTACGGGTTTACGGTTAGCTCTGTAACATTCATGGTTTGAGTTCTACCCAACACTACTTCAGACATTAGTCGAGTCCATGCCACGTCGTGCTGCGGCACTTTTACATGTTCGAGGGAACCCAACACGATATTAGGCAGGTGTGCCAGTTTCTTTGGTTCTTCAGTGTATGTCTGGCGGACAGCTTGAATTTGCGCTCGCAGCAGCCTGATTAACTTCAGTGTTAATTAACTTGCAAACGGCACAACGTACAGAATGTTTTCCTTAACTGTTATTACTCAGTACAGCCTACCATGTAACACTCTTACAAGCTTTTAAGACTGTTTCTGACCACCCTTTCGTGAATTTCGAAACTCTGAAGACACACGTTTCAGATTTCGGTTGGCCTCCGGTCTTTTGCAAAGCCGTACCATCTGTCGAGGACCACACACGACACCCGGCCGCCCACCTTGTGTCGGGGCGGCGGAGCGCGCCGAACAGCGGCGGTGACTGAAAGCTGTTGGCTGAGCGCGGGATTACGTGCTTCGGCGGAGACCCACGTTACAACACGGGCTGCGGAGGCCTCGGAGTGTACAAATACACTCAGCGTTTTGTTGCCGAGGCGAGGACGCGCCGTAATGGAGTGCCGCCTCCACAAAACATACTGTTCACACCTGCGAGCGGGGGGACGCCCCTATAAAGCATTCTTACACATTCCTCTTCCTCCGCAGCCCGCGTAAAATTGTCACCTGCGCTCGCGAGGCACGCGCTTCTTCCATTTCTATGTGGCTGTGTTAAAGAGATGAATGGCCGCCATCTTGCGTCACGCTAAACGCTCTTTGGCGAAATACGGTACAGGGTGTACAGGCACGACGAAGCTTGGCGAAATACGGTGTAGGGTGTACAGGCACAGCGAAGCTGTTGTTGGAACAAGGCGTGGCAATTAGAACGGTAGAACGGGAGGGAAAAAATATCACCATGAATTCTCCGCTTCTCCTTCACAGCTGGTGGTACGAGCGTACCGAGGAATTTCGGTCTCCATTTCATGTGACTGCGTCGGAACGGCTCTTAGCGGAACTTCTGCAATTGAATGTCCAGCACTGAAAGTTGCTTGCCAATTGTTGTTGTGTGTTCATCCTTCGTCATTTTGTGTTGTGGTATCCATGTGTAGTATGACACTTGTTCATCTGTTGTGTGTGTGTGTGTGTTTGTTTGTGTGTGTGTGTGCGTGTGTGTGTTTGTATGTGTGAGTGTGTGTGTGCTTGCGTGTGTGTGTTTGTGTGTGTGTGTGTGTGTGTGTGTGTGTGTGTGTGTGAGAGAGAGAGAGAGAGAGAGAGAGAGAGAGGGAGAGATTAATTGATTAATTAGTCTGGTAATTTATTAATTAGTCTGGTTATGTTTTACATCTTACATCTCTATTTTTTCTGATTTTAGTATCTAACATGGTAAGTGAGTTCCTGCTTATACCGACTTCATCGTTAATTAGTTTTTTGTTGGTAGAACACTTGTCAGCGAATGACAAAGGTCCTGAATTTCGATCTCGGTCAAGCACACAGTTTAAATCTGCGTACTTTTCTGCAGAGTGAAAATTTCATTCTAGTTTTTTGTTGTTTGGAAGGGATCTTCGTATATGAAACCTTTCTTGTAGTGTTTTTGTTGTAATTGTGTAATATTTTTCACGTCCTTTTGGATGTTACATAGTTTACGTCCATGTTTTGTCAGGTGTTCAGCAAGGGTAGGCTGGCTACTTTCGTGTTTCAAGTTTCTTATATGTTCTGTATGCGTAGGTTTGAAATGTCTGCCTGTCATTCAAAAATACAATGATTTGCGTGCTTGACATTCTAACTGGCATACCCTGCTCATTGTTATTTGTCTACTTTGTCTATTTCTGTTTGTAAATGTAACTGTAGTGTTTCTGTTGTCCTCTAAGTAATTTGTAATCCCTTTTGCTTTAGAACATTTGGCGTTCTGTGTGTTTGTTTGTGTTTGTCTCTTTCATTCCGTTAATCATGTCATGAGCGTTACTGTTTTGTGTTTCTGTGTCTACTGTAGTGTCTTAATTGTTTGTGGGGTTTTGTGGCGTTAGTGATCTCTGCTAGTATCCATTTTACTTTAGTTGTGTTTTGATTTTCTTGGCCGCGCGGGATTAGCCGAGCGGTCTTGGGCGCTGCAGTCAAGGACTGTGCAGCTGGTCCCGGCGGAGGTTCGAGTCCTCCCTCGAGCATGGGTGTGTGTATTTGTCCTTAGGATAATTTAGGTTAAGTAGTGTGTCAGCTTAGGGACTGATGACCTTAGCAGTTAAGTCCCATATGATTTCACACACATTTGAACATTTTTTTGATTTTATGCTTGAGTCTTTGTATCGTATCGGTGCTACAGTCATTGATTTTGGTTCCGAGTTGTATTGTTTGTAGTTCTTTTTCATTGTTTTCGTTGCTGAGTGGGATATTATTCAGTCTATGTAACATGTGTCTGGGAACCACTAATTTTTTATTTTGTGGGTCGCTTGATGAGGCATGTACAATTGTGTCTGTTGGTATTAGATTTCAGGAGATGTGAAATATATCATTATTGTTGTCTCTCTTTATTGCCACAAATATGTACCGGTAAACAATTTTGTATCCTTTCTTTGTGGTGATTATATCAAAGATTGCATTCCCTATGTGGTTCATGAGTATGTTTGCCTATGTTCTTTATACACCGCTAATACAAAGACTCGACAACCAATCAAAAACACAACTAAAGAAAAATGAAAACAAGTTGAGAACACTAACACCACAGAACATCAAAAATAATAAAGACAGTGCAGTACACACAGAAACACAAAAAAGGAGCACTCATGACATGACTAACAGAAAGAAATAGTGCGCTTTAATATAGAAACACAAATCAACACACAGAACAGCAAATATACTATAGCAACAGGGATTACAGATTACTTGCAGTACAAGCAACACACTACAATCACTTTTACAAACAGCACTACACGAACCAGACAGACACCAAAGCACAGGTATGTACCAGTTACAATGCCACGCATGCAAATTAGTGTATCTGGGAAAGGCAGGCAGTCATTTCAAAACTAGGTATCAAGAACACACAAGCAACTGTAAAAATGAAAACAGGTACTCTTCTTTTGCTGAACATCTGATAAAACGTGGACATGAACCATGTAACATGGAACAGAACATGAAAATTATAAGAGTGAATAATTACAACGAAAAACTCTTGACACTACAGGAAAACTTCCATATACAAAGAGCCTTTGCAATGACCTAGAATGTAATTATTTACAAAGTTAATATAAACAATAACTTACTAATAATATTGTACACTAAAACAATAACAAACAGAGATATGCACCATAAGCAGACTAATCAATAAATTAATCTCTCTCTCCCCCCCCCCCTCTCTCTCTCTCTCTCTCAAACACCCACCCACACTCTCCCTCCCTCCCTCCATCTCTCTCTCTCTCTCTCTCTCTCTCTCTCCCCTCTCTCTCTCTCTCTCTCTCTCTCTCTCTCTCTCACACACACACACACACACACACACACACACAACTAATTAAAAATGTCGAACTATACACAAGTGCCACAACACATACAAAAGACGAAGGATAAACAGACAACAACAGTTGGCAGCACTACACACTGCAAACACACACATTCAACGCACAATGAAAAGTGGAAGTGAAATGCTGAAATCAACGCGGTCGAAAAAAACATCTCCGACACACATGGATTAACAACATCAGAAATCCTAAGTAATACCATATGATGATTTAATCTCACGAAACTTGTCCTGCAAAAAGTTATTTTTAACATTAAACACAAGAGAAAACGTAATAGAGTAACGTTCTTGTAAGTGCTATGTAATGCATTTATTATATACGTAAAACAAACAGGCAATATAGGCCACTAAGAACGGTCCAAAAATAAAAAAAAATCGGCAAAAAAGAAACCGCCTTTTAGTTAGTTGCAAAGTCGGAACACGCATCCATGAAGTTTGAAACAACTAAGGAGAGGCGCAAAATGGATAAAATTGCAACAAACTCAATTTCATGATTTAAAAAATGAGAAATTGTACTTGTTACTTACTTTTTCATTCTTAGTACAACGCATTTGTGTACATAAATATTTCTTGCGATATTTGAGTGTATGATTTACTGCCTGTCTTGCACTGTAGTTGTCTTTCTTAGGTTATACTGCAGTCGGAAAATTGGACAAATTAATCTTGGAACGTTTTTATATGCTAATGCTAGAGACAGTATTTTTGTTTTTCTACTTACAAGTATTATGGCTCCTCCATTATACAGAATATCACATACACACGCACAAACACACACACACACACACACACACACACACACACACACACACACACACACACACAAACACTCACACACAGATAGAGACACATGCACACATAAAACGCATATCGTCACTTACACTGCTTGTGTTTGTTCTGAAAACATGCTAGAGTGATATTACAACAATATAGTTTCACAAAGAGTTTGTGTACAGTCGGAGGTGGTCCATTTTTTGAATATTACATTACATACGTAAAACTATCAAACATAAAATTTATGTTATTGGTATAGACTCTTGAATTACGATCGATTATGTTTCTGTTTGTTGCAGGTATTGAGTAGAGTATATGGAATAGTGTACATATTTATGGAAATTACTACAGTTTTCATATCAGGAGAAACATGCATAACTATCTAATTTGTCAGTGAGAATATTTTCTCCTTGCCTTTTGTGGTTTACAAAAATTTTCAGCTCAGAGTCAGACTCAGGAGTATATAAAATCACATGTAAAACTTGCTCAAGCCACTACATGGGATAAACTGGCAGGAGCCTTCAAATTAGGTGCACTGGACACGTCAAGACTTACACACATAAACAATTTACAAAATCATAACAGCAACACACATGAAGACTGGAAACCCATTCAAAAACATAGAAGAGGATCTTAATATACTCCACCACTGCCTAATATCACATACACTGGATTTAATGGAGGTTTTGGAAATTTTTGTACACCACTAAAAGCAAGGACAAAAAATTCTCAGGAAAAAACGAATAGCGAATATGTTAATTTTTTCAAATGTTTCTTCTTGCTTATCGTAATTGTAGTAATTTCTATTAATCTGTGCATTGCCCCACAGACTCAACACCAACAACAAAACAGAAACATAGTCGATAAATGGACAGTCAATAATGGTAAAACTGACAACTTTGTATATATAATGTAGTACTCAGGAAACGTAACACCTCTGACTGCTTACAAACCCTTTGTGAAAACATGCTGTCGTAATATCTCAACAAAATGTTTTGATTACAAAAACGAGCAGTGTAAGTGATGATTTGCGTGTGTGTGAGGAGGCACAATACTTCTATGTAGGGAAACAAAAATACTATCTCTGCTTTGGTGTACAAAAAACATTCCGAGATACATTTGTCCAATTTTCTGACTGCAGTATAATACCAAAAAGACAACTACAGCGCAAGAAATGCAGAAAATCACACACGCAAACATCACCAAAAATATTTATGTAAACAAATGCACCTGACGATGTACACAAAAGTGTTGTGATAAGCATGAAAAAACAAGTACGTGTTGCAGTTTCTCATTATTTAAATCATAAATGAGATAGTTGCAGGCTTTGCCAAACCTCGATTATGGTAAACGATATTTAAAAAATACACATATTCACTCAAATTGTACAGGAATTAAACGGTAATTAACATCAGTCAGTATTTTCTGTGACCCAACCAAGACATCTGGCTGTGAACATGAGAACATTTAGAAAAACTGAGATTTTGTTGGACTCTTACGCAACGGTCCAGTCTGGAGCATTGAACTGCCCGGTACCAGAGCAGCAAAAGAGAGAGGTGCCGTCATTATGGTGACACGCACAAGAAGACGTCTTTAGAGTGCAAGTTCAAAAAATGGTTCAAATGGCTCTGAGCACTATGCGACTTAACTTCTGAGGTCATCAGTCGCCTAGAACTTAGAACTAATTAAACCTAACTAACCTAAGGACATCACACACATCCATGCCCGAGGCAGGATTCGAACCTGCGACCGTAGCAGTCTCGCGGTAGCGAACTGACGCGCCTAGAACCTCTCGGCCACAGCGGCTGGCAGAGTGCAAGTATACTTATTCAGGAAGACGACGCTGCTAAATGCGCCTCCCACAGCGCATTTGTGACACCTTTTAGCTACGACAGAGTTGCCAGAAGAGCTGACCGGACGAGACAAGCAAGCCAAGTGAAAACACTATTGCTTCACGGTGGCGAGAGAGTGCACTAAATTGGTTTGGTTTCTGGGCTACGGTGCTGGCGAGAGGAAAATATCCAGCCAGGCTGACTCGCATAAAGATTACTTGAATCAGATCTTCTGTCTCAGTGTGCTCAGATGTTCTGAGTCAGTATCGAGGTGCGTTCGAAATGCTCAGCTACACTGAAGCGCCAAAGAAACTGGTATATAGCCATGCGTATTCAAACACAGATATACGTAAACAGGCAGAATACGGGGCTGCGGTCGGCAACGCCTATATAAGACAACAGTCTGCCGCAGTTGTTAGATCAGTTACCGTCGCTACAATGGCAGCTTATCAAGATTTATGTGTGTTAGAACGTGGTGTTACAGTCGGCGCACGAGCGATGGGACATAGCATCTCTGAGGTAGCGATGAAGTGGGGATTTTCCCGTGCGACCATTTCAGGAGTGTACCGTGAATATCAGTAATCCGGTTAAATATGAGATCTCCGACATCGCTGCCATAGGAAGAAGGTCCTGTAAGAACGGGACCGACGACGACTGAAAAGAATCTTTCGACATGACAGAAGTGCAACAGTTCCACAAATTGCTGCAGATTTCAACGGTGGGCCATCAACAAGTGTGAGCGTGCGAAACATTCAACAAAACATCATCGATGTGGACTTTCGGAGCTGCAGGCCCACTCGTGTACCCTTGATAACTTCACGACACAAAGCTCTGTACCTCGCAAGAGCCAGTCAATGCCGACATTGATGACTGGAAACATGTTGCCTGATTGGACGAATCTCATTTCGAATTGTATCGAGGTGACTTCAGACATTACTCGAGTCGATGCCACGTCGTGTTGCGGCACTTCTGTGTGCCCGCGGGGGCCGTACACGATATTAGGCAGGTGTACCAGTTTCTTTGGCTCTTCAGTGTAAGTCGCCAGTTCCAATCTCTAGCTCCGATACGGAGAGCATTCGAAGTGCACGCTGATGCAGCCACTCCCCTACTGTGGACTTGCGTAAGCTTCAAACGTCCACTTATGCTGAAGATTGTACGCAGACTACCTGGTGCCTTCACTACCTCCTGAGAGCGTTCATCTCTTTGGGGAGACGTGTGTTCGAAACCGAAGTGGTAGCTGCCTGGGTACCCCGCCGCTGCACTCCGCTCCTTGTGGACCGTCTTGTAGCTCATCATTGCCCAGGTCGGTGCCACGATTTTAGTACCGACCTTCCCTGTGCTGTATTCCGTCGCTCGAGACTCAGTGGTACTCCAAAACACGTCAACATTAAATCAAAGTATATTTCGTGAGCTGCATTTAAGGCTACCAATACTTTTTCTTAGTGTTGCAGATTTATTTGGTGGATAATTACGTTCACGTTTTCACGTACAACAGATCACGGCTGGAGTCCAGGCAGCGAGTACACGTAATAGTAAATCTCGCAGCACTTGAAGAAGAGCGATGAATCGCTTGTCGAAGTATAGTGAATGAAATGGAAACAGTAACTGCTTAGAACACCCGGAACTATACCATCAATCTTCGGTGAAATTAGAAGTAAAGGAGTCAACATTAAGAGTGCAAGAGCATTTCCAGTGTTAAACGCAGAGAGAAAGCGGAAAAGCGGCAAGAGTACACTGTACACGTCTACGAGGCGAAGAAAGTACAACCTGACGTGGCGGAAAAAATGAGAGTCTAATTCGAAGACGTTGACGATCCAGTGTTAGTGTCAGGATTTGACAAAGCTTTGAAAGACCTACAATCGAATAGGGCAGAAGGAGTAGGTAACATATGTTTGGAATTACTAAAAGCATTGACGGAAGCGACAAGAAAACGGGTATTCAGTTAATGTTTAGAATCTACAGGATTGGAGACATATCTTCAGACTTTCGGTTAAATATCATTCGTACAGTCCCGAAGACAGCAAGGACTAATAAATGAGAGAACTATGGCACGATCAGCTTCATAGCTCATACATCCATGGTACTGACAAGAATAATATACCGAAAAATTGGAAAGAAAATCTAGACTCTGTTACATGAAGATTAGTTTCGCTTAAGAAAAGTAAAGGCACCAAAGCGTCAATTCAGTCATTGCGCTAAAATAATGGAAGCAAAAATCAAAACACTTTCGTAGAACTTGTCTACCTAGAAAAAGCCTGCGACTATGTAAACTCTCTCCTACGTAAACTATTTCCCTTGCTACTCAATATGTACAGTGAAGAAGCAATGACGGAAAGAAAAGAAAGTTGGTCCTAAATTTTAGGGAGAAATGTCATCAATGATAAGATTCTCTGGTGATATTTCTCCATTCAGCAAAAGTGAAGAATTTCAGGACCCATCTGAACATAAAGAATACTCTGATGACAATAGAATATGTACTGACAGGAAAGCGAACAAACATGAACGTATTTAAGAAATGGCAGAAATAAGATTGACGATAAAATTAACATCAAAACTGCAAACCACGAAGTACACAAAGTGAACGAATTTCACCATTCTGGAGATTTCAGTAGTGTGCTCCTACGATGGTTTACTCCTAAAAACCATAATCTGTTGGCAGCAGACTACGGCAACACCCAAAAAAGCCACTCAGGCATTTGCCTTGCCCGTTTAGGAGATCGCGGATGGACATTTTTCCACTGTTTGCTTTCTTCCTAATTTGGCGGCTAAAGAAGTAATCTGTACTGGTGCTACACAGCTGCAATACTTCCATTGCTGTTTCGGCTGGGTGTCAACAGTGGCGGAACCTAACACAGTGGTTGGCGAACTTTATCATCTTTAGAACGTCGAGCAAGATGTTGACAACTGATTCGCGTCTGATTTTCGCTTTTTCCATCGCCGACTCGATTGTAATACGCCTGCCTCGGAGTAACAGGTTCTCCACTTCTCTTGTGATTCCCGGTTCTTCACAGAGACACGATTTTCGAATTGGTTCTTCGCCTTTGAGAGTTGTCTGACCCCAATGGAAGTGTCTACGCCATCTAGCCACTGCGTCGGATGATTGTGCACTGTCGCTGTACACTTCCACCAACTCAGCATGGATTGTTGCAGCGTTGTTCCCCTTCAAATCAGAATACGAATTACCACACGATACCCCATTTTATCAGTGCTCTGCAGCATTTTGTTTTGCCTTTTAGAGCGGCGTGCTGCAGTGCAGTGGCTCGGGTATTTCTCAAAGGCAGACCCTAAACTGCAAACAAATTTAAAAAAATATATTTTCTGTTGGTTTTAATTAAGACTTACTGACTGACTCTCTTATTTAAATACCTATTAAGTTACTATTCTGTAAACCAGCTCGTTCCACGTCGTTACTACGAGGTGTGTTTTTTAAGTAAGTACCGTTTCGAAATTAAAAAAAGAGGTGCTGAGATATCTCAACAATTTTATTTTTACATGAAAGCCTGTACCTTAATCTACTTTTCTACATAATTTCCGTTAATACTGAGGCACTTGTCATAACGTTGTACCAGTTTTTGAATCCCCTCCTCATAGAAGTGTGCCACCTGACTTGTTAACCACTGCATCACCACTGTTTTGACCACTGTGTTGAAGGCGCTGACAGCCCAGGTGTTTCTTCAAAAAATGGTTCAAATGGCTCTGAGCACTATGGGACTTAACATCTGTGGTCATCAGTCCCCAGAACTTAGAACCAGTTAAACCTAACTAACCTAAGGACATCACACACATCCATGCCCGAGGCAGGATTCGAACCTGCGACCGTAGCAGTCGCGCGGTTCCGGACTGAGCGCCTAAAACCGCTAGACCACCGCGGCCGGCTGTTTCTTCAAGTGCAGGAACAGATGGTAGTCACTGGGCGCAAGATCGGGCCTGTACGGAGGATGATCTAGAGTTTCCCATCGAAAAGATGTGATGAGATGTTTGGTCTGATTCGTCACATGCGGACGGGCATTGTCTTGCAGCAAAACGGTGCCATTGCTCAACTTCCATGGACCGTTGCTTTGATTCTGGTGTGACGTAGACAACCCATGTATCATCGCCCGTAACAATTTGGCTTCAGAAATCATCACCGTCGTTGTGATACCGCTCAAGGAAAGTCAATGCACTGTCTAAACGTTTGGTTTTGTGCACATTCGTCAACAGTTTCGGTGCCCAACGTGCGCACAATATTCGGTAATTCAAGTGCTCGGTCACAATGCCACACTAAACACTACGAGAAACATTAGGAAAGTCATCCCGTAAGGAGGAAATCGTAAAGCGTCTGTTTTCTGTCACCTTATTGTCCACTTCCTGCACCAAACTTTCATTAACGACCGAAGGACGCCCACCACGTTTGTGCGGCCATCTTTAAATGCTCTCACCCACTTTCTTACCATTCCATCACTCTTAATGTTTTCTCCGTGAACTGCACAGATCTGCCGGCCGGGGTGGCCGAGCGGCTCTAGGCGCTAGAGTCTGGAACAGCGTGACCGCTACGGTCGCAGGTTCGAATCCTGCCTCGGGCATGGATGTGTGTGATGTCCTTAGGTTAGTTGGGTTTAAGTAGTTCTAAGTTCTAGGGGACTGATGACCTCAGAAGTTAAGTCCCATAGTGCTGAGAACCATTTAAACAACTTTTTTGTTTTGTTTTGCGTATATCTCACGATGAATATCGATCGCTTTTAGGCCTTTAGCAATAAGAAATCTTATAACAGCCCGTACTTCACAGTCGGCGGGACTCACGATTATCGGAGGCATCTTAAACACTCAGCAAACAACGTAAGGAAGGAAAAATCAGACTGTAATGGCGTCAGTGCGTAGATTAAGGTACAGTCTTTCATGTAAAAATAAAAATATTGAAATATCTTAGCAAGTCTTTTTTTAAATTTCAAAACGGTATTTACTTAAAAAACACGCTTCGTAAACCTAGCGACCGGTGAAACATCTGCGAGAGTAACAACCTAATTAACTACTTGAGCGATAAATCGTTGCTAGCGGAGAAAAGAAAGTGAAGTGTGTAAATGAATTACTTCTCGAAGATGGTATCCGATGCGCGCGCGGGGGTTTGTGTATGTGTGTGTGTGTGTGTGTGTGTGTGTGTGTGTGTGTATGTGCGTGTGTGTTTTATGGAGGAGGAAGCAGGAGCGGCGGGGTAAGAGAAGAGTGAATGAGTATGTGTAGTTGTAAACGGGCGGACGTGCTACGTTTGGGATGCGCGTTAAGCAGAGGACGTGCAAACGACGGCAAGTACCTGTGAAAGCCGTCGCCGGCTAACCCGCACGGCGCGGCGCGCCTCGCCCCCACGGCAGCGTGAGGCAGTGGGGGCGGGCGGCCCCCCGCGGGGCCAGCGTGCCCTATGGGCCGGCATTAGCGAACGCCGCTTCATTAAGGGCTCTCCGCAGGGGGCGGGGGTGGACTCGGCCGTGGTGGCGTGGGCGGGGGCAGGGGCGGCACACTCGCTTCCAGCCTGTCTCTGGCCGGCAACACGGCTGCCGGCTCCTGTAACACTCTCTTCGTCTTCTTTGCTCTCGCCTTACAGAGCCTAATCTTTCACTGTACTCTTAAGCTTCGTGAGCCCTTCCTTCTCCTTTTCCGTAGGCAAGATACACGACTTATTCTTATGTTTGGATCTATACTCACAATCTTTGATTTCTATCGATGTTTCTACATCTGCACTTCGTAAGCCACCTTCAGCCTCCCTCATACGGGAAGAGGCAGCTAACGTTGACGTGAACGCGGACGAGACATCCGACATCACTAGAGACAGCGGCGTCGCCACACGGGACAAGCTGCTTAACGTGATTTTCGCTCTCAGCGGACTTCAGCGGCCACTGACGGCTTCATTTGGCTCACAAACTACACAGTTTCTTTACATAATTAGAAGCCGGCCGGAGTGGCCGAGCGGTTCTAGGCACTACAGTCTGGAACCGCGCGACCGCTACGGTCGCAGGTTCGAATCCTGCCTCGGGCATGGATGTGTGTGATGTCCTTAGGTTAGTTAGGTTTAAGTAGTTCTAAATTCTAGGGGACTGATGACCTCAGAAGTTAAGTCCCATAGTGCTCAGAGCCATTTGCATCATTTTTTTACATAATTAGAACTGCGTTAAACAGCTACGTTACCTCTGTTAGGGATCGTCGAGAACGGGAGGAGAATATCGTGAAGAAGATTCTGCACTCGTCGATGGCTTGAACAGCGAATTTTTGGTAGAGGAAAGCTACATAATGCTGTACTATGATCTGAAATACATACCTGTTGTCCGGTACTAGTGGATGTTATTCGTTACCTCACATGACTTTTCATCCCATTTTTAGTTTTGAATTGAATATAATTAAGATGTAGTGCCTAATGTCAGTTTGCGCATGTGTAATACTCATATTCCGACGATGTATGACTACCAACACTCCGAAATAACGTACTTCGTCAAATAGATATCAAGAGCTAAATTCGTTTCGTACGTTCATTCGAATAGAAGAAGAGTTTCCTTCGAATCTGCTCACCATCATTGGAAAAGATATTTCCCAGTAAGATACAAACGTAAGTCAGTCCATAAACTCCTTAAGTATACACATCATTTGATATTCATTGTGAAAATTGTACCAAAAAGACGTGGTTATCATTGTGCTGTAGCATTTAGACGGTATACTTTCGTAGCACACAAGTTGTAACACTAAAAAAAATGTCAACAACACGAAGCTTTCACCTACCGATGTGTAGATACCCGTCATTTTAGTATAAAAAGTCATGGCTAAAACGACGAGTTTTTGAGAGATCCTCAATTTGCTGATGCTTTGAAACAGATTATATTCATACCACGTACTCTAAGATGTTTAATGCCACACAATATGGTGGATCTTATGTTTTGCTGTCAGCAGCTCGTGGTCTCGTGGTAGCGTTCTCGCTTCCCGGGTTCGATTCCCGGCGTGGTCAGGAGTTTTCACCTGCCTCGAGATGACTGGGTGTTGTCGTGTCACCATCATCGCCATCATCATCATCATCATCATTCATCCCCATTACGGTCGGAGGAAGGCAATGGCAAACCACCTTCGCTAGGACCTTTCGTAGTACAGCAGTGCGGGTCTCCCGCGTCGCCACCCTACGCTCTGTCAAGGAGTATGGGACATCATCATCATCATGTTCTGCTTGTAACGTAAAACGATGTCGCATCTTGCTGGTCATGTTCCTCCCTGGAAGGCAAAAACATGACACACCAGATTCTTTATTTCGCGTTCAGCAATGTAGTGGAATGTGTCTTCAAACTGCAACGTTTCGACGAGTGACATACTCATCATCTTCTGGCGAAGTCTTCACTAGAAGATGATGAGTATGTCACTCGTCGAAACGTCGCAGTTTGAAGACACCGCCCCCCCTGCTGGAATCCCGAGAACTTTTCACAAGCTTTTTAGTCTCAAGGAATCGGGAAAGCGTACACTCACATAAAAAGGTTGTGTCCGCAAATGAGCATGGACTTACAAAAAATCGCACATGCAAAACTCAGCTTGCCCTTTTCTCACATGATATCCTGCTAAATATAGATGAAAGGCAAAGGCAGATTCCGTATACCTAGATTTTCGGAAAGCTTTTGACATGCCCCCCACTGCAGGAAGGTCTGAGCATACAGATTAAGTTTCCGGATATGTGAGTGGCTCGAAGACTTCTTAAGTAATAGAACCCCGTATGCAGTCATCGACTGTAACTGTTCATCAGCGAGAAGGATATCGTTAGGATAGTTACAGGAAAGTGAGATACAATTCATAAATGATTTGACAAACAAGTGAGCAGCAAACGTTGTAAAGGAGTCTTTTTTTAAAAAAATTCTGTGATACAACGGCTTTTACGGCTGTCTTTACAACAAAGTGAAATCAGTGTCTTGAAACAGATCCCTATAGCTAATGGTAATAGTTGAAATGGTTCAAATGGCTCTGGGCACTATGGGACTCAACTGCTGAGGTCATTAGTCCCCTAGAACTTAGAACTAGTTAAACCTAACTAACCTAAGGACATCACAAACATCCATGCCCGAGGCAGGATTCGACCCTGCAACCGTAGCGGTCTTGCGGTTCCAGACTGCAGCGCCTTTAACCGCACGGTCACTTCGGCCGGCTAATGGTAATAGTACGACTAACCAACATGTTGGCTTGTGAGCCTTTCCTTATGGATGTACGGAAGCATGCACAACTGTCAGTGGACGTACAAGTTTGAGTGGGTCACTTACTACTGGACCCACGCACGTAGCTGCAGAAAATATTTTTATGAATTTTTGAGAGGAATTTTGCCTTGCGCAAGACAGCTTTGTAGTTTTGTTTTCACCTAGACATGTTTCAGCACTTTTGTATGCTATCTTCAGTGTGTTTGTTCATTTTCCTTTTGCAAAACTGTTAACATGTTAACCTTTAAGGAAGGAAAAAAGGAAAATGAACAAACCCACTGAAGATAGCGCATAAAAGTGATGAAATGTGTCAGAGCGAAACAAAACTACAAAGGTGTCTGACATAAGGCGGAATTCCTATCAAATTTTCCTAACAAGCACGAGAATTAAAAGAACTGCAACATTCGCAAGATGTTTGGCAAGTTACTTGTGAAACAATTTTGTATGCAAAATTTTGTACACTAATGGTGGACGTTCTAAGAATAGTTTCTTTCTTTCTATAATTCTCTTATATATTAATGCAACTCACTGTTTCATTTTTGTAACTCTATCAATTACTCATTTTCTTAGGCCATGACTGCTTACTGTTTTATCTCATTGCGTCTCCAAAGAAAACAATGCTAGATAAATAATGGAAGTTTCACTCCATACATTGGCGTATTACCTTCCTAATCGACTTAGTACAGCGGAGGACAGCGTTAAGCAGAGGACGTGCAAACGACGGCAAGTACCTGTGAAAGCCGTCGCCGGCTAACCCGCACGGCGCGGCGCGGTCGCCTCCACGGCAGCGTGAGGCAGAGAAATCTGAACAATTTGATGAAAACTTTCCAGTTGCTAAAAGTTCTTTATTTTAATGCATGACTGGTTTCGAGTTTTATAGTGTGAAATGCGGCAGGCAAATTTACATGCCTTTTTCGTTCAATATGAGATTGGTTCTGCAATTAGAGGTTGGTAACTGTTGGGATTTCATTGGCAATGTTTGTATTGAAGTATATCGGACACAGTGGTTGTTCTTACAGAGCTTTATTTCCTTTCATTCAAGATGGTGCTGGACTCACTTGCTTCTCTGGATAATTTTTGTGTGTTTACGAAAGCACAGTGCACCGGATTTGGGACGAGACAGGCAGAGAATGCAATGCAATAAAAAGAGCGACCTTCACCCAATAGCGCATCCCCGTGCCTCAGGTACTGTCATCGCAGAAGGCAGGTGTAACCTCCCCCTTCCTAATCGGCCTACTGGATTGCGATATATATGACTGTGATCGCATATGCCTAACGAAATTTTATTGTGAGTAAGGCTACTGTTACCGAAGGAAAATAACTCTGGTTAGTTCAAGGAAAATGTACTACAGGCTCTTCCGAAGGAAGAATCTGTTCTAAACTTAAGCTAAATACAGTTGATAATTCTGAAGTGGATAGAATAAAGTGCAATCGCTCACGAACCACACAGGAGGGGGAGAGGAGGGGGCTAAGGGTGTTGTTGTTGTTGTTGTTGTGGTCTTCAATCCAGAGACTCGTTTGATGCAGCTTTCCATGATACTCTATCCTGTGCAAGCTTCTTCATCTCCCAGTATCTGCTGCAACCTACATCCTTCTGAATCTGTTTAGTGTATTTATCTCTTGGTCTCCCTCTACGATTTTTACCCTTCACGCTGCCCTCCAATACTAAATTGGTGATACCTTGATGCTTCAGAATATGCCCTAACATCCGATCCCTTCTTCTAGTCAAGTTGTGCCACAAATTTCTCTTCTCCCCACTTCTAACCAATACCTCCTCATTAGTTACGTGATCTACCCATCTAATCTTCAGCATTCTTCTGTAACACCACATTTCGAAAGCTTCTATTCTCTTCTTGTCCAAACTATTTATCGTCCACTTTTCACTTCCATACATGGCTACACTCCATACAAATACTTTCAGAAAAAACTTCCTCACACTTAAATCTATACTTGATGTTAACAGATTTCTCTTCTTCATGCTTTCCTTGCCATTGCCAGTCAACATTCTATATCCTCTTTACTTCGACCATCATCAGTTATTTTGCTCCCCAAATAGCAAAACTCATTTACTACTTTAAGTGTCTCATTTCCTAATCTAATACACTCAACATCACGCGATTTAATTCGACTACATTCCATTATCCTCGTTTTACTTCTGTTGATGTTCATCTTATATCCTCCATTCAAGACACTGTCCATTCCGCTCAGCTCCTCTTCCAGGTCCCTTGCTGTCTCTGACAGAATAACAATGTCGTCAGCGAACCTCAAAGTTTTTATTTCTTCTCCATGGACTTTAATTCCTACTCCGAATATTTCTTTTGTTTCCTTTACTGCTTGCTCAATATACAGATTGAATAACATCGGGGATAGGCTACAACCCTGTCTCACTCCCTTCCCAACCACTGCTTCCCTTTCACGCCCCTCGACTCTTATAACTGCCATCTGGTTTCTGTACAAATTGTAAATAGCCTACCGCTCCCTGTATTTTACCCCTGCCACCTTTAGAATTTGAAAGAGAGTATGCCAGTCAACATTGTAAAAAGCTTAATCTAAGTCTACAAATGCTAGAAACGTAGGATTGCTTTCCTTAATCTATTTTCTAAGATAAGTTTTAGGGTCAGTAATGCCTCACGTGTTCCAGCATTTCTACGGAATCCGAACTGATGTTCCCCGAGGTCGGCTTCTACCAGTTTTTCCATTCGTCTGTAAAGAATTCGTGTTAGTATTTTGCAGCCGTGGCTTATTAAACTGATAGACCGGCAATTTGCACATCCGCCAACACCTGCTTTCTTTGGATTGAAATTATTATATTCTCCTTGAAGTCTGAGGGTATTTCGCCGGTCTCATACATCTTGCTCACTACATGGTAGAGTTTTGTTAGACCTGTCTCTCCCAAGGCTGTCATTAGTTCTAATGGGATGTGGTCTACTCCCGGGGCCTTGTATCGACTTAGGTCTTTCAGTGCCCTGTCAAACTCTTCACCCAGTACCATATCTCCTATTTCATCTTCATCTACATTCTCTTCCATTTCTATAATATTGTCCTCAAGAACATCGCCCTTGTATAGATCCTCTATATACTCCTTCCACCTTTCTGCTTTCCCCTCTTTGCTTATGACTGGATTTCCATCTGAACTCTTGATATTCATGCAAATGGTTCTCTTTTCTCCAAAGGTCTGTTTAATTTTCCTGTGGGCAGTATCTATCTTACCCCTAGTGATATGCGCCTCTACATCCTTACATTTGTCCTCTAGCCATCCCTGCTCAGCCATTTTGCACTTCCTGTCGATCTCATTTTTGAGACGTTTGTATTCTTTTTTGCCTGCTTCATTTACTGCATTTTTATATTTTCTCCTTTCATCAATTAAATTCCATATCTCTTCTGTTACCCAAGGATTTCTAGTAGCCCTCGTCTTTTTACCTACTTGATTCTCTGCTACCTTCACTATTTCGTCTCTCAAAGCTACCCATTCTTCTTCTACTGTATTTCTTTGCCCCATTCTTGTCAACGTTCCCTAATGCTCTCCCTGAAGCTCGCTATAACCTCTGATTCTTTCGGTTTATCCAGGACCCATCTCCTCAATTTACCACCTTTTTGGAGTTTCTTCAGTTTTAATCTACAGTTCATAACCAATAGATTGTGGTCAGAGTCCACATCTGCCCCTGGAAATCTCTTACAATTTAAAACCTGGTTTCTGAAGCTCTGTCTTACCATTATATAACCTATCTGATAGCTTCCAGTATCTCCAGGGTTCTTCCATGTATACAACCTTATTTTATTATTCTTGAACCAAGTGTCAGGTATGATTAAGTTATGCTCTGTGCAGAATTCTACCAGGCGGCTTGCTCATTCATTCCTTACTCCCATTCCATATTCCCCTACGTTTCATTCTCTTCCTTTTCCTACTGTCGAGTTCCAGTCACCCATGACAATTAAATTTTCGTCTCTCTTCACTATCTGAATAATTTCTTTTATCTCATCATACATTTCATCAATCTCTTCGTCATCTGCGGAGCTAGTTGGCGTGTCAACTTTTACTACTGTGGTAGGCGTGGGCTTCGTGTCTATCTTGGCCACAATAATGCGTTCACTGTGCTGTTTGTAGTAGCTTACCCGCATTCCTATTTTTTTTATTCACTATTAAACCTACTCCTGCATTACCCCTATTTGATTTTGTATTTATAACCCTGTATTCACCTGACCAAAAGTCTTGTTCCTCCTGCCACCGAACTTCACTAATTCCCACTATATCTAACTTTAACCTATCCATTTCCCTTTTTAAATTTTCTAACCTACCTGCCCGATTAAGGGATCTGACATTCCTCGCTCCGATCCGTAGAACGCCAGTTTTCTTTCTCCTGATAACGATGTCATGCTGAGTAGTCCCCGCCCGGAGATCCGAATGGGTGACTATTTTACCTCCGGAATATTTTACCCAAGAGGACGCCATCATCATTTATCCGTATAGTAAAGCTGCATGCCCTCGGGAAAAATTACGGCCGTAGTTTCCCCTTGCTTTCAGCCATTCGCAGTACCAGCACAGCAAGGCCGTTTTGGTTAGAGTTTCATGCCAGATCAGTCAATCATCCAGACTGTTGCCCCTGCAACTACTGAAAAGGCTGCTGCCCCTCTTCAGGAACTACACGTTTGTCTGGCCTCTCAACAGATACCCCTCCGTTGCGGTTGCACCTACAGTGCGGCTATCTGCATCGCTGAGGCACGCAAGCCTCCCCACCAACGGCAAGGTCCATGGTTCATGGGGGAGAGGGGGGCTAAGGGTATCACCTGATATTTACTACAAAAACTACTGATAATACAAAGAAAACGCTAATTAGCTAAAATGGAGGTAATTAAACGGTCACTAACCTGCTATAGCAGTGAATCTCCAGAATCTTAAGAAAGGTAATGGCAAAAGAAATTTAAGCCAATACTCACTGATGAGGCAACATAAGGCTGTCACGCTTTTACACAACACAACAGTTCACGCGAAAATAAATGAATCAGAAAGCCTGAGTTTGCATTTACTTATTCTGAAATACTAAATTTTTAAGGTAAAGTTAAATGGCGTTAGTGGTTTAAAAAAATGTAATCAAAATTTTGTAGCTCAAAAGAAAAATTCCTTTCAGTAACCTCAGTGTAACGTAAGAAAAATTTAGAAAAAGGCAAGCAATTTACTTTTGATTATTGAAGGACTGAATTGAATTTACTTTAAGTAAATGAGCATCTGATTTTACTTTTAAAATAACAACAATAAGATACGTATCAGTCCAGCAGAAGTCACTCGCTAAGATATGTGCGGAATAAATGAAATATGCACTCTTCATTTGTGCTGTGTCTTTAGTTATTAGTTTGCCAGTGAAAGTTTACGTTACTTTAAGTGAGTGAAGTTAATATTCAAAATTACAAATTAGTTAAGCCTGTGCTATGGAATATAAGAATGAACAGTTACTGAGGCAGAAAATTAAGAATGAAGCTGGTCATTAGGAAACACAGAAAACTGACAGTAAATAGTTAATCAGATATTTTTATGACAGTCGGTGGGTGCATGGAAACGAAAGGGACCCTGAATTAAATTTTCACTCTGCACCGTAGTGTGCGCTTACATGAAACTTCCTGGCAGATTAAAAATGTGTGCCGGACCGCGACTCGAACTGGAGACCTTTGCCTTTCCCGGGAAAGTGCAAGATGAAGTACTGGCAGAAGTAAAGCTCTGAGGACGGGTCGTCAGTCGTGCTTGGGTAGCTCAGATGGTAGAGCACTTGCCCGCGCAAGGCAAAGATCCCGAGTTGGAGTCTCGGTCCGGCACACAGTGTTAATCTGCGAGGAAATTTCAAGGGATTCTGCTTGGTAATAATGTCTGAGGACAATGACAACAGAGGTGCGCTACAAATTTTGACTATCGCAGGATATTATTGAAGTTAGTCATAATTTTCGAAAGAAATGTCACGGAGTAATGCCTACGTAAGTTTATAATTTTCCACTTAAGAGCCTTACGACGTTGTAGCTGTGCGGACGATGAAGTATGTAGCCGATGACAATGCTGAGCTGCGGCTGGTGCTGCTGCTACTGCTGGATGAGAACCTCGAGTCGTCTCCAGAGCCACGGATGCGTATGGGACAGGCAGTAGTTAGAACTGCGGTTTCCTCCGCCAGTCCATTCCTACTGTGCTCTTAATACTTGCAGGTTAACGAATTAGACGCGCCTACACTGGCGCGATCATAGCTGCACACCGCGCCTGCAGGAGCACCCAACGAACGCTTCCGCACTCTTTCACGTCTCAAGCTGCCCTGCTCGCAACGCCACAGACTCTGCATGCGCAAAGATAAACAATGGCACAGTTACTGCCATTTCGTCGTTGCTGTCGATACATTTAAATGAAGTTAACATGGCTATTACCCAGCAATTTACAATATTTTCATTATATTTACAACCAATTATATACAGTCAGAAATAAATACACTATTACATCCATTACGAATTAAACATAGTTTCTGTAGTAAAGCTTACAGATTCAGAATTAGAAGTTCAGTACAAGTTATCAACTCCGTCTTCAGGCCACGAGTGGCCTACCGGGACCGTCCGACCGCCGTGTCATCCTCATGGGAGGATGCGGATAGGAGGGGCGTGGGGTCAGCACACCACTCTCCTGGTCGTTATGATGGTATTCTTGACCGAAGCCGCTACTATTCGGTCGAGTAACTCCTCAATTGGCATCACGTGGCTGAGTGCACCCCGAAAAATGGCAGCAGCGCATGGCGGCCTGGATGGGCACCCATCCAAGCGCCGACCACGACCGACAGCGCTTAACTTCGGTGATCTGACGGGAACCGGCGTAACCACTGCGGCAAGGACAAGTTATCAACATATATTATATTTTTTGGATGGTGCAGAAGGTATTTTATGTGCATTTTCGATGCTACACAGAATGCCAGGGGATGAGCCAGGTGGTAGTGGGCTACTGCGTAGTTTTACAACCTAGCCCTGCACAGCGGCCAAACTGCGGCTGGGCCGCGTTGCAAACAGCAGGCGAGCGCTGCTTTGTCATGTTTTGCGGGGAGCTTTTTAGAGATAACCATCAGGCGCTTTTCAAAAGGAATTCGGCTTGCAGAAAATAACGGCCTAGCCTCCTGACCTGCTTTCCTGTTTCAGAGGACCACTGCTGCGAGGCTTGTTGCTAGGCACGAGGGAACGCCATGTCACAGTGGTGATGTCACAGTGATGGAGCTGAAGTGGACGTTTTTTTAGAAGTAAAAGGGCATTTTGTTATTTGATCGAAGATGTATCGTGACGTATTGTCTTGGCGGAATTTTGTACTGAAAGGAACCTTGCTATTGGCCCGCCGTGTTTTACATTTTCCACTGCTGGTGGGCAGGCACTGTGTGGTGGGAAACTATAGAAGCGAATAAGAATCAGCTACAATTAGAGGTCGGTGGTTAGACACACACAAATTAAAGGGATCCTTGTAACGCCGCTAAGGAGCGTGCACCAGAAGACTTTGTGGGAAGACGCGGCGTACAGCACATCTTAGCACATGCGCGAGAACCTGAATTGCAGCAACAGCAATGTGCTCTCGTTCACTAATGCAGAGCCTTTTGTCCGAAGGCGGTGGTCCCTACGGCAGACGGTGAATAATTTACGGTCAGCATAAATAGCAGCGCCAACGTGATAGGGTATTCTTGGTCCGCACACTCTGAATTCTGTGCAATCTCGATTGCAGGTCCAGCATTGCTGTGTTGCCTGTATGAGCTTAATTTCTCAGCGGGTTACAGTCACGGTTTTTCCTTTAAGGTCAATGACGTTTGAGGATGTTTCTTTCTGTTAGATGCCTTCCATTCACATTAAAATGTTTATTTTTTACAAATCCCCACTTTAGGATCTACAGCTAGAGCCTAAAAATTCGCGTTATCCATTAAAATTGTACATATTAAATTTATAGCTTACGTTTTAAAGGCATTGGTAGTCCCCAGTCAGTTTTCTGGGTCAGGATAACTTTTCAGACGTAGGGGGTTCGTAACTGAAGCCACATTTTACTAAAATATGAAAATTGTGCTGTGGTAACGCAAGGTTTTTTTTTGGCACGGTTTTCAGATTGCACTAGAAAATGGCTGCAGTATGAAATCTTAAACTGTTAGTGCAGTAAACTGAAGACCTATTAGCAACTGCAGTGGTTATCTAACAAAAAATTGTTCAAATGCCTCTAAGCACTATGGGACTTAACATCTGAGGTCATCAGTCCCCTAGACTTAGAACTACTTAAACCTATCTAACCTAAGGGCATCACACATATCCATGCCCGAGGCAGGATTCGCACCTGCGGCCGTAACAGCTGCGCCGTTCCAAACAGAAGCGCCTAGAACCGCTTGGCCACAGCGGCCACAATTACAAGCTGCGATATGGGTGCGAATGCAACAGTGATCCTAAAACGTAGAATAAATTTCTTTTATTTCACTTCCATGGTCGAAGACTTGTAGGTCCTCAGACTACCGGTATCGGTCAACAATGAACGTCTTCAGATCTGTTTTATAAAAAGATGTCCTAATGTGCTGCCACTGTGGCTCCAGTGTATTAGGACATGTTTTTATAAAACAGATCTGAAGATGGTCGCTGGTGACCGAAACCGGTAGTCTCAGGAGCTACAAGTTCGGGACCATAGACGTGTAATAAAAGAAAATTAATTCTCTGCAAACTGTAGAACAGCAGCGCTCTCTTAAGATAGAGAAACTAATAAGGAAAATCTAAACGCTGTACGATTATTATCTCAGCTTCAGCATAGGTGCAGGTAACGGCAAATAGCGGTAACATTACTGAATGTGGGAAGTACGTACTAAGAAAATTAGAACTACGTTCACGTCATAGACGGAGCTAGAGAATTCTACAACGCCAATTCCTATTAAAAAAATGATTCAAATGCTCTGAGCACTATGGGACTTAACTTCTGAGGTCATCAGTCCCCTAGAACTTCGAACTACTTAAACCTAACTAACCTAAGGACGTCACACACATCCATGCCCGAGGCAGGATTCGAACCTGCGACCGTAGCAGCAGCGCGGTTCCGGACTGAAGCGCCTAGAACCACTCGGCCACAATTCCTATCAGATGCCCACAACTTTGTAACTGTGCAACAGTAAAGCTATAAATAACCGTAGACTAATTATAGTTAACAGGAGTAGTATGTTTTAGGTGATTACTGCCCGCAAGTACATGTGCCAAGAGTAAACCATTAATGCTTATTTTCCCTGGACAGCATGTCAGGTGTTGAAGTGTGGACGCGTGGATGCAAAACAGTTAGTCTATACTGACACGTATAGCTCACTTAAAAGTAACTTGCCTGACGGATACACTTCGACTTTGATCGTCTCTGGGTTCGTTGTACTGTAGACCAAAATAAGAGACGTGTTAATGTATAGGATCCCACTTCTGGTCACCAATGGCAATATATATGGGCAGGGAAGGGGGGGGGGGGGGAAGGTTGTTACAGATGCCTCGTGAGGACGGTGTGCAGGAGGTCGACCGGTCAGGATTTGAGAGTGGGCATGCAGGGCTGTCGTTAAAGGACAAAACAGGAAATTAGGTACATTAAGGAAGATGTATTTCAATGTACGGTGTACAAGGGACGCGTCTAGGGTCGGAAGTTACCAGGCTTACGCCAGTCTAGGAGGTTGAACAATTAATTGAAATGGGCAATGGAAGGGGAAGCTGTTCATGCTAACTTACGTTGGTGGCCGGTCGTGAAAAGCAGAGCCAGAGGCTCTGTCTTCCGAAAAGACGCCTGTTCTGCCCGATGTCTGGATTACAGGAGAGAGAGGCAAATGTGTTCCGCACCGCAGAACACTCCAGTGTCCACACACGTGACCTGTATCCCACGCACGCTATTGGCTAAAACCAATGGCGTGAATTCGTTAGCAGTTTCAGCAGAGGTCTCAGGCTGTCTCTTGTTAGCAGCTTTAACTAGACAGAACTGCCTCGCTTTTGAAAGGTAAGCGACTTATGTCACGTAGGCACAGCGTAAGTTGCTCTAGGAGTAAAATGGTTCAAATGGCTCTGAGCACTATGGGACTTAACATCTGAGGTCATCAGTCCCCTAGAACTTAGAACTAATTAAACCTAACTAACCTAAGGACATCGCACACATCCATGCCCGAGGCAGGATTCGAACCTGCAACTGTAGCGGTCGCGCTGTTCCAGACTGTAGCGCCTAGAACCGCTCGGCCACCACGGCCGGCTCTCTAGGAGTAAACTTGTAAATATTTGACTGGGCCTTTGAAATAATTCCTTTTTAAACCTATTCCTAAAATATTCCTCGACTAGCTGCCACTATGTACCGACACAACCTTATTTTTTTTATACGTGCCCATACGGCCGTTAAAGGTGTGAAACATCCCCTGGGAAAAACTGAATTCAGTATTTCTCAATGATTGCCGTTGAAACAGTAACACGCACGAAAAATTCTTCAAAATAAAGTTCTATGGTTTTTGAAGTACGTTACAGTGGTGCATCCATATTTGGTGAAATTTCAGCGCTTATAGCCCTAACAACCCGTATACTACAGATACTGTCAAATGTTCAGTTTGGTTTTAGAAATGGTTTAACAACTGAAAATGCTATATTCTCTTTTCTCTGTGAGGTTTTGGACGGATTAAACAAAAGGTTGCGAACGCTAGGTGTTTTCTTTGATTTAACGAAGGCTTTTGACTGTGTTGACCACAAAATATTACTGCAGAAGTTGGACTATTATGGAGTAAGGGGAGTAGCTTACAATTGGTTCGCCTCTTACTTTAAGAACAGAAAGCAGAAGGTAATTCTCCGCATTATTGAGAGTGGTAGTGATGTTCAATCCCAATGGGGCACTGTTAAGTGAGGCGTTCCCCAAGGGTCGGTGCTGGGGCCGCTGCTGTTTCTTATTTATATAAATGATATGCCTTCTAGTATTACAGGTGATTCAAAAATATTTCTGTTTGCTGATGACACCAGCTTGGTAGTGAAGGATCTTGTGTGTAATATTGAAACAGTATCAAATAATGTAATTCATGAAATAAGTTCGTGGCTTGTGGAAAATAATTTGATGCTAAATCACAGTAAGACTCAGTTTTTACAGTTTCTAGCTCACATTTCAACAAGAACCGACATTTTTATCAGACAGAATGGGCATATTATAAGCGAGACGGAACTGTTCAAGTTCCTAGGCGTTCGCATAGATAGTAAGCTGTTGTGGATAGCCCACGTCCAGGATCTTGTTCAGAAACTAAATGCTGCTTTATTTACCATTAGAACAGTATCTGAAATAAGTGACACTTCAACACGAAAAGTAGTCTACTTCGCATATTTTCATACGCTTATGTCGTATGGTATTATTTTTTGGGGTAATTCTTCTGATTCAAAAAGGGTATTTTTGGTTCAAAAACGGGCTGTTCGAGTTATATGTGGTGTAAGTTCGAGAATCTCTTGTCGACCCCTATTCAATAATCTGGGAATTCTCACATTGCCCTCACAGTATATATTTTCTTTAATGTCGTTTGTTGTTAGCAATATTAGCCTATTCCCAAGAGTTAGCAGCTTTCACTCAGTTAATGCTAGGCAGAAATCCAATCTGCTTAAGGAATGCACTTCCTTAACTCTTGTGCAGAAAGAAGTGCAGTATTCTGCTGCATCCATTTTCAATAACCTACCACAAGAACTCAAAAATCTTAGCAGTAGCCCAAACTCTTTTAAGTCTAAACTGAGGAGTTTCCTCATGGCTCACTCCTTCTATTCTGTCGAGGAACTCCTGGAAGAGCTAAAAAACTAAGCAAATTCCAGTGTTACATTGTTGATTTTCTTTATTTAAACTTACGAATTGTCACCTGAATATGTTTTTTTTTTTATATTTCATTTTATCTGTTTCTAATATTGTGTTATAATTTCATGTATTGACTCGTTCCATGACCATGGAAACTTCTCCTTAATTTGTTTCCCACGGAACAATAAATAAATAAATAAAATAAACTACTGTTAATTGACGACACTAGGTAGAGGACATGCTTACACAAGAATAGACCGTCATGGGAAGGGTGAGGCATTGTAGCACAACCGGCCAAATGAGTACGTATGTCGTTGTGTATTCTTAATTTCTGAAAAAGCATTATTTTCTTAGCTTACTAAGATTAAATAACATAACCTGTCTTCAGTACTATGTGACAGTCGTATCCATCTGTTTTACGCCAGGTAACTGCTCTGGTACACACCGTTTTAATTATGATGTGGCCACTGGTGGGCGCCACTTGAGACTGCGTGCCAACTAACGGACAGCCACAGCCACGGCCACGACAGTGATCTCCAGGGTTAAAGAAATCAATATGAAAATTTTAATTAGTATGGCCAATGTAGTTGGTCATGCCACAATGGGCATCAAAAACAGATTCATATCTCGCGGTGAGGAAATATACCCCTTGACATGAAACAAAGGCTGACATATGATGTGGCCACTGGTGGGCGCCACTTGAGACTGCCTGCCAACTAACGGACAGCCACAGCCACGGCCACGACAGTGATCTCCAGGGTTAAAGAAATCAATATGAAAATTTTAATTAGTATGGCCAATGTAGTTGGTCATGCCACAATGGGCATCAAAAACAGATTCATATCTCGCGGTGAGGAAATATACCCCTTGACATGAAACAAAGGCTGACATATGATGTGGCCACTGGTGGGCGCCACTTGAGACTGCCTGCCAACTAACGGACAGCCACAGCCACGGCCACGACAGTGATCTCCAGGGTTAAAGAAATCAATATGAAAATTTTAATTAGTATGGCCAATGTAGTTGGTCATGCCACAATGGGCATCAAAAACAGATTCATATCTCGCGGTGAGGAAATATACCCCTTGACATGAAACAAAGGCTGACATATGATGTGGCCACTGGTGGGCGCCACTTGAGACTGCCTGCCAACTAACGGACAGCCACAGCCACGGCCACGACAGTGATCTCCAGGGTTAAAGAAATCAATATGAAAATTTTAATTAGTATGGCCAATGTAGTTGGTCATGCCACAATGGGCATCAAAAACAGATTCATATCTCGCGGTGAGGAAATATACCCCTTGACATGAAACAAAGGCTGACATATGATGTGGCCACTGGTGGGCGCCACTTGAGACTGCCTGCCAACTAACGGACAGCCACAGCCACGGCCACGACAGTGATCTCCAGGGTTAAAGAAATCAATATGAAAATTTTAATTAGTATGGCCAATGTAGTTGGTCATGCCACAATGGGCATCAAAAACAGATTCATATCTCGCGGTGAGGAAATATACCCCTTGACATGAAACAAAGGCTGACATATGATGTGGCCACTGGTGGGCGCCACTTGAGACTGCCTGCCAACTAACGGACAGCCACAGCCACGGCCACGACAGTGATCTCCAGGGTTAAAGAAATCAATATGAAAATTTTAATTAGTATGGCCAATGTAGTTGGTCATGCCACAATGGGCATCAAAAACAGATTCATATCTCGCGGTGAGGAAATATACCCCTTGACATGAAACAAAGGCTGACATATGATGTGGCCACTGGTGGGCGCCACTTGAGACTGCCTGCCAACTAACGGACAGCCACAGCCACGGCCACGACAGTGATCTCCAGGGTTAAAGAAATCAATATGAAAATTTTAATTAGTATGGCCAATGTAGTTGGTCATGCCACAATGGGCATCAAAAACAGATTCATATCTCGCGGTGAGGAAATATACCCCTTGACATGAAACAAAGGCTGACATATGATGTGGCCACTGGTGGGCGCCACTTGAGACTGCCTGCCAACTAACGGACAGCCACAGCCACGGCCACGACAGTGATCTCCAGGGTTAAAGAAATCAATATGAAAATTTTAATTAGTATGGCCAATGTAGTTGGTCATGCCACAATGGGCATCAAAAACAGATTCATATCTCGCGGTGAGGAAATATACCCCTTGACATGAAACAAAGGCTGACATATGATGTGGCCACTGGTGGGCGCCACTTGAGACTGCCTGCCAACTAACGGACAGCCACAGCCACGGCCACGACAGTGATCTCCAGGGTTAAAGAAATCAATATGAAAATTTTAATTAGTATGGCCAATGTAGTTGGTCATGCCACAATGGGCATCAAAAACAGATTCATATCTCGCGGTGAGGAAATATACCCCTTGACATGAAACAAAGGCTGACATATGATGTGGCCACTGGTGGGCGCCACTTGAGACTGCCTGCCAACTAACGGACAGCCACAGCCACGGCCACGACAGTGATCTCCAGGGTTAAAGAAATCAATATGAAAATTTTAATTAGTATGGCCAATGTAGTTGGTCATGCCACAATGGGCATCAAAAACAGATTCATATCTCGCGGTGAGGAAATATACCCCTTGACATGAAACAAAGGCTGACATATGATGTGGCCACTGGTGGGCGCCACTTGAGACTGCCTGCCAACTAACGGACAGCCACAGCCACGGCCACGACAGTGATCTCCAGGGTTAAAGAAATCAATATGAAAATTTTAATTAGTATGGCCAATGTAGTTGGTCATGCCACAATGGGCATCAAAAACAGATTCATATCTCGCGGTGAGGAAATATACCCCTTGACATGAAACAAAGGCTGACATATGATGTGGCCACTGGTGGGCGCCACTTGAGACTGCCTGCCAACTAACGGACAGCCACAGCCACGGCCACGACAGTGATCTCCAGGGTTAAAGAAATCAATATGAAAATTTTAATTAGTATGGCCAATGTAGTTGGTCATGCCACAATGGGCATCAAAAACAGATTCATATCTCGCGGTGAGGAAATATACCCCTTGACATGAAACAAAGGCTGACATATGATGTGGCCACTGGTGGGCGCCACTTGAGACTGCCTGCCAACTAACGGACAGCCACAGCCACGGCCACGACAGTGATCTCCAGGGTTAAAGAAATCAATATGAAAATTTTAATTAGTATGGCCAATGTAGTTGGTCATGCCACAATGGGCATCAAAAACAGATTCATATCTCGCGGTGAGGAAATATACCCCTTGACATGAAACAAAGGCTGACATATGATGTGGCCACTGGTGGGCGCCACTTGAGACTGCCTGCCAACTAACGGACAGCCACAGCCACGGCCACGACAGTGATCTCCAGGGTTAAAGAAATCAATATGAAAATTTTAATTAGTATGGCCAATGTAGTTGGTCATGCCACAATGGGCATCAAAAACAGATTCATATCTCGCGGTGAGGAAATATACCCCTTGACATGAAACAAAGGCTGACATATGAATCACTCACTTCTCAAACCAAGTTCGTCGGATCAGACTTGACAGTGATCAGTGAGCAGTTTCCTGCCTCGACATTACTTGGTACACATGCCAAATAAGAGTATATCATATCGGAGGTCACATAGGTGCATGAAGGTCACCCCAACAATGTGTATTTCGGGAACTCCTATTCTGACTGATCATAATTTTGCAGTTAGACTTGTTGGTACACACGTAGATCGTCAGCTAAGCGCGGTTAGCGCCGTCAGTATAAACGCTTGGAACTGTAAACAGGAAAAATATTTCGAACCCTTTCTTCCGCCTTCGTACGAGAATCAGTGTCAGATGAATATGTCGTAATTTTACAAGACAATTCATCTTCATTAGCTTCACGAACAGGACAAACTTAAATACAAGGTGAATAAGCAAACACTGAGGAGTAAAGAGAGTCGTAGTGAATCACGGTTGCGATATGGAGCGAACACGCAGGGTCCCTACAAACCAGCTTGTAGTTTTTCATGTACAAAGTAAGTGTTACCTGCTGCATGATAAATATAGTGTCAGATACTTGTAAAACATCTTTTGAAATTAGCGCGCTGTGCCCGGGAAAGGCCGGCTGTGGTGGCCGAGCGGTTCTAGGCGCTTCAGTCCGGAACCACACGGCTGCTACGGTCGCAGGTTCGAATCCTGTCTCGGGCATGGATGTGTGTGATGTCCTTAGGTTAGTTAGAAGTAGTTCTAAGTTCTACGGGACTGATGACCTCAGGTGTTAAGTCCCATAGCGCTCAGAGCCATTTTTTTTTTAAGCGAAGCTGCGAACACTTCGGCTGGTATCCGTCATAAGCGAATACATCAAAAGTTCTTCGTCCGCGAAAGTCTTGCAAGAAAATTAACGCTTGTTTAATTAGTTACACTGTACACGTCACGATCGTTGCTTCAGAGCATCGAACGACGGTTAATTCTGTATAACATACATCATTTTGTTTCTCACAAGTAATCAGTCGAACCCGGAAATGGAAACACGGAAAGCGCACCACGCTTCTTCATTACAATGCCAGCTGTGACACAGCGTGTGAAACAACCCTTGTTTAATGGAGAAAAATAATGTGTTAATATCGTATTGCCCATATTCGCCAGATGTATCAACGACAGTATCTTTTTAAATTCCCTTACCTGAAACACAAGAATGAGCGGACAGCGATTTTCATCATTTCAAGACCCTTTGATTCCTTCGAAAACCATGTCTTTCAGAAACCAATTGCACACTGTAAAAAAATATCACCAGAACTAGTTCGAACGTGCATGGAGACCACAGGAGGAAAATAAATTTTCAGGAGAGCAACGTCAAAAAGTAAAAGAGTTAGTCATTTAAAGACGTTCTGTTCCTGACACCTGCGTTTATTTTGAACGGTACGTATTATGAGAGCAATTATAAAACGTTTAGTTATGGACTAGGAGTTTCATGATAAACTGTAAAACAATGGAGAAGCAATGAGGGCCTACAGTTTAACGTGGAATCCGAACTACATGTTGTTCCAAGTGAATCTTTACAACATTTAGAGGCGAAAGTTAGTTTAAAGAAAACTGAAAAATCCTGAGGTCCGATTTCGCCAATTTTTTAAATTTTCAAGCTCGCGTTTCACCACGAGGCCACGAAGACCGACGAGAAAATAGGAGCTATAGAGTGACATGATCCTGCTTAGGGGCAAAATGATGCCGCCAAATTATATGTACAAAAACACATTTTCTTGTTTCTGTCGTTTTTAATATTTACAAAAACGTGAAAAGGATTAATTTACTTGCATGTAATAAACCACTTACAATTCTTAAATATTTTGAAAATGGAAATGCATAATTCACATGGTAGTGAAGAATGTTAGCGTTGGGCTGCACGGAAGCAAAATAGTTTTTAAATTCCCGTATTTGCGAAATTCTGTCGACGCATTGGTAGGAAATCTGGGAAAAAATCACTTTGCAGCGCCTAATTAAATGTCAGAAGCAGTTGTAAGATATGTCATGCCTATCTTTTTCTGTATATCGTTCATACCCGAATCTTCCTTTTTTCCTAAGGACGCCTTTAGTTGATTGGTGACCCTAAGAAGTTTAAAAGACAAACCAAATCAGTCATCTGAGGCAGTAGCCTTCATTTCTTTTCTTCCACGACGCCTTTCCAGGGTGTAAGCCTTCATCAGCTGGTGGATCAATGGGTTACATTACAATTCTGTTGGCTGGATATAGACAGTCGTTTGTCTTGAACTTCATCAGGCTACAAATGAAATGTAATTTGCATTTGTTAGCGTAATATGGCACTGGGATTTTAAACAATAAATAGAGCTACATACAAGTTTTAGCAGGAAGAACACTGAGGATCGTTGTACATACACTTTTTCATCACCAAAGGGCTTCCAAGCGAAAGAACTTAAAAAGTCCAGAAAATGAGCAGATGAAGAACTACCGACTCATTAAAGAAGAAAGAAGAGGTTTCCGTTGTTTATTACATTGCACATGTCACTAGATAGAAGATTTTTCGAAGTTTTGTCTCAGCTGCGCTGTTGTTTGTAGCAACATGGCGACTACACCGCAAGAGAAACCATTTTGTGTTGGAATCTGCGCAGTCAACTCTTTGTTCAAGTGCAACGTGCATTCCACCGTCGAGTCAACAAGAATCCACCCGTGCACAAGCAGATTTATCACTGGCATACAAAATGCGGGGAACTTAGTTGAACATGCAAAGTGAGGAGCACTGGTCGGCTACACACGTCTGATGAAATGTCGAGCGCATCCGAGATATGTCAACAGGGAGATGTCGGAAATCCACAAGACGGGCAGGCCAGGAACTTCAACTTACTGAAACAACGCTGTGGCGTGTTCTGAAACGACGCCTGCATGTGAAAGCTTACAACCTCCAGTTGTTTTACGAGGGGCTATAAACCTGAACAGCAGGTTACAAGGCATCCCAGATATGCTCAATAATGTTCGTGTCTGAGGAGTCTGATAGCCAGCGAAAGTGTTCAAACTCAGAAGAGTGTTCCTCGAGCCACTCTGTAGCAATTCTGGACGTGTGGGGTGTCGCATAGTCGTGCTGGAATTGCCAAATCCGTTTAAATGTACAATGGACATGAATCGATGCAGGTGATCAGACACGATGCTCACATACGTGCCACCTGCCAGAGTCGTACGTAGACGTATCAGGGATTCCATGTCATTCCACTTCACAAGACCCACACCATTACAGAGCTTCCACCAGCTTGAACAGCCCCCTGCTGACATGCAGGGTCCATGGATTCGTGAGGTTGTCTTCATACCCGTACACGTCCATCCGCTCGATACAATTTGAAACGAGACTCGTCCGACCAGGCAACGTGTTTCCAGTCGTAAACAGCCCAATGTCGCTGCTGACGGGCCCAGGCGAGGCGTTAAGCCTTTGTGTCGTGTAGTAATCAAGGGCACACGATGGGTCTTCGGCTCTGAAAACCCATTTTGATGAAGTTTCGTTGAATGATTCGCGCGCTGACAGTTGTTGATGGCCCAGCATTGATATCTGCAGCAATTGCGGTAGGGTTGCACTTCTGTCACGTCGAACGGCTCTCATCAGTCGTCGTTGGTCCCGTTCTTGCAGGATATTCACGGTACGCTCGTGAAATGGTCGTACGGGAAAGGTCCCACTTCATCGCTGCCTCGGAGATGCTGTGTCCCATTGCTCGAGCGCCGACTGTAACAGCACGTTCAAACTCAATTATGTCTTAATGCAGTTTTGTCATATGATGACATGGGTAGAGACCGTGGCTGTTATTTGAAGACAAACGTTGATGGTGTTGAGACAGCAACCAGCCACAATTTTTTTTGTAAGTTCTTTTATTCCAAAGGTACCGTTACCGGTTTCGAATCATTACAATTCATCGTCAGAGGGCTTTCATGCTTTCATTAGAACGTTGTAACCTCACAACAGAAAAGTTCCGTAACCTCCCAACAGTAAAATATATAACCATAACATTGACATTTAGCGTAATCACCCAATAATATAATGTGACTATTCTCTCAATAAAAAATTGTGGCTCAATTATAACCTTTCAGTAACTGACTGTGAATTTTAACTGGTAAATTTCGGACGTCAGCAGTGCTGCGTCATGGCCCTGAAAGATCATTCTGAATAAAAAAGAAAATTCTTACCTCAATAAAGTCGCCGGATAACGCATATATATCTGCTCCTACAAGAAATTTTTCTGGCACAGCCGAGTGCAATGCTGGCCGATAGATTTGTCATGTATAAAAAGAAACAACTGATTTTTCTTTTCAATAATCGGGATGATCAAGGATTGGAGAAATAAGTAAATTCTGTAAATTGAAATAAATGATTGTCAAAAGTTACTTTTTATGGGAAAGATTATCATTAAGAGATTTCTTTTTAAAAGCATATGCATAGGATTTGATATAAAAATCTACATATGCGCGAGGCTCCTTTTACCTTATACTACAACGCTCAGGCTCCGCCATCGCTCCACCACGACCGGCCCAGCCAACACGATACACCAGACTGCTCGCTACTACTGCACAGTTCCAACTGCATACAACACTGCTCTCTGGTCTGACATTCTCTTACAGCTTATATATCGCAGGCAGCGCGTGAGCAATCCATCGAAATTACATCTGCTCGAGTACGCTAGCAATAAATTCTTTAATCATGGACCTCTTACATAACCCTCCACTGGGAGGGGGGGGGGGGGCAAAAATTTGGCAGCGATGGTGAGTCAATTGGACTTGCCATGAGTAACAAATTTTTCTATAATGTATTTAGTTACTATGTCTACAGTCACAGAGTATATACATTATTGATATGTGCAGAACATATTAAGAAATGAAATAGAATGCACACATACTGAGTATAGAATACATTGAGAAATGAAATGGAGTGCACACGCACTGAGTAGAGAACATATTAAGAAATGACGACATGATTACGCAATGAGTACAAAATATATTAACAAATGACATAAAGTGCACACGCACTGAATAAGCCTTTAGTGTTTTTACATGAACTGATCACATTAACAAATGAAATGAAGTGCACACGCGCTTATAAGTCTTCAGCATTTTTTGCAAGAACTGAATACATTAACAAATGAAATAAAGTGCACACGCACAGTAAAAGTCTTTAGCATTTTACAAGAACTGGATACATTAAGAAAAGAAATAAAGTACACACGCACTGTAAAGGTCTTTAGCATATTTAGGATTAGGACAACTGATCAGACTTTTTTTTTTTTGTTAGCAATGCATTGCGTTGGGATCGATAGTCAATTGCTGGGGCATGAAAATATTTGCTTTTGACTTATTGCTGGAAATAAGGATTAATAACGTCATTCGTCATGAGTCAGCTGTAGCAAGGTTATGAAACAAAGACAGCGTATGTGATCATATCCATAAACGACAGACACAACTGGGTAAAAAAAAATGCAAGTACTTGAACAGATTTAATAGTTAAGTGCTTATAGCGTATTAGTATCACGAAAAGCTCCTCCTGGAAAAAATACAAAATGGGTTATTGACCTGAAAGAAAAAAATGTATATTATGCTGAAAAATAGTAAACTTCGAATTAACAGGTAATGAAACGTGTACTTAATATGTATGTACTCTAGCTGTCTTTCCGAAAACATTCGTCACTATACTATGCGACATAAGACATACTGTCAAAAGGAACTGCAACAAGTACTTAAATAACTACATAGCATTTCTTAACCAATATAAATTATATAAACTCCATCATTATCATCATCTGCAAAGAAAAACTTTATTATTCATATTACCATAACTTCATGATTATCATCATCTGCAAAGAAAAGTGTCATTACTGATATTACCATATTCTTCATACAACTATTCATCATCATTTATTATCATCTGCAAAATAGACACTTCATTATTCGTATTCATATTATCCGTTTACTTCATACAACTATTCATTATCATTCATTACTTCATATAGTATAGAGTTTCGTATTTCTAGCATATTTCATCGCTAAAATTAACATGTGTAGTTCTGTCTGATAGACTGTATCAATCGCCTCGTATTCTGAAAGAAAAATAATTAGTTAAGACTGCTATTATGCAGTGCATACAGTATATTCTTGTTAATGCTTGTTAATTCTGATCCATTTACTCTTCATGACAAGGTTTTGCATTTTCTTTCTTTCATTCTGATGGCAAAAATTTCCATTTCATAGTAAACCACTGTGGTTGTATAATTTATTTCTTTTACATGGTATTGCTTTCCTTGCCGGGCACTTACCAAGAAAAAATACAATCATCATCAGTAAGTGGTCATATAAATATCTGGAAATGGCATTACAGTGTGATAGATCATAAAGTATGTTCATTCAATAAAGGGTTTAATATTGGAGACATGGTGATTGCCTTTGGTTTTTCTGGTTCTAAAAGTTTCAACATGTACTACATGGGGGTGAGGAATGCTTCGTATTCTATATGGACCTGCGTATAGAAGCTCAAATTTACTGCATCTACTCTTTCCTCTGTTGGATAAATAATGCGTGCGTACTAATATCTTCTGTCCAATGTGAAAGTCACGGCGTGTACAAACCTGTTACTGCTGTCGTCTCCGGCGCTCTGCGGCACGTTGGATGTTGTTGAGTGCAATGTCGATTATCTCATGGTGGCGTAGTCGACGAGATGTAGGAAAAGATACTAATTCTTTAATTTTGTTGGGTGGTTCAACATTTTTCAATATAACAGTCAGGGATAACATAGTACATTCATTTGTTATGGAGTTAATTACATCCTGGAATGAGAGTATGTGTGTATCCCAATCAATGTTTTTTATGGCAGTATATTCTAAATAGTTTACCAATTTCTTTCATCAGTCGTTCAGAAGAGTTCGAAGAAGCGTGATACCTGGATAGATCGGAGAAATGTTTCTAGCTCGCAACATACGTGTCCATATCGCAGATCGAAATTGTGGTCCACTGTCAGAAATTACTTTCAGTACATGCCCTACATGAAATAGAAAATGTTTTACAAATGCTTTCGAAACAGATTTAGCAGTAGCTTTGCGTAACGGAGTGAAGGTAACAAATTTCGAAGTGATTTCAACAGCGACAAAGAAGTAGCAAAAACCTCTATTAGTTCTGGGAATTGGACCAAAAATGTCTACAGCGGCCATGTGTCTCAATTTAACGGGTACAATGGGATGTAACGGCGGAATATGTGAAGTCGCGTCTGATTTAGCTTTCTGGCAGATTTTACATGACGTTAAAACTCGTCGAATACATTTCTCCATGTTCGCAAAATAACAGTTCTGTCTCAGTATAAGAAAACGTTTTCTGGCTCCATAATGTGCGTAACTTAAATGTGTATACCAAATTAATTTGTTAACAAGTTCGTCAGGAATGCATAATAACCAATTGTTACTGTCAGGGTGAGAGCGGCGAAACAATGTTATTGCGTACAGTGTAATGATTTCTGATGGTAACATTATTCCTATCTTGCCAAAGGTGTGCAATTTCTTTCCACACGTTGTCTTTGCTCTGCTCTTGTGCTATGTCTCGTAATGACGATGAAATGAAATTTTCAAATGCAACTCGTTGAATATACATGACGCTAGAATTTGCTTGGCAGAAGTTGGTTGCGATGTCTTGCTGATTGTCGCTGAGAGAACGGGATAGTGCGTCTGCTATAATATTTTGTGTACCGGAAATGTGAACAATTGTAAAATAAAATTCCTGTAAATAAAGTTTCCATATGCTTAACCTGTCCTGTGTAAATTTAGTTGCAAGTAAAAACTGTATAGCTCTATGATCTGCGCAAACGGTAGTATGTCTTCCATAAAGAGAATGAGTCAATAGTAATAACATTTTCGCGAACAAGACTCAGTGTGTCAAACGTATTGCTTACGTTGCTGGAGGATGCAACCTGTGCTGTATCTAGTCAAATTCTTTCTGACGTGCTGTTATCTGCGGGAGGATGCTGTGGAATTTCGACTGTTGGTACTGTTCTGTTATTTCGTCCTGACGTATTAGGTTCGGGATGATACCGACTGTCTGGTTCATTCATGGTAATCTGTGTTGCGGATGATTCTGCTGCTGGTAAGATCGACTGTTACCCTGCTCATTACTTTTACGTCTGTCATGATAGTCACTGCTATACGGTGCGTTGCGACAGGAATTAAAATGATGTGTTTTCTGTGCGTAGTGATTTCCTTGTTGCTGTGGATTACTATTTGGTGGAACCGACGCTATACGTGTAGGCGGCGAAACATTAAAGCTTGGTTGACCTTGCAGACTACATTGTTGGTTATGTATGTTAACCGTCTGGTTTTGATGCTGTTGTGGGGAAAGGCCTCTATTGTTGCCAAACTGTCTTTGCTGTTGCTGATAACTATGACGATGCTGATGATTAAAATTTTTGTCACTTATTAAAATTATACTGGTAGTTCAGGAGTGTCTAATGAAAACTGTCACTTTCAGGTAAAACTTGTCGTATCAGGTTTTCTTTAGTCATTTCTTAATACTAGATAGATCGATAGTTGGAGAGATGTATAGGATAGTAAAAGAGAAGGCAGCAGTGCAGAAAACTAAAGATGAAAGCACTACTACGGCTCAGGGCCCTGTGCACGCTACGGAACATATTCATCGAAGCGTAATGAATCCCCTGAAGTCTCTTACGCGCTGCAAATAAATTTTAGTTTCTGCATTACAGGCCAAGTTGGTAGAAATGCGAAAGAAAATTGTCGTATCCAGTCCAAAGCGTGAATCTGTGTTCTGTCATTATTAAGTACCTTAAATTTCCTAACAGATAGAAAGTGTTTGTAATCAAAATTACCGTCTCTGTATGTCTGAGCAGGTTCAGGGTTGCATGAGAATCTGTTTGTCTGTGTCTCTTCGGACTCTAAGTCACGTAGTCTCTGTAAATTACCTAAGTTACACTGGCTGTGTGAGTGTGACAAATGTTCGGAATGTGGCGTATGCTGTGACGTGTTAGTGACTGAAACATTTTTCATTTCTGTCACTTTAAAACGTTCGTCAAATTGGCTGTTCTGTTGTCCAAATTTCTTATCGACTTCCGCACTTCCGCATCCAGAGTGCGTGAAATTTCTGCTGACATTAATTTAAACTCGTCGCGTAATTGTGTTACGTTTTCAGAACATTGTTTAGCTACTGCACTAATTTCATCTCTAAGTAATTTCGTTGTGGCTGCATGTGTATTACTTAATTCTTGTGCAACAGATCTAATTTCATCACTACTGTTTCTAGCACAAGTCTTAATTTCCTCACGTAATTGTTCTTTAGTATCATGTCGTTGCACGGCAACGGCTGTAATCTTTTCACTAAGTTGTTTCTTCTGTTCATTAAGGTTGTCGTGTTTTTCATTCGACTGTTTGAAACTTTCATTAAGTTGTTTGTTCGATTCATTAAGTTGTTTATAACTGTTGCCTAGTTTTTCATTAAATTGTTTGAAATTGTTGTTTAGTTTTTCATTCCACTGTTTGAGATTTTCATTACGTTGTTTGTACGATTGATTAAGTTGTTTGTAAGATTCATTAAGTTGTAGCAATAATTCCATAACTTGATCCCAGCCAAAATTAGCGGCTCTATTCTCTGTGCTGTGTGGTGCTGTATCTGAATGTGTCACGTTTTGTGTAACCATTTGATCGTTGTCTGATTCACGAACAGGTTTGCTAATTGGATGTGCACTGTGGGTCACTACATCGGAATCAAATAAATCTGACGTATTTTGACTACATTGTTCATTTTCATTAGAAGCATTTATTTGTTCACAGCGTAAATTTGGCAGATCAGGTGTGTCAAACTGGGCAGCGTTCATTGTAACGGAACGTGCCGCGTTATCAACTGTCGTTAAATTAAGTGTGGACGTAACTGAATTTGTTTGTTCATCATTTGGAATAAAATCATTACAAGTGATCGGCACGCACTGATTATCTGTAATTGGGGGATTATCATTATGGCACTGAGTGTCGCTAGTATTATGAATCAAATTATTCAAGTCGCCCTTTTCAATCATTGCGAATCGTGATGTACTGTTAGCAGTTTTTCGCGGCATTTTCTCTCAAAGGTAGGCACAAAATGAAAGACAAAGCAAAATTTTAACAAATACAATTACAACAAAGAGTAATAAATTGCCGATGATCTGTGAAAGAAAGAGTGACAAGTTAGTAAATGCGTTGCGCCAGATGCAAACTACCTTTAAGAATAGTGTAAATAAGAGCAGATGTATGACTACTTCTCAGAAATTCACAAAGAAAATACGATCCTGGCCGGTTGTCGACAAGTGTAACCTCCCAACAGAAAAGTTCCGCAACCTCCCAACAGTAAACCATAACTCTGACATTTAGCGTATCCTCCCAATAATATAATGTGACTAATCTCTCAATAAAAAATTGTGGCTCACTTATAACCTTTCAATAACTGACTGTGAATTTTAACTGGTGAATTTCGGACGTCAGCAGTGCTGCGTCATGGCCCTGAAAGATCATTCTGAATAAAAAAGAAAATTCTTACCTCAATAAAGTCGCCGGATAACGCATATATATCTGCTCCTACAAGAAATTTTTCTGGCACAGCCGAGTGCAATGCTGGCCGATAGATTTGTCATGTATAAAAAGAAACAACTGATTTTTCTTTTCAATAATCGGGATGATCAAGGATTGGAGAAATAAGTAAATTCTGTAAATTGAAATAAATGATTGTCAAAAGTTACTTTTTATGAGAAAGATTATTATTAAGAGATTTCTTTTTAAAAGCATTTGCATGGGACTTTATATAAAAATCTACATATGCGCGAGGCTGCTTTTACCTTATACTACAACGCTCAGGCTCCGCCATCGCTCCACCACGACCGGACCAGCCAACACGATACACCAGACAGCTCGCTACTACTACACAGTTCCAACTGCATACAACACTGCTCTCTGGTCTGACATTCTCTAACAGCTTACATATCGCAGGCAGCGCGTGAGCAATCCATCGAAATTACATCTGCTCGAGTGCGCTAGCAACAAACTCCGTAATCATGGACCTCTTACAACATGTGGTGCGTTTTTTATTGATTAGCCGTCGTAAAATATAAATAATACATAATTATAAGCACGCCACACAGATGGTTGCGTTACAGATTCGCATTGGGATGTGACTTACGTGAAATGTCGGTCTGGAGTATTTGTTTCCATAGTTTCGTCCTGCAAATGATGTTCGTAGTTTTCGCCACATTCTTATGGTTGCACACATAAATATGTATGACTGAGCTCTTTAGATTTGTCACTGAATATATATCTACTACATTCTTATCGTTGTCCACGTAATTTTGTATCGTTAAGTACTTTAGATTTGCCATATAATAGATTTCTAACACGCATCGCATGTTTTGATAGATGCAAAGTGTTTACAAACATATGAGTGTCAAAGATGTTATGATATATCGCAACATTATTAAGATGTTCCCTGTTAAAGATTTTTTCGTTTTATGGATAAGACAGTACATTATTTATTTACATTTAGCAATCATTAGAATGGTAGTAGCACATAAATTTGCTGCTTTCCTACACATACCTGCTGATCAAGTAGCAAGTAGCCGTCTGAAGATTAATGGTAGTGATTCGAAACCGGTAACGGTAGCTTTGCAATAAAGGAACTTACAATAAATTTGTGGCTAGTTGCTGTCTCAACACCATCAACTTTTAAATGTTGATAAGCTGCCATTGTAGCAGCAGTTACCGATCTAACAATCGCACGAGACACTTGTTGTCTTATATAGGCGTCCCTGACCGCAGCACCGTATTCTACCTGTTTACGTATATCTGTATTTGAAAACGCATGCCTGTACCAGTTCCGTTGGTGGTTCCGTGTATTTGCACCTGACAGTGAGAATAAATTCAAGGAACGCGTAGACGCGAAGTGTGCATTCTAGTAAAACCAAAGGGTTCTGACGAATGAAACTATCGCGAAGCTGTGCTTGCGCAGTGGAGATGTCTGAAAACGGTTTCGCTCAGTTGTGATAGCTTTACTCGAACGAACATGACGTGTCACCACAAAACGTCATACGAGAGTCATTTATCGTGAAAGGATAAGGAAACGGTGTTGGCGGGGTCACGTGACCGGCTGGGGAGGCATTACGTAGGTGTGTCCGCGCTGAGGGATGAGGGCGGCGGGGAAGGGTGGAGGGTGGCCGGCACCGGCACCGGCACCGCCCCCGCATTCCAGGGACGGCCCTAAATCACGGCGCACCAAGGGCACCGACGACAGCGGCGCTCCAAACGCTAATATTTCAATCCGCTGCGCCGGCTCCACAACACCCTCCGGGGCCAGCCAGCCCAACAGGCGCGACCTCACAGCTGCGGTCGTGACAACTGCTGACACCTGGTGGCGCTCGAAAGGCGGGTATCACACGCGTCACACAACAAGCATCAGATTACCGGAGTAACAACTCTTTCTCCGTTCCCTCTCTCTCTCTCTCTCTCTCTCTCTCTCTGTCTGGCTGTGATGATTGTCAAGCGGCCTGCTAACGTTCAACATTGCCTCAATCACGACGATTTTGCGTGACTGGCATACCGATTCAGGACTGAACGGCCTTCGAATGGAAACTTCTTCATCTCCCCTTATCTATAACGTAAACGACCCTCACACCATCAATGACACCGCTGCCAGTTTCCAATGCGATTTCTCAAGATTAAGGTGCCAAATACCTAAAATAAAGCGTGAACCGCTTTTTTAAAAGACGACGAATAAGTTCCCGTCTGAGAAAGTTGCTGCAGCGTATATGCAACGTAGCACCGCGTGGAGTGGCCGCGCCGTTAGGGGCACCATGTCACGAGTCGTGCGGTCTCTCCCGCCGGAGGTTGGAGTCCACCCTCGGGCATGGGTGTATGTGTTGTCCTTAGTGTTAAGTTAGTTTAAGTAGTGTATAAGTCTAGGGACCGATGACCTCAGCTGTTATGTCCCTAAGGAATTCACACACACACACACACACACACACACGCATGGTGCAGCATTCGTGTCTTTCCGACGAGCGTGTGGTAAATGAGGCAACGTGAAATACGCATCCAAAGAAGTCCAACTTTTTGTTATTCTCTTCTTGGCTGCCGAAGGATAAACACAGGGAGATATCCATCAGCGAATGAAGAATGTTTATGGAACAACATCTCTGTCGAAAACAACCGTTACGGAATGGTTCGCCAAGTTCTGTGAGGGTCTCGATTCGATGCAAGACTTAAGACACAAATGTCGTAACGCGGAAGTTACGCCAAATCAGGTGGGAGACACTCCAGCTCCCATCCTATACGCCTGATCTCTCCCCATGCGATCATCATACCATCGGTCTCTTAAAAAAGGCCTTGAAGGGTCAACGATTCTGGTCGGACGAGGAAGCAGGAGTTAAATACTACTTCATGCAGCAGGACACGGTGTTTTGCCAAACGGATATCTTCAGCCTGGTGCGTCGGATAATTGCCTCCGTGCTCACGACGATTTTGCCTGACTGGCATACCGATTCAGGACTGAACGGCCATCGAACGAAAACATTTTCATCTCTCCTTACCTATTACCAAGCAACAGCAGAATCCAACGAAAAAGAGGAAACGGAGGCGAGACTGGTTGGGAATGAGGGGCGGCTAGACGTATGTAGATTTACGAGCTGAAATCAGAACCATGGACCCTAAAAATCTGACAAACAATTCTAGCATGGCTCCTCTACTATTAATGTTGATACGGTAAAAAGCTGAGAAGAATGGGTAGCTTTGAGGGATGAAACAGTGAAGGCAGCAGAGGATCAAGTAGGTGAAAAGACGAGGGCTAGTAGAAATCTTTGGGTAAGAGAAGAATTTAACTGATGAAAGTAGAAAATATAAAAATGCAGTAAATGAAGCACGCAAAAAGGAATACAAACGTCTCAAAAATGAGATCGACAGGAAGTGCAAAATGGCTAAGCAGGGATGGTTAGAGGACAAATGTAAGGATGTAGAGGCTTATCTCACTAGGGGTAAGATAGATACAGCCTACAGGAAAATTAAAGAGACCTTTGGAGAAAAAAGAGCCACTTGTGTGAATATCAAGAGCTCAGATGGAAACCCAGTTCTAAGCAAAGAGAGGAAAGCAGAGAAGTTGAACGAGTATATAGAGGGTCTATACAAGGGCGATGTACTTGAGGACAATATTATGGAAATGGAAGAGGATGTAGATGAAGATGAAATGGGAGATATGATACTGCGTGAAGAGTTTGACAGAGCACTGAAAGACCTGAGTCGGAACAAGGCCCCGGGAGTAGACAACATTCCATTAGAACTATTGATGGCCTTGGGAGAGCCAGTCCTGACAAAACTCTACCATCTGGTGAACAAGATGTATGAAACAGGCGAAATACCCACAGACTTCAAGAAGAATATAATAATTCCAATCCCAAAGAAAGCAGGTGTTGACAGATGTGAAAATTACCGAACTACCAGTTTAATAAGGCACAGCTGCAAAATACTAACACGAATTATATACAGACGAATGGAAAAACTGGTATAAGCCGACCTCGGGGAAGATCTGTTTGAATTCCGTAGAAATGTTGGAACACGTGAGGCAATACTGACCTTACGACTTATCTTAGAAGAAAGATTAAGGAAAGGCAAACCTACGTTTCTAGCATTTGTAGACTTAGAGAGAGCTTTTTACAATGTTGACTGGAATACTCTCTTTCAAATTCTAAAGGTGGCAGGTGTAAAATACAGGGAGCGAAAGGCTATTTACAATTTGTACAGAAACCAGATGGCAGTTATAAGAGTCGAGGGACATGAAAGGGAAGAAGCGGTTGGGAAGGGAGTGAGACAGGGTTTTAGTCTCTCCCCGATGTTATTCAATCTGTATATTGAGCAAGCAGTAAAGGAAACAAAAGAAAAATTCGGATTAGGTATTAAAATCCGTGGAGAAGAAATAAAAACTTTGAGGTTCGCCGATGACATTGTAATTATGTCAGAGACAGCAAAGGGCTTGGAAGAGCAGTTGAACGGAATGGACAGTGTCTCGAAAGGAGGGTATAAGATGAACATCAACAAAAGCAAAACGAGGATAATGGAATGTAGTCGAATTAAGTCCGGTGATGCTGAGGGTATTAGATTAGGAAATAAGACACTTAAAGTAGTAAAGGAGTTTTGCTATTTGGGGAGCAAAATAACTGATGCTGGTCGAAGTAGAGCGGACAGAAGAGAAATTTGTTAACATCGAGTATAGATTTAAGTGTCAGGAAGTCGTTTCTGAAAGCATTTGTATGGAGTGTAGCCATGTATGGAAGTGAAACATGGACAATAAATAGTTTGGACAAGAAGAGAATAGAAACTTTTGAAATGTGGGCTACAGAGGAATGTTGAAGATTAGATGAGTAGATCACGTAACTAATAAGGAGATATTGAATAGGATTGGGGAGAAGAGAAGTTTGTGGCACAACTTGACTAGAAGAAGGGATCGGTTGGTAGGACATGTCCTGAGGCATCAAAGGATCACAAATTTAGCATTGGAGGGCAGCGTGGAGGGTAAAAATCGTAGAGGGAGACCAAGAGATGAATACACTAAGCAGATTCAGAAGGATGTAGGTTGCAGTAGGTACTGGGAGATGAAGGAGCTTGCACAGGATAGATTAGCATGGAGAGCTGCATCAAACCAGTCTCAGGACTGAAGACCACAACAACAACATTGGAGAAAAGAGAACCACTTGCATGAATACCAAGAGCTCAGATGGAAACACAGTTCTAAGCAAAGAAGGGAAAGCAGAAAGGTGGAAGGAGTATATAGAGGGTCTATACAGGGGTGATGTACTTGAGGACAATATTATGGAAATGTAGATGAAGATGAAATGGGAGATACGATACTGCGTGAAGAGTTTGACAGAGTACTGAAAGACGTAAGTCGAAACAAAACCCCCGGGAGTAGACAACATTCCATTATAACTACTGACAGCGTTGGGAAAGCCAGCCCTGACAAAACTCTACCATCTGGTGAGCAAGATGTGTAAGACAGGTGAAATACCCTCAGACTTCAAGGAGAATATAATAATTCAAATCCCCCCCCCCCAAAAAAAAACAGATGTTGAGAGATGTGAAAATTACCGAACTATCAGTTTAATAAGGCACTCTGGAGACAGTGACGCTAGATGAAAGATTCGGAGTAACTCCCAGATTTCTGGCGACAGACAGTTTATTCTAATGCTTCAGTCGCAGTCCTATAACAGCAGTGCTTGGATATATTCAGATGGTTAACTTAAAACTTTTTTACGCTTCTAAGATCTCTTACTAGGCACTTTTCGAAATAGAAACCGCCTTATATGCGTAAATAGTGGGTGGTTACAATTAAAATGCAGGTACTCACAGAGGTCCAATGTAGGCCGAACGTATCGTATGAGATCGAAACTTGGTATATATATGCTAATGCGTTGATGCGGAACCAATTTACGGTAGAAAAAAATTAGTTTCAATTTGAGCCACCAGGTGCGCTGTAAATGTAAGAGTAACCTGTATCAATGTTTCCATATGTAATGGATCAGGAACGGGACGTGGGAAAGAAAAGTGAAACGAGTGAGAAAGATGTAATGTTGATTTTATGATTAACTGCCACTTGCCGTATTGTAAGTACTATAAAATGCACTTTTTTCTTCGAAAAATTGCCTCCAAAATTCAGGCATGTGTTATACTTGAAATTAATATAAAAATGTGCAGTGTTTGATTTAAAATTCCCACCAGTCTTGAAAATGGCCATATACTCGATATCGCGGAAAACCTATCTCTATCTGGCAACACTGGCTTCAACTGGCAGCAGCAGTGCACCGATGTGACGAATTTGAGTTGCGGGAATTCACAAGCTTGAACACTGTCTCCCTCCCGCTCCGCCATCACAAACCCAGAACACTGTCTAGCTTACGATGCTTCACTGCAGTCTACGGTGCCAGTGAACTTGAACTGAAAGTGATTTGTGTTATCGATAACTGCACATTATATTTGTTAGTAGCTAGTTTCGTAACGAAAAAAAATTAACGGTACTCATGTGATGCGGGCTATAAATTGAGAGTAATAGCAAATACAGAAGGACATGGAGAGAGAGCAGCTGAGCGACATTGTGCCGATAAAGGACTGAATGCAAAATGGCCCAAACTAGTAGAAAACGTACTGGAATGGATTCAAAGGCACCGTCAAAAGGGCACTGGAATTAATACAGAAATGATTCAAATAAACGCTCATAAGATAATGTTAGAGTGGAACATAACAGACTTTAAGGATGGAGTTGTTTGGTGCTACAGGATTATGAAGCGTCACGGACTTAGCATGCGAATCAAAGCCAAAATATCTCAGAAAATGCCCTAAACTTAATCCAATGATCATTTTCAAGCAGAAAATAGTGACAAACCCTTCTGAAATACCGCCAGGTATTGTAGCTCACGTAGTCTACGTGGCCGGTGCGAAATTTTGGATTAAAAGAGTGTGGGAGACAAGGAAAGGAGCTTTTCTGAACAAGAGCTAGCTTCTTGTGCTAGATCAGTTTAGTGGTCATTTAAAAATTTCTGTGAAACGGAAATTCAGATGGGCAAATACAGAGTTTGCTGTTATTTCGGGAAGACTTACTTCACACTTGTAACCTCTTGATGTCTCGATAAAAAAAAAAAAAAAAACCATTTAAATTGTATATGAGAGAGCAGTGGAACAAAAGGATGATGGATGAAGTACGACATGAATTCACGTTTGAATGAGCTTTAAAACGACTTAAATCAAACAAGTGTGTCAGTTGATAAGGCAGTCGTGGTCTAGAGTGAGACATTATAACTAAATCTTTCACGAAGTAAGGCGTAAGTAACGCTCTCGATGGCAGTTAAGACCATCTCATATATGAATTGAACAACAGTGATGACGAAGCGGAAGAAGAAGAAGAACAAGAACAAGAACAAGAACAAGAACGAAGTTCAGACGACGATTTTCGGGGATTTTAAGGGTTACTCTGGCTTTCCAACCTAATAATAAAAATGGTAAAAATGTTACTTAAAAATGCTTAAAAATTTAGGTGCGTCTTATAGCTTGTAGCGTCTTATAGCCCGTAAAATACGGTGCACAGTTTGTTCAATATGAGCGTCGGAGTCGTCGAGGAGATGCCGTTCAGCGTCAGGTTTCCACCTGGTGGTCAAAATTGGAACTAATTTCTTCCAGCGTAAATCTTTTCCGCATTAACACATCAAGTTTTCCTGGCACATGATAACTGCAGCCCACGCTAGACCTCTGTGAGTACCTGCATTTTAGTTGTAATCACCTGGTACAATGACTAACCCTGCATAGGCATATCTGTGTATATTCAGTAATTCTTCAAAGGAACCGTTTTTCCCTCCATATGCTCCTTCGAACACTGTTTCCATAGTGATTTTTTTTCCTGTAATGCTCGATAAATTCAACCATCGACCCTTCGTTCATTTTAGAAATAGAACATCTGGCAAAAGGAACACTGCACACTATCGCCGTGTAGTTGGTTTATTGAGTAAACATCTGAGTTCCGAATATTGTAAAATCGTCAATAAATGTCCTCCCACACGCGGTATGTGCAGACAATATTGAGAATATATACTAAGATAGTATCTGTTCTTTCGGACATGTCCGAAAGAACAGATACCATCGGTGACCATGCAGCTCGTTAGAACGAAATTACAATTAAATGAATACCGTTAGCTGCTTATAGGCGTTGACATACGTCAACGGGGACAAATGAAAATGTGTGCCCCGAGCGGGACTCGAATCCGGGATCTCCTGCCTACATGGCAGACGCTCTATCCATCTAAGATCCCGGGTTCGAGTCCCGGTCGGGGCACACATTTTCATCTGTCCCCGTTGACGTATGTCAACGCCTATAAGCAGCTAACAGTGTTCATTATTGTAATATTGACAATATTTTCGGAGGCATCAAAAATATTTCTCATATTGACAATAAGCCAATACATGCGTCAGGTGATCAATGTACTGAGGTCTGACAATATTATTAACCCTCTGAGGGCCCTTTAAGATACGCTGTAACAATAACTCCAAAGGGCCGCGGCTGTCCTGGTCCACACTGCAATGCATCGGTAAGAACAACTGCACAACAGTGAACGGTATGTACCGCACTCATATACCACAAATACAAGTGTTATTGATATTTGTGCGTGTGAATTTTTTTCACTACAGTTGGATATTGTTTCCTGATAAATGTCGCGTTTTAAGTTCAAAATATTCTTTTATCGCCAGGGACGGTTCCTTGGTATACGATTTTCAGTATCCTCCAACATACTATCACCTCGTACTTGAGAAATAGCTCGTTTGTTTAAGTTTCTTATCACGTCGATAGGATGAAGAAAGGGCTACATGGCGACGCGCAAAGCATTGATTTAATAATTCTAAGAAAACAGTGTTGTATACATTTTAGGAAAATTAGTCACATTCAATTTTTGGCATACAGGGTTGTCAGAACCAATCTGAAATGCTTGTAAGGGTATTGCTGGATAGGTTGTACTGAGATATAATTGTTAAGAAAAACTTTGATACATTCTGCCGTTTCCGAGTTAATCCGCATCGAAGTTAGCTAATCAGGCCGTTGCACGGGCAAATTCAGTTGGACCAACAGATATTGTGTCGTCAAGTACGTGCTTCGTTTGTTTTCCTAAGACCGAACAAAGAACATTACAAAAATTGGATATGGCACAGTGATAAGGATCGAACCCGAGCCAAAGGCTGAGAGTCTCGTGGGCTTTCATCTGCGCTATGAAAACAAGTGACACTAATTGCATCTGGCGAGCCGCTTGAATTTGCACGCGCAACGGCCTGATTGGCTAACTTCAGTGCTAATTAACAAGGAAACGGCCCAACGTAGTGAATCGTTTTCTTTTCAACTTTTCAGACTGTATCTAACCCTCCTGTGCATAGGAAAGCGCTCATTTCAGCTTTCTCTGTTTTTTTTTTCATTTTCTTTTTTAAACTAACGAATTTTTCTGCACAGTGTCGATTTTCATCGGCGACTCTTATTCTAATGAGCAAGTGGACGACGGAACCTTAAACCGTCATCTTCTTTCTCTTTTCTGATACATCTGATCTAGTATTTAGTACACTATCCCTGATACAACGTCAAAATAGTAAACCCATCTGCATTCACAGACCCGAGAGAAAGAAAACTGTAGATATTGAAAATGGGCGAGTAGTCATTTTTCCCATAAGGCTCAGAAATGAACAAAACACCAACAAAAGGTATCCCCGTGCTTAGCTCCGTACTGCGGCTTTTGCAAAGTGCAAGCGAAAAAGAAAAACAAAAGGTTTGAAGTTCATCGAATGCAGATGATGTAATAGTATAAGACTGTCATCTTACTGAAAGGAAAAAAAAAATATCACCATAACATTTTAAATATATACATATGTTTTTGAGTTTATCCTTACTTTCATCGTCTAAGTACCACACTTAATTGTATGATGACTGCTTTCGATCACAATGTGATCATCTTCAAAGCGAAAAAGGAAAAATCCAATTTCCGTTACTTTACAACAGGTGAGTCAAGTATTACAGTTCATTATTAGATTTACCACTGTAGTTTCGTAAGGAACTTGTCATATCCACAGGGATGAAGAGAACGCTGAATCATTTGTTATTCCTCTGAAGAATATTGTAACTCTTTTCCGACTCCGTTTACCACAGTTACGCAGGTAATCACTTATCACAGTTTTACCAATAATCATACATAGACAAATGCTATCACTTCGTGGTTATGGAACACAAAAATCGCTTAAATACATGAGCAGATACTTCATTTTCTTATTCTATCGAAAATTTATCAAGATTAATACGAATTGCACGAATTGTTATAAGCAAATAACGCAGCACATGAAAAAAGGAGTAAAAAATCGCATTTGAAAATATATCAACTTTGATGTACTTTGTGTGACATGAATCAGGTATGAAAACAGCTGTTAACACTGCAATGTGGGATTAAGTGAAAATGGAAGCTCAGTCACCACTGTAAAATGGAAGCGTAACTTGCATTAACTGCGTAAAATGTCAGCGCAGGTCGAATTCATCCGAAATATTTGTTTCTATTTGCCTGAAGAATGAAGCATCGTCTAATAATGTACCTCCCACCAACTTAAAATTGCAGGCAATGGCGGTATTTCGTACTTTGCTAGTTTAAACGCTGACGTTAACGTTTGTGAGTTTGGTGCCCGGGTACGTTCCTACAATGTAGACGCAGAATTCTATTGCTCGATTTCCGATTGGCTAAAAAACATTTTCTGGCACTTAACCTTTCTCTAACTTTGTCTATGCGTTCTGCATAAAAAATCGTACACTTCATGAATTCCCCTATCAAACTGTATTTCCTCTATAAGTGGCTGGACGGGTAGGTTTCAGAAATAAAAGATGACAACAGCATACATATCTTCAGTTTGAGGTAGCCTAGATTGAAAAAAAAAATTTAAAGCTTGATGTTATGTCTGAAGATAAGCATCAATGATTAATCTCGTCGTTTTGACGGGGTGCGGAAACTAATTCCATTTTAATACTACTACAATAAATACTACTGTTGCCGTGAACGTTAATACGATTATTGATTATTATTATTGATCCAAGAGAGTTTTGCCTTGAAACTGAGTAACTCCACAGAATCTCCATAGAATCTTTATACGAATACATAGGTGTTTAGTGGCGTGAGATATCAGTTAGTTACATTCTATTGTCTTAACAATCACAAGGGCCATGAAAGCTAGAGTAAACCAACAAAAAGACGCATTCACAGGAGTCAGTGGGAAGGCAGTAAGGAACACTTAACATTAGTTGACGGAAAAGACGGCTGAATAGCAGCGACATCGAGAGGGCAGTAACTCGTGGAAGCAGCTTAGACACAGAGACGCGTAGTGACTAAGCGCTTCGCGGTTGGAGCTGACACCTGCAGGTCTTCCTACAGACCCTGTGTACGAGTGAAGCACCACGCCTGTTTCTTGTCGCTTGACGCCTGTCCTTAACCAGCCTCCCCAATATCATGAGCCACGCCTCCATAAGATGATTCTACACTGTAATAGCTTATAGCTGATGTCCGAGGCTTTCAAAACACCTGTCTGTTGTTTTGTGCGACAACCCCTGGTGTATCCCTAATTCTACTTACAACTTATCAAAATTAGAACTTTATGTTTCCAGCGTTCTTCATTTACAGTGAAGTGCACGAAGCTGTTATTCTGTTCATTAGCTGCATGTGGATTATAAAGTCTCGTGAGTCATTGCTTTGCTGATAACGTTTCCACAGAAAACCAATCATACGACGCAGAATGTGATGTTTTCTGTTAAGAAAAGCAGAAAGATGACCCTACAGAAAATACTGGAAATCAACAAACACATGACGTAGAATGCCAGCTTAGCATTAAATGAACGCACTCATTTTCCTTTTTCAACTTCTTTAGATTAAGTTTTCGTTAAAAATAGTAGATTCATACTGTAAATTCATCTTATTCTTCATTAGCTATTAAATGTATTCACACAAAAATTGTATCCCCACTTTTTTAATTTATGTAATTATTTATATGTATCAAAAAATTTAATGTTTTCCTATGCAAACGTTCAGTGTCGTTTTTGTTTCTTCTGAACAAATAAGATCTATGTACTCATTTTGCTAAGGTTTGAAGCTCCTCTTTTCGTTCATCCGTGTTTGCGATTTAAAAACTGGGTTGTTGTTCGGAAATCAGCCTTATGCAAACACAATTAGTTTATTTTTATATTTCCCCAGACATGTTTCGACACCAATGTGTCATCTTCTGTGGGTTAAATTTTTTTAAATTTCTGTAAAGTACAATATCACATTTGTAATAATTTAGCTACTGTAGGCCTAACAAATAAAATATTTGCTATTTGCTTCCTTTTGTTTGGACACTACCCTTAAAATTACATCGCTAATTGAACTGTATTATTGTACATCGATTTTAGTGCTCGTTTTCGTTTTTTTTTTTTTTATGACAGCATGTCATCTGCAAACTAGCCATGAAGAAAATTATTGCGTATTTGTGGAGAGCTGTTTTGAGGGTAGAGGTTATGTACGTTTCTGTACTTACATTTTTCGTCCTGTTTCGTGTCCCTGGTTGGTGTCTCAATCAGCTACTATTTAGTGCACTGCTTTCACTCAGTTTTTCATAAATTTCTGCTCACTACCTCACCTCACATGCACTTACACAAAACGTGGTGAAAGGAGATCTGAGCAGACACTTGTGATAATACACTCAGTGAGATGTGTCATGTTATTGTCGTTGCTCACTAGTTCATCGTTGGTCTTGTGTTCGTTATGGCGCTGATTTTGAATGTGTGCGTGTGTGTGTGTGTGTGTGTGTGTGTGTGTGTGTGTGTGAGAGAGAGAGAGAGAGAGAGAGAGGGAGATGGAAGGATAGGTGGGGATCTATGTACATCGCACGTAATGTATATCCGTGTTTGCGAAATTCGGTTTCACCTGATGATCGCCTGAGATGCCGAAAGCCGGTTTGTGACCAAATAAATATAATTTTGCATAACATTAGGAATTTCTTTTCTTCTTAATACTGTTATCATGCCAACGACTTTGTTGCAGTGGTAACACCGGTTCTCGTCAGATCACCGAAACTGTCGGGCCTAGCCAGCATTCGTATGGATGACCGTCTGATCGGTCGAATGCTGTTGGCAAGCGGGGTGCACTCAGCCCTTTTGAGGCAAATTTAGTAGCTACTTGACTGAGAAGTAGCGACTGCGGTCTCGTAAACTGACGACGGCCGCGAGACCGGTGTGCTGATCACGTGCCTCTCCATACCCGCATCGAGTGACGCCTTCGGGCTGAACATGACACGGCGGTCAGTCAGGATGTGGAAGGCATCTTGTACATGGCTGTTGTTAGTGTTAAGCATCGCCCAATGAAATGTCAAGAAAATTTCTTTTAAGTTGCGAACCTATGTTACGGAACTTCTTCATTTTCCACTACTACGTTGATTTCCTAGATATTACAGATTATACAGCGACATTTGTAATTTATATCTTCTCTAGGGAATTCGAAGACAATAAAAAGTACGCCCGTTGTATTTCAGTTCCTTCACTAGGCCACCACCTACCGTTTCGTTCTAAATGAACATCTTCAGGTGATGTCGAAAATTCACCAACAGTATTCGTAACTACAACAGTATTCGTAACTAATTTTCACAAAGGTGCAGACAGGAGCCGGTGTCATTATTCAAAAATGTCTAATCACCAGGCGTAATGCTAAAAGACACATTAGATATTTTTGAGTCATGACAGCGACACGTTTCTGCCAGTCTGTGAAAGTTATTTACGAAACCTGTTGGTGAATTTTCGACGTCTCCTGACGATATTCATTCAGACGTAAATCATTTCTGCCGTAATAAACGAACCTGAAATACAACTTTGGGGTTTTTATTGAAATTACGTTATTCATTCTTGTCCGTAGTGTTACACCAAAGCTATTTTGTAGTCCTTGCCCTTTACCGTTCTCGTTATCTCATATCGCCACTCCTCACGTATTTATACGAGGGGACTTCAAAAAGTAAGTTACACATGTCGTCCTACGCTAAGACCATTGCGCAACAAGAGTGGCACATTGTCAGAATAGGGCAGAGGGAGTCTTGTACAAAAAATTGGTTGAAAGAGGCTACCCCCTGCTTTACTGCTTTGCTTCGTCGGTTCTATTTATATAGGTATTATTTGGTCGCAAACTATTTAAAACACGCCAATATCCTGCTTGTAGGGGGGAGCGAGTATAAAACATTATGAATAAGGTGTGCAACCGGGTAGTCATGGTGGGGGGAGGGTGGTACGTTGGATGTGCTGATGTTATTTGACGTCTGTCCTACCTCTCTCACCTAGGTGGAGCCCCATTCACGTGTCTTTGAGTACACATTTGCGGAATACACCGACATGACCCTTGTGAATGGCGAAGCTCACGGTAACGGAAGAGCTGCTCATCGCCTTTATCAAGATCGTTGTTCACAACGTCCGATTCCATCGCGTACCCTTTTCACCACAATTACGCTACAGCTTCGAGAAAGGATACCCTCACCGTCTGCAGACGTGACTGTGGTGTTCCCAGCAGACGCCGCACACCCGTATTGGAAGAAGCCTTTCTGCATCACGTTGAAGAGAACCAGTCCAGCGAATACACGAGCAGTTAATTTAGCCATTAGTGAGAAGAACTGTAAAACAAGTGATTTACTGGGTCACGCCTAGCTAGTTACTTGTAAAAGTGGTCGTGTTACGAACATGTTTTCAAATGTCTGTAGCACGAAACAGTAGTACCTTTCCGTACATGGGTTCCAATTCAAAATATTATCTACTCAGTCTCCTCTACAAGTCCCAGAAGTTTGTAAGGGGAATTTCCGAAGACACTGTGTATTGACAGTATCTTTGTGCTTCACACACTTCTCAGTCTTCTCTTGTGAAAAGTTTGCTGAAGTTTATTTGGCACTGCTGGTTGTCTGGTGTCGGTCATGTAGCGTTTTTATTTTACATCAAGAACTTATGTTTTTACATCGAACGTTTTTATTGTTTTATTGTGGATACTGCAATTATGTTCATATGGCACTTTTGTAGCTACTCTTGTTGTTCAAATGTGTGTGAAATCTTATGGGACTTAACTGCTAAGGTCATCAGTCCCTAAGCTTACACACTACTTAACCTAAATTATTCTAAGGACAAACACACACAGCCATGCCCGCAGGAGGACTCGAACCTCCACCGGGACCAGCCACTGTAGCTACTCTTGGCTATACGATCTTTGCTGACCAAAGCCAAAAATAAATAAATAAAAAAAGTCAGAAGAGAGTACACATTCTGGTTTCCTGCAGAAACAACTCTGCTGCAGTACGAATAACAGATGCATCGCAGTGTGTGCGTCAAATGACACTGCAGCTGGAAACGTACTCAAAGCTGAATTACAGTGTACATTACGATTGTTGTGCGCTAAAGGTCTAAATTGTACACAGATTCACCGTAACATCCTGGCGGTAAGTGGACCAAATGCAATGTCGTGTCCAACGGTAGTGAAATGGTGCTAACAGTCTGAGCAAGACCACAGACGCGGCTCATGCTGATGGGAATGGTAGGCCATCGACATCGACCACGTAGGACAACGTGTAGGCAATTAAGAAATTACACTGTTGGAAAAAATTAGTAAACGCTTTTAGAGGTTTCCAATTCACTCAAGATTTATAGCTGAGCCGGCCGCGGCGGCCGAGCGGTTCTAGGCGCTTGAGTCCAGAACCGCGTGACTGCTACGGTCGCAGATTCGAATCCTGCCTCGGGCATGGATGTGTGTGATGTCCTTAAGTCGGTTAGGTTTAAGAAGTTCTAGGGGACTGATGACCTCAGATGTTAAGTCCCATAGTGCTCAGAGCCATTTATCGCTACAACAGTGGAAATGGAGTACATGAAATGATTATGTTTGGAGATCAATAGCAGAAGCTGTTCTGAGGTGCCAGGTATCCGTCCATCCTGATACACCCATATTAGGCTATACCACGTAGTGTACCCTCCACGACTGGCAATGATGCAGACAATGACTCTTGCATCCAGTCGATCGTACTGTGCTGGGATACGTTATTCGACGCCTTACCTGTTCAAGTAGTTCGATAAGAAGTGTTGGTTGACGAGTCCCAAGAGTTGCTCGTCGCCCCCTCATATCCCACAGGTCTTCGATTGGAGACAACTACGGAGATCCTGCTGACCAAGGAAGTTGCTGCACGTTTTACAGAGCACACGTAGTTTCACTGGCAGTGGTCGGGCGAGAGTTATCTTGTTGGAACAATACATCACATTCCTTTTGCAAGAACGGCAAAAGAACGGGTCTAACAACATTCAGCTGAACGAGAGTTGTAGCTTATCGCACGACAAACCGTAAAACCTGCGATGAGGCCAGTGTATCTTGGGCGAATGGACTCTACGAGACAGCACTCATCATGTCTACGTCTTACTCGCAGACGACCAACACTTGCGTGCAAACAAAATCCTCTTTCATTGCTGAAGACCACGGCGCATCATTTCATACTCCACGTGATCCTCTTACTGCACCAGTCGAACCGTGTACGTCGATGCTGTAGCGTGAGTGGAAGATGTACGTATCCGTTGCCCCACTGGTAATAATAACCACAATAGTTCGTGTTGATACATCTGGGCTCACAAGCCCTCTTATCTGTTCTGTGGTAGCTGTACGATCTGCCACTGTTTCCCGTATAATACGACTATCCTGGCGGGCGGCTGTGCTGTGTGAACATCCATAACCTCCTACGGAAATGAAAGCGTCTGGCGTCATTGGCCTGGAGGCCCCTTGCGGGCCAAGTCAGGCCGCCGTGGTGCAGGTCTCATTACATCCGACGCCACACTGGGCGACCTGCGCGGTGGATGGAGGTGAAATTATGATGAAGACAACACAACACCCAGTCCCTGATCGGAGAAAATTCCCCGGCCCAGCCGGGAATCGAACCCGAGCCCGTAGGAAGGCAATCCGTCATGCTGACCACTCACCTAGAGGTTGTGAATGTGTGGGTTTTATTCTTCAAGTTGTGCAATGGATTGATCCAACAAGTACCCTTTGGCGCCTGCAAGAAACTATTTCCACCTCACACTAATACAGGGGTCAGACAGACGCTCCTGATTTGCCAACAAGAACTGCTTGAAAAACATTCAGCAACAAATATCTTCTGGAGTCGTCTGCTGCAAGGAAAAGACACAAAAATATTCTGTATATTCTTACGTAACTAGTGGGATACTTGGTTACGGGAGTATTGCTAGGTAGTGTAAGAAAAACATTAAACGAACGAAAAATATTATTTATTACAAAAATTCTGAGAAATCAAGTGAAACTCTTTCTTATAAAATAATAATAAATTTCCGGGTTCTTTTCGGAACAGTAGATTCCCTCTTATGGATAGGAATGCTATTATTTTACAAATTATGGAAAGGTTCTTTTCTCCCTTTTCTTTACGAATGTTATTTACTCGGCAGAATGGCTGAGAGCCGTGCCTACACAACTTGAATAACTCTTCTAGGTACGGTCAAGGCTGTCGCGTGAGAAATGTGATGAAGTGTACTGTTATGGAGGACAGATGGGGCTCGCCTATGCTGTAGCGCACAATACTGTGAGCTGTGACGACTGCTGCCTGTCTCGCTCGCTGCTGACAAATAACACAACTATCTCCTTCTATCTGGATTGTTCTTTGCCAATCAAACTCTCCCTAAGCCTTGATGAAGTCAAGGACTCCTATCCACCCCTAGTCTAACTATTAGCGTGGTACACCGGTCAGATAACCAGTCTACCGCGATGCCACTCAATACATGCTCCCAGGCGTTTAACTAGTACTCTGTCCATGTTCACACTGCACAATAAGTGTGGCAGCCAACACAGTGAACAACACTTAATCGTCAGCGACTCAATATATAGTGTAACTCCGATTCGCTAACGACTGAGGTTCTCTCCCAGTGAAGTACTGACTTTTTTCTTCGCTCTTTGCGTACACGTATGAGCGCACTCGCTCTCGTTACGTGTTCCTGCTCCAAGAGTGACCACAGAACCGCCCCTTTTTGTGGAAAAGTTGCAAGGGTATATTATTCGCTGCCTTCCCTCACTCCTCAGACTCTCTGCGTCAGAAATACTCCACCAATCAGCGTTGCTCTTTTAAATGGGAGAATGACGTTTCGTTTAAGTCGACCAATGCGGAAATCTGTAGCAATTCCATTAGGCGTGTACTGTCCTCCTGTGAGAACTCCGTAACTATGCAGTCGGTCAATGAAAAAATGCGTCTTCTGGGTCTCTCACACAATGAAGCAGAATTTGCTTTAAGTCGAACACAGGGGTCGTTATCCCTTCGCTCTGGCAATAGCTGTCTTTTCTCTGGGCGGTCGATGTTGTTGACCCAGCCCTCTGGACAGTCTTCGCAAAGGGTTGGTTTCCTCTTTAGAACAAAAATTCATGTAGCCATAATGTTGTGTACGCCAGTCTGGACTTTTTCCAACCTCGGTGCACACTTGCGACGTCCAACTTGTGTGGCAACTGTCCGTAAGGACCATCCCGCCACTCGGAAGGCCACAATTTGACCCCTTTCAAGCTCGTTCAGTTGGTTGTAGGAAACACGAGTACGTCTCCTTGGCATGGTTGCCTGCTTGCTTCACGCGTTTTCATCACATTGAGCCTTCTGGCTGCGAGCATTCCCTATTAAAGGGTATACGCAAATGACGCTCTCGTAGCTATGCCACTAAACAATCCGTTGGCGGATGACTTTGAAACTGTTATCAGTACATCTACTACCCCCAGGTCGCATATGTCGTTGTCGGATCAAAATCGACGTTGTGTTTCCAAGAGCATTTTCCTTTTTGGTGGCAGTGTAATTCGCAGCAGTCACAAGTTTTCCAATGTGGAGGTTCTGGAATGGCTCCGTGACCAATGTGCGGACTTTTATCGTAGAGGAACTGAATGACTGGTAGATTGTCGCGACCCTCGTTTACAGAGATCTGGTGAATATGTTCAGAATTAGGTTCATGTATCTGCGTCACTATGAACTGCAGGGCAGTATTCAATGAAAGTTGCCTGGTCTGCCATCACAGCGTGTAACTTACTTTTTGAAGTCTCGTCGTTTTCTTTAGTTCCTCCAGATCTGTCTCGGAGGGCCCACGGCGGGCTGCAGAGCAGGGGGCGCGTGTCGCGTCCGGCGCGGCACCTGCGCGGGCGGCGGGGGCGGCGGCGGCGGCGGGGCGACCCGCGGTGACCCCGTGTCAGCCGGCCCGCCCACGCCGGGCCTCATTATAAATTCCGCCCCGTAAAAATAGACAACACGTTTATTACTTTTGAGGGGAAAAATGCGCGTATGGGTGCCCGCGCCGCTGGATGGCTCCATTGTCTTACTGGGACGCAGCACTCCGCCTGAATGGGAATTGGAAATTACGCGCCGCGCCGCGCCGCGCCACGCCGCGCCGAGGAGACGCGGCGCCACAGCCTGACCCGCAAGTCCCCGGCCGCGGCCGCCCGCCCGCGCTCAATGGGCCGCCGCCGGCTGTCGCCACCTGGCCGCACATCTCGAGCCGTCGCAGGCGTACTGCTCTGTGGTTCCTTCTGAGGACGCGAATCGGTACGCTTGCGACAGTTGCGCTACCAAACCAAAATGCCGCACATAAAAATGGGAGTTTTCTGGGGCCCGTACCTCAGCTTCTATTGGTGACAGAAAAGCAGTGTAGTATCAAGTGTTTTGGATAACCCTTGGGCTACGGACAATTTATATGCCTAAGCAGGAGGATCGTCATACTGTAACTATCACTGGTTCGTTATGCATTAAATGTCGACTGTGGAGTGCCTTACGGGGCTTATCGAGGCACCATTAGTGGACAGACAGTTCCTTAGGGAAACTGAGAAAAATTTTTTCTTACAATTTTTTTCGTAGCAAAACAGAGCCGTGGATCCCAAGACCAACACGCACAGCACATGTTTCAAATTTTAACGATATATTCGTTAGATCCCCATCTCAAACAGCCGTGAAAATTTTATAGATACCTTTATCCGTTTCTGAGATTCATGAAAATGGTTCAAATGGTTCTGAGCACTATGGGACTTAACATCTGTGGTCATCAGTCCCCTAGAACTTGCAACTACTTAAACCTAACTAAGGACATCACACACATCCATGCCCGAGGCCGGATTCGAACCTGCAACCGTAGCGGTCACGCGGTTCCCGACTGAAGCGCCTAGAACCGCACGGCCACAACAGCCGCCCTGAGACTCATAGGTCCGGACTTGCCCTATTCTTACATGTAAAAGACGCAAGTTAAATACCCTACGATGCGAAATTTAAACAATAAATACAAAAGTAGGGTCAGTTCCTCTGGCTGACTCTTGGACTAGGGTTCAAATGGTTCAAATGGCTCTGAGCACTATGGGACTTAACATCTGCGGTCATCAGTCCCCTAGAACTTAGAACTACTTAAACCTAACTAACCTAAGGACATCACACACATCCATGCCCGAGGCAGGATTCGAACCTGCGACCGTAGCAGCTGGCCGAAGTGGCCGCGCGGTTCTGGCGCTGCAGTCTGGAACCGCGAGACCGCTACGGTCGCAGGTCCGAATCCTGCCTCGGGCATGGATGTGTGTGATGTCTTTAGGTTAGTTAGGTTTAACTAGTTCTAAGTTCTAGGGGACTAATGACCTCAGCAGTTGAGTCCCATAGTGCTCAGAGCCATTTGAACCATTTTTGCGACCGTAGCAGTCGCGCGGTTCCGGACTGAGCGCCTTAACCGCTAAACCATCTTGGACTAGGGAACATTTGTATAATCGACAGAAGGATTGTTCTGTGGTAACCATCATACAGCACAATTTCGGTTATAGAATATTAGACACTTCCACCATCTTATGCAAATGGGGGATAGTTAATGGGCGGTTCCTAAGGAAACCCGAAAAAAGTGTTTTTCATGATTATTTCGATGTCAGCAGCCGATACCTAAATAACTAACCTCAGAAAATGGCTTAAATTTTAACGGTACGTTCTCCAGGCATTTATCTAGAAGTAGCATCTTCTTGTTTTCAGAGATCTTTATCCGTTATCAAGAAACATCCCAGAAACTTACTTTTTGGGGAACAAAACTGAGCGCAGATTCCAAGACGGGTGTGCACAGAAAATGGCTGTAATATTTACTAAATATTTCTAAGATCCCGATCTGGAACAATCTTGATAATTTTCTTAATATCTCTATCCATTTCCGAGATAGAGGTTCAGCGTTACCCTGCTTGTGCAAGTAAAATCCAGTGTTAGGACGGAGAAATACACTGTAAAGTGTCTCCGTTGTCATCAGAAGGTTTCTGGGGACCCCGTGTTGCAGTACAGAAGCAGATCCAAGTTTCTGTGCAAGTGAAAACCGATTGAGGTGTAAAATTAGTTTTGCTTTAATTTCACGTACGTAAACTATCACTGGCCCATGAAGTTCTTTGTATACGAGCGAAGTACCCTGCTATAGCAGGGAAAAGAAGGGATCCAGTGGAAAAAAGGCGAATATGCTCCTGTTTGAAAGACTCTTCCTGAAAAATGGAGTATCAGCTCCCTGTTCTACCTTCTTCAGACCTTTAAAAGTTTTCCCAAAAATTCTGGCAAGCGAAAGTATTCGCGGTTTTTTGTGCTGAGAGTGAAAGAGGCGGAAAGAGACGGAAAATCAATAAGTACTGGAAGATGGCAGACAGTGGTTGTGGTATAGAGAGAGCGAGGGAGACAATGGCAGTGTGGGTGAAAGAGAGAGACACAATGATAAAGGAACAGAACAGTGCTAGGAAAAAAATGAAGAAGACAGTCCCAGTGGGAGAGGAATAAAGAGAAGGAGAATATGGAAGTGGATGAGAATCAGTGATAATAAGAGACAGAGTCTATAACAATGACAACGAGGAAAAGAGAGATAGTGGCAATAAGAAGAGGCAGCAGCAGTGGGAAGGAATGAATGAGATAATACCGATGAGAGAGAGCAAGAGAGAAACCGTGGCAGTGAGAGGAAACAATAGTAGTAGGACAGAACGAAGGAGGCTGTGGCTGTGAGACGGGAGACAGTGACAGACACGGGGAAACAACGACAAAGAGATGGTCTGACTGAGTGAGAATGGGGAAGTGGGAATTGATAAGTATGAGCGACTTAAAAGCGACTGACTAGTGGGTGCGGGCGAGTTGCAGATAGGGGAGTTTGTGGGAGTGAGAGGTAAGCTGCATACCAAAAAGAGCGAATGTGTTCGCACGCGAAATTTTTGAGAAAAATTTTAAAAGTGCCGAGGAAGGTAGAAGGAGGCAGCTGGTATACCACTTTTCAGTCAGTATCTTTAAACAAGAGCTCTGTTAAGAGCATTTTTCCGCTGGTTGTGTACAGGAGCTAAGAAATGCATTTTACCGTCATAAAAGGACATAAGACTAGTGATATACTACGCGTGGGCAAACACTCGGCAAACAAACTTTCTTTCGTGTGGCGTTCCGCATCAAGGAGGAGAGACCTGTAGTCACTTTTTATGTTCTTCAACATAGACTCCATATTCTTTCAAGTAGGTCAGTATAAGAGATACTGTTTTACTCACAATATCCCGATATTCACTTTCGACTGAGTTCCAAAAAGCATCGGAAATATTCTATTTAAATTTCGATCTCTATCATACTTCGATAAGCCTCTCTTTTCGGAGCTGTTTAATTCTTCTCTGGATATGTGTCCCTCGTCAGCGCCAACGCACCACTCCTAGGGACTAGCCGAGATCGAGGGAAAATATATGAATATCCCTTCTTACAACTCAGTTATGTGATATGTAATGTGTCTCTTTATTTGATTCTTTTCTTCTGTATTCCTCTCACCTGAAGCGGTCACCATAGCTGCAAAAGGAGTTAGATCGTTCAGTAGTTATATCGTTCACTCCTCTGGCCGGGATCCAAAGGCGAGTTTTTTTCGTAAATCAGCTGATTTTATCACTTGACGATATGATCGTTTCATGTCGCCCCTTCATACATGAATTCAAAGCATTTAGTTTTTAGAAAATACCGAAAAGGTGAGCCAGCTCATCACACCAAAAGAGGGTTTTAAGACATTGCCAGTAATAAAAAAAATGTTCAAATGTGTGTGAATTCCTAAGGGACCAAACTGCGTAGGTTATCGGTTCCTAGACTTACACATTACTTAAACTAACTTATGCTAAGAACAACACACATGCACCCATGCCCAAGGGAGGACTCGAACCTCCGGCGGGAGTGGCCGCACAATCCTTGACATGGCACCTGAAACCGCGCGGCAGTAATCAAACTTACTATTATCTTTGGTTTCAAAAATACGAGTAGTTCCCTCTTTAATTTCTAGAACTATGGTAAGTATTTTTCCTTTCAAAAGCCAACGGACTTTGCTCTGCAATAAAAATAGTTTGTCATCTGCACTCTTTTCTTTACAGAGTTTCTCAAACACTTGTGTTTTTTACAGGACGTGTTTTTAAATAGTTGATCATTGTAACAAGCCGTAACAAGCCGACTGGTAGAGTTTTGCACAGAGCATAACTTAATCATAGCTAACACTTGGATCAAGAATCATAAAAGAAGGTTGTATACATGGAAGCAGCCTGGAGATAATGACAGGTTTCAGACAAATTATATAATGGTAAGACAGAGATTTAGGAACCAGGTTTTAAATTGTAAGTCATTTCCAGGGGCAGATGTGGACCCTGACCACAATATATTGGTTATGAACTGTAGATTAATACTGAAGAAACTGCAAAAAGGTGGGAATTTAAGGAGATGGGGCTTGGATAAACTGACTAAACCAGAGGGTGTACAGTGTTTCAGGGAGACCATTAGGGAACAATTGACAGGAATGGGGGAAAGAAATACAGTAGAAGAAGAATGGGACCTTTGAGGCATGAAGTAGTGAAGGCGGCAGAGGATCAAGTAGGTAAAAATGTGAGGGCTAGTAGAAATCATTGGGTAACAGAAGAAATATTGAATTTAATTGATGAAAGGAGAAACTATAAAAATGCAGTAAATGAAACAGGAAAAAAGGAATAAAGACGTCTCAAAAATGAGATTGACAGGAAGTGCAAAATGGCTAAGCATGGATGGCTAGAGGACAAATGAAAGGATGTAGAGGCTTATCTCACAAGGGGTAAGATAGATACTGCCTACAGGAAAATTAAAGAGACGTTTGGAGAAAAGAGAACCACTTGTATGAATATCAAGAGCTCAGATGGAAATCCAGTTCTAAGCAAAGAAGGGAAAGCAGAAAGGTGGAAGGAGTATATAGAGGGTCTATGCAAGGGCGATGTACTTGAGGACAATATTATGGAAATGGAAGAGGATGTAGATGAAGATCAAATGGGAGATATGATAATGTGTGAAGAGTTTGACAGAGCACTGAAAGACCTGAGTCGAAACTAGGCCCCGGGAGTAGACAACATTCCATTAGAACTACTGACAGCCTAGGGAGAGCCGGTCCTGACAAAACTCTACCATCTGGTGAGCAAGATGTATGAGAAGAATATAATAAGACTTCAAGAAGAATATAATAATTCTAATCCCAAAGAAAGCGGGTGTTGAAAGATGTGAAAATTACCGAACTATCAGTTTAATAACTCACGGCTGCAAAACACTAGCGCGAATTCTTTACAAACGACTGGAAAAACTAGTAGAAGCCGACCTCGGGAAGGACCAGTTTGGATTCCGTAGAAATATTGGAACACGTGAGGTTATACTGACCCTACGACTTATCTTAAAAGCTAGATTAAGGAAAGGGAAACCTACGTTTCTAGCATTTGTAGAATTAGAGAAAGCTTTTTAAAATGTTGACTGGAATACTCTCTTTCAAATTCTGAAGGTGGCAGGGGTAAAATACAGGCAGCGAAAGGCTATTTACAATTTGTACAAAATCATATGGCAGTTATAAGAGTCGAGGGGCATGAAAGGGAAGCAGTGGTTGAGAAGGGAGTGAGATAGGGTTGTAGCCTCTCCCCGATGTTATTCAATCTGTAGATTGAGCAAGCAATGAAGGAGACAAAAGAAAAATTCAGTGTAGGTAATAGTATCCATGGAGAAGAAATAAAAACTTTGAGGTTCGCTGATGACATTGTAATTCTGTCACAGACAGCAAAGGACTTGGAAAAGCAGTTGAACAGAATGGATAGTGTCTTGAAAGGCGGATATAAAATGAAAATCAACAAAATCAAAACGACGGTAATGGAATGTAGTTGAATTAGATTAGGAAATGAGACACTTAAAGTAGTAAGGGAGTTTTGCTATTTGGGGAGCAAAATAACTCATGACGGTCGAAGTAGAGAGGATATAAAATGTAGACTGGCAATGGCAAGGAAAGCGTTTCTGAAGAAGAGAAATTTGTTAACATCGAGTGTAGATTTAAGTGTCAGGAAGTCGTTTCTGAAAGTATTTGTATGGAGTGTATTCATGTATGGAAGTGAAACATGGACGATAAATAGTTTGGACAAGAAGAGAATAGAAGCTTTTGAAATGTGGCGGTACAGAAGAATGCTGAAGATTAGATGAGTAGATCACGTAACTAATGAGGAGGTATTGAATAGGATTGGGGAGAAGAGAAGTTTGTGGCACAACTTGACTAAAAGGGATCGATTGGTAGGACATTTTCTGAGGCATCAAGCGATCACCAGTTTAGTATTGGAGGGCAGCGTGGAGGGTAAAAATTGTAGAGGGAGACCAAGAGATGATTACTCTAAACAGATTCAGAGGGATGTAGGTTGCAATAGGTACTGGGAGATGAAGAAGCTTGTACAGGATAGAGTAGGATGGAGAGCTGCATCAAACCAGTCTCAGGACTGAAGACCACAACAACAACAACATTGCTTTTCATATAGAGAAGCTTTAATGGTGAATACTACTGAAGGAAATGGCTTGCGTGGTATTAACAATACTGCAGTGCCGTGTTGTTGTGAAGTACGATGCAGTGTTCCTTCAGATATGCATGCATCCTCTTATGAAATACATAAAATTTATTCACATTGCAAATATGGACAACCATCAGCCGTATAACCGAATCACGACAGTGAAAATTTGTACAGGACCGTCACTCGATCCCGGATTTCCCCTTATCGCGAGCGGCCGCCGTATAGGTAAGTATTGCTCAGTAAGTGGTGATTCGCAAACAAATTTCACGTAAGATAGTATTCGAGCTTTTCCGGAAATGTCAGTGCTTTCATCTAACTGTAGAGCAAATTGCGAATATTAAGTTTTCCATAAAATTACTCTGAGTATCAACTGACATGCCCGTAATGTGCATACATTGGCAGAGGTAATTACGAAATCTGCTGAACTGATTCGGATCCCAGCATAGTAGCGACAGTTTCCTTAATCCTAGTAAAATAAGCTGTTCGCCGATGTTGTAGGATTTCTGTTTTTTGGCAGCCATTTTAGAAATTTTTAATAACGTCAAAAGGGCTTAATCTGAGAGCCTTCCTCTTTTTCCTGTCATGGAAAAAATGCGTTAATGGAAGAATACTCTCGCTGTTTTTGAGGGACACTGTGGTCGTATCGTTCCTCGTGCCTTTTCAGCTTGTTAGGTACCACGCACTCATCTGACAACACAGTGCCTCACACCAAACATTTTAGTGAAGTCTTTGCTTTCTTCGTCTGCTCACGTCAATTCCAAACTTTTCTTTTTTTGTGGGATCTTGATTGATCCTAGTTTAACGCTTTTCTGGTCAGTAGATGGCGAAAACGATGCAATTTTTGCTCTCTTTCGATTATTAGTATATTGATCTCCACTCTCCTCAGAAGAATATCAATGTCTAAGGCTTTCTGTTTCTTCATTCTAATCAGTCCATCACGAAAAGAGTTCACTAGCTACTAGCAAAAGCAGAAACTAGTGAAACTAGTATGAAATAGTACCGGACAGCCAAACAAAAGGCACGTGAAGAGTGACCATCAAAATATAGAGCGACTGGCTCTCTTATATAAATACCAAACAGAAAGAGGAATTATCTAGAATATGCAGAAATTCACTTTGAGTATCCACCGACATTTCGTACTGATACAGCCGACAGTGCTAACTGAGTGTCAAAGAAAAGGATCAAAGAATGCCGCCTGACGCAAAAAATGGAACTTTCATTGTGCAAATTAATCATGGAATGAGGGACCGTTCGTTTTAGAGTTGATTTCAAAAATATATATAATTAATATGATACAGTACATGTTTAAATGCGTACAATCACGTGAAATGATGGGCAACTTTCTGCAAATTGAGCTACTCCAGCAAATGGTATGGCGATAAATTGTGTATGTTCCAAAATGGCTCTGAGCGCTATGGGACTTAACATCTGTGGTCATCAGTCCCCTAGAACTTAGAACTACTTAAACCTAACTAACCTAAGGACATCACACACATCCATGCCCGAGGCAGGATTCGAACCTGCGACCGTAGCAGTCGCGCGGTTCCGGACTGAGCGCCTAGAACCGCGAGACCACCGCGGCCGGCTGTATGTTCCTGATATTTTGTCTGCGGTAGATTAGAATATATTAAACTCTCGCGTCACACCTGACTTAATATTCGCGACACAGTTGAGAAACGTTGGTATACGGTATAGTAGAGGACTTTGGTGCCTTCCTGACAACGGAAAAATGGTCGATTATATTCAACGTAGATAGTTCGTTGCGGAGATGCAAAGTATGCCAGTTCTATGGGAGTCTTCCATATTTGACAACGCAAGCACATTAAACACAGATGAAGCTTGGTATGAAATAAATGTGGGGTATGTAACATAGATTGCCACGACAGGAGAAGAAATAGGTTAGTCTTTGTAATAATTTTTGTTAATCTTTAGCGACGTGTTTAGCGTACAGCTGGGACATTCTGTGATAGTTCTTTCCGTGATAAGTGATGAATACCAGTTCCGGACTTCCTTCTTTGATGTGTTCAGTTTTCCAGTCTTAAATTAGAGAACACTGCCATTCGGGTTCTCCGATAGTGCTGACAGACAAACCTCGTAATTTCTTTCGAGTATTTTTAGATGAATTCAATCTACAGCTTTCAACCAGAACATATTCTGTAGCTTTAATAGCATAGTACTTGTCTTTAAATTATAATCTGTTTCGAATTTCGTACCAAATATTGCCAAGCACAGCGGTTAGTATTGTGATGTCTTAACACTTACTGGAGGTAGACAACGGAAGGCGGTGAAATTTCCGCCCCTTACTGTGTAACATTCTGAAACGTCCCCTGTGGAAAATTATGAATGATTGTGCTGGTAAACTTCTACGTTATTTGATTTTCAAACAGCTGAGCAAAACTGAGCGTACTCAGACATTTAATCTGATTTTCAATAATCCCTACCAAAGAATGGCCTGACTAACAATAACCTATACCTTCGATGAATCACTTACCTCACAAAAATCTTCGTTACTCGAACTACTGCAGCACAGCGAGCGCCAGTACTGCCAGCTAAATAAAAAATTCAAACTACTGAAAACACTAACTACTGATAGGCATAGTTAGCAAATGAAAGATTTTGATAGAGAACAGTGTATTTACCTTAATAATGTTCAAAAGTCATCATATACGTCCAGATCGTGTTCACATAGTAATCTCTCAAAACTCTGCGCAAAGCACAGTCAGTGATTTTCATACAGAGCGCTACGTGGCATTACCAACATAAAAACCTGAACACACTACTTAAAATTCCAAGACCTGCTCCTGTAGCGTAGCGCGAAGTGCACTAGGCTTGTGAGCAAGGGAAAAGCCCGCGGGTTGCTCGACCAGTCAGCCCGATTACGGTTTTTAGGTGGTTTCCCTCTCTCGTTTATGCAAATACTGGACTTGTCCCCTCACTCTCCCTCAAAAGATACGAGACATAAAAAAATTAAAATATAATAACATGCAGAAACAAGTTCACACCGTTCACGCATATTCTCGTACGACGCAGACGAGCTCTCTCCTGTTACAGAGTTAAACAATAAATTAGAGTTTGCCTAACCATGAAAAAGCGGTTCCCGTACTAGACTGGATGAGAAAAGAAATTAAGGCTGAATAATATTCCAAAGGCAGATTCAGTACGATAACTTTATCTACGCAGACGGTATTCAGAAACTCTCTTTTTCAAACGTTACAATTCTTTCAGCAAAAAGAGGTATCACATAAGCAGCGAAGCACAATGCCTCGCCTGCAGGAAACACAAGCGACCCATCTGTGACTGTGCTCCCTGGCAGTGAGCGTGTTTCCTTCAGATTTTTTTCCCTGAAAGTCGAGTTCATCAAGAGCGAAGAGTCACAACATTTTTTTCTGTATTTTGCATTTCGTCAGAGCGGCAACACTTTCAGCAACTACTGTTACTTCCTGTGTGAGAAAAAATTTTTGTAACTGAGTAGCTGGACGGCAACAGGCGTCAGTTTAGCTTTGTGCGCCTGCAGGAAGCAGCCGTGTGTCCAGATGCAGGGACCCCCCACTCTCGGCGTCCTTCCTGCGGGGCCAACGAGATATACAGGTCCCCGTCTCCGGCAGAGAACGAGCTACTAATTCACAGCAGCTTAGATCAAATGACTCTAAGCACTATGAGACTTAACATCTGAGGCCATCAGTCCTCTAGACTTAGAACTACTTAAACATAACTAACCTAAGGACATCACACACATCCATGCCCGAGGCAGGATTCGAACCTGCAACCGTAGCAGCCGCGTGGTTCCGGACTGAAACGCCTAGAATCGCTCTGTCACAGCGGCCGGCCATACCAGTTTAATAGTATAATTTGTAGCTGCTCGTTTAAATACAACCAAGCGCTCGATAACACATGACAGAGTTAGGGACTTCATTGGATACCTTTTCAATCACATACTGATTTCCCGTCTCGCCCTGGACGTAGTTGAGCGTTCGGGCTGTATGTCAAGTAAAGCAGAATGAAGTCAAAAGTTCGTTGCGGGTCCCGTATTTCTGGTAAACCTCGCCTTCCTGTAGGTGACGTGACTCCACCGCTTCATGCTCCCAACGAAACAGCTACCAAAGGAAAAGCGGAAGCCCATGGTCCTGCTCCTTGAAAGGAGAAGTCGATTTAATCAGCCGGAAAAGAAAGTTATGGTCACGGTTTAATGGCCTTACTTTTGGAAGGATAAAATAATAATGAACAAATACCATGCAAGTCTGTCATTGGCAAGCCAGTAACTTATCATCTATCAGTCGTAAGAACTCAAAGGTCTGCCATGAGAAACTGGGCTTGATGACAAAGATGTCAGTATAAGTTTAAATTTTTACCAGCAACTGAATGCCTTAGCTAAGGCTTAGCAGCCATACTGATATTGTGAAAATCCATAGAAGTGATCGGAAGTGTAGTTGTTTTCTCTGCATTGTTGGTGGAGATGGTGATACCTTGATTGTGAGATGGACCAAAGTGGAGGGAGATTAAAGCTTGCCTATAGTGAGCAGGCTCGCATGGACATACGCTGCGGTTATTAGGCAGACGTGAAGAGGATTTTACAACATTAACTAGCTCGTGAAGAACTGTATTGAACCAATCTTCAGACTGAAGACCACAACAGCAGCAACCATATACCAATGCAATATTTTTAGTTGCAGCTAATAGATATCGATGTTGTAGGGGTGGCTGATGTTAAAAGTCACAAGTGTTAAGTTGATGCACTGTGTTTTAGATCATGGCCACTATGAACAGAACTTTCTGGACATCACACAATCGCGAGACAGTCACTGTCGCCTACCACAGATCCCTCCACGCTGTGGCTGTCTATGAAACTGCTGCAGAAAATTACGGTTGTTCTGTTGAAGCTAGAAATTTAGTCTTGCGTTGACGGTATAACTCTACAACCATTACAGGTAAGCAGTGTATATGTAAATTGTGCACTGAGAGACGTATTGGATGTTTTTCTGTTATAACGACAAGGTGGCACATTCTGCTGCAGTAAACTCTTCGTGGTCATGGCGCGTAGCAGTGGTGGTTGTAACGAGAATGCAATGGCACACTGCTACGCTGTACCAGTCTCCAAGATCTACGGGTACTCTAGTCAAAGAGAGGCAAAAAATATCAGAGGAAAAAACTACATTTTCAGTCTGGAATAGCTGACCTAAGCAAGCAGTGATAGAAACAGAACAAAGAAAACGGTAAAGTAAAGAAAAAATGCGACAGTTGCCCAGAAAGTAATGCACCTCATGTTTTTCTTCAATGGTTCTTTATTGAACATAATGAGAATTACACAAATGAAAGAATGGTGTTTAATCTACAGACCCAATTTTCCACGTAATCCCCATCCTGTTCTATGACCTTCCTCCAGCGCGAAATAAGGGCGTGTATGCCCTGTCGGTACCAATCCTTGTCTGGTGGCACAGACAGTGCTTCACTGTGTGATACATCTTCTCGTCGTTCTCAAAATGACTTCCACGAATTACATTCTCTAATGGCCAAAACTCGACGAATGACAACATCAGCTCGCTGCAACATGTCAGATGCGACGACAGTGGATGGTCTCCCCAGACCGCTGCAAATCGTGCAGCTCCTCCGAACCGCCTTCTGATGACCTCACCCCCCGTGCCCAGCGACTAACTGTACTTCTGTCGACAGCAGATGTTCCATAGACTTTGCACAAATGTTTGTGAATATTCCCTACAGTTTCTTTCTCTGCAGTGAGAAATTCAATGTTGCTTGTAACGTACATCACCTACGGACGCCATTTTGAAACTGTCCTGCAGTTACGCTATGTGTCAGAAGTGACGGAAACTTGGCGCGCTCACTCAGGGGACTTCAAATAATACATACGTAACGTTTCGCATTCGTAGCATTGTTTCCGGCTGAGAAACATGCGGTGCATTACCTTCTGGGCAACCCTTGTATATACGTTTGATGGAAGTATTAGCTGTTAAAGAACGCATGAGGGTCTATTGTTTGCTAACATTCAGCACAGTGAAACGCTTCACCTTCAAATTCTACTACTTGAAACAGTGTAATGACTAAGGTAACACTGGAGACATTATAATTCTAATTAACTTGTGCATAATCTATAAATTATGACTGCCTTTGTATAAAATATGGACTAGTAAAATGTACGATGGTTTAGTAACAATGTAACATTTCCCACCTTTAGGGTTCGAGAGTTAAAGAATAAACTTCCTTGTTACCGTGGTTGAGGTGATACAATGAATCTACGCCCTCAGTCAGGGTGTTTTGCGCAGCAGATTTTTCAAGGCCACCAGTCATGCACTCAGTAGACAAATTAAACCAAATTAAACCTGTTCTATAAAATATCAGGAGAAGTGCAGAATTTCTACAGCTTGCTGCCACCATATTACGGCGCAGAGTCTTCTGGCCATCTTCTGGTGGTCTTGCGGTAGCGTTCTCGCTTCACGCGCGCGGGGTCCTGGGTTCGATACCCGGCGGGGTCGGGGATTTTCTCTGCATCGTGATGACTGGGTAAGACTGGGTGTTGTGTGTATTTCTTTATCATTTCATCATCATTGACTCTCAAGCCGCCGAAGTGGCGTGAACTAAAAAAAGGAGTTGTAATACGGCGGCCGAACTTCCGCGCATGGGGCCTCCCGGCCAACAATGCCATACGATCATTTCGTTTCCTATATATTACAAACTGCACCACTCAACAAGCGCAAAACAGCAGAATTTTGGGAACCTTTGACACAAATAACAATGGACTGAATAGGCAAAGAAATTAGAAAACGGATGATATCACATTCACCTAATGTGCTTCGGAGTCGTCTAGAGTGTCTTACTTGTACCAGAAAAGCGAACTTATCTTTAGGGTAATAGTGTTCATAGTGATTGAAATAAAATATACTTCGGGATGATAAAAGAACCGTGTGCTGTGTGAAGTAGTTTCAGTTTTCAGAGTTTTTGTAGTTTCTTTATTTTGTCGCTGTGTGTAACATTTTCTGAATGCTGCGCTACTGAGCGAGAAGTCCGGAAGTTCCTCTTAAAAATGTTAGGTGAGGCAAGGCTGTCCTCATTTCGAAGGTTACTCCGGCCGCCGAAACGTTTCACGAGGCATGGTCCTGTTGAAGGTGGTATGCCTAAACGTATGCGCTTCTCTCTTCCAGTCCCTGAGCCGACTCACAGATTTATAGGGGGAACTATATTTCAATGTGGACTTCGGACCATGGTGAAACTTACAGAGGAAATACTCCAGTCCGAACAAACGCATAAAACATGAATAGTTTTCAAACTAAAGAAAACGGCCATGAGAGTATTAACAAAAATAGTAGTCGAGCCTGTGCACATCAAAAGTTACATTACTTACTGCAGTAGGAACAGTTCTGTGTAGATACAGTTCTGTTCTTGATCATGGAACAAGATTTAGTCTGAACTTATATTTGCCGAGAAAGAATAAAACTCAAGATGGTATTTCTTACCAAGGAATAAAACTGTATAATAAACTGCCCAACTAGATTTAAAAGATTTTAGCAGAAGTATTTAAAAATACCTGCTGAGCAATACAGTCTGAATAGTGAAGGTGAGACGTCCCCTCAGAAAAATTATAAATGACTGTCCTTAAACTGACACGCAATATTTTTAGCGCAATGCAATCTGACTTTGAAAAGCCCCTACAAAAGAATGGCCCTGACTAACAATAACCTATACCTTTCATGAATCACTTACCTCGCAAAAATCTTCGTTACTCGAACTACTGCAATACAGCGAGCGCCACTACTGCCAGCTAAATAAAAGTTTCAAACTACTGAAGGGACTAACTACTGATAGGCGTAGCTAGCAAAATGAAAGAGTTTGATAAAGAACAAACAATGTATTTACCTTAACAGGGTTCAAAAGTCATTATATATATATATATATATATATATATATATATATATATATATATATTTGTGTGTATTTCATTATCATTTCATCATCATTGACTCTCAAGCCGCCGAAGTGGCTGAACTCATACATATATATCAGTTCATGACATCCAGTCTTACAAGTTTACTGTCTCTGATGGACACACGTCAAGATCATCCGCTCTCAAAACTCCGCCATCTCACTCCTCACATTCACCACTGCTGGCGGCTCACCTCCAACTGCGCAACGCTATGCGCAGTTAACATCCAGCTGTCCAACACTACAATAGCCAACAACAATGCAAACCAGCCACAGACTGTACACAGCACAGCCAGTGATTTTCATACAGAGCACTTCGTGGCATTACCAATAAGAAAACCTAAACAGCCTACTTACATAGCCCCCATGATCCCCACAAAAAATTTTACAAATTGTTTTGGGCAGTGGCCAATACAGATTTGAAAAAAAATTTTCATAATGACAATAACAAAGAAATCGAATGAAAACACTTATTGATACAATGTTGGTGAAAAGTTAAAATTTTCTCACAGTCCATAAAAACAGTCTTGATCGTTCATCACAGTAAAATTAGAGTGTTTTTCTCAAAGTCTGAGTAGTAAAAGAAAATGCACACGGAAGTAGTGGATTTCCATGCAGTCTTGAAGAAGTAGTGGTGTCCTTCCAACGGAAAGACAGTGCTGACTCTTGACATGCAGACAGGTAATAGGCCACAACAGAGCAAACCCACCGCAGAGTCAGTCGAAATTTTGAAGAATATTGCTAGGTAGGTCGTCACAGAGTAGACCCACTGTAGTCCTGGTAGAGATTATGGTATTGGTGGGCCACCAGAGGTGCAGACCCAGTGCAGTCCTTGTAGAAATAATGGTATTGGTGGGCCATCAAAGATGCAGACCGACTGTAGTCCTTGTAGAGACGGCCAGCAGCTATCTGTTGCGACTGTGCAGGTGCACAATCACCATCGAAGAGTCTTGCGGAGAATATAGCAAGTCCATAAACCACCACTTGTGCACGCACAATGTTTTTGGAATTGTCCTTAGAACCAGCAATGCTGTTAACCAGTCCCTTGCTGAATTAACACGCGTGCAAGCACTAACAGTCCCAACTTCACACACACTTTGCATATATTATGGCCAACAGAAATATGTACAGTGAAATGAATGTTTACGAGTTACTTAATTTGATGAACTGGTGTCAATTACAATTTTATAACATGAGAATACAATAACAAAGGTACAAAATACATCATTAAAGAACATAACAATACAGATAACATTTGTAGTAATAAGGGCTTTACAAAAGATTCGAAATAACATATACATCAGTGTTACAGGAATTAAGACATAAGTACATACATAAAAGATCGGAATAACTTCACACATGAGCAACAAAACAGAAATGATAAAAAATGTCTAAACATCTTTACAAAGTAAATAACATAGTATTAGAAAAATTCTACAACATAATTCTCATCAGCTAAACACATAAAGACAGGAAAAACACAAATAAACAAGAGTACACAAACACATAGCAGAATAACGCAGGAGGAAAGGACAGGGTTTGTTTTCTGTGTAACATTTGGTCTGCAGTCCAACCCAAAACTTCATTCTATAGATCTTTCGTCTTATTTCAACATTTGTTTCCACCAAAAAAATCCTATCCCAGCATGCTTTCTGTATTTATATGTTCACATATTTCTTACCTCATTATTTATTTTCCATTATCTTACCTCATCATTTATTTCCAAGAAAATCCTACCTAAACCTGTTGTGCCTAAACCCTACTTTTTTGTTCATATCATCTTTCAAAATACTTTTTTGGCCAAACCATTTTCTTATAGCTTCTCAATGCATTTCTTTCAATTCATCGCAACTCATTCTCTTATATAGCCTACCCCATCTTAAGCTAACTAAAAAATCTAGTGAGCTCAGATGCTAAACTAAGGGACAAGGCAATGCAGCAGCACAAAACAGTTAACACAAACAGCAATGACAAAAAAAATGCAAATTGGCAAAGCAAGCAGCAGTATATAGAAATTAGCAGAGCAGTTGCAATATTACAAGGCACTGTGCAGCTAACAAGAAAAATAAATCAGTAGTAAAACTGGCTTAACAGAGTAATACAAAGTCAAATTCGGTAACACTAGGCCCGGCAAACAGCAGCAGCAAATGCTATAACTTATACCTAAACATGACAAAGCTCAAGCAAAAAAAATATTACACTCAAAACAACAATGCAGATAAGGGAAATGTCTATTCACATCTTAGTATGTATGTAATTAGAGTGGTGCACCACAACTTATTCTACGAGAAATATTACCACGTAGTTGAAAAGAAAATTATGTATGCAAGTCCTGTGAAGGGAAATGTCATTTTGTGCTCCTTCGCTTTTTTTTAAGTAGATCATAAAGTTGTTATTTACTGGATCTGTAGGCATAAAATATCTATATTAGTACATCTATAAAATTTTATTTTAACCAAAGCTGCAGTGCAGCTAGAAACTAGATATTAAACAAAATGAGCAAACTCTCAACTAGAAAGACAATGGATGTAAAATGTTTCTCATCATTTCATTAGGCATTTTAGTAAATATCATAAATTAAGAGCTCCACAGTATAATAATTTGTTTTCAAGTTTGAGCGTGTCATATTTGCGATGCTTTCTACAAAGAAATGTCAATAGCGAGGATAATGGCCTCCTTTTTTCTCCACCTGTGCCTCTGAAAGGCCCACACTAATGACTTTTTTCCAGGCAACTATCGCACAGCTGGGTGCCCACAACACATTATGTGAAGGTCACTTAACTTTCTTACCGAAATATTTACGACACCAGTTTGCACCACAGTGACAGTCTCATATAAAAAATGTCACAGGTCGATAATTTGCGTTACAAATGTGTAGAAACAAAATCCTATAAATATAACAGTGTCCAAAAAATTTTCATCAGCATAGTGATACATTATGCATATACACTCATTTCATAACTCTTAAAGTTCGATTCTTGGTTTCCAACATCCTTTTTCACAACCCAGAGTCGCTAACCACTCCTCATTATTCCTTACCTTATTACACGTATACATATTCGTCGACACTTCTTCAATATTTCATCATAATAAATACATAGCATAATCAAATTCCTCATATAGCATCAGCTTATTGATCAAAAACATACCGCAACAGCGTAATACACATCATCATCATAACATCATAAAACCTCAGCCAAATCTCAAAATCGTCGTAGCTTCCTCCAATAATTTCAAAACCTAAAAAATATTCTTTGCTCATGTCAAAAGTGTCATCTACCTCAAACGTACTTTAAAAATCATGATCCCATACCAAATACACCATTCAAAGCTCTCATAGTATCAGAATGGTTCCGAAAAAATATGAACATTTCACAAAGTACAGACAAAATACAGTTTCATAAGTGTGAAGTTATCCAACTGTGTAATTGGTTAAACATGTCTCACTGATGTAGTAAAAAAAATGTTTGTCTCTCAGTTAAATGGTCAGATATCGGTGTAATTTATGTGTTAGAGAAATATGGTACCGATGTGTAAAGTTGTATAAGGAAATACCATATTAGCTAGGGCTCCTTGTGCTTGCCAAACACATGGTACACAAAGTAGGCGTGTACCCCCCTGAGGGTTAATGCAATTACACCGTCAGGTGATACAGATTACAGCAATGGAATGTATCACAGAAAACCTTTGTATCTTTGTGATTCAAAAATCTTTAAAAATAAAATTAATCACTCAAATACGTCTCCTTTAGCGCTTAACTGTGCGTCTTGTTGTAAGATAATCTCTGTCATTGCTTAACGGTAAAAATGTGCCAAGTCCATAAGCGAAGTTCTGTAGAAGTCAATGTACTTACCTCGTAATAAACAAAAGTGAAATGCCATGCATATAGATATCTTAGTTATTACGCTTATTGCCATGATGAAGTAAGTACTGTACTGTAACGTATTGTTGTGCTACAGAAAAGGCTGTCTCGTTGTAGCTATACCACATAAGTTACTACTAAAACATGTTTTCCTTTCCAGAAGAACTCAGAAAAACTGTGCAGATATAAAAGAGATATACCGCAAAAGCAACGATGTAAATTGTGTCACACATTAGTAGCGTCGTGGTATAATCGTGTAGCTGTCAAATAAACTAACCACTGTGTCATCTAGTGTCTCTCAGAAAGTACTTTAAATCCAGAATGTATTTTCAAGTGAACCAAAATGTTGCATTAAAACCTCATTAGCAGTACCGGTATATATTCTAAGTATGTCAGCCTTATAGTCGTTACATCATCATGAAATTAACAAGCAAGAATGTACAAATAACAACACTGTGTCGTCTGTTCACTATAACAATGCATTCGTAATTTCTGTTGAAATAAGTTCTATTGGTTCTTGACTGGATATTTAACTTCAAACATTGTTGCATGTTAACAGTTTCTAAGTCTGACAGAGCATAATAGTAACATGAAATGAAAAGTTTTATGGCAAAGACAAAGTTAAAAAGCAGATTATCTTTCAATAAACGGTTTGACATGTGAAATGTGGTGTAAAGCTTTACTCTTCCTAGTACGCAGAGTTTCAACTTCAATGCTATTATCATGTGGTATACGTCAGTAAGGAATGCTAAAATTTTTCTCATGGTTAGCGTGCACGTTATTTTCTCTGAGCCAGCCGGCGCATGTGGCTGCCTGTGGTGCGAGTCATTGTCCGTCTATTTGTTGGCGCACGTCGTTATTAGGATTAGGAGACCTAACTTCTACAAATTCACCTTATCGAGATGGCCCTGCCCTGTTTGAATCCCGCCAGTTCTGATGCAATTCAGGTCTGTCGTTACGATTATATCGTCTGTCGTCATGTCGGTAGTTTCCATAATTCCTATCTTGTCGGTCACGTGGTGGAGAATTCTCCCGGAATCGTAACTGCGCGCTGGACTGTTGCGTCTAAAGTTATTCTGTCTCCCTCGATAATAATTGTGTTGGTTCCCACATTGTCTGTTTCTATGGTTATCTCTGTCGTATTCATTACTATGGAAATGCTCTCTTATCTGTAATTATTACTACTCTGCCAACGGTTGTCATACGGGTGGTGTCTGTTTTGGTCACGATTTGCGTTGTAAGAATAGCCTTGTCGTGTCCAGTTATTATTGTCAGTGTCGATTTCCAATTCTTGTAACAGTCCCTGAAAAGCTTCAATGTCGTCTTTGCAACGTCCAGCAGGCCGAAGTGGCCGAGCGGTTCTAGGCGCTACAGTCTGGAACCGCGCGACCGCTACGCAGGTTCGAATCCTGCCTCGGGCATGGATTGGTGTGATGTCCTTAGGTTAGTTAGGTTTAAGTAATTCTAAGTTCTAGGGGACTGATGACCACAGCAGTTAAGTCCCATAGTGCTCAGAGCCATTTGAACCATTTTTTGCAACGCCCTGCCAAAATAATATGTCGTAAATGTTCAGCCAATTTGATTAAGCAAATGCGGATGAGATCTGAGGGGCTGTATGGGTTTGACAGGTACTGATTCTTGTGCAACATGGCTTCAAAATATTTCACAAGATGGGAAAATTCGGATTGTTCGAAATGTTTCATCATTATGATGTTTTACTCGGTCTTGTATAGCTTGAGAGCAATATGCTGCGAGGAAGGCATGATAAAATTCTACTTCACTATAACAATCGTGAATGACCAATCGCATTCTTACAGCTGGTTCATTCTCTAAATAGCCACACATAAATTCTAATCTGTGTTCTAATGACTAGTTGGGAGGAAAACAATGAGAGAATTGATGGAGCCATGCTCGTGGATGAATGTCGTTGCAAGAATTCTTAAATGTTTCGAATTTACATGTAGTAATGAATAGCTTATAGTCAAAATCATCATATCGGCGAGTCGCATATCGGTCATTGTTACTTCGTTTCAGCGGTTCCATCTCAAAATTCGGTGTATCTAGCCAATTCCTTTCATAATCTCCGAAGTGCCCTGTGTTATTGTTTTGTGGCTGTTCCGTGTTTCTAAGTCCCTCTTCCCGTGTTGGAGCGCGAGTGTCCTCTGAAATATGTAATTCTTGTATTACTTGTGCCAACTGCTCCTGTACTTCCCGGATTTCTCTTTTGTGTTGCGTATTAATTTGATTCTGATTTTGTTTCAATTTCTTAATTTGTTCATACTCTTCTGTGCCAGTGAAGGCTACAGGTCTTGTGTCATTCAGATCATCGTCCACCTTTGTAGATAAGTTAGTGAACTGATCCGAAAGTTCGGCTACTTTCTCCGATAGTGAACGTATTTCCTCAGTGTGTTTTTCTGAACCAAGTTTCAGAGTGTCCATTTGTGTTGAAATCGTATCTACTGTGTTCTTTAAGTTTTCCTGAGTTTTTCCAAATTGTGTAACCGAATCGGTAGATGCAACTGAGTCAATTTTAGCTTGCAAGGTGTCCCGATTTTCATGAACAATAGTTTGCAGTTCTTTAATGGCTGCTTTGTGATTCTGTAATGCATTTTCATGACGCGAAAAAATAGGTTGAAAATGCTCACAAATTTGTGTTTTTACGTCATTACAGACATTTTGACATTTCGATTCGATTTTATGTAACTCAGTAGTTAAATCTTCATGGGTTTGTTCAAGCGTACGTTCCACTGAGTCTAACTTTTGAAGCTGTTGCTGTGTTTGTCTCTGATTTTGTTCCATCGTGTCTAACTTTTGCTGTGTTTGTCTCTGATTTTGTTCCATTGTGTCTAACTTTTGAACATTTTGTTCCATTGTGTCTAATTTTGAAGATTTTGTTCCAATGTGTCTAACTTTTGAAGCTTTTGTCCCATTTGTTGCATTTATTGTAATAACAATGCACTGGTGTCTGAAGCATTTTCCTCAGTGCTATTCAGCAGTGCATTTGAACCGCCAATATTCGCATTTTGAAAAGCAGAAAATGTGTCTTTACTTATTTGAGAAAACGGTGAGGACGCGAAACCTGAACCTACAGTATTTGCAAGATTGTGTCCTGTCATTTCGGATTTCTGAGGCGAGCTGTTGCCGACTGATCGATTGATAATGCTTCCCTGTTCACTAATTGTTTCACTGTCTACACCGTTATTTGCAGCCCGCTCCATTTCCCTATGCACAATTACCAAATTACTAGTTTGAACATTAGTCAATTCATTACACTGTGGCGCTAACACACTGCTTTCGTCTTCACTGTGATTTCTCAGTTTACTTTGGAGCCAAGTATTACGTTTTTCACACGCCATTATTGTCACAATATTTCACACGATAACACAGAAAAGCACAATTTGAAGAGCAAAATAAGAAAACACATTAATATAGCATTGAAAATAATATCTCATTAAATGCAAGCGCAGCTGCGAAATACTTAGTGCAAATCTACATGCATGCCACAACTGTTTCACTGTACAATAATGAAAAACTACAACTGCAAAGGAAATTCTCTCTATAATTACATGCTAGCAATAAACAATAGCTACACTAATTACAGAAACTACAAGGAAAAAATCAGAAGATTCCAGTGAGGTATCCTGGTGGGGTCGCCATATGAGACGTCCCCTCAGAAAAATTATAAATGACTGTGCTTAAACTAACACACAATATTTTTAGCGCAATGCAATCTGACTTTGAAAAATCCCTACAAAAGAATGTCCCAGACTAACAATATCCTATTCCTTTCATGAATCACTTACCTCACAAAAATCTTCGTTACTCGAACTACTGCAATACAGTGAGCACCACTACTGCCAGCTAAATAAAAGGTTCAAACTACTGAAGGGACTAACTACTGATAGGCGTAGCTAGCAAAATGAAAGATTTTGGTAAAGAACAAACAATGTATTTACCTTAATAGTGTTCAAAAGTCATTATATATATATATATATATATATATATATATATATATATATATATAAAAGTTCATGACATCCAGTCTTACAAATTTACTGTCTCTCATGGACACACATCCAGATCATCCGCTCTCAAAACTCCGCCATCTCACTCCCCACATCCACCTCTGCTGGCGGCTCACCTCCAACTGCGCAACGCTATGTGCTGTTAACATCCATCTGTCTAACACTACAATAGCCAACAACAATGCAAACCAGTCACAGACTGTACACAGCACAGCCAGTGATTTTCATGCAGAGCACTACGCGGCGTTACCAATAAGAAAACCTAACAGCCTACTTACAAAGGATCACTTAGATAGCACAGGGTAGGAGTTCGGTAAAAAATGTAACACAAGCAAATAATAATAATCACGATAATAATATTAAAACATCTACCACTTCGGATAACACTTTCACACTACGTTTTCCACTTCTTTTTCTTTCTTTTCTTTTTGCTCGAAAATATTGCTCCCAAAGCTAACATCTTAACCTGTTTCTGTGTTCAGCATTACTCTGACAGGAGGGTTGCTGACTCAGTTTTCAGGTAAGCAAATGGGATGTCGTGGTACACAAAATGGAAACGGAACATGGTCACTGTGGTCCTGACGTCAGTTGTGCAGTGACTGGGAATAGGTAACGACGGTGACGTCCAACTTCCTGTACTGTCTTTCTCCATCTAGACCTGTAAGCATGTAAATCTCTGTAAATACGAATTATTTTTATTTATTTTTTCTTTTCTTAAATTGTAGTACCTCAATTGTTTAATATCCTTTTAAATATAAAATTGCACTTATGTGAATAGTTATGATAATCTATTTCTTTTGTTTTCAAATTCTGAACACTGATCTAACTTTACAGTGTATGTCACACAATTCCTCCTTATCCTTATCTGTTTCCACTGGTATCGCTCTTTTAGATGGCAATCTACTGACCTAACTGGATAAAAGTAATCCAGTCCAGTCAAAAGCCTACAGTCCAATCTCCATCGTACGGAAAAAAGGTTATAAATATTCTGTATCCCAGGATGTTGTTATGGATATGGAAATTACGTATGCGATCCTGATACCATTTCTCTAATGCACGGTGACCTCTACCCACAGCAAGGAATAGGTTCTAAATGGTTCGGTTGCTTACTAGTTCTTGTCCAGAATTGAACGGGGGATATATCACCTGTCTGTGTACTTAAAGCGAAACTGATTTCTTACAGTCATACAGTAGAAATATCTATGCAGTGAGCATTCAGATAGGCAGAACAGAATTTCTGTCGTCAGCATAGACTGAGGAAAAAAAAATCGCAACGCCAAGAAATAATCAACGTAGAGTAATGAAATTTCGAGAATACGTTTGTCTAGATAAGATACTTAAGTTAGTGCAAGATCGCAGGTTAACGTAAGCGCAAGATAAGCCACTCCAAATGTGAAATGCTGGTACATTAATAACCAGTGTAACTGCCAGAATATTGAACGCAAGCATGCAAACGTTCATGCGTTGTGTTGTATAGGCACCCACATGTCAGTTTGTGGAACGGAGTTCCATGCCTGTTGCACTTGGTCGGTCAATACAGGGGTGGTTAATGCTGTTTGTGGATGACGTTGGAGTTGTCGTCCGATGACATGTCATATGTGCTCGACTAAAGACAGATCTGGTGACTGACCAGACCAAGGCAACATGTCGACACCCTGTAGAGGATGTTGAATAACGAGAGCGGTATGCGGACGAGCGTTATCCTATAAGAAAACGCCTACTGGAATGGCAGATCAGCCGGGTCAAATCATCAGACTGGAGTATAAATTTGCATTCAGGGTGCGTGGGACAGCCACGAGAATGCTCCCTCTTCGTGTAAAATCGCACCCCAGACCGTAATTCCAGGTGTACGTTAAGGACGCAAACAAGTTGGTTGCAGGCCCTCTACGACCTCCTTCTCACCGAGAAACGGCCATCACTGGCGCCGTGGCAGAACCAGCTTTCATCAGAAAGCACAACAGACGTCCAGCCTGCCCTCCAATGAGCTGTCACTTTACACCACTGAGGTCGCACGTGGTGATTTGGGGTCAGTGAAATGCACGCTACAGGGCGTCTGTCTCGTGGCTATCCTTGAAGTAACCGTCTTGTCACAGTTCGATGCGTCACTATGGTGTCACCTGCTCCTCAAATTGCTGCTGCAGATGCAGTACGATGCGTCACAGCTATACGCCGAACACTACGGTCTTCCCTGGTGGCAGTGCCACACGACCGCCTGGAGCCCGGTCTTCTTGCGACCGTACATTCTCTTGGCCACCGCTGCCAGCAGCCACGCACAGTGGCTACATTCATGACAAGTCTTTCTATACTATCACAGAAGAAACATCCAGCTTCTCGTAGCCCTCGTTCAGACTCGGTGCGCTGCTGATAACGGAGTCTTCACCGTCTTAAAGACGTTCTTCACTAACATCAACTCACCACGTCTAGTCTCAAACGTAACTAACGCTCACGAGTATCAGAGAGCGTGCTTAACGAGAACCTGATTTGCATCCTCATAGTGGCGCTACTAGCGCCACCCTTATGCGACTAACGCAGAATTTTAATGGACATCGTCTTTCAGATGTAGAAATACGCCTACCTACGTCGCACAATTCCTTGCAGATGTCGTGATTTTTTTGCCGTCAGTGTTCATTGATTAACATCACGTGGTTATGGTACAGCGTAAGGTAAGCGCTCTGCAGTTTTTGAGCGTCATTACACCGCTAGCACAGAGATATTTATAAATACAGTGGATTTTGAGCATGCTTTACATTGGCCTCTATATAAATAGCATTCGATATGAGGAAAGGTTTTTTTTTTTTTTTTTAGTGATAAACGCAAGCGAGTTTCGCTTGTTTTGTAAGAAATATCATGGCTCAGACGTCGCTGTTTTTTATTATAGGAAAAGTAAGAGTAGCCACCCTGCTTTTTAGATTTTGTATTGCATTTTGCCGTACTGCCGACTATGTGTTTCAATAAAGTATGTTCCTGCATCATTCCGAAATGGTTTCCTAGTACAGCAAAGTGAAATTTTTCGACAAATATCGAATTTGGAGCTAGGATATGCTGCAACGGAGTAATTCATAGCACTTTTTCTGTTTTTGCATCAAAATACCATGTATTTAATCTTCGTTATGTCTTAAGGAACCTAAAACGTTATTTGCACATACTCATTTGCGCGTCATATATACTAGCACAATAGTTTTCTATTATAAATATTTTAAAACAAACGCGGTGATTTGGAGACATGTATAATCCAGAAGTAGTGACTCAGACTGTGGTATGTAAATCTTATATACAAAAACCAATTTACAGAAATGTGTATACGTCAACGGATTGATTGCCAGCATACTCCCAAACTACCCGCATTTACCTAATGCTTGTCTCTACGTATGACGCCATACTGTCACACAAATTAACCCAACGGTTTGATCCCATCATTACACTGTGCCTGAATATTAATAACACATGAAGAGCATTTTATCAGTATGATAATTATAATTAGACCTTTGTCGTACATACGTGCGAAAAGTAACTTGTCATCATTTGATGAATTTCGATTTGTATCTGTAGCAGGTCGATTCAGCACCATCACTCTTATTAATAAATAAGTGTGTGAATACACGGCAAATTTGTGTAAAAATTAAAGTTGCCGTTTTAGTGAAAAATGTAAGCAACAGCGTCATACCAATGTCACATGACTACTTCGGTTTGATGTTGGTTACATATTGAGTACCCTATGTTCCGCTCGGAGATGTTCCAACTCTATAGTTATAATCCGCGACTGTTTGCAGCGACGTATTTGACCAGCAGGTTGTTGTCCACAGCGGCTCATATGGTAGCGTCTCTTTACCCAGTATCGAGGCACAGTCTTGACACTGTGGCACGAAAATGGTAGGCACCATGCGTTTGCTTCTCACTGTCTGATCGCCACATGGTGATGGCTTGGTTCAAATGGCTCTGAGCACTATGGGACTCAACTGCTGAGGTCATTAGTCCCCTAGAACTTAGAATTAGTTAAACCTAACTAACCTAAGGACATCACAAACATCCATGCCCGAGGCAGGATTCGAACCTGCGACCGTAGCGGTCTTGCGGTTCCAGACTGCAGCGCCTTTAACCGCACGGCCACTTCGGCCGGCCGTGATGGCTTGCATTTTGCTTATTGTATTCTGTATTGCGATGCCGACGAGTAGTACAGGGGTGACTGACGCCTTTCTAACCATTACATTCCCCAAGAAAGCAGAATCACTCTCTTCCCAGCAGAACATCTGTAGAAAACTGTCGCCACGAAACTAGGCTGATCACAGTCATCTCTCCTGCTTACAAAATTTGCAGTTAGTAATAATTTAAAATGCTAGTAGATATTCCGGAAAATAGTATCTAAATCTATTTTGCTGTAGAAAATGATAAATTACTTTTTAAAAGAAAATTCTTACCTTTCGTTACGAGAAAATTAAAAACTGATGTTACAGGAAATTTTAAAGAAAAATGTTTTTGTACTTAAAGATGGGAGAAAAGATAGTAGCACTAATACAAATGAACTGAAAGGAATGTACGAACACTCTCAAAATTTATAAATCCATACAATATACATTTATCCTGTAAACATGTAACAATTCCGACATAAAAAAGGAAATACTGTAAGAGATGTAAAATTACAGACAGCGAGATATAAGGGGCAGCCACACCTGTGATAATACCTTTCAACTGATGCAAACCGCAACAGCTGCGTTGTGGTTTACCTCAGCTGAAGGCTGTGAAACTATTTCTAGCACTTTGAGCGAGTGCTGACAACTGTCGCTCCTCAGATATGGGGTTTCCAGTGAGGTGGACCCCCAAAATCTCGCCGCAATCTCATATACAGGTTTCGTGCATCTAGTCTCTTCTAACAGTGACAAGCAACGCAACCGGCAGGTACGAACGTAGTCGTACATTTTTAATTATCACCTCGCGAAAGCCGGCCGGTGTGGCTGAGCGCTTCTAGGAGCTTCAGTCTGGAGCCGAGCCGCGCGACCGCTACGGTCGCAGGTTCTAATCCTGCCTCGGGCATGGATGTGGGTGATGTCCTTAGGTTAGTTAGGTTTAAGAAGTTCTAAGTTCTAGGACACTGATGACCTCAGATGTTAAGTCCCATGGTGCTCAGAGCCATTCGAACCATTTGAACCTCGCAAAAGTAAAGTTACGTAATTATAAATTTGCGTTTATTTGCATCTAAAAGTCTACATTCCTGGTACACACTGAAATTCTCGTGCCACATTATCATAACATACCTCCAGAGGTGCCAAACAAGAGGGAGCAGCCTGTTGATAAAGTGGAGTATCTCATGGTCATTGGTTTTCGGAAGCAGTAGTGATGTTGCAACTGTGTCAGTCCAATGCAGATGACTTCTTCAGCCGTCTGGATTGGACTGACACATTTGCAAATATCACTGCTGCCCCCGAAAACACATTACCATGCGATACTCTACTTCATAAACAGATTTGCCCCGTTTCGTTTTAGCGCCTCCACCGGCGTGCTAAAGTACTGTGTCGGGAGGATTTCAGTGTGTACCAGGACTGCAGAGTTCTAGCTGCAAATAAAAATATATTTAAACACACAACTTTTTTTTTTTTTTTTTTTTTTTGAGGTGACCGTAAAAACTTGACGTCTTCTCCTCGTACACGATCGACATCCAAGTCATGTGAAATGCATAGTTTTTCAAATGATAATAGCTAGAATAGAGGTCTCTGTTCATCGCAGCAGCTATGTATAATTCATTTCTCATCAGGTGTCCTTGTATATCATAACTAAATTCTCAGAATATCGTACAAATTCACTGAGGTGGCAAAAGTCATAGGATAGCAATATGGACATATACAGATGGAAGTAGTATCATGAACACAAGACATAAAAGGGCACTGTATTGGAGGAGCTGTCATTTTTACTCATTTGATTCATGTGAAAAGATTTCCGAGGTGATTATGACCGCACGATAGGAATTAACAGACTTTGAATGCGGAACGGCAGTTGGAGCTAGACATGGGACGCTCCATTCCGGAAATAGAGAATTCAATATCCCGTGATCCACAGTGTGAGGAACGTGCCGACAATACAAAATTTGAGGCATTACCGCTCGCCAGGACAACGCATTGGCTGACGACCTTCACTTAACGAACAACAACAGCGGCGTTGCCAGTGCTAACCGACAAGCAACACTGCACTAAATAACAGTAGAAATCAATGTGGGACGTACGACGAACTTATCCGTTAGGACGGTGCGTTAAATTTGGCTTTAATGTGTTATGGCAGCAGACGACTGATGCGAGAGCCTTTGTTAACAGCACGACATGCCCTGCGATACCTCTCCTGCGTTCGTGACCGTTTCGGTTGGATCCTAGACGACTGGAAAACTGTGGCGTTATCAGATAATGGTTACTGACAGTTGATGATAGGCTTCGAGTGTGGCGCAGACCCCACGAAGCCATGGACCTAAGATGTCAGCAGGGTACTGTCCAAGCTGCTGGTGGCTCCACAATAGTGTGGGCTGTGTTTACATGCAATGGACTGGGTCTTCTGGTCTTCTGGTCCAACTGGACCTATCATTGACTGGAAATGGTCAAGTCACAATTGTTCGCGATTGGTTTGAAGAACATTCTCAACAGTTCAGGGGAATGATCTTGACACCCAGATCGCCCGGCATGAAACACATCGAACAGTTACGGGACATAATCGAGAAATTAGTTCATGAACAACGTCGTGCACCGGGAACACTTTCGGCTCACCCGTTCGCAAAACTATACAGTCTTGATAGAGATTGATTACAGTGGCTGATCGTCTGTCGGAAGAAGTCGGAAGAGAGAGCCGTTGACCTTAGTGTGCGGTGATAGACTGAAAAGAAGCACCCTAACCATTGATGTGATTCTAGCGATGAAACTTCCCTAACTTGCTGTGCTGCTTTCAACCTCAACCATAATAATTGACGCCATGGGGGGTAGACAAAGTCATGTATGGACTGTTCTGTTCGACTCCTCGCGACGATTTCTGTTGTTTGGTGGCCTGGAATCTAATGTTCTTTCTAGCTTGTTCTAAAACCGCCTTTTCGTTACTTCCAAAAAGTTACGAGAGTCAGTCATATGTTAAACTAATCTCCCCGTTCATCTGACGTCACAAAGCAGTTGATTGTTCAGTGTCTTCTGTTGAAATAGGTTGCTAGGCAACTTATACAGTCCGCCAGAAAGCTGAAGGGCTCAGTGAGAGGCTGTTTCCTCACTATCCCATCTATTCCACAATTTCTTACTAAGTGTTGGCCGTTTGCGGAAGAACACGCACAATCCTAAGATTTCACCATTGTAGTGTTTTGACACACAGCGGACGCTTTACCTCAAATGTACAGCTGTTTCGCTCCCCAAAACCAAAGCTGTTGTATGGCCCCGGGTTGACAATCCACAGCGCAAGGCCGAAGACGGTCACTTCACTGCTATCTGGGGTGCAATTTCCAGAGGGACTGACTTGGGGTTCGCTTCCTCCCAAACGTCCTGACCCGTAAGATTTCCCCTTCTCAGCGCTGACAAGAAGCTCATGGGTCGCTTCCAGATTCAGAAGAAGAAGGTACCAGCACCAACTTATTTGGGGTGTGATTTGATCCAATGTAAATGATTCTGAAAGCCTACGACTGTGAAAACAATAGGTTTATAAATAACTCATCTGCGATCAGTCACGGCCGGCCGGTGTGGCCGAGCGGTTCTAGGCGTTTCAGTCTGGAACCGCGCGACCACTACGGTCGCAGGTTCGAATCCAGCCTCGGGCATGGATGTGTGTGATGTCCTTAGGTTAGTTAGGTTTAAGTAGTTCTAAGTTCTAGGGGACTGATGACCATAGCTGTTAAGTCCCATAGTGCTCAGAGCCATTCTGAAGCAGTCACGATCTTATTTCTTTTATTTTTCGCTCGACGCGTTTCGGGAAATGGTTCCCATTTTCAAGTGCGTTTCTTTGTGTTTGTTAGGCCATTTCTATGTTAAGTTGTGGATGTGTGAGAGGCTGCTTAATTTCGTTGACTTTACTACAATATGTAAGAAAACACGCGATTTTCAGTTGGTAGGTCTTATATATTTCAGTAAAGTCAACGAAATTAAGCAGACTCTCACACATCGATAACATCACATAGAAATGGCATAACAAACACAAAAATCACACTTGAAAATTGGAATCATTTCCCGAAACGCGTCGTGCGAAAAATAAAATAAAGAAAATCGTGACTGGTAGCAGATGAGTTATTTATAAACAAACCTATTATTACTTGGGGTGTTAATTAGAAGAATACAAATCACTCTTACCAACCAATGTAATGCAAATAAATCCATCCTTTAACCAATTTCATGTCAGCGCCTATCTGCTGAACTTCCTTCCAATCTCATTACGAAACTGAATAGTTATGTAAAGAAACAGGCTACATGGCTTGTCACGTTTTTCGCCGCGGGCGTGACTATGTTGAGATATAAATAAGTAGATACGCAGGAAAAATTCGTAAAATGTTAACAATGTTTGTTTTATTTAAAAAAGCTGTAAGAATGTTCACATAAAAATTCGGAAGCATTACTTTACAGCACGTCCTCTTATATGAGTCTTTAGTTGACGAGTGTTTCGGCATACTTCTGGGTTTATTCCGTAATTGTTTGCAGGTTAATACACTACTGGCCATTAAAATTGCTACACCACGAAGATGGCGTGCTACAGACGCGACATTTAACCGACGGGAAGAAGATGCTGTGATATGCAAATGATTATCTTTTCAGAGCATTCACACAAGGTTGGCGCCGGTTGCGACACCTACTTCCTGCTGACATCAGGAAAGTTTCCAACCGATTTCTCATACACAAACAGCCGCTGACCGGCGTTGCCTGGTGAAACGTTGTCGTTATGCCTCGTGAAAGAAGGAGAAATGCGTACCATCACGTTTCCGACTTTGATAAAGGTCGGATTGTAGCCTATCGCGATTGCGGTTTATTGTATCGCGACATTGCTGATCGCGTTGGTCGAGATCCATGACTGTTAGCAGAATATGGAATCTATGGGTTCAGGAGGGTAATATGGAACGCCGTGCTGCATCCCAGCGGCCTCGTATCACTAGCAGTCGTGATGACAGGCATCTTATCCACATGGCTGTAGCGGATCGTGCAGCCACGTCTCGATCCGTGAGTCAACAGATGCGGACGTTTGCTAGACAATAACCATCTGTACGAACAGTTCGACGACGTTTGCTACAGCATGGACTATAAGCTCGGAGACCATGGCTGTGGTTACCCTTGAAGCTGCATCACAGACAGGAGCGCCTGCGATGGTGTACTCAACGACGAACCTGGGTGCACGAATGGCAAAACGTCATTTTTTCGGATTAATCCAGGTTCTGTTTACAGCATCGTGATGGTCGCATCCGCGTATGGCGACATCGCGGTGAACGCACATTGGAAGCGTGTATTCGTCATTGCCATACTGGCGTATCACTCGGCGTGATGGTATGGGGTGGCATGGGTTACAAGTCTGGGTACCTCTTGTTCGCATTGACGGCACTTTGAACAGTGGACGCTACATTTCAGATGTGTTACGACCCGTGGCTCTACCCTTCATTAGATCCCTGCGAAACCCTACATTTGAGCAGGATAATGCACGACCGCATGTTGCAGGTCCTGTACGGGCCTTTCTGGATACAGAAAATGTTCGACTGCTGCCCTGGCCAGTACATTCTCCAGATCTCTCACCAATTGAAAACGTCTGGTCAATGGTGGCCGAGCAACAGGCTCGTCACCATACGCCACTCACTACTCTTGATGAACTGTGGTATCGTGTTGAAGCTGCATGGACAGCTGTACCTGTACACGCCATCCAAGCTCTGTTTGACTCAATGCGCAGGCGTATCAAGGCCGTTATTACGGCCAGAGGTGGTTGTTCTGGGTACTGATTTCTCAGGATCTATGCACCCAAATTGCTTGAAAATGTAAACATATGTCAGTTCTAGTATAATATATTTGTCCAATGAATACCCGTTTATCATCTGCATTTCTTCTTGGTGTAACACTTTTCATGGCCAGTAGTATAGTTTCGCATCCTCCACACTTCAGATACGTAGCTGCTACCAGAGAAAAAGAGCATTCGGAGAGAGAGCTGTACAACGATTAGGCAGGTGGTGAAACCCCCAGTCCGTTGCGCCCAGCTGTGCGGTACTCAGTCCACCGGCGTAGCGCGCTCACCTCCCGCTGAGTGTTAACTCGGGTAGTTTTGTCGCCCTCGGCAGCCATCTGGCAGCGGCTAATAGCCGCGACCGCTAAGCCGGTGATTGCGGCAAGGGTTGCGCTGCGGTCCCGTCGCATTGTGCACTCACACGTCTGCAGAAGGCACCGCGACAAAAGGGCCGCAGCGTCGAGAGCTGCGTCCGCCTCGCGCCGTCGCCCTCAATCTCGTCCCAGCGGTGACCCACAAAGCGCGCGGATTAAAGCGATCCCTGGGGCCGGCGGTGACCCCGGCGCTACCCTTTGAGCCCTCCCGGACCCTCCCGCGGGTCGCTGCTACGCGCGGCTCCCGGGCCACTGTGCGCCTCGCAGCTCGCCCGCCGCTAATCCGGCTCCATTTCAGCTGAATGCTGCGCCGACACGCCGCTTAACACTACACCACAAACAAGTCTTCCGTCTCACAGCCTCGCGGCACTCGTCTCGGAAAACGCAGAAGTGAATGGTGCTCTGGTGCACCCTAATGTGTAGTTCCCATTACGCCGCTTCCCATTTTTCATCACAAGTGCACTCGCTGAGGGTTTAAGTCTCTCCCGTGCACTAGGACAGTTGATAGTTTTAAAAAGACCGTGAATACGATACATCGCTATTTAAAAATATATCATAATCTCCTTCCGACATATCGAAAACATATATCGATACGTCGAAAGAGAAAATAGCAACGTACCGTCTCATAAAAATATCGGCTTCACACTGTAAATATACCGCTAGTTTCAAAGTCGTATATGTAAATATTGATATATTATCAGATATTCTATACGTCAAGATGCTACCAGCCTGCCTATCCCCCTCACAGCAAGAACTGGAAGGACAACGATACACGTTCACACTTGACGATAACTAATTTGCTAACATTGGTAACTGCGTGTAAGTGACACAGTATAAGGTGTCAGATAGGACCGTCGTTCGGTTTCGCCACATATCGGATTTGCACGGAACACTAAATATTGATTTCCATTTTTTTCTATTTTTACCAGCTCCAGCAACTTAGCAGCTGTAATGTCAAATATGTGTGGTGAATCTAAATGTTGCAGTTTCTGTTAGTAACGCCATGTCAGCATTTCCCCTCACACTCCTCCGTCCTACGCAAAGACCAATCATGTCGTTTAAATTTTTGTTCATTATGTCGGTATGAATGGAATAACAAAATTTCCTATGTGAAGAAATAGCGCACTAGTTGCCTTAAAAATTGGTTTTTAACGCAGCTGGTGAGCTGTTTCTACTCATCGGAAATTTTGTTATTCCATTCATACCGGCACTCCCCAGTGCAATCGGACTTCTTTTGTACCACCACTACTTGCTTCAGTCAGTCAAAGAGAAAGATTGGACATGATGAAAGCTCAAAAAGTAGCATGACTCCTTCACACAGCGAAAGTAACGTTCTACAACAATTTCAAAAGAACAACTTCAAATATTTACCAAAAATTGTAAAAAAATGTAGTATAAAATAAAAATATCGGTTTCCGATATCTTATTTTGATATCGATAAATCGGGGCTGCACCATCGACGATATATATCGCTACATTTTGGATAGAATATCGATATATAGCCAACAATCCTAGTGTGCACGAAGGTATCGTAATATCATATAATTCACTCACACACAAACACACACACACACACATACACACACATACACACACACACAAACACACACACACACGCACACACACACACACACACACACACACACGTGCGGGCGGGCACACACACGCATGTCTGCCCAGAAACAAAGACAATTCCAATCCCCCAATTCCGACCAAGGTTTTTGTAAGACTTCCTTTCGTTATGATGCGGATGCCGTAAGGGCACATTCATTCCCCAATATTCCCAACTGGTTACTGCTTCGCCGCGGTCTCACCTTGTTGGTATATGACAGCAGCAAAGGAAACAAGATCCTCAGCAGCCTTCCCTGCTCTCAAGATGAGGAAATGAAGTATTAAAAAATTGTAATTTTGTCTTGGACAAAATTGTCCCAGAAAAAAATTAAAAAAGTTGCCGTTCAGTCAGTTCAGATCGAGGATTTTCAGGAGATTTTTCTTCGTAACCAAGAGAATGTTAGATCTGGAACTATTTCGCCAAATGTTCCCAATGAAATCCACGTTGAACCAGTGTCATTTAACTGTGATTAGGCTAAAGAGAATAGAATTCAGCAATAACTCACCCTTCACTCAGAGAAGGAACGAACGATAGAAATATATAAATAAATAAGTGAAATGCACGCTGTAAAGCAATATTCTTGGCAGCACGATCAACACAGTAACTCCTATGTGTCTTCATTTCATCACAGTCAGCTGCTTAATATCCAATCACAAGCCGCCCTCCTGTGTCAGCAAATCACGAGAGCTCATGCAAAGTGATGTACAAATTTTAAACCGTGAAATTTCCCCCCAGAAAGTGAATGTGGCTTTTGCACCAACTATCTGAGACAGCAAGCATATGCAAAGCGCAAGAAAAATGGTGACAGTTATTCGGAAATAATACAGTTGTATATCGGATACACATAAACCAATCTCGAAGTGATAAAATCATACCTAATAGATGCGATATGTGCAAGGACACGTCCTAGTTGTCTTTTACCTAATAGCCTATGATGTGTGATGAATACAGTGATCTGCCGGCCGGTGTGGCTGAGCGGTTCTAGGCGCTTCAGTCTGGAAGCACGCGACCGCTACGGTCGCAGGTTCGAATCCTGCCTCGAGCATGGATGAGCGTGATGTCCTTTGGTTAGTTAGGTTTAAGTAGTTCTAAGGTCTAGGGGACTGATGACCACAGATGTTACGTCCCATAGTGCTCAGAGCCATTTGAACCATTTTTGAATACAGTGATTCGCAACCACGTGGTCTCAACAGCTGAAAATCTCGGAGTAACTGTATCAGCTTAATTTATCTTCTTCGCTGGAAGTCATTTATAAAACAAAAAATTTAAAAATGGAACCCGTGGCAATGTAACCCCGAATTCACCTCCAAACAAAAGCAAGTAGCAAACCCATGAAAGTACATAACAATCCTAACATGGACGGAACTGCACGTGGTTTAAATTGGTAATACCAGCAAAACGTGCGAGTTAATGAATCGACGAAATCTAAACGCAACGGATAAATAATGTAATTTTTCAGTAGACCACTTAATAATACAGATACGCCAGGGTGATGATGTATGAATATCTTCCAAGTAAAGCTACCATTCCTGTCGAACCACATCTGAGATTCAAAAAAGAAATAATATTACACATACGCTGAAAATTTGAAAATGAGTGGAAAAGACTTCTTGAAAAATCATATGTGAATTCGAATGTAGTAAACTTTGGAAACACTACACACATAAAATACACATACATACGTTTGTTGTTGTGGTCTTCAGTCCTGAGACTGGTTTGATGCAGCTCTCCATGCTACCCTATCTTGTGCAAGCTTCTTTATCTCCCAGTACTTACTGCAACCTACATCCTTCTGAATCTGCTTAGTGTATTCATCTCTCGGTCTCCCTCTACGATTTTTACCCTCCACGCTGCCCTCCAATGCTAAATTTGTGATCCCTTGATGCCTCAGAACATGTCCCACTATCTGGTCCCTTATTTTGGTCAAATTCCTCTTCTCCCCAATTCAATACTTCGTCATTAGTTATGTGATCTACCCATCTAATCTTCAGCATTCTTCTGTAGCACCACATTTCGAAAGCTTCTATTCTCTTCTTGTCCAAACTATTTATCGTCCATGTTTCACTTCCATACATGGCTACACTCCATACAAATACTTTCAGAAAGAACTTCCTGACACTTAAATCTGTACTCGAAGTTAACAAATTTCTCTTCTTCAGAAACGCTTTCCTTGCCATTTCCAGTCTATATTTTATATCTTCTCTACTTCGACCATCATCAGTTATTTTGCTCCCCAAATAGCAAAACTCCTTCACTACTTTAAGTGTCTCATTTCCTAATCTAATTCCCTCAGCATCACCCGACTTAATTAGACTACATTCCATTATCCTCGTTTTGCTTTTGTTGATGTTCATCTTATATCCTCCTTTCAAGATACTGTCCATTCCGTTCAGCTGCTCTTCCAAGTCCTTTGCTGTCTCTGACAGAATTACAATGTCATCGGCGAACCTCAAAGATTTTATTTCTTCTCCATGGATTTTAATACCTACTTCGAATTTCTCTTTTGTTTCCTCTACTGCTTGCTCAATATACAGATTGAATAACATCGGGGAGAGGCTACAACTCTGTCTCACTCCCTTCCCAACCACTGCTTCCCTTTCATGCCCCTCGACTCTTGTAACTGCCATCTGGTTTCTGTACAAATTGTAAATAGCCTTTCGCTCACTGTATTTTACCCCTGCCACGTTTAGAAATTGAAAGAGAGTATTCCAGTCAACATTTTAAAAAGCTTTCTCTAAGTCTACAAATACTAGAAACATTGGTTTGCCTTTCCTTAATCTAGCTTCTAAGAAAAGTCGTAGGGTCAGTATAACCTCACGTGTTCCAATATTTATACGGATCCCAAACTGATCTTCCCCGAGGTCGGCTTCTACCAGTTTTTCCATTCGTCTGTAAAGAACTCGTTTTGTATTTTGCAGCTATGACTTATTAAACTGATAGTTCGGTAATTTTCACGTCTGTCAACACCTGCTTTCTTTGGGATTGGACTTATTATATTCTGCTTGAAGTCTGAGGGTATTTCGCCTGTCTCATACATCTTACTCACCAGATGGTAGAGTTTTGTCAGGACTGGCTCTCCCAAGGACGTCAGTAGTTCTAATGGAATGTTGTCTACTCCCGGGGCCTTGTTTCGAGTCAGGTCTTTCAGTGCTCTTGTAAGTAGGCTGTTTATGTTTTCTCTATGTAAGTAGGCTGTTTATGTTTTCTTATTGGCAACGTTACGTAGCGCTCAATATGAAAATCACTGGCTGTGCTGTGTGCAGTCTGTGGCTAGTTTGCATTGTTGTCTGTCATTGTAGTGTTGGGCAGCGGCAGCTGGATGTGAACAGCGCGTAGCGTTGTGCAGTTGGAGGTGAGCCGCCAGCAGTGGTGGATGTGGGGAGAGAGATGGCGGAGTTTTGTAATTTGTGATGAACTGGTATATATATTATGACTTTTGATGATATCAAGGTAAATACATTGTTTGTTCTCTATTAATATCTTTCATTTGCTAACTATCCCTATCAGTAGTTAGTGCCTTCCATAGTTTGAATCTTTTATTTAGCTGGCAGTAGTGGCGCTCGCTGTATTGCAGTAGCTTGAGCAGCGAAGATTTTTGTGAGGTAAGTGATTTGTGAAAGGTATAGTTAAATGTTAGTCAGGGCCATTCTTTTGTAGGGAACTTTGAAAGTCAGATTGCGTTGCGCTAACAAAATATTGTGTGTCAGTTTAAGCACAGTCTTGTATAAATTCTTCAAAGGGGACGTTTCATATGGCGACCCTGCCAGGATACTTCACTGGAATCTTCTGATTTTTTTTGTAGTTTGTGTAATTAGTGTAGATTTTATTTATTGCTAGCACGTAATTGTAGAGAAAATCTCCTTTGTAGTTGCAGACTTTCATTGTTGTACAGTAAAACAGTTGTGGCATGCATGTAGATTTGCACCAAGTATTTCGCAGCTGCAATTAACTAGATATTATTTTCAGTGCTATGTTAATGTGTTCTCTTATTTTTGATCTTCAAATAGTGTTTTTCTGTGTTGTCGTGTAAAATACTGTGACAATAATGACGTGTGAAAAACGTAATACTAGGCTCCAAAGTAAACTGAGAAATGGCAGTGAAAATGAAAGCAGTGTGTTAGCGCCACCGAGTAATGAATTAACTGATGTTCAAAGTAGTAATTTGGTAATTGTGCATATGGAAATGGAGCGGGCTGCAAACAATGGTGTAGACAGTGAAACAGGTAGTGAACAGGGAAGCATTATCGATCGATCGGTCGGCAACAGCTCGCCTCAGGAATCCGAAATGACAGGACACAATTTCGCAAATACTGTAGATTCAGGTTTTGGGTCATCACCGTTTTCTCAAATAAGTCAAGACACATTTTCTGCTTGTCAAGATGTGAATGTTGCCGGTGCAAATGCACTGCAAAAAAGCATAGAGAAACAGATTCCAGACACTAATACATCATTATTGCAATTAATGCAACAAATGGAACAAAATCAGAGACAAATGGGACAAAATCTTAAAAAGTTAGACACAGTGGAACAAAACCTTAAAAAGTTAGACACAATGGAACAAAATCAGAGACAAACACAGCAACAGTTAGACACACTGGAACAAAATCAGAGACAAACACAGCAACAGCTTCAAAAGTTAGACTCATTGGAACAAACTCTTGAACAAACGCATGAAGATTTAACTACTGAGTTACATAACATTGAATCGAAATGTCAAAAAGTCTGTAATGACGTAAAAACTCAAATTTGTGAGCATTTTCAACTCATTTTTTCGCGGCATGAAAATGCATTACAGAATCACGAAGCAGCCATAAAAGAACTGCAAGTTATTGTTCATGAAAATCATGAGACCTTACAAGCTAAATTTGACTCAGTTGCATCTACCGATTCAGTTACGCAACTTGCAAAAACTCAGGAAAACTTTAAGGACACAGTAGATACTCTGAAACTTGGTTCAGAAAAACACACTGAAGAAATAAGTACACTCTCAGAGAAAGTAGCCGAACTTTTGGATCAGTTCACTAATTTATCTACGAAGGTAGATGATAATCTGATTGACGCAAGACCGGTAGTCTTTAATGACACAGAAGAGTACGAACAAATTAGGAAATTCAAACAAAATCAGAATCAAATTAATACGCAACACCAAAGAGAAATCCGGGAAGTACAAGATCAGCTGACTCAGGTAATACAAGAATTACGTATTTCAGAGGCCACTTGCGCTCCAATACGGGAAGAGGGACTTAGAAATACGGAACAACCACAAAATAATAACACAGGACACTTCGGAAATTATGAAAGAAATTGGCAATGTGCACCGAATTTTGAGATGGAACGGCCGACACGACCTAACAATGACCGATATGCGACTCGCCGACATGATGATTTTGACTATAAGCTGTTCATTACTACACGTAAATTCAAAACATTTAAGAATTCTGGCAACGACATTCATCCACAAGCATGGCTCCATCAATTCTCTCATTGTTTTCCTCTCAACTGGTCCTTAGAACACAGATTAGAATTTATGTGTGGCTATTTCGAGAATGAACCAGCTGTAAGAATGCGATCGGTCATTCACGATTGTCACAGTGAAGGAGAATTTTACCATACCTTCCTCTCAGCATATTGGTCTCAAGCTACACAAGACCGAGTAAAACATAGCATCATGATGATGAAACACTTTGAACAATCTGAATTTTCCAGTCTTGTGAAATATTTTGAAGACATGTTGCATAAGAATCAATATCTTTCAAACCCATACAGCCCCTCAGAACTCATCCGCATTTGCTTAATCAAATTGCCTGAACATTTACGACATATTATTTTAGCAGGACGTTGCAAAGATGACATTGAAGCTTTTCAGGGTCTGTTACAAGAATTGGAAATTGACACTGACAATCGGGGAACACAAAAACAGGAGCACAACAATTACAGGTCACATCTGTCACAATTCCACGATGAAAGAAATAATAACTGGACACGAAAAGGCTATTCTCACAACACATATCGTGACCAAAACAGACACCAACCCGTATGACAACCGTTGGCAGAGTAGTAATAATTACAGGGAAAGATCACCTCTCCGCGGTACTGACTATCACAGAGACAATCAGAGAAACAGACAATTTGGGAACCAAAATAATTATTATCAAGGGAGACAGAATAACTTTAGACGCAACGGTCCAGCGCGTAGTTACGGCTCAGGGAGAAATTCTCCACCACGTGACCGACAAGAAAGACTCTACAGAAACTACCGACAAAACGACAGACCTGAATTCCATCAGAACTGGCGAGCTTCAAACAGGGCAGGGCCTTCCCGTCAAAGTGAATTTGTAGAAGTTAGGTCTCCTAATCCCAATAACGGCGCGCGCCAACAAAGAGACAGACAATGACTCGCACAGCAGGCAGCCACCTGCGCCGGGCTGGCTCAGAGAAAAATAATGTAGACGCTAACCTTGAGAAAAATTCCAGTATCCTTTACCGACGTATACCACATGATAATTGCGTTAAAGTTGAAACTCTGCGTACTAGGAAGAGTAAAGGTTTACACCACATTTCACATGTAAAACCGTTTATTGAAAGATAATCTGCTTTTTAACTTTGTCTTTGCCATATAACTTTTCACTTTACATTACTAGTATGCTTGTCAGACTTAGAATCTGTTAACATGCAACAATGTTTGAAGTTAAATATCCAGTCAAGAACCAAGAGAACTTATTGAAACAGAAATTACGAATGCATTGTTATTGTGAACAGACGACACAGTGTTATTGTGTGTGTACATTCTTGCTTGTTAGTTGCACGATTACGTAACGACTATCAGGCTTACATACTTAGGACACATACTGGTACTGCTAATGAGATTTTAATACAACATTTTGGTTTACTTGAAAATACATTCTGGGTTTAATGTACTTTCTGTGAGATACCAGACGACACAGTGGTTAGTTTAAGTGACAACTACACGGTTTTATCACGACGCTTCTAATGAGTGACAATTTACAATGTTGCTTTTGTAGTGTTTCTGTTTTATTTCTGCACAGTTTTTCTGTTTTATTCTGCAAGGTAAAACATGTTTTAGTAGTAACTTTTGTGGTATAGCTACAATGAGATTGCCTTTTTCGTAGCACAACAATATGTTACAGCACAGTACTTTCTTCATCATGGCAATAAGCGTAATAACTACGATATCTATACACAAAGCATTTCACTTTTGTTTATCATGAGGTAAGTACATTGACTTCTGCAGAACTTAGCTTTCGGAGGACGATAACTACGACACTTCCACAGAGATTATGTTGCAACAAGACGCACATTTAGCGCTACAGGACACGTATTTGAGTGATTAATTTTGTACTTAAAACATTTATTTTTAAAGATTTTTGAATTACAAAGAAAGTTTTCCGTGATACATTTCATTTCATTGCTGTAATCTGTAACACCTGAGGGTATAACTACATTAATCCTCAGGGGGGTATACGCCTACCTTGTGTACCATGTGTGTGGCAACCACAAGGAACCCTAGCTAATATGGTATTTGCTTATACAACTTTACACATCGGTACCATATTTCTCTAACACACAAATTACACAGCTATCTGATCATTTAACTGAGAGATAAACATTTTTTTTACTACATCAGTGACACATATTTACGCAATACACAGTTGGGTAACTTCACACTTATGAAACTGTATTTTGTCTGTACTTTGTAAACTGTTCATATTTTTTCGGAATCATTGTGATACTATGAGAGCTTTGAATGATGTATTTGGTATGGGATCATGATTTTTAAAGTACGTTTGAGGTAGATGACACTATTGAAATGAGCAGAGAATTTTTTTTAGGTTTTGAAATGATTGCAGAAAGCTACGACGTTTTTGGGATTTGACTGAGGTGTTATGATGTTATTATTACGACGACGATGTGTACTATGCTGTTGAGATATGTTTATGATCAATAAGATGATGCTACCGTATATGAGGAATAAGACGTATGTTGGAAACCAAGAATCGTACTTTAAGAGTTATGAAATGTACGTAAATTCGTGACTGTATCACAATGCTGACGAATATTTTATTTGGACACTTATATTTATAGGATTTTGTTTCTACAGATTTGCAACGCTTATTCTTGACCTGTGAAATATTTTTATATGAGACTGTCACAGTAGCGGAAACTGCTGTCATAAATATTTCCGTAAGAAAGTTAAGTGACCACCTGCACGTAATGCGTCGCGGGCACCCACCTGGGCGACAGCCGCCCAAAAAAAAAAAGCCATTAGCCTTTCAGCGGCACAGGTAGAAAAAAAAAGGGGGAGGCCATTGTCCATGCTACTGACATTTCCTTGTTGAAAGCATACTGTGGAGCTCGTAATTTATGATATTTACTGAAATGCCTAATAAAATTACAAGAAATATTTTTACATCTGCACACCTGATTATGACAAGCGTCTTTCTATGAGAGTTGAGAGAATTTCTACTAACTTATGAAATGTCACATGACTACTGAATGATATTTTTATGCTTTGCTTTTCATAGTTGCTTATTTCATTTGATATCTGGTTTCCAGCTGTGTTGCAGCATTGCTTTTATAAAATGAAATGCATTTGCTAATGTGAACACTTTCTGTCAACAGATCTATTAAATGATAATTTTGTAATCCACATTCTTTAAAAAAGGAGCACTTGGAAAGGAAAGAACAATAAGAAGGGACTAGTAACAGTAACTGGACACATAATTCTCTTTTCAAGTACATGGTAATATTTTTTTTACAATAAGTTGTTGTGGTGCACCACTTTAATTACTTAGACATTAAGATGTGATTATACATTTCCCTTATCTGCATTGTTATCTTTACTGTAATATTTTTTCTGCTTGAGCTATGTCATGTTTAGATATAAGCTGCTGTTTGCCAGGCATAGTGCTACTGAACTTTAATTTGTGTTACTCTGCTAAGCCAGATTTATTTTTTTGTTTACTGCGCATTGCCTCATATTAGTTGTAATGTTGAATTGCTTGGTAATTTAGATTTACTGTAGCTTGCTTTGCGATTTTCCATTTTTTTTTCATTGCTGTTCATATTAATTGTTTTATGTGCTGCTGCATTGCCTCGTCCCTTAGTTTAGCATCTGAGCTCAGTAGATTTAAGTTAGCTTAAGAGGGGGTAGACTATATAAGAGAATGAGTTGCGATGAATTGGAAGAAATGCATTGAGAAGTTAAACGAAAAAAGTACAGAAAACAGGTTTAGGTAGGATTTTCTTGGAAATAAATGTTGAGGTAAGAAATGTGTGAACATATAAATACAGAAAGCATGCTTAGATAGAATTTTTTTTGGTGGAAACAAAGGATGAAATAAGAGGAAAGATATATGAAGTTTTGGGTTGGACTGCAGTACCACATGTTACACTGAAAACGAACCCTGTCCTTTCCTATTGGTGTTATCCCACTATGTGTTTGTGTACCCTTGTGTATTTGTTTTCTTCCTGTCTCTGTGTAATTTCATAGAATTTTTTTCTTCTTTTAATGTTAAGCTACATTCACTATGATGAGGAATACTGTTATCCTCGAATATAATTGGCATTAATAATATGTTATTTACTTTGTAAAGATGTTAGATATTATTTATTCTGTTTTGTTTTAATGCTCATATGTGAAGTTGATGTTTCAAAAGTTATTCTGATCTTTATGTATGTACTTATGTCATAATTCTTGTAACACTGATATGCATGTTTATTTCTATTCTTTTGTAAAGCCTGTGTTACTACAATTGTTATCTATATTGCTATGTTCTTTAATGATGTATTTTGTACCTTTGTAATTGTATTCTTATGTTCATGATATTATTAACTTGTTAGTTACATTTCACTGCACACATTTCTGTTGGTCATAGTATATGGACAATATGTGAGAAGTAGGGACTGATAGTGTTTGCACGTGTGTTAATAATTCAGCAAGGGACTGGATAACGGCATTGCTGGTTCTAAGGACAATTCCAAAAAGTTCGTGAGTGTACAAGTGGTGGTTTATGGACTTGCTATATTCTCTGCAAGACTCTTCGATGGTGATTGTGCACCTGCACAGTCGCAACAGATGGCTGCTGGCCATCTATACAAGGACTACAGTGGGTCTGCATCTTTGATGGCCCACCAATACCGTAATCTCTACCAGGACTACAGTGTGCCTACTCTGTGATGACCTACCTACCAATATTCTTCAAAACTTCGACTGACTCTGCTGTGGCTTTGCTCTGTTGTGGCGCATTACCTGTCAGCATGTCAAGAGTCAGCACTGTCTTTCCGTTGGAAGGACAACACTACTTCTTCAAGACGGCATGGAAATCCACTACTTCCGTGTGCATTGTCCTTTACTGCTCAGACTTTGAGAAAAGAAACGGCAGTTTCACTGTGATGAATGATCAGGACTGTCTTTATAGACTGTGAGAAAATTTGAGCTTTTGACCAACATAATATCAATAAGTGTGTGCATTTGATTTCTTTGTTATTGTAATTATGAAAAATTTTATCAAATCATTATTGGCCACTGCCCAAAAGAAATTTGTAAAATTTTTTGTGGGGAGCATGGGGGCTATGTAAGTAGGCTGTTTATGTTTTCTCTATGTAAGTAGGCTGTTTATGTTTTCTTATTGGCAACGTTACGTAGCGCTCAATATGAAAATCACTGGCTGTGCTGTGTGCAGTCTGTGGCTAGTTTGCATTGTTGTCTGTCATTGTAGTGTTGGGCAGCGGCAGCTGGATGTGAACAGCGCGTAGCGTTGTGCAGTTGGAGGTGAGCCGCCAGCAGTGGTGGATGTGGGGAGAGAGATGGCGGAGTTTTGTAATTTGTGATGAACTGGTATATATATTATGACTTTTGATGATATCAAGGTAAATACATTGTTTGTTCTCTATTAATATCTTTCATTTGCTAACTATCCCTATCAGTAGTTAGTGCCTTCCATAGTTTGAATCTTTTATTTAGCTGGCAGTAGTGGCGCTCGCTGTATTGCAGTAGCTTGAGCAGCGAAGATTTTTGTGAGGTAAGTGATTTGTGAAAGGTATAGTTAAATGTTAGTCAGGGCCATTCTTTTGTAGGGAATTTTGAAAGTCATTGCGTTGCGCTAACAAAATATTGTGTGTCAGTTTAAGCACAGTCTTGTATAAATTCTTCAAAGGGGACGTTTCACTCTGTCAGACTCTTCACGCAGTATCGAATCTCCCATTTCATCTTCATCTACATCCTCTTCCATTTCCTTAATATTGCCCTCAAGTACTTCGCCCTTGTATAGACCCTCTATATATCCCTTCCTTCTTTCTGCTTTCCCTTCTTTGCTTGGAACTGGGTTTCCATCTGAGCTCTTGATATTCATACAAGTGGTTCTCTTTTCTCCAAAGGTTTCTTTAATTTTCTTTAATTTTCCTGTAGGCAGTATCTATCTTACTCCTAGTGAGATAACATACGTTTAGTCAGAGGAAACTAAATAAAAAGTAGTGATGATATATGTAATCGTGTTTTACGCCAGGAAGTGTGTAGCGCTGCAAGTCCAAGGGAAACTAGGCCGAAAACACCAGTGTAAAACGCAAGAATACGTTGGTAATGCACATGTAAGCTACCTTCCGCGTGTAACGGAAAAATCAACTGACAGTGCATTGAGTAAAACTCACACTTGATTTGAATTACTTATATAATGAACTGTTTTTACATCTAGAAAGAAAATTGAATTTGCAAGTGTGTTTGATTCCAGACCATTGATGATGTAAACGAATAAAACGAAACTCATGCGGTAGTATAAATTAGCGTTTTTACTAGTTTCAAAGAGGAATTTTTGAATAACGTAAGTAAAAGTCAGTGTCACAGTGGACTTTGGAAAATATAGAAAATTTCTGTAGCAATAAGCAATATATATGTTCGAAATGCCAGCTATCTGGTTCATTGAATAAAAACAGCCACAATCACGTAATATTAATGTATTTACTAGTTGCTGACAAGAAAAGCTCTGCTCCTTTGAGTCTCTATAACTGGGAGCTTAACACGTACGCTGGTAATCTATTCAAATCAGTCACTGTATACATGACAGCCATGATATTGTTTACAGCAAGGAAAAATATTTGACATACACTATTCATAGAATAACATAACGTATATAAAACGTAAATTAAATCAGAGTGAACCTGCAACCATGAAATGAAATAATAATGAATCCCATCGATATGCTTAACTTTTTTTTTTATTTTCTAGACATATTCAAGTTTTCCTGGCTGCATTTCAGGGACAGTTCTGCTAGTCTCTTGCAAGTTACGTATCTCAGCATTACTCTCGCTTTCTCTATTCTAATACTAAATTCTACATATTTCTTTTACCGACGGGATGCTAAAACCAAAAACGCGTTATTAACATGTAGCTATATTTTCAAACGTATTTGGAGGAAAGTTGATTTTTTGGAAGGAATATCGCAGCAAGCCATCGACAGATGTAGATGTAAGTTCGCGTGTGTCTCAGGAAGTGTGTTGGGACCCTAGCTGTTCATGCTGAATATTAATGACCTTACTGACATTAATAACAGTAACCTCAGACTTTATGCAGATTGTGCAGTTATCTAGAATAAGGTGTTGTCTGAAGGAAGTTGCACAGATATTCGGTCTGATCTTGACAAGATTGTAAAGTGGTGCAACAATTTGCAATTTGGTTTAAATGATGAGCAACGTAAAACTGTGCACTTCACAACTGTACATAGTATCCTATGACTATAATACCAATGAGTCAAAGATGGACTGGTCGGCTCTGTTCCTGGTGTAGTGTCGCAGTTATAACGCGACTGCAGATTTTTGCAATAAGATTGTTACGTTATGGCAAACTGTTTTGGAGTCCTGCAGTATAGTAGCGTTCGGTGGCGGCCGGCATGTGGCCTGCCGTATGCGTCATAGCCCCACCTGTCGCTAAAGCAGACCGTGAGAATGCCCACTGTGGCGCGTACTAAAATCACTTATTCACCCTACCTAAGAAACTATATAACTACGTTCAGTATTAGCTGTTTTATTCCAAATCTGGTACATGACCTTTTGTTATTCAGACGAGCTTTGTGTCGAAATTTGATAATAGTTTCAGAGATATAAAAATTCCTATTAAAAAAGTACTTAACCGACACTTAAGAAAATAATTCAGATAGTAATAATTACAGTTTATATTCTTTAGTTATTTGAAAACAGTAATAGCTCTCTTAGTGTGCTGGTTTAATTTATAAAGATTTTAAATTCTAAACTTTCGATAGTTTTTCATTCGTAATGGAAAATAACAGTTTAAAAGTTAATATTTATATTTTGTGTTAGGGAGAGAGTAAATGAGAGTGAATGTATGTATGTTAAATTTCACACTTTACGTAACTAGCAAGTGTTACGCCATCAGGATGCCATGAAAAACTGTGAATCCCCCTAACTGGCGGATGCCGTATGTCTATAAGCGTTGGCTTTTGTAATAGGGCAGCCAGAAAGGTAGTAAGAGGATAATCAGTTCTAAAGTATATTACAAGTATAGTTTTCTCTTAGTTTTCGTTTCGTTTGGTTCGGTGGAACAATTTGTTAATACTTGCAGCATGAAATGACGTAGATGCATCTGCGAGTGTTGATTGGAGTAAAGCAGATTGAGCGCGAATATGATCATGAAAGAGTAATCTGATTGGCTGTTCGTTTTGATCAACCAATTAGAGTAAAGTCTTTCCCGCGCATTGGGATGAGTTATATGCCCTGAAAGCAACGGCATTCAGTCAGTCTGGACAAGCTGCTGGGCGAGAAGACCATGTTAGACGTGTCCGAAAAAATTATTAGTAAGATGAACAAATGACTGTTGTATTGCGTTCGGTTTATATCGCTGTTCAAGCAGATGCAGTTAAGGACAGTTCTGTGAAGTTTGGAAGATTTTGGAGTGTTTGTTGTAGAGAACACCGCGTGTGAAACTATCGGCCTTTGTAAAGAATTCTGCGTGGCGTGTTCAGTATGCATGTACAGAACATTTTTGGGAAGCATCTTCATTTGAAAAATCCACTGAAAAGGACCGAATGTGAAACTCATTTCGTAGCAGAGTATTGACTATATTAATCCCTTAATATTTCGGGTCGGGCTTAGTGCTTTTCTGGCTGTCTAGCGTGTGAAATAAGTTGCATGAACTAGTAGTGGATGTGCTATCGACGTAAATGTGGGCTTGTTGACACCATAACTAAAAGACAATAAAAAACATTAGTATTGATAAGCGGAAATTTTCAATGGAGGAATGAAGCATCCATTTTGGCCCATTAGTACTAGAGATTTACAGTTTTATTTTGTTACCCGAGTTACACGGACTTTGCAATCGTAAGTATGGACGATGGTTTTCTTCAACGCTGCTTTTAACACCGTCTACACAGTAGCAGCGAATGCAGAGCAACGGGTGGTGAACAAACACTATACTGAGGTAGGTGGACATTATTTTTGCAGCTTGCTTCACACAGAGCTGTCGTACATTTTAAACCCGCCCCGCCGCACTGGGTGTAACACTTTGTAGGGAAATACGAATATTTTGCATGCAAGATCGCGTGTCGTAATATTTTTAGTGTAACGAGTGAGCTCTCGTTGTTTGTGCGATTTATGTAGAGCAATATTATTTCCAGACGATCCGAAGACAACAGCTAGACTTTGACGAAACCGGTCATTGAGGAAACAAAATAAAAATAATAATATTACAACACGCGATCTAAGCTGCCAAATATTGTTATTTACCAAACAGCAGAACGCTCCCAGCGACACACGCAACTTATACTTTGTAAGGATATGGAATGGAACAGCCATATTGGATCAGTAGCATGTAAAGCACATGGCAGATTTCAGTTGATTGATAGAAATGACGAATACTAGGGAAACGCAATCAATTTGCAAAGCAGATTGTGTACAAATCTCTCGTGCGACCCATTGCACAGTTGTGTGGGACCTGCACCAACACATAGGACTAACAGGAGATGTGGAACGTATACAGAGAAGGGCAGCACAAATGCGTGCAGGTTTAACCAACTTTGTAAGGAACCATTGGGCACAGCTACAGCAGACTAATATAAAGAAGGAGAGGAACACAACGTTTTGTCGCTTTCCCACTGGTTTCCTATTATTCTTTCATATTCAGCTTTTAGCTGTAAATGGCCGTCTTCAGTGTATTTGAGTGAGCTACAATCCAACAAACTCGCAGCGCTATATGTCACCATATGAGGTCATACGGTGGAATGTAGTGACGCGATTTTGTTGCGTTGTATTCTACTCAAATGCACTGAAGATGACTGTAACTGAAATCTGAATATGAAAGAATAATGACAAATTGTGGGATTGCGACCGATTGCTGTGTTCCTATCCTTCTTTATAAAGGTATGGGTTTATTCTACCGACGGGAGAGTGTCACAGAGACGCTTTTAACTGAACCGTCAGAATATCGAAGAGATACGTAAACTAGCCCGAGAAAGCCTAGTTACAAAGTTTCAAGAATCATCTTTAAATGATGACTAGGAATATACTACAACTTTCTATACATCGCCTCCGTAAGGATAGCGAGTACAAGATTAAGTTAATCACAGCGCGCAGGGAGGCATTTAGACGATCATTCTTCCCGCGCTCCGTAAGTGAATGGAATGGGAAGACGTCGTTATAACTGGTACAATCTGCCACGCACTTCACAGCAGTTCTCAGAGTATAGATGTGGATAAAAACCGGAGACGTATTAGTGGGATATCATTTACGGTATCCAGGAATGCATAACTTGGCGCTGAAAAGATTATCAGCGGGCAAAGATACACCACTGGCCATTAAAATTGCTACACCACGAAGATGACGTGCTACAGACGCGAAATTTAACAGACAGGAAAAAGATGCTGTGATGCGCAAATGATTAGCTTTTCAGAGCATTCACACAAGGTTGACGCCGGTGGCGACACCTACAACGTGCTGACACGAGGAAAGTTTCCAACCGATTTCTCATACACAAACAGCAGTTGACCGGCGTTGCCTGGTGAAGCGTTGTTGTGATGACTCGTGTAAGGAGGAGAAATGCATACCATCACGTTTCCGACTTACATAAAGATCGGATTGTAACCTATCGCGATTGCGGTTTATCGTATCGCGACATTGCTGATCGCGTTGGTCGAGATCCAATGACTGTTAGCAGAATATGAAATCGGTGGGTTCAGGAGGGTAATACGGAACGCCGTGCTGGATCCCAAAGGCCTCGTATCACTAGCAGTCGAGATGACATGCATCTTGTCCTCATGGCTGTAACGGATCGTGCAGCCACGTCTCGATCCCTGAGTCAACAGATGGGGACGTCTGCAAGACAACAACCATCTGCACGAACAGTTCGACGACGTTTGCAGCAGCAGGGACTATCAGCTCGGAGACCATGGCTGCGGTTACCCTTGACGCTGCATCACAGACAGGAGCGCCTGCGATGGTGTACTCAACGACGAACCTGGTTGCACGAATGGCAAAACGTCATTTTTTCGGATGAATCGAGGTTCTACATCTACATCTACATCTACATTTACACTCCGCAAACCACTCAACGGTGGCGGAAGGCACTTTACGTGCCGCTGTCATTACCTCCCTTTCCTGTTGCAGTCGCGTATGGTTCGCGGGAAGAACGACTGTCTGAAAGCCTCCGTGCGCGCTCTAATCTCTCTAATTTTATATTCGTGATCTCCTCGGAAGGTATAAGTAGGGGAAGCAATATATTCGATACCTCATCCAGAAACGCACGCTCTCGAAACCTGGCGAGCAAGCTACACCGCGATGCAAGAGCCTCTCTTGCAGAGTCTGCCACTTGAGTTTGCTAAACATCTCCGTAACGCTATCACGGTTACCAAATAACCCTGTGACGAAACGCGGCGCTCTTCTTTGGATCTTCTCTATCTCCTCCGTCAACCCGATCTGGTACGGATCCCACACTGATGAGCAATACTCAAGTATAGGTCGAACGAGTGTTTTGTAAGCCACCTCCTTTGTTGATGGACTACATTTTCTAAGGAGTCTCCCAATGAATCTCAACCTGGTACCCGCCTTACCAACAATTAATTTTATATGATCATTCCACATCAAATCGTTCCGCACGCATATTCCCAGATATTTTACAGAAGTAACTGCTACCAGTGTTTGTTCCGCTATCATATAATCATACAATAAAGGATCCTTCTTTCTATGTATTCGCAATACATTAAATTTGTCTATGTTAAGGGTCAGTTGCCACTTCTTGCACCAAGTGCCTATCCGCTGCAGATCTTCCTGCATTTCGCTGCAATTTTCTAATGCTGCAACTTCTCTGTATACTACAGCATCATCCGCGAAAAGCCGCATGGAACTTCCGACACTATCTACTAGGTCATTTATATATATTATGAAAAGCAATGGTCCCATAACTCTCCCCTGTGACGCGCCAGAGGTTACTTTAACGTCTGTAGACGTCTGTCCATTGATAACAACATGCTGTGTTCTGTTTGCTAAAAACTCTTCAATCCAGCCACACAGCTGGTCTGATATTCCGTAGGCTCTTACTTTGTTTATCAGGCGACAGTGCGGAACTGTATCGAACGCCTTCCGGAAGGCAAGGAAAATAGCATCTACCAGGGAGCCTTTATCTAATATTTTCTAGGTCTCATGAACAAATAAAGCGAGTTGGGTCTCACACGATCGCTGTTTCCGGAATCCATGTTGATTCCTACAGAGTAGATTCTGGGTTTCCAAAAACGACATGATACTCGGGCAAAAAACATGTTCTAAAATTCTACAACAGATCGACGTCAGAGATATAGGCCTATAGTTTTGCGGATCTGCTCGACGACCCTTCTTGAAGACAGGGTCTACCTGTGCTCTTTTCCAATCGTTTGGAACCTTCCGTTCCTCTATGGACTTGCGGTACACGGCTGTTAGAAGGGGGGGCAAGTTCTTTCGCGTACTCTGTTTAGAATCGAATTGGTATCCCGTCAGGTCCAGTGGACTTTCCTCTGTTGAGTGATTCCAGTTGCTTTTCTATTCCTAGGACACTTATTTCGATGTCAGCATTTTTTCGTTTGTGCGAGGATTTAGAGAAGGAACTGCAGTGTGGTCTTCCTCTGTGAAACAGCTTTGGAAACAGGTGTTTAGTATTTCAGCTTTACGCGTCTCATCCTCTGTTTATAGAATCACGATGGTCGCATCCGTGTTTGGCGACATCGCGGTGAACGCACATTGGAAGCTTCTATTCGTCTTCGCCATAGTGACGTATCACCCGGTGTGATGGTATGGGGTGCCATTGTTTGCACGTCTCGGTCACTTCTTGCGCACGTTGACGGCACCTTAACAGTGGACGTTACGTTTCAGATGTTTTACGACCCGTGGCTGTACTCTTCATTCGATCCCTGCGAAACCCTACATTTGAGCAGGATTTGACCTGCATGTTGCAGGTCCTGTATGGGCCTTCCCGGATACAGAAAATGTGCGACTACTGTCCTGGCCAGCACATTCTCCAGATCTCTCACCAATTGAAAACGTCTGGTCAAAGGTGGCCGAGCAACTGGCTCGTCACAATATGCCAGTCACTACTCTTGATGAACTGTGATATCGTGTTGGAGCTGCATGGGCAGCTGTATCTGTACACGCCATCCAAGCTCTGTTTGACTCAATGCTCAGGCGTATCAAGGCCGTTATTACGGCCAGAGTTGGTGGTTCTGGGTACTGATTTCTCAGGATCTGTGCACCCAAATTGCGTGAAAATGTAATCACATGTCAGTCCTAGTATAATATATTTGTCCAATGAATACCCGTTTGTCATCTGAATTTCTTCTGGGTGTAGTAATTTTAATGGCCAGTAGTGTAATAAGGGGAAACTAAATAGGTTATTCAGTTGGGCTTGGAGGTGCCGCGGTGAAGCTCATTCTGGAGACAGAGCCGAGGGATCGAATTTTCAGTCGTCCTTTTACCTAACCTTCACATCTCGACAATGCGAGGAAGACACATCAAACTGTAGGTCACCTTTCCTATAACAGCGGTAGGAAGTTGCGTCCAATTAAAAGACTCGCAGTCGGTCACTCTGCCAGGTGCTGCTGTTGCTATCAAATTGTGCGAGATGTTGGATGTAACAGACATTTAGAGATGAGGAGATTATCAGAGGATTGAAAGAGATGGAGGACAGCATCAAACCACTCGAAAGACGACATAAAAAGAATGGTAATTTGATGCACGGATACGATTACTTGATATACGCGACTAGCTGTAGAGGCACATTGTCTTTGTATTAGGTGTATTTGTTCAAAAGTCGCTGTCCCATTAATAAGTTAATTGTTCATAATAATGAGCACGTACTAGTCGCTGTGGTGTAGAACTGATTCCGGTCAGTGATGTAATCCTACACTGCTGACGCAAGTCATGGCAGTAAAGTGGTATGTATGAGCCAGTCGTATATAGGGAATCAGCACAGTAAAAGAAGTCCATTAAATGAAGCGATGGAGTGGCAGAAATGACCTACCCTGTTTGGAAGTGCCCTTGACCACTCCGTCAGTAATAATGCCCGTTTGGTGGTGTATGAACAAAACACTGTTCAGCGTGTATAAAAGAAACGGTGTAAGAGTCTCTGCGATGTAACACGGTGTAGAAACAGCGTTCGTAAAAAGTTAGTAATCGACAGGAATGTTGACGACAGTCGGTCTGAAAGCCGACAGATGCGGCTGTCAGTGAATGTAGGTTCATACCACCAGCTTCCTAGCCAACACTGCGAAAGAAACTGCATCCATTAGACATCTGGAATGACGGTAGTTGTCTGGATGAAGATGTTTGGTTTGTGGGGCGCTCAACTGCGCGGTTATCAGCGCCTGTACAAATTCCCAAACTTTGCTCAGTCCAATATCGCCACTTCCATGAATGATGGTGAAATGATGAGGACAACATAAACACCCAGTCATCTCGAGGCAGGTGGTAATCCCTGACCCCGCCGGGAATCGAACCCTGGACCCCGTGCTGGGGAAGCGAGAACGCGACCGCGAGACCACGAGCTACGGACGGTAGCTGCCTGGAGGTGAGTAGCGTGGTCCGACGAACTGCGCTCTTGCCACTTTCCCTGTGATGCAATGATGACGCGCTTAACCCACAGTGTGAGGTAGGTATAGTTCAGGCCGAAGATGATTGTGTGGTGTTTTGGGGGACTTTCTCGTACCATGATTTTCGGCTCCTCCTCCAGATTACCGTTAACATGAAGCAGGATATCTTCTCGGTGATCAACTGTAGTCTAGCCTCTACATTTTTAAGTTGAGAACGCTCTAGACATTCCAGCCTTCCACGATGACGACTTCTGTCTTCACAGGTCTGTACAACTCCGATCCTCGACTGACCCGCTAAATCATCCAGTCTTAATCACATAGAAAAGTTTAGGACTGATTGGAGTAGTGGGTGCAACGTGACAATCAGTATCCCCTCAATTTAGTAGTTCTACAGTAACCATCTTGAGCTGAATGAGGCCAATATCGATGTCTGACATATTATTATTAGCTGATGTCCTTTGTGAGGGAGAAGTTTTCTTTTTTTTATTTTTTTTTATTTTGTTCGACGTGTCCATTAAGTGAAATGTTGGAGAAGAAGCGCTGGCGTGCCGTGCCGTACGGTCGCCGCAGTGCCCCAGGCGCCGCTGCGGTGTTTCGCCGGTGGCGGCCGTCAGCCCCCAACCCAGAGCCCGCCCCAGAGACCCGCCGTTTGGGACGGTGCAGGTGCCGCCCCCGGCGCCACAGTAATCCCGCTGTCGGCAGCCCCCAGCCGCCGCTGCGACCCTATATTTACCCGTTTAACGGAAAATTGTGCGCCACAAAGCGGCGCTTCCAGCCGATGAAGGGGTTGACGCCGATCGTGAGAAAAGCGGCCGCCAAAATTGCGAGCGCCGCGCCGGTCGCCGGCAGGTACAGCGCGTCGTGGGAGAGCCGGGGCGCGACCGGGGTGAAGGGGGACCCGTATGGCACGGCGAGTTTTTGCGCCTTTTTCCCTCCCCTTTGTCGGTAGTACTGAATTTTTATCCAACGTTAGTACACATGGTGGACTATACGTTGGAACAGTGTTTTAACCCTTCATTAAGCCGAAACGGGTAGTAAACCTGATAAACGATTTTGTTTAAAGAAACATCGTTAAAGCTGCCTGAACAAATTATTTAGAATATGATCGGTGTTCGGAACTATATTAGAGTGGCGAGAGAAGATCCTCGACAGTTGCGGTCGATTTGGTGCAGTTACTTCTTTCGTTCACCTGAACCAATCATGTAACGCGATTTCGCACACGTCTCTATAGCAACGCCTCAGCGTTGTAGCAGTCGCAGTCTATCATAACAGTAGCGACCCTCACTGCTGTGAAAACGTCTGACACCTGTTCGGTTCCCGGCTGGATAGGAGATCTTCTCCGCTCAGGGACTGGGTGTTGCGTTGTCCTAATCATCATTTCGTGCCCATCGACGCCCAAATCGTCGAAGTGGCGTCAAATCGAAAGACTTGCACTCGGCGAACAGTCTACCCGACAGGAGGCCCTAGTCACACGACAGTTACATTATTTTTCTAACTAATTAACGAAATAGTTAACATATTTTTGTATTCTAAGTGTTAGCCAAAGGCCTTGCCGCAGTGGTAAAACCGGCTCCCGTCATATCACCGAAGATAAGCGCTGTCGGGCTGGACTACCACTTGGATGGGTGACAATCCGGTCTGCCGAGCGCTGTTAGCAAGCGGGGTGCACTCAGCCCTTGTGAGGCAAACTGAGGAGCTACTTGATTGAGCGGTGGCGGGTCCGGTCTCGGAAATATGGCCGGAGAGCGGTGTGCTGACCACATGCCCTTCCATATCCGCATGCAGTGACGCCTGTGGGCTAAGGATAACACGGCGGCCGGTCGGTACCGTTGGGCCTTCATGGTCTGTTCGGGCGGAGTCTAGTTTTGTTAGTTCTAGGTGTTAGCAAATCATCAAGAGACATTAATGATAATGAAATAAATGCAAGCAGAGCCGAATCTCACTGACATAAGCTACACCTTATTTCCAGAATGAGATTTTCATTCTGCAGTGGAGCGTGCGCTCATATGAAACTTCCTGGAAGATTAAAACTGTGTGCCGGACCGAGACTCGAACTCAGGACCTTTACCTTTCGCGGGCAAGTGCTCCACCAACTGAGCTACCGAAGCACCGTCCTCACAGCTTTACTTCTGCCAGTATCTGAGTCGTGCTTGGGTAGCTCAGTTGGTAGAGTACCTGCCCGCGAAAGGCAAAGGTCCCGAGCTCGAGTCTCGGTACGGCACACAGTTTTAATCTGCCAGTAAGTTTCATATCTTATTCATGGAGAAATACCTTATAATATGTGTATAACTGTAGCTTACTCCTCTGAAAACAAGATAATATAAGTATATTTTTCATTCACGAGAAGAATATATTTCTATAATTGTCTGTTTTCATGTTAAGCAGTTTCTTTGACACGTAACAATTTTGTATGAAGTCTAACAATTGCATAGTTTTACACTTGTCTCGACTTTCTGAAACACGAATATTGTTGCAAAAGAAATTAATCTTGCTTCAAAAGCGAAGATGGTGAAGATTCTTGCCGTTTGTGGCTCAGATGTGTATGTGGTTTATTTGGTACGTTAAAGTTGTAGGTATTGAATTACACACAATTTCCTTCGCTCCCATTGTCTGATTTGACTAGAAGTGCAGCGAAGAGAACTTCACGTTGTTAAGCAGATATACGACGTCTTTCTGTAAAAGGTCAGGTCTTCTTCTGTGTACTAGCAACATTTTTCTTCTTAAAAGATAACGTCTGTAAGTCATAAGAGAATCGTAAATACCCTGAGGTGACAAAGGTCGTGGGATGCTTCCTAATATCGTGTCGGACATCTTTATACCCAGCGTAGTGCAGCAAACTGGACATAGCATGGACTCAAAAGGTCATTGGAAGTCCCCTGCAGAAATAGTGAGCCGTGCTACCTCTATATCCGTCCATAATTGAGCTGCTTGGGGGAACAAAATGGTAAGCGCCAAAATCGCAGTTTCGAGATACAGCGCATCTAAAGTTTCAATTGATCTGCAAATCTGAATAATTTCTTTTGAACGGTCTTTTTATTCTGTAGTGATTCTAACTTCTATCTTCTACTATACAAGCATAAATGAAACTCAGAACTGACTAAAACAAATGAAATATACAAAAATTTTACATTACCATACACCATTAACAACACATAGTGATAGAACATTACATATTAAATTTTACAGTAAGTCTTCAACACTTCACTGAAACTGTAAAATCATTCATCACTCTCATTACTAATGTCTTTTTCATCTAAAACTGTTGGCTTTAGTGACAGGAAAAATCCATTGTGGACAGGAGGTATGTAATTTAGGAGCGACAGGACGTCAGCAACTATCTTCTTTTCAATAAGCCTTGGCCCATTGTATTTAAGTCGAAGCGTAGGAACTGATCCTTGCCTTCCACGTTTCCTGAAGTTTATTTCATGCCAAATTTCATGAGAAAATGTCTCGCTGATGAATAAAGATGATGGATATTTGGAGGTCACCTTCCACCTACATACTTTCCTTAGGTTGACATCTCGATTATCAACTGTCTTCTTTCTGAAGACAAACGCATCTTTAGTGTGTCGTATTTGCTTCGGGCATGGATGTTTGTGATGTCCTTAGGATAGTTAGGTTTAACTAATTCTAAGTTCTAGGGGACTAATGACCTCAGCAGTTGAGTCCCATAGTGCTCAGAGCCATTTGAACCATTTTTTTGTGTCGTATTTGATAGAAATCCTCTCTTTTCATATTATATACAGGCCGACTTCTTGATGATCTCGTACCGCTGATGTGGACTGTACACATCTTGTACTTGTCGGCGAACATAATTCTCAATTGTACTTCAGGAACACAATGGTATGTACATGCACTTACCATTATGTTCGTTAAACGTACTAAAGACAGTATGTTTAGAAAATAACATACCCCTGAGTCATCTGAATCATTAGGAATGTATTCTGGATCCCTCTCGATGATATTAGTATCACTGGAAGTATATTCCTCGTCTTCTGCCATGTTCAATGTTGCCATAATCTCGGAGATGTTTTTACTTGCCGCCATTCTCTCTGTCACTTAGCATTATGTTTCCGCAACAGACGGACAGAGGCGCTTCCCATTAAGCTCCTTCCTGACATCTGTTGAGTGAATTTGGAACTACTAGTAAGTTTACTGCATTGTGCATCCTACAGGTGGTGTCATTAGCCATCTACCGCAAAATACACGGCGATGGCGCTTACCATTGTGTTCCCCCGAGCAGCTCAATTGCGAAAATGTTTCCGGTGTAGTCTACTGTGCACTACGTGACTTCTAGACTACGTCCCGTCAGTGTTCGACTGGATTCATGCTGAGCGATCTGGGTGGACATATCATTCGCTGGAATTGTCCAGAATGATTTTCAAAACCAATTGCGAACAATTGAGGTCCAGTGGTATGTTTGGGGACATGAAGTCCACGAATGGCTACAAATGATCTCCAAGTAGGCGAGCACAACCGTTTTCAATCAATGATAGGTGCAATTGGACAAGAGGATCCAGTCCATTCCATGTCAACACAGCCTCGCCATTATTAAGCCACCACCACCTTGAGCAGTTCCTTGTTAACAACTTGCGTCCATGGCTCCGCGGTGTCTGCGCAACACTCGAACCCTGCCATCAGCTCTTACCAACTGAAATCGTCTTATGTGACCAGGCCACGGTTTCCCAGCAATCTAGGGTCCAACCGATACGCTCGCGAGCCCAGGAGAGGCGCTGCAGGCGATATCGTGCTGTTAGCAAAGGCATTCGCGTCGGTCATCTGGTACCATACCCCATTAACAACAGATTTCGCCGCACAGTCCTAACGGATATGTTCCTCGTAGGTGTCACATTGATTTCTGCGGTTGTTTCACGCAGAGTTGCTTGTCTGTTAACTCTGTCAACTTCACGCAAACGCCGCTGCTCACGGTCGTTTAGTGATCAGAAATTGGAATGTTTTCTGGAACTTTCCTGCAAGGCAGTGTTTTTCTCAGAAGTTGATCAATATTACTCCAAATTCAAAGTACTTATAAAAAATAATCTAACAAACACAATCATAGAAGTTGAAGTCCTTTAAGAAGTATGCCTGATTATTGTTTGTAGATGGCATTGGCACCTAAAAGAAAAACGTGGGATAAAGACACCATGGTTTGTACCATTACATGTGTGAGGAATGGCGAGATGGGATACTTAAGAGCCTCAAAAGTTTTTGCTGTACCAAAATGTAGTTTGGAAAGGTATGTGAAGGATAAAACTCGTACACCTGAGAAGCTGGTCGGTGTTAATCTTGGCAGAAGGCTTCTTCTCTCATCTCAATTGGAAGATGAACTAGTGAAGTACTGCCTTGCAATGGAAGAGCGGTTTTATGCTCTTAAATTTACGGACATACGAAGCATGGCCTTCCAGTTAGCTGTCAGGAATAGGCTGAAGAATCCCTTCAATTCAGAAAACGCTTCAGCAGGAAAGAAATGGCTCCGAGCTTTCCTTAAGAGACATCCCATTCTATCAATGAGAACTCCTCAGGGTCTTGCAGCAGCAAGAGTGAAAGCTTTCACACCAGAAAATGTGGGGAGATTTTTTGATATTTACGAATCTGTGCAATCTAAAGCCAACCATAACCCGCATCGAGTCTTCTATGTTGACGAAACTGGGGTGACGTCTGTGCAGCACAAACACAGCAAGGTTACTGCTATGAAAGGGAGGAGACAAGTTATTACCTTGACTTCAGCAGAATGAGGAAATCTCATCACATTTGTAACGTGTATGAACGCAGCTGGCGCTTATGTTCCACCACTAATCGTCTTCCCAAGGAAGAATATGAAGCAGGTGCACCTGCAGGATCAATATCAGCTTGTCATCCAAGTGGCTGGATACAAACTCACATTTTTACTCAGTGGTTTGATCATTTTGTGAGTCATGTAAAGCCACCTTCAAATGACCCGGTCATTTTGATTCTTTATGGGCATTACTCCCACACAAACAATCTCGATGTGTTAGATAAAGCACGTGAAAACAATGTTCATATTGTATGTTTGCCACCTCACTCAACGCATAAAATGTAGCCACTTGACGTCGGATTTATGGGGCCTTTGAAAACCTACTACGCCCAAGAGATAGAAACGTGGTTGGCAAGTAACACAGGTCGTGTTATCACCCCATTATTAACAGCCAGGTTATTTGGGCAGCTTACAGCCGAATAGCAACAATGGAAGCATCTGCGAATGTCTTCAGAAAACAGGTCCAATCCGATGCAACAGAAACATCTTTAGGGAACATGAATTTTCAGTTCATCGCCATGCTGACGCTCTTCAAGAAAGAGATGCCAAAAACGAAAAAGAAACTACTGACGGTGATGGTCAAGCTGTCAGCCCGACAGACGTCAGACCTCTCCCACACTTCGCAAAACCACCTGGAGATAGTCAAATAGGTCAAACATCGCGTTCGTGCTCTGCTGCGTTACTAACTTCAACTCCGTATGTGAAGCTATTGCAAGAATCTAAACAGAAGAAATCAGAGGCTGAAGCTAAGAAAGCAGCCAGAAAGTTATTTGGGCAGAAGAGTGGAAAATTTTCAAATCGTAGACCTAAAGCAGAAGAATCGTTTAGTGATTCGGCATCCGATGTCCATCTTGATGACAGTGGGGATTCAGACAGACGTGAAGACGATGACGCAGAGCGCCTGTTTGTACTGGGCGCTTTTCTGAAGACAAACACGGGGAGAAATGGGCACAGTGTACGAAATATTATCGCTGGGCTCATGAAGATTGCGGTGTCACAGAAGACAATTTTGTTTGCACCGGATGTCGTTAATATAAACCTAAGTAATTTGAAATGAGTGAAGGATAAGAGCCGCGCGGGATTAGCCGAGCGGTCTGAGGGCGCTGCAGTCGTGGACTGTGCGGCCGGTCCCGGCGGAGGTTCGAGTCCTCCCTCGGGCATGGGTGTATGTGTTTGTCCTTAGGATAATTTAGGTTAAGTAGTGTGTAAGCTTAGTAGTTAAGTCCCATAAGATTTCACACACATTTGAACATTTTTTTGAAGGATAACAAAAATGAATGAACATGTGAAGTTGTATATTCATTTCTCATTATTCTGTAATAAAATAATTAAAGCAAAATATTATTACTGTCTCATACTAGGAAACCTTGATCTCATTTCTACGAAATGCCTTCTTTGTGAAGATTTAATAACCACTTGTTTATTATTCCAAATACGATAATTGTACGATAAAATTAAATAATGCAAGATATTATTATCATCATAAAAAATAAAATTGCACTTACTTTTAGGTCTTTCAAATTGGTTTACAAAAGTGTGTCTCATATTAGGCACCTTTCCTCTACCTTGTGTACGTGATGCTTTCACCATCTGCGTACGTGCATATCGTTCCCCCTTAACTTTTGTCATCCCAGTGTAAACTGTCATGTAATGTACCGTTTCATACCTCCCAGTGTCCTTAGAAGCCTAAAGAAAGAGAAATGTGGAGTCGTTTTTCAGTTAGTGCCGATTTTTATGGCACTACAAACGTTCTGCACTGTAAAAAATGGCGTTACTCGTCAATGTAAACGATTATATTTGCACTCTTCCAATATCAAATTTAGAAGTCGGCTTGGAGCGCTGTTGTCGCTGTATATCACAAAAATGTGCAGGAGTGTCGTGATTGTATGTGTTATTCTGTGTTGCAACTGTATAGACGACTATTACACACATCAAAACCTGTACAGAAAATTGGAAAGGAGATCAAAATAAACATCATTTCCGTCCTTTTTATTGCTCGTGAAAATCACACATAGCATGTTGTACCACCGTAGAGTTAGACCTACATAGGTGGTGGTCCAGACTGCTGTACACACTGGTACCTCTACTACCCAGTAGCACATCCTCTTGCATTGATTCATGCCTATATATTTGTCGTGGCGTACTATCCACAAGTTCATCAAGGCACTGTTGGTCCAGATCGTCCCACTCCCTAACGGCGATTCGGCATAGATGCCTCAGTGTGGCTGGTGGGTCACGCCGTCCATAAACAGCCCTTTTCAGTCTATCCCAGGCATGTTCGATATGGTTGCACTATCGGTCGGAAGATGGTACTCACGTATTGTACAGCCGTTACGGCGCCTTCCATGACCACCAGTGGCGTATGTCGGCCCCACATAATGCCACCCCAAAACAGCAGGGAACCTTCACCTTGCTGCATTCCCTGGACAGTGTGTTTAAGGCGTTCAGCTTGACCGGGTTGCCTCCAAATAAGTCTCTGACGATTGTCTGGTTGAAGGCATATGCGACATTCACTCGTGAAGGGAACGTGATGCCAATCCTGAGCGGTCGATTCGGTACGTTGTTGGGCCAATCTGTACCGCGCTGTATGGTGTCGTGGTTGCAAAGATGGACCTCGCCATGGACGTCGGGAGCTAAGTTGTGTATCATGCACCCTATTGCGCACAATTTGAATCGTAACACGACGTCCTGTGGCTGGACGAAAAGCATTATTCAATATGGTGGCGTTTCTGTCAGGGTTCCTCCGAACCATAATCCGTAGGTAGCGATAATCCACTGCAGTAGTAGCCCTTGGGCAGCCTGAGCGACACATGCCACATTGCTTTGCTTCACTCCGAAAAACCTGGACACTTTCCTAGTTGAGAGCCCTTCTGGCACAAAGTAACAAAACAACGCGGACGCGATCGAACCGCGGTTTGACCGTCTAGGCTTGGTTGAACTACAGACAACACGAGCCATGTACCGCCTTCCTAGTGGAATGACTGGAACTGATTGCCTGTCGGACCCCCTCCGTCTAATAGGCGCTGCTTATGCATGATTGTTTACGTCTTTGGACGGGTCTTGTGACATCTCTGAACTGTCAGAGGGATTGTGTCTGTGAAACAATGTAAACAGTCAACGTCTATCTTCAGGAGTTGTGGGAACCGGGGTGATGCAAAACGTTTTTTGATGCGTGTATTTTCGCCAGCATCTGCTTCCGCTTTGGAGTTGAACGCCGGGAACTGCGCTGCCAGCGGCTACGGATCATCTTGCGCTGACTATACAGTACGCACCTTCAGCAATCCTACACTGGCACTAATCACATCCAAGTTGTCTTCATATGATACCATGTCGTGGCATCATGGACGTGGTTAGTGTCCAATGACAGGCTGGTTCCGATTACAAATCCACTGATAAATATTTGTACACACCTTAAAGGCACAGCAGAGTGCCATGCATCCGAAATGTTCCTCGTATTAAGGCTTTCCTTTTCGAAAACATTGAAACTGCGGATTTCAAACACTAATTTACTAAAAGCACCGCAGCCCAGTCTTACTTCCTTTGTCTGCCTCTGTAGCTGAGATCAGAGCAGATGGCTACCGTGCGGAGGACGTGGGTTCTGTTCTCGACACTGCCAACGATTTTTCCTTGGTGAAGGACGGGTACAGGGTGCACTCAGCCTTTTAACGCTAATTAAGGACCTGCTTGAATGAGAGTTAGCGGCATGAGTGTTTGGTAGGTCGTCAAAACGACCGGGATAGCGGTGCGCTGACCACGTGACATTCCACACCGCATCTCCATGACGCCCAATGGCAGAGGATGACTCGGCCGCCGGTCAACATCCATTGGGCCCCCAGGGTGTCGACGAGGAGCTCGTTTATTTCGTTTACGAGGAGATGGACCAACGAGCCTCCCCCTTCTAGTGCTATGCCGAAGAAAGGCTGTACTCAATTCACAGTTTGGCCAACAGCCCGGTCACGAGCTTGTGCCACAGTCATTTACTTCCTCTGCTGAGCGTGCAGTCACTGTCTCCGCCTCCTCCCTTTTCCTGGCTTTATCCCATCTTTTCACGGGATTGGAACCGTATTCTGTATTTGGCGATGTTAGATGATCACTTGAAGCTCTTCCTGTCGCTACACCGCCCTCCCTGTGGAGAAATTCGTGTACAACGTGTCTGCCTCTAGTGTTATCTCATGTGAAAGTGTGGGAACGTTTTCGAAATAGTGTGAGTCGGGGCGTGTATTGTGAGTCCAGATTTGGATACCAACCCGGAATTTAACTAGTCGAATGTGGGAAACCGCCGAAAAATCACAGTCAGGCTGGCCAGCGCACTGGCCTCGTCGTTAGTCCTCCGGGTGGATTCGATCCTTTGCGGGCGCGTTTCTCAGAATCCCGGAAGCGACGTGCTAAAGCTTGTTTTTATATTAAATAGCAGCATCATGAAAAACTCAGTGGTTGTAATTACACAGAAATTGATAGCTCAAGTTGCGTGTTACATACTGTAACGATATTTCATGTTATGTTCTTTGGTAATTTCTTTTTTTTTCTGTACGGTACATACACTGAGGTGGCAAACGTCATGGGATACCGATATGAACATATACAAATGGAGACAGTATCGCGTACGCAAGGTATAACATGGTGGTGCATTGGCGAAGTACATAATTTTAGCGCGGAATGGTTGTTGGAGCTAGACGCATGGGACATTCCACTTCGGAAATCGTTAGAAAATTCAATATTTCGAGAGTCGCAGTGGCGAGAGTGTGCCGAGAGTACCAAATTTCAGGCATCACCTCTCACCACTGGCAACGCAGCGGCCGACGGCCTTCACTTAACGACCAACAGCAGCGGTGTTTGCGTAGAGATGTCAGTACTAACAGCGTATATACGTGAAAAACCGCAGAAACCCATGTGGGACGTACAACAGACGTATCCCTTAGGACAGTGAGACGAAATCTGGCATTGATGGGCCATCCCAGCAGATGACCAACGCGCGTGTCTTTGTTAACAGCCTGACATCGCCTGCAGCGCCTCTCCTGAGCTCGTGACCATATCGGTTGGAGCTCAGATGACTGGAGATCTGTGGCCTGGTAACTTGAGTCCCGAGTGAAGTTGGTAAGAGCTGATAGTAGGTTCGAGTGTGGCCCAGGCCCCACGAAGCCATGGACGCATGTTGTTAACAAGGCACCGTGCAAGCGGGTCTTGGCTCCGTAATGGTGTGGTGTGGTGTTAACCGATCGTTGACTGGAAGTTGATACCTTCGGCTACTTGGAGACCACCTGCAGGTATTCATGGAATTTATGTTCCCAAACATTTCACTGGGCCAGAATTGTTCGTGATAGGTCTGAAGAATATTCTGGACAATTCGATCGAATGAACTGGCCACCCAGATCGCCCGATATGAATTGCATCCAGTATTTATAGGTCTTAATCGAGAGCTCAGTTCGTACACAACACCGTACACATGCAACATCTTCGCGATTATGGACGGCTATAGAGGCAGCATGACTCAATATTTCTGCGGTGGCTTCCAACGGCTTGTTGAGTGCTCGCCACGTTGAGTTGCTGCACTACGCTGAGCCCAAGGGTCCGACGCGATATGAGGTGGTATCCCATGACTTGTTACCTCAGTATATTATAAGTAGATAGGGTTTCTTATGAAACAAATTTCTTCTGACTATTTTAGAAACCGGTCATATCAGCCAAACAAGACAAATAAAGGTATAACTGACAATTACGACCGCTTTTCCACGTCCTTGACCATGTAAGTGTCTCATACCTTGTAAAACGCCTGGGAGTACAAATGGGTGGTGGTACCTTAACGTGGTTGTCGTTCCTTGACCGTGAAGCCCTGTCTACACCACGTACCTGGTAACCCCGCGGCGGTCATACTGTTTTGCTCCACACTGCTGCTGGCTTGCCTGAAATATCTATCGAATTATGCAAGCGGGATTAGGGGAGCCACGCATCTTTAAAACACAACACTGTTCGACGTCTGGTATGAGCAACTACATTCTGAGACGATTAAAGAAAATCGGAGGTTGCAATGTTTACTTTCTAATTCAGAGGTGTTATCCCAATTAATGGATGATTAACAGTCCACAATATCATTCGGACGAGCGTACGCGTAACCGACACGGCGCGGTTGATTTTTGATGATGCGGAAGCCGAATGATCGCACGAAAGTTCATACGCTCGTCACGCATACACAGATATTTGGTACCAGTCCTCCTTGACACTAGTAATTTTGTGGCGGTGTTCGTAGCGACCAACAATTCGCGGTAGAAACGGCTTACGAAGTCACCGCCACACTTTTAATAGCGGGCCGACCGGTCCGCTGGAACAATGAACAGAAAGATGAAAACCCAAACACTCAGATTAAATAAAAGTCGGTACTTATCTTTATTGATGAAGATACAGAAACACAATAGTGAACTCCGTGTCTACAGAGATCTGTCTAGTTCGAGTCGGAGCGGCTAGGTCAGCGTCGGCTGACGACAAACAACAACTCTGCTGCGATGAACACACAACTGACTAGCAAGTACACAATTCGGTGGCGAGTATACAACTGAGCGGCGAATACAGAACTGTCCTAGCGCTCGCGACTCCAGCGCTTAAGAACCCAGAAGCCAGCGGTGGCGCGCGCAGACTTGCGGCGATTTGCTGTCTCGCTGGCGCTGCTTATGCGGACGGCGTCCGGACTTTGATGCTGCCAACCTTTTGGCAGCGGGCTCGGGTGGCATTACTGGCTAGGATATAACAAGTAATGACATTTTAACACTGTTCACAAAGTTAAATTTACAGTTCACAGTTCTCAGTTGTACGAGCGTGCGCGTAACGTCGCGGCGCGGTTGATTGTTGATAATGCTGAAACGCGATGATCGAACGCACGTTCTCACACTCGGTACAAAACACTGGCACTTGACTGTGCTCTTTTATGGTGACTAATTTCTACTGATTCACATCAGTTCATTCTGGGAGACCGAACACGGCGCGGATGATCGATGCTGTGCGACACGCAACGAGAGGATACACAAATACGATATCGGCGGCACTGCTCATTTTTAATTACATCTTGACGCACTTTCCTCTGAATCACTTCCATATTTCATCACTTTACTATAACAGCACTTGTAGCAACACTTCAACTTCCGTACTAACAATGCTTCTTACATGCAGAGCTATCCTCAACACAACCTAACGGTTCGGTGTCCCGCGCTCGACTCTATACAGATGCGGCTGCCCGCAAAGATACTCCACAACTAAGCCAGAGATATGACAGTACACACCCGTCAGTCGAAATTTTAAACTTTCCCTTTCACACACACTGAATCCTTTTCGAAACCGCTATTTAGTTTATCTAATGGCATTTTTATTCTGCGGTGCTACACGCTATTTAACTGATTATCAGATCGCTCTAAACACTCCTCTTTGTCGTCAAGAGAGCACAGTCCAATCTCTCTTCTAAATAAACTGTTAAAATAGCTGTAGGTTTTATTTTTCAGTACGAGAGAGAGGTACAGGAATGATGTCACTGCTGAACTGGTTCCGCAGATACAGCTGTCAACTAAAATCACATATTCGTATATGCCTCTGATCGGCAGAGACTGTAGACCTTTATCAGCAAATGAATAACAGTATTTAAATTCTGCTCTCGCGTAAATTACGATTAAACTCTGGTCTACAGTCAATCTTCTCTTCCAGTACTGATAATAAGCATACTTTTTTCAATCTTCGAAGCAGGCAAAAATATAAATAAATCTCTCGTCGAAATAATTCCCTGTAACATTTAATTACAAAGAAAATAATATTGCCAACTTGGGGTTCGACTTCAGTTTTTATTGAAAGACAACAAACAGTACAATGTAACAGAATTCAGTCTTTTACAGTGCACCGAAACTCCTGGGACAATACGAGCGTCCTTCTCTGAGGGGTTGATGACCATAGGTGCGTGTGCAACTAGCGACAAGGTACTCGCCACGACGCTGTTTGCTGAGGCGTCACTTACTCTGTCGGTCATCGCCAGCAACGTGAAAAAGAACAGAATCTTTTTGTAGTTCCAAAAAGGACCATACTCCTATTCTAAAACACAATGAATAATATTAAGTACTTGGCATACACAGGATCGACGGCCACGAGAAAAAGAGTGTCGTAAATAAGTTTGTGGCATTAAACCACCCAGTCGTTGAATTCAACCACAGGAAATAAAGTAACACATCAAGTAGTTCAATGAGTTTCTCATTAATTTGTAGAATTTTCTTTTCGATGGCAAAAGTCCACTGACAAAACTTCAGAGGTTTTTCAGTAAAGTTTTCAGAGTAATTTGATATAGGGGTCATGTGATAATGTTGCAAAGTAATTATGTATCCATTAGTTGTTCAGTTTGTTACAGCAAGTGCCCCTGTTTCAGAGAAAATATATTCAAAGCAGTGAAAAAGGCTCTAACATGCCGTCACTGCCTGGAGGCCACAGAGTAGCATCCTTGTGCTGCTCTTTCATTGATTTTTCATTGATATTAAATCTTCACCAGTAAACGTATCCATGTTGCTGTGTGCTCTACCGACCTACAGCTAACACTGTTGGGAAGGCAAACATGAGACACAGCCGAACAGTTCTGACTGCACGGTTGTGGGGTGAAGAGAATAGTGAGCATCACTGTTACCAACACCCAGCGCTGTGAGAGAAGAGAGCTAGTAGGTTTCCAAACGGGGCACACAGCGGTACCGTCGATATTTGGACTGATGTGCAGATACTTTTAGCGCAGTTGAGATACAAAGATAAATGAATAAGAACTCAAAACGCAATTACTCTGTAACCAGCGACTGGAGGCTGTGGGTCCCTTAAATCAGACCAAGATACTCAAAAAATGTCTTTGAACAACCACCGAAATTGTCTCAGTGGAATTCGTGTTCAATCTCTACCTTAATTTTCTTTTATAATATTTAATTTTCTAGCTTATTTACCAGTTACTCTTTTCTTCGTAACTGATATTAACTTGCTGTAAAGGCCAACAGTGCGATGTCACCATTAACACGAGGGCCTCCCGGTGTGTTCAGTTAACATGTACCGGACTTCTTTTTCCCGGTTTTTAAGTGTGAAGGGTTCCTTTAGGTATGATGAAACCGTTTTCGTGATGAAAGAATAGTCTTCCTTCTAGTCCGAATTTGTGAGTGTTCTGATTAAATCTGCTAATGGTCTGTTTTCCTTGTTCTCAGTTTCACTCAAGCAACGCATTTTACGGCATAACACTCTACGCCAGCCACTCATCAGCATTAGTTGCATTAAACTGCGACTGCCGGCCGCGGTGGTCTAGCGGTTCTAGGCGCTCAGTCCGGAACCGCGCGACTGCTACGGTCGCAGGTTTGAATCCTGCCTCGGGCATGGATGTGTGTGATGTCCTTAGGTTAGTTAGGTTTATGTAGTTCTAAGTTCTAGGGGACTGATGACCACAGATGTTAAGTCCCATAGTGCTCAGAGCCATTTGAACCGAACTGTGACTGACATCAGTATTTACAATATATTTTTAAGCAACTATGCCCTGTTTTACAATGCGTTTTCCGCCGTTCTGCATTTAATGGATGGTCAAACCGCCACCGAAAAATCTAATTACAGATGTATGTCAATTTGCGGAATTTTAAAAGTGGAGACACAGTAAATAGTTTTTACTTTCTGGCAGTCAGCTGGTTTTATATGTTGGCTACAGAGTATGACTGTTGTCTCTGATTTTCTTGTACAAAGGACTATAAAACTTACCAGGATTGTAAAAGTTGGATGGATCACTTACAACAAAATCATACTTTTGCACTTTTAATTTCTGTATTCTTAATCATTTCAAATAACTGGTTGACAAAAATAACTTCGTCTGCTCCCTTGAGCTACAAACTCCAACTAAATGAAAACATATCTGCTCGTTACAAACAAAATGTTCAGATGTGTGTGAATTCCTAAGGGACCAAACTGCTGAGGTCATCGGTCCCTAGACTTACACCCTGCTTAAACTAGCTTGAAGCTAAGGACAACACGCACACCCATGCCCGAGGGAGGACTCGAACCTCCGGCGGGAGGGGCCTTACAAACAACTTTAAACGACACTTTCGTAGAACTTCTTTTTCTCCTGCGGAAAAAACAGCGATTACATTTATTTTGTAGACAAATAATGTAATTATTTACGAGGAGCATTCAATAAGTAATGCATAACTTTTTTCTGGAAGCAGGTTGGTTTTATTACGTATTCCAATACACCATATTATTTCTCAACATTTTGGCTACAAAACCGTGTTTTTCAACATACGCTCCATTCACTGTGACGACCTTACGCCACCTTACTGCGAGGGGTCAGTATGCATGCATGGTGCCAGGATACTAGTCGACGTCAGAGACAACGTCTTGCTGTATCAATAATCTCGCCATCACCCACGTACTGCTTCTAGCGGAGTGTGTCCTTCATGGGACCAAACAGATGGAAATTGGAATGGGGTGGGTTGGGTTGTTTGTGGGAGGAGACCAGACAGCGAGGTCATCGATCTCATTGGATTAGGGAAGGACGGGGAAGGAAGTCGGCCGTGTCGCCGCGCGGGATTAGCCGAGCGGTCTTAGGGCACTGCAGTCATGGACTGTGCGGCTGGTCCCGGCGGAGGTTCGAGTCCTCCCTCGGGCATGGGTGTGTGTGTTTGTCTTTAGGATAATTTAGGTTAAGTAGCGTGTAAACTTAGGGACTGATGACCTTAGCAGTGAAGTCCCATAAGATTACACACACATTGGAACATTTTTGAAGTCGGCCGTGTCCTTTCAAAGTAACCATCCCGGCATTTGCCTCGAGCGGTTTAGGGAAATCACGGAAAACCTAAGTCAGGATAGCCAGACGCGGGATTGAACCATCGCCCTCACGAATGTGCGATATCCGGGCTGCAGGGTGGATGAGCGTGAACAGTCAAATGAAGATTTGGGAGTTCCCTTCGAGTGTGCTGCGAGGCCTTGCGTTATCGTGGAGAAGGCGAATCTCGTTTGAATTTTTGTGGTGACGAGCACGTTGAAGCTCCAGCACTGCAGTAGTCACAGCGGCGTGCGGCCAGCCGGCACGTTGGACATCGGAAAGGTTTGCGTGACGTTGTTGCGATGATGACAGGTGCCTCGCCAAACGACTCACTGTACTTTTGTTCATTGCCAGATCTCCCTAGTTACTCTGCAAACGCCTACGAGTAGCTGCGATGCTCTGATTTTCCGCCAAAAGAAGCTCGGTGACAGCTGTCTGCTTGGAGCGCACCTCCTTTGCAGACGCCATTTTGAAGGCTACGTATAGCGGTGCCACCTACTGGAACTTCTCGAAACTAGAGGGGCTGAAGCGCGAGTATTGTACTATGTCCGACAATACATTCTGAATTTTTTCAACGGAAATTGACCGAGGAAAGAAAAGTGTCGCATTACCAACTGAACGTCCCTGGTACAACACTAGCGAAGACAGTATTTAAAATAACATAAATAATCACATTCTTTTTTACGTTAGCAGAAGAGCCAACACCGTGTTACGAGTGGAGGCCGAAATGCACGCGTTTTAGCTCAAGCAGGCTAGCGTGAGGAGGGAAGAACTATACTGACGAGATGTCTGGAACATGACAGGGAATGAGAATTCAGAAAGCGGACGTAATTAGTTTGATGCTTAACTTTAATCCATTAATGATAAACGTCGCGCTTGACGTTACATGAGTCACAATATTATCTGTTCAAAATACATCTTGAAGATAGTACTTATAGTAACTGAATATGGTGCCTTGCTAGGTCGTAGCAAATGACGTAGCTGAAGGCTATGCCAAACTGTCGTCTTTGCAAATGAGAGCATATGTAGACAGTGAACCATCGCTAGCAAAGTCGGCTGTAGGAGAGTCTCTCTAGACTAGACGTGCCGTGTGGCGGCGCTCGGTCTGCAATCACTGATAGTGGCGACACGCGGGTCCGACGTATACTAACGAACCTCGGCCGATTTAAAGGCTACCACCTAGCAAATGTGGTGTCTGGCGGTGACACCACATTCTTTACGTAAATGTAAGAAATTTTCTTAGAATTGCTACAAATAACTTTATAAAATTAACAGTTACGTCTCTTTCACGTCGAATGTAAGCAGTAATACTCAAAATACGGCATTTACGTACAAATTCTCCTGTATGAGTTTACTGTCCTGCATATAAAATTATCAATACCCAGCGCTATCAGAGAGTTCATAATGTGAATTAGGCGTGATCATATCACAGTAAGTAATACGATAGAACGCTTTTTTTGATACGAGTCTGTGTATTTCGAGAGTGGAAGAGAAACACAGACTGCCATACTAATGTCACCCGTCATAATCGAGTTTGTTGAGCGATATGATGAGCTGCGTTCAGATAAACGAAGGTCTAGAGGAAGACGGGGGATGGCCTGAAACGCGCAGGTTTCCACTGTTTGCTACGTGTTTCCGTCAAGGGACGGCGACGCGCCACAACAGAGGAACGCGTGCGGGAGCAGCGAGCGGCGAGCGGCGAGGAGAGGACCGCCGAGCGCTGACCGCCGCAGCCCCCAGGTGCTGACTGCGGGTCAGAGGTCGCGTGACGTCACGGGCCTGCGTGTCGCGCCGCGGCCGGCGCCGCCTCTCAGGAATTCATTGAGCCGCGCCGCGCGCCACAGGGCGACCAGCAAGTCGCGCGCCGCACGCTCGCTCGGCCGCTCTAGCAACACGTCTACAATTACAAACTCTGTGTTTTCTAGTAGTTTCCTAAGCCAGTCCCAGTGCAGAAGATAGCCGTATCTTCGAACCCAATCGCTAATTTTCGAAAAACATGTGAATCTGACACAGAGTTCTTGTAAATTTCGTGCTTTAGTTTTCAGCTGACGTTTTTTATTGTTTCTAGTGAAATATTTCAGTAAAATTTTCATTCAATGTTTTAACTTAAGTGTTGCAGTGGCTGCTTGAATTTTTGGTATTAGCTAATAATTTCGTCAAATTTTGCTGGTATTGGTATTAGTTGTGGTGTAATAGTTTTAATTCGTGGATGGTCAAATGGAAACCTTAAATATTTTTTAAATGTTATTTATTGTGCAGACGTGGTACAAAGCTGTATAATTTTTCAACATAATCTCCCCCACGCTCAATGCAAGTCCTCCAGCGCTCACAAAGTGCATAAATTCCTTTAGAAAAAAATTCTTTTGGTAGTCCGCGCAACCACTCATGCACCGCGTGGCGTACACCTTCATCAGAACGGAACTTCTTTACTCTCATTCCGTCCTTGAATGGTCCAAACATATGGAAATCACTTGGGGCAAGGTCTAGTGAGTATGGTTGATGAGAAAAAACACTCAAAATGCAGGTGTGTGATTGTTGTAACTGTTGTACGGGCAGTGTGGGGCCTTGCATTGTCATGTTGCAAAAGGACACCTGCTGACAGCAATCCACGTCGCTTTGATTTGATTGCAGGCGGCAGATGATTTTTTAGGAGACCTGTGTATGATGCCCTCTAGGCATGTAATGCTCCAAAATGACGCCTTTTTCGTCCCAAAAGAGAGTCAGCATAACCTTCCCTGCTGATGGTTCTGTTCGAAACTTCTTTGGTTTTGGTGATGAGGAATGGCGCCATTCCTTGCTCGCTCTCCGGTTGGTGGAAGTGAACCCAGGTTTCGTCCCCAGTAACGATTCTAGCAAGGAAGCCATCACCTTCTCGATCAAAGCGCCGAAGAAGTTCTTCGCAAGCATCCACATGTCGTTCTCTCATTTCAGGACTCAGCTGCCATGGCACCCATCTTGCAGACACTTTGTGAAACTGGGGCACCTCGTGCACAGAGTGGTGTGCTGACCCTTGACTAATCTGTAAACATGTTGCAATGTCATTCAGTGTCACTCGGCGGTTTTCGTTCACTATGGCTTCAACTGCTGCAATGTTCTGTGGAGTCACAACTCGTTGTGCCTGACCTGGACGAGGAACATCTTCCACTGAAGTCACATCATTTGCGAACTTCCTACTCCATTCATAGACTTGCTGCTGAGACAAACATGCGTCACAGTACTGAACCTTCATTCATCGATGAATTTCAATAGGTTTCACACCTTCACTACACAAAAACCGAATAACAGAGCGCTGTTCTTCCCTGATGCAAGTGGCAAGTGGGGCGCCCATCTTTATACTGATACTGCGACGGTATGTGAGCATCTGTACAATGCTGCCACCTACAGGCCATTCTGCACGCTGTTTGTAGCACGCTTACCAACTTGGAGGATAACAGCGCGAAATTTCGATTTGTTATTAGAAATTTAAGGTTTTCATTTGACTCACCCTCGTACAAGTAGTTGCTTTCTTAATAGAGAGAGGATTTCGAGACTGCTTTTGTTTGTTCTATAAATAGTTCTACTGGTGTAATCGAACTTAGGTAACGCAGGCGTGCAGTTTTTTCAGTAACTGTAAAATTTTACGGTGAGTGAGAAGTGTGGGCTTGTCGTAGGTTTGTGAGAGTGGGTTACGGTGTGAGATTTGTATTTTCATTGGGGGGAATGCAGTGGGGAAGTCAGTGGGCATTCTAGCGAGATCCTCTCCTGGGAATGCAGAATCTGTAGTGGAAATAAGTTGATAGAGGAGCTGGAGCGTAAGACCTGTGCCCTTCAGGTGCAGTTACAACACGCAAAGGAGGAACTAGATAGGTTAAGTAGGGTGAAGGGTGTTGGGGAATGGGAACCGGCAGTTGGCAAGAAGGCAGCTAGGAAGAGATATTCTTGCGTATATGCAATAGATTTGACCAACTGTCAGAGATGAGTGGAGAGGAGTCTCTTGTAGCTGTAGGTGTAGGGAAGGAATTAGAATATTTCATCAAAATATAAGAGGTATTAGAGATAAAGTTAGTGAACTAATTATATAATAAATGTTGATTCTGAAATTATTGGTACATCGGAGCACCACTTCAATAATTCGACGATACAGAGGCTTACTTTACCAGGATACAGATTAGCTGGCTGTTTTTCAAGGAGCTCCTTGAGGGGTGGCGATATGGCCATGTATGTAAAAACAGTATTTCATTTGAGTCCATAGATGTAGCAAGGCACAGCAAGGAACAGATATTTCAATGTTGTGCAGGGGTAGTTGAATTTAGTGAAACCAAACTTGTAACTGTTGTTGTTTATAGGACCCCTAACTCCGACTTCAGAGCATTTCTGCTTAAGCTAGAGAGGGTTCTTGATTCACTTTATAGCAAGTACCAGAAATTAGTTATATGTGGTGACTTCAATATAAATTTTGTATGTGATGGTACAAGAAGAAGGATGTTGATCTGATGCAGACTTTTTTCCAGCTAGGGTGCAGGTGAGCAGTAGTGCAACCATAGAGAGTATTTTTATTCATTCTTTATTACTAGATGGGTATTCTGTTAGTAAAAGGGTGAATTGCCTTTCAGACTAGGATGCACAAATTTTAACACTAAAGGCTTTTGTACTCAAACAAATGTAAAATATAATTACAAACTATGTAGGAAAGTTAATACAACAGCAACAGAGAGTTTTTTTAAACCTCGTCAAGGAACAAGAGTGGAAGGAAGTTTACAGTACCGATAACATAGATGACAAATGTAATGCTTTTCTTAACACATTTCTCATGCTCTTTCAGAGTTCCTTTCCATTAGAACGTTCTAAACGGGGTACTAGCAGTAAAAGGCAGCCAGGGTGGCTGACTAGTGGGATAAGGATATCATGTAGAACAAAGCGGGAATTATCTCAAAATGTTAGAAGTAGTCACAATCGAGCTACAAACAGTACTGTAAGGTGCTCAAAAATGTTGTTAGTAAGGCAAAGAATATGTAGTATGCAAATAGAATAGCTAATTCATAGGATAAGTGGAGGGAAGTGTCTGGTCAGCAGCACAAGGTCGGCCATATAAAGTCAGTTCGTAGTAAAAGTATTTTTGTTACTGGTAAGTCAGATATATATGTACAGTATTTAACAATCATTTTGTGAGCATTGGTGGTGAATTAAATAAGAATTTAGTTTCTACAGGGAATCATATAACTCTCTTGGCAAAATGCCTTTCCGAGATCGATATTTGAAATACTCCTCCGTGATGCAGACAAGGGGGAGATTGAGTCAATAATTAAATCACCGAAGGTAAGGACTCTCATGGATATGATGGAGTGACTAGCAGAATATGAAAGTACTGTGCTGCCCACGTTAACCCAGTATTTAGCCATATTTGTAATTTTTCCCTTAGGAATAGTCAGTTTCCTGAACGATTACTCAGTAGTAAAGTCGCCTTATAAAAAGGAAGAAAGGGATAATGTAGACAATTTTAGACCTCTTTCTATACCATCAGTGTTTGCTACAGTTATTGAAAAGGCTGTGCATGTAAGGGTAATGGGTCATTTTAAATCACAGTATTTGCTGTCAAATGTACAGTTCAACTTTAGATGTCATTTAATAACTGATAATGCTATACATTTGCTGTCAAATGTACAGTTCAGCTTTAGATGTCATTTAATAACTGATAATGCTATACATCTTTTCTCTGTGAGGTACTAGATGAGATAAACAAAAGGTTTTGAACGCTAGGCATATTTTTTGATTTAACTAAGGCGTTTGATTGTATTGATCACAAAATATTGCTCCACGGGAAGTAGCTCACAATTGGTTCACCTCTTACTTTAGCAACAGACAGCAAAAGGTCATTATTCACAGTGCTGAGAATGGCTGTGATGTGGGGTACAGTCAAGTGGGGGGGGGGGGGGGGGGGGGAGGGGGGGGGAGGAGGTTGCCCCAGGGATCAGTGTTGGGGCCATTCCTGTTCCTTATTTATATAAATGATATGCCCTCTTGTATTACGGGTAACTCTGAAATATTTCTGTTTGCTAATGATACTAGCTTGGTAGTGAAGGATGTTGTGTGCAACACCGGCTCGGTTTCAAATAGTGCAGCTCATGGCCTAAGTTCATGGCTTGTAGAAAATAAACTAACGCTAAATCACAGTAAGACTCAGATTTTACAGTTTCTGACACACAATTCAACAAAAACTGACGTTTTAATTTCACAGAATGGACATATGATTAATGAAACTGAACAGTTCAAATTTCTAAATGTTCAAATAGATAGTAAGCTGTCGTGGAAAGCTCACGTTCAGGATCTTGTTCAAAGGCTTAATGCTGCCATTTTTACTATTCGAACGGTATCTGAAGTGAGTGATCGTTGGACACGAAAATTTGTCTAATTTGCTTATTTTCAGTAGCTCATGTCGTATGGTATTATATTTTGGGGTAACTCTTTCCATTATAAAGTGATATTTTTGGCTCAGAAACTGGCGGTTCGTCAATAAGTGGTGTACGCTCACGAACCTCTTGTCGACCCCTGTTCACGTGTCTGGGTATTTTGACATTGGTCCCTTGCTGTCATGTCTTGTTAACAAATTAGCTTATTCCTAAGCATAAGCAGCTTTTACTCCGTTAATATTCGGCAGAAATCATACCTGCATTTGGACCGGACTTCCTTAACTCTTGTGCAGAAAGGTGTGAAGTATACTGCTGCTTCCATTTTCAATAAGCTGCCATTAGAATTCAAAAATCTTGGCAGTAATCCACGCGCTTTCAAATCGAATCTAAAGAGTTTCCTCATGGGTCACACCTATTCTGTCGAGGAGTTCGTTGAAAAATTAAGCTGATTCTTGTAGTATTGTTGGCTGCATTTATTTAAATTTATGGCTTGAGTTTTTTCGCGTTCATAAACATTTTATTTTTATCTGTTATTACTTTTATATTGTAATTTCATGTACTGACACTTTCCATGACTTTGGAGGTTTGCTCCTCAGTTTGGTACTACGGAACTTCATGTGTAAATAAAAAATTAAAAAACCGTTTTATAAAATCATCTCTGTGCTCATACCGCGACAAACTAGGTTTAAAACTAGAGCTTTCCAGGGCTACCACCATCTGCTTCGACAGGAGATAGTCCACCGAGTGCTGAGTCTGCTTCTTTTATAGTGACTTCCCAGCTTGTCACTCGTTCGGTGACATCTCTTGGAATTCTAACTTCTGTTAGCAATGTCACGTCATCGGCAGTGCATTTACAAATGCAGTGTGATTTTATCACTCCTCCTTCTCTGGGCTGCAACTGAGGGGCGGAAGGGGAATGGGGACCATCCCACCGGTAATCTATCCCCTTAACAGTTACTCACTATATCCATTCTGACGAAAGGTCACCTCAAGCTGGGTTAACTCAACTGACGAACTCTTAGGGTGTGAAATGACGTGGGCCCTGTGAACCAAGCTACGATGTACTCCTTCACGCTGAGTCGGATCGTGACAGCTACCAGCTAATCGATACAAGGGAGTGTGAGTAGGACTCCTGTAAGCAGCACGTTCTAACGTACGATCAGCCTTCCCCCTGACCAACACATCAAGGAGAGGAAGGCAGCCATCCATCTACATCGCGAAACGAATATTCGGAGGGCTGAATTCAGATACTCTAAAAATTCGTTCGAATTCTCACTGCCATGGGCCAGCCGGTGTGGCCGAGCGGTTCTAGGCGCTTCAGTCTGGAACCGCGCGACCGCTACGGTCGCAGGTTCGAATCCTGCCTCGGGCATGGATGTGTGTGATGTACTTAGGTTTAAGTAGTTCTAAGTTCTAGAGGACTGATGACCTCAGAAGTTAATTCCCATAGTGCTCAGAGCCATTTGAACCATTTGAATTACTGCCATGAGTCTAAAAGGCAGAAGTATCGTCTACAAATCTGAAAAAAAAACATGCGTTTTCCTGCTGTAGTTTTGCCTTTACAATGGCGGGGTGCTCTCTTGTAGAAATATTGGCGGTTGCTGACAACTGCTGACGACTGCTCTACTGTAAGTTATTTGAACAAAAAGATTCTCGTTTGTAATCTAGTAAAATCGAGATGTATTTTTCTGTGCGTCCTCTTCTATAAATAATATTGTTATACGTTCTGTTCTGATCTCATACAAAGTAGTAGCAAACGATGACTTCTCTTTACACGTATTGACTACTATATTTGAGGGAATCTAAATCGAACAGCAATTCCAGTTACGAACGTTGGCCTGCGTCTGATACTGGAGCGTAAGTAGGCGGGCTGTACCAGTTCTGTGACAAAGCACCCATTGTTAGCCTTACGTAAGCAAACTGGCCACTTCTCCTATCTTCCTTACTGGAAAAAACTGTTTATTTGGTCCATAACTGCCATTATAATTTCCCTGATCTCTAGCCATGATGGGGATCGAGTAGTCTATAATCATAGCCTAAAGTCGTAATTATCATCATAATGGTGATAGTGCTGAAGTGACGTGCTCCTATTGTTGTTATTTTACCAACTTTCTCGCATTTTTTTTCAAGAAAACACACGGCATCATTAGATAACACTTTTGCTTCTGCTAGCACCACAACCAAATATACGGAACTATGCAGAACTATGCACTTTATTTAAAAACAAGATAATTGATGGGTGACCTCTTTCAATTTGCATGAAAGGTATCGTGTCAGGCAACTGGTGGCTTCTGCACCCACTCCATACATCCCAGTCTGCTACCACTACGACCACTACCATCCCCTACTGTTACTCGGATGGAAACTGCCACTAATGTTGCGACAGTACAGTAATAGACTGCAACGTCTATTGAAACCTGTCTGTTACTACGTGGAAAGCTGTTGCTGTTTGTTTCTAGTAATGTCAATACAAGAGTCGCTATATGCCTGAGCATCAATAATTAATACAACATAAAGGCCTTTGGCCTATGGGCTTTAGGCTGATCAGAAGCTATCTGTTCTTTAAAAGAAGATTTGCAATATGGAAGAAACAATGCCCCACAAATATAGCTATGGCTGATGACCCAGGCTAATCTGTGTACAAATAACATTGGATTAATTTCCTACCAAAATGATATCAAGAAGAAATCGATTTCTATATATTTATTTTACAGGGATCTACACATATGGGAAATACTAAACATGAATATCTTTGTTCAAAAACAACAACAAATACGTGAAGTATTCAACTGTCAGCTGCAAGTAACGCCCATACGGTAGGTCCGTAGGGTACTAGTACACACAGTGTAGAAGAGCGACAGCAATTGAATCGACTTTAAATGAAGTGGTAGAAATAAACCCTTCGTCATGCATATATTCAAACATTTCTTTTAGGCGACAGTATACAGCATGAATATATTTCAGAAAACGCATGTCAGCTTTGCCGTACTGAATTTTGCGCATTAATTCCTAGCGGTTTGAGTTGTCAACCATCATCAAGGTAAAAGCAAATAATAATACAAATTGTACATTTCATATATCATGCTACAGACGTATGCCATATTACTTCGTCTGTAGCATTATTTATGAAATGTAAAAGTCTTATTGTTTTTTCCTTTTCTCTGGATGATGGTTGGCAACCGAAACTGGTCGGAATAAATGTATAAAATTGGTACAGAAACGTTAACACGAATTTTCTAAGAAATAATTGCGTTCCCCGTGGTACTGAGGAGAGGTTAGACATGCGCCAGAATACGTATACCACGAAGTTGGTAAGCAAGTCATGATAACTCAAGATTCACTGCAACAAACATTGAGTACTGAATCACGAAAAAGTTGAATAAAAATGAAGAGTCATGATTGCGACTGCGAAACGACTAACTTGATCGCAAGCTTCCTAAACTTTACATTACACCAATCATAGTTAAATCTTAACACTGTATCAAGAACACTCACAATTTGGCTGATGCGTCGGATCTCAAGCACTAACTGCCCTCCATTGATCTTAGGACCAGACAAGACAGCTGTTCTTCTCCACTGATCTCCGATGTTGGAAGTCTTCTGTACTACTTTCCGAAACCGAACATTGTCTGTACTTTTCGTTTCTTTAACTCTGGCATCTCAGAGATATAATTCTACCAAAATCCTGCGTCTGCCTACCATGGCTCATACTCATTCGTTGACTTATGAGAAGAGAGAAAATTTTCCACACGTCAGCCGTCCTGTCATCCTATGAGCCCCAGAAAGATCCACGCCACATATTAGCAGACAATAAGAGCACTAGTCTTAGCGTAAGCCTATGAGACAGGAACATACGCTCATCTCTCCATTCGCCATTCAGGCTATTTTTTTGGAGGTGTCTTAACTCGTTCCACGGGTTTCGTAAGCCCATCTGACGTTGATATGTCTACCGCGGGCGTAGCTTCCTACTTAATCATTAGGCTGTCGGTTTGAAATTGGAGTTAGTATGTCACCTTGGGTCATAAACGAGTGTCAATTTTTGAACTGTCTCTTCTGCACTGAAGACATTGCATCTCCAAGAGGCGTGTCTCCACCTTCAATTAGTGCAATGCCTTTCCCGGTGCATACCGCAAAAGAAAACAATGACCAACCTCTTCCAGGCTTGAAAAGTGACCGCCCAGGGCAGAGGTTCTGCTGCTTACATTACGTGAGTTTCTCTTGTCCACAGGGAACACGGGACGCCTTGCCGGAAGAGGCATGAGACTCGCGACTGAAAGTCATCCATCCATTAGCTCATACGAATGAAAATTCGGTTACTTCAATGAACTCTGACTTGCTTGTCCCTTGCCGTCTTCAGACAAGTGTCAAATTCTCTGTCTAGATTCTAGTAAAAGGAGTTAATTACGAGGGGGACTGTAGTTGTTTCTGCTCTGATTTAGCTCGGACTTAAATTACTGGTGGAAACCAATCTTAGCCGACTTCTAATCACAGCATGTGGTTGTCTCAAAGTATTTACATACATGCCAGCATTTTTTTATATTCCTTTTATTGATCTACCTCTTTGTCATCCATAGTTGTTGTTGTTGTGGTCTTCAGTCCTGAGACTGGTTTGATGCAGCTCTCCATGCTACTCTATCCTGTGCAAGCTTTTTCATCTCCCAGTACCTACTGCAACCTACATCCTTCTGAATCTGCTTAGTGTATTCATCTCTTGGTCTCCCTCTACGATTTTTACCCTCCACGCTGCCCTCCAATACTAAATTGGTGATCCCTTGATGCCTCAGAACATGTCCTACCAACCGATCCCTTCTTCTGGTCAAGTTGTGCCACAAACTTCTCTTCTCCCCAATCCTATTCAATACTTCCTCATTAGTTATGTGATCTACCCATCTAATCTTCAGCATTCTTCTGTAGCACCACATTTCGAAAGCTTCTATTCTCTTCTTGTCCTAACTATTTATCGTCCATGTTTCACTTCCATACATGGCTACACTCCATACGAATACTTTCAGAAATGGCTTCCTGACACTTAAATCAATACTGGATGTTAACAAATTTCTCTTCTTCAGAAACGCTTTCCTTGCCATTGCCAGCCTACATTTTATATCCTCTCTACTTCGACCATTATCAGTTATTTTGCTCCCCAAATAGCAAAACTCCTTTACTACTTTAAGTGCCTCATTTCCTAATCTAATTCCCTCAGCATCACCCGACTTAATTAGGCTACATTCCATTATCCTTGTTTTGCTTTTGTTGATGTTCATCTTATATCCTCCTTTCAAGACACTGTCCATTCCATTCAACTGCTCTTCCAAGTCCTTTGATGTCTCGGACAGAATTACAATGTCATCGGCGAACCTCAAAGTTTTTATTTCTTCTCCATGAATTTTAATACCTACTCCGAATTTTTCTTTTGTTTCCTTTACTGCTTGCTCAATATACAGATTGAACAACATCGGGGAGAGGCTACAACCCTGTCTTACTCCCTTCCCAACCACTGCTTCCCTTTCATGTCCCTCGACTCTTATAACTGCCATCTGGTTTCTGTACAAATTGTAAATAGCCTTTCGCTCCCTGTATTTTACCCCTGCCACCTTTAGAATTTGAAAGAGAGTATTCCAGTCAACATTGTCAAAAGCTTTCTCTAAGTCTACAAATGCTAGAAACGTAGGTTTGCCTTTCCTTAATCTTTCTTCTAAGATAAGTCGTAAGGTCAGTATTGCCTCACGTGTTCCAGTGTTTCTACGGAATCCAAACTGATCTTCCTCGAGGTTGGCTTCTACTAGTTTTTCCATTCGTCTGTAAAGAATTCGTGTTAGTATTTTGCAGCTGTGACTTATTAAGCTGATAGTTCGGTAATTTTCACATCTGTCAACACCTGCTTTCTTTGGGATTGGAATTATTATATTCTTCTTGAAGTCTGAGGGTATTTCGCCTGTCTCATACATCTTCCTCACCAGATGGTAGAGTTTTGTCAGGACTGGCTCTCCCACGGCCGTCAGTAGTTCCAATGGAATATTGTCTACTCCGGGGGCTTTGTTTCGACTCAGGTCTTTCAGTGCTCTGTCAAACTCTTCACGCAGTATCATATCTCCCATTTCATCTTCATCTACATCCTCTTCCATTTCCATAATATTGTCCTCAAGTACATCGCCCTTGTATAGACCCTCTATACACTCCTTCCACCTTTCTGCTTTCCCTTCTTTGCTTAGAACTGGGTTTCCATCTGAGCTCTTGATATTCATACAAGTCGTTCTCTTATCTCCAAAGGTCTCTTTAATTTTCCTGTAGGCGGTATCTATCTTACCCCTAGTGAGATAGGCCTCTACATCCTTACATTTGTCCTCTAGCCATCCCTGCTTAGCCATTTTGCACTTCCTGTCGATCTCATTTTTGAGACGTTTGTATTCCTTTTTGCCTGTTTCACTTACTGCATTTTTATATTTTCTCCTTTCATCAATTAAATTCAATATTTCTTCTGTTACCCAAGGATTTCTACTAGCCCTCGTCTTTTTACCTACTTGATCCTCTGCTGCCTTCACTACTTCATCCCTCAAAGCTACCCATTCTTCTTCTACTGTATTTATTTCCCCCATTCCTGTCAATTGCTCCCTTATGCTCTCCCTGAATCTCTGTACAACCTCTGCTTCTTTCAGTTTATCCAGGTCCCATCTCCTTAAATTCCCACCTTTTTGCAGTTTCTTCAGTTTTAATCTACAGGTCATAACCAATAGATTGTGGTCAGAGTCCACATCTGCCCCTGGAAATGTCTTACAATTTAAAACCTGGTTCCTAAATCTCTGTCTTACAATTATATAATCTATCTGATACCTTTTAGTATCTCCAGGGTTCTTCCATGTATACAACCTTCTTTCATGATTCTTAAACCAAGTGTTAGTTATGATTATGTTGTGCTCTGTGCAAAATTCTACCAGCCGGCTTCCTCTTTCATTTCTGTCCCCCAATCCATATTCACCTACTATGTTTCCTTCTCTCCCTTTTCCTACACTCGAATTCCAGTCACCCATGACTATTAAATTTTCGTCTCCCTTCACAATCTGAATAATTTCTTTTATTTCATCATACATTTCTTCAATGTCTTCGTCATCTGCAGAGCTAGTTGGCGTATAAACTTGTACTACTGTAGTAGGTGTGGGCTTCGTATCTATCTCGGCCACAATAATGCGTTCACTATGCTGTTTGTAGTAGCTTACCCGCATTCCTATTTTCCTATTCATTATTAAACCTACTCCTGCATTACCCCTATTTGATTTTGTGTTTATAACCCTGTAGTCACCTGACCAGAAGTCTTGTTCCTCCTGCCACCGAACTTCACTAATTCCCACAATATCTAACTTCAACCTATCCATTTCCCTTTTTAAATTTTCTAACCTACCTGCCCGATTAAGGGATCTGACATTCCACGCTCCGATCCGTAGAACGCCCGTTTTCTTTCTCCTGATAACGACATCCTCTTGAGTAGTCCCCGCCCGGAGATCCGAATGGGGGACTATTTTACCTCCGGAATATTTTACCCAAGAGGACGCCATCATCATGTAATCATACAGTAAAGCTGCATGCCCTCGGGAAAAATTACGGCTGTAGTTTCCCCTTGCTTTCAGCCGTTCGCAGTACCGGCACGGCAAGGCCGTTTCGGTTATTGTTACAAGGCCAGATCAGTCAATCATCCAGACTGTTGCCCTTGCAACTACTGAAAAGGCTGCTGCCCCTCTTCAGGAACCACACGTTTGTCTGGCCTCTCAACAGATACCCCTCCGTTGTGGTTGCACCTACGGTACGGCTATCTGTATCGCTGAGGCACGCAAGCCTCCCCACCAACGGCAAGGTCCATGGTTCATGGGGGGGGGGGGGGGGTCATCCATAGTAGCAATGCATTTTCGTAACAGCTGGATTAGGAAATGCGTCGGAATTGCGGACCCAGTTTATCGTTTATCAAACACGCAAACCTAAAGAACGCAATGGGAAACTTCTTCCTGAGAGTTTGGTTGGGTTTATGAATCTTTTCGAGGCTACAGTTTTCTTCATCATTTCTTCAAATAGTTGTAGCGTTTCACGCATCAAGGAATAATTATATAAAATTCTCAATAACGGCCATGTTTCTCTTATCTCAGGCAGGCTTCGGTCATATGATTACATTCCTCCCATTTCAGGCACTGGCAATCAGAAAATCTAACTCACAGTCAAAATAAAATCGTCAATAACTGCCATGAAATTCTTATTTCAGGCAGGCAAAATTCTTCATTCACCAAGTGGAGGGCCCGTGAATCCCTTCTTAATAAATTCCAAACTATATCTAATTACCAAGATTCGAAAAATCGTCTCACAATAACCTCTGCGTGAAGAGAACTCCACCAGCACAAATAACTCAATCACTACATCACTAAAACAGCCACCAAAAAACACAACGTCTTCCTCACTAAGAGGTAAACAATAAGACCACAAAATCACGCTGTCATACTCACTAAGAGGGAACTAATAAAGATCAAAAACTCTCATGTAATAATCATCGCATAGAACAATTATTCAGTACCATCATAGTCAGTCTACAAAGCAGTACCCGAAACACAAAAGAAAAATCGTCACTGAAAAAGTTTACCTCATCAGGTATTACTAACCAAATCTTCCCCGAGTTAGCATTTTAAAAACTTACACAACTTGCACCTGGAAACTAATTTATCCCTGAAATTTCTCAAACATGTAAAACATTCATCAGAAACTGCAAACATTTGCAATGGTCTGAATACTCACATGGACGCAATACGTTACAGTGGGCATTCTGGCCAGTATAACGATCTTACCACATTCGGTGTCATGTTACACACATAGTTTCGAGTTACACTCTTTGCCTTCTTGATACCCCGACTCCCTCTCTACCAGGAAACCACTGGGAATTGATGATCACCTCCGAGAATCATCAACCCATCCCATCCTCCCCCTATCCCCCTCCCCTCCCTTTCTGTCTGCACCAGTGTGGACCAAGCACCCCCTTATCCCTCTCCCTATTATTACCTATTATAAATGGGACATTTGAGTCTGAGGGATTCAGTCTGCAATTGAAGAGCATAGGGTGAGGTTGCAGGCTGGGTCTGTTTATTTATAATAAACTAGCTCAGCGCCCACTGCTTCACACAAATAGTCTCTGCGTTTTCCTTTGATAGAATTTTTATGTTGTTCAAAAATTGCAACACCTTCTAAACTGTTCACGCTAATTAAGGCCATAGAAGTGTGGTCTTTTCTAAATGTACTTTTTTCAAAGAGCAATTTGGATAGCGGGAGCTGGAGTTTTTCTTTAATCTTACCTTTTGACGTCTTATGGTGATATTTCCATTAAATGCATCCCCTACCGCATTTCTTTATTTCCAAACTAGTAGCTTACTACCAATTTTCATACTTTTGGCTTTTAAAATGTTTCAATATAACAAAATATTTTCTTAAAAATTTTCATCCTCTATTTCACTCCCCAAGGGGATGAATTTCAAAAAACACAGTAACAATTATTTTTTTAAATTTCTGATTGAGAAGTCAAAACCGATTCTCATAGGTGCAGCTTTAAAAATGGTTAGTAATTCTTTGATAATGATTTACTTACAAAAGCTTTCACCTATTAGTATTCCTCCTTAGGGGCTGAATTTCCAAAAAGTACTGAAACAAGTATTCTTTGAATTGCTGACTGAGAAAACAGATACCAATTTTCGAAGTTCTATCTTCAAAATTACCTTAATAGCGATATAATTTCAAAAAAACCTTTAATGCCCTACTGTACCCACTCAGAGGTGGAATTTCGAACAATTCTTAGCGGTATGACCTAGGTGATGAGGAGTCAGTGAATCAGTCAGACTCAATTTCACACCCTTAGGTGTTGCATTTTCCAAATCAGTGAAACCCTTTTTTATTTCTAAAAGAGAAGCCAAATACCAGTTTTCATACACTTAGCTTCAACAATGCTTTCACAATGAAATGTTTTTCATAAAGCGTTTCAACCTATCTTTCTGCCTCTCAGGAGTTAAATTTCCAAAACCAATGAAACATGCGCTTATTTTGTTTCTAACCAAGAACTCAATACAAATTTTCAGAGATTTAGTATCAAAAAATGCTTTCATTGTGGGGTATCTTCATAAAAGCTTTCATCCCCTATTTCACCACCTTAGTGACTGAATTTTAAAAAAGTTGAAACACCAATTTCTTTTTCTTTGTAAACGAAAATGCAAATACAAATTTTCTTAAGTTTAGCTTAAAAATGCTTTCATAATTTTGTATTTTCATAATGTTTTATCGATTATTTGGCCCCAGGTTAAATGTTCAAAAACAACGGAACACACATTTTTTATGTCTAATTGAAATGTCAAATACCGATTTCCATAGATATAACTTTAACAATGCTTTATTAGTTTTTAAATTATAATTTGCTAAATACGTTTCACACACTATTTCACCCCCTTAGTCGTCGAATATTCAAAAATGCTCAAACATTTTATTAATTTCTGACTGAGAATTCGAATACGAGTTTTCGTAATTCTGTCTTCTAAATTGCCTTAATAGTGACATAATTTCAAAAAAACATTTCATCTCCGACTTCACGCACTTTGGGGTGGAATTTCGAACAAGCCCTTACTAAACGATAACCACAGTATAAGATTAACACCCTCTCCAAATCTGAAATTTCCATTATTAACGGTTCGGCCTGGGCGATGATGAGTGAGTCAGTGAGGATATTACCTGTCCTACTTAGACATCACGTTAAGTCTCGTCAACTGAGTTCTGTTTGGTAATTCCAGGCACCAGCAGAGACCACACCCATGCAGATACGTAAGAAATCTCATTTTTAAGTATTTTTATGTGGAATATTGTTTATTTATACAATTTACGGGATACGAGACTGTGTATGGAATATAGGTTATTTATTTATGTAAATAATTTGGCGAAAAATCGACTGCAGCGTATGGGATATCGTTAAAACAATGTAGACAAAACAGTTTATTTATTTAAAGAATTTGGCAGGAAATCGATTCCATTGTGCAGAATATTGTTTAAACAATTGAGGCAATGTGTGGAATATCGTTTATTTAAATAATTCATTGGACAGAAGGTAATATATGGAATATTTAAACGACTGTGATGATCTTTCATTCTAATTGTGTAAGGAGACACATACTTACATTGTCACACACCACTTAATCATATTTAACAAGCTTTCTCACATCTCGCCAGGCACGCAGAATGCCCAGAGTCGGGATGCACCAAAGCCCCTGTGAAGCGACGAGTCCATCAACAGCCACACCACATGCCAGTGGGCTTGCGGCAGAGCTGTCAGCTGTCAGCAGTTTCACAGATATGAGAAGTACTACATTAATCACAGAACAAAAGCTGCGGCTGGTGGCAACCCTTCGATATTGATATGTGACAGACTCCTGTCACTGCCCCCCTGTCATCTCACTTTGTCTGTATGCATGAACCAAACTGTCGGATACCAGCGCAACGGAGAGGTGCCTTCCATCCAAAGCACATACCTAATTAGGAACCAATCCTGATATACTGCTGACGTTAATAAATAAGTAATTTCCAGTCACATGTTTGTGATGTAGGGGATATAAGGCGGAGACAATAGTGTCTTCACATACAAAAATTGATGACGTCATAAAGCTAGTAGCAGGCTGACTCGAAATACAGTTTAAAAAAAGATTGCTGCATACAAAGGGAGAGAGAGAGAGAGAGAGCTGCAGCTTGATTTGTAGATGACACAGGAACTGACATGGGACATTTCATTCTGCTCTGGGTTCTAAGCTGCCACAGCCTTCTTGGTGCACTTTCTTGTGTTTCATTTCGTGCACTGCTTCAGGAGTTATTAAATCAGGTGCGGAGCACCAGATCTCGAAGACGTCACGAATATTGCTTTAGAGGATGTGCCACAGGAAATGTTAATTAAATCGTTAATATAGTGTTTAAACAATTTGCATTACACAGTTTAAAACTGCTTGAAATAAAAAAAGATGTACACTGTGCAGTAGTTTGCATGCATAAACAATAGCGTTATGTTCTTAATGAGAAATTTCATTAAATAATCCAAACCTATTACTATTTGACATCACAATGGGAAGCGGTGATATATGAAATGATAGTTGTAATTTCAAATTTATATTGTCATCGTTATAGAGTTCCTGACCACTGCGGACCTTTGGTACAGAGCCGAGTGGAGGGTCTGAATCAGAGGCTGAGACGATTCTGCGACCATGTGGGCTGCAGATTCCTCGACTTGCGCTATAGGGTGCTGGGGTTTCGGGTTCCGCTGGATAGGTCAGGAGTCCACTACACCCAGAAGTCGGCTACACGGGTAGCAGGGGCTGTGTGGCGTGGACTGGGCGGTTTTTAGGTTAGATGGCCTCGGGCAAGTACAGAAAGGGCAAAGCCTCAAAGGGTGCGGGGCAAAGTCAGGACATGCAGGGACCAAGCGGCAATCGGTATTGTAATTGTAAACTGTCGAATCTGCGTTGGTAAAGTACCGGTCCGTCAAGCGCTGATAGAAAGCACCGAAGCTGAAATCGTTATCGGTACAGAAAGCTGGCTGAAGCCAGAGATAAATTTTGCCGAAATTTTTACAAAGGCACAGACGGTGTTTAGAAAGGACAGATTGCATGCAACCGGTGGTGGCGTGTTTGTCGCTGTTAGTAGTAGTTTATCCTGTAGTGAAATAGAAGTGGATAGCTCCTGCGAATTATTATGGGTGGAGGTTATATTAAACAACCGAGCTAGGTTAATAGTTGGCTCCTTTTACCGACGTCCTGACGCAGCAGCATTGATGGCAGAACAACTGAGAGAAAATCTGGAATATATTTCACATAAATTTCCTCAGCATGTTATAGTCTTAGGTGGAGATTTCAATTTACCAAATATAGACTGGGACACTCAGATGTTTAGGGCGGGTGGTAGGGACAGAGCTTCGAGTGACATTATACTGAGTACACTATCCGAAAATTACCTCGAGCAATTAAACAGAGAACCGACTCGTGGAGATAACATCTTGAACCTACTGATAACAAACAGACCCGAACTTTTCGACTCTGTAAGCGCAGAACAGGGAATCAGTGATCATAAGGCCGTTGCAGCATCCTTTAATATGGAAGTAAATAGGAGTATAAAAAAAGGGAGGAAGGTTTATCTGTTTAGCAAGAGTAATAGGAGGCAGATTTCAGACTACCTAACAGATAGAAACGAATATTTCTGTTCCGACACTGAAAATGTTGAGTGTTTATGGAAAAAGTTCAGGGCAGTCGTAAAATTCGTTTCAGACAGGTACGCGCCGAGTAAAACTGTGAGGGACGGGAAAAACACACTGTGGTTCAACAACAAAGTTAGAAAACTACTGCGAAAGCAAAGAGAGCTTCACTGCAATTTTAAACGCAGCCAAAACCTCTCAGACAAACAGAAGCTAAACGATGTCAAAGTTAGCGTGAAGCCTTCAGTGAATTCGAAAGTAAAATTCTATATACCGACTTGACAGAAAATCCTAGGAAGTTCTGGTCTTACGTTAAATCAGTAAGTGGCTCGAAACAGCATATCCAGACACTCTGGGATGATGATGGTATTGAAACAGAGGATGACACGCGTAAAGCTGAAATACTAAACACCTTTTTCCAAAGCTGTTTCACAGAGGAAGACCGCACTGCAGTTCCTTCTCTAAATCCTCGCACGAACTAAAAAATGGCTGACATAGAAATGAGTGTCCAAAGAATAGAAAAGCAACTGAAATCACTCAACAGAGAAACGTCCACTGGACCTGACGGGATACCAATTCGATTCTACACAGAGTACGCGAAAGAACTTGCTCCCCTTCTAACAGACGTGTACCGCAAGTCTCTAGAGGAACGGAAGATTCCAAATGAGTGGAAAGGAGCACAGGTAGTCCCAGTTTTCAAGAAGGATCGTCGAGCAGATGCGCAAAACTATAGGCCTATTGAAAGGGTACAATACCGCCCGACATTGAAAATAGGTACAACATTCTTCATTATTCTTGTCAGTACAACATATTTTTTCTAATAATAACTCAATTTCACTTAATACACCGAAGCAGGATACCAGTGTAGGAAAGAAGGATAATTTATTTATTTAATTGATCACATGTGCACTCCCACATAATAAATCCCTACATCCTATTTGGTGAGATCTGCGAAATGAATGAATGTATGGTCGTCTGCTAACCACAGATAGTGAATGTGCAATATATGATCATCTTTGAGACGGTAATTTTGTCACCTTTGGTGGAACCAAAGAGATGAAATTTACCTGAGCTTTGAGCGCCTGAAATGTGGGTGACCAATACGGTAGCAAGGTGCTCCCCCACTTCGGCAGAGGTGCGAGAGGACCTGAAGAACGGCCTTGTTTTCAGCACTCTGCCACTGGATGTAGTGTTGATAAGACCTGTCTCAGGTGTGCTCCGTAAAGACAAAAGAGTGGAGACATGGTATGCATGTGAAATACTTAAGAGTAGTTTGGAATAATAATTTCTCTATTTCAGGAACTTTTGTGGGGAGAATTAAATGTCAGGCAGGCAAGATTAAGGGGATCATAGTAATCTTCGGAAGTGACCAACGGTCAGAATGAAACCACGTGTAGCAATAAGCTGAAATACTTCCGAGTGCTTAAGTTAAGCTGAATTACTAGCATGTGTACTATAAGTTGAAATATTTAAGAAATGGCGTGTGCAGGACTTGAAATTAGAGACGAGTACTTCCACGTGATGAGTACTGTGTGAGTCTCAATCTGTGTATGAGACAAAGGATAAAGAGAAGTACTCGTCCATGGTATCAGTTGAGGACTCGCATGTGTGATGAATATGTTCTTAATATTACTTTGCGTGTTATGTTTCCGTGTGACGCTTGATTCAAACTATAATACTCTGAGAGAGAAGCAAGATGAGTCAGCCGTCTATCCAGCAACGCCACTTGGCGTGCATTGCACAGGAAGACGTGCATAGTAGGAAAGAAAAGTTACGAAGTGGGGCAGTGTCGTGCGAAACTGGGATAAATACTAATTGAAGTGGGAAAGCTGAAAGTGATGTGATTATAACGTTGTGACTATTCTTTGTATTGTATGTTGCCAGTGTGATGTATTTCATGAAATTTAACTATGTGTGGTTGGCATGGGAGAGTAACAAGATAGTTTCAGAGGCAGTGGGTTATGAATGTTCCTTTTTGTACCACTCGGTCTGGAGGAAATTTTCGTGATGATGGGTGTGAGAGTCGAAGTGTGAGATATAGCAAAAGATCCACCATACTATCCAGAAAGTGCACTGTAGTGTTAAATAATTACGAGACCATAAGATAGAGAATCACCAATGTAAAGCCATGCCCACTGGGCGGAATTTCTCATGTGTTATTGTTGTAGGTTATAGAATTTGTGTGTTTAGGTTATAGAATTTATCGGAATAAATAAGACAGTGAAAAGAAAAAGATTGGTGGCCTTTTCCTTCGAATAGTATGAGTCCACTCGCTTGGCAGATCACTCATCTTGCAGGCCTGACTGCTTGATGCCACAGTATGAGCACGGCATGTGGGTGCCTCTCACTATATCTCTGACATCGATCTGTTGTAGAATTTTAGAACATGTTTTCTGCTCGCGTATCATGTCATTTCTGGAAACCCAGAATCTACTCTGTAGGAATCAACACGGAGTCCGGAAACAGCGATCGTGTGAGACCCAACTCGCTTTATTTGTTCATGAGACCCAGAAAATATTAGATACAGGCTCCCAGGTAGATGCCATTTTTCTTGACTTCCGGAAGGCGTTCGATAGCGGAACAAACACTGGTAGCGTTTACTTCTGTAAAATATCTGGCAGTATGCGTACGGAACGATTTGAAGTGGAGCGATCATATAAAATTAATTGTTGGTAAGGCGGGTGTCAGGTTGAGATTCATTGGGAGAGTCCTTAGAAAATGTAGTTCATCAACAAAGGAGGTTACTTACAAAACACTCGTTCGACCTATACTTGAGTATTGCTCATCAGTGTGGGATCCGTACCAGGTTGGGTTGACAGAGGAGATAGAGAAGATCGAAAGAAGAGCGGCGCGTTTCGTCACAGGGTTATTTGGTAAGCTTGATAGCGTTACGGAGATGTTTAGCAAACTCAAGTGGCAGACTCTGCAAGAGAGGCGCTCTGCATCGCGATGTAGCTTGCTGTCCAGGTTTCGAGAGGGTGCGTTTCTGGATGACGTGTTGAACATATTGCTTTTCCCAACTTATACCTCCCGAGGAGATCACGAATTTAAAATTAGAGAGATTCGAGCGCGCACGGAGGCTTTCCGGCAGTCGTTCTTCCCGCGAACCATACGCGAGTGGACCAGTAAAGGGAGGTAATGACAGTGGCACGTAAAGTGCCCTCCGCCACACACCGTTGGGTGGCTTGCGGAGTACTAATGTAGATGTAGATGTACAGGTCAGCTAAGTGTATTTGCCTTTTTAAAGCAGTATAGAATTCCTAAGTTGACTGGTTGTCTCCACTACGTTCGGAAGGAAGGAGGAAGATTCTACTATGTGATAGAATAGATACAAGAGCAAATACCACCGCAAGACAGAGTCCACTGCGATGTATTGGGAAGCACTAAACACGACACAGTTAAACCACAATACAGTAGGTGGCAGTAGATGCCGTAGTTAGATGTCAGAGTTCACTGTCAATCAGGAATTTGACGTCCTAGTTGGGTTTTTAGAGCGTTATACAATTCCTATCTCGGTTCTCTCCACTGAATTTGGAAGAAGGAGGAGAGAGAAGGTTCTGCTGCGTGATAGAATAGAGACAACAGCAAATACCACTGCAAGACAGAGTCCACTGCGATGTACTGAGAAGCACTAAACAAGACACACTTAAACAACAATCCAGTCCGTAGCAGCAGATGCCCTGGTTAGATGGCGGAGATCACTGAAAAGTATAGTAACAGTCGATGTGTTTGGTAAAGATGTATATATTTCAGATAATTTCTGCATCCGTTTAAGAGTTGCACAAATATAATGTGTGAGTTACGTGTCTTCATATTCTGCGTAGGAACACTGGCATAAATAGCCCACCATTAATGTGGTTTCAGGATTGTATTTTGTCGCTAAATTTTTTCCTGATATGTCTAGTATGGTTCACTTCTTGTGGAGAATGTATCAGTTGCACCGGTTGTGCCCACTATTGAGGGATACTCATTATTAATGCGCATATATGTTTTCATAGCAATAATTTGTTAAACACTGCAATGTCCTAGCTGTCCACTGTGTGTCTTTGGAATTCTATGGATAAGTCAAAATCACATTTGTAGCAATGGCCATAATCGGAGTTTCCCGTGGTTAATATGTGGGAATTATGGTAGCCTTATGCATGCTAATAATATTTCAAAGTTTATTTTGTTTAGACATCGTAATCATGTGTCTTCATTTCAACTGGGAGTGCCAAATGGCTGAAAATGGAGTTTCCCACACAGGTTTTAAGAGCTTGATGGTTTAAGTGGGGGGCGGGCGGAGGGAGGATGGACGGCGAACCTGTGTCAGATAGGTCTAGAGAGAAAGGGGGAGGGGAGAGGAGCGCTCTTATGTGGGTGCTCTTATGTGGGTGCTACCCTTACCAGAACACAAGATACACTATGTTATCAAATGTATCGGGACACCTGGCTGAAAATGACTTATGTGTTCGTGGCGCCCTCCATCGGTAATGTTGGAATTCAAAATGGTGATGGCCCACCGTCAACCTTGAACAGCTTCCACTTTCGCAAGCATATGTTTAATCAGGCGCTGGAAGGTTTCTTGGGAAATCGCAGCCCAATCTTCATGGAGTGCTGCGCTGAAGAGAGATATCGATGTCGGTCTGTGAAGTCTGGCACGAAGTCGGCGTCCCAAAACATCCCAAAGGTGTTCTCTAGGATTCAGGTCAGGACCCTGTGGAGACCAGTCCATTACAGGGACGTTATTGTCGTGTAGCCACTACGCCACAAGCCGTGCGTTATCAAAAGGTGCTCGATCGTGTTGGAAGATGAATCGCCATCCTCGAATTGCTCTTCAAGAGTGGGAAGCAAGAAGGTGCTTAAAACATAAGTGTAGGCCTATGCTGTGATAGTTTCACAAAACAACAAGGGTTGCAAGCCCCCACCATGAAAAACACGACCACACCATAACACCAACGTCTCCGAATTTTACTGTTGGCCCTACACACGATGGCAGATGACGTTCACAGGGCATTCGCCATACCCACACCCAGCCATCCGATCGCCACATTGTGTACCGTGATTCGTCACTCTACACAACGTTTTTCCACTCTTCAGTTGTCCAATGTTTACGCTCCTTACACCAAGTGAGTTGTCATTTGGCATTTTCTGGCGTGATGTGTGGCTTATGAACAACCACTCGACGATGAAAGCCAAGTTTTCTCACCTCCCGCCTAGCTGTCTCAGTACTTGCAGTGGATCCTGATGAAGTTTGGGATTCCTGTGTAAGGGTCTGGATAGATGTCTGCCTATTACAAATTACGACCCACATTACGACCCTCTTCAACTGTCGGCAGTCTCCGTCAGTCAACAGACGAGTTTAGCCTGTAGGCTTTTGTGCTGTACGTGTTCCTTCACGTTTCCACTTCGCTATCACATCGGAAACAGTGTACCTAGGGATGTTTAGGAGTGTGGAAATCTCGCGTACAGGGTATGACACAAGTGACACCCAGTCACCTGACCACGTTCGAAGTCCGTGGAGCACCCCATTCTGATCTCTCACGATGTCTAATGACTATTGAGATCACTGACATGGAGTACCTGGCAGTAGGTGGCTGCACAATATACCTAATACGGAAAACGTATGTTTTTGGGGGTGTCCGGATACTTTTGATCACGTAGTGTATACTTCCTGCCAGTGACAGGTGGCCTCAGGTGTTCGGACCTGGACCCCTTTCGCGAGGCATGACTGCACAAAGTGCTGACGCTCGTCATATCTGGAACAAACCTTGGGTTTAAGCCCCCCTCCCCCCCCAACTCAAGGCCTGCAGCTATCTGTTGGCTCCCCTCGTATGAAACAGCTAAGTGAATGCCCATCTTCTGTTGCTCATCGGCAGACCTGAAACCCTCCATTTTGGCAACTAAAGTAATTAATTCCATAAAGGTGGCAGGTTTCCTTTAAAGCGCCACGCTTGATCGATTCTTGGGTTTCATACCTTGTAAAATTACCTTGATGACATCACCTTTGCCATCACTCAGCTCCAAGGCTGCCACTGCATTGTGGATCTCATCAGCGTACTTAGGTAAGCTATCATACTGATGTTGCACATGCCACAAATTCTTGTGGTCCAACTCGTGCCTAATTCGGTGTGATAGCTTTAATTGATTAATTCACTGTCTCAGACTATGAAGTGATCCCTCTGCCTGCACATTCTCAGAAAAAAACCTTGCTTAAGACCCCGCAGTCTACAGATAAACAAGCTGAAGCATAATGGCATGTGAAATGCACACTGCATCAGCATGAAATTCAAACCGAAAAGATTCTCCTGCAGTCGTGCCAACCCCACCAAACCCTCACTGGGTACAACACCTGTCTCACCAGTACAGCCGGAATTGAGGTCCATAGGTTTCCTTAATGTGCTGTGCAAACGATAAGGCAGCTCAGGTACGGCACCCTCATCTGACTGCTAGTGAATTCTTACGTCATACAACAGCTGATCCATTTTGAGGTAGGCTATCCCTGAGCACGACCTAGCCACTATACTGACGATTCTTACCTGGAAAATGCCGCGTAACTAACCAAACAAATCGAGACGATTAACTAAAGGAATGACTGAGAATACTACTGCAACAAGGATTTTCCAGAGAAAAACTACGCTCTGCTACAGGCTGCAAGATGGCTTTCGGATGGGATCTTAGGATTAGGACTGGAGGCCCACACAGATGCTTCAGCATTCACTGTCCTTCAAAAATAGTTTCCTTCATTGAATTATAGAAGCATTCCAACACTGTTTTAAAAGAAATAATTAGTAATTAAGCAGACATCTAACATGACCCTTCACTGTTCATTAGTTTCATTAGAAAAATATAATAAGAGCTGACATAGTTTTAAATTACCAACAAACGGTTATTCTGTAAACAGCTCCAAATGACTTCTTAGTACATCTCAGTTTATGAAAAACTTTCTAACAGATAACACAGTTTTTTAAAAAAAATAGGAAAACAGTTATCATCAGACAAATCACATAATTCTTAGTGTTCACCAACTTAAGAAAAATATTTTAACAGCTGTCACAATTTCTTAAAATAGCAAAAACAGTTACCAAGCATAAAGCTCATACAATTGCTTAGTATTCACCAGATTACGAAAAACATTCTAACAGCTATCACAATTCGTTTTAGATAGCAAAACACTTACTAAGCAGACAGCTCACATGACTCCTTAATATTCACCAGTTTAAGTGTTCTAACAGCTGTCACAGTTTTTAAAATTGGGAAACAGCTATTAAGCACACAGCTCATATGACCCTCCACTATACGTGAGTATAATTAGAAAAATATTCTAAGAGCTGCCACACTTTTAAATTACCAATAAAAAGCTATTATCCAAACTGCTCAGAATGACTTCTTAGTATAACTCAGTTTAAGAAAAATGCTCTAAAGGCTCTCACAATTTTTATTTAAACAGGAAAACGGCTGTTAAGGACACAGCACATATGATCTCATAGTATTCACAAGTTTAAGAAAAATATTCTAACAAATGTCGCAATTTCTTAAAACAGCAGAAACGGTTAATGACTGGGCCTTGCAACACTAAGTTGCTAAGTACCAGCTCAAGCCACAATTGTTTCAGGAACACCCCTATACTTGAGTAGAAGTGGTTTAAACCTAAATAAAGGAAAAATCAGAAACCAAGAAACGCATGCGAAATTACTTAGCTTAAAAGCCAAGGACGCTGTCCTCTGCCTTTATAGGGGCAAATCAATTCCAAAACGCCACTGCAACGAGCTCTTAGGCGGATATACATGTCTCTACTAACAGACTTTTGTCTCCAGAACAGGCGATCGTTGTCGATGCAAACCGGGTTCGTGACCCTTCCCAGAAGCAGCTGATCGTGTCCGCAAAACGTCAGTATCTCAGCACACTAGCTCACACTGCTGGGAGACTCCTCAAACTTCGGCAAGGGAATCACCTACGAAGAGACCTTTCATCCGCATGCCAGACCACATCCGACTCACGTTGCCGTTCCACGTCCATTCCCTCTTTCCGTGAGCGAGCACAAATGGTGCCAGTGGAAGCACTATCAAGGCACAATGCTGAACCAGAGCAGAAACCGATAAGGGACAGAGCAGCCACAGCGCATGTGTATTTTGCGTAAGATAAGAGAAATTAGAGATATGTAGAGGCCTTCATATTTCTAGCATCATCTTTTGTGAGAGACACAAGGCATCATACTCCGATTGTGTGCCTTGGAAAGAGAGATGTCATGTTGGAGTGATTCTCTTATAAGCGACCTAGAGTTCGGAGGACGTTTGAAAAACACAATGAATCTGTGTCTAATGTAATAATAATCTAAAGCCATCTCACTGGCTCCAAGCAACAGTGAAAAACGTATACTAAGCAAACTGATAAATGGAAACAGGCAATTACTGACCTGTTACCTGTCCATTTAATGCACAGAAAATTCCTTCCCCTCCACTCACGATCGATACATCCAGAAGACTATGGTCGCAAAATGGCCATTACGAAACGATATCTGAGCAGCGTACACACTAGCAACTGCGTCTGCAATTACCATGGACCATTTTGATAAGGCTAGCAGCGTGCTCCTGTCTAAATGTTCAACAGCGACAGGAATCTGTATGAATAAAACCGTCACAAGCATTATTTGGCAGCAGAAACATACCATACTCATATGGTTACAATAATATCATCATGTGTATAGTGTTGGAAGTACGACAAAAATGTCATTTCTGGGTCACATACTTACAATTATATATGATTTTGAGTAGGTGACCCGAGACTGACAGTATTATCCTACCAACACAAATTTTATATCTAGCTCTCCTAAACAAAGTTACACAAAAATATAGCTAAATTTTCAATGTTTTAAAATTTTTCGTTATATTCACCTTTCCTTAAAAAAATCTGTCTAAGAATATAAGGGAAATGAGTAAAAGAAGTTTTATTTGTAAGTGTACAATATTTTAATTTAAAAAAAAATAATTTCGGCATACATAAAGATTTTGTAAGAAACTAATATGATCTACTCATCTGAAAAAAATATTTATCTGGAGTAATAAGTGAAAATTAAGAGCACCTTGAAGAGAAAATAAGGGACACCAGTGCAGAGGGAAGCAGGAGTAATTGTAATAAAAAGTTGAAGTAAACTAAAAACTCCAAATCATGAAATTCATTGTTTTTATTTTTCTTTTAATTAATTAACTGTATCTTAATGTAATCTGTATTCCTTCAAAAAATTGAAAATCGCAGTATGTTAGTAATTTCAAATATTTATCTAGCAAAATAATCTTAAACTCATTGGTAAGCTCTATACAAATTTTTGCTCCATATCTAGTATTAAGATATTCACATCCAGTAATCTTGTAAAAAACATTTATTTGTATCTCACTAATTTTTTAAACACATTAGGATTGCTTACATTATTGAGCTTTTTGAGTAGGGTTTTCATTTATATAGAAAAATTTTTATCATGATTTAATGTTCTAATTTTCCTATTTACTCTTGTGTATTACATACTGTTGAAGAGCTAGCTGAAGTGATATATAATACACCTGATTTAAAGTCTTGATTTGATGATGATTACAAATATGATAATAATGAATAATGTCCATGTGACAATGTATCTATTTTATTACCCAAAACATATCTTTTATCATCATGAGGACTCAATGCCCTTTTCTTTACCTCAATTGAATAAATCCCATGTTTAATGCTTCACACTGAATTCATAGTTCTGTATTATTCTGAATTGTTAAACAAACAACATTTTTGATCTTCTAAGCTTACTCTTTATTTAACAACACATTTCTTGATACCTTTCGATTTTTTCTCTGTCTTGTCACCAGCTTTATAAGCATTCAGTTTTGCTCTCAAACCACAAAATTCTTCCATTATTTCTCCATTGCATATATCTTTCATTTTTCCTAAAATTTTCTTGTTTACTTGTTTACTGTTGTGTATATTTTCTGCTGGATAGTCACTAGTATAAAAGTTATCAACCATTGATTCCATGTCTTCAGAGAAATCTTGAGTCTGTATGTTGCAGGTATAATTGTCTGTATCTCGAAAGTAAAGGTCAATATTTTTATCATATTCTGGTTTTGTAACTCTATAACAAAAAATCATACAAAAGTTCTTTAAGTAAATCAAGCATACTCATACCAGTCTAAACTGGTTTGCTAAACATAATCTGCCTTTATTCGTGTTAATTTCAGCAAGATTTTTATTAAATATTGTTCATCCCTTGCAGTCCAGCTTTACTACTAGTCCATCATATTTATCTCCATGTGAAACTAATTTCATATCTGCTCTATTTTTAATATTTCCCATCGTTTTTCGAACTACTGAATTATTCATGAATTTGTAGAAATCTTTTTCAAAATCATTCTTTGCTTTCATCCTCAATTCTGTATTAAAATCCACATATTTTTTCAACTTATCAGATTGTTTAAATTTTAAAACTCTGTGTATTTTTGTTCTCTTCTTCCTAGTGACACTGTTTAAGATTTCTGTAGTGAACTATATAATTATTTTCGCATCAAAAGTAGCAAACAACTCACTCTCTTTAGATCAGGCAAAATTTTATTTATGGGGGCTAACTGTATATCTTTATGTAGATCATGCAGTTCTGTTGGATATTCTACATCTACTTCAAATATATATCCAACTTGAGAAGTGTCTGACATCTCAATTATTTTTTACTTGTGCCAGTAGCCTCAATGAAAATGCTGGTATTACACAAACTCAAATCAGATGGTATTTTTTTCACGAAAATTACTACTCAACAATGACATTTGTAGCCAGTGTACATTTCACATTAGACAAGAGATATTAAGGATTGATAGATGTGTTCTTCTCTCTAGCATTACTTTTTGTTGGAAGCACTATGTACCATACTCTATGTGTGCGCCTAGGGAAGAAAGACATCATGTTCTAGTGATCCATTTATAAGCAACCTAGAGTTGAGGCGACATTTTAAAAAAAACGCAATGAATCTGTCTCTAATATTTGTCCAGAAATATCTATATGTAAGCAAGGGACTGTTAGTGAAACAGGCTTCCATGGAAGTAGCTCATCCATTAAACCAACTGTTGATCAAGTTCACATTTTGTCATAACACTACAAAAGCCCTAAACATGTTATGTATGTGATAGTTATTGATTTGAAGACTGCACATTGTTATTTATTTACAGTACCATACTGACAGAACTGTGTAGTGGGAGCATAACACTTATGGAAAGACAGTGTTACTAGCAAACATAGCTGTTTCCCAGGCTTGGTTCTACAGGAAGACATGAGGCAGATGAAATGATTTCAGTCATCTGGCAGAGTGACTACAAAACATCTGACGCTTTTGCTGCTTTTGTGTAGTCTATTTCCAAGTTAAAACTATAGGTATACAGTGTATAGTTTTATAAAACATTATAGGCCCTGATTTTCTTTTCGTTTAAGTATAGTATCGATATATTATATTATATCCTGTCATTACTCAATAATCTAATAAAACTGCAGTCTTCCAAAAGATGTGTACATCCAGCTACAAACATAACATTTATGTTTTATAATTCTAGGAGTCATGACAGTAAAAAGACATCACAATTGACACTATCTAATCTAGTATTACTTCCCTAATAGAAATGTTACTGAACTATCTTAGGGATACACGTACAAAAACTTGAATAGGTAGTGGTCTAGGTCCCTATGACAAACAGTTTGTCCTTTACATATCAGAAATGCATCATTTGCTCTATCTCATTACCAGTATGACAGCCGGGACTCACCTTTGCATCGAGAGAATTACTCTCATTAGATCTTTTCCCATTTTCTTAACACCTCAACAAGAGCAGTAGATACCATGGCTGGGTTGGGACTTAGCATCCAAGTTGCCAAGCTACACCTGGTATGTAAGCAATAATATCATACATACACTTGAATGATTAGATATGTAAGAATGGTTAAATATCTAAAAGTGTGGAAAATGTCAAAATTTCAGTGAAAAACCCGGATAGGAAGTGGTCATACATGACATTTGCATTTATACTTAAAGTTTAGTCGAAAAGTGACATAAAAACTTGGTCAGAGCGATTGGAGAGATATCTTGACTATATTCCTAGGAAGCCACATGAGTGATCCATTAGAATTACAACCCCATCTGCTTCCTAATTAACGGTGAACTTCGCTAGGAACTGAAGGAGACAGCTCATCACAGACCCATTAGAAAAAAATATGGGTTTTGTTAGTTGTAGAGAGGGATGGATAGACATTTCGTCACAGGAATGCTTAGACAAAACAAAATTATTATACAGATGGGGTATTCAGTCAAAAGGGATTGTAACGAGTACATATATGAGAGTGAGTGAAACCACCAATGCTTTGTCAGTTGAACGAAGGTACATTCTTGAGAGACAAGATGCACTATTCATACACCATCTAGTTCTGTCTGTGTTTGGGAGGGGGGGTGGGGTAAGGGAGGGAATGCGTGGAGGAGAAGGTGTCCATGTGTGTGTGTGAGGGAACGACAGCATTATTTATTCTGAATGCTGAGGCATTCACCACCCAATATATCTTTGTGGCAGGTCATCTGTATTTGGAATCGCAAAAAAAAAAAAAAAAAAAAAAAAAAATATTTCGATGCAGTGTAAAGAGGTGTAATTTCAGAAGCATATGAAGCAAAACACATTGATTGCATATTGATGAAATCATGAGAAGTTTGCTGATAAATGATAAAAACAGGATATGTGAACAACATGGATAGCATGAATATTATCTTCATGATTTACATTAGCTTTTAATACTAATGCTCCATGTCTGTCAGTTTTTTAAACTCTTTATCATAGAATTAACCTTGTTTTCAGTTGCACTCATGATGGTACCTGTTGTAGAAGCTGAGTTATATTGTGTTGTATTGTTTTGCTGGATTTGTACCTGCTGTGGAAGACTGTAATTTTAATGCATTTTTCAGCAGTCTACTTAATAAAAAGATAATAAAAAGCCAGACATGTCCACATTAACTGCCAAATCCAATACCAATGCACACACACACACACACACACACACACACACACACACACACACACACACACACACACACATGGTTAGTTTGTGGTAGAGTGTTTGCATTATTCTGTTGTAAACATGCACTCATTCAGCACAGTCACTCTGTTTCATAAGTTGACTTCCAGTAAGGTTTTCCACTCCCTCCTTCCACTGATACCAGATGTGTCAGAGGAAGCATGCACCATAGCTGGGGATACCGTTCATGGCCTATCCACCTGCACAAAGACTGGGATAATAATTGGGTTGTTCCATCTGCACAAAAAATACTTGGATAATATTCTGTGTGGATCCACTCAAGCATAATCCAAGATACCATCCATAAGGTGGACCCACCAGCACTACATCTCAGAATACTGTTCAGGCAGCAGCCTGCATGTGGTACATCTGGGGATATTGTTCAGGGCTGATCCACCTGTTCAACGGCCAGCATAGCGGTTAGGTGGATCCAGCTACACACATAATTCTTGGAAAAGTGGATGCACCAGTCCTATCTCCAGTAATATTTTTCGTGGCGAATACAGCATGCGTAACATCCAGGGATATTGTTTGGGGCTGATCCACCTATTCAAAGTATGAAGTAATACTTGGGATCGATCCACATACACACTAATTTCTAGATAGTGTTTGGTATAGCTCCTCTCATGTATGCTCGAGGGCAGCATCCAGAAGTTGGAGCCTTCTCCTAAAATTGGTCAAATGCTATTGCCACTGCCATTTTTGCTGCCACTGCCTCTGACACCTCTGATTTCATGGACGGTATGGGGTGGGAACCTCTACTGAAATCATTGCTGGAATGACATATGAAAGAGAGTAACAGTGCTATGTGTGCGTGTGTGTGTGTGTGTGTGTGTGTGTGTGTGTGTGTGTGTGCGTGTGTGTGTGTTTTAGCTTTGGCTTTTACACTTAGTTGACATTTGTAGGAATGCTGTAGTAGAAGTAGGTACCTGGCCACCTTGGGGTGCTGCATCAAAGTCAGACAACATAAAAAAAATTGCAAGCCACATCTGCATATGCAAGAGATAAGAGTATTCGTACATTTGTACATTTAGATAAGCAAAACATGAATAAACAACGACAAACATACAAAATTTCGAAATTTCAGTAAAAATCTGGTTGCGATGTGGTCAAAATGATATCTGCATTTACACTTACAGTGAAGTCGAAATGTGACATAATCACTAGATTAAAGTGTCTGGAGAGATCTCTCGGATACTTTCCTAGAAAGCTATATGGATTAGTGATGTGCTGGAATCCGCCTATTCTCAAAGAAATAATGCTTGCTGTATAGGTTGAGAGAGACATTTTATTGTAGACTAAAGGAAAAGGATATATGTGTTTTGTCGTTTAGACAGAAGGATGAATAGACATACACTTATTGAAAAAAAATCATTAAGTAGATGGCATAAGCAGTCAAGAGAGACCATAACAAGTAGATACAAGAGAGGGAGTGAAACCACTTATGCCTAATTACTGGAACGATGGTGTAGTCTTGAGAGACAAGACGATATTGTCATATTCCCACTAGCTGTAAGTGTGTGTGTGTGTGTGTGTGTGTGTGTGTGTGTGTGTATGTGTGTGAGGAACCAGTAGTCTTATCTTATTCTGAATTCTAAGACATCCTCCACCCAGTCCATGTTTGTCACAAGTCAACTATATTTGCAATCATAAACAAATATCTCTCAACATAGTGTAAAGCGATATGATTTGAGAAGTTAAGTAGCAAAACCCATTGATTGCGTATTGACGTTGTTGTAGATTAAACCATGAGAAGTTCGCTGATAGATCATGAAAATGGGGTCTGTGGACAACATGGATAGCATAACTTTTGTCTACATATCTTAGATAAGCTCCTGATACTATTGGTGGGCGCCTGTCTGATTTTTGAACCCATTTATCGTACAGTTTACTTTTTCTCTATTGTTATCTCTAGTGGTATCAGTTGTGGGAAGTTTATTGCTTTCACCACAAATCAATGGAGTGTTTTGGAGGGGAATTAACACACACTGGAGAGTGACAGGGGGCCTCTGAAATACTATCAACACGATTGCTGTTTCATGTCTCCTCCTTGCTACAATGCTGTGCGGTAGGTCCTTGAATCGTCAGGGTCGTCCAGATAGTTATACCTACTTGCCTGTCTGCAGAGTTCTGTATCTGCCCACTGTTGTGCACTTTATCGTCACACATTATTACATTATTATTACTGAAAAAATATAAGCAATCATTGTCTTCCTACAAAGTGGCTTGGATGTCTTTTAAGATGAAACTTCCCGGCAAATTAAAACTGTGTGCGCCGACCGAGACTCGAACTCGGGACTTTTGCCTTTCGCGGGCAAGTGCTCTACCATCTTTTTTTCATTTTGTTCTAAATTGTTCGTTGTGTATGTTCGGGGCGGACGTCCCAGGACACCCGTTCAGGTTGTTCGTTGAGCAGTTCACTCAGTTTTTTTGTTACAGAGGGTAGCTAACCCTCTGACCGAACACGCTGAGCTATCAGCACTGCTGAAAGAAAGGATACTGCGGAGAATGGCGTAGCCACAGCCTGGGGGATGTTTCCAGAATGAGATTTTCACTCTGCAGCGGAGTGTGCGCTGATATGAAACTTCCTGGCAGATTAAAACTGTGTGCGCCGACAGAGACTCGAACTCGGGACCTTTGCCTTTTCCGAAAGGCAAAGGTCCCTAGTTCGAGTCTCGGTCGGCGCACACAGTTTTAATCTGCCAGGAAGTTTCATATCGGCGCACACTCCGCTGCAGATTGAAAATCTCATTCTGGGTCTTTTAAGATAATTTCGTCCATTAGTTTGCCGTCATGGGTACAGAAAATAAAAACGCATCCATCCTACTCCCGTTCTTATGGCATTCACGTGAAAGATTGTCATTACAGCCACAGTTAGAGGTTATAACGTAAACTGCTGTCATCTGATGTCTTTATTCTTATGTTTTTGTTATAAATATGAATGATTGGTAAAATGTGTTTGCCGTGTGGAGAATATTGATCATCTGTCTATAACTTTAAATTTGTAATGTGAAAATCGATTATGAAAAGTTGCGATGATGGTATGTGCTCATATAAAAAATTAATATACTCTGATTACTACTACAGTGGGTGCATAAGTGCTGAACTGAGAACCTAAGCCTATTATGTATATTGATTTATCACAATACATATCGCAGTTCTAGCTGAAATAATATTAAAGTCATCCATATATTACGATGACCCTCCATGGTAAGGTTGCATTATAACTATCTTGCATATATTTGTCAGGCTTGGATGTTGCATGTCGCATTTTTTATAGACGTAGGGGCTGTGCTCCTTGTGGCTTCTGCCACATGTCTTTCGGCTGAGTCTCAGGCGCTGGCCCCTCCCTCTCGCCACGCTACCGTTGCAACGACAGCACGGTGGCGGGTCGGTGTGTAGGAGGGAATGAGGCTAGCAATCACCTCTTTAGTTACAGCAAACAATAAATGCGGCAGATTCTCTCCAGCGATGTACTGAGGGTACAGCCTCCGCACGGTGTCGCCTAACGCTGCCCTTATAGAGGAGCGGCACAACACATCTTCATACAGGTAAGAAAAGGGGTTGCTACGCTTTCGACTACCTAGTTTAAAAAAATTTTGAGTTTCATACAACTACCCACCTTCCTTTCTTAAGAATTATTTCTCAAAGAAACCTACACTGCAACGTCCATACAAGCTTTTCTGACTGTGCTAACTGCAGAGTATAAGTGCAACCTCATTAAATACTATCAAGTTTTTAGGGTGATAAATGTGCCACAGTATTAGAGTCTAGTCTATGCTTGCAATATATATACATATATGTCAGTCTGACTTTAAGATTTCGCTTATATTCGTGTCTGCTTTAGCCATCTTTCTGTTTCTAGTAATCTGCAATATTTATTATGACTGATTATGGGGCCTATTTACGAACACCGCTGCAGTTAACTAATAGGACATTAACATTTCCTTTTAATGGTAAGAAGGCACGATTTTTTTTTACACTTACGAGATGTAATTCAGTATTGAGCGTACTTAGGAGTTCCGCTTATGTATTTCTTGTACATGCCAGATGGATTCTTCCGCCCAAGTATCCGCTCTATGTGTATAATACCATAGCCATTCACATTTCCCGATGAATCTCTTTCAGTTCCTAGAGTAATGGCGTAATTATCTCCGTTAGTACTGAATGATTTTTTTTCTTCGGTGTGAATTTGGGAGAAATTCAGTGTAAAAATGATAGCGCAATGTAGTAGCAGGTGTAGAAGTATGCCACCATATTAAGTTGTGCTTGAATATGAAACTAATTCCATGCAAAAATACACTCCTGGAAATGGAAAAAAGAACACATTGACACCGGTGTGTCAGACCCACCATACTTGCTCCGGACACTGCGAGAGGGCTGTACAAGCAATGATCACACGCACGGCACAGCGGACACACCAGGAACCGCGGTGTTGGCCGTCGAATGGCGCTAGCTGCGCAGCATTTGTGCACCGCCGCCGTCAGTGTCAGCCAGTTTGCCGTGGCATACGGAGCTCCATCGCAGTCTTTAACACTGGTAGCATGCCGCGACAGCGTGGACGTGAACCGTATGTGCAGTTGACGGACTTTGAGCGAGGGCGTATAGTGGGCATGCGGGAGGCCGGGTGGACGTACCGCCGAATTGCTCAACACGTGGGGCGTGAGGTCTCCACAGTACATCGATGTTGTCGCCAGTGGTCGGCGGAAGGTGCACGTGCCCGTCGACCTGGGACCGGACCGCAGCGACGCACGGATGCACGCCAAGACCGTAGGATCCTACGCAGTGCCGTAGGGGACCGCACCGACACTTCCCAGAAAATTAGGGACACTGTTGCTCCTGTGGTATCGGCGAGGACCATTCGCAACCGTCTCCATGAAGCTGGGCTACGGTCCCGCACACCGTTAGGCCGTCTTCCGCTCACGCCCCAACATCGTGCAGCCCGCCTCCAGTGGTGTCGCGACAGGCGTGAATGGAGGGACGAATGGAGATGTGTCGTCTTCAGCGATGAGAGTCGCTTCTGCCTTGGTGCCAATGATGGTCGTATGCGTGTTTGGCGCCGTGCAGGTGAGCGCCACAATCAGGACTGCATACGACCGAGGCACACAGGGCCAACACCTGGCATCATGGTGTGGGGAGTGATCTCCTACACTGGCCGTACACCACTGGTGATCGTCGAGGGGACACTGAATAGTGCATGGTACATCCAAACCGTCATCGAACCCATCGTTCTGCCATTCCTAGACCGGCAAGGGAACTTTCTGTTCCAACAGGACAATGCACGTCCGCGTGTATCCCGTGCCACCCAACGTGCTCTAGAAGGTGTAAGTCAACTACCCTGGCCAGCAAGATCTCCGGATCTGTCCCCCATTGAGCATGTTTGGGACTGGATGAAGCGTCGTCTCACGCGGTCTGCACGTCCAGCATGAACGCTGGTCCAACTGAGGCGCCAGGTGGAAATGGCATGGCAAGCCGTTCCACAGGACTACATCCAGCATCTCTACGATCGTCTCCATGGGAGAATAGCAGCCTGCATTGCTGCGAAAGGTGGATATACACTGTACTAGTGCCGACATTGTGCATGCTCTGTTGCCTGTGTCTATGTGCCTGTGGTTCTGTCAGTGTGATCATGTGATGTATCTGACCCCAGGAATGTGTCAATAAAGTTTCCCCTTCCTGGGACAATGAATTCACGGTGTTCTTATTTCAGTTTCCAGGAGTGTATATTGAAAAAATAATTTAAAGTTCAACCTTTCAAGGTGTAAACTGTTTAACGTTGTAAAATATCCGAAATTTTGTAATATTGTTAACAAACAGGAACATCTTTGATTGCTGTCATTGGTGCTGTTTGGTCGCAGAAATCATCATACAGTTATTACACTCGTTTATTCCTATCATTGACAAGACGTTAAAAGCCTGTCCTAATGTCTCTCACCAGCGTACAATGGCATGGTAGGTTTTCTGATCAGACGACAGCACAAGTGTGTTTATCCGTTCACGGAATAGACACTCTTACATGACAACAAATGATATGGCTACCTACTCCGCCAGTGTGTGGACTGGTGTGCTTATAATTGCCCTAAATTTGATATATTAGAACTTTCTACCCGCAGAGAAGCTTCTCTCTGCTTCTGTATGCCACTGTATTCGCCAGTTTGCGCAGCACCTGTTAAAGTTTACTGTTTACTTGTGGATATGACCACAGGAAGTGTGAACCATGATCAGCTTTGAACATTGCTTGTGTTCGCTTTTTGTGTTCCAACGAATATTATTCTTTTTTGGGCCTTACAAGTTCTTACGATCACCTATAATCTGGTTTTCTTTCGGTTGTTTGTTCCTGTAATATATTTGTCACCATAGTCTTTTTGCAACCTGTTTCTTATGTTGCACACTGCCTCCTGTTATAAGTGTTTTTACGCCAAGGGGAAAGTTCCTTGGCCTGGCACGGATGTGGCCAAGGGACAATGGAAATTTATTGATGTTGGTGCTGTGCAATACAGTACGTGTCAACTTCCACTGCGGTGAGGTTTTGTTTTTTTGTTAATTTTCTTTCCGAATAGTTGTGGTGTGTGTAGATAAACTGGAATACCATGTCGTCATAAAATTCTTGGTGTTGGGTGCCTAACATCAATTCATCCATTGTAAGATGAGGATTACAAAGAATCTGCTATAATTATTAATAAATGGCCAATTAAGTTCTAACCTGGCTGTACTTCTATTGATCATGATCACTGGAAGGACGCCATAAAACATCGAGACACTGCATAAGAAGATTCACGATCGGCGACGAAAGGTAATAATTGAAATACACCATACACCAAAAGAAATGGTATGAATCATTTTTCATGAAGAATAAGCTTTGAACAGCTTTTTGCAATGTAATTGTCACGTTTGTTGAATGGGCCAAATAAAATGCGAAAGGAATATTTCGACATTCTTTGGACACAAATGAACTAGTTTTGTACGCATATTTGTTACTGAGTACAATACAGGGTTACACCACATGACATCAAAAGCAAAACACCGATAAAAGCAGCGCGGGGTGCCGGTATTGTTGAATGCAAGTGCCCGAAATTACCGTGGAACCGGAGTGTTCCTGCATGAGAAGCAGCAGAGCGGAAGTTGTCTCTTCACTGCTATGAAGCGACGCATATACTCGTAGTATTTCGAAACTATTCAGCAACATTTTAAGGTGTGATTACGGAAAATAGGGTGACTAGGACCAGTTTTCAACTTTAAAAGAAAAACACTGATAATTTTAAAAATAAATATGAAAAACAAAATTATACGTGATTATATGTCGTGTGCTTAACTTTAAATTTATAATTGGATATGGACCCAGCTCATGCTTTTATAACGTAAAAAAATCGAAACTTGGTTTCCATTCAATTCACAGAAGCGGTGAAAACAAACATCAGTGTTAATATCATTATTTTTTCTATTTATTGGTCTCTGGTAAGAACAGGTGTATATCAAAATCTCTTTTGTATTTAGGAGAGTAAGTAAAGAGATTTACGTGATTCAGAAAAGTTTTATTTAATATAAAAACCAAAACGATTGCATGAACTGAGTGTTTTATTCGGTTTCACACATAAAAATTGTTGCATCTATAATTACTTTATTGTGACATTAAGTTACCGAACTTAATTCCTTAGTTAAAACATTAAGGTACTGACACTATGTTACAAATGTTGTCTTTGAATTTACAAATCGTATCCCAAGGAGTAACGAATGGCAATGGAGCAACACCTCCTTGACTAAAAATGTGTCTCGTCATCTTTTAAAAAAACATGTTGAATCGGTCTAAAAGAAAACAACATAACATTTGCCTTGAAAACAATGCTAGATGATTCTTCATTTCCGTCAAATTCTGGGTCTTCTCATGAAGAAACATAGATTATTACTGTTTCTGTCCACCCCATAAATTCCTAAAACATATCCTACATTTTCAATTAGCCGCTACACAAGTAAGATAAAATATGATTTAAAACTGAACTTTTGGGCTTTCACTGGACTGCAGATTTGCTGACCTTGTCCTTAAATTAAGACAATTGAGATTGGTACTTACAATAAAGCTCGAAGTAAGGAAATTCAGCAACACATCCGATGTTTGTAGCAGACCGAAAGAAACAGCAACAGTCGGTGTCCACAACTTTGAAGTTCGTAGTAGCTCAGTAAGGTTGGTTCACAACTAACCTAGAGAAACAGATCTTTGAATGACATTCCCCTGTGTCTCCTGACATGATGGCTTAAAACTTCCTTGGACGTTTCCTTTCTGTTCACTCCGTTTCACGGCAGTAAATAAAGATTGAACGACTTTTACATTTGTTTATCATTCGTATTTTCTCCCCTGGTAAAGAGATCGGATTCTCAAAAGAGGAGCACCTTTAATCACCACTCAGCAATAATTCAACCAATCACGAGCTAGTCATTTAGTTTCATGATCAATGTATCATTTTGCACGATATTCGTAATGATGTGGAATCAGTCATTTCACACTCACATGTTGTAGTTGTTGTGGTCTTCAGTCCTGAGACTGGTTTGATGCAGCTCTCAACGCTACTCTATCCTGTGCAAGCTTCTTCATCTCCCAGTACCTACTGCAGCCTACATCCTTCTGAATCGGCTTACAACTATACAAGGTGGTCAAACGGATATCAACTGCGTTTTTTTAAAAAATAGGAACCCCCATATTTATTACAGATTCGTGTAGTACGTAAAGAAATATGAATTAGTTGGACCACTTTTTTTGCTTTGTTATGGATGGCGCTGTAATAGTCACAAACGTATAAGTATGTGGTATCACGTAACACTCAGCCAGTGCGGACGGTATTTGCTTCGTGATACATTACCCGTGTTAAAATGGAAAGTTTACCAATTGCGGAAAGGGTCGATATCGTGTTGATGTATGGCTATTGTGATCAAAATACCCAACGGGCGTGTTCTATGTATGCTGCTCGGTATCCTGGACGACACCATTCAAGTGTCCGGACCGTTCGCCGGATAGTTACGAAAAATGGTTCAAATGGATCTGAGCACTATGGGACTCAACTACTGAGGTCATTAGTCCCCTAGAACTTCGAACTAGTTAAACCAAACTAACCTAAGGACATCACACACATCCATTCCCGAGGCAGGATTCGAACCTGCGACCGTAGCGGTCTCGCGGTTCCAGACTGCAGCGCCAGAACCGCGCGGCCACTTCGGCCGGCCCGGATAGTTACGTTATTTAAGGAAACACGAAGTGTTCAGCCACATGTGAAACGTCAACCACGACCTGCAACAAATGATGATGCCCAAGTAGGTGTTTTAGCTGCTGTCGCGGCTAATCCGCACATCAGCAGAAGACAAATTGCGCGAGAATCGGGAATCTCAAAAACGTCGGTGTTGAGAAATGCTACATCAACATCGATTGCAGCCGTACCATATTTCTATGCACCAGGAATTGCGTGGCGATGACTTTGAACGTCGTGTACAGTTCTGCCACTGGGCACAGGAGAAATTACGGGACGATGAAAGATTATTTGCACGCGTTATATTCAGCGACGAACCGTCATTCACCAACACTATTGGGCAACAGAAAATCTACGATGGCTGCGACAAGTGGAACATCAGCGACCTTGGCGGGTTAATGTATGGTGTGGCATTATGGGAGGAAGGATAATTGGCCCCCATTTTATCGATGGCAATCTAAATGGTGCAATGTATGCTGATTTCCTGCGTAATGTTCTACCGATGTTACTACAAGATGTTTCACTGCATGACAGGATGGCGATGTACTTCCAATATGATGGATGTCCGGCACATAGCTCGCGTGCGGTTGAAGCGGTATTGAATAGCATATTCCATGACAGGTGGATTGGTCCTCGAAGCACCGTACCATGGCCAGCACGTTCACCGGATCTGACGTCCCCGGATTTCTTTCTGTGAGGAAAGTTGAAGGATATTTGCTATCGTGATCCACCCACAACGCCTGACAACATGCGCCAGCGCATTGTTAGTGCATGTGCGAACATTACAGAAGGCGAACTACTTGCTGTTGAGAGGAATGTCGTTACACGTATTACCAAATGCGTTAGGTTGACGGACATAATTTTGAGCATTTATTGCATTAATGTGGTATTTACAGGTAATTACGCTGTAACAGCATGCGTTCTCAGAAATGGTAAGTTCACAAACGTATATGTATCACATTGGAACAACCGAAATAAAATGTTCAAACGTACCTACGTTCTGTATTTTAATTTGAAAAACCTACCTGTTACCAACTGTTCGTCTAAAATTGTGAGCCATATTTTTGTGACTATTACAGCGGCATCTATCACAAAGCGAAGAAAGTGGTCCAACTAAAACATTCATATATCTTTACGTACTACACGAATATGTAATAAAAATGGGGGTTTCTATTTAAAAAATGCAGTTTATATCCGTTTGACCTATGGCAGCGCTTCTAGCGGGCCAACCATAGCGCCATCTGGTTTCCCCCTTCAAGCTAGACAAATTTCGTTCTTCGTAGTTTTTTCGTTTGGCGCTTATTTCGTGAGATACACTCCCGGAAATGGAAAAAAGAACATATTGACACCGGTGTGTCAGACCCACCATACTTGCTCCGGACACTGCGAGAGGGCTGTACAAGCAATGATCACACGCACGGCACAGCGGACACACCAGGAACCGCGGTGTTGGCCGTCAAATGGCGCTAGCTGCTCAGCATTTGTGCACCGCCGCCGTCAGTGTCAGCCAGTTTGCCGTGGCATACGGAGCTCCATCGCAGTCTTTAACACTGGTAGCATGCCGCGACAGCGTGGACGTGAACCGTATGTGCAGTTGACGGACTTTGAGCGAGGGCGTATAGTGGGCATGCGGGAGGCCGGGTGGACGTACCGCCGAATTGCTCAACACGTGGGGCGTGAGGTCTCCACAGTACATCGATGTTGTCGCCAGTGGTCGGCGGAAGGTGCACGTGCCCGTTGACCTGGGACCGGACCGCAGCGACGCACGGATGCACGCCAAGACCGTAGGATCCTACGCAGTGCCGTAGGGGACTGCACCGCCACTTCCCAGCAAATTAGGGACACTGTTGCTCCTGGGGTATCGGCGAGGACCATTCGCAACCGTCTCCATGAAGCTGGGCTACGGTCCCCCACACCGTTAGGCCGTCTTCCGCTCACGCCCCAACATCGTGCAGCCCGCCTCCAGTGGTGTCACGACAGGCATGAATGGAGGGACGAATGGAGACGTGTCGTCTTCAGCGATGAGAGTCGCTTCTGCCTTGGTGCCAATGATGGTCGTATGCGTGTTTGGCGCCGTGCAGGTGAGCGCCACAATCAGGACTGCATACGACCGAGGCACACAGGGCCAATACCCGGCACCATGGTGTGGGGAGCGATCTCCTACACTGGCCGTACACCATTGGTGATCGTCGAGGGGACACTGAATAGTGCACGGCACATCCAAACCGTCATCGAACCCATCGTTCTACCATTCCTAGACCGGCAAGGGAACTTGCTGTTCCAACAGGACAATGCACGTCCGCATGTATCCCGTGCCACCCAACGTGCTCTAGAAGGTGTAAGTCAACTACCCTGGTCAGCAAGATCTCCGGATCTGTCCCCCATTGAGCATGTTTGGGACTGGATGAAACGTCGTCTCACGCGGTCTGCACGTCCAGAACGAACGCTGGTCCAACTGAGGCGCCAGGTGGAAATGGCATGGCAAGCCGTTCCACAGGACTACATCCAGCATCTCTACGATCGTCTCTATGGGAGAATAGCAGCCTGCATTGCTGCGAAAGGTGGATATACACTGTACTAGTGCCGACATTGCGCATGCTCTGTTGCCTGTGTCTATGTGCCTGTGGTTCTGTCAGTGTGATCATGTGATGTATCTGACCCCAGGAATGTGTCAATAAAGTTTTCCCTTTCTGGGACAATGAATTCACGGTGTTCTTATTTCAATTTCCAGGAGTGTATTTGGCCCGATCACGATCAATGGACCACCCTGTAAAAGATTCGATGACGAAACTGTTTTATTTAGTAGTTAGATAAGTATCTACTCGAAAAACCTGGAAATAGTATATCTCTTAGTACAGAAGATATCAGAGACCATCATATACTTGAAACGAAAGCAACAAGCCCAACTTCAAGATAATCAGCTAAGTTAACAATTATATTATAGTAAAGCGGACATGCCTCTCAATCACACTTTTTGCAGAAAACATAATGAAAATCCATTTACTGGACACGTCATTATACAGACATTATGGTAATGGTTACCCCAGGCTCTCGCACTGTGAGGGATTGAACACTGGATATATAGTATACCGCGTGCAGTCTCATGTGTATGTTTCTAGTCCTCTCCATTACAGAGTGGTCTAACGCACATATCCGACCTCAGAACACACTGTGCATCCACAATAAGCTGCAGTGAAGAGACCGGGAAACTGACCGTCGTTGACAGTACGTGGTGAAGTTCCTTGAGCGAGCAGTACACCCACAAACTTTTTTACGTTTCCCAAGAGAAGAACCTTTGTCTAGCGCACGGACATTTGCATCCATTTAGGAAATCTAGGGGGTTGTCAGGCACGTTACGTGCTCGGACGATTCATATACAGCGCCGGAAAAAAAGTAATACGTCTGGAAAGACGACGTCGATGTTGATCCAATGAGGGCATATACCACCTGGGGTATAGTAGATGTGCTGATAATAGTTTCAATGTCGACCGCCAATCGAGAGCCTAGTGGCATAGCTACTAGAGAGTCATCTGTGTTACCCTTTGATAGGGAATGGTCAGAACCAGAAGGCTTATTGTGGTGCAACCGTGTGAAGCAAGCAGGCAACAATGCCAAGGAGATGCACCTCATGATTCCTGCAACCAAATGAGCGAGTTTGAACGGGTCAAATTGTGGCCTTACGAGTGGCGGGATGGTCCTTTCGGAGAACTGCCACACAGGTTGGGCGTGCTGCATCATTCGTGCAACGATACTGGTATCAATGGTTACGTAAACATTCTCACACCCATTGACGAAGTTCTGGAAGTCCATGCAGCACAGACGTCTGCCCATATTTTGAGCGGAGCAATGACAGATCATATAGCAACCACATCATAAATAAGAGTGCCCGTGAGTCCATACGTGTCGACACGGACTGTTGCGAACCATTTACAATCAGCGGGACCACAGGCATGCACATCTCTAGCCCATCTTTCACTCACGCCACAGTATCGATGTGCATGGCTCGAATAGTGCCGTCAGAGGATCCCCTGGGATGGCGATCTGTGGTGTTCGGTACTGAAAACAAATTCTGCCTGTTGGTCATTTGAGCCTGTGACATAGACCTAGTGAGTGCTGCCTCGTAGAGTACATTCGTCCAAGACACAGTGGCCCCGCCCCAGGCCATATAGTGTGGGTTGCTTAAGCGACAACCCGCGTTCACCTTTGGTGTTTCCAGAGGGGGCAATAACCAGCCCTCGATACGTGCAGAATGTTGTTAGACCCACTCTTTAACCGTTCCTGCAACAGGAAGATGACGTGTTGATGGAACAGGGCGATTCTCGCCCTCACATGGCCCGTGAAACTCAATGTACTCTGCAAGATGTGCAGCAACTTCAGTTGAGCACATGTGAGCGAGAAGTGAGTCGTGCCATGTTTCAACCAACAATTCTTACAGAGTTACGTGAACATGTTGAGCAGGCGTGAAATACCGTATCCCAGGATAGTATTCGCCATCTGTACGATCGACAGGATACCAGAGTCAGCGCCTGTATTGCCGCCCATGGAGGCTGCATCATGTACTAGTGTGGGTGTTTGAGCATGTGTCGATACCTGAAGTACCTCAGAACCTCTTGTGCTAGTGATCTGCAGTGTTGCAGCAACGCCGGCCGCGGTGGTCTCGCGGTTCTAGGCGCTCAGTCTGGAACCGCGCGACTGCTACGGTCGCAGGTTCGAATCCTGCCTCGGGCATGGATATGTGTGATGTCCTTAGGTTAGTTAGGTTTAAGTAGTTCTAAGTTCTAGGGGACTGATGACCACAGATGTTAAGTCCCATAGTACTCAAAGCCATTCTTTTTTTTTTTTTTTTTTTTTTTTTTTTTGCAGCAACAAATCGTGAGTGGAGTGGAAACCTCTGAAGGGGTGCACTAATTTTTTCTTCCGGCGGTTTACATTGCCTTCCCGCAAAGTACAGCCGTGAGGATTGTAAGGACGAGGACGGAATGGGAGGTGGCCAAGGCAGTCCGCGTTGAGCAGGGAGCGCTCGGAGTTCCCCAGGAGGGTGTCTGTCGCATGGCGCAAACACGCAGGGCCGCGGTGTGACGCCGCCAGCCGTCCCGGCCAGCCGTCCCGCCCCTGCGGTGCAAACTTCCGGCGCGCGCCGGCGTGCTGTCGCTTTGTCTCGGCGCGGCGCGCAAACACCGCCTGTTTGCAGGGGACACACCGGCGCCGCGCTGCGCCGACACACAAAGGCAACAGGTGGGTCCCTCCCGGCCGGCCGCAACACCCAGACACCTGCGCAATAGCGGGCACACTCAGCGCTCGCGAGTCGCAGTGCAGCACCAGTCTGGCCAACCACGAGTACTTGCTAAGAAAACGATGAAATTGCCTAATGCAGTGTGACATCGTGGCAGATGCAGTACGTATTAAGCAACAGATCGATAAACCAACATTCATCACTAGGACTAGCAGATATGCACAAGTGGGATTTAATATGATTCATACAGACTTGGGTTTTTAAATGACTGGCGACCGAATCAGAAATTCCTTTTAGTAGTAGAAACGCCCTTTTCAAAATGGTTCAAATGGCTCTGAGCACGATGCGACTTAACTTCTGAAGTCATCAGTCGCCTAGAACTTAGAACTAATTAGGCCCAACTAACCTAAAGACATCCCACACATCCATGCCCGAGGCAGGATTCGAACCTACGACCGTAGTTGTCGCTCGGCTCCAGACTGTAGCGCCTAGAACCGTACGGCCACTCCGGCCGGCCAAACGCCCTTTTCCTTCATAAAATTCTAATGATCGTTAGCCACCTCAGGTGGTGAATATCCACGAGCTTTCGGCCGAGTACTCCTCGGCCATTGTCAAAAGCGGACTGTCTTCTGCTGCTGCCTGACAGGGACAGATGAGCCCCTGTGGTTTGGCGGAGTCTAAGCCGTAAGAGGTGTCCTTTCTTCTTGTTTTTGTCCTGTCAGTCTGCTGGAACGGTATTCTTGACGTGCTGTCAACTTATTGGTCGCGAAACAGGTGGGGCCATCTGGTTGCATTAAGACGCTGTACCAGGTGGCCCAGTGCTCGAAGGAGCGGATTTGCGGACCGCGCGTTCTTCTCGTAAAAGAGCCGTGCAGCCTGACGAACCTGTCTCGAACAGTTGGGATGTTGGAGCCTCGGTTAAGGTCGTCCGAAGGGAAGTCCCGAAGGAGGTGCAATGCCAGACGTAGAATCCGGTTCTGAAGTCTCTGGAGTCGGTCGACTCGACAGCATTGCCCCAAACCACAGTAGCGTAGTCGATGGACTGTTTTCTGTTTGCTGATGCTATCCTTATATAGGCATACTGCCATCTGTGACGTCACTGGTGCTCGCTCCAGCGCCATCTGTGGTAATGTTTTCGTTGCGCTCCCGCTTCAGCTTCAGGACGGGCGGGTCCGAAGCTCTGCTTAACTGCAGGCCACCGTCTTTAATAATAGTTTTGTCACAAATTTTTATCTCGGTTACTTCTTTCATGTCACTATCCCAGAGACTGTCAGTGCTTGTAATAGCAAATATCTTGTCGAATGCAATATTGTGTCCATTTTATAGAGCATACTCCGCTACCTCTGGCTTCTCAGGGTACTGAAGGCGAAAGCATCTCTTGTGTCAATGGCCGGCTGCTGTGGCCTAGCGGTTCTAGGCGCTTCGGTCCGAAACCGCGCTGCTGCTACGGTCGCAGGTACGAATCCTGCCTAGGGCATGGATGTGTGTGATGTCCTTAGGTTAGTTAGGTTTAAGGAGTTCTAAGCCTAGGGGACTGATGACCTCAGATGTTAAGTCCCATAGTGCTTAGAGCCATTTGAAGCCATTTGTGTCAATGCATCGGTGTTCAATAGTATGCAGAGTCTGTCCGACATAAAACTGTTCACGCCCACACAGTAGTTTATCTACTCCTGGTGTTCTGAGGCCTACATCGTCTTTGACAAGCCTCATCAGTTGTCGAATTTTTGCTGAAGCCATGAAGACCGAAGCTACTTTATGCCTCTTTAGGAGTCGGCAAATTTTTCTTGTCACTGAGCTACAGATTGGCAAAAACGCAAGCTTCTTTGAGTCCTTCTCGGGGTCCTTCTGCATACGTGTTTTCGGAAAAACGGCTTGTGAAATCTCGCGGTTGTTGTAACCTTCATTCCCGTATACTTTTCTTAAGTTTCTCAGTTCCTTCGGCAGGCTTTCAGCACTTCAGACGGCTTCCACTCGATGCACCAACGCCCCAAGAACAATATGTTTCAGCGGCGCATGGTGACAGCTGTTACCGTGCAGATGTCGATCCGTGTGGGTGGGTTTCTAGTAAATACTGCCGCTGTGACATCCATTTGCTAAACGGCGGACGACGACTTTAAGGAACGGAAAGGCATCATCTCTCTGTCAGCACATATCGCCGCGAAACCATGCAGCCTTCTTTCTTGGAGCAATCTGTGTTTGTCAATCCACCAGACGCTTTTCGCCTTTTACGTTATGGTACCTTCAATGGATCTGATTTGGAGTAATACAACTTTGTTTTCATATGTGAGACTTTTTGGTTAGAAAACAGTTCACGTCATAATTTATACATTAAAAAATTACTACTTACAGTTATTCGTTTTTCCTGCCGAGATAAGTGTTTCCTTCATCTGGTCACAGGTTAGAGGTTGCTCTTACCTACACTGACAACACATCGACACATTTTCACGTCATGATCATCTGATTTGTAGTTTTCATATTCGTAAGCTAATTGCTCTCGAGCATCACTGCTGATGAGGCAGTAACAGCAGACTTTTCTTCCGAGAACTGTGTGTGATTTCTGTACGTGCGTAGTTCTTTTATAATGGAGATGGTTATCATTATGTTAAGACATTTTGGCATTTGGGAGGAAGGTACGCTGAAATTTGAGTGTGAATCTGGTACCTATGAGGGAGTGGATCAAAGTCTTAGGTGTTCAGAAGGTTGGAGTTTTGGTTTCCTTAGTCCCCTCTAAATAATTTCTAAACCAAAAAACTAACTATCCAAACACCCAGAACTTTTTGTCTACTCCCTTACAGCTGTTAGATCCACATACAAATTTCTCCAACCCCATTTCGGACTAGCCGCAATCTCACTTCAACACTCATTCCCCCCCCCCCCCCCCAGACACACACAAAAAATGGTTCAAATGGCTCTGAGCACTATGGGACTTAACATCTGAGGTCATCAGTCCCCTAGACTTATGAACTACTTAAACCTAACCAACCGAAGGACATCACACACATCCATGCCCGAGGTCGAATTCGAACCCGCGACCGTAGCTGGCGCGCGGTTCCGGACTGAAACGCCTAGAACCGCTCGGCTATAGCGGCCGGCAAAAGCACACACATACACAAAAAGTCTTGATAAGTTCTGTGAATTATACAGCATATGCCACGTAAGACGTAACACCTCTTTTATTTAGTGAACGTCAGAGCGTCGAGGGGCACGTATGTTTCTGTTTGGATAATATTTTTAGCAGTGGTATCAACGGAGATATTGAAGAAAGTACGTTTTTTAAGTGGAACCGTTTACTTTTTATAATTGCATTCGATAGCTCTTGAGAAGACAATTACAGTTATATAGCGTTTGTTAATGTTGACGTTGAAACCATTCGAGAAATGTCCTAGGATGCGAGACCATGGTGGCCGAAACGGCGTTTGTGGTGCAAAGACTGCCAAGCAGGCGTCTCTGACCAGGTCGAGTAATTGCGTACCGTAATGTAGGCCTGCGCTACGAGAGTAAAGCTCTATTTCCCGTAGGACCAACTTACGACCTAGTTGCAGGTTCACATACGAATGTTGTGCACTGAAGCATTAAACAAACTGGTATAGGCATGTGTATTCAAATACAGAGACATGTAAACAAGCAGAACGCGGCGCTGCTATCGGCAACGCCTGCCTATGTAAGTAACAAGTGTCTGGCGCAGTTGTTAGAAATTTTTGGAAAGTTGCGATAAGATCTTACGGGGCCAAACTGCAGAGGTCATCGGTCCCTAAGCTTACACACTACTTAATGTAACGAAACTAACTTACGCTACAGACAACACACACACCCATGCCCAAGGGAGGACTTGAACCTCCGATGGAGGAAGCCGCGCAAACCGTGACGACGCTACCCCGCGCGGCAGAGTTATTATAGATCGGTTACTGCTGCTACAATGGCACGTGATCAAGATTTAAGTGAGTTTCAACGCTGTGTTACAGTCGGCGCAAGAACGATGGGACACAGCATCTGCGAGGTAGCAATGAAGTGGGGATTTTTCCGTACGACCATTTCACGAGTACACATCGAATATCAGGAATCCGGTAAAACATCAAATCTCCGACATCGCTGATTCCGGAAAAATATCCTACAAGAACGGGACCAACGACGACTGAAGAGAATCGTTCAACGTGACAGAAGGGCAACCCTTCTGCAAATTGCTGCAGACCTCAATGCTGGACCATCAACAAGTGCCAGCATGAGAACCATTCAACGAAACATAATCGATATGGGCTTTCGGGCCCGAAGGTCTACTCGTGTACCCTTGATGACTGCACGACATAAGGCCTTACGCCTTGCCTGGGCCCGTCAACACCGACATTGGACTGTTGATGACTGGAAACATGTTGCGTGGTCGGACGAGTCTCGTTTCAAATTGTATCGAGCGGATAGACGTGTAGGGGTATCGACACAACCTCATGAATCCATTAACCCAGCATGTCAGCAGCTGATGGAGGCTCTGTAATGATGTGCGGCGTGTGCAGTTGGGACCCCTGAGATGTCTAGATACGACTCTTGACAGATGACACGCACGTAAGCATCTTGTCTGGTCACCTGCATCCATTCATGCCCATTGTGCATTCCGACGGACTTGGGCAATTCCAGCAGGACAGTGCGACAACCCATACGTCCAGAATTGTTACTGAGTGGCTCCAGGAATAATCTTCTGAGTGTAAACACTTCTACTGGCCACCAAACTCCCCAGACACGAACATTATTGAGTACATCTGGGATGCCTTGCAACGTGCTGTTCAGAAGACATCTCCACCCCGTCGTACTCTTACGGATTTATAGACTGCCATGCAGCATTCATGGCGTCAGTTCCCTTCAGCACTACTTCAGACATTATTCGAGTCCTTTGCACGACGTGTTGCGGCACTTCTGCGTGCTCTCGTGGGCACTACACGATATTAGGCAGGTGTACCAGTTTCTTTGGCTCTTCAGTGTATATGGAAATACGATATAAGCTACAATCTAGCGTATCACAAAGGATTTAGGAAAACTGTTTCACATTTGTGTATCCTGCCAGATTGACGTGAGCTGAAACAGAGAAATTAACTGTTCATTCTTAAAAAATAAAGAGGTCTTAAATATTTAAATGTTAGAAGGAAGATTTAACCTATCTTTTCCTGTACGTGGCTGTCTGCTTCTTAGATGTAAAATACATACTGTCGGACAACTGTCTCTGCCTACAGTGCTCTAAATAATATCACGTGAGATACATTCGTTGATCCAAACATTTTATTAAAAATACATTGGTAACCACGTGTACAATGCACAATAAATATTCTTCTTTGTGAAACGTCGTTTCATGCTGAAGTAAGCGCATAATGACACAGTTACCAGACGCGTGCAATACACACTGTCGACTTATTTGACGATTCAGTGCAATTTCGTATAAGCGTAAATGAAATAAAATATTTACTAATAGCGATTTGGCGACCACTTAAATCACATAATATAAATTTTCAAATGTTGACACAAATATTTATTTTTTCCGCAGATATTTGGGTGAACATTTGTAAAACTCTAATGCCTCTCTCTCAAACCCCACCCTATGGGAAGAGAGGGAGAGTTTTAGTTTTAGAGAATCAAAATTTACGAAGTAAATAAGTATTTTTTATTAATCCTTAACCATTTTCCACGCAAAATGAGAACATGGATTTTCTTGAATTACAGTGCCAACGACCAAGAATCAAAACAAATGTTTAACACAAAATGTACGTAGTTTTTTTATATAGAATCTGATTCTGCAATAAAAAGTGGGGGATCCCATTTGAAATTTTAAAGTTGCCTTACGCCCCACCTCCCGGGGGCTGGGGTGGACGGCTAATTATAGCACCAGCAGATGTCCCCTTCGAAAATAATCAACTTCGGATTCCACACATCTTTTTTGTGTGAAGCTTATTTTTCGAGTTGTACTGGTTTGTCAACTTAAAATTTATACCCTGTATTTTACATAAGCGTGCTTGGTAAACGTTGCTGAAGGGAAAACCGGTAAAATTCTGTACGACGCTCGAAATCACTATCGTCGAGTGGGTGATGTAGTGACAGATGATAGGGACGGAAATTAAGTAGATGCGTAATATGAATGACACTCATCTGGCTGATTCCACATTCCTTGGCAATAGATGTCGTATCAGTGTGCGGATTCATTAGCGTCGAAACCAGAACTGTAGTGACGTAACAAGACTGTTACGTCACACGGTAGTAGCCGAAAGAAAGGCACGCGTACACACACGCCGACGGGCGTCAAGTCTGGAACAGGATAACTATTGAATGGTAGCAAGAAAAGTACGTAGCTGCTTTATACTTAACTTTACTGATCCTTGTGATACATCTCTCTGGACTATACAAATGCGACTCGTAAGATACATGCACTGTTACAATTGGCGCCTTGCTAGGTCGTAGCCATGGACTTAGCAGAAGGCTATTCTAACTGTCTCTCGGCAAATGAGAGGAAGGCTTCGTCCGTATTGTCGCTAGCAATGTCGTCGTACAACTGGAGCGAGTGCTTGTTCGTATATCGAGACCTGCCTTGTGGTGGCGCTATGTCTGCGATCACACAGTGGCGACACGCGGGTCCGACATGTACTAAATGGACCGCGGCCGATTTAAGCTACCACCTAGCAAGTGTGGTGTCTGGCGGTGACACCACAAGAACAGCTTCTTCGTGTTCTCTGTCCCCTTTCTTGCCCTTTTTTTGACATTCAAGCTGTCTGTCTTCACTAGCGTCTTGACAAATCGTGCCGTGGCCTGGCACGTTGAACGTTGGCGATCTGGATAGATGGTACTACATCGCTGTACTGTTTGAATGGCATTTCTTTTACATTCACCATTTGAAAATAGTATATCCAACTTCTTTTTATTGGTGTGCATTTCTGCACGCAACAAATGCTGAAGCAGAAATGAGCGGCCTGTAATGCAGACAAGTAAACAGGCTATTGTGTTGACATTCTGACAGAGCATAGCACGAGAGCTCTGGTAGGTGGTGTTTGACCTCTAATGCCGATTCCGGCCATCATGTTCTCAAATTATAGGACATTCCACGAATTTTTTACGACAGTTTTCAACGTCGACATTAACAAACGCTGTATCACTGTAATACGAATGCCGTTATAGAAAGTATACAGTTCCATTTCACTTAAAAGCGTACTTGCTTCAATATCTCCGTTGATACCAGCGTTAAAAATATTAGGCAATCGTTCATTCTTAAGTGCTACTGGACGACTCAGAACATAAGTGAAGGGTTCATTCGTAAGTGCTACTGGAAGACTCAGAACGTAGGTGAAGTGCAAAGGCAGTTCAGAATGAAGTTTCAACAAGGTGTACAAAAGTGACTTACACTTACTCGTCTGCAAGATAAGGTTTGAGGAAGAAAGAACTGTCCAAAATGCCCACATGAACAATTCCGGAATACCACCATCATCCACCGGCCCCACAAGGGAGAGTCAAGTCGTCGAAAGGTTTCAGCGACTTCCTAGAAAGTTTGAAACATGAGTTCATAAAACGAGCGTCCCTTGAATTTTGAAGCATGTCCAATGGAAAAGTTTTATTCCCAGATTACTATACGCTTTAAATGAGGATGCTCATCTCGACCTACGGGCCCACCTTCACGAGAACATATTGGCCAGACGGATAGAACGAAAAGGCAAATATCGAGTACCCTCCAAGCTCATCATATTTCATCCCTATTGATTTTTTTTTTTTTTTTATGGAGCGTTTGAAGCATAATGTTTATGGCACAAGACCAGTTACAATCAATGAATTGAAAGCATTCATTGAAGATGAATTTGCAAAATATCAATTGCAGCGATTAGGAGCACGTTTCATTTCTTCGGTCGGCGTTATCAGCTCTGTCTGAACCACAGTGACAAACAATATGAACACTTTTGATTAATATGCTATTTACGAAGTCTATCAAACAAAGAGGTTACAATGTTATTTCGTCTACAATTATAAGGTGTCTGGTTGCAGTTACTTCTGGAAACCCTTATTCATCACAGTCGCAGCTTTCCACATCCATCTATAGAAAAAAAAACTGTAATCTCCTGATTGACCGATCATTGTCGTCTAGCCCTAACCGCGAAGGACAGATACTTGAAATTTGGAGAGGGTGTTGATCTTATACCGTGGGCGTCGTTTAAAAATGGATTTTTCGAATTTCCAGCCTAAGGGAATGAAATAGGGTTTTAAAGGTTCTTTGAAAGTATGTCGCTATTAAGACAATTTTACAGTTAGACCTACCAAAATTTGTATTTGCTTTCTCGATCACAAATAAATATATGTTTCAACATTTTTGGTAATTTAACTCCTATGGGGGACAAAAAGTGGGTGAAATTTTTGTGTAAATAAATCATTCTTAAGGAACTGTTAAAGAATTTTAAAATTTGCCTTTATGAAAATTGGTATTTGGCATCTCGGTTACAAATAAAAAAGAAAGTGTGTCAGTGGTTTTGGAAATGCAACCTCCTAGGGGGTGAAATAGGGAATGAAATGTTTTATGAAATATTTCGTTATGTAAGCATTTTTAAAGCGACATCTATGAAAATTTCATTTTTGGCTTGTCAGATAAAGATAAAAGTAAACCACATGTTTCACTTTTTAAGGAAATTCAACCCCTGTGGGGGTGAAGTAGAGGATAAAGGATTTTATGGTAATATTTTATTGTGCAAGCATTTTTAAATCTAAATGTATGAATAATTGCATTTGTATTGGGTTTTCTGTTACAAATAAAAATATACATATTTTACTGATATTGGAAATTCAACTCATAAGGAAATGAAAGAAAAGGTGAAATGTTTTTTGAAAATATTTCATGGTGAAAGCATTTTCAGAGCCAAATCCATGAAAATTGGTATTTGGGTTCTCGGTTACAAATGAAAAAAATGTGTTTCCCTGTTTTTGGAAATTAAGTCCCTATGGGGGTGAAATAAGGCCAGACTGACGCATTGACTCATCATTGCAAAGGGCAGAAACTCGAAATTTGGAGAGGGTGTTGACCTTTTACTGCAGGAATCGTTTACTAAGGAATTGTTCCAAATTCCACCCCTAAGGACGTACAGCAGGGATGAAAGGTTTTTGAAAATATGTCACTATTAATGTGGTTTTGAAGCTAGAACTATGAAAATTGATGCGAGTATTGGTTCCTCGGTAAGAAATAGAAAAATACGTGTTTCAGTGTTTTTTTGAAAATTAATCCTAATGGGGTGAATACGGGATGAAAATTGTTTATGAAAATAGTTCATTATGAAAGCAGTTTTGAGCTAAATCTAAGGGAAGTTATGTTTTGCTTCTATGTTAGAAATTTAAAAAAAATACGTTTCTCAGTGTTTTTGGAAATTCAACCGCCAAGGGGTTAAGTTGTGGATGAAAGTTCTTATGGAAATATTTAATTACGAAAGTGTTTTTTTAAATTAAATCTCTGAATTGCAATTTGTGAACAACATAAAAATTCGATTAAAGAAAAACAAAAACAAAACAAGTCTATGCAGACTATACAGTATACGCGAGTGAAGCACCCGGCGCTAAGCTAGTAAAGAATAAAAGGTTTCAATACGCATCTTTCTTTTAATAGTATGCAGTCCTTTCGAAATTGTTACTTTGTATGTTTTACGCAACTACATTTTGTAGCCCAGTTGGTGGATTCACCTTTGGTGGTCATTTCATTTTCATAAATGATAATACGGTCTTTAACATCAATAAGATATAGCACTACGTATCGGGTAGCGCCAACGCAGCCGCTTCTGCATTAGCGGCGATGGGGGGACGCTATATCATCATTAGTGCGAACCAGCTCTGCAGCAACTGCCCTCCTCCGGTTTCGTCATGTCAGCTTTTTCCGTCGCGGTCCTGGAAGGCTGCTCACCGTCTCTCCGTTACTGACTGTCATCCGAGACAAATGTCGGACTCGCCTTCGACGTGCCCAGACTTAACCTGTTCAAGTTATTTCGTGTCATACCTGCTCAGTATCACGAATTATGAAACCCTTCACAACATTGCGTTTAGTAGCCATCTAATAATAACTCAGGGAGGCACTCAAGTTATATCAAATTGCTCCCAGTACGCAGGGCCCTTGTAACACCTCAGCAGCGAACCATTTTTGAAGTTAAATTTATATATTTGTTTGCCCTAAATCTTTGACCTATCTTCATGCCTACTGCATTACATTGGCGGCTCCATTCTGTATTGGTATATCGCATAGCATTTGTTTTATTAACCTGCGTTGCCTTAAACTTCATATCTTGAGAATATTGTCAGTAAAAATGTTCAGTACTTATTTTCGACAAAGACTACAGCCTTGCTACTGATGTTGATTAGTATCTCGTACCTCGTGAACGTTGATTTTTTTATTTTATTTTGCTACTCCAATGAAAACTTAAATAAGGTCGTGTCAGGAGGTTTTCAGAGTTTCTTTATTTATAGATCACGTTTACAGCCTGTCTATTCACTTAAAGCTATTTCAGAACCAATAACGGTACACATACAAAGGGTAAAATGGGAAACAAGACTTGTATGAGCTACAGATCTCGCTTCATGACGTCGTTGTGTGACCCTCGAAAAAATAAACTTGATGGACCAGCTAAGAAGAAGGGTGGTAATGTGTGGATCGAAGAAAAGATCGGAGATCCCCGAAAATAAACTAAATTTCTGGGCTCATTTTAAATCTCAAGGATAAAAACGGTTTAAATCCTGTGGTTCCAAGTTATTATAAAGTGTGTTTAGTCAACGCTAACATAAATTGTTTAATGATTACGTAGGCTTTGACTAACTACTCATCGTCAATAGCCCACAATTATTTCTTGATCAATCTCTGCGTCAAAACTTACTAGGAGTGAGCACTTGTTGAGGCTGCTTCTAGAGTAGAACCCTCGTGAAAATATTGTCTCCTAGCATGTCTTGATGCAGCCATCCAACAAGAAACATTTACGGACCACTAACAGCTTAAACATGTAAGACAGTAAACAATTTGTGCAAGCATTGACTAAAATAAAACTTTTAGTAAAAAGTAATGTACTCACCGATGCTCTCAACCAAAATCATAAAAAATGTGAACAAAAGAGATCCAAAGTTGGTCGAAGTATAATTTTAAAAAGTCTGTATGAAACTTAGAATTCCTCCTCCTCTCTACAGTTTAGTTAGGCATAAACGTATTATCTGCACGGCATCGTTCCTTTCTAAAACCTTTCCGTTCATATTACAAAAGGACACCAGCTATTACCCTAGGTCTCTTACCAATAATCTCAACATAAAATGTTTATGCTAGCCTTAATAGGATGATTCTTCTACAGTTTTCACAGTTGCTTCTGTCTCCTTTTTTGGGGCAGTTGCATTGTTTCATTTGTTTCCCATTTCATGATATTATGCACATTTTCCAATGTTCGTTGTAAAGACGTACTAATCTCGAATGGAGGAAATTATTTACGTCTTGTCAATACCGGCGGATTACTTTCCATTTCGTTGTATTTTGGTTCTGCAACAATTCCTACATAGTTGTTGCTACTGAACAGTTATTATCTTGTTTCCAGAATAAGATTTTCACTCTGCAGCGGAGTGTGCGCTGATATGAAACTTCCTGGCAGATTAAAACTGTGTGCCCGACCGAGACTCGAACTCGGGACCTTTGCCTTTCTCGGGCAAGTGCTCTACCAACTGAGCCCGCGAAAGGCAAAGGTCCCGAGTTCGAGTCTCGGTCGGGCACACAGTTTTAATCTGCCAGGAAGTTTCATATCAGCGCACACTCCGCTGCAGAGTGAAAATCTCATTCTGGAAACATCCCCCAGGCTGTGGCTAAGCCATGTCTCCGCAATATCCTTTCTTTCAGGAGTGCTAGTTCTGCAGAGTTCGCAGGAGAGCTTCTGTGAAGTTTGGAAGGTAGGAGACGAGGTACTGGCAGAAGTAAAGCTGTGAGTACCGGCCGTGACTCGTGCTTCGGTAGCTCAGTTGGTAGAGCACTTGCCCGCGAAAGGCGAAGGTCCCTAGTTCGAGTCTCGGTCGGGCACACAGTTTTAATCTGCCAGGAAGTATTATCTTGTTGTTTTCTACCTTCACTTAGTCTTGCTGTGGATGCTGTCAAAGGCACCTATAGCTTTATTCTCTTAAACTTTTATGGAATGTGTCAGTGTCTTTATTGATGCATAGCGCTTTTTGGTAGCTCCGGCATGATGGAACCGAAGAAGGGAGACGATGTGTCCTGTTGATTAACAGACATGATCCTGTGGAGTAGGTGGTTGAAGATACCTTATCGATTACCCGAGCTATGAAATCGTCTACTAGCGAGCGTATTATACAGCGCTAGTCAGAGTGATTTTTGAGTATCACCAATCACACACTCACGCAGCCGATTTCATGTGTTGCACTGTCAAGACGAGTTTAAAGACACAGGCATCAAATGTCGTTCTATTATACCCAATTCGAAAACAAAATGACATGACTTCGGACCTCTATCGCTAAGTGAATCTCTTCGCCTTCGAAAGTAAAAGCTGACAGTGCATGACGTCACGTCTATTGAGATCGCTTTCGTTTGGACCCCTGGTGCGGACATCTTAACTGTAGAGAGCTTAATGCATGTTAACGTATTCGCAACCTGTCAGTGAACTCTGCCGACAGAGATGTTACGTGACGCAACACCGGCTCAGACGCTGACTGACAGCCTGTTAATCTGCCTCCAGCCGTGGTCGACAGTGCATCAAGCAAGGCAGCGCCAGGCTTCTCCGTTAGCAGTCCACAGCGCAAGTCTTCTGCGCCAGCAGTCGAGACGGATCGCATAAGGGTGAATCTTGGTAGAGCAGGGTGCCGCTAACTTTATCGCTACGTTCCTAGTCAATTCGGGACATTACTTCACTGTGCTATATTTATTCTTCTCCAAGAGAGGCTTGTCAGTAAGTGAGCATCAGAAAGTATCATCGTACTCTGAACCTACGGTATTCTCCTGCTTCAGTCGGAAACAGGGGCTTCAGCCTGTAGTCCCACAGAACAAAGGGCCACGCACCTAATAAGTTTAAAATAAAAAGTAACTTCTTGTGTTGTAATCGTAAGAATCGAAAGAATGGTTGACGGAACTTGGCAACCAGTGGAGTTTGATTTCGCAGAACCCCTTTCTGTTCTGCACCACACTCCATCCACACCAGGGCTGACGTAAGTGTTAAATGTATTTCTCTTAATTTTGAGATTGCGTCAGAATCACAAACATCAGAGGAAAAAGATCTTCTTTTCAAAACTGAAGTTGATCAAAAACCGATTTCCAATCGACACATTGCAAGACTGCTCAGTATCTTGGCTAAATCAGTATTTAAAATCATAAGCCATGTAATACAAGAAGATATTATAAAAAAACTTTATTAGGTGTAAATGTAAGTGCATGTCAATTACCCAATAAGATTATTTAAAATTTTCACTTTAAGGCGTATTTTTTGTAACAATATTGAATTTTAATTAAATATAGACCAAATTTACTTGACTCACACATTGCTAATGTTACTCTGCATTTTCGTCATAAAAATGTGTAGCTACGATATGATAGTTTTATAAGTGACATATATGGTCATGAATCTCAACTTTTTGTTTTATTTCTTTAATTGTCCTTCATACATCTGTTAATAAATTCAGTTAAATATCTTAATATCTTTAATTCTCGTCGTTGTTTTTATCTCATCCGTTCATTAAATCATTAAAATGCTACACAGTTGACTGACAATAACTCAAATGCTGCGTTACAAGCTTATAAATCGAAAATTGCTCTAAAATACCATTTTTCCTGGTTAGTTAGCACAAAACTTCCCTTGTTAAGGACCACACCTTAGGTTCAGCGTAAGTGCGTATAGTTCCTAATTATGGCCCTGCTTAGAGTTACATGTAAAATGACGACACGCTGACATAGCCTGTTATTGTTGTTGTCGTCTTCAGTCCAAAGACTGATTTAATGTAGCTCACAATGCTATTCTACAGTGTGCAAGCCACTTCATTTCTGAGTAACTACTGCAGCCTACATCCTTTTGAATCTGCTGACTGTATTTATCTCTTGGTCTCTCTCTACGATGTCTACCCTCCACGCTGCCCTCCAGTACTAAATTGGTGATCCCTTGATACCTCAGAATGCGCCCTACCAATCGATGCCTTCTTCTAGTCAGGTTGCACCACAAATTTCTCTTCTCCCCAATGTTATTCAGTACCTCTTCATTAGTTGCGTGATCTATCCATCTAATCTTCAACATTCTTCCGTAGCACCACATTTATAAAGCTTCTGTTCTCTTCTTGTCTGAACTGTTCATCGTCCATGTTTCACTTTCATACATGACTACACTCCATACAAATACTTTTAGAAAGGATTTCATGAAACGTAAATCTATACTTGTTGTTAGTAAACTTGTTTTCTTCAGAGACACTTTCCTTACCATTGGAGTCTACATTTTACATCCTCCCTACTTCGACCATCATCAGTTATTTTGCTGCGCAAATAGCAAATCTGCTCGACTACTTTAAGTGTCCCATTTCCTAACCTAATTCCCTCAGCATCACCTGATTTAATTAAACCACATCCAGTATCCGTGTTTTGCTTTTGTTGAGGTTCAGCTTATATCCCCCTTTCAAGACACTGTCCATCCAGTTCAGCTGCTCTTCCAGGATTACAGGATTGCAATATCATCGGCAAATCTTAATGACGTTATTTCTTCTCCCGGAACTTTAATTTCTGCTCCAATTTTTTCCTTTGTTTCCTTTACTGCTTGCCCAATGTACAGACTGCATAAAATCGGGGATAGGCAACAACCCTGTCTCACTCCCTTCTTAACCATTGCTTCCTTTCTTTCCCCTCGAAACTTATAACTGCCACCTGCTTTCTGCACAAATTGTAAATAGCCTTTCGCTTCCTGTATTCTACCCCTGCAACCTTTAGAATTTGAAAAAGATTATTACAGTCAACATTGTCAAAAGCTGTATCTATCTCTGCAAATGCTATAAATGTAGGTTTGCCTTTCCTTAACCTATTTGCTATGAGACGACGTAGGGTCATTATTGCCTCACGTATTCCTACATTTCTCCAGAATCCAAACTGATCTTCGCCGGTGTCGGCTTCTACCAATTTCTCCATTGTTCTGTAAAGCATGGCCTGCTTTATTTGGAATAGGAAGTATTACACTATTCTTGAAGTCTGAGGATATTTCGCCTGTCTCATACATTTTGCTCACCAGATAGGAGAGTTTTGTCACGGTTGGCTCTCCGAAGGCTATCAGTTGCTCGAACGCAATGTTGTCTACTCCCGGGGCCTTGTTTCTACTTAAGTTTTGCAGTGCTTGGTCAAATTTTTCACGCAGTATCGTATCTCCCTTCTCATTCTCATCTACGTCCTTTTCCATTTCCATAATATTTCCCTCAAGTACATCTCCTTTGTATAGGTCCTCTATAGTCTCCTTCCACCTTTTTGCTTTCCCTTCTTTGCTTAGGAGTGGTTTCCATCTGAGCTCTTGATATACATACTGGTTGTTCTCTTCTCTCCAAAGGTCTTTTTTATTTTCTTGTTGGCGGTATCTATCTTACCCCTAGTGACATATACTTCTATATCCTTACATTTGTCTTCTAGCCGTTTCTGCTTTGCACTTTCTGTCGATATCAGTTTTTAGATGTTTGTATTTCTTTTCGACTATTTCATTTACTAAATTTTTATATTTTCTCTTTTCATCAATTAAATCCAATATCTCTTGTGTTATCCAAGGATCTGTACTAGCGTTGGTCTTTTTATCTACTTCATCCTCTGCTGCCTTCACTATTTCATCTCTCCAGGTTACCCACTCTTATTCAGCTGCATTCCTTTCCCTTGTTCTTGTCAATCGTTCCCTAATGTTCCCTCTGAAACCCTCTACAGCCATTGGTTCTTTCAGTTTATTCAAGTCCAGTCTCATTAAAGTCCTGCCTTTTGCAGTGTCTTCAGGTTTAATATGCAGTTTATAGCCAACAAATTGTGGTCAGAGTCCACATTTGTCCCCAGAAATGTCTTATAATTTAAAAACTGATTCGGTAGCCTCCTACTATTGCGTAATCAGTCTGAATCCTTCCGGTGTCTTCAGGTCTCTTCCACGTATACAACCTTCTTTCATGATTCTTAAACCAAGCTTTAGCTATGATTAAATCATGCTCTGGTCAAAATTTTAGCACGTGGCTTCTCTTTCATTCCTTTCCCTCAGTCCATATTCACCTACTAATTTTCCTTCTCTTCCTTTTCCTAATATCGAATTCCAGTCCCCAGTGACTATTACATTTTCTTCTCCATTAACTATCTGAATAATTTCTTTTATCTCATCGAACATTTCTGCAATCTCTTCATCATCTGCGGAGCTAGTTGGCATATAAACTTGCACTACTGTCGTAAATGTGGACTTCTTGTCTATCTTGGCTACAATAATGCGTTCACTATGCTGTTCGTAGTAGCTTACCCGCGCTCCAATTTTTTTATTTATTATTAAAGCTACTGCTGCAATACCCCTGTTTGATTTTGTATTTATAACCCTGTATTCACCTAACCAGAAGCCTTGTTCCTCCTGCCACCGAATTTTTCAGTAATTCCAACTATATCTAACTTTAACCTATACATTTATCTTTTAAAATTTTCTGACCTACTACCCTCTTAATTGATCTGACATTTCAAGCTCCGATCCGTAGAACGCCAATTTTGTTTCTCCTAATAACCAAGTCCTCCTGAGTAGCCGCCCCCCCCCCCCCCCCCCCCGAGATCCGGTGGGAGACCGTTTTACCTCCGGAATATTTTACCCAAGAGGACACTATCATCATTTAACCATACAGTAAAGCTGCATGCCCTCGGGATAAATTAAGGCTATAGTTTCCTCTTGCCTTTGGCCGTTCGCAGTACCAGCACAGCAAGGCTGTTTTGGTTGTTGTTACAAGGCCAGATCAGTCAATCGTACAGACTGTTGCCCCTGCAACTACTGAAAAGGCTGCTTCCCCGTCTTCATGAACCACACGTTTGGCCTCTCAACAGAGACCACTCCGTTGTGGTTTCACCTACAGTACGGCTATCTGTATAGCTGAGGCACGCAAGCCACCCCACCAACGGCAAGGCCCATGGTTCTTGGACCTAACTTAACAGGTGAAAACCGTAACGAAATACGAAAATGATTCGGATTGATTGATGCTTCAAATAATCCTTTCGAATTGCTAAACCACAGATTTCTTGTCAATTTATCATGTCGCTTTCTGTAGTTATGAGCATTACCACCATCGTTTCCAACTCAAACTAGTTAGGTGCAGGAAAATCAGGACAAAGAATGAAATACAGGGTGTTGTGAAGTGATCTCAATGTTGATCGCATATTTTTCAGTAATGGGGATGCGTAGAAAGTTGTGAATTGCGGCAAAGTGTTCACGCACAACAAAAGTTTCTGTTTATTTTGTTCTGTTTCACAGGTTAGTTACTGACGAATATGTTCATCCCCTCCTGCAGATGGCACAGCGTGCGTGACACCTAGATGCAGCCAGCAGAATTTTCGGACACACAACAGAAGCAAACCACCATCAAGTCCGGCCATCAGACAATAGTAAACGAGGTTCAGGGAATGAAGTGCCCCTCCTCACTGGATCTCGATCTTTAGGAAGGCTATGGATGACAGATTTCCAGGTCGCTGTTTTTGCAGAAGTGGATGTATTTCCTGCCCCCCAAAGTCTCCAGCCAAAATCCCATTAGATTTTTTTCTTTAGGGCGGGGCCTGCTACCTTCGGAGTAGTAATCACACAGGGTAATGGGGACATACTACACAGAACATGGGAGGACTTGGAATATCGCTTAGATATCCTGCGTGCTACAGATGGTGCATACAATGAACTCTAGTAAATACCTACTAAAACTGCTGGGTTGTGAACATTATGCCGCAAACTACACCTTCCAACTTATCCGCATTTGTGAAATATACATAATCAAAGTTATAAAGGTCATTATGTAAAAGCCTGTGCCTGCTGTTATTTGTACTAGAATTATGAATAATGCTGCCTAGATATTTATGTCAACAGTTACTATTGGAAATGTTCGCAAGCTCAAATTTACAAACTGCACATCCTTCCATGAAGTTGTGCATAGACAAATGTAAAATATTCTGAATACTCAGAAGAATATAAACCTTAGCACGAGCTAAAGAGAACAGTGAAGACAAAAAAAGAGTTGTATTCCTTTATTGGCTTTTTTACCTCTGACCAAAAATTATACTCATCTAGACTTTCACAAAACATATCTGTTCTAGCTACTCATTATCCTTGTATCTTTGTGATTTATTTAACCCTTTGTTTCCTGACATAAGAAAAAATTTACTTTTTAACATTTTCTTTGCAGAATTTATGCTATTGTGACCTTAAATGACGGTAGGATTTTTTGTGAAATTTTATTTTATTTTTTACAACTTTTTTCAACTCCTGGTACTCAGAAGTACCATCAGATTCCATGGACAGAATCACAACATACGCAGAAAAATGCTCCAATTTTTATAACTTGTACTTTATTCCACATAAATAGTAAATATTTTTACATTAGAAAATTAATTAACAAAAATATTATATTTCTAATTTTTTTTTTAAATTTCACAGAAATTTACCTTCTGGAGCAGCTTTACAATACATAGTAACTTAGCTATACATTTTTGACAGTATACACATATCACATATTTAGTGATACCTCATGAAATTCTAGGAAACAGTTCTTTTTCTCATTACATGTACTTCATTGTGAATGTGGTCTCTACTGAATTTTATTTTTCGCACACATTTCGCATCGTCCTCTTTTACAACTGAACACTACAAAATGGTTTCCTCGGTTGCCAAGACATACATCCTTAGGAACAGAAATGTTATCTTTCCTTCTCTTTGGGGAAGTTATTTCATCTTTACCAGAGTTTCTCTTTTTGAGATTTGGCACTTGCTGTTCATTCATTAGCCCTAGTGCCACAGCACTCCTGAATTCCAGCAGTGGCAGTGCCCCATGTAGATCACTGAAAATGACGTAAGCATTGACAAAAGCATTTTCTATTGCTCCCCAGAAGAGACAGTGCCACCATTTCTTTGATCGCCTGTCAAGACCACAAGTTGAACGTAATCTGTCTGCATGATCAACACCACCCATGTTTTTATTGTAATCACATACAATAACTGGACATGGTATAGTCATACTAGTTCCATCTTTCTGTTTTCTTGACACTACGCTCTGTTCAGTGCCACGGAAGTTTGACGCAAAATACACTACTTTATTGTCCCTCCATTGAAATACTGTTAGGTGTAAAGATGACACTCTGTGATTTGATTCCCCACGCTTTAGACATTTTTCTTTGGCTAAATTCGCTGGCAAATGTTTCCTGTTTGTTCTAATTGTTCCACAGCCAAATGTATTTGCGGATTTCAATTCCTCCAAAAGTGGAATAGAAGTAAAAAAAATTGTCAAAGTACAATTTTCTGTACTGACCCCAATACGGTTTAGACAATTTCAGTACTACTCTCTCATCTAAACCATACCATTCAAAGTCCTTCTCCAGTGTCTCATTTCTACCTTGATACACTTCATAATTGAGTGTGTATCCTTTTTTATCACAAATTGCCCATAATTTATAGCCTCTTTTGATTGGTTTTAATGGATTATATTGCTTTATGCTACTTCTTCCCTTGAAGACAATCATTGATTCATCAATACTGAGTTCTCTAGTGCCCCTGTATATGGACATAAATTGCTTATTCAAAGCAGTCAGAAACGGGCGTATTTTATACAATTTATCAGTGTTTCTTTCTGGAATTTTTGTGTTATCATTAAGATGTAAATTACTCAAAATAAAATCAAACCTGTCCCTACTCATGCATCTCCTTACAATAGAAATACCAAGGTCACCACATGCAGACCAGTAGTGTTTCCACGACGGCAGCTTGTGGTAACCCATAAATAAATTAATTCCCAAAAAAGCAAACAGCTGTTGTTCCTTCAGATTTAAAATTTTTCCCTTTTGTGTTGCTTAAAGATTGCTCTGGAAAATTATGTCTTCTACAATTGGCTTCAAAATGAAAATAAAAACATCAGTAGCTGTGAGGCAATCCTGAAATAATTCTTCCATAGGCCCTGAAAAACGAATGCATGAATGTAAATAGTACTGCAGTTGTCACAGACGGAACAGGATTCTAGAGTAATTCGTGAAATGAAAAAGAAGAAATTGACTAATGCCGAAAAAGAATTTATGATAGTCTAAGTGTAAGAGGATACCTTCACTATGTCCGTATTCACAGTTCCTTGTTTCAATGTGTTTGTCTCTCCACATTCTGTTTGTCCAATATTCACGTTGAGGAGAAGATGTAAACGGCAAATAACTCTATGAGGCATCATTATCCGAACAAGGGGAGTTTGTTTCACAATCTTCCTCTTGCAAATTGCACGAAAAACTTCATCAAAATGATTAACATTTTCGTCATCATCTTCGATGTCAGTATCCTCTGCAATACCAGAGGGAATGTCCTCATACAAAACTGCTTCAATCTCTGCATCACTCAAAGGTCGAAAGTAGCCACCAGTTTTACGATTTTCATCCATCTGTGTGAGAAAAAGTGGAGGTAACGCACTGTTGCTACAATAAAGTGTTCGCACAACCTGGCGGTACTAATAAGTCCGCTTCACATTTTCCACTTTATCTCATTCACTTGTAACGTAATGCTTCAAACTATTATAAAAAACAAAGAAGGTAAGTACTTACAATGGAAAACTCAACGGAAGTTTCAATAAATTGCGCACAAATTCAGGGCAACACCATGGAAACAAGCACATACAGTCTTCTGTTTTCACAGCAGCGCGTGAAAAGCAATCTCAAGCTCTGACCGCCAGAGAGGTCTATGTATTGCACAATAACATCTCTGAAACAGTAGAGCAGAGTTACTGTTACGTACCGCCAGGCTCTCAGATCGCGAAACTGCACCACAAGAAAATAATGAGAGTCAAAACTTACTGGTACTTTTAAGTACCGTCAGGCAACAAAGGGTTAAGTATATACTAGAAAATAAATTATGACAAAACTGACAGTTAACACTGAATGAAAATTAGCAAAGGTTGCTCCTACTAATAAAAATAATGTTAGTACCGAAGAAGTATTAATGATGAAACATACAGAATAACAACAACATTAAATATTATTTGATGTTGTGTCCTGCCCACTCGTCTAATATAGTGCCTAGGAAAGCTGCTTCTTGGATCACTAGACAACAATTCAAGCATATCGTATTAATAGATTTTTATTACAGTAAGATAAATGACAATACTTAACTTTGAAAAATTTACAATGGGATATCACTATGGAATCCATTGACCTCCTCATCGCCAATGTTGTGTCCTGCCCACTCGTCTAATATAGTGCCTAGGAAACCTGCTTTCTCCAATCGCTAGCCAATAATTTGACCAAATCATACAAATAGATTTTTGTTACATTAAGATAAATGACAATAATTAACTTTGCGAAATTTACAATGGGATGTTGCAAGCAAAGGGAGACATGAACCATAATATAAGGCATCCAGGTTTTACGGACCTTACATAAGCTTGATCCATAATGACAGTATGATACAGTATGTGATCCTCCATCAACAAAAGGCTACTGCAATTAATCTCATGTATCGAAAACTAACAAAAAAATGACTACCAATATATGGACAGGGGCATGAATAAACAAGTTAAAGTGAAACGCATTTTGGAGACAAATCGAGCAGGTGGTTCATGGCATCAGAAACCCCATTTAACAAGAGAATGGTGCGGTTCAGTGCAGAAAGGGATAAGGCCAGAAGAATACATTATTCCTTTAAACTTAAATATAGCCAGGACTGAGGGTAAGTGGCTGCATGGCATTAACAGGGCTATACTACGACCCAGCAAGAAAAATAAAATTCACCTCAAGTGAGACAGTGATTGGCTAAAGCAGACGTGACATGGTGGGGAGATCCCCATCATGTAAAAGCATTCTGAGAACTAAAATTTTCTAAATCTCTCTCTCTCTCTCATCTCCCGACACACTGCACAAGTATGTGGAAAATAGCGAAGGTGTTGAGAGCTTTGCTTTCTGCGAAGTGAGGATGATACACTTCACGTATCATGGCGACAGGTAGCAAAGAGGTCGTTAATTATTCCTGCAGGAATTTTTGCAGGCAAAGAAATTGTGCACATCGCTCCAACCCTTAGCGGGTGTGCAATAGCCATTATTTCAACTAGGAAAAGATTAACCTTCTACAGAATGCAGGAATATTGAGACTGGGTGAGTTCACTCAAGGCCAGAGTAGGGAATTAGCGTTTCAGATCTAGCATGGAGACAACGCGATTGCAGATGCTGCTTGGTAAAGTGCCATCGCGCATTAGGCTACAGTAAATGTTGTGCCTAGATTTTGTTCACTCCAACTTGCGTACATTTTGACCATTGAATATCAAAAGCTAGGATACTAACCTATCCTCACGTTGAGTACATGAGAGCTTTTTCATTGGTACAAAAAGTAAATTTATTCTCCATCAACGCAATGCATTGAAGAGCTATGACAACCTAGATGTTAAGGAGTTGATGAAGATTTTTATTCATTCTTTCCTGTGATAAAAAATTTTTATGTGTCGAGATAACAATTATAATAATCGTCAATTCAATATGTCCAAGAATTAAATATTACGTTATTGAGTCTCAAAAGTAATTGAACATATCTGTTGTGTGTCACTTGATCACAGGAAGAACAGCCGATAAATTATACGTAGAATAAAAAGGGGAATAGCTGTTTTGTCTTTCTAGAATAGACCCCAAACTTACACCTTTATTAATTCATGCATTCTAGTTACGTGACAGCAGCATTTCTAATGATTTTTGTTACGATCCACACCTGACACTAGGTGCCTCACAGGGCCAAGTTCATACTTATTTAGAATGTCTGTTTAACGCCCTGGGCTTGAAAAGACAGTTTAGATGTTTTGTCCATTTGTCTACCGACAATAAGCAATCTCTTCAGTACATGCAATTCCAATACAAGTCCAGTAATCCATCTCCTAAGCTGCTGCTATGTAGTTCGTAGAATGGCTAGGCTTCAGCTGGGCCATGGCCATGCAGCACGGTGTTTATGTCCTCTTCATGGAGATGGCGCTACTATCTCGTTGTTGTCCTAGAGATGGGTTGGTCAGCATACTATTGGTTGACGTCATCTCACAGCCCTCTCTGCTCTAACGTTCTTGCCCGTCGTGCCGGCACTTGATTTTACGTTGGAACATTCTTCCCCCACTAAGCAAAGGACCGTTGTTCTTTAGGGAGTGCGACAATGGCGGGGGAGGAAGGAGTGAGGATACTGCACTGGACTGGAAGCTGTGGCTGCAGAGGACGTCAGGCTTCTGGTTGTACCCCACCGTCCAGCTTTGCTCTGGCAGAAACGTCCCCAGAAAATGACCAGAATGGTACACATCCACCTCCTCAGGCCCATAGCAAGATGTCGAAGGCGTCAGCTGCTACGGCGTGGGTGGGCCCAGCTCCAGCGAAGGCTCCGTCTGCATGGGGTTTTCCTGCGGTGTTGTACTGACCCCCAGGTGGCTGTTGTGGTTGCGCTGTCCTCAGGATCTGTGAATATGTGAGGAGAGACACAGAAGGATCGCCATGCACATGACAGTGGCGAATTTGATTCTGATGTTGGTGCTGCAATCCGTCCGGGCCATTTGACTCGATTTTTATGAGTGGGCATAATTCTTATGTTTGTTCTGATGTAAACATATGGATTGTATATGTTCTTTCTTGCCACAGGTGTAACACTGTGCTTGTCTAGATGGCCAGTCTTAGCGGTTGTGCCACGAATAACACTGAGGGCATGACTTAATTCTGTTCGCCTGAGAAGCCACCTGATTAGCAAGCTGCTTACGCAGTTGGGAGAAGTGTCTGCATGAAGGGTCGCGCACAAGGTGCCGCAGCCTAACGGGCCAGTTGTGAACAAGGGGATCAACTCAACAAATTGCTGACTGCTCAAATTTATCAGCCAACATGGCACCTGAATCGTACTGATCTAGTATTTGCACTACGTGCTGAAATGAGGGTCCAGACTGTTGCAAAATTTGTTCTCTAATTCTGACATCAGTGGCATTGTACACAATCACATCACGCAACATAACACTTGAATATAAAGCACCACAAGCACATTTGAATTTGCTTTTCCTGATAATAACCTGCAAATCTGTTATCCACTCGCGATAAGATTGTTCTGGCCGTTTCTTACAATTAATGAATTGATATCTAGCTGCTACCACATTCACTTGTTGGTCACATTAGTTAGTTAGTGAATCTACAACCTGATCATAGGAAAGTTTACCCGGAGTGGCGTTAGGAAATAGTTTTCTGGATGAGTCTAGACACTGCGCTGCCTAGGGTGGACAGGAAATAAGTGTTTCACAGTACCTGGTACATTGTGAGCAATTATGTGGGGTTCAAACTGTTGCAACCATTTGAGCCATTCCTCTTCTTGTTCATGAAACTGGCGAAAAAGCGGTATAGCACTAGGAGCTGCTGTGGGTGGCTGCTGTAGTACATTCATTTGATGCGCCAGGAGCTGTTGTACCATATTGAGTAGAGATGCTACCTGTTGCATCTAAAGCTGAAACATCAGCGTTAGCTGCGTTGCATCTATTCCTTTCAGCTAAGGCGCCTGAGCAGGGGGTGGGATAGGTGGGGTGAGCATGTTGGAAGAGACAAATGCGAGAAACAGACAAGCCAAGCAAGAAAAATAAGTACAAAGGCAAAGATAACTTCTGCAATGCCCACCCAAAAAAAAATACTAATCGGCAAAACTACTATAAAAGACTGTTAAAGCAAGTAAATATACCTCTGCAAAGAGCAGCAAATGTAGAATTAATGCGCCAGCAAAACATAAGGGAAAGTTTCCGTGGCCGCGAGGTGTGGGGTCTGTTTGAAGACTTGTCGCCAATGTTGAATCCTGCCAATTCGTCTAATACAGTGCCTAGGAAACCTGCTTTCTCGGATCGCTAGACAACAATTCAAGCAAATCGTATTAATAGATTATTATTACACTAAGACAAATGACAATACTTAACTTTGCCCGCATCTCGTGGTCGTGTGGTAGCGTTCTCGCCTCCCACGCCCGGGTTCCTGGGTTCGATTCCCCGCGGGGTCAGGGATTTTCTCTGCCTCGTGATGGCTGGGTGTTGTGTGCTGTCCTTAGGTTAGTTAGGTTTAAGTAGTTCTAAGTTCTAGGGGACTAATGACCATAGATGTTAAGTCCCATAGTGCTCAGAGCCATTTGAACCATTTTTTGAATACTTAACTTTGAGAAATTTACAGTGAGACGTCGCAGGTGAAGAAGCTAAACGATGTCAAAGTTAGCGTAAGGAGGGCTATGCGTGAAGCCTTCAGTGAATTCGAAAGTAAAATTCTATGTACCGACTTGACAGAAAATCCTAGGAAGTTCTGGTCTTACGTTAAATCAGTAAGTGGCTCGAAACAGCATATCCAGGCACTCCGGGATGATGATGGCATTGAAACAGAGAATGACACGCGTAAAGCTGAAATACTAAACACCTTTTTCCAAAGCTGTTTCACAGAGGAAGACCGCACTGCAGTTCCTTCTCTAAATCCTCGCACAAACGAAAAAATGGCTGACATCGAAATAAGTGTCCAAGGAATAGAAAAGCAACTGGAATCACTCAACAGAGGAAAGTCCACTGGACCTGACGGGATACCAATTCGATTCTACACAGAGTACGCGAAAGAACTTGCCCCACTTTTAACAGCCGTGTACCGCAAGTCTCTAGAGGAACGGAAGGATCCAAATGATTGGAAAAGAGCATAGGTAGTCCCAGTCTTCAAGAAGGGTAGTCGAGCAGATGCGCAAAACTATAGACCTATATCTCTGATGTCGATCTGTTGTAGAATTTTAGAACATGTTTTTTGCTCGAGTATCATGTCGTTTTCGGAAACCCAGAATCTACTCTGTAGGAATCAACATGGATTCCGGAAACAGCGATCGTGTGAGACCCAACTCGCTTTATTTGTTCATGAGACCCAGAAAATATTACATACAGGCTCCCAGGTAGATCCTATTTTCCTTGACTTCCGAAAGGCATTCGATAAGTTCCGCACTGTCGCCTGATAAACAAAGTAAGAGCCTACGGAATATCAGACCAGCTGTGTGGCTAGATTGAAGAGTTTTTAGCAAACAGAACACAGCATGTTGTTATCAATGGAGAGACGTCTACAGACGTTAAAGTAACCTCTGGCGTGCCACAGGGGAGTGTTGTGGGACCATTGCTTTTCACAATATATATAAATGACCTAGTAGATAGTGTCGGAAGTTCCATGCGGCTTTTCGCGGATGATGCTGTAGTATACAGAGAAGTTGCAGCATTAGAAAATTGCAGCGAAATGCAGGAAGATCTGCAGCGGATAGGCACTTGGTGCAAAGAGTGGCAACTGACCCTTAACATAGACAAATGTAATGTATTGCGAATACATAGAAAGAAGGATCCTTTATTGTATGATTATATGATAGCAGAACAAACACTGGTAGCAGTTACTTCTGTAAAATATCTGGGAGTATGCGTACAGAACGATTTGAAGTGGAATGATCATATAAAATTAGTTGTTGGTAAGGCGGGTACCAGGTTGAGATTCATTGGGAGAGTCCTTAGAAAATGTAGTTCATCAACAAAGGAGGTGGCTTACAAAACACTCGTTCGACCTCTACTTGAGTATTTCTCATCAGTGCGGGATCCGTACCAGATCGGGTTGACGGAGGAGATAGAGAAGATCCAAAGAAGAGCGGCACGTTTCGTCACATGGTTATTTGGTAACCGTGATAGCGTTACGGAGATGTTTAGCAAACACAAGTGGCAGACTCTGCAAGAGAGGCTCTCTGCATCGCGGTGTAGCTGGCTCGCCAGGTTTCGAGATCGTGCGTTTCTGGATGAGGTATCGAATATATTGCTTCCCCCTACTTATACCTCCCGAGAATATCACGAATGTAAAATTAGAGAGATTCGAGCGCGCACGGAGGCTTTCAGACAGTCGTTCTTCCCGCGAACCATACGCGACTGGAACAGCAAAGGGAGGTAATGACAGTGGCACGTAAAGTGCCCTCCGTCACACACCGTTGGGTGGCTTGCGGAGTATAAATGTAGATGTAGATGTAGATGTAAAGGGTGACATGAAACATAAGCAATCTCTTCTTTATATACAATTCGAATACAAGTCCATTAATACATTTTCTAAGTCGCTGCTTCGGTCAAGAATACCATCATAACGACCGGGAGAGCGGTGTGCTGGCCCCACGCCCCTCCTATCCGCATCCTCCACTGAGGATGACACGGCGGTCAGATGGTCCCGGTAGGCCACTCGTGGCCTGAAGACGGAGAGAGTGCTATAGAGTCCGTAGAACGGCTAGGCTTCAACTGGGCCGCGGCCAGGCAGCGCAGCGCTTATGTCCTCCTCGTGCAGATGGCGCTACTGTCTCGTTGTCGTCCTAGAGAAGGGTCTGTCAGCGTACTATTGGCTGACGTCGTCTTACAGTCCTCCCTACTCTAACGTTCTAGCCCGTCGTGTTGGCACTTGAATTTACGCCGGAACATTTGAAGCCTTCTGAGTATCGCCTGAAACGTGAAAGATGTGCACAAAAGACTGAACTGAAATGACTAATAAGGAAGCGAAGGCAGGTTACTTCAACAGAGATCTCCACAAATAACAAGAAGCGGTCAGACAAGGGATTCACAGTAGCCTGAACTGCCGACAGATTTGCGGAAGAGCTTGCTATTGTGATAAATGATGAAGTATTAGCTGTCTTCTGAGGAAGTGGAGAATGTACAGCGCCATTGGTAATTTGTTGAAGATTGCCCCAAACTTACGTTTCCGGTAAAGAAATAGTTCCGAGGAAGCTGAAGGCAAGGGATTTTACTGGCTTCCTGATTCTCCTCTCTCGCAACAACTTCATGAATTTACGCCAAGAGTGCATGCACAGAGTTTGCAGTTACTCCATCATTCTGAAAATTCATTTGATCCAGAGGTCTGTGCTGTTTGCATATACATCGCTAAATGACCAAAATACTTTTAGGGGCAGTTTTATTTTTGCTGTCGAGCTCTCGAAGTTTGTAACTCATATCTTTCGTATGCTCAGCTAAAATTATTTGGTCATCAAGAAAGAAAAAGTTGTGCAACGTCCTATTACTCTTCCCATCTTCCCACATTTTCCTCCCCAGACCGTATGGACATGATTTAACAAGGAACATCATCATTTCGAGCTCATAAATAAGGAGCAAAAGGCACATGTGCATGATATCCAGCTGGACCCCGCTCCAAAATTTGGGCCATAATTCCTATAGTACGCAGGGCCGACTTCCTGAAAATACAACTTTTAAATATTCACGCGCACCGGTTTTCTGTCGCTCGCTCCACACCACAGCAACCGCATAGAGCCCATGCGCAAAGCACTGTACAGTGAAGTAAGAGGATTGTTTATGTAACGTCGGTGACCCAAGACGCGATTCTTCTCTGTTCCTAGTGTCAAAATGCGTGGTTTTTAACCTGTTGTTAGTGTCAGAGATCTCTTTGCTTTGAACACTTTATTCTTGATTTTAGCTATATTCTTAAAATAATATTGACATGTGCGTGATGGTGACATGTTACGTACTTTTACTACTTACCTTTTTTCGGGTAAAATAACATGTGAATCGCTCGTTGTTGAAAGGCACTAAATACACATTTTTGACAAATTCGTTTTAGCGTGATTCTGCGTTCTAATAAAAAAGACGCATGTTTTGGTGTTGAAAGGGACCACGTTCTGGCATCGCAAGTGCCATTAACACAGTCGTCAGATTACTCACTCCGAGTTGAAAGGAACTTAGTCCTGCAGTTAGCGCGTTTCAACACGGAACATCTATCAGCGCCAGAGATGCTGCTGTGTTTCAGATGTCAAGATTAGAGCACCTTTTTGTTTTGTTTGCATGGATATTGAGTATTGTTGACGATATGTAGTTGTTGTGAAGCGCATATCGTTTTCGTGCTGTGTTCATAAACGTATTTTCATTATGGACAATGAAGCTATGGGAGGAAAGTAATGTCAACGCAAAGAAGAAAATTACGCCAGGAATAAAGTAAAAGGATCAAGGCTTTAATGTACTGCATATACAAGCTATGCAGGAAAGGCAGTTCCTCAGAAAAGTATCGAACCTTCATGCAGGTATTACAGAAATTATCGTTTTTACCTAAATATTTTCTTTCCAACCATACCACTTCCATAAAAGGGATTCGAATGATTATTCATATTGAAGTTATGATTACTTAATTGATGTCTGACATTGATTTTACCTAGGTAACTTGCGTGTTTAATTTAGGTGCAAAAGTCAATACTTGAATAAATTGCAAGAAGCTGGAGGTATTTAATACTTTTTACGATTATGAAACCAAAAATGAACACGATAGCCACCTACAGAGACTAATGGAATGGCATCCCATTAAACGGCGAAGACCTAGGGCTGCTAATCAAAACGGAGAACAATTGAAAATGGTACGTTTCTTTGCACATACATATTTTGTAATTAGACATCAGGAGCGTCTGCAAGTATGTAGGAATGCATTCATTAGCTTACAAGGTATAATGCAGAAGCTTGTATTCAGGATTGCTAAGTTGCTGGAGAAAGGTGAAAGCCCAGCAGACAAGAGAGGATTTAATAAGAAGATACATGCTATATCACATGAAATCTGCACTGAAATTCGGGTCCGTATTTTCAAGTTTCCTATCAAAACATCTCATTATGTTGAAAATGAAGTAAAGTACTTGGAAGCAAGGCTGAACCTTAAAAAATGCATGAATTATTTTGTGAGGAACATCCTAATCTCAAATTAAAATATGAATTTTATGTTAATTATTTCAACAAGAACTTTGGCTACAGATTCGGTAGACTCCAAATAGATGTGTGCAATACCTGTGAAGAACTTTAAGTCAAAATGAAGTCTCCGCACTGATTGCAAAATACTAAACTAGGAGCAGCAAGTGAACTAAGTATTCACATGATCAGAGGTCGCAAATTTTATTCCTGTATGAAAGTATGCTCAGAATCCTGTCAGCCCGATGATAACGTCTGTGTTGTCTTTGACTTCATGAAAAATTTACCTCTGCCTCATATACCTGTTCAGGAAATATTCTAGCTAAGGCAGCAATGGATGCATATATTTACTATACACAACTTCAAGGACAATAGTTCCATTGTATACGTGAATCATGAGGGCCTGGCCAAGAAAGGTGCCAATGAGTTGTGTACATTCATATTGTACTACCACACCAGCGAGATTAAACCAGGCACGAAGAAACTACACTTGTACTCTGATAAGTGTCCAGGCCAAAATATAAATCATTCATTTATTCGGTTCTGCATGGGTTTGGTCGAAGATAAACGATTCTAGGAAATTATTCACCGCTTCCCTATTAGAGATCATTCCTTCCTGCCTTACGTTAGGGATTTTGGTGGTTCCAAGAAATAAATTAAGTGCTGTGACAGAATCTAAACTCCTAAGGACTATTGTACAATCATTGCTAATGCAAAAAGGGATGTTATAGTACAAATGGTGAAAGGAGTTGATATCATTGATGTTGACACTTGGTGGTTATGTGTTATAGAAAAACAACACAAAGTGATGAATCAACAGGCAAGAACATTCCTAGAAGCGCGAATGTGCAGTTTGTTCCCGCATCGCTCTCCGCCTTCGACTACTCTGCAGATCATTCTGGAAGAGTGGTTGCCAGTCCCTTCATTGGGAGCGTTGCCCATCACACATTACATTTGACTCAGCCCGGACCAATAAATGCACCTCTTATGAACCATTTGAGAACGGCCTATGAAGAAGGCAGAGTTCCAATCAAATCAACGAAACAAGACGATCTCAAGAAGATTCATTGTTATGTCACGACTTCCGAGGCGAGTAAAGCATTTCTTGATGAATTACTAGAATGGTTTTGTCATTGAAAATGCATTACCTACTTTTCCTATCAGTATGACTTGTGATCCTAAAAATTTGTTGTGCAATATTTATGAATATTCAGTAGCTGTTTTATCAGTAATAGGGCTGTGTTCCGCCAAAGAAAGTAATAAACAATTCCGTGTGTTGTATGAAAAAATAATAATTACTTCATTTATGTAACTTTTTAATTTCATACTTAATATGCAGATGTTCATTTGAAAATAAACATTATGAATGTTATTGCTCGCTTGCAGGTTCTGTTCGTTCCGTGTTGAAAAGAACCAAGTAAGTTACGTATTTTGTCAATAAAAGCGTTAGTAACATCCGCAACAGAACAATTTTGGCTTTATTACAATGGCGTGTGTGTGTGTACTTTACACGTACCAACAATTGTGTCTCATACTAAAAGAGTGGAAAAACATTTTTTGTGTCTATCTCAAAACTGTAAAAGTTGGACTTAGTGCCTTTCAACAATGAGCGAGTCATGTGTTCTCGAACAAGATTTCTGTACACATCCAACAAACCCGAGCCTTTTCCCGCTCCTCTGAGTACGCCCTTAAAATCCCGCGTGTAGGAAGGCTGTGGTTCACTCTGCTGCACTGTTCTGCGCGCTCGGTCATCGGGCGGCTGCATTGGAGAAAGCAACCAGTGTGCGCACATGTTTAAAAGCTGTACTTCTAGAATGCCGTAAATGCAGACTGTCAGAATTATTGTCGAAATTTTCACCCGGGATCGACTGCTGGGGCTGACATCTCGCTTATGTGCTTTTCCCTCCTTCGAATATGATGTCAAGTTAGTAGTGCTTTCTTGTAAGTTCACCTTGAAATAGTTGAAGCCGTTGGACAGCTGTGACGCAGTTCCATTGAAGGGAAATATGTTCTGTAGAACAGTCGTGCCTTAGCCTTATTACGCCAGTACAGCCCGCATATAACAGTTTCGCCAGTGTCTCATATGCATTTGATACACACACGTGGTTCACGACTTGCATTGTGGTACATTGCCTTGTTTACCAAATCAACGTAGACTACCTTTTTTCCTTCTTTCATTTACATCTACATCATTGCTCTAGAAGCCTGCTAACGATGTGTGGCGGTGGTTATCACATTCACTCCTTACTTATTAAATTCTTAAATGGTGCGCTTATCAATAGGCTTCCATGTGAATTCTAATTTCTCAGATGTCCTCGTTGCAGTCGTTTCGTGAGTACATGTGGAAGAATGTGGGCCTGATGTATTACCCAACTTTTAGTTGTATGGGAGCACTCGAAATATCAACAGTAAACAGAAGTAAACGATCCTGCCATTATTAATCCAGCCTGCTTAAGAGCCCCTGCGGCGGGGAGGGGTCGGTCGTCTGCGTTTTTGTTAACGTTATCTTTCAGTCCACCTACCTCAATAGGATTCTTGCCGATGTTCCTTCACTCTGTGGTAACAGATACGCGCTAGGCAGTGTAAAGCAGCGTTGATGAAACCACCACCTAATACCAATCACACACAGGCCGTGTAACTCTAGTTGAAAGTCAGTTCCTGAAAGTTCATGATTGAAAAAATCGGGCGTTCGGGATTTAAGTCTACTCGCTGAAAAGCGTTTAAAATTGGATTAAGTCTGCTTTTTATTCATATTGGAACACATGAAATGGCTATCAAGTCCGTATTTTATATAGTAAAACGTTATCATTCAGAGTTCACTGTCTGTATCACGAGTTAAACATTCGGTCGTTTCAGTGGTCTGCTTCGTAAGAGGTGCTCGCCACAATATTCCGCACAGAGCACGAAACACGCCACGCAGAGCTGTTACTACGACCAGAAAGTTCACACTGTCATATCTCTCAAACTATTTAGAAGTACCAAACTTTCATTAAAATGTTCGTAACTCCAGTCGCTTCAGTCACGAAATTAGCTGCCGGCCGCGGTAGCCGCGCGGTTCTAGACGCTTCAGTCTGGAACCAAGCGACTGTTACAGTCGCAGGTTCGAATCCTGCCTGGGGCATGGATGTGTGTGATGTCCTTAGGTTAGTTAGGTTTAAGTATTTCTAAGTTCTAGGGGACTTATGACCTCAGATGTTAAGCTCCATAGTGCTCAGAGCCATTTTTCGAAATTAGCTCATTATTTCCTCATAGAGTACTTTTAAGGAGCGATCTGACATAGCGACTATTCTTGAGGTACTCTTCTATAAGCCCGCTCCTCTTTTGGCACGGGAACAGCTTAATTCTGATTGGCTGTTCATCTAAACGACCAATCAGAACGTTCCTTCCAGATCATTCTGACGGCAAATCTTACATTATACAATCACTAATTTGATAGTAATTAATGTCAGCAAAACTTCAAATTCTTATGTTTTGTTTAATCATAATAAATCAAGTGCGAAATATTCTTCAAATTGATAAATAAACTCATTCCGCCTCTAACTTCCATTCTGGCTGCTTTTATACACAAGCAAGCACACACTGACATACGTCACCTGAATCGTGGTTGCAACATAACTTTCTCACGGTTCGTTTGTACAAGGTTTTACGTAAAATGAAATATTAAGTTTAAAGGTATGTCCCACATACACTCTCAACTATTCTCACGCACTCACACGGCAAATACGAGGGCTATCCACAAAGTACATTACGTTTTGGAATTAAAAATAAATAAAGCATTGGAAATTTTTTTTATTATATACAGATGAAAGCCACACTTAAATACTACTTTTCTACATAGTTGCCATTTAAATTAAGGCACTTATCGTAGCGATGGACGAGCTTGGAAATTCCTTCGTCGTAAAATTCGGCTGCCTGCCCCTTCAACCACGTGGTTACCTCTTCTTTTGGGACAGAGAAGGTGTGGTTTTTGTGGATTTCCTGGAAAGAGGCACTACAATAAACTCTCAAAGGTTTTGCCAAACTCTGCACAACCTCAGAAGAGCAATACAAAACAAGTGCAGGGGAAAATTGGGCTCAAAGATCTTGCTGATTCACGACAACAACCCGGGCCCACACGGCAAATGCCACTCGTGAAGTTCTCGAATCTTTTAAGTGGGAGTTGTTTCCTCATCCGCCGTACAGTCCCGACCTGGAACCGAGCGACTTCCACTTATTCCCAGCAATGAAGAAGTGGTTGGCTATACAGCGTTTTGATGACGACGCACAGCTTCAAGAAGAGGTAACCACGTGGTTGAAGGCGCAGGCGGCCGAATTTTACGACGAATGAATTTCCAAGCTCGTCCATCGCTACGATAAGTGCCTTAATTTAAGTGGCAACTATGTGGAAAAGTACTATTTAAGTGTGGCTTTCATCTGTATATAATAAAAAAAATTTCCAATACTTTATTTATTTTTAATTCCAAAACGTAATGTATTTTGTGGATAGCCCTCGTATAATAAAATAATAATTTCGACCGATTTTTGTATTACGTAATGCACAGTGACTAAAGTTTTAAAAAGAAAATTCTAATTAATTGATTTTTATGCACTAATAACTTTGGAATGGCTTCAAATGATACTGAAAGTCAATCTGCTATTGTTCCTTATTTGGTTTTAAAAAACAAGCGTGGGTCTTAGGAGTTTTAGGTAATTCTCTTTATCTCCAAAACTATAATAAAGAAAAATCTGAAATTTTAACAGCATCATTCCATTAGTAACATAGACTGTGTACCAAATTTGAACAAAATCGGATAGTAACTAATATAGATATTCAGACTCGTCGAGGATATGAATCTTCCTATCGACTGAATGTTACGCTATGCAGTTCTCACGGCAAACAGCGTGAGCTGTGCTGTGAGCACAGCGAAAAACGAAAAAAAGCTATCCTGCAACCACCGTGCGTTACTGTAACGAAAACCATATCGTAATAACTTGCTACGTTACACCCCGACTGATGAGCAATACTCAATAACAGGTCGAATGAGCGAAGTCATTTCTTTTGCAAATGAATTACATTCCCTTATGATTCTTCCAACTTATCTCGGCCTGGCGTCTGCTTTCCGTACAAGACGTTTTGTATGATTATTCCATTTTATCCACGTTAATGACAGAAGCAGAAGAAATGAATTAAAATTTGTGCCACAGCCTGACAACACCGTAGTGTAGGTAACACACTTGCATAAATATAACATTTTCTACATATTTTTGTAAATTCCATTCCCCTAGAAGTTCCTGAGAGGATAACAAATAGACTGATGGAAAATCGCTATTTGTACCCAGATACCACAACATTAAAAAAACTGTTAGAACAACTGTTATCAGCAAAAATCACGTTAAAAAAGAGGACTATAGAAAATCGAAAGACACCGATCAACAAATGGAAAACGAAAATTACATTGTGACAAAAATGGAACATGCTGTAAATCACTGCAATGCTGTATTTGTAAATTAAATTTTATATACGTTACATAAAAGCAATGCCTGAGTTACAGGGATGATTTCTCCATTACGCAGAAAGCTGGAGTGCTATTCCAATTCCAGAGAGCCTCGGCAATAGCGACGATTTAAGAAGGGGAAAGCAGGCTGAAGGCGTAAACTGAGGTTTGTGTTAGGAAGGGCATTCGACTAGAGTGCCCGTACAGCGCTATTGCCTGTACAGCTACAGTGTAATGGGTAACACATCTGCGTCGTAAGCAGGAGTTCTAGTTGGAAACGTTGACTATTGTACAACATTTTAATTAATTTCTTCATATTCTATCATCATCGTAGATAAAGTTGAGACTCACATGTCGCAAAGAAAATATAATTATATCAGATCTATAAATTCCATTTTAGGTCACTTCAGACTTTTTTCTATTACGCATTTCACTGATGTTACTTCAGCTAGTGTTTTATAGGCAACAGCGAAATCTAACAATAATGGATCCCTTCTCAAATTTGTACGTAATATTGTCTTAAGATATGTTAGCATCCATACAACTCATTTTTCACAAGAAATTCTCTATCGTAATAGAAGTACACATTACCTCATCATAAATAATGACATGTAAAATATAGTATTTACCGCGTCAATTCAGGGTTTCCTCAATTACCTCCATCGTCTTCCTCAGAAGTTACTGACTGTAGAAACATGTGCTGTGGTGGCCTTATGCAGTCCATGGACGGCTTTTGTTTGGTAGGTAATTACGTAAGTCTGTTGCAGATAGTGTCAAGGTCGCGCTGGAGGCACCACCGCTTCCAAGTAGCGTAAACATTGCTGCTAATATCTCTGCTTCTCCTCTGCGTCGACAGCTCGCTTCCATGCATTACTAAGGTTATAACCGCTGTCATGGTTGAAGTTCTTCTTGCACATTCTCATTTCTACAGCCTCTGTAATTGCAGAATCCCATTTTGTAGAAGCATCTAGAACCCATGAACAGCATACACCCAAAAATACAGTTTACTGTCAAGACAAAGGTAGGCTGCCATTTGTAGATTTTTCTTTTTGGTACAACGAAGATCTCATTGACGTCTCAGACACTCAGTGTACCGCAAGCTAACCCACAGTGATTTATATCTTAGCGTCCGGAGCTTTCATCATCCAATTCAGAAGAGAGCAGTTTTAAATATATCGGTACACAGAGCAAAAATTGTTTCTGCAGAGGACCACCTGAACTCCGAAAATGATGGTCTGAAGTACGTGTTCCGAAATAACTGCTGTAGTTCATGTGACATGAAGTCAGCATTCTCCAAGAAAAGCAAGCGTGAAGATGTTGAAGATTGACATGACGAGCCAGCGATTGTATTCCTTTCTTTCTACGGCGCTACATCAAACGAAACAGGCGTAGTTCTGAGAAGATAAGGTATGAGGCCTTTTTCGAGCTCCTAAGAAGATGAAGGGGATTCTACGCCCTGTTAAGGACAGTCTCGGCCTCTGGATCTCATGGATTTGTAACATCCTTTGTGAGTGCGGAAGTAATTACATCTATTAGTCCATCCGTACCGTTTCTGACCGCTATGCAGAATGTCAACGGCATATTAAAAATATGAACTGGAGAAATCTGTAGTTGGTGAGCACAGCTTTACAAACAAACACAAAATACTGGTTGAAAGTTTTGTCCCTTGCTTCTACATTCTGGGATTCTGTTAGTAAAGAGGCTGCAGCAACAAGAATATGGGAGAAGAACTTAACCGCGACAGTAGACGTAATCATAGAGGGACATGGAAGTGAGCTCTCGATGCAGAGGAGAGGTAGACACATTCATCGCAATGTTTACGCTTCTATGGGAGCGGTGACGCTAACATCGCAGACATTGGCATCATTCACGACAGCATTACTTAATTACCGACCAATCAGAAACGCCACCACAGCAACGATTTAGACAGTTAGTTGCTCCTGACGAAGAGGGTAGAGGTATTCATCGGAAGGTCGAGATTTTACCCTCAATTGATGCTGCAAGAAGTCCGAGAATGTTTTATACATCAGCGCCGTCGGGAAACACTTCGTTTCTAATATAGTATCTGTTAATGGGTAGATGTACGGACACAGCCAACGATAATGAATGATCGATAAACATATAATTTTTCGTTGCGACTACCCCAAAATGCTTAAGGTAAGCGCTCAGCTTGGTATGGAGTCGGCTCTGCCCTGCAGGTGTTTCCCAGTCACAGAGGCCATAGCCAAGAGATCCTCAGAGGGCTGTCGGGCTCAGGCGGTTCTCACGTCCCTGCCGCGCAGATCGGATCGATATTAGGGTCGACAGCGGCGTAAGCCGAGAGCAGCTCTCAGTGCGACCTACCTGCCCGTTTCCAGGAGAAAAAGAAGAAAAAACTTTCTAGAGGAGCCCAGCCTGACAGGGACAACCCAAACGAAGCGTCCAGGAAGAGACCCCTACAATTAGTGGCACGTTGCTGAGACACTGCTCCTGGACAAAATGCGAGGGCATCACAGGGGTAAGCTCTATCCGGAAAAATTTAAAAAGGCATTGAACTACTAGATCATACAGTGTACATTGTCCAGTTGCACCTTTGTGATAAATTTGTAACCTTTCCATTGGGAGAAACAAATGTGAGGAGCATATGAACTGATTCGAAGAGAACCGTGTTGTTTATAGACTAATAGTCAATATTAAGGAAGAAATGTTTTTATTTGGTTGATGTCAGGCCTGGTGTCAGAGGGCGTTCATGGAAACCGTAAGGTCGCGGAATCGAGTCCCGATCGGACCGTGGACTATTTCAGTCGCCTCTAACCTAACCTTCACTTCTCAATGGTGTCAAGATACGGCAAAAACGACACTGGTCGCGTGTTAAGCTCACCGTAAGCCGAGGGAAGCTTACCGGGTACGTCGCAAGCGGTAGAAGGGGCCTCCAATTGAGAGACCTGTATCGGTCAGTTGAGTCAGACAGCAAATTTTTAATTTGACAATATCATTGAACAACATCTCATTGACTGCAAGTAATAAGATGTTACTATTCTGATACGCTTTTCCCAGTATTCATTTTCGGTATGAGCTCTTTGAATTATGGCTGAAAGCTGCCCAGCGCAGTTCGCACAACTTCTCTTAAATTTTCATGTTAGTTCACATCGGTATTTATATTTAACGAATTTGGCTACTGAGTATATCAGTTTGTTGTGTGTGGCGAAAATCAAACAACATAGCAGAATAACACCATAAATTACCAGTGATGCAGATTCTCGCAATATCCAGACATTCCATAGTGCTGTAGTTTATTTTTGTCCTTCAGGTACGACTGATTCACCAAGTCATAACGCAAACAATGAAGTGAAACATATAAATTCTGCTGGTGCTGCTTTTGCATCGGAATATAAAATAAATATCACAGTGCAGACGGCTAACGGACTTTTATTCATTTAGTATACGAATTACACAACATTTTACTTTTCCAACTGTGTGTGTGGTACGGACATCGTACGTGTAATGGTGTCGTTACTACATTCAAGATAATCTGAACACAGCGATGGTGTCATTACTCCATTCAAGTCAACCTGAACGCAGAGGTACGCGAATAGATCTAAACTTCACCGTTTTGCAAATACTACTCCCACCCTTGCCCCATAAAGCGATTATTGTCACATTTGCACATCGTATAAATCGCCAGCTGTACCCATGACAACAGTGAGGCAAATAAACATACACAGCCTTTCCTTCGCGCTATAGCTGCTAAGCCAGTTCGCTTCTCGCGATGAACGCTTTGTGCTACATGCAGTACATGTTACATCTAGGAAGCACTCGTATTAATGAGACCCGTTAGAGTGATTAATTAATAAGAATGTTGAAGTACATAATGAGGTGACTACTTAGTACACTAATTTTAATTACAATTACGCTAAGTCTAAAGTCTAATCTTCATTCGTTCCTTATTATTTTAGTCACGGGTTTGTTTGACGTCCGAGAGAGAGTCACAGAGATGTTGAAGGAACTGAGCTGGCAGACTCTTGAAGATAGACTCAAACTATCACGAGAAACACTACGTACAAATCTTCAATAACCGGCTTTAAATAATGACTCCAGAAATATACTGCGAGCCTACATATGTTCCCGTAAGCACCGTGAAGATAAGTTCAGATTAACGACAGCACACACAGAGGCATTTAAACGGTCATTCTTCTCGCGCCCCATATGTGAATGGAACGGGAAAAAGCCCTAATAACTGTTATTTGTATACACAAATAAGAAAATTTTCGATTTATCGGAACACATTTCCTCCAAATTTGGAGTTTACAACAATATTTATGTCATACTTTTCATTCTCTGGGTAAAGCGAGTTGTTCGAGTAATGATTCATGTAGAGGCAGGGAATTTTCAATCAAATATCACGCGAGCAGGTAGTACGTTAGACGGAGAGAGTTTCCAGTTTCGATGTCCGCGTTAAAACCAAGAAAAAACGTCCTGACATACCTTGTCAGATCTGGGAGATCGGATCTCTTTTTAATTTCATTCTGGGTTCTATACTCCCCAGTCAAATAACAACCCGACGTGAAAGAGTATGAGTAACCTAACATGAAAGAGTAGCTGATTGTGAGTGTACAGACCAGTACTTCCTCGATCAGTGCGCAGTGTCTATTTGGCTGTCTACATCTATGTCTTGCTCTGCAAGATCCTAGACGATGGGTGGCAGGAGATTCTTTTACCGTGACTATCTGACTCCTCCTTTTCCTTGCACTCGAAAATGACTTGTGAGAAGAATTTGTCGGTAAACCTCCATATTCGCTCTAATCTCTCGAATTTTTTCGTTCTGGTCATTTCTTGAGACGTATGTTTGAAGTTGGTTTGATAGAAGAGATAGACAAGATCTAATGAAGAATGATACGTTTCGTCAAGGGTTTGTTTGTTTGGTGCGTGGCACACGCTACAAGAGAGGCATTGTGAGTCACGGAGATCTTTATCTAATGTATTTTATAAAAGAGGTTTTATAAAATCTTTGACGGTGTACTGGAGCACTAAGGGAGTGGTCCTCAAAATATGAGTGGTGGAGCGTGTGTGCTCAGTCTGCCTGCTGATGCAGCGTGTGAAAGGTCAATTTTATAATCTGGCCCCAGAGCAAAGCACAACACCAGGTTACATTTATATTTCTGCGGTTAGCCTAACGAGGAAACTTGCAGGGCACGTTAATGTCCTTCTAGAATAGAAGTCTGCCTTTAGTAGAGAAATTTCATTAACTCTGAAGTTTCACATAGATCAATGAGAGTACTAGATGACAACACAAAAACGTGAGTGTATTTAGAGTTAATGAAAGTTTTGTGCTCCACAATCTACAACATATTTGTAGAACAATAGAAAGAATGGCGTAAGAAACAGTGGTCCTCGTGACCACTGAGGATGCTTTAAAATATATTGAAACGTGTTTGGTCTTAAATAGATTTTATTACAGTCACAAAAGACGGTATTTAATCCACATAACTTGTATAACAGAAACTGCGGGAAAAAGAGGCCGAGAAACAAAGAAGACAACATGTAATCAAAAATCATCAAAGAAACAAGATTAATTGAACTTCGAATTATGTTAGCAAAAAAGCAAGACTGTTAGGCGAATTCTATGAAAGAAAGACTCCACAGAGGTTAAAGCACCAAGGTATCCTTATCTGCGCAGTTCGCTGATGCAACATTAAAGAAACCAAATGCAAACTGGAACGAAGTCAGCGATTAAGGTTGCACACCCAACTCATATACGAAGCGAACTACTCAGATTGCGGATCGTGCTACCTTGGAATGTGAAAAGTCAGCACACCAGACAGCTCTAGGTGAGCGCCATCTCCCGTCTCCTCTGATCACCAGCAGCGTTCGCAGAAATCTCTGTTCCCCGACATCCAAAAATTCCTTCCTCCTGACCAATATCCAGCCTTCCAAAAATTCCATGTGCGGGGGGGCTGACTACACTACTGCCAACATGACGAAAGGGAACTGTCACAATTTTTTCTAAAATTCAGGGAAAATACAGCAGACTTTCCCCTCTTTGTTGCATACACGACACACTTTTTACCGTTGCGAGGTTGCGCTGGATTGAAATAGTGTTATTTTAAATAGTCAGCCTGTTCGCACCCTGCAATATATGGCCGAATTGTCGAAGTCGATTTATCTCCAGGGGGTGGCAAGGCAAACACGACATCCACCGCTCGTCATACGTGTCAGCGATACTTCCGTACACACAGCACGCTATCGTGACTTACGCCAATGTTACCCCATCCCTAGGGAGGTGTATTAGATGTAATGATATTTACCAATGGCCCCTTCTTTGTAATGGACCGTACAGTTCATCTGAACCGCCAGCAGGGCACACTGTTTTCTTCCTCCAGCACACACTGCCAATGCCAGCGAACGTAACTGCGGAAAAAGAGGCCATAAAAGTAAATTGATATCCCATAGCATTACGCACATGAAATATATTCGCAGTTGCGAATATGGACAACCATCAGGTGTATAATGGAAGGACCACAAAGGAAATCAGTGCCGGAACGGTTCTAGAACACATATTTCCCGCTTTACACGAGCGGTGGCCTTAACCGCTTTTTGGGTATCCGTGCGCGACCCACGGCCATACGCTGACTTCCATATGTCGTGGATCTTGCGGCACAACCTGTACTCGTTCACACATTATGTAAGTCTCGTACTGGAGAGGACATTTTAATTGAAAATTGTTGCCTGGTATCGATTAAGGCGACCGCTCGCATAATGCGGGAAATCCGTGCTCGAGTTCCGGTTCGACACAAATTTTCATTGTTGTGATTTCATTATACAACTGATGGTTGTCCATATTCGCAACTGCGAATACATGTCCTGTACTTCATTGTGGCTGTAGTCACTGCCATGCTCGTTTCTTCGGACATGCATGCGTCTTTCTTCTTAACAACACAAGCAGTGCAATATCGTACAGCAATTCGTGATAGTAATGTCACAGATACCCCTGTGTCGTAGTTGGATCTGCGAAGAAGGAAGGAGAATGTGGTTTACCTTTCTGTCGGCATGGACGTCATTAGAGAAGAAGCACCAACTCGGGTGAAGAGGGATTTTTTTTGGGGGGGGGGGGGGGGCGGGGGGGAATCGGCGGTGCCCTTTCAAAGGAATCATCCCAGCATTCGCCTTATGTGACTGACGGAAATCACGGTCACGGGTGGGGATTTGAACCGTAGTCCGACCGACCACTGCGCAACCTTGCTCTGTGTTGTACGGCTGTAAGTTTCGTTCAGTCACGCAAGTCACCCCACCACGGCATGGTCCACGGTTCAACGGGGCGTGATGTAATGCAGTTCTTTGTTTTTCACTTAAAGCTACTTCTTGCAATTTTATAAGTACACTTTCACTATATGCAATCGACACCTCCCATTAGTCCTATATGGTATGACTCCCACGCACTTGAGCAGTATTCTAAATTGATATATTTTCTGTTTCCTGCCACTCAATCAACATCTGTCACCTGTCTTATCTGCGACTGATCTTATTTTATCATTCCACTTCTGTCCTAACATATTGTTGTGGTACCATAGTATTTGTATGAAGTGACTGATTCCATTGGTGATTCACTGAAGTCATAGTCATACGATTCTAGTTAGCAATTTTTTAAGTACAAAATTCTACAATTTTGAAGTTTTGCACCACATTAAAATCCATCAAGATCTGACTTGATGTCTGTGCAGTTTTTTCAGACCATCAGTAAATGTCTGAAGTCACTGTTGATGTTGTTAGTAAGGTCATTAATATGCAAAATGAGGAGCAGCCGGCCGTTGTGGCCGAGTGGTTCTAGGCGCTTCAGTTTGGAACCACGAGACCGCTCCGGTCTCAGGTTCGAATCCTGACTCGGGCATGGATGTGTGTGATGTCCTTAGGTTGGTTAGGTTTAAGTAGTTCTAAGTTCTAGGGGATTGATGACCTCAGATGATAGTGCTCAGAGCCACTTGAACCATTTGAGTAGCAAGGGTGCCAACATATTTCCTTTGTGTACGTCTGAAATAAATTCTACGTTTGTTGATGACTGTCCATCCAAGACAACAAGCTGTTTTTTCCCTACGAAGATATCCTCAAACTAGTCACAAATTTCGTAGTTTGGTTGGAGTAGTTGTGCGTCAAACATTTTATTGCGCGTACCTGCTTGCCTTGATCTGCGGCTTTTGTGATGAAAAGCGCGAGTTTTGCTGCATGACCCGTGTTTTCGGAATCCTTGATGGTAGACAGAAACGGTGTCACGTTTGAAAAACTCCATTGCCCTACGTCCATTGCAAATCGGCCTATAACGAGGAAAACTGATCGCAGGCATTCGTTTCTCGTCTGGACAGGAGCAGCGTATAATATTCACCGCGGACAGAAAAAGAGAAAAGAACGGGATGAAGTAGAAGCCTCGCCGCTATGCCGCATCACTTGAGCCCCCGCTCCTCCGCTGCCGTATGACGGGCCCTCATAAACGTCCCTCGCCACTTTCTTACCACATTACAGCAGGTACTATTACGGTGATAGCGCGCGCGCCCGGCCTGTTTACCAGGAACGCGATACGTGGCGTTTATGGTGAAAGCAGATAACGACAACGATAGCGATCTCTTTACGAGCGCCGCCCACCGTCAGGGGAGCGGGCCGCGGCCGCCGCCCACGCAGTCTGGCCACGTCGTCCGTCTGCACCGCGGCGCCGGGACCCCGCGGCTGCACTTCAAAGGCCGGCGCGGCGCGGGGCCGCGTGGCGCTCGGGTTTCTGGTTTCTGGCGACAGCGCGGTGGGCCCCTTGCGTGGGCGGCGGGGGTGGTGGGCGGGGAGGCCTCCGCTGATTCTCGAGACTGCCGGCGTTCGCCGAGAGACGGTGTCAACGCTTTTAGTGGCAAGCTGTCCATGGCATTTTTAAAAGTGGGTCTTGACCACGATAAAATATTTATTTCCAATGGTTACCGGTTTCGGTCGGAATGTGGCCGTCTTCAGGACGTTTATACCATGATGGTAATCCGTGGCGGTGAACGGAGCAGGTGTCATGACGCCATGAATGTCAACTGCTTGTCAGAAAGTGACCATCTTCAGCCAATTTACATGATGATTGAAGACAGTGGAGGTGAACAGAGCAGTTGTCATGACGCTAGGAACTTCAGCTGCTTGAGCAGTTGACGTTCGTGGAGTAATGACATCTGCTCTGTTCATCACCACAGCCTACCTTCAATGTATATTATATGATCTGACGATGGTCTCCTTCTGACCGAAACAAGCAGTCGACGTTAGTGGAGTCATAACACCTGCTCCACTCACTGTCACCGCCTACCATCATGGTACAAGTGGTCTGAAGATGGTCACATTCTGACCGAACCTGGTAACCATTGGAAATAAATATTTTACTGTGGTCGATACTGTTTTTAATCCATTTAAAGCATTTTTAGCCAGATCTCTGAATGTTCTCAGAAATCTCTGTTTCAATAGCATAACACAACGCTGTAGGGGTTTGATCAAATGCAAGCTTCCATCAGAAAATAGTGGTTCCTATTTTTCTTACAATTCCTCTGAAACGGATTCGAAACAAAAGCTATACTATTTCGCAAAAGTGTGCCCTCGGTGGTTGCGAAAGTATTGTCTGTATCATGTGAGACCTACGATATATATTAATCTATGTAGTCTGTCGTAGGAAGCCTAGGTTTACTTCTGGAGGAGGTCGAGCTGACATTAGAATACACACAAAATATTAGATCATTTTATTAAAGTTTGAGCAATCCAAAATACTTCACTTGGAAACAGTCCATGTCGACAGGAAAGATCAGTCGCTAAGAATCGGAACTACAACTGGCACTCGTCTGAAATCGGAAAGCAGTCACGTGACTTCCTTCGCTCGCTAGTTTTGAGCTGCCATATTAGATTTATCGTACTTCGAGTGTTTCCCTATTATAAATTGCATGTAATGACAGTATGCCATTTTAAGGCAAAGGGGAATGAAGACATATCACCCTAGGCCCGATTTATTTAATTTAAATGTCAGTTAAAGACACATCAGAGTCCTATGAAAATTTACTACGAACAGTTTAAAAGCTTTACTGAAGACCCTTTTCAAATGGTCGTGTGGTTAAAGACATCCTGCTGTGGAGCAGGGGAAATTGGCTTCGAATGTAAGTACAGATTTTTTTTTTTTTTCATCTTCGCGTTTGTAACACATTCTGTGAGTTTCTTATTCATGTAACAGAAATATGTTCTGCAATATTCGATGTTATTTATGTATAAGAGCACGCTCGGTTTTAGTAATGTGTTGTTTCCATTTTGTTACTTCTCTCTGATTAAAAAACGAAAGGTGACATTGCTACGAGTGAAACAACCGGCAACATCATTTATATTCCATTTTGACACAAATACTTGACTGTTTTTTCTGAATATATTACGGTTTCCAAGCGTGTGGTCAGCCAGGAACCTAAAAGTAAAGCATAATAACTGCAAGCAGAATGAAGAGCAATCATATAAATAGGCTATTCTTGCCTGTCAAAAGTATTTGACTGCTTATTTTCGGACACGTCGCCACTCACGATCGTTTGCTTACGCAGGAACCTAAGATGGTCTACAGTTTTTAAATTGCAGCTGGTAAAACGAGACCAACCGTGTCTGTAGTCGTGCTTATCATCAGTAATTTGCTGTTTATTCGGAATATATTTCAATTTTCGAGGGGTCAATTAGGTAAGAACCTAAGGGCGCAGATTAAACTGCTGCGAATGAAACGAGCAGCAGTGTTATCCATAGTATTGCTTGTCATAAATATTTAGCTCCGAACTACTCCATAACAACGCTTTCGTAAGTTTGGCACTTGGGACAGATCACACCACACAAGCGAGTGACGTCACGTGATATGATTTTAGCTGAATGGCTCACGTACTTCCGATTTTTAGTCACTGGTACAGAAATGTCACTGTGCACTTGTGTCTGTCACTGAACACTATAACTGTTATCACACGATACGATAGAAAATGACAACCGTATCTCAGTATACAGATAACTATAAACTTCGATAGACAGTTCCGGCTAATAGTTCTGTTACGTTGCAGCCGGATATGAGTTCAGAGGGTGCTGTTGTCGTGGGCGATGATTATAGACTGCAGTGAATCGCGCTGCATTCATGACGAAAGCAAGCTTCCCGCATGGCAGCGTACGGAAGGTCTTGAGGGCGTGTATTCGCTGAAGTCTCTCCTTCGTTGCTGCGTCTGGCAAATTTGTTTGTAGCTTGTGGTGTCGTTGTGAGATGCCAAGTGCAGTCTGGGAGCTAGCTCATCGGCCGACACCACAGTCTAAATATTTACATGTGTCTAGAAGAACGAGATCTGGAAATCGGCTACGTACGTCAGTACAAGTGCAGAAAATTATTTGAGTCCAGAAATTATGATAAGGCCAGAAGCAGTACACTGTCTCAAAAAGGGAAACAAATAACTCAGAGGTCTCTCTACGGAGCTATTTCTTGATTCTGAAACTATATAGCCCACGCAAGAAGAGATCATTTTAGTTGGGTTCAATACAGTGTTTACACGGGAAGACTTAAGCTTAACTCCTTATAAAAGTATTCGTGTAGTAAGAAAACAAATATTTTTTGTACTAGCGAAAGACAAAAAGCAATCATTCGATTATATTTTTTTACTCGTTTGATTCATTTCTCTACAGATTTATTTTTTCATTTTAATCTAGGTTTACATCGAGTGCTTTGAATTATAGATACGGGTGTGAACAGGCCCCATTATTCCAGAGACACAACGACATACCTTGAGAACAGAGAAAGCCGGAAAATAAAAAGAAAGAGGAAAAGACTATTGTAAGGAAACGGTGAAGAATCTGTAGCCTGGCGATTGAAGGACAACTATCAAAGGAGGAAGAAGTCCTCTTACAGTATAAAATCAAAATTAAATTTTTTTATACGGCAGACCGCGAATCAAAACAACTGAGGTTAGATTCCTGGACAACCGCAGTATTTGCATCTGTCACGTATCACCATGTTCATCAATGAGAATGCTTCTTAATTTGAAAAACATCGCACGGTGCATCGCCTTCCACATTAAGGAACAGGTCCTCCTATAACACGCTGGATAAGTCAGTCTGAATATTGGAGGAAAGGAATGTCATATGAAATGCAATAGGGGACTACGTCCAGTTAAGGACTGTGGTGTTCTAACCAGCCCAGCCTTCGACATGACAGCTTCATTTACAGTATACAGGGTGACAATTATTGAACTCTGTGGCCCCCCCCCCCCCCCCCCAGCCATGAACCACGCACCATGCCGTTAGTGTGGAGGCTTGCGTGCCTCGGCGATATAGATAGCCGTGAAACCACAGCGGAGGGATATCTGCTGACACGCCAGACAAACGTGTGGTTCCTGAAGAGGGGCAGCAGCCTTTTCAATGGTTGCACGGGGCAACAGTCTAACCAAACGGCCTTTCTGTGCAGGTTCTGCGAACGGCTGAAAGCAAGGAGAAACTACAGCCGTAATTTTTCCCGAGGGCATGCGGTTTTACTGTATGGTTAAATGATTATGGCGTCCTCTTGAGTAAAATAGAGATAAAATAGTCCCCCTTTCGGAACTCTGGGCGGGGACTACTTAGGAGAACGTCGTTATCAGGCGTTCTACGGATCGGAGAGTGGAATGTCAGATCCCTTAATCGGATAGATAGGTTAGAAAATTTAAGAAGGGGAAGGGATAGGTTAAAATTAGATATAATGGAAATTAGTGAACTTCCGTACCAGGAGGAACAAGACCTCTGGTCGGGTGAATACAGGGCTATAAATACAAAATCAAATAGGGGTAGTGCAGGAGTAGGTTTAATCATGAATAAAATAAATAGGAGTGCGGGTAACCTACTACAAACAGCATAGTGAACGCATTATTGTAGCCAAGATAGACACGAAGCCCACGCCCATCACAGTAGTACAAGTTCATATGCCATCCAACTCTGCAGAAGAAGAGATTGGAGAAATGTATGATGAGATACAAGAAATTATTCAGATAGTGATGGGAGATGTAACTTTAATAGTCATGGGAGACTGGAATTCGATAGTAGGAAAAGGAAGAGAAGGAAAAGTAGTAAGTGAATATGGAATGGGGGTAAGGAATGAAAGAGGAGGCCACCTCGTAGAATTTTGCACAGAGCATAACTTAATCATAGCTAACACTTGGTTTAAGAATCATGAAAGAAGGCTGTACACGTGGAAGAGGCCTGCAGACACTCTAAAGTTTCAGATAGATTACATAAAGGTAAGTCAGAGATTTAGGAACTGGCTTTTAAATTGTAAGACATTTCCAGGTGTGGATGTGGACTCTGACCACAATCTATCAGTTATGAACTGTAGATTAAAAGTGACGAAACTGCAAAAAGGTGGGAATTTAAGGAGATGGGACCTGGATAACTGAAAAAAATCAGAGGTTGTAGAGAGTTTCAGAGAGCTCATTAGAGAACGATTGACAAAAACGGGGGAAAGAAATACAGTAGGAGAAGAATGGGTAGCTTTGAGGGATGAAATAGTGAATGCAGCAGAGGATGAAGTAAATAAAAAGACGAGGGCTAGTAGAAATCATTGGGTAACAGAAGAGATATTGAATTTCGTTGATGAAAGGATAAAAATGCAGTAAATGAAGCATGCAAAAAGGAATACAAACGTCTCAAAAATGAGATCGACAGGAAGTGCAAAATGGATAAACAGGGATGGTTACAGGACAAATGAAAGGATGTAGCGGCATATATCACTAGGGGTAAGATACATACTGCCTGCAGGAAAATTAAAGAGATCTTTCAAGTGATGCTGAGGGAATTAGATTTGGAAATGAGACACTTAAAGTAGTAAATGAGTTCTGCTATTTGGGAAGCAAGATAACTGATGATACCCGAGAGGTTCTAGACGCTTCAGTCTGGAACCGCGAACCGCTACGGTCGCAGGTTCGAATTCTGCCTCGGGCATGGATGTGTGTGATGTCCTTAGGTTAGTTAGGTTTAAGTAGTTTCTAAGTTCTAGGGGACTGATGACCTTAGATGTCAAGTCCCATAGTGCTCAGAGCCATTTGTACAATTTTTTAACTGATGATGGTAGAAGTAGAGAGGATATAAAATGGAGACTGGCAATGGCAAGGAAAGTGTTACTTAAGAAGAGAAATTTGTTAACATCGAGTATAGATTTAAGTGTCAGGAAGCCTTTTCTGAAAGTATTTGTGTGGAGTGTAGCCATGTACGAAAGCGGAGCATGGAGGATAAATAGTTTAGACAAGAAGAGAACAGAAGCTGTCGAAATGTGAAGCTACAGATGAATGCTGAAGATTAGATGGGTAGATCACGAAACTAATGAGGAGGCACTAAACACAATTGGGGAGAAGTGGAATTTATGGAGTAATTTCACTAGAAGAAGGGATCGGTTGGTAGGACATGTTCTGAGGCATCAAGTGATCACCAATGTTGTATGGAGGGCAGCGTGAAGGGTAAGAATCGTAGACGGAGACCAAGAGATGAATACAGTAAGCAGAATCAGAGGGATGTAGGTTTCAGGTTGCAGTAGTTATTTGGAGATGAAGAAGCTTGCACAGAATAGAGTAGCATGGAGAGCTGCATCAAACCAGTCTCTGGACGGAAGAGCACAACAAAAACATGAAAATAAACGTAAACTGGTTACGAACTACGGCATGCACACACTTTATTCAACATGTAAACGTCACTACAGATATTTGGACTTAGGTTGTGACACGTTCGGTATGCCCACCACCATTGGCGATGATATGGTGCGGAAGAATAGCGAAATTTTGCATGACCCGCTGAAGTGTAGGAACATCGATCCCGTCGATGACCTCCTGAATGGCTGTTTTCAGCTCAGAAACGGTTTGGGGTTATTGCTGTATACCTTGTCCTTAATACATCCCCACAAAAAGTGTGTTCAGATCCGGAGAATATGGCGGCTAGTCGATGCCCATGCCAGTAGCCTCCAGGTACCCCAGCACCAGAATGCGGTGCCCAAAGTGCTCCTTCAGGACATCAAAGACCCTCCTGATTCGATGGGGTCGAACACCGTCTTGCATGGGCCACACTTTGTCGAAATAGGGGACGCTTTGGGTAATGGGGACCGTACCGTTCGGTAGTGCCCTTACCATCAAGGAACATCGCACCGATTATTCTGTGACTGGGCATTGCACACTACACAGTCACCCGCTACGGGTGAAGAGCCTTCTCGACCGCGAAATGCGGATTCTTAGTCCCTCAAATGTGTCAATTTTGATTGTCGACGTAGCCATCCAAATGAAAGCGGGCTTCGTCGCTAAACTAAACCATTCATGCCCCGCGGCCAGCCGCGTAGTTTGAGCGTCTTAACACAAACCGGTCAGTAGTTATGACGATTTTATTTCATATAGTTCAATAATTGTCACCCCGTAGATGCACACTGACTGAGAAAAATCGTATCACCGCAAAATAAAAAAATGTAGTGTAATGAAATTTCGGGAATACATTTGTCTAGATAATATATTAAGTGATTAACACTGCAAGACGACAGGTTAATGTAAGCGCGAGATAAGCCATTGCAAATTTGAAATTCTGGTACTTTAATAACTGGTGTAAACCTCCAGAATGCTGAATGCAAGCATGCAAACGTTGTGCATGCATTGTGTTGTACAGGTACCGGATGTCAAGTTTCTGGAGTGAAGTTCCAGGCCTGTTGCAGTTGGTCGGTAAATACAAGGATGATTGCCGGCCGCTATGGACGAGCGGTTCTAGGAGCTTCAGTCCGGAACCGCGCTGCTGCTACAGTCGCAGGTTCGAATCCTGCGTCGGGCATAGATGTGTGTGATGTCCTTAGGTTAGTTAGGTTTAAGTAGTTCTAAGTTCTAGGGGACTGATGACCTCAGATGTTAAGTCCCATAGAGCTCAGAGCCATTTGAACCAGGTTTGAACAATGATTGATGCTGGTTGTGGACGACGCTGGAGCTGTTGTCCGGTGACGTCCCGCATGTGCTCGATAGGAGACAGATCTGGTGGTCGAACAGGCCAAGGCAACATGTCGACACTCCGTACGGCATTTTGAGTATCAAGAGTGGCATGTAGACGAGGGTTATCCAGTCAAAAAACATTCACTACAACTCTGTTCATGAATGGCAGCACAACAGGTCGAATCACCAGACTGACGTACAGTTTTGCAGTCAGGGTGCTTGGGATAACCATCAGAGTGCTCCTGCTAAAATACGAAATCGCACTGCAAACCATAGCTCCAACTGTAGGGCCAATGTGTCTAGCAGGCCGACACGTTGGTTGCAGACCCTCAACTGACCTCCTCTTAACCAATACACAGCCATCACTGGCACCGGGGCAGAGCCAGGTTTTATGAAAAACCTAACGGACTTCCACCCTGCCCTCCTATGATCTCTCGCTTGACACCACTGAAGTAGCAAATTTCGGTGGCTTGGGATCAGTGGAAAGCACGAGACAGGACGTCTGACGCGGAGCTGTTCTTGAAGTAGTCAAGTTGTAACTGATCGTTGTGCCAATGTACAGCAGCTACTGAGGTTGCTGCTGTACTTGCAGTACGATGCGCCGGAGCCGTTAGCGTCACGTGGCCATCCAGAGCCCGGTCTTTATGTAACCATGCAGTCTCGTGTCCTCCGCTGCCAGCAATCATGTATATTGGCTACATTGCTGCCAAGTCATTCTGCATTATCGCAGAAGGAACATCCGGTTTCTCGTACACCTATTACACGACCTCGTTCAAACTCAGTGAGGTCTTGACAATGGTGTCTTTGTCACCTTAAAGGAATTATTGACAAACATCAACTCATCTCAGAGGTAACAAATGCTCCCTACCAACTTTCGTTTATGTCACACAAACCCTTCTTGGTACTGCAATATTTTTCTGTCAGTGTATTTTCTTCGGAAGGAACTGCGAAAGGTCTCTGTTGGATTCCTTTCATGTTAATTTCTTAAATCTGTTGTCATTTACGGCATAAATTCCACTTCTGAACTTACTGTGGTGTTTCTGACTCCATCTGGGAGGAGACTGAGCAGTGGAACGTGTTACTTTTACACATAAACAAGAACGATCTGTCACACTACTACACTTTAAAACACAATTTATATGTAATTCATGTCACACAGTCTCATATGGAACCTACATGCGCTTTTTTTTATATAGTGTATATGATAAGATATTGTCATACCCCGTCCCTTCTGTGTGAAAGGATGAATGAGCAAATGTATTTCTAGTTGCATGCTTGATGGTTGCAGACAAGCCTGACTGCTAAAGAACAGTAGGACCAACGTCGAAACAGGTAGCTACGCTTTCTAAAAGCGAAGAGGTTTCTATTCTTAGTATGGTCCTGTCCGTCCCTTGTCATGTTGGTATAGGAAGCTGCCTCTCTGGTCACTTCCGTTTGTATCTGTGAGGTACCCTCGGTAGGGGCCCATGGCAGTCTGTCCGCGGTGAGCGTCTGAAGTGGTAAGACCTCCAGCTAAGCGCGTCTCTGCTAAGTCCGTAGGACAATGGAATTCTTAAGTTCAGCCTAACTGGAAATTTAATCACCTTTGTTTCAGGTTTAGATCTAAAACATGTTATCTTAAATTACAACGCAGTGTTATTCGACTGTGAAGTTCAGAATATCTTCCAGCAGTAACTTTATCACTACTTTGGGAGTAAAGTGGAACCACATGTTGAGGATCCGTAACTCTAGCTATGATCATCAGTCTTAAATGCGAATGTGTGTGAGATTATAACGTCTCGTTTTGACAATATTTTTCAATATAGCAACTTTTCTTTATGTTTAACCCACATGGGGTGTACTTTGTGAGACCAGTACCACGTGCTTATACAATTGTTTGACCCATCAGGTTAATAGTAAAACGATAGTAACCAGTTCGAGGTTTTTCTTTTGTAAATTGCGTTTCGATGTAATTCATTTTAATTATCAAAATTATTGTGGAGTTACACTCTTTGTGTAAACCAAATTGACCACGTGAAGCATGTGGTGTAATAATCAAAGTAGCCCTCAGCTATTCTTTTGGGGAAGATTTCACAGAGAGTTAGTATGAATTTAGTATACCAGTGTGTGGCTATTTCATGACGGACAGGACTGCGCTACGACCGTAACTTCTTTGGGTGAAAATTGAATCGGTTGGTTGTGGTTAATTTCCTCTTGCATATGTTTCAACGTTCTTCGTGTGTTATTTTATGAATGCACTGTTGTATGCAGTCTCCCAATCTTGGCTCCATATTTGATGTGATCCATAAGGTTACAAACTCACATTTTCACAATACTAAATAAGGCACCAGTTTAGTTATGAATCAAGTTTAATATGCTGAAATTTTAACGGAAAAATGATTAATGTTAAAATAAATGTCCAAATATAAACTGATTTATTTGTTTTTATTTAAATTCTCTTTTTATATATATATATATATATCACCAGTTGTCGTATGATGACCATTAAAACATTATAATTAATGTTGGTCTGGTTGGGAATTTGGTAAGTTAGACTGGATACCTGGTGCAACAGTTGCTCAGTAATGCAAGGTTAACTTCCCCAGATAGCTCACAGCTTTTAACCCGCTTTTATTGTCTTGAATAAGAGCACCGCTTTCAGAACAACTTAATGCACCAACATTACAACCACTCTATAATATAGATGTCGTCCTATTCAGTGTTTATTTATATCCTTTGAAACATAAGGTATATTACGAAGGAAGGGTGAACAGTAATACTTCCGAAGGTTTTATATGAAAGTACTTAACGCTTTTTAAATAAAATAAAAGTTATTAACATTCTTGCTCTTCATTCATCATGTCTACTTATTTCGGTAGAGGACTCCGAATTGTAGGCAATAACGTGGCAGTGTGTCACGTAACAATGTCGGTGCGTGAGAAATAGCGTGCTGTAAATGAAAGCACGAATTTGAACTCGTAGTTCACACAGCACCCTCTCCTTTAGCATGGCAACGTTCAACCGCACACGAGTGCTGATGCACCAGCAACATTGCCTTGGAGTCACTGTCATCTATCATCTTCCATACAGTACCGACTTGCCCGCATCGATTTTTATCTGCTTTCAAAACTTAAGGAACACTTCCAGGACTTTTCTTTGACAGTGATGAAGTGGTGCAAGCACAGGTGAGGTCGTGGATCCGCAACAAAGTCAAATGTTCTGCAGTGACGGTATCAACGTTAATCTCTCATTGATGAAAATGTGTTCGTCACCACGGTTACTATGTTGAGAAATAAATATTAGACACGAAGAATAAAGATGTAGAATGTTAATGACGTTTGTTTATTTAAAAAGATATAAGAGTTCTCACATAAAAATCCAGAGGCATTACTTTTCATCAAGCCCACGTACATTAGCTGGTTCTTACACATAGAACGCTTAGAAAATTCTTTCAGTCGTCTTTTAGCATGGTCACAGACTACGGCCCTTTCAAATTTTCAACGCTCCTACGTCTATGACCTTGAAATCATTTTGATTCAATACAAAATTTATGAGCCTTACAAGCATGCATTTCTGCTACCATAAGAATATTACACGATGGGAATGCGGCTGTCGCATAATGGAGATGCAACTGAATTCTTTGCGCAACTTTCGGATTTCAAATAAGTGACGTAACTCAGTCTGTTTTGTTTTAACTTCTAGATGTTGATCATGATTGGAGCTAGAATAGGTCTCATCCTTCCAGTGCAATAGACAAACTCATAGAAAATACTTGCACAAAAGACCGGCAGCTTTTAACATACATCAAATGTTCAAATGTGTGTGAAATCTTATGGGACTTAACTGCTAAGGTCATCAGTTCATACACTATTTAACCTAAATTATCCTAAGGACAAACACAAACACCCATGCCCGAGGGAGGACTCGAACCTCCGCCGGGATCAACCGCACAGTCCATGACTGCAGCGCCTAAGACCGCTCGGCTAATCCCGCGCGGCTAACATGCATCACTCAAACGGCGTAGCAGCTAATACGATTTCACGTGTTCATCTTGTACAAATCCAACTTTCGAAGTGACAGAGATTCACTGCTTGATATCTGAGACCATCGTTTCATGTGAATTTTCATTATTCGACAGAATTTCGAAATACCTTCACAAAATGAAGACACCTTCGTCAGAGATCGTGCATTACCGTACACGGAAGAATGGTTATTGATGAGAATTGTGAACTACATGAAGAATGAATTCATGAAATTTGCCTCTTCTAAATACTACTTTTACAATTTTCATCTGTAGTGTTGCTAGCATAGTCCTCATTTCATGTAACTTCAGAAGGGATTTGTTGTGGTAGCCAATGAAGACGAGTTTTTCTATCTGTAAAGAATTTTAGTGGGCTGTTTTCCGGTTTAGAGAATATTCTAGGCATGTAGGGCTTATTACCAGCTATAAACAGTAGCTTGTACATTCATAACTTTGAATAAGAAATGGGTAAAATTCTTTCTACGAAGCTGCTCGCAAGTCTTGGAGAATGGTTGGTGGATGTTGACGTAATACAACCCGTCTTCCCAGCGCATCCCAGATATGCTCTGTGGGATTCAAATCGGGAGAGCGAGCAGACCATGCCATGCCTGCAGTATCTTTCGTTTCCAAGAAAACATCAACCACTCGTTCTCTATGAGGTCGAGCACTATCGTCCATCAATACGAAGTCTGGGAGAACAGCACTTCACAACAATAGTACACGAGGTCCCAAGACTTCGTCACGATACCTGACAGCAGTTACACCTTCCCGATTCAACCGTACAAGTGGCCAACACAATGAAACTTCCTGGCAGATTAAAACTGTGTGCCCGACCGAGACTCGAACTCGGGACCTTTGCCTTTCGCGGGCAAGTGCTGTACCATCTGAGCCACCGAAGCACGACTCACGCCCGTTACTCACAGCTTCACTTCTGCCAGTATCTCGTCTCCTACCTTCCAAACTTTACAGAAGCTCTCCTGCGAACCTTGCAGCGCACATTCCGCTGCAGAGTGAAAAACTCATTCTGGTCAACACAATGCCTGCCAACACCATTAGTGATCCTCCTCGATATCGTTCTTTTTCCACAATGCTTGGGTCTCGAAATCGTGCTCAGATGCGAATCCGTCGAGAATCACTCTCCCGATCAAACAGGTACTCATCTGTGAAAATACTCGTAATATTGGCCCACTGTTCGACTGTTGGAATATTGATGACTCCAATGCAGACGTTCCCTTCTGTGAAGTCGCGTCCAAGGCACACTTACAGAGGGTTCCGACAATAAAGCCCATCCTGTCGAAGCCTGCTCTACACCGTCTTGCTCGATAAAATAGGTCCAGTGGATGCTGCGGAGTCAGATGCCAACTGTAGCGCAGTACTGAGGTGGTATCGTAGTGCCCTTACAGCCAGGTAACGGTCCTCTCTTTCAGTTGTCCCACATGGTCGGCCCTTTCCTGATCTTTGGGATATAGCTATGGTCTCTATAAACTGTCGCCACATCCGAGGAATGACAGAACGATTCACCTTAAGCCATCGGGCCACATGAGTTTGCGACTGTCCTGCTTCCATTCTTCCTATGGCCCTGCACCGCAGAGACCCTGGTAGGCGTCTTCTCTGTGCAAAACTGCACCATCTGTGCCTATTACGCAGTGTTTGTGGATATGAGACTACCCGGCAAACAATACTCCTTTTGATAGGTGCCCTGACGCTATCGTTGGCGTGACTTACCGTTGACAGAAATACCATATTCCGTGCAGTATACGACCCTACGGATATCTGTTGACAGTCTGTATGACTATATTGTGAATCAGACGCAGGACGGGGAAATAGCAATTTGTTGCTTAAATGTTGGACACCAGTGTCTTGTTAACAGACCGTCGACTGCGTCTTACGTAGAGATGTTGATACGTTGAACCTACAAATTCAATTGTGGACGCGAAGGTGGTACGAGGAAGTGATCGACAGGACAACCCCTACAAATATAGATACAACTGAATTGACAGAACCGAAAAACTCAGATATCCGAAAACAAAGAACAGCGTTTTAATCTGGATGCTTCTGCATACTGTAACATATAGAATATAACGTATGGCCGCGAAGAAACGTACTACGACTACTTGCCATCATACTGAAAAAGAACACTGGAAAAATCACGAGGTAAACCAAATATACTGCAAGCTTTAGCAACATGTTAAAAACCAACTACATCTACATCTACATCTGCATGGATACTCTGCAAATCACTTTTAAGTGCCTGGTAGAGGGTTCATCGCACCACCTTCACAATTCTCTATTATTCGAATCTCGTATAGCGCGCGGAAAGAATGAACACCTATATCTTTCCGTACGAGCTCTGATTTCTCTTATTTTATCGTGGTGGTAGTTCCTCCCTATGCAGGTCGGTGTCAACAAAATATTTTCGCATTCGGAGGAGAAAGTTGGTGATTGGAATTTCGTGAGAAGATTCCGTCGCAACAAAAACGCCTTTCTTTTAATGATTTCCAGCCCAAATCCTGTATCATTTCTGTGACACTCTCTCCCAAATTTCGAATTATACAAAACGTGCTGCCTTTCTTTGAACTTTTTCGATGTACTCCGTCAGTCCTATCTGGTAAGAATCCCACACCGCGCAGCAGTATTCTAAAAGAGGACGGACAAGCGTAGTGTAGGCAGTCTTTTTAGTAGATCTGTTACATTTTCTAAGTGTCCTACCAATAAAACGCAGTCTTTGGTTAGCCGTCCTGACAACATTTTCTGTGTGTTCCTTCCAATTTCAGTTGTACGTAATTGTAATACCTAGGTATTTAGTTGAATTTACGGCTTTTAGATTAGACTGATTTATTGTGTAACCGAAGTTTAACGAATTCCTTTTAGCACTCATATGGATGACCTCACACTTTTCATTATTTAGGGTCAACTGCCACTTTTCGCACCATTCAGATATCTTTACCAAATCGTTTTGCAATTTGTTTTGATCTTCTGATGACTTTATTAGTCGATAAACGACAGCGTCATCTGCAAACAACCGAAGACAGCTGCTCAGATTGTCTCCAAAATCGCTTATATAGATAAGGAACAGCAAAGGGCCTATAACACTACCTTGGGGACCGCCAGAAATCACTACTGTTTTACTCGATGACTTTCCGTCAGTTACTACGAACTGTGACGTCTGTGACAGGAAATCGCAAATCCAGTCACATAAGTGAGACGATATTCCATAAGCACGCAATTTCACTGCGAGCCGCTTGCGTGGTACATTGTCAAAATCCTTCCGGAAATCCAGAAATACGGAATCGATCTGAAATCCCTTGTCACTTCATGTGGATAAAGAGCTAGTTGTGTTTCACTGGAACGTTGTTTTCTAAACCCATGTTGACTGAGTGTTAATAGACCGTTTTCTTCGAGGTAATTCATAATGTTCGAACACAATATATGTTCTAAAGTCCTGCTGCATATTGCCGTTAACGATATGGGCCTGTAATTTAGTGATTGACTCCTACTACCTTTCTTGAATATTGGTGTGACCTGTGCAACTTTCGAGTCTTTGGGTACGGATCTTTCGTCGAGGGAACGGTTGTATATGATTGTTACGTATAGAGTTAATGCATCAGCATACTCCGAAAGGAACCTAATTGATATGCAGTCTGGACCAGAAGACTTGCTTTTATTAAGTGATTTAAGTTGCTTAACTACTCCGAGGATATTTACTTCTACGTTACTCATGTTGACAGTTGTTCTCGATTCGGATTCTGGAATATTTACTTCGTCTTCTTTTGTGAAGTCATTTCGGAAGGCTGTGTTTAGTAACTCTGCTTTGGCGGGACTGTCTTCGATAGTATCTCCATTGCCGTCGCTCAGAGAAGGAATTGATTGTTTCTTGCCGCTAACATACTTCACATACGACCAGAATCTCTTTAGATTTTCTGCCAGGTTTCGAGACAAAGTTTCGTTGTGGAAACTTTTATACGCATCTCTCATTGAAGTCCACGCTAAATTTCGAACTTTCTGTAAAAGATCACCAATCTTGGGGATTTTTGCGTCTGTTTAAACTTGGTATGTTTGTTTCGTTGTTTCTGCAACAGTGTTCTAACCCGTTTTGTGTACCAAGGAGGATCAGTTCCGTCGTTTGTTAATTTATTTGGTATAAATCTCTCAATTGCTGCCGATACTATTTCTTTGAATTTAAGTCACATCTGGTCTACACTTATATTATTAATTTGGATCAAGTCATAAGAAAAAGAAGAAGAAAATGACTGTCAGCTGCTGGTTGTGATGATGCTGTGAAGATCAAAGAGATTTTTGTGTGCCACTTGTTGTGACTATATCTGTATTACGTTGATAAATTGCACATTTAGTATTAAAAATTGTTTCCGGAAAGAGTGGCTACCAGTAACAGGTTTCTAATGCCCCGCTTAACTGTGTTAGTGGCTATCTGTCATACTTTTAGCTTTGTAGCCACTGTCGTGTATCGTGGTTTCCCAAAGTGTGATATTCCAGTGTTGTGATCCAGTGGCTTCAAAGTGCGTACTGCAGCCATGAATCGCTTGAGATGGACAGTACTACAGCTATGGCCGGCGCGTGCAGGTTCTGGTGAGACCGTATCTGTTACACTGTTGTGTTAATGGGGTGATTTGCATTCTAATGGCGCATCAAGCATCCAATAAACGCTGTTGTTATCCCTACATAAAAAGTGGACGAAGATGGCGAGGAGCTGGTCGTGGAAGGCTTAAGTAGGCGGCTTTAATTTCACGCAAGAGGAGACGTATACTTAATAGGGAGATTGCCCTCAGATATACGCTCTTCAACACTGAATATCTTAAATGCAGCGTGGCGTGACTGAGCTCAACGTGGACGTCATAATATTTAGTAGGAAACTTGTTTCACTTTTAAAAATTACGATGCCTGAATTTCACGATCTCTGTACTTACTCCTCAGACCTTAGCATTCATGTTATACTGAAAATTCTTTTGTTTTTCTGTATCAGCTGGGAAATACGTTGCAGAAAGCTCCCGTAATGGGATACAAGAGTTTAGCTGATATCCACTTAAGACTCCTGAACAGGCGATCTCTGGCAGCTCCTACAATGCTTGTATTGACGTGTAGAGACTTGTAAACAAATTGAAATCTTAGGGACGAAGAACATGTGGATTCGGTGGTAGTGAAACTGCTATACTTGTAACATGTTACGCAATAATGTGTTGTCATCTAAAAGTTTACATAGAACTGATGAAAAATCTTTCACATTTTAAACTGATTACGATATTGCTAGGATCACATCGAGAGCCTGAGAACTGTGAAATTACATAACCTCAAATGGTAGACGTCTGATAAACATCACAATGTTTGTCGGACGATAGCCACCTTTAAATGGGCATGGCATACTATTTCTTTTTAGTGTATACAAGAACCAAGTCTTTACATATGATTTTGACCATGCTATAAAACAAATGAAAGAATTTTGTAAACCATCTGTGTGTAAGAACTAACTACAGTACGGAGGCGAGCTGAAAAGTGATGCCTCTGAATTTTTATGTGAAAACTCTTAAGGCTTTTTAAATGAAACAAACGTTATTAACACACTAAATCTTTATTCCTCATGTCTTCCTGTTTACTTCTCAATACAGTCACCATGGCGGTGAACACATTTCTCCCAACGAGAGCCCAATTTGTTGATACCGTCACCGTAGAATGTTTGATTTTGTTGACGGAATCACAACCTCATCTCTGCTTGCACATCTTCAACACTATCAATCTGAAGTCTTTGAAGGTGTTGTTTAAGTTTTGGGAACAGGTGAAAACCGGACGGGCCAAGTCGAGACTGTAAGGAGCATGATCGATGACGGTGAACTCAACGTGCCGCATTCTTGCACACGTCGCACCGCATTGTCACGCTGAAGGATAGATTGCTCCATGTGTGGGCAAACTCTTTGAATTCGAGACTCGATTACAGCACGCTATTTCTCAGACAGCGACATAGTTAGGTTACCCACAGCCGTATTACGCGCTTAAATTGAGAGCCCCCCTAGCGGCAGAGGGCCGCAAATATTTTGACCTGAATATTAAAGATGTGGAATGTTAATAATGTTTGTTTAATTACAAAGTTCAGAGAGTTTTCATATAAATAATTGTGAGGCATTATTTATCAGTACGCCCTCATACTCTGCATTCCAAATTTTAAGTGTCACACAACACCAGCGTTCACGTCTGTATCTCCTTCTTCACCTCTTGTCAGAGCGTCACGAACCTATTATTCAGCGTCCTCTTTCTGTTCCTCTACATCGTCTTTTATATTGTAGCTACGCTTTAAGAACTTGGTACCTTTGGGCCGGCCGGTGTGGCCGTGCGGTTAAAGGCGCTGCAGTCTGGAACCGCAAGACCGCTACGGTCGCAGGTTCGAATCCTGCCTCGGGCATGGATATTTGTGATATCCTTAGGTTAGTTAGGTTTAACTAGTTCTAAGTTCTAGGGGACTAATAACCTCAGCAGTTGAGTCCCATAGTGCTCAGAGCCATTTTTTTTTTTTTTTGTACCTTTGGATGATTTACGTGAATGTATCGCTATTGCTTGGAGATCATTTTGAATGTGTGATCATAGAAAAATGAAATATTGCATCATAAAATAAATTCCCATTTGTTTAACACAGATAATCTCACTTGATAAAATGCTGATAGTTCCTTCAAAGAGTGCATAGGCTCCTTTTGAGTCGTGTGGAAGGGGCAGATCCGGCCAGAGTGGCCGAGCGGTTCTAGGCGCTTCAGTCGGGTACCGCGCGACCGCTACGGTCACAGATTCGAATCCTGTCTCGGGCAGGATGTCCTTAGGTTAGTTAGGTTTAAGTAGTTCTGAGTTCTAGGGGACTGATGACCTCAGATGTTAAGTCCCATAGTGCTCAGAGCCATTTGAACCATTTTTTTGAAGGCGTAGAACTGGTACCTCTTAGTTTCCTAATTTACACCCACACTTATATATATATATATATATATATATATATATATATATGTGTGTGTGTGTGTGTGTGTGTGTGTGTGTCTGCTTGTGTCTGTATATGTGTGGATGGATATGTGTGTGTGTGCGAGTGTATACCCGTCCTTTTTTCCCCCTAAGGTAAGTCTTTCCGCTCCCGGGATAGGAATGACTCCTTACCCTCTCCCTTAAAACCCACATCCTTTCGTCTTTCCCTCTCCTTCCCTCTTTCCTGATGAGGCAACAGTTTGTTGCGAAAGCTTGAATTTTGTGTGTATGTTTGTGTTTGTTTGTGTGTCTGTCGACCTGCCAGCACTTTCATTTGGTAAGTCACATCATCTTTGTTTTTTTATATATATATATGTTGAATATGTTGTTGTTATATATATATATATATATATATATATATATATATATATATATATATATATATATTGAATCTGGGTTGTTGCTGACTGGTGGAATGTAATACGGATCGACGATTAGTGACTTTGCCTTTTCTGAAATAATACAGGACGGCGAGCCCACCGACTGCGCGTGGACTTTGTAACGCCGGAAATGCATATCCTCCTATTTCCATCTATTGTACTATTATTTTTTTCCTTGTTTTGTTACCTCAACATATGACATTTCTGTCTCTTTATATATTGTAATTGCTTTACTGTTTGGATATATATATATTTATGCACTTATGTCGATGTATAATTGGTTTGTTTCGTAAATATTATTTGTATTTTTACGCTGGGTCTTGCCTAGGGAAAACTGCTATCGAACGATTACATCGATGGGTCGTGTGAAGACTCAAAGTGTGTAGGATCTTTGGTAGTGTTAACTCTGCCGCGTGGAGCGCGGGCAGAACAGTCGGAGTCTGGCGGGAGTAGCGAGTGGAGCAGGTGTTGTGTGACGCTCCCGCGAGTTGCCGCGCTTTCGGGGTTTGGCAGCATGTAATTGCGCTCGACTCGCGATGATAGTTTCTGACATGGTGTCACGGACGGGAAGCATTAGCTGGCGCACATCAAGAGCCCGTTTCGCCTGGTGACCGTGTCGAGAAGAAGGCGCGCCAACATCCAGCTTCTGCAACAGCGACGGCCGACAATGAGTGACTGTCGCCACCTCCTCGATCGACGGCTTCAAACCTTCAATCAACCAACAAGGAAGACTAAAAGCACGTAAAGTTTCAGAACTGTATGGCAGACCTCAGCTTTTCAAATTGTTCCATTTGTCTCGCAAAATTACAGCAACTTAGCATGAACCTTTGTTGCTCATTGTCCCAATTTCATTGCCAAGCAGGGTCCCTTCCTTTTCCGAAATGAACCCGAGTGTCGTTGAAATTCAAACGCCAGCATAATTCCATTTCACTGCTTTAATTTCAAAGTTCAGTTAAAGTCTCAGAGCTGGCTACAATATTCAGATTACACAAGCACGAATTAAGAGTGCGAGCTTTGTTACCGTATTTTAGCTTACCTGTGACTGCAGCTCAGCTTGGTACGTACTACATTTTACTATTGTTAATTGTTCAGAATCATTTAATTCAAGATCAAAGTTAAATCTCTTATTTCTAAATTGCGTAGATTCAAGTAGCTTTTGAAACGATTGTTGAGGTAGTCCAAGACTAACTGTATTTTACTGAATTTCGATGTGCTTCAGAAAGAAAGCTCACTATTAACTTCAGTCACTAAATTAACTTTCGATTTTCCGGTTTTATTAATTCTTTTGCTAAATTAAGTCAGGGTGTAGCGAAATTTATTACTTCTGACAAACTTTCAGTTTTCACACTACACGTGTCAACCTTCAGTTGCCACGCTTCTAGTGCTAATTATATGTGTAATAATCTTTCTTTTTCAGTTACTATAGTAATTGTCCTTAGGACTGGCGACCGTGATTTCCCCAAATCTCAAATACCTAATTACCGCTAGTTAATTGTTAATGTAACGGCTGCACATTTACTTTCTTTATTAACTTTACCCCTTTTCAAAATTAATTTCCACCAGTTTCATTAGCACATTTCCTTTCATTTAGATGTAACCCTTTCCTCCCTCTTTACCGACTGGTTAACTTCGGTGACGATTGCTTTTCCAAAACTCCCATTAGGTACACGCGGTTTCATTTTTCACTGTCATTAAGGTCGGTAAGTGAGGGGGAGGTTACAACTTGTGCAGCTCGAACACGATGGGGGGTGTGCTTTAGGCTAGAAGTTGTTCAGTGATTTTGGGGTGATGTTCCTTGGAGAACGAATCGGCCCCTCTCGTTCAGATTACGTGATCGTTAACCAGGATAGCTTATTCAATATTTGTTCAAAAATGGTTCAAATGGCTCTGAGCACTATGGGACTCAACTGCTGAGGTCATTAGTCCCCTAGAACTTAGAACTAGTTAAACCTAACTAACCTAAGGACATCACAAACATCCATGCCCGAGGCAGGATTCGAACCTGCGACCGCGGCGGTCTTGCGGTTCCAGACTGCAGCGCCTTTAACCGCACGGCCACTTCGGCCGCCTTCAATATTTGTACTTCCTCATCAGGAGTATGTCGTGGGTACTCCCGACTTCCAAGATGGCGGCAGCCGGGTTCACATTTTCGGGAACAATGACTGTCGGTAAGCATCCATGTGACCTGGAATCTTTCTACTGTTATCTCCGCGGTCATTTAGCCGGCCGAAGTGGCCGTGCGGTTAAAGGCGCTGCAGTCTGGAACCGCAAGACCGCTACGGTCGCAAGTTCGAATCCTGCCTCGGGCATGGATGTTTGTGATGTCCTTAGGTTAGTTAGGTTTAACTAGTTCTAAGTTCTAGGGTACTAATGACCTCAGCAGTTGAGTCCCATAGTGCTCAGAGCCATTTTTTTTCCGCGGTCATTTAGCGACGTCTGCTTTGGAGGAAGGAGTATATTGGCTGATTCTTCTAGAAACATACGCTCTCGGAACTTAAACAGTAAACCATACCGTGATGCAGAACGCGTCTCTTGCAACGCCTGCCATTGGACTTGGCTTAGCCTCTTCGTGATACTAAATAAACCTAAAACGAAATACCGCTGCTCTTCATCGGATCTCTGTTTTCTGTATCAGTCCTATCTGATACGGATTTCAGACTGACAAACAGTATTCATGTATTGGTCGAAAGAGAATTTTGTAAGGTACTACACTTCCTGAGGATTCTTCCAATTAATCTCAGTTTGGTATTAGTTTTTTGTACTGGTACCAGTTTAAATTGCCCCATATTAATACTTCCAGGGATTTTACGCATTTGACTGCTTCCAGAGATATTTTTGCGATTATAGACTCTTACAGTCTCCATGTTTCAATGGGGCTCCCAAAACCGAGTTTCGTAAACCGAGTTCCTAATACCGGTTCTGGATGGTCATGTAAACACTTCAAAACTGATTCCGGAAATCCACTTCTAGTTCCCTATTTTCCAATTCCGCAATCAATTTTCTCTCACATTTAAACGCAGCCGCTTTCGAACCGTGTTTGCGTTGTCAAGTTATGTCCTATTTTCGGAATATTCGGTTAATATGGATTAACTGTGCAGTAAATAAGCAGAAATATTAGACTGAGCATGAAGCTGCTTACCTCTAATTAAAGTGAAGAGAAATAACGATATTGATAACTAAATCACAAACTGGATCAGCTGTTTTCCAGACGCCATATTTAACTGGACTAGCAAATCCGCTTCAGAGCTTAACACGTAAGCGCGACGGCGAAAAACGGTTTCCGAAGTTCGGTTTTCGTCTTTCGGAAGATGTGTAGCATGTAAACGTACTGAGTAATGAGTCTTTATAACTGTCACAGGCTGCAAAATAGTCGCGGATGAAAACGGCGAACCAGGAAGTATAGAATAAGTTTCTTTTTTTTCGTCAATGATCCTTAGACCACTGGTTACGGTTAAGTTCCTCGGACTGCTTCTCACATACGCTGCATTCTGGCGCCTACTTGGACGGCGTTGATTGCATACTCCATTCTTTTATTTTATCTATTTCGCTTTTTTTCCTTAGCTATTTTATCAATCATATAATTTTGTTAGCTACGTGAGTTGTTCTTGTCTATACAATTCTTGGCAAAAGTTTCCTTTTTAACAGTTTTAAAATTTAAATTTATTCGTGTTTTCATAGGTTACATTTTATTACAATAATAATTTATACACCTCACTATGTATTCCACCTATAATACTTTTCATTTTACTGCAATATGTAGAACTGTAAAATTAAGGAGTATGAATAAGTTTGCAGTAGCGACATATAACGTGCCTATGTCATAGACATATTTGTGGCTACTGTACTGCAGTTTGTCATGAATAGGAGCGCCGTTAATAGTATGAGTCCGCCGGCAATGTGGCTTAGTTCAGAAGATATTTTAAATATGTCCGAGACGAAGCTAAGCTGATTATGCGCGTATGACGGTTCGTCTATGGCTTCAGTATTCGAACATGTTGTAAATCAGATGTGCCTCGTCATTTGTAAACCTTAATTCACGAGGTGTGGTCTCTCAGACCGCGCGAAAATTTTCGAACTCGCTCTCGAAGGCCAGTCTTCGTGAAGTCGAGGAACAAGCCATCACCCTGAAATCCATTATCTCAATGATAATGATGTTATGTCTCCTGCCCTATATTGTCGTACAATGATATAATTTTGCAGGTGCATTGAGTAGTAAATGGGAATACTGCCAGCGAAGTATGTTGAATCACTAGTAAAGAATTAATGAATCAAAACTTAATATCTGATGGTGGCCGGCCGGGGTGGCCATGCGGTTCTAGGCGCTACAGTCTGGAGCCGAGCGACCACTACGGTCGCAGGTTCGAATCCTGCCTCGGGCATGGATGTATGTGATATCCGTAGGTTCGTTAGGTTTAATTAGTTCTAAGTTCTAGGCGACTGATGACCTCAGAAGTTAAGTCGCATAGTGCTCAGAGCCATTTGAAACATTTTTAGCCATCTGATGATGAAGTTTTACGGCACGAACAACGAAAATCTAATCAGCGGTAAAGTATTTCTTTTCTTAATTTTATTCATTTCTGTCAATGTTTCTTCCGTTACTGAATTTCTTTCATAAAATAAACGATCGTGATTCATACCTGATGCAGTTCGAGCCCTGTGGGCTCATCATCAGGTGCCTTGACAATCTACATCTATTATTTTTCAGGGTTCAGGTTAATTCTGGCTCTGGTGAGATTATAATGATATATTACAAAGCGAGCACAGTTTACAAAACTAATACAAATCGAAAAATATCTTACTGTTTCCAGTGGTGGATTTATGGTTTTTGAAGCACAGTATGACTAAACATGGTTGCGTACATACATAAACTTTTCACTCAACAGCACATTTTGTAAACACAAGTCAAAACAAGTCAAATAAAATGCAGGTTTGTTAGAAGACACTAAGTGACCTCAGTTTCAAATGGTAAACAAATAAAGTCCGGTCACATGCGCGCCGACGCAGATAGGGATATTCCGATCTAAAAGCTAGCCAAAAGTCATCTTTTCAAATGCAAGTAATTTTGGGAATGCGTAACTTCCTGCTATAGTCTGATAGATGGGCACTGCTGAGGCAGTGTGTTATTTGTTCATTGTGCACCGTCCGCTGTAGAGTACTTACATCTCGCTTGCAGTGCGTCTTAAACTTCTCTACTTGCTAGAATTCACTCAGCGTTTATGAATGTGTTAAAGTGTGCTTTCATATCAAGAGTGGTGAAAAGCAATATGTGCTCCCAAGATCCGTGTGTATACCGTTATTTACAATTTTTTAATTCATATTATTTATTACTTTTTTTAGTAACCGTTCTTTCTATTATAGTTCGTTGTGTTTCCCCGCATATTTGTTACTGCAGTGTGATAGAATGATCGTTCCTCTATTGGAAATTTAAAAAAAGTAGACGCTGAATACCACAGTACTATTTTGTACGACTGTTTTACGTTAATGAGTGGTCAGCTATAAAACATGTCATCTTCGAAATGAGTTCAGCCGGCCGGAGTGGCCGTGCGGTTCTGGGCGCTACAGTCTGGAGCCGAGCGGCCGCTACGGTCGCAGGTTCGAATCCTGCCTCGGGCATGGATGTGTGTGATGTCCTTAGGTTAGTTAGGTTTAATTAGTTCTAAGTTCTAGGCGACTGATGACCTCAGAAGTTAAGTCGCATAGTGCTCAGAACCATTTGAACCATTTTGAAATGAGTTCTGAAACTATTTTGTTTTCATCCTAGGTCCTTGAAAGTAAATATTATGACAAGAAACGACCTCTATGCTCTTATGAAGAGATGTTCTGAAAAAGAGTTTCTAAAAACACTGGACTTTACGGAAAAGTGTACATTATCAGATACTAACAACCCTGATGAAGAAAAGGTTTTAAACATAAACTGTCTTATACAAAGTCACAATTAAAGAAACGGGGCTAGCGTCATACAAAGTTGAAAGTACCTTCATAAAAGAAACTATAACTGACTTGATAGTACCATAAAAATTTCGTATAGCAAAACTCGAGTTGGTAGGCCGTCAAAGTCGTTCGTAGAGTTAAGCGAACGCAATAAAAGGCGTAAGACGCTGCTACTGAGGAACAGGTTTGGAGCCACAGAATTAACGTATGCCAGTCAAATGAAGCTCCTAGAATATGGAAATGTTGATGGTTCCAAAGTTGATAAATGTATTGTTTCATCTCATACACGAGGAGCTAAGTACAGACAAGCATTCGATAGGAATCGTAGATAGTTAAAAGCAAAAAAACGACTTTCGCATATCCAAGATTTGTCAATATTTTTGGAAGCCCCGCTAACAAGGAAACAATACGAAATAATTCGAACAATCCGAACAGCTGATAAGAAAGTCTGTCCCTGTTACATTATCCTTTCAAGAGGCTAAGAAGCAGTCCTAGCATATGACTGAATCCTATCAGGTGACTGCCACAGGAGCGAAGATTCAATTTGAAGGTTTCCTTAATCGCACGTGTGAGCGATTAATTATTTTGAAGAGGTTTTAAATGATCTTCCAAATGATGAGCTAAATGCATTGGAATTTATCTATAAATGTGCTTGTTAGATATAGTGGGAATTAGTGAAGTTCGGTGGCAGGAGGAACAAGACTTCTGGTCAGGTGACTGCAGGGTTATAAACACAAAATCATATAGGGGTAATGCAGAGTAGGTTTAATAATGAATAGGAAAACAGGAATGCGGGTAAGCTACTATAAACAGCATAGTGAACGCATTATTGTGGCAAAGATAGATTCGAGGCCCACGCCTACTACAGTAGTACCAGTTTACATGCCAACTAGCTCTGCAGATAAAGAAGAAATTGAAGAAATGTATGATGAAATAAAAGAAATTATTCAGATAGTGAAGGGTGACGAAAATTTAATAGTCATGGGTGAATGGAATTCGGTAGTAGGAAAAGGGGGAGAAGGAAACGTAGTAGGTGAATATGGATTGAGGCTAAGAAATGAAAGAGGAAGCCGCCTGGTAGAATTTTGCACAGAGCACAACTTAATCATAGCTAACACTTGGTTCAAGAATCATAAAAGAAGGGTGTATACATGGAAGAAGCGTGGAGATACTGACAGGTTTCAGATAGATTATACAAGGGTAAGAAAGAGATTTAGGAACAAGGTTCTAAATTGTGAGACGTTTCCAGGGGCAGATGTGGACTCTGACCACAATCTATTGGTTATGATCTGTAGATTAAAACTGAAGAAACTGCAAAGAGGTGGGAATTTAAGCAGATGGGACAGGGATAAACTGACTAAACCAGAGGTTGTACAGAGTTTCAGGGAGAGCATGAGGGAACAATTGACAGGAATGGGGGACAGAAATACAGTAGAAGAAGAATGGGTAGCTCTGAGGGATGAAGTAGTAAAGGCAGCAGAGGATCAAGTAGGTAAAAAGACGAGGGCTAGTAGAAATCCTTGGGTAACAGAAGAAATATTGAATTTAATTGATGAAAGGAGAAAATATAAAAATGCAGTAAAAGAAGCAGGCAAAAAGGAATACAAACGTCTCAAAAATGAGATCGACAGGAAGTGCAAAACGCCTAAGCAGGGATGGCTAGAGGACAAATGTAAGGATGTAGAGGCTTATCTCACTAGGGGTAAGATAGATACTGCCTACAAGAAAACTAATGAGACCATTGGAGGAAAGAAAACCACTTGCATGAACATCAAAAGCTCAGATGGAAACCCAGTTCTAAGCAAAGAAGGGAAAGCCGAAAGGTGGAAGGAGGATATAGAGGGTCTATGCAAGGGCGATGTACTTGAGGACAATATTATCGAAATGGAAGAGGATGTAGATGACGATGAAATGGGAGATACGATACTGCGTGAAGAGTTTAACAGAGCACTGAAGGACATAAGTCGAAACAAGGCCCCGGGAGTAGACAATATTCCATTAGAACTACTGACGGCCTTGGGAGAGCCAGTCCTAACAATACCATTTGGTGAGCAAGATGTATGAAACAGGCGAAATACCCTCAGACTTCAAAAAGAAAATAATAATTCCAATCCCAAAGAAAGCAAGTGTTGACAGATGTGTAAATTACCGAACTATCAGTTTAATAAGTCACAGCTGCAAAATTCTAACGCGAATTCTTTACAGACGAATGGAAAAACTACTAGAAGTCGACCTCGGGGAAGATCAGCTTGGATTCCGTAGAAATGTTGGAACACGTGAGGCAATACTGACCGTACGACTTATCTTACAAGCTAGAGTAAGGAAGGGCAAACCTACGTTTCTAGCATTTGTAGACTTAGAGAAAGCTTTTGACAATGTTGACTGGAATACTCTCTTTCAAATTTTGAAGGTGGCAGGGAGCGAAAGGCTATTTACAAATTGTACAAAAACCAGATGGCAGTTATAAGCGTCGAGGGACATGAAAGGGAAGCAGTGGTTGGGAACGGAGTGAGACAGGGTTGTAGTCTCTCCCCGATGTTATTCAATCTGTATATTAAGCAAGCAGTGAAGGAAACAAAAGAAAAATTCGGAGTAGGTATTAAAATCCATGGAGAAGAAATAAAAACTTTGAGGTCCACCGATGACATTGTAATTCTGTCAGAGACAGCAAAGGACTTGGAAGAGCAGTTGAACGGAATAGATAGTGCCTTGAAAGGAGGATATAAGATGAACATCAACAAAAGCAAAACGAGGATAATGGAATGTAGTCGAATTAAGTCGGGTTTTGCTATTTGGGGAGCAAAATAACTGATGACGGTCGAAGTAGAGAGGATATAAAATGTAGACTGGCAATGGCAAGGAAATCGTTTCTGAAGAAGAGAAATTTGTTAACATCGAGTATAGATTTAAGTGTCAGGAAGTCATTTTTGAAAGTATTTGTATGGAGTGTAGCCATTTATGGAAGTGAAACATGGACGATAAATAGTTTAGACAAGAAGAGAAAGAAGCTTTTGAAACGTGGTGCTACCGAAGAATGCTGAAGATTAGATGCGTAGTTCACATAACTAATGAGGAAGTATTGAATAGGATTGGAGAGAAGAGAAGTTTGTGGCACAACTTGACTAGAAGAAGGGATCGGTTGGTAGGACATGTTCTGAGGCATAAAGGGATCACCAATTTAGTCTCGGAGGGCAGCGTGGAGGGTAAAAATTGTAGAGGGAGACCAAGAGATGAATACACTAAGCAGTTTCAGAAGGATGTAGGTTGCAGTAAGTACTGGGAGATGAAGAAGCTTGCACAGGATAGAGTAGCATGGAGAGCTGCATCAAACCAGTCTCAGGACTGAAGATAACAACAACAACATGCTTGTGATGCTTCAGATCAAATTAAGTTTAATTTTTGTTTTAAACCCTTGGTTTTGATGCGAAAATATTTCAGTCATCATTAGTGCCTCTCCAACTTGTTAGTCTCACGGATAAAAACCTTGGTTGGAAAAATCCTACACCATCAGCTTCTCTCCATTGTAACAAAACGTACCAGATTTATTCATGAATAGCTTAAGTTACTAATTAAGGAATTGATTATATCAACAGACAAATTGAAACATTACAAAAAACAAAAATTGCAGGAACAGAGGATGATTTATCCGTAACTAACACATTGCCGATGGAATGTGATAGATTCAAGGGTCTGCAATGCAGCAAGAGAGACAGCATCGGGAATGAGATGCTACATTTGCAAGGCTACCTCAAAAGACTTCAATGAATTGTGAGAAACAAAAGTAGTAAATACAGAAGCTCCTCGGTTCGGACTCCCTATACTCCACGCTCGAATTAGATTTTTCGAATATCTGTTGCGTTTTTCATACAAAATAAACATCAAGACGCAAATTCGTTCAAAATAGGAAAAGAAACTTGTTCAAGAGAGGAAGGAAGTCACATAAGAAATGTTAAGGAATCGATGAGATTAATTATATGTAGGTGTTCCCATACAATGCTGAGGAAAAAGAAATGATGGAATAACATTAGAAGTTTTTACAGATCCTGAAACATCGACAGAAATAACACATGTAGATCTGCAACTCATCTATTGACTCAGAGTTGTTCTAGAAGTATTTCCAGTGGACATAAGACAGTCATGCACAAGTTTTCTATTTATACAGTTGAAACAGCAAGACTGTACGTCGATTTGTATTCATGGCATCCTATGGCCCTCTTTGCACATGGCCCAACTGTCACTGAACATGGCCCCTTCCCCGTAGGCAGTTTATCAGAAGTAGCAGCCGAAGCCCGCAATAAGCACTTTCGTACAGGCAAACGTATGACTTGAAATTCTCACGAGGAGAATGGAATCTGACATAAACAGACTACTTAACAGGTGTGAGACCGAACCCAAGGAAAACGAACAAACCTTTCTTAAAAGCAACATTACATTTAATGTTCTCAAGAGAAGGCTGGGTTAGGCAGGTCTCTCAAGCGGAAAATGATGGTGTAGAGGAGTTCCCGATAGAAACTGACTGTTCAGATGAACAAGACTGGGAGACATCATCTCAGTAATACATAGTACTGTACCTAAGAAATAAAAAATCTTGTAAAAGTACCATATTTTTGTTTCATTTCATGTTATAAAGTATGTAAATAAATTATTATCCTATAAATATTTTCCTTAGGGTCTTACGGTACAGAAAATACCAAACACTAATTTTGGCTAACTTGCTGCATGAAATACTTTTATGTGCGTCAGTTACGTTGCTTCCAGACAGACACACAGTTCCCCTCTGTAATAATTATCTTATTGCGTCAGACGTTTGTCAGAAGTCTATACCTTTTGATGAGCAGATGAAATGAAATGAAATGTCGTGTGGATAGGGCCTCCCGTCGGGTAGACCGTTCGCCTGGTGCAGGTCTTTCGATTTGACGCCACTTCGGCGACCTGCGCGTCGATGGGGATGAAATGATGATGATTAGGACAACACAACACCCAGTCCCTGAGCGGAGAAAATCTCCGACCCAGCTGGGAATCGAACCCCGGCCCTTAGGATTAACAGTCTGTCACGCTGACCACTCAGCCACCGGGGGCGGACATGAGCAGATTACAACAGCAGTTTAAATTTTAAAATTCGGTCAATAATTACTCGGAATGCGGATACCTCGGCTGACGAGATAGTCGCTTAGTAATATACAGTAGGTCCAACTAATGGGTTTACAGCATTTGAACTTAAATAACTAAGGAGGTGTTAACGATAACTTGATCTAGCTGTTATTATATGATGCCCTCATTACTAGTGTGTGTAGCCATCCACCTGTTTTCAGTTGCCACTGACAGCACTTGAATAACAAATTGAGTGGAAACTTGTCCACGGTGCATAGAAAGTGGATTTCAGAGTGTTACTGGAAATGTGAAAACATTAAAGGAGAGCAGAGGCGGTGGCGGACAGAGTTTGATACTGCGCTACCGTCACGTTTAACAACAACGAAATTGCGGGACAAATTTGAGAGGAAGTGTACGTGGACCGAAGACGGTACGGTTTGGCACGAAAAAATCAGTGCACGGGGGCTTATTAATTAAATTATAAGATTGAAAATGTTTTTAATTTGTAGCTGTCTGTCCGATTACGCAGTGTCTCGTAAACGGTTGGCCCTGACTAGTATTATTACGCAATCTGACTGTTGCAAACAATGTAAGAAAGTTTTCGTAAACACAATTAATTAATTAAGTCCCCAGCAATTATAAAACCTACAAAACCAATAAGCACAAGAGTAACTGTTCTGTATGTGGGAGTGTGACTCAACGTCCACATCTGGCACGGTTCTTTTCCAACAAGATAAGAATTTTTAAATGCCAACTATACTGACGTGACAAAAGAAATTTAGAAAAACTATAATTACGCAAGAAAACCAAAATTCTCTCTAATACAAGAACACAAGCCAGATGCTTTGTTGACTGAACCTGTAGTGACGCATTATTTCAGATACACAATTAATAAAAGAACATTGTAGTTTTTACCTTCATATATTGACGAAATGCACACAATAACATCTGCTATCTCTCCCATCAAATAACTGCATTAAACATGGAACAACACTCTTTACTACAACATCTTGCTCCAACTCCACGACAACCACGAGCTCTGCCCACGCACACACTGCTACGAGCTCTCGACAAAACTGACTCTATGAGTTCTCAACACACACTGTCCTCTCCGATGTCACAACAAGCACTGACTGCTACGAACTCTAACACGCACTGTGGAGGCGGCTTAATAGTACTCTTTGGCGCAATCTCTGGCGCAGTGGCACAGTGTAGCCACCTTTCATATGCCCCTCCTCCACAGGCCAGAATTTGATGGTATTTTTGCCAGCATTGGTGGTGAAAATACCACCAAATTCGTCCAGAAAAATACAGACAAAAATAAAAGATAATATTAATACCTAAACATCACATAATTAGTTAAAATTTTGGCTTTGCACTGACCTTTCACTAACCTAATATATGAAATACAGTAAGCAATACAACTTCTTTTCATGCATGTGGCTTTACATAATAGTTTACACAATATACAAAAAATCAGTTTATACAAATGTTCACATAAAATGCTTTCAATGACTAGTTTATACAGAAAAAACACCAACAGGTAACATCTTTTCAGTAAAAGCAGTCCATCAGTGGCACCCAGTAAAGTTTAGCAGGTACACCCAGCAACAAGTCACATTAGTTCAGTAGAAGCAATCCATCAGAGGCACCCAGCAATGTTGAGTAGGTGCAGACAGCAACAAGTGACTTCATTTCAGTAGAAACAGATCATCAGTTGCACCCAGCAATGTTGAGAGTAGGTGCAGACACCAACAAGTGATATCATTTCAGTAGGAGTAGTCCATCAGTTGCACCCAGCAATGTTGAGAGCAGGTGCAGACACCAACAAGTGACATCATTTCAGTAAAAACAGTCCATCAGTTGCGCCCAGCAACGTTGAGTAGGTGCAGACACCAACAAGTGACATTATTTCAGTAGAAGCAGTCCATCAGTTGCACCCAGCAATGTTGAGAGCAAGTGCAGACACCAACAAGTGACATCATTTCAGTAGAAGCAGTCCATCAGTTGCACCCAGTAAAGTTTAGCAGGTACACCCAGCAACAAGTCACATTAATTCAGTAGAAGCAGTTCATCAGTGGCACCCAGCAATGTTAAGCAGGTGCAGACACCAACACGTGACATCATTTCAGTAGAAGCAGTCCATCAGTGGCATCAGCAATGTTGATCAGGTGCACACAGCAACAGGGGACATCTCTTCAGTAGACGCAGTCTGTCAGTGGCACCCAGCAATGTTGAGTTGGTGCAGACAGCAACCAGTGACTTCATTTCAGTAAAAACAGTTCATCAGTTGCATCTAGCAATGTTGATCAGGTGCACACAGCAACAGGGGACATCTTTTCAGTAGAAGGAGTCTGTCAGTGGCACCCAGCAATGTTGAGTAGGTGCAGACAGCAAAAAGTGAACATCATTTCAGTAGAAGCAGTTCGATAAAATTCACTAGCACTGATCACACTGTTCATCAGAGTTTATGAGCAGAAATTAAACATGTCCTAGTGGTACCAATCATGTAGAAAAGGTACAGGTAACAGTCCATGATTTTTTTTTAATCACTGATCACACAGTTCATCAGCAGAAATTAAACACGAGCAAATGTCACACATCATGTTGAAAAGTGCAGGTAACAGTTCAGAATATTTATCTTCACTAATCAGACAGTTCAGGCATGAACAATAGTTTGAATGCACATACAAATGCTTTTACAGTAAGATACAAATCATAACAAATACACAAATGATATCAGATAATTATCCTATTAACTATTACAATACACAAATACCAGTAAACCTATAATATTTATGGGTGTCAGTGCAAGCCACTACAAACAAATAAAATAATATTTAGGAGATAGGTGGGTAGGATTAGGAAAGGAAAACACACAGAACACACTCACTCATCTCTCATCCACATTAAGTACTACTGTGTAATTGAATAGTGTTAATTGTGTAAATGAAATTCTGTCTAAATCTGATGTTCATCATGTGTATCAAGTAGTACTGGCAGCAATGTATAATAGTCAATAATAGTTAGTCAACGTCATAGTCATCATGTCAAGACCAATGTTTGCCAAGCCAGATCAAAATGTACTGTTGCTGAACAACTGTCAGTGAGCCAAGATATGCAAATTACTTCCTCTCTTCAAAAAAAAGTATATACTGCTTAGTGATTTAACAAAGTGTGTGTATAGACTATCTTCCTTCTATTTTAGTGTTCTAGTCTGCTTTCTTCATCCTCCTTGTTCCATAAGACCAACAACAAAAATATGCTCCTCACTTACTTTACCTCTTATCCACCAAAACTCCAATAATCATCAGCATCACATAATCTCAATACGTCACTAATACCTCTTCAATACGTCTTATCATCAATCTCATTTACCTTACCTCTTGTCCACAAAAACTCCAATAATCATCAACTTCATATAATCTCTATACCTCAATAATACGTCGATAAATATAAACCTCAGCACCAATATCATTTCACTTCCATAACAACTCTTTCCTCTAGTCAGTCTCCTTGAACAAGTACAGATAAAATCCTAATGCAACTTCAATTCAGCATCCCATACAATCCGAAGACACATTGTCAACACACAACCTCTGTGTAATCCATCTGACCCAAATTTTCTACTCATTATAAATTATAAACAAAGAAATGCATACATGACCTCTAACAGACTTAGTTCGAATAACTCTCAGTAATTAAGTACGATTACGGAGTGTGAATAATCATAATATTTCACAGTGTGTACACCACTTCAAGAATCATAGCAGAAGCAAACATGTGGAGTATTTCTTGTGTCAAGTGTCACTTCCTATTTCAATTGCTCACGAAAAATGCAGTGTAATAATTGTTAATGGTCTAAACCTAGTTTCGGTCTGTCATGTCGTTAGCCTCCTTCCTATTAGCATAAATTTATACAGCTTCCATAAAACCTCAGCTCATGTGACTTCTATGACTTTCTTGTACTAATGTCGTTCGTCGAATTATAGCAGTTAATTTTCTTATCTTAAAAATATAAGGCACTGAGCGTAAGCAAAACAAGTAATAGCAAGTAAATATACCAGTAGAGAACACAATGTCAACAAGTGGATGCAGCTCAAATCCTACAACGAGGCTCTCCCAAGCGAACAATCTATAATTAATCCAATAGTGTGACCTAAACTCTATGTTTATACACAGTATATCAGCATTTCTATACATCAAATTAAAGAGCAGTTATGGCAACAAAACAGAAATGTGTAAATATGTAATCCATACGCATAGCAGTAAACATATATCTTACGTAATAAACAAGTCATTAGCATCATGTCAGCATAAGCAATTAAATGTTCATATGTAATCTTAATAAGTAAACATGAAGGCGCAAGCAGATAAATCACAAAGTATAACTTACATACCTAAACACATCAGCACAATAAATCAGGTTACAATTATAATTTAAATAAATAAGCACAGCAGGCACATAATTAAAGAAAATATGACATCAGTGAAAAAGCATAGCAGCCAAGCGATGCATAATATATACAAGTCACAACCCAGTTTGTTAATCAATAATTGTCAAAATCAGTAAATGTATACAAGCACGTCGCTTCACAAGTAAATCCATAGAACATGAAATTAGCACAAAGTATGAATCACGTAATCGCGAGCAGCAAATTACGTCTAAAGTACGTACCTAAGTGGAAATATGTTACCTGAAAAATGAACTCAATTAATAGTTACCTTTTTAGTTTATTAGTTTCTTCTTGGAAATTACATTCTTTCTGAAAATTTCTCGATAGCAAGTTCTCTTAACGTCGGAGACACACAGAATTTACCTGAAGTTCTTAAATATTTTATAGAACCGTATCCTGAAAAATACTGAATGTTAATAACACAATTCAACAAGTCCTTATAGCTTTATACTGAATTTAATCGGAGAAATTAGACTGTGTGTTTGTTTACGGCTGTCAGTGCATTCGCACTGAGCGCTCGATCAGCTGTGGGCGCGTGACGTAGGAAGCTATTGTTCGCGGTCAACGACTGCCTTGTGCGGCGCGCAGACTTGACTGTTGCTTTGAGTATGTGCCGCCGCCAAAACACAGCGCGGTATCCTTGTACTCTCCGCATGTTTACATGTAGCTGTTAGTTTCTCTAAAGTATGTTATTCCACAAAAAATTTTACGTTAGATATATGATGTATTCCCTTAGAGCGTCGAGATTTAAGAGTTTCTACTTCGACAGTGTTATCATGAATAATTTTGCGAATTCTATATGGACCGTTATAAAGCAGAAAAAATTTGCGACACAAGCCTTTTCCTTTGTGAGACAAACGGTGGGACTTAATTAATACCTTTTGACCAACTGACAAGAATTTTGAACGACCAGGACGTTTAGCTGATTTCTCTCTTCTTGCAGCCGCAGACGCAATATTTCGTAGAGCCAGGTTGACAACTTCAGAATGCCGCAGTTTCCGTGAAGGCGGAAAAGGAACGATTTCAGAAATGCGATTTGTTGGTACTTTATTTTTTAATATCAATAGAGGCGGTAAAGAAGTTGAGTCATTAGGAAGTTCATTCAGAATGTTTTGAAAAATATGAAGATACTGATCCCAAGTTCTGTGATTCTGATGACAATAAAGACGGCACAATTTATTGATTTCCTTCATCCATCTCTCTGAAGCGTTAGATTGAGGGTGAAAAAGTGAAATGAAAATTGGTTTAATTTTACGACGCTGTAGAGTACGAAGCCAAATTTTAGAACGAAACTGTGATCCATTATCTGATATAACCTTATCAACATGACCAACTTCTTTAAGAAAATGTTTGATGAAAGCATTAGATACTGAACGAGCTGTTGCTTTGCGTAAAGGTGTAAAACACACATATTTTGATGTCAATTCCACTGCTACGAAAATGTACGCAAAACCGTTAGTAGATCGAACCACTGGACCAAACAAATCGACTGCAGCCATCTCCTTTAATTTCGCTGGAATGACGGGAAACAACGGTGCTCTGTGAGAAATCGTTGGAGGCTTAGCCATTTGACATAATTTACATTTGGCCAGAACAGATCGAATACGTTTTTCCATATTACTGAAGTAACAATTTTCTCGTAATTTATGAAAGCATTTTCTGGGACCAAAGTGTGCATAACTGAAATGCGTATACCAAATCAATTTATTGACCCACTCATCAGGAATACAAACTAACCAAACGGAGTTGTCGACCGATTTTCGTTTAAAAAGAATGTCATTGCGAACTAAATAATGCTGTCTAATCGCTACGCTTTCCTTTCTCCTCCACTTCTCCTTAATGTCCTTCCAGATTAGATCCTTATTTTGCTCCTTAGCGATGTCCTGGAGCGAAGACGAAATAAAGTTCTCAAACGCAACACCTTGAATGTACATCAAACAAAAATTGTTTTCTTTGCAGTCCTCTTCAGCACTTTGTTTCAAACCCATAGGTGCACGTGATAAAGCATCAGCAACAATATTTGAAGAACCCTGTATGTAAACAATAGTAAAGTCAAATTCCTGTAGGTACAACGCCCATCGTGACAATCTGCCATGAGTTAATTTTGTTGACATAAGAAATTCCAGAGCTCGATGATCGGTATAAACCTTAGTATGTCTGCCAAACAAAAATGTGCGAAATTTTGTAAAAGCCCAAACAACAGCCAAAGCTTCAAGTTCCGTAATCGAATAATTCTTTTCTGATTTAGAAAGAACACGACTTCCAAATGCAATAGTTTTCTGGACTACAACGCCGTTTTCTTCTATCTCTTGAAATAAATGTGCACCTAGGCCCTTGTATGATGAGTCCGTCGCCAAACAAAATTCTTTAGATAAATCCGGATGTGAAAGAAGTGGAGCAGCAACTAAAGCATCACGAAGTTGTTCAAATTCTGACTGAGCTTCCTCATCCCAACACCAATTAGATTTCTTTCCAGATAGTTCACATAAACGAGGTGTGGCCAAATCGTCCAATTTAACAAAGCGTCTAAGAAAATTACAGACACCAAGGAAACTACGAACATCACGTTTTGTAGTAGGTACAGCATAATTACGAATAGCATCTAATTTTTCTGGATCAGGAAGAATACCTTCTGTAGAAATAATGTGACCGAGAAATTTCACCTGAGAACGACCAAATTCAGATTTTTCCAAGTTCACTGTCATGCCAACTTTTGCAAAGATACGTAATAATGAGTCCAAAATTTTGTTGTGCTCACTCCAAGAACGTTTAGCAATAAGAATGTCGTCAACATAAGAAGTAATGTTGTCACGAAGATAAACAGGTAAAATTTCATTTAAACTACGAATGAATGCTGCTGAAGATACAGTAAGTCCAAACGGTAATTTCCGAAATTGGTAACAGTTACCAAAAGCTAAAAAGGCAGTATGTTTTCTACAATCAGGGTGGAGTTCTATTTGCCAAAAACTTGCGCGCATATCAATCGTGGATAAAACTTTAATTCCATGAAAATGTTGAAGAAGTTCATCTAAATTTTGTGGGCGGTCAGTTTCAGGAATGATGATGTTATTTATCTGTCTGGAATCCAGAACCAAACGAATTGACCCATCCTTTTTTAGAACAACGTGTAATGGGCTAGTATAAGGACTGACTGCAGGCTCAATAATGCCCTGATCTAACATGTACTGAAGTTCATTCTTAACCTTGTCTCTGTAAGCCAAAGGAATAGCGTACGTTTTTCCGCGAAATGGTGTGTGTTCTTTTACTTTAAATAAATATTGTAAGCCTTGTATAGTTCCTGTGTGATGACTAAACACTGTAGCATGTGAAGTCAAAATGTGGTGCAGCTCTTCTCTTGCAACGTCATCTGGCACTTCAGCTTTCTTAACCTTTTCATTAATTAATTCTTCGCTATTAATTATATCATCCATCGCGTCTCTGTATCTGTTGTCATTATCATGAATAAACACATTGTCGTCATAATGCTCAACGAAAACATCAGAAGTAAGAAACCTTAAACATTTTGTATCTGACTCAGATCTTGTTAAACACTCGAAAAATTTTAAACATTTCGGCATTCCAGCAACAGTCAAATTTACACTTCCTTCTTTAAAGTTCAAAATTGCCTTATGTGCGTTAAGAAACTCCATACCTAATATAATTTGTGTACTGAGTAATGGAACAATAATAAAATTAGCAGAAAATTCGTATCCTTGACAAATGAAATTTAAATTGGTCTGTTGTTTGACCACCACACTTTTTCCAGAAATAGCACCTCGAATTGTAGTTTTAGAAATAGGTAACACAGGACAGGCAATAGTTCTTTCACATATACGAAAAACTGATTCACTAATGACATTCAATGGGCTCCCAGAATCTAAAACTGCAGTGAACTTATTCTTACCCACACATACTTCAATAACAGGATGTAAAAATGCGTCTACATTATTTTCCTTTTCATCTAACAAAATGTCTCTCATGTCTTCCAGGCGTACGTAGTGTAAAGTCGTAGTGTCATTACTTTCTGAACCGTCTATATTGCTGCCAGAAGCCGAAGCTACAAGTCATTGTCGATTGTTTGCGTCACGTCTTTGATTATTCGCGTTATTTCGCGGATCGATTTCAACGATTTGCACTTGTCTCTCAGAAGTTCTGTCACGTGGAGGATGCCAATTAGGTCCCTCCTGTCTGTTAGATGCAAATTCTGGGTTGTGTCTGTTATTAAAATTTCTGTTTTCCTGTCTGTCTGCATAACTACTTCTTGTGTAATTTCGACTGTCATTTCTGAAATTATTGTTGTATCTACTACCCTGATTATTTCTGTAGTAAGAATTTCTATTACTGTATGAATAATTTCTGTCTTGATAATACCGATTACTGTTTCCGTATGATTGATCATTCCGATACGAATTACCGCTGTTATAGTTGTCTGTGTAATTTCTGTTAGAACGTCTGTTATTGTCATAGGGCTGGTATCTATTGTCGTGTCTGTTACGTCTGTCATTCTCAAAATTACCGCTATAACGTCCGTTCCGACCACTATCACTTTTCTCTGAAAATCTATTGTAATTACTGTTACTGAAAAAGTTACAAGAGGTCCCGTCGTCGTTGTCATACTCAAGTTCTTGCAACAAAGTCTTAAAAGTCTCAATGTCGTCTTTACATCTTCCGGCCAAAGCAATTTGTCTTATGGATTGTGGCAGCTTAGTTAAACAAATGCGAATTAATTCAGTCGGGCTATAAGGGTTGGACAAGAACTGATTCTTTCGAATCATGTCTTCAAAGTACTCTGCCGGCGTGCGGAACTCAGACTGTTTAAAATTACGCTGCATAATCAGACTATGTTTGACTCTGTCTTGTGTGTTTTCGGACCAATATGCCGATAGAAATGCATGATAAAAATCATTTAGATTATTACAATCTCTAATGAGTGCACGCATCCGCGTCGCCGGTTCGTTTTCTAAATATCCACACATGAATTCCAGTTTGTGACTTAGTGGCCAATTTGGTGGAAGTGCGTACATAAATTGATCTAACCATGCACATGGATGTATGTCATTCTTAGAATTGCGGAAGATCTTAAATTTCCGGACAGTCAAAAAGTGTTTATAGTCAAAGTTTTCGCCTCGTGGCGACAAAGACCTACCGCGTCTGTCCCAGTCCGAATGTCGATTATTGTAAAGTTCGCGCGCCTGGCGCTCTCTTGTTGCATCCCGTAAATGAAACAAATTATTTTCTTCAAACCCCTCTGCTACCTGTGATTCCAAATTTCTTCTGCTATCTTTTCCTACAATTTCCCCTTCGATCTGCTTGACTTGCTTTCGTAATGCCTCAAATTCCCTTTTCACGCGTTCATTAAATTTTCCCTGATTTTCAACATGCTTATTTATGTTCTGGTATTCTTCGGTTTCTGCAAATGGTAATGGAGCTGTATCATCCGAATCTCTGTCCCCATGTAAACTAAGATTTGTCAGTTTATCTGAAATTTCCTCCACTCTTTCCGATAAGTCACCAAATTGTTCTTTCTGTTTATTTACGTCTTCCGTAAGTGTCGCGACTCGGGTTTCAGTATTGTCACATTTGGTAGCTAGCTGTTTATATTGTTGTGTTAGGTTATTTAATCTGTCATTTGGAACGGATCCTTCGATTCTCTCAAATATTTCTTCCTTATCCTTTGCACGTTGTAAATTTAACTCTGAAAAATTCTGTACTATCACGCGATCTCTTTCTTCCTGTTCTCTATCCTGTTCCCTTTGTCTGATTTCTACTGCAATTAATCTATTATTGTGAGAATTCAGAATCGGTTGTACTTCTTCCCTGATTTCTTTCTTTAATTCATCTTTCATATTTTTGAAACATGTCCCTATTCTTGAATCTAACCGTGTTTCCAAAGTTCCCATCTCTGTTTTAATTGTTCCAATCTCTGTTTTTAATTCAGATCCAAACCGTGTTTCCATTGTTCCCATCCGTGTTTCCATTGTTTCCATTCGTGTTACCATTGTTCCCATTTGTGATCCCTGTGAGTCTAACCGTGTTTCCATACGTGCTCCCAAATTTAATATAGCACTCATCAACTGCTCCATATTAAATTGTTCAGAATTCTTTTCGCCCCTAACATTTCCCACAAAACTAACTTCCTTCTGCATAGCCATAAGGCTATCTGTGTTCGATACTATTCCAGAATCTTCTGTCATTAATCTCGTATTCTGTAAATTTTCTGATTGAGAAAAACCTTGAACTGGTTCCGGACTGTCTTCCCGACTTATTAAATTGTTTTCCACTTCATTATCCATCATGCTGTTTTCCTCTGTTGGCGAGTTCGCCATGTCAACAATTTCGTCATTCTCACTATTCATCATTTTTCCCTTTTTCATCAATCGCGTCATCATTTGCAAAGCATACAAAAAATTCGTCACTGTACGAAAATTACACACGGTGACTCTTTATCTCAACAATACCATTCAAATGCAATGACTCCCTCAAACACAATCAATCGAACAATTGTAATAATTGCACTAAATTGTCAAACCCGTTGACAAGACAACAAATTTAATTCTGATAAAAAAATACCATTAGAAGAATGACAATTACCAAATCTACACATGCAAAATAGACTACAATTACTAACTACAAATTACTACAACAATACTGCAGTCTACAATTTTCACAATCAGAAGAATCCAAGGGACGATCCTGGCAGGGTCGCCACGTGCATGGGGGCTTATTAATTAAATTATAAGATTGAAAATGTTTTTAATTTGTAGCTGTCTGTCCGATTACGCAGTGTCTCGTAAACGGTTGGCCCTGACTAGTATTATTACGCAATCTGACTGCTGCAAACAATGTAAGAAAGTTTTCGTAAACACAATTAATTAATTAAGTCCCCAGCAATTATAAAACCTACAAAACCAATAAGCACAAGAGTAACTGTTCTGTATGTGGGAGTGTGACTCAACGTCCACATCTGGCACGGTTCTTTTCCAACAAGATAAGAATTTTTAAATGCCAACTATACTGACGTGACAAAAGAAATTTAGAAAAACTATAATTACACAAGAAAACCAAAATTCTCTCTAATACAAGAACACAAGCCAGATGCTTTGTTGACTGAACCTGTAGTGACGCATTATTTCAGATACACAATTAATAAAAGAACATTGTAGTTTTTACCTTCATATATTGACGAAATGCACACAATAACATCTGCTATCTCTCCCATCAAATAACTGCATAAAACATGGAACAACACTCTTTACTACAACATCTTGCTCCAACTCCACGACAACCACGAGCTCTGCCCACGCACACACTGCTACGAGCTCTCGACAAAACTGACTCTATGAGTTCTCAACACACACTGTCCTCTCCGATGTCACAACAAGCACTGACTGCTACGAACTCTAACACGCACTGTGGAGGCGGCTTAATAGTACTCTTTGGCGCAATCTCTGGCGCAGTGGCACAGTGTAGCCACCTTTCATCAGTAGCTGAAGAAAGATGGATAGACGCGGCAGTACAAGCTTTCACGCGATCTCCAAAGGAGTCTACACGGCAAGCTGCGCGTGAAATGGATGTAAGCATATCAAATGTTAACTGCATTTTTAAAGTAAGCAAAGTGCAAGGGCTACATTCACAAGTTGCTTCATGCGGTGAATGAGGACGATCCGGGTAAGCTCCTCGAATTTTGTGAATATATTTGTAACAATAAACTGTTGAGTTATTTCGTTGTTTGGTATGACAAGGCGGCGTTTAGCCCTTAACTACATTTTTGCGGTACTACGTTGCTTCTGCACTTATATGTAATCTTAGTACCACCTGTGCTTTTGCAGTGCGTAGGCGCGTGACAACAAGCGAACATCTGTTCAGAAGTGGATAGACCGACGAGGAAGTGTTAAGTTTCCACCCAGATCTCCCGATCTAAATCAGTTATACTTCTTTCTGTAGGGATCTCCAAAGGACACCGCCAACGCCACAAAGCCACGTGCCGGACGATGTGGCCGAGCGGTTCTAGGCGCTTCAGTCTGAAACCGCGCTGCTGCTACGGTCGCATGTTCGAACCCTGCCTCGGGCGTGGATGTGTGTGATGTCCTTAGGTTAGTTAGGTTTAAGTAGTTCTAAGTCTAGGGGACTGATGACCTCAGATGTAGAGTCCCACAGAGCTTAGAGCCATTTGAACCACTTGAACAAAGCCACATACGCTAGATAACATGAGAGAAGCGAATCCGTTCTAGTGGCAACCGGAACAAATGTGCGATACTGTAGTGCCTTACTACGATGCAACAGGCTCTGCGACGACCACAGCCGTTACGAAACACATCAAATGAATTCGCAATTGCAAATGAGGACAACCATCAGGAGTAGAATGAAAATTTGTGCCAGACTGAGACTCGAGCCTGGATTTCCAGCTTATTGCGAGCGGTCGCCTTACCATTTGGCTATCCGTGCACGCATGCATGCGTGCATGTCGAAAGGAACTCTGCATCTTAATCAGAATAACACAGGCGCTGCAACATCGTATTTATCTGCCGAAACCGGCAAGCGATTTCCAAGTACAACGTCTGTCCTGTACAGGAATATAATGGATGCACTAATTCACGTCGTACACGCATGGTAGACGACATATGGAAGTTTGGGTCTGCCCGTGACTCATGCACAGATAGCCAGGCCGGCACGGTAGCTCAGCATGTTAGCTCAGAGGATTAGCTACCTTCTGTAATAGAAAAACTGAGTGAACGGATCAACGAACAACCCGAAAGATTGTCATCGGACGTCCGCTCCGACGACATTCAACGAACAATATAGAACAAAATGAGATCAAAATTTCAAAAAACGGTGAGAGCGACCGCTCGTGATAAGAGGGAAATCCGGGTTCGATTCCCGCCCGGCATAAATTTTCATTGTCGTCATTCCATTGTACAGCTGATGGTAGCCCTTATTCGCAATTGCGCATTCATCTGATGTGTAAACATTATTGTCGATCTGTTCCACAGCGCTGTACAATGAAGTGATAAAAGTTTGGGGATACCTCTTCATATTGTGTCGGACTTCTTACCAGCGGAAGTATTGAGGGATGTTGACTATTGCCGTCAATAATTACGTAAGCAATGCAAGCACAGGATTCTGTGCAGGAACTGACCTCTCGATTAAGTCCCATAAATATTCGACTGGATTCATGACGGGTGTTCGAATTGTGCAGAATGTTCTTCAAACCAATCGCTAACAATCGTGACCCTGCCACATAGCGCGTTGTCACCTATAAACATTCCACCGTGGTTTGGCAACAAGAAGACCATGGATGGCTTCTGCAGGTAGCCGAACATAACCATTTCCAGTCGGGTTCAGTTGGACCAGAGGATCCAGTCCATTCCACGTAAACACACCCACATCATCACGAAGCCATCACCACCTTGCGTAGTGTCACCTATAAACATTCCACCGTGGTTTGGCAACAAGAAGACCATGGATGGCTTCTGCAGGTAGCCGAACATAACCATTTCCAGTCGGGTTCAGTTGGACCAGAGGATCCAGTCCATTCCACGTAAACACACCCACATCATCACGAAGCCATCACCACCTTGCGTAGTGTCACCTATAAACATTCCACCGTGGTTTGGCAACAAGAAGACCATGGATGGCTTCTGCAGGTAGCCGAACATAACCATTTCCAGTCGGGTTCAGTTGGACCAGAGGATCCAGTCCATTCCACGTAAACACACCCACATCATCACGAAGCCATCACCACCTTGCGTAGTGCCTTATTGACAACTTGGATCCATGGCCTCGTGAGGTCCACGCCACACTCGAACCATACTGTCAGTTCTTAGCAACTGAAATCTGGACTCATCTGACCATTCCACGTTTATGCAGTCGTCTATGGTCCAGCAGATACGGTCACGAGCCTAGGAGAGACGCTGCGGTCGATGTCGTGTTATTAGCAAAAGCACTCGCGTCGGTCGTTGCTGCCATCGCCCAGTAACACCGAATTTCGTCGCAGTGTCCTAACTAATACGTTCGTCGTACGGCCCGCTTTGACTTCTGCGGTTATTTCACGCAGTGTTGCTTGTCTGTTAGCAATGACAACTCCATCCAAACGCCTCTGCTCTCGGTCGTTAAGTAAAGGCCGTCGGTCACTGTGTTGTCCGTAATGAGAGGTAATGCCTGGAATGTGGTATTGCAGTCACACTCTTGACACTGTGGTTCTTGGAATATTGAATTTCCTAACGATTTCCGAAATGGAATGACCTGAGTACAAATGTCAGCTCTGCCAATTTCCTGTCCTTCGCACCTTGTGTACGCGGTACTACCTTGAAATGGTTCAAATGGCTCTGAGCACTATGGGACTTAATGTCTGAGGTCATCAGTCCCCTAGAAATTAGAACTACTTAAACCTAACTAACCTAAGGACATCACACACATCCATGCCCGAGGCAGGATTAGAACCTGCGACTGTAGCAGCAGCGTGGTTCAGGACTACATCAGTGTGTTGCTGCTGAGCACATTTTGAATATTTTGAGTAGGAACCCTTCGTTATTCATATTGTGGCCATCATTACGTGATAGAAATCCCTAGTTTGTGTTTATTTAGTTCGAGTGATTTGAGTTCAAACATTGTAAACCCCTATGTGGGACTTCCCGTATTTGCGAGGACATAATTAAGACTTTATGGCTCCCGTCGAATAGTCGTTCTACCACGCTTTTCTCTGTCGCAGTATTGTTTCCCTCTATTGTTACACAGATATCTGATACATAAGCTTTCAGAGCAGGACTGTAGGAGTGTCACAGCCGTAGTTCTCCCAGAGGATAGTCTTGAAATGTGACGCGAGAGGTAAGGTCGCACCCCGAGTAGCCGTCGCGCGCCCCTTAGGGGTCGTCGACACCCCTCCGCGTTGACCGCCGCGCCTTTCCCACGCGTCGAGGGTTACCGCGGAAGGCGACCGCGAGATGTCCCTGCGATACGGCCACGTCGGGCCGCGCGCTAATTGGCGGCGCGTCGCCCACTTCCAGCCCATATCACACGGCGCGGCAATCTGGCTCGTGTGTGGCCGGGCCGTCTCGCCCGCTACAGCCGCCTGTCACTGCGCAGGAGACGCGCCACCGACGCCGTCGGCCCGGCCCACACGTGCTGACGTGCCCGGCAGCGACGGGTAGACTCCTCGTACCGTGTTAAGCTCAGCCTGTGTCCAGACGTGAAGCCTGGTCGGAAAAATTTTTTTTTTCAAGTACAAATACACAGGGCACGAGCGAAACAGGTAGTGTAACAAAATATGGAAACACCGCGAGAACTGTATGATTCAACATAAATATAAATACCACGTTCCTTGTAGTGACCATTTTCGCAGCAGCTGTATATAAATTGCAGTTGTTTCAAAGAAAATGCCTTTTTTGCATGCAGCATATCGAAATTTTGGTTTTTATTTTCGCACCCAGACGCGTTTCGCCTTTTTTTCAAGGCATCTTCAGTGGGTGTCCTGAAATATTACATGATTTGTCCATTTTTACACGTAGGTTATGGTATCAGATCTAGGTTATAGATTTAAAAACAGTTCCTTAACGTTTTTTTATGAAACGGAGCGATACTTACAAGTAACTTCCAAATCATTGCATCTAAGCAAACTGCTTTTTCTCATCTGGCAACCAGGTGGACATCTTACAGTTCACTTTCAGTTCACTGTTTACGTTGCACATCACTGTAACTGCCATCTTTTTAATACAGAGTTTCATTTGGTTTTCTAAGTGTTACCAACTTTCTCAGTTTTCTGCATTCACCTGTTTTGTGAATGTGTGTGTGTGTGTATTAAATAGGGGGAGAGATTTCTTATTTTTTAATAAAATAAAAATTATTTATTTTATTTTTTTAGTATTTTTCATTCATTTATTTATTCTTAAAAACAATAATAATTATTATTATTTTTATATTTTCCTGTATATACTTATGAGAGGAGCCAAGCCTGCAGGTTGCACTGTTATATGGTGTGTGTGTGTGTGTGTGTGTGTGTGTGTGTGTGTGTGTGTGTGTGTGTGTTAGTGTGTGCCTGTGTGTGTGTGTGTGTCTGAGTGCGTGGGTGGTGTTAACGGGCACTCAACGTTGAGATTATCAGCGCCCATATAAAATTCGTGGAAATGAATGTGGCTAAAACGGAGAAAACGCGAGCAAAGAAATAAAAAGCAGTCTCTATTTATATAAAAGGCAATGTCCCGACTGACTGGCTAAGGACAGAACCATGAAATTTCCAGAGGGTATTGATCTTATACTGTAGGCGACGTTTACGAGGGGTTTTTCGATGTTCCGTCCCTAAGGGGGTGAAAGAGAAGTCGAAAGGCTTTGCGAAAATATGTCGCTGTTAAGGCTATTTTGAAGCTACAACTACGGAAGTTGGTATTTGATATCTTGGTCACAAGTAAAAAAATACGTTCTATACGATCTTTGGAAATTCAACCTCTAAGGGGCGAAATATGGAATGAAAAATTTTTTGAAAAATATTGCTCGTGACGCAAATTTGAAGCTAGAACTACTAAAATTAGTATTTGGTTTCTCCGTCAGAAATCAAAAAATACGTGCCTAGAATTTCTGTAAATTCAGCCACCAAGGGGGTTAAATACTGTGCAAAATTTTCTTGAAAATAAATCATTATTATAGTACTACTAAAGCATTTTTAGAGATACATCTATGAATATTGGTATTTGACTTCTAGGTTAGAAATAGAAAAAAAGTGTTCCACTGTTTTTGGAAATTCAATCCCTAAGGGGATAAAATAGGTGATGAAAAGTTTTGCGGAAATATTCCCTGCAAAAGCAGTCTTGAAACTAAAGCTCTGAAGATTTGTTTTCGGATTTTCAGTTAGAAATAAAAAAAATAAGTGTTGCTGTTCAACCTGTAACGGGTTTAAACGGGGTTTTGTTTGAAAATATTTTGTCATTTCAAAACACTTTTAAAGCTACAATAATCGATATTTGAATTTCTAAAGAAATTGTATTAGGGGATGAAAGTTTCTATGGAATTATCGCTAAAAGAACTCAAAAGGCAGGATTAACAAAGGCCTGCGACTCCAGTTACCAGAATCATCTTTTCGTGGGAAGTACATTCTGAAAAGACAATGCTTCTGTGGTGTTAATTAGCGTGAAAAGTTTACAATACTTCACAATAATTTGAATAACACAACAATTCCAGTAAAGGAAAAAAAAATCTGCGCAGATCATACGGCTTACGCTAGCGAAGCCGCGGCACTAAGCTAGTATGAGATAAAAGCGCAACATCTCTCTCAAGTCTCACTCTGACGACCTGCACAGTCGCACTTGCTCACATTATGGAATATAACGTTAAACTTGTTCAGATGTTGCACTCTGTCACATTAATGTGACCACCTGTCAGAAGCCTGGAAAACCACCTTCTACTGCGTGAAATTTGCAGGAGGAGAGCCAGTGAGGTTCTGGAAGGTGCTGATGGGGATGCGCAGCTATACCGAATCCAGTATCGTGGCCAGCTGCGCTAGGTTTCCCAGTTGGGAATTCATGGCGCGTCTGGTCCGATCCAGGTGGTCTCACAGATTCTCGATTGGTTTTAAATCTGGAGAGTTTGCTGGCCAGAGGACTATGATAAACTCAACACGGTGCTCTTCGAATCATTTACGTGCACTGCGAACTGCGTGACACATTGCACTGGCTTGCTCGTAGATGCCATCCTGCCGACGACAAACGTACTGCGTGTAGGACGTGGTCCTCCCCAAAGATAGATGCGTACTTCTTTTGATCCACTGTGCCTTCGAAAATGACGACACCGTCCAGGGAATGCCACTAACACATTTCACAGATCATAACGCTCCTTCCTGGTTCTACGGTGTGTTTTTTTATTTATTTTTTTTTAATACGTTTCTCGCCGTACACGGCAACGACCATTTATGTAATGGAGCATGAAACGTGATTCATCGGAAAAGGCCAGCTGTCACCACTCATTGTGTAAGGTCCCAGGACATGGGCACTTACAAGTTAGCTTACCAACATTAGTAATAATAAAGGGACTGGCAAGGGCATTAGATCATGACTCTATTGAATTATGATACATATGAGGCACTCCCTGGATGTCTGCATGGTTCAGCCACTAAATTAAAGCGTTGGTGAAAAGCGTCGGAAGTTGAGAATTGTGGAATGCAAAGTCTGCAGATGGCCGTAGCTCGCCGGGCCGCCGTGGGCGTCAGGTAGCGGTCACCGGAAAAGCGGGACAATACAGCGCTTTTGGGGGAAGCCCGGCATCCAGAGCCACCTGTACTGGGCAACACGTGGCGAAGACGGGAATTTCGTTTGGTTAGGGGCTTTATGACCTACTCGATCATTGGGTAGATCTCAGTGGAGGGATTTCGGCGATGATAGAGCGTTCGACATTGGCCGAAACTGAGTATTCTTCTGCCGCGTTTTCGTACGCGTGGGAGACGGGAGAATTGTGGAGAGAGAGTGGACTTCGCCTTCAGCCATCGAGCGGTACGGACTTGGAGACGGCGTCTTGGCCAAAAAGGGAGATATACGGTCTGTATCGCAGCACTGCACCAACGCGTGTTCCGTGCAGAGTTCTGCGCCTAGAGCTCTTTGTGTGCTCAGAAGTGAGATTTTCACCAACGCTTAACGACTTCCAACAACTTACCTAATATTCTTCATCTGGTAGTTATCCTTGCGAGGTGTCGAGTATTTATCAACGCAGCTGCCGGTAATAGGGGCGCGTAATTGCAAATTGTTAATGTGCCATTCTCAGGAGTGTGCGGGTGGACAAAGAGATTCACATTTTTTTTGTGAATTTTGTCAGTTGTGGGGAATATCAAATTAAAATGCCAATATTACAATCGAATTATGGACTTCATTGTACCCTGTCCCAGTAAGCTTCACAGGTACTCTAGTCACTGCACAGCTTGCCCAGACGGGAAGGAAAGAAGGTTTGCAGTCTTCTATGTCAGGGACGGACTGATAAGCTTACAAGTGGACGTCCATATTCCAGCCTTCGTCGCCGATGAATAGCAGTCAGCATGGGTGCATGCATGAATCAGGAGCCTGATGTGGAGGCCCATACGCAGCAGCGTTCGCTCAACTGCCGCTAAGGTGACACTGCTGGTAGCCTTTCAGCTCCTCTAGACAGTCAGTTGCTGAGTAGATACACCTCTATTCGTGCGTACACATCTCCTCAGTCATCGTTCATGACTGTCACCTATGGTCTGCGGAGAAGCAAGGTTGCTTCGGCGCCGGCTTTTGATAATGACATTTTGCGATGGACGATAGGCTTTAACCACGGCGGCTCGCGAACAGTTTACTTAGCCATTGCGGAAATCCGCGTCCCCTCGACATGCTTTATATACCTGCCACTGCTAGTAATGTCATCTGCCGCCTGTGAGTGGTTACTTCACGTTGAAGTCGAACGTAGGCGGTGGTCGCGTTCCATGATGCTACTCCAGGCGGGTGTAAAATGAATGTGCGCAACGGAAAAAATAAACGGTAAATGAAGATTTGGCCCTGTCTCATCACCCCCTGAAGCAGATATTAGGATCTCTTAATTCTATTAATTACAATCTAAACATAAATGAATAATGAAGGCAACTAATCCTACTAAATGAGAAACGTTGTTCCTGCTTATATAGTTATTGTAGGAAAAAAACCTTTACATTACAAAGTTTACATTTCCTAAGTGAAATTACTAATCAATTACCCAACTGTGCCCCTTATTATGACTGCTCCGTCTAATATCAATAACGCGAAATGACTGACATAATCTATGTACCAAGCACTATAAGGCACTACTTTCAAAGAGGATCTACGGCGGTGTGGAACCTCAGTGGAAATAAACTAACGTGATCACAGCTGTTTATCTTTTATAACTCTAATAACCCGAAGCAATCTGCGATATCACCGTATGTACTGCGTCCGGTGCGTAGAAAGTGATGGTGCTCGTACACGTCTGCGACGATGAAAGAACTCCAGCCACAATAAACTCTTTCAAACACTAGGACGCCAATAGGCGGTCCTCTGACTAATATACGCTAATACTGTCTTCTCCTCTCTGTGTTCTGCAGACGAGAAACGTGAACTCCCAGCAACAAGGACGGAGTTTAGATAACGTCTCAACGTAAGTATAGGCAGAAGGAATGCCCTCAATTACTGGACGCTGCGTACTCAACGACGACTTCCAACTAGGAGGTGAAGTTCAGAATCGTATAGGTTGGCAACGGTACAGTACCTAACTGTTCTAACTATAAACTCTCCTGAGAGCAAGGACAGAATATAAGTCTGTATCAACAAATCAACAAAGCTGGTGTCTAGGGACCGTCGCACACGGGCGCTCACAACGGAAGCCCTCGTCTCTCCACCGCAGGCCTCCCAGCAAGGCTCGGCTTCCCACCCATGTAATTCCGAAAACGTATCATATTCCCGAAACCACGGAATATTCTCCCTCTCTACAGATTCTTCCGAACGCTGACCAACCAAATTTTAGTCTTTTGTCGTCCAGCGTGGAAAGTTTCAGGGAAAAACCTATACTCGTACAATGGTAAACTTGTGAGTAAAAATCCTTGGAAATAACCCAGCCTGCTTGGTTTCCGAGGTGCCGCTTCTTCGTGCCTCTCACCTGCGTCCAAGATTTTCAGCGTTCGGAAGTATTATCCTGTTATCTTTCCGGCCCCCACTACAATAGCGGCCAGCCGTCAACCTATTGTGCACCAGAACTCAGGTGCCACGACTTCCGTCAAGCTACTACCTGTGTTTAAGCAGGACCAACACCTGTGCGATCCTTCCACCCAGAGCTTGAGTTTTGCCTGCCGTTTCATCTCTACTGGCTTTGCAACCTCTACTAGTATAGGCAATCATCTGTTACGCCGTTTTTATAATAAAGACACTCCGTCACCTTTCATGCAATAAGCGTTGACAATTATTTACAAGACATACGTGACAGTGTCAGTCTCCTTTATATATTCAAGTATACGATGTACAACCTATCGCATGACACCTAATTGTGTTTATAGATCACGGCAAAGTATGTGGATGAGTTCTTGTAAGGTGCGAAATTATAGCCGCCTTACAAGATTAATGTGACTTGAATGTGGAAAACTGTTAAGTAAATCTAAGTAAGACAAGAGGAAAACTAAAATAGAGTTACAGTTTTATTTGGCTGTCTGATTACAAAAAACACAGATGAACCAACCACCCTGATAACACATTAAAAACATCGCACTACAATTTTAGGGAACAAGTCACACAATTCACAAAATTTTAAAAGTCGTAGCACATTCATTTGAGTGTCAATTAAAACAGAGGGCAAATCTGTCAGCAGATGAGCTTCCGCCCTTTGGTCCGAAAACAAAACACAGGCTGGTAAACTGCAGCGCACTGTAATGTGCACGCCACAAGCATCACTCACTGGAGGGTCTTCTCACCGGAGCAGGAAGCCATTTGTAATAGCCCTGCGGCATATGCGAGGACGAGTAAAGAGGACTTCATCCCGCCTGCGTGGCTGGGAGTAGGTACGCCATGGCCGTGGCCGTGTTGAGGACTTTACTAGACGCAAAGTGTCTTTCTGCTGGATGCCAGGACACGTGAGTATTACGGGGAACGAAAGGGCAGATGCAGCAGCCACGGACCCGTGTCATGGCTCAAATGGTTCAAATGGCTCTGAGCACTATGGGACTCAACAGCTGTGGTCATAAGTCCCCTAGCACTTAGAACTACTTAAACCTAACTAAGCTAAGGACATCACACACATCCATGCCCGAGGCAGGATTCGAACCTGTGACCGTAGCAGTCGCGCGGTTCCGGACTGCGCGCCTAGAACCGCGAGACCACCGCGGCCGGCGACCCGTGTCATGACCCTCAGGTAGTTCAGTGTGCCTTCCCCCTACCTGCTATCGCCTCACTGTTGAGGTACAAAGGCATTCGTCGATGGGAAGAAGAATCCTTATTGTGACATAGACTGTTGTATTTGTCCACGAACGGCATCTATGCAATGTCCTCAAGACACTGCAGCTGTCACTCGTGGTCAGAGCGGCGTTCTGTGTAGAACCGGAGGTTAAGTGATCTCGAACGTGGGAAAATTGTTGGGGGGTGCTTCCGTAACCAAGGGAGCCGGAAGTGTTTAGTGTCTCAGGTGGCACCGTATCGAACATTTATACTTAAAACGGGGAAAGGGGAAAAACATCATACGCGGACGGAAGTGCCTTTTGAATGATCTCGACAGACAATCATCATTGAGGAGTGCGACGAAAATTAACAGGACGACAGGTGCAAAACGTTTCTGTCGAACTTAATGTCGCACTCTTGAACCCTGTCAGCACCAAACCAACAGAAAGTGAGCTCCATAAACTGGGAATTGCAGGGTGAGCGGCAATTGCGAAAGCACACATCACTGATGCAAATGCCCGTAAAGGGAAATCGTGCTGCAGAAGCCATTAATCCCGGACTGTGGAGCATTGCAAGAAAGTCTTTTGGTTGGATGAGTCTTGCTTCAAACTGTGTCTAGCTTCTGGCTGATTTTATGTCCCAGGAGTGAAACTTAGCGGTGGTTCAGTGATGGCTTTGGTAGCCACACTGTGGTAATGTGTGGCCTCCATGGTTAATCCGCAAGATTGCCTTACTATCTAGCAATAAGTTACTCTTTTCGCTAATCGCACCCATTCCATGGTGCAATATTTGTTCCCCGATAGTAATGCTGTGTTCCAAGTTGACATAGCCCCTGTTCACACTGCTCGCATAGTGCAGGACTGATTTTGTGACCATGAGGATGAACTGTCCCATCTCCCCCAGCCACCACAGTCACCAGATCGCCATAAAATTAAGCCTTTTTGTTCTACTTCGAAGGGAACGTCCGTGATTGTTATTTATCTCCGTCATTGTTACCTGAACTTGGTGTAAGATTCCCTTGAAAAACCTGTGTTTATCCATTTAGTGATGACTGGACGGTGTCTTGCATGCCAAAGGTTTTCCTTCGCCATAAGTTATGGTAATGAGTTTCCTTTATGGTGTTACCATATTTTCGTTCACATTTTGTGCATTGCTTCACTAAAAAAGTGAAGCATCCAGAAGGGGAAACGAAATGTGCCTATTCGCGGTTGATGGTGTTGTGTACATAGAAGTTATAACAACTGCTCAGTTGTACCGAAATGAAGGGAGGCCTGCGTAGGATCGACATTCAGTAAAAGAACTGGCAACTGACCTTCAAGATATTGCACGTACATAGTCGGGAAGGCTGGTTACTCATACGTTCGCTTTCAAGTTTACCAACCGATCTCTAGAAGTAGTCACGCCCATTAAATACCTGGCAGCATGTTCACGGATTTGACATTTACGACAATATACTCGTAAAACTAATTTTATAGAAGACAGATGCAAATTTGAAATTGATTGGAAGAATCATCAGGAAATGTAGTTGACTCACGGAGGGCACAGCATACAAAAACCGATTTCTGTCTGTAATGGAACATTGTTCGTCAGTCTGGAAGTCATAGAAAACAAGGTAACGAACAGAGAATGTCGAACGCAGAGCAGCGTGTATCGTCACAGGTTCGTTTAGTCAGTGGGGAAACCGTTAAGAAAGTGCTCAGTTGGTAGGGATACGGAAACTTTTTGTGAAAACAATAACGCGAAATTAGCGGTTTTTATCGAAATATAGTGAAATGAGAATTTTTTTCAGATATCACGAAATCCGAAATTTTGCCGTACAAAAACTTTATAAATCCAAAGAAGCACTTTACTAATACCCGTAACAGATAATTACTGAATGTTAAAACTGCATTTTGACTTCTAATATCCTGAAGCCTGAGGTTTGTACAAAATCTTAAACTGACAGCTGATTTCCTGCGTAGTGAACTTTGATGTGAAGACAAAAATAGTACTGAACTTAGGAAAAATAAAGAGTGTGGCAAAAAAATCTCCGAATTTGGCGAAAAACAAATACGAATTAAAAATTACAGAATTTGATAAAACAACTGAATTTAACAAAACGCCGAATTTGGAAAAAAACACGTGATCTGACAAAATAACATAGAGTTCGGTAAAAAAATTAACACCGAAATTAGCAAAAAACCAATATCAAATTTGCAAGAAGCTACAAAGAAGCTGACAAAAAATAACATTGAATTTGGCAAAAACATAAAAACGAATTTGGCAAAAATGGCGCTGAATGAGCCAAAAAGTAACACTGAATGTGGGAAAAATATAACAGCAAATATGGAGAAAAAACACTCAAATTGACAAAAAATACCAGTAAATTTGGCAAAAAATAACACCGAATTTGTCAAGAAAAATAAGCGAGAACTTGTAAAAAAATTAAAACCCAATTAGGCAAAAAATAACATCGAATTTAGCTAAAAATAACAAAAACTAGCACCATGTTTCGCAAAGATTAATACTGAATATGGTGGAAAATTAACTCAAAATTTGGCAAAAAATATCGCTAAATTCGGGCAAAAAATAACACCCAATTTGGCAAAAAAATTACAACTAATTTAGGCAAAAAAATAAGATGGTACTTGGCAAAAATAAGGCAAACAAATAAAATCAAATGTTGAAAAAATTGCTTACGAATTTGGCTAGAAAACTCCGAAATTGGCAATAGTGTCACCATATTTGACAAAAAATACACCATAGTTGGCAAAATCAACACCAAATTTGGTAGGAAATGATACTGAATATTGCAAAAAAGACGCTGAATTTGACAAAAAACTCTCAGATTTTAAAACATAACTAATATGTTGGAAAATAATAACGAACTTGGAAAAAGTTGTAACTAAGAAAGAGAAAACGATAGAGAATCTGTCGAAGAATAATAACCATTTTGGCAAAAAATAACACCAAAGATGGAAATAAATAAAATGATTTTTTCCTGTCCCTATCAATTGTTTATCGGAGTGGCCGACGATATAAGACAGGCGCTGTACAGCACAGTGTAACCTCCCCGCAAAAATAAATGAAAATATTTAAATGTGAATTGGACATCGTGCTAAGTGTAACCTCCCCGTAAAAATATGCAAAATGAAAATAATTGAATAGAATTGCAAATAGTGCCAAATGTTAGCTTCCCACAGTAATAAAACTCAATGATAATAAAAATGTGCAAAAATGTTAAGTCCCCACAAAATTAACGTTAAAGTGAACCTGATAAATTTTATAAGGGCAGCTGCGCTGACCTTAGGCCCTGTGCAATAATTAACCTGATAAATTGATTCTGGGAGGAAAAGCATAGGAAATATTGTTTCAATTGGAATGATTCTTTTCTTAAAAAGGATTGCTTTGAAAACAAAATTATTATTGGGGCATTTCTTGAACAAATTAATTACAATTAACATACATTACATTATCAGATGTGCGCAATGCTGCGTCATTACCTTATTTAACAATATACCTCGTCCCGAACCTTGACCAGAGACCCATGTCAACGCCCGCCGACTCCTCACACACAACACCGACTCACAACTGAGTCCAACACGCAACAGCGTCCAACTCTGAACTGAACTCTCGCGCAGTCAAGCGCAGACTAGCAACGATAAACAACTCTCTGGTCAGAGATTCTGTCATGCCTCGCCATCGCTGGTACTGAATACGTACGCGTTTCAACAGTTAATTACTAGAACGTACGTTTCTGGAAGATACACGCAATATATTGCTTCTTCTCCCTACGTGTGCATGGAGGAAGAGTCGTAAAAGTAAAATTAGAGAGATTCGAGATCACACGGAGGTTTGACGACTGGAACAGGAAAGCAAGGTTGTGACAGCGATACACAAAGAAACCTCTGCTAAATACCATCAGGCGGCTTGGGCTATAGTTTGAGAAGTGTGGCTACACACAGTGAGCGTAGGTAACCGGGGCGTCGCCGGAGAAACCGGCGAAGGAGGCGGTGGCTGCGGAGTTTAGCGCCTGGTGCCGTTAGCAGGTGACAGCTGAGCGGCTGTATACGTACTCAGTGGGAAGGACGCTACCGTTGCGCTAAGCCTCTTAGCAGAGGCAGGGCAGACGCGGCGGACACGCGCGGCCATCAGATGCAGCAGCCGCGGCCGGGCTGTCACACGCCGGGATTAGGCGGCCGTCCGCTCGCCAAAGATGGCTGCGGCGGCTTCCCGCGCCCGGCCGTCTCAGCGTGGCACTAAACTGCTTTGTTGTACAACTTCCAGCTGGATAATCGCCGGGGGATCGCTTATCGACAGGAAAACACGTGTCGGGAAAGAGTCTGCGGCTGAGGTGGATGCTTCTATCCAGTAAGCTGTGAGGGAAGGGTGAACCACAGACTTAGCGATACCTGTGTTGAACGATCATCTGCGGCGCACTGTATTCGTAAGCAGCCATGTCTGATTCTAGGATCCACAACCACGTCCATCATTTCGACAAGAGAACAGCTCAGGAGCACCGAACGCTTCGTAGCAACATATTAAAGAAAGGACATGTGTCGATCAAGTACGAGGGCAGTTCAATAAGTAATGCAACACATTTTTTTTCTCGGCCAATTTTGGTTGAAAAAACCGGAAATTTCTTGTGGAATATTTTCAAACATTCCCGCTTCGTCTCGTATAGCTTCATTGACTTCCGACAGGTGGCAGCGCTGTACGGAGCTGTTATAATGGCGTCTGTAACGGATGTGCGCTGCAAACAACGGGCAGTGATGGAGTTTCTTTTGGCGGAAAACCAGGGCATCTCAGATATTCATAGGCGCTTGCAGAATGTCTACGGTGATCTGGCAGTGGACAAAAGCACGGTGAGTCGTTGGGCAAAGAGTGTGTCATCATTGACGCAAGGTCAAGCAAGACTGTCTGATCTCCCGCGTGCGGGCCGGTCGTGCACAGCTGTGACTCCTGCATTGGCGGAGCGTGCGAACACACTCGTTCGAGATGATCGACGGATCACCATCAAACAACTCAGTGCTCAACTTGACATCTCTGTTGGTAGTGCTGTCACAATTGTTCACCAGTTGGGATATTGAAAGGTTTGTTCCCGCTGGGTCCCTTGTTGTCTAACCGAACACCATAAAGAGCAAAGGTGAACCATCTGTGCGGAATTGCTTGCTTGTCATGTGGCTGAGGGTGACAATTTCTTGTCAAAGATTGTTACAGGCGATGAAACATGGGTTCATCACTTCGAACCTGAAACAAAACGGCAATCAATGGAGTGGCGCCACACCCACTCCCCTACCAAGAAAAAGTTTAAAGCCATACCCTCAGCCGGTATAGTCATGGTTACAGTCTTTTGGGACGCTGAAGGGGTTATTCTGTTCGATGTCTTTCCCCATGGTCAAACGACCAACTCTGAAGTGTATTGTGCTACTCTTCAGAAATTGAAGAAACGACTTCAGCGTGTTCGTAGGCACAAAAATCTGAACGAACTTCTCCTTCTTCATGACAACGCAAGATCTCACACAAGTCTTCGCACCCGAGAGGAGCTCACAAAACTTCAGTGGACTGTTCTTCCTCATGCACCCTACAGCCTCGATCTCGCACCGTCGGATTTCCATATGTTTGGCCCAATGAAGGACGCAATCCGTGGGAGGAATGATGAAGAAGTTATTGATGCAGTACGACGTTAGCTCCGACATCGACCAGTGGAATGGTACCGTGCAGGCATACAGGCCCTCATTTCAAGGTGGCGTAAGGCCGTAGCATTGAATGGAGATTACGTTGAAAAATAGTGTTGTGTAGCTAAAAGATTGGAGAATAACCTGGTGTATTTCAATGCTGAATAAAACAACCCCTGTTTCAGAAAAAAATGTGTTCCATTACTTATTGAACTGCCCTCGTATCAGCTACTTATATGTAAAGGGTGATTCAAAAAGAAAAACAGATTTCAGTTCATTGCTAGAGACAAACTATGAAAAACAGAAACACATTGCCCATGTCACTGAACTGAGGAAGGTCCAGAGTTTTATGTTCGCACAGATACTATATCATACACTCGACATAAGCACCACACGTTGCTCGAGAAACACCAAAACGGCAGTTCATTTAATTCTACACACGAATCAGCAGGTTCCTATTGTTGAATCGGCAGCTTCAACGACTCGAATTCTCTGCTTTTGAAGAGCAGATGCCATACGTGGGGCAAAAATTCTGTCTTTTATGTAGCCCCATAGAAAAAAAAAAGAAATCGCAAGATGTGAGGTCTGATGACATTGGAGGCTAAAAGCCATAAATGAGACCTTGTTGTCCACCCCTTCCAATCCAGCCTTCTGAGATGGTGTTGTTAAGATAGCGCAGCGCCTAAAGGTGAAAGCGAGGCCCTCATGCGTAAAAAAAAAAAAAAAAAAAAAAAAAAATATCATTGGCAACTTCGTGCAGCTGAGGGAAAAGCCAGTTTTGCAGTATGTTCAGGTATGAAGTTCCTGTCCAAGTTTCCTCCGCAGAAAAGTAAGGACATTAAACTTTGTGAACAGAAACGGCACAAAACACATTCATTATCGGTGAGTCTCTTTCATGTTCGACGACGGTGCCAGAATTTTGTGATCCCCGAATTCTTACATGACAATGGTTTACTTTACTTGACAGGTGAATCGTCTCTTCGTCTGGAAAGGTGAGTCGTTCGGCACAAATGTCCTCTATTAAATCCTGGAGAAGTGAAATTCAAAATTCTTACCTCCTATTACGGTTGCCGGGACGCAGTTCTTACAGTAACTGCAACTTCTAAAGCTTCACATGCAGGGGTCGTTTCCGAACAGGCACACCGTTGTTTGAAGAAGTTAGTCTTGTGGACATCCGAGAACTCCGTGTGAACGCATCTCGGATACGCTCGCCATTTTCATCAGACGTGCGTGGCCGACCAGTGCTCTACCCTTTGCATATGCCAACTTGCAAGAATTTCATATGCCATTCATAAATCTGCTTGTCCATAGGCAGCTTCTTGCTGAATCGAAGACGCAATGCATGTCGCACTTCAGCAATGCACAGATTTCACGCAAATTCCGACACACAAAAGCACAAAATCGTGTAGTTGCCATGTCACTACAGACAAACAACAACGATGCCGTGTCATTCCTCTGTCCACTGACATACACTCTGTGTTTCTTTCTTTTATAGTTTGTAGCAAACAGCTGATGTCTGTTCTTTCTACTTAATCACGCAGTACACTATGTTTCAAAGAGATTCACCAGATTCCACGTGACTGTATCTTCTACATGAATTATTGTAGAAACTTGGGGTGAATTTTAACTTGCCCCTGGGCCGACAAACTGTTTATATTCAAAACAGGGGTCTGATTTTGTAAGAGTATCTCTTTCACATGCATGAAGATACAACTTTTGGATACGTCTTACAGCTACGGTTACGACCAAAGTTTTCATTACGTTTCACAAATGCTCAATGTGGTACCACATACATACTGACGATAGGCGAACTCATTCCATGCATTTATCAGCATATCTGCAGTTAATCAATTCATTGGTATCGTTATGAGACACTTCACTCAAAGTTGTTGAAGGGGCGTCTCCCACAGACAAACTGTTTCGAAAAACACCTACCAAAAACAGGCAAATCACATAACAGATGTTGAAATGCTTCTGGAGACCAGTGGTGTAGTGCGACATCCGTCAACCCCTTACGAAGCTCAACTGATAGTAGCATTCAATTTCAACATCTTAGCAAATCTTTTTGAAACAGCCTGTGATGTGATACCAAAGTTTCTCGCAGTGTCATCCTTGAATAAATTGTTTTTGGTGTTCAGGTTCCGTCAAATCGAACTTAAAACTCGAGCTTTACAAGGTTACCTCCATCTTCTCCGTCAGGAGATGACTGCAGCCGGTAGCAAAGTCTGTTCTCGTTATAGTGGCGTTAAAGTTTCTGATTACTCGGTTGACGGCCCTTAGAATTCCAACTTTCTGTTGGCGGTGACGTCGCTCCGAAGGTGGAATTTGCATGCGGTAATGAAGGAAATTTGTATTGAGGGGGCATACCTACCCTCCCTCCCCCCCCTCCCCTTCCTCACACCCCTTCATGCCATGCAGGGCCGCCATTGCAGCACATGTGACAGAACGTACTACTTATTCTACCAAGTGTTAAGTTTTTTCTTTTTTTTTCATCGCGTTCACGGACTGGTCTTGGGAAAAGTAATTGCTTGTACGTCTTTGTGTGAGCTACGATCATTCTAACTTGATCATCACATTCTCCAAGGGATCTTCGCGAAGTGGGCTTAAGAATATTCTTAGATTTCACCCCTGCAATCGGTTCCTCTCATTTTCTACTCATTGTTTTCCTAAATATACAGTGTCTATTCTCGAGTGCCACTAACGAGGGTTGGAACTTTAATAGTAGCAACTATTTATTTACAACACGTACAAAACAGATACGTGTTTCAAAGTTTTACTGACCTTCAAAGTAGTCACCAGCACTGTGTATAACCCGTTTCCAGCGATGTGGAAGTTGTAGGATACTCTTAGCAGTGCCAGTTGTGTTGACAATTCGAGCGGTGCGGTTTATTGCCCGACGAATTTTTTAGAGTTCTGAAGCGAATGTCGTGACGTGTTCACTTCAGTTTAGAAATCGAGTTGAACTCACGAGGGCTTAAGTCAGGGGAGTGCAATTGGTGGTATAGCACTTAGCAGCCCCATCAGTCAAACAAATCAGTAACAACTTGTACTGTACGTGCTTGAGCATTATCCTGCAAAATGACGAACAGGCCCTGCAGAAAGTGTCATCACTTCTGTCTCTGTGCTGTTCTTTTTTGGAACACAACCTACGACCAGCTTATCAGCTTAGAGACAGAAGTGATGACACTTTCTGCAGGACCTGCTCAAGCACGCCGACCGGTTTGGCCGTGCGGTTCTAGGCGCTTCAGTCTGGAAGCGCGGGACAACTACGGTCGCAGGTTCGAATCCTGCCTCGGGCATAGATGTGTGTGATGTCCTTAGGTTAGTTAAGTTTAGGTAGTTCTAGGGGACTGATGACCACAGATGTTAAGTCCCATAGAGCTCAGAGCCATTTGAACCATTTTTTTGCTAAAGCACGTACAGTGCAAGCTGTTACTAATTTGTTTGACTGATGGAGCTGCTGGGTGCTACACCACCTACTGCACTCCCCTGACTTAAGACCTCGTAAGTTCAACTCGATTTCTAAACTGAAGGAAACACTTCACGGCATTCGCTTCAGAACTGCTACAAATTCGCCGGGCAATAGACCGCGCCGCTCGAACTGTCAACACAACTGGCACTGCTAAGAGTATCCTACGACTTCCACATCGCTGGCAACGGGTTATACACAATGCTGGTGACAAATTGGAAGGTCAGTAAAACTTTGAAACACGTATCTATTTTGTACGTGTTGTAAATAAATAGTTCAACCCTTCTATTTAAATTTTTGTATCATTTCTGTCAACATTCCACCTTTAGTTCAAGGGGTCACGCGATCATTCCCGCCATTCCAACTTGGTATATTCTTTGTGATTGCTGTTCAGTTGTCATTTACTTTAACTATAATCGATCTTCTTTTAGTATCCTACTTAATGTCAGTCACCGTGCTGCTTTCAAATATTCGTATGACATGACTGACTAGTTGTGATTTATGGCTCGTGCGTTTACACTTAATGAAGTCGACAATAGGAGTATCACTTTTCTCTACATTAAGAGCTTGTTGTCATTTTATGCACTATGCTGATACTTTGTCGAGATTTAGTTGGCTATTACTAGAATTTTCGTCAGATAAAAATGCCACTTTTAAGAATAGCCTGAGATTGCAACCAATACTGACCGATAAGCAATTAACGTGAAATCTGAACTGTAGTGGTCCTATAACACATTCCTGGAGCGCACCGTATATTTTTTCTGTGTTTTTAGACGCTATACGTCCAGGCTAATGTGTCTGTCTGTCAATCCTGTTTAGATATCTCATAGAAACATGATTTTTTTATTGTACATCGGTATGGTATTGAATAGAAATATTTTCGGAAGTCTAAAAACACTGAATCCACTTATGGTTGGGTTTTTCGCATGATCGATGTTTTCGGGATTCGTGCTTGCTTCTACAGAAAGAAGTAAGTCATTTTGTCTGAACTGATAATGGTGGTGAGTGACAGAGGAAAGTATTTCTGTCGTTCAATTCTGATACCATATTTGTTGGTAAGTGTTCCTTTCAAATCACAGGGAACAATTCGCCGCTCAAGGAATCTTCGGAATATTCGGTATTTTATTATCAAGACTGAACAAAATTCTGTATACAATTCAACAGGAGTACTGTCGCGAACTGGAGCCTCGCTGAGTATTAGCAATTCAGCTATTTTGTATGACCATTAGTTCTGATTACTGGGTCACTAGTCTTATCAAGGGTTATAATATGAAACTCATAAAAAGTGAAACAAGGGTAATGGAATATAGTCCAACTGCTACAGGCGATACTGAGGAGACTAGATTAGGAAATGAAACACGAAAAGTAGTTTTATTAATACTGATACAGAAAATTTAACCTGGCAATAGCAAACGTAAAGTTGATATAAGATGCAGATTAACAATAACAAGAAAACTTTTCTGAAGGAGAGTAAGATTTTAACGTCTAGTTAAGTAATATTCTTTGCTACTGTTTGTCTGTAGTGGAGCCTGATACCGAAGTGAAACATGGACGACAGATTGTGTAGATAAGAAGTGAATAAAAGCTCTTGAAATGTGGTGCTACAAAATAATGATGCTGTTTAGGAAGAGAGGCAGACTAATTAATGAGGATGTATTGATTGTTATCTGGGAGGAAAGAAACCTATTGATTTAAAGAAGGAATCGACTGATACGTCACTTTGAGATGGATCAAGGCACAGTTAAGTTAGTAACTAAAACAGTTTCCTCTTCAATGCACTTATGAAACGGATCAAAATGTAATGGAGCTAAACAGGCGGGTCCACTTAAAACGTGCATCATTGAGACAGGGCATTGTGGTAGGTAGTCCTGGTGTGAAATCCCAGATTTTGTCTACTGTTCATTCGGCGTTCTCTCAGCTTTGTTAGGACCTCATAGCGATATACTCCTGCTAATCGTTTGTCCCTTAGATATCTATTTACTCAAGATAACATCGTAAATACCAGAAAAATCTGATTTGCTTTCGGTATCAGTTTACTTATCTATGATTTTTTTCCCTTTATTTTTCATTTTTAGCGATGTTAGTCATGATTTCGGCTTAACTATATCGCATTGTATTCCAAAAGAAAAGAAAAATATAGTTGAACTAAACTGTATTGCAAGACTACTGGATTCCTGTGATGTTAGAGTCAATTATTTTCCCATTCCAGTCTTTTGTCATAAGTATGAAGGCTATGCATCAAGCAGTCTCACCATTTAATTTCAACGAAATGTATCAGGATTATAAAATATTCACTCCAAAGTCTCGGATCTGTAATAGGAACTCTCTCGGCAACAAACATGGTTATGGGGGATCTGCCACTTCGTCTTATTGAATACCTGTGTTACTCCCAACTTCCGTACCGCATTATTCCGCATCACAATCCTGTCAGCACAGTCAACATCTCTGTCCGCAGTGACACTAACCCGGAAGCGTCTCAGCTGGCGCCAGCACAACTATCAGCATGTATAGTCTACCAGGCATCAGTGGCTACATTAATACCAGAGCAACATATATTTTCAGTAATATCCGTAAGTCAAGATCATGGCAGAGCAGATTTGTTCCAAGACCAACAAATATTTGAGAACTACTCGTGTTACGAACATTAACTAGAACCAGAAATAGCAATACTGCAGCAATTATGTCACCATTCTTGTGCACATGAATGTTGTAGAAGTTGTTTATGTTGCCACTCTGCCAACACCAGCAGATACTAGGCCTTGTTCTATACCCACGTCTGTATTAGTGCTCGTAAGCCGTAGAATGTGGTGCAGCGCTCTACTCGTACCAGTTTAAGTCGCGAATGATTCTATGGTAGACCGTCATCCACTATGTCTCTGTGTCTGTTCCTTACGATTCTGTGTGTATCCAACTAGATCTTTTGTAAAGCTTTGCCGAGATGTACAAGATCTTTGTTTTATTGCCTTTTTAGTGCTGTTGGCAGCATGTCTTCTATCACACTCATGGACTTGACACACTACAGATATTTCGAACTTTCATTTAGTGCATGCTTGTCATCCCCGATAAACTACTTCATTTCCTATGGGCTCACCATAGAAAATGGCGCTATTCAAACCACTGGGTGTGAAATTTCCATGAGAGGAGTAGTATCTGAAATACATCCAAATCCAAACGTAACAGTCGTCTGGCACCTACATTTAAGAGTGTCTCAAAACCCACATATCCGGCCCACTACTCACTGAACTTCCGTGACTATCTATTCCTTCACGTAAACTGGATTTTAATGTACAGGAATCAACACAGAGTGGAATGTTCCAAAACCATTCCATTTAGTCTCACAAAATGTAAAGTGTGAGACATACTTTCCCGCTACACTCAGTATGTAAAAGATTTGTTTTATCTGTTCATTTTTAGTATGTGTTTAGCAAGAGAATTGATTTCTATTATTTTCTTCTATTTTTTTTTCATGTTCACCGTGTGAGACTGCAGCCAAGGGACGTCCGTCCAGAGCAACTCGGAAGCATCCGTTACACGCAAGTCGGCGATCGTAAATAATTGGAAAGAGCATTTCTGTTGAAATAAAGTTAGTCGATTGCTTAAGAAATGTCCACGACAGCACGCTCACTGATACTGCACGCACCGTCACTGCTCGCCAGGTGACGCTGCTGCCGCCTGGACGGGTTTATATCGATAGTAGATGGGTGGTCATAATGTTCTGGCTGATCAGTGTATGTGTAGATAATAACGTGTGCTAATGAAATTCAAAGCATAACCATTGCTAACAGAAACACTTTAATCGCCAGGCAAATGGTCCCCAACGTCTGCTGAGTGCCATTTCATGTTTGCTGTCTGCAGCTAGTATCGTGTAAACATTCTTTAGCTATTAATTATTATCCCCATATGGATACCGAAACATAATCTTAAGTCATTATATAAACTTATCTGATTATGATTTATCTTTATAGATATTTTTATGCTTCTATCAAACTCTTGACAGTATGGTTCACCAACACCAAAGAAAAAAAAAAATCAGCCGTATCTTTTTTTAGAACATTTCCTACATAATCTACATTGAGAAGCACATTTTATTTCTTTTCGATATGATTAATGCCCAGCTTTATACTTGTCTTTCGCACAGGCAGTCTAGAGTAATGATTTGGACATTGTAAATCTGCTCTCGCGCCAGACTTTCTCAAATACAGGGTGTTTCAAAAATGACCGGTATATTTGATACGGCAATAAAAACTAAACGAGCAGCGATAGAAATACACCGTTTGTTGCAATATGCTTGGGACAACAGTACATTTTCAGGCAGACAAACTTTCGAAATTACAGTAGTTACAATTTTCAACAACAGATGGCGCTGCGGTCTGGGAAACTCTATAGTACGATATTTTCCACATATCCACCACGCGTAGCAATAATATGGCGTAGTCTCTGAATGAAAGTACCCGAAACCTTTGACAACGTGTCTGGCGGAATGGCTTCACATGCAGATGAGATGTACTGCTTCAGCTGTTCAATTGTTTCTGGATTCTGGCGGTACACCTGGTCTTTCAAGTGTCCCCACAGAAAGAAGTCACAGGGGTTCATGTCTGGCGAATAGGGAGGCCAATCCACGCCGCCTCCTGTATGTTTCGGATAGCCCAAAGCAATCATACGATCATCGAAATATTCATTCAGGAAATTAAAGACGTCGGCCGTGCGATGTGGCCGGGCACCATCTTGCATAAACCACGAGGTGTTCGCAGTGTCGTCTAAGGCAGTTTGTACCGCCACAAATTCACGAAGAATGTCCAGATAGCGTGATGCAGTAATCGTTTCGGATCTGAAAAATAGGCCAATGATTCCTTTAGAAGAAATGGCAGCCCAGACCAGTACTTTTTGACGATGCAGGGACGATGGGACTGCAACATGGGGCTTTTCGGTTCCCCATATGCGCCAGTTCTGTTTATTGACGAAGCCGTCCAGGTAAAAATAAGCTTTGTCAGTAAACCAAATGCTGCCCACATGCATATCGCCGTCACCAATCCTGTGCACTATATCGTTAGCGAATGTCTCTCGTGCAGCAATGGTAGCGGCGCTGAGGGGTTGCCGCGTTAGAATTTTGTATGGATAGAGGTGTAAACTCTGGCGCATGAGACGATACGTGGACGTTGGCGTCATTTGGACCGCAGCTGCAACACGGCGAACGGAAACCCGAGGCCGCTGTTGGATCACCTGCTGCACTAGCTGCGCGTTGCCCTCTGTGGTTGCTGTACGCGGTCGCCCTACCTTTCCGGCACGTTCATCCGTCACGTTCCCAGTCCGTTGAAATTTTTCAAACATATCATTTATTGTATCGCTTTTCGGTCCTTTGGTTACATTAAACCTCCGTTGAAAACTTCGTCTTGTTGCAACAACACTGTGTTCTAGGCGGTGGAATTCCAAAACCATGTTGTCTACAGCACACTTGCACGTTGTGAACAGCACACGCTTACAGCAGAAAGACGACGTACAGAATGGCGCACCCACAGACTGCGTTGTCTTCTATATCTTTCACATCACTTGCAGCGCCATCTGTTGTTGAAAATTGTAACTACTGTAATTTCGAAAGTTTGTCCGCCTGAAAATGTACTGTTGTCCCAAGCATATTGCAACAAACGGTGTATTTGTATCGCTGCTCGTTTAGTTTTTATTGGCGTTTCAAATATACCGGTCATTTTTGAAACACCCTGTAGGTGCAGTTCTTGTATTCCGTCCTCAGCTCTATAAAAACTGTTACTACGAGTTTAAGGATCCTCGAGTAGCCTCGTTGTCACTGTCGTCAGCTCCTCACTCATATCGTGCCTCATCACATTTGTATTTTACAGGCGACGATCTCTGGGGTCCCAGCGTGGCGACGCTCTCTCGTGGAGATCGCTGCTGTGACATCTGTCTCGTGCGTGGATGTAGATGTTAAACATAGGCTACTTTATACCACATGAGCTTCACGTACTTGAAAGATACGGACGTATGTGAAAAGAATGTAAACGTATAAGAAAATGAAACAGTGAGTACAAGAAAGTCCAATGTTGACCAGAGCGTAAGCAAATGTACCGTACTGTGCATATATAAGCAGGAAGAGCCGTTATTGCTGCATTATACGATTGTGAGTCAAGTTTAAGTATCACAGAAATGCTAATCGCATTGCAATGATAGACGTTAAAGGACAGACGTTGTGCATCATGCAGAGATTTAGTGCTTACGTTCCACGAAGAGACAGGAGATATATTACAGTCCTCCTGCAAAGATACCATGACAGTACCAAGCAAAGAAATTCAACCTCATACGTATATTAACCGACAGTTCATCTGAGTACCCTGCGTGAATGGAACAGGAAACTAAGCGAAAAATAGTTTTATACGAAGTTCTCTCCACCATACACCGGACGTTGGCTGCAATGTATGCAGATGTTGATTAATCATCAGCAGGAGGAGTATGTCAAGCAGATGATGAATTTTGTCATAGAATAATTACTATTTAGTGCTTAATTCTATACATGCTGTGCATCTAAGGTGCCACCCTCACGGACGGATCGACAAAAACCCACATACCATTCTGAAAGAACATTTTAAACAATTCTCCTTCATAGATGTATAGGAAATCACAAGTTCGATACTACAATTCTCCGTATCGGTATTTTTGTTAAATTATTTTTATTTACTTACACCATCACGTCCAGATTTCTAGATTACCGGTTTCAACCGCACCAAATTTTCATCTTCAGGTCAATGTGAAGCATAGTAATTTCAGCCATGTTGAAGGCCGTGCATGATCATTGAGTGACAGGTGAGACTACTCTGCTGTTCATTGATCTGAAGAAGACCGTTGGATCGGCTAAAGACGAAATTTAAATGTCATTTTGCAAAGATATAAAAGTCGTTTTTATATATCAAATGTTCAAATGTGTGTGAAATCTTATGAGACTTAACTCCTAAGGTCATCAGTCCCTAAGCTTACACACTACTTAACCTAAATTATCCCAAGGACAAACACACACACCCGTGCCCGAGGGAGGACTCGAACCTCCGCCGGGACCAGCCGCACAGCCCATGACAGCAGCGCCTTAGACCGTTTTATATATCGATTCAGGCTAATTATGAGATGGTTCCTCCGATTAGGCCATTCCCTTTCCTTCATAGTCGTCATATAATGAAATACTGCTTCGTTTCCGAAGACATTGGAATCAAGGGGACGCTAAATTCTCAGTTCCTTCATTCTTCGTTCGTTGTTTAACACTCATACTTACAGAAACATTATGAAGATTTTTAAGATAAAGCTGTACTATACATTATACATTATCCAAATTTCTCATCCACTAGTGCATATAAAGGACTGCAGCTCGACGTGTTATACCAGTTAAGCATCAACTTGTTATTGAGACGTATATAGAAATGAGTTTAATCCTTATTTTTTGTTTTGTAAGCTCCGTCTTCTGAAAGGCGCAATATATTTCTATTTTTATTTACCCAAACACGTTTCGACTCTTATCTGTTATCATGTGTGGTCTATATTATTTCTGTAAAAGTATTATACAGTGTTCATGGTTGCTTCTCTATTTGTTTACAATATTTTTGTTGACGACATGCTGTTTTCAAATAGTCCTGCACAAAACCGCCGTCGTCATAAACTATCTCTTAAAGTCGATTAACAAAAATGCTAAATTGCTGGGGCCACCTATCCATTCATAGCATGCTGACCTCCCGTCCCCAACACTTTAGGTACGAGGCCCACTATTTCACAGAATTTCAAAACCCCTGTTAGAGTGCTTTCGGCGAGGATGGTGGCCAAATTTCCAGCCCAACTGACGGTTGTTTTTATGTCAGTATATGAAACACACTTAACTAAAACGAGATGGATCGAAAGTGGTACACTAAAAACATCACGGAGTGCTTAATCTTCGCGCTGGAGGAGGAAACCTTGCTTTAATGGGCAGTGTCCTATTTGCGCTCTGGTGAGCAGTACTTCGGTCCATCGGTATTGTTGGCGTGATGTCCGCATGCTGCGTGGTCGATCTGATTGACCGCAGTTAGTTGTTTGCCACATCCAAGCATTCGAACTGACGTATAATTCTTCTGCCAGACTATGAGATGACGTCGTGCAAGTGGACACCACATCTTCTTTTGTTGCTTTGTCGGCTGTGTCGTTTTCGTGTATTCCGACCTGTACCGGTACCCAGAAAAAGAGCATCTGCTTGCTTTGGTGCTGGATCAGCTGTAAGGTGCCACGGATGGTGTCGGGAGTGGCATATAACAGCCGCAGGACGTATAAACCTGGAGCCACTACGGAAAGAACTCGTAGTAATAAGAAGCACACACTTTCACTCTGAAAGCAAATAACTTTCTGAATTACTCGCTGTCGCTGTCTAGCGTGCTGGCGCTGGGAAGTAGGCATCAGCGGTCGGAATAATTCTCACGAGCAACAGCGAGATAGCCGCTCGACGGAACCACCGCGTGTATGCATATGACGAGCGCCGTGTAGCTGTCAAGCGCCCGAGCGCCGATTGCGTTTTCCCTGACAGGAACGGCGCACCGGACAGTGGCCCGCGTAGCGCCTACAGAGCTAATCCTCTTAGCGGAGAGTCGCAGCCGGGATTATCGGACGGGAGTTGGCCCTCCTGGGCGAGGTGGGCGTTGTCCGGCCCTCATAACCTGCGATCTGCCTCCGCCGGCTGTGGGTCCTCCTCCTGGCATAACGTCTGGAGCTTATTACCGCTGGATTGTTCACTGGTTACAAGAAGGTCTTCCGTAGCCGTGTTTCTGATCACCGATTTCTTGTGGGGGCGTTCTCGAGCGGTGTTGCTATGTGAGAACGTGAATGGAAGGAGTCAATTTGACCTTCTCTCCTTTCTCCGTCGTTCAAATTCTTCCATCACGCACGAAGAGAAGACTGGCAAATATATCCCTCTCAAATATGATGACTAGTTGGTCACTAGTGTATTGTAAGAAGTACCGCATATTTAGTCAGTTAATCAGCACTAATTAAGGTATGGATGGACCAGACGATGTGATGGTGCAGTGAGGTTCAACCAGAGTTATCAGTTCCCACCTCGTTTATTAATTGCACCACAGGAGCAAGACACCGTACTGCTATTAGAAGTGGTGATATTTCAGATGCCGCACGCTGGCCGGAAACGGTCACACCGCATTTGGCGCTCCAAGCAACCTAGGTATGCACGACAGAGACGAGCGCCGAGTGGCGTAACGCCGCTGTGCACGCGAACGATCCAAGCGCCCAAATGCTGTCTGTATAAGCGTCCACTGTTATCGAAGATGGAACGACCACTGCAAAACCAGCCAGAGTAACTTTGTATTGCCGCGCGGGATTGGCCGAGCGGACAGTCCGCCTTTAGCCGCGGAGCAACTCGGACTTGTTTACGTCCCGGCTGCGAACGTTCGCGGAAGAAGCGGTGTTAACACCGTCGTCACTCGCGTGTGTTGCTGTTTGAATCGAACGCAATGGCACACAATTTCCGAAAAACCACGATACAGTTCACGTTCTGTAACGAGTATGCAAGACCGAAGGCTTTCGAAATCGAACGTTTCTTGAGGGACAAAGAGCATCCTAATTACACGGAGATTATTGGAATTCATTTATCAATCGTGAGCAGCACTCTTTACGTAAAGATGATTGACGACGCAGCATGCGATAGGATCATTGAAGCCGCCAAACGAGGATTCCAGTTCCGACACTCCGATGGTCATATTGGCTAAGTTTTAGTCGCTCATTCGGGCATGGGAGTGCGTACGATTCGAGTCTTCGACCTGCCTTTCGAGGTACCCGAATCATTGGTCACTGAATCACTCCAGCCATATGGTAGAGTTATTAGTCATACGGCCGAACGTTGGGCAAGTTTTAGCACGTATCCAGCGCTCAATGGTGTCCGACAGGTGCGAATTGTCCTTACAGAACATGTGCCATCGTACATAAACATTGGCAGCTGTAGAGCTATTGTCATCTATGATGGACAGCCCCGGACATGCTCCGGGTGTGGTGGTGAAGGACATCTGCGATCTGCGTGTATGCAAAGGAGACTCGTGCAACTCCCCAGCGGAGACTTCCAGAATCCGACTACACCAACGTCACTGCCGATGACTTACGTGACGGCGCTTCGTGGGGAGGTGACGCCGAGGTCGGAACGCCCTATCGAACCGACACCGCAGTTGACTGAGGCGCCTTCGGACCCCACTGAAGAAGTGATGGCTCCGACCAACCTCCAATCTCAGACACTACAGGTGGTGCAGAAAGAGGATGACGGCATAACAGTAGGCATGGAAGCTGAAGTGGAACGGCCCCAGGGCGCTGTGGCGGTGGCGAGACAGCAGGAGATACGAGATTCGCCAACACCAGAGGCCGAGGTTAGGGCCTGCAAACAACGCTCGCCAAAGCGCCCCAAGAAGCGCCGACTAAACTCTGCGGAGACGCTCCCTTCTCTTCTTTGGAGCCCAGATGAGTCTAACTCTATGGACCTATCTGACTTGGAACCACAAGCTTCGGATGTCGCAGACCATATGACTTCGGACGGTGAAAAGATGTCATGTCGTTCAGACGACGCATCCGCTCAGGGGCCTGATACCCCTTCTGCGGCGGAGTCTAATGCTGCGAAAGAACAACAGGTGTCACACATCAATGCCGCACTGGAAAATTTGGAGCACCCCAATAATATCAGCTGGTATGAGCAGGACGACGAAATCACCGATGCGGACCATTCTATTGGTGGGGACTTGCATCCGTCCGCATCTCAAGACACCTAATGCCGCAGGGACACGTCCGTCGGGCGACCCTCTGCGGATGTGCAAAGTGACTATCGATACGGTGAAACTATGCCATTTTAACATCATGTGGAGATGACAGCTACTCGACCCCAGGCATACAGAATAGGGACAGTGAATGTAAATACCATTAGATCGCCTGTGAAACAGCAGTTGTTTAGGGACATGATATACGCGTCGGATGTGGATATACTGATGGTGCAGGAAATTTACATTCCTGAGTTCCAGGAAGTACATGGATACATCTCCTACACCTCGCCGCACTCGAACAATGACAGTGGAACGGCGATATTGGTCCGGGACGGGATTCCGGTTCGCGACCTGGCTTATCTACCTTCGGCACGAGGACTGGCGATAACTGTTAATGGAATTCGCATTCTCAATGTTTATGCCCCTTCCGGCACAGACAACAGACTGGCGTGTGCGAGATATTATTCGGAAGAGTTTGTGCCCTTATTTACGAGCATATTCGATCATTTCATTATAGGTGGTGACTTCTATTGTGTTTTAGCCCAAAAAGACCAGACTCCACATTACAATACCTGTCGTGAATTGCATGTGCTATGCCGGGATCTGGAGTTAAGCGACACCAGGGACTTGATGCATAGGAACCGTGAGGGATATACTTTTTTTACCAGTCACTCGGCGAGCAGACTCGATCGAATATATGTTTCGGTTGGCCTATAGGATAAGGTGGTCGACGCGAAACGATGGCCTGCAGCATTTACTGATCATCTGGCTTACATTTGTACCATATCACTCCCTCGGCAAAGTGTGTGGAGAAGCCGCGGGACATGGAAGCTCTATTCGTCACTTTTGGCGGACCCCGAATGTCGTCAGAGAGTCGAGGCGGTATGGACCACATGTCAACGCCGTCTACCAACATATACCTCCGTGCTCCAATGGTGGCTCGAGTGTACTAAGCCGGCAATAAGAAGAGCTCCAATACAGTATGGTCGAGATAAGACGAGATGGCAAAGAGACACTCTTGATTATTATTACACCATACTTCGTGAGCTGTCATTCCGGGTGCCGTCTGCAGAACATCATGCGGAAGTTCATCGTGTCAAGGCACAAATCCTATCGATCACGCGAGGACGATTGGGTTGCATCCCAATACGGGCAAGATCTCTCGACACCATCACTGGGGAACGTACCTCGATGTACCATGTGTCGCGGTAACGTAAACGTTACCGCCGGGCATTGGTAATAGTGCTCCACGGTTTAGATGGCCGTCAACTGACAACACAACAGGACATTGCAAAAGAATTTTTAGAGCATTTCCACCACCTCTTTGCCGGTACACCGACGGACCGTCGGGTGGCGGAAGAGATACTGCAACATCTGCAAACGACACTGACAGAGACGGATAAGGCAGTGCTTATGGAGCCACTCACAGAAGACGATATAAAGGTGGCACTCACAAAAGGAGCGGCCCATAAATCACCAGGGCCATATGGGATTACGCTAGCGTTTTATCGAGAATTCGTGGACATGATGATACCACAGTTGGTGTCGATGTACAATGAGGCGATGCGTTCGGACATGCGCCTACCGTCGGATTTTGTGACGGGCTTTCTTCTTCCCGTCCCGAAGATGGCGGGGAGTTGCACTCACGATGCTAAACACCGACTATAAAATCTTTGCACGACTACTAGCGTCTCGTCTCAAGCTGGCGATATCCAGGACAATATCCCGTGATCAGGCTTGCTTAGGGGTGCGAAGCAACATCTCCTCGGCGTTAAGTGAATACCATGACGTTATCGCCCTTGCGGAAACGTGTAAAATGTGAGCAGCGATGATATCTGTGGACTTCAATCGTGCGTTCGACAGGATAAACCATGACTTCTTGTCGTCAATCATGAGCCGAATGGCGATTCCACCTGTTTTCATTTCCATCGTTATGAGGCTAGTAAGAGGGGCTACATCGAAGGTGATTGTAAATGGTCGGGAAGCGGGCTCGATTCCTATTAACAGCTCAGTCCGACAAGGGTGCCCACTCTCCATGATGCTGTTTGCGATAGCACTTGAGCCGCTGATGTGTGTTATGAGGCGCTCACTTACTGGGATAGCGCTTAATGAGAACTCTTTCGTTTGTCGCGCATATGCGGACGACCTGATCATTCTCGTCAGATCAGGACATGAAGTGCGTCAGGCTGTTGAACACCTAGACTCTTACGGGACGGCGGCAGGCAGTGTCGTTAACATGACGAAATCCAAAATTATGCACATTGGACGGGGTCTGGAAGACATACCGGGACCGTTTCAGATGGTGGGATCGCTGAGATGTCTGGGGATCACATTTACCCGTTCACTGCGGCGGTCAGCGGCGGCGAGTTATCGGCTGCTTCTGCAGAATGTTCGTCTGACGATACGCAACAACTCACTGAGGGCCTTTGACATGATCCAACGTGTGGCATACACTAACGTGCACATAGCGTCACGACTGCCCCATTTAGCGCAGATCCTGCCAATACCGAAGGGTATTGCTGACCGCCTCATGGCTGCCTTTGGTTACTATGTTATTTAAGATCAAATATGACAAGTTAACGCTACAGTTCCGGAACGGTGGCCTCAACCTCACAAACGTGCGAAACAAAGCTCTGGCGCTTTACATGCGAGAGATGATACGAAATTGGCAACAACGTAAGCATACCATAACGTCAGCTCTGGTAGAAGTACTTGTTCCGCCTTCGTACGAACCCCCTATTGCGGTGGGGAATATTTCGCCTCCTCTTGCACACATTGCCTTATTCCTTGTTGATTACAGTTATGTTCGCCTGAAAGTACCTTCGACGAGAATACCCACGACTCGGGAGATCTATAGGTGCTTGATGGATCAACATAGCCACAACATAATGGAATTCAAATATCCGTCGAGAACGTGGAACCACATTTGGTGTGCCGTGCGTACTCCATTACTGTCAACAGCAGCGAGATCGATGTGGTATATTCTTATAAACCGTAAACTTGTGACCGGGAGTCGATTACATACAATTCATATGGTCGATTCTCCTCTTTGCACAAACTGTGGACTGTAGGCAACGGAAGAACATGGTTTAGTGTGTGGCGCAGCGAGGGACGTCTGGACGCTGACGCGTCGAATACTGGCCTTCCTTCGACGCACTACCTACACAGCAATCACATCGGATGTACATTTTCTACCGGACAAGACCTTTTTTCCCAAACAAAAGACGTATGCGGTCAATTGGATCGCTGGACATGCGACGAAATATTTGTATTCGTACGATATTAAGTCCGTGATGGATTATTGGATATATTTACAAGAACAACACGAGCTCATACGGAGTCATACGAAATACAGGACTTACTTTGCCAATTTTTTAGGAAGTGTTTTTCACAATCCGCCCGACAGCTGGGGTGCCCCGGAACTGAGAAGACACCTGCAGCAGAACGACTAGAGACAGTACTGTGCGGTTCAATTAAATTGGCACATGGCACACTGAGAAGAAAACTGGCCCCTGCCTGTTGGCGCCAGTTATGACTGGATTATGTTGACGTGAAAAAAAACAAAGAAAGGAAAACACACACGACGATGGTAAACACCGAAACCGCCTCAGATAATGGTCCTTCGAATGGTCGACGCAGGAGAAATACATGCCGCCCACATTGGCAGAAATGGTCAAGATTATATGGCTTTCTGCCAGATTTGTGATGTGACACCGCGTGCTGCAAGGATTGTGATGCAGATGATAACTTCATTTTCACTCCCGTCCGTGACTGAGATTCTCATTTACTTTATTCATGTTACAAAAAAAAAAAAAAAAAAAAGTGGTGCGTTGTTGGACCATAAAGCGGAGGAAATGCGTTTTTATTTTTATTTTACTTTTTCTTAAAAAAAAGAGTTAAAAAAGTAAAAAAAAGAAAAATATTTAAAAAAAGAAAAAACAATAAAAGTAAAAAAACATTAAAAGCAAAATAATATTTAAAAGTGATCAGTGTGTCTAACTGCCACGCGAGAGGCCCGGGTTCGACTCCTGGTACTGCCAGGAATTTTCCTTTGGTGGAAGGTCTATCACAGGGTGCACTCAACCGCATGAGGCCAATTTAGTAAAAAATAAAAAGAGTATAAAAAAAAGAGCGGTGTTAGGCGCTGCAGTCATAGACTGTACAGCTGGTCCCGGCGGAGGTTCGAGTCCTCCCTCGGGCATAGGTGTGTGTGTTTGTCCTTAGAATAATTTAGGTTAAGTAGTGTGTAAGCATAGGGACTGATGACCTTAGCAGTTAAATCCCATAAAATTTAACACACATTTGAACATTTTTGAACCTTGCATTATAGAAGAATGGAGAAACGTTCATAGCATCTCAAGTTCGTTCACTTAGCGAAGGCCAGCGGGGGTCGCCGAGCGGTTCTAGGCGCTACAGTCTGGAACCGCGTGACCGCTACGATCGTAGGTTCGAATCCTGCCTCGGGCATGGATGTGTGTGATGTCTTTAGGTTAGTAAGGTTTAAGTAGTTCTAAGTTCTAGGGGACTGATGACCTCAGAAATTCCCATATGCTCTGAGCCATTTGAACCATTTGAACTTAGCGAAGAAATAAGCGAGGAAGTAGATGTTTGCTCTGAATCATGGACATTATATAACTTGCTTGGTAAGGTTGCGAGCTCCTCGTCTGTTGGTAAATTAAGAAAACCTTCTGATAATGCCTGCAAAAGGGTACGCTGTTTGAAATGCCCTCTTATAACATAAAAGCTAAGACCCATGGAAGTTTTATTTATCGCTAACTCACTATGTTTTAACAATAAATTCGCGAGGGGAAGGCTTACTTTGTGAAAAATGGTGATGTATTGGAGTAAATGAATGAACGTTTAAATGTTCTTTGACGATCAAATTTCCTATCACCAAGTTCACGACCTGAGTTCTGAAACATGTAACTGCCTCATGTTATACATGTAGATGCATGCAACTAGCATACGTGGCTCACTCTTCTACACACGTTTTTAGGCAAAACCTGAAATTATGATGTATTAAAAGTAGACGTAGAATTAAAGCTAAAATATTGTTGGCTGCTATGAGAATCTCGACGTGACGTACGTAAAAAGAAACCAGAAATACCACGCAAAGTACTAGAACTAATCGTACTGCTAAACAATTAAACACCGTCTGTAGGGGTAGCTAGTGTGAATGAACACGCTTGATACAGGCAAATGATCACAGCTGAACCTCTACTGTGGCTTATTCGAAAAACTGCACCAACGTACATAAAGAGAAATGTCCGCCCTTTTGGAGGTTACCAGTTCATTCAAGATTTATTGTTGCAACAAATGCGTATGGAGTACATCAAATGATTACCTTTACATATCAATAGCATTAGCAATTCTGAGGTACCAGGTATCGACCCATGCTGAAACATCCGTAGTAGTAGATGGTGTAGCCTCCACAGGTGACAATGCAGGCGCCGAGTGTGGCATGTGGTCGATCATAAAGATGGCGTATACATTCCTGGGATACGTTATGCCACGCCTTCTCGATCTGTTAACGTACTTCTTTAAGATTTATTGGTTAACGAGTTGCACGAATGACTTCCGTACAATCATATTGTAAGATGGCAAGAACTATGTCCTTTACATTAAGATCACCTAACTCACGTTGAGCGAAGAGTAGGACTGAACAAAATGACTGACCAGGCACAATGCATCTTGTAGAGAGTATGGTATGGACGTATTGGAATAATTAATGTCGGGTGATGGTTTTAAAGTAATTCACATGACATGAAAACATTGTGGAAATGAGTAGATTTACTGGACACTAGTTTACCCCAGGGAAATATTTAGAGTTGACTGTGGGTGGCTGGGCGAATGGAAGCAACAATAGGCAGCTTAGGGCGCCGCAAGCCCTGAGAAAGCGGTAACGCGGCGCGGTCTCCAGCCGCCTTAAGATGAGTAACAGTGAGTGGGTGGTTCACCATGGGAAACAGACTGAGAACTTTACGCCTGTTGATAAATGTCTGTCGTCCAGTTTTCAGGGAAACGTGTGAGAAAGCTGTGCAAAGCTATGGTGGAGCGGTCAACAGAGGTCAAAACATGCGTGTTCGTGACTATAGCAACTTCACGCTGAATTCACGGTCCTCAGAGCCTGAAGTAAATCAGGTGAAGAGCGACAGAATGAAATATGCCAGCCTCCGATGGGAACGTAGGACCAAGGAATTGGAAGTACTCTCCTGGGAGTCAGAAGTCCGGAAAACTTGGTGTTTGTGCAGATGCTAACCTTGATGGGTGCCCTGGGAGGAGCTATATAGCAGAAGTTGAGAGGAAGGGAAATTTTGTGGGAATTTGGTCACTTCCCAGAGCAGGCATTGGTCGGCGCTGGGAAGCGACACATAATTAATGCGACTTGCGCTGCAATTGGCGTAAGTGATTTTGATGGGAAACCGAGTCGAAGAGCGGACTGTGAGAAGTCTCTGTAGAGGTGTTCCATTCCCAGCTTGCCTAGAGTGCGGACGTGGCGTTCTTGACTCAGCTTCCCTGAGAAAGAGTGAGCATCTCTGCAGTTTAGGACTTAGCAAAGGGAACGATTGAGCTTGGAGATAGGAAGTTTTGGTTCAGCTATGTACTGAGCAAGATAGCTAGGAGTGAATAGATGAGCACAGCCTTGCAGCACCACGAGGTTGGCCAACATCCACACAACGACGCCGCTCCGCCATGCTGTATTCGGTGATTTTGCGCCCGCTCTGGCCATTGACTAATTTGTTGGATCATGTTGGCAAAGTTTCCACGAGGGTTTCATGGGCTGTGTATTGTAGAATTCTTCTCGCAATTCGCATTACGCCTGGGTCTGTCGATAGGAATTACTTTTGAGTATCGCGCTTTACTCCACGCAAACGCAATTTATTACAATTGCCTGAGAGGAGAGTCTTGTAATGTCATGACTGAAGGTCTTGAGTTAAAATAAATTTCTGCTAATCGACTGCATCTGTTTTCAATCAAGTAGTAAAAATCCCAAGTGACTTTCTTAATTAATTTTATGTTCAACATTTGCATCTGGCGTTCAATAGCTGAATAAAACATCAATGTGCACCCCTTTTTAATTAAAAGGGATCAATTCTTAATAAGTTAATGTCAACACTGCCACCACAGTTCAATCAGGAGTCACAGGGCCATATTACTTTTTTGCGTTATCCGATATTGCGGCAGTTTGCACTCTCTGTTGATCTGTTAGTCAATTAGTTGGGGTGAACACACGCCAAAACCAGCTAAGTGACAGGTGGGGTGTTACAATATTCCACACGTGCTCGATTGGAGGCAAGTCCGGAGATGGTGCTGGTCAGGCAAATTGCTGCACATCCTGCAGAGCATGTAGAGTTACACATGTAGTGCGTGGACGAACATTATCCTGCTGGAATATCACCCTCCTATGGCAAGAACGGCAAAAGAACGGATCTAACAACATTCCGCACGTGCCGAGCGCAGTTTACCGTCCCCAGGAACAAGAAAGACGAACGAAACTTCTAGCTTATCGCGCCCCAGATCATAAGGCCTGGGCTGGAGGCATTATGTCTTCAACGAGCGCACTCCACGAGACAGTACTCATCAGATGAACGTCGTATGCGCATACGACCATCACTTGCATGCAAGTTGAAATCTGCTTTCAACGCTGAAGACCACGGTGCGCCATTCCAAGTGATCCTCTGACGGCGCCAGTCGAACCGTGCAAGTCGATGGAGTGGAAGAAAGGCTAGAAGAGTGCGTGCTCTTAGCCCCACTGCTAACAATCGGTTCGCAATAATTGGCGCTAAGACGTCTGGCCTCACAGGCCCTCTTGTCTGTGCCGTGGTAGCCATACGATCTGCCACTGCTGCCCTTGCAATACGACGACCCTGGCGTGGGACTGTCCTGCGTGGACGGGTGTGAGAATGTTCTCGTGGCAAATGATACCAACATCGTTGCACAACTGACGCGGCAAGTGCAACATGAGTGTCAATTCTCCGAAAGCAACATCTCGCCACTCGGAAGGCCACAATGTAACCCCTTTCAAACTCGCTCAATTGCCTGCAGAAAGCACGAGTGGATCTCCTGTGGTATGCTTGCCTGTTGTTTTATACGTTTGCATCACACTGAGCCTTCTGGCTATGATTATTCCCTGTTAAGTAGTAGACACATTTGGCGCTACCGTAGCTATGCCAACATGCTGTCTGTTGTTGTACGAAATCATTATCAGTACATTTATTATCCCCCAGGTGGCACTGGAACAAAATCGACGTCGTCCTTTCAGGTGCACTATTTTTTTCCTGCAATGTATGTCATGTTGCGTAGAATTGTCGTGTTTCAGCTATGAATCTAATAGTATCAAGGAAATCTAATATCGTGTAGGGCCCCCGCGAGCACGCAGAATTGCCGCAACACGTCGTAGCAGGGATCGATTAATGTCTGACGTAGCGTTCGAGCGAACTGACACCATGAATTCTGCAGGGCTGTCCATAAATCCATAAGAACACGAGGGGGCGGAGATCTCTTCTGAACAGCGCGTTGCAATTAAATCCGTTTCTTGCTCCACGAATGTCTGCAGATGGTTCAGGCAAACACGCGTTCTCGTCATCTTCTGACTCTCTGAACGATGTTTGCGCACCCACTGTGCCCAAATTTTGCCATAACGAGGCTTCTCGCCGGTTATGTAAGGCACATTTCCTTTGGTTATCATCAGTTCAACAGCTAAATCACGTGTAGTTATCCAAGTTAACCGATTTCTGGTCCGCTTGAATCGAGACTGAGTATCTCACCGAACAAAGCGTGTTAAATCCTACCATTCAAAATGGCTCTTTACAGGTATGAAGTCGCTGCAGTGGATTAATGAGCTAAGCTACGCAGCGCTGGGCTTCACTTCACAGTAACTCGTAGCTCGTAACAAGAGCACGCAGTAAGCAATCTCATGCCAGGTTTGCGCGTCAGCCTCCTCTGCTGAGAACCAGTCTGCACGAAGCCGCACACACAAAGCTGGGCTTCCAGCGCCGAACAGCAAGCACAAGCGTCTCCTTCTAGTCTATGTTTTTCCTCTTAAAGCGCTGTCCATTAGTTAATGCGCGAGTCCGTGCTCAGCTCTCACCGGATGAGACTGTGTTCGCCGAAGAATGGGTTCCAGATTTCCCTTTGTAGTTATGCTTTATGGAACAGTATTTTTATCCTCCCGAGTACTTCTCAAAACTGACTCTTAATAAAATTATTTCATTTTTAGGAGAATTGTATAGACTGTACGTTCAGTATCATCTTTGAGGTGGCTTAGGTGTCTCACATTTGCCCTTAAACATGTGAATTGCCGCTACTATTCTATTCTACCTTGTCGAGAACGGTTTGGGTAAAGCACATATCGTAAGGATGTTATATTTTTTCTGAAACAGTAATCAACATTTTAATTTTAGGAGTGTCATTACGTTTTAGCTTATACTCCGTAGTCAGCTGTACCAGTAGGACTGAATATTTTAATTAGATTCGAAGTGTATTTAGCAAACGCTGTAATTTAGTTACTATTCCGTTAGCTCAATGTCTCACTTGTGACTAGTTTATATTCCCTATGTAACACAACATCAAGCTGGCTCAGCTACTGACTACTCTTCACGGTACCTATAGATTATCTTTCGGAGGTAACATGAACTTATTTTGTTCAAACCGCAAATATCATTATCCTCTAGCTTGTTCTGGCGCGAACTAAACTTTTCGTCACCTCCACCTTCTTTGCCGCACCAGAAAAAGTAGTATCAATTTTCACGACTGACCAAAGACTGTAATCATTTGAGGCATCGATTGCTGCACACACAATATGTTGGCGATGTGCTCGCGCGCTAGAAAACGTGGAAAACAGGACAGGCTTGATGGTGTTATTTTTGACGAACGATTTTCAAGGTCAGTAGTGTTGTTCAGGGTGTCTATGAAAGGCTGTCCCAGTTATAAATTTTAACAGTATTAGCTGTAAGCGATGTAGAGTGTTGTTTCATGGTCACAATTGAAGAGTGAAACAAACAGTTTCAGATAAGCGCTTGCGCGGGTTGTGTTTTGGTGTTTCCCTGCTTGCAGCACCACATACGCAAAATGGCGATTCCTGCACTTAAAGCGTTTCGTGTTCATTGATGGTGTATTTAACATCTAAGAGGGAAGGTAAATACGCATAATGTTTCATTCTGGAGGTCGAAAAATCTTCAGGTACCTACAAAAATCAAAGAGATACCCCAAAATTAAACTTTTCTGCGCTGTATTCCTACGTAAAGCCTACGGACCATTTTTTTTCGCTGAAATTACCATAACATTGTATGGTTTATCTGGATACGTTGCAAGAACGACTCTTTCTCAAATTAGAGAGTGAGCCTAGAAACTTTTTTGATATTGTACACTTGTGCGAGGACCAGCAGTTTGCTAAACGTTCAAATATGAAGTACTCTGCTTTACCTTCCTATCGTGAACACTAATTGATCCTCAGTCATTTATCTGGATAGTTTCCTCTATCTGATGCTGAACAGTGGTGATGTCACAAAGCAGAATTACTCAGCATAGATTTCCGAGAAACGAAGTAAATATTCCAGAATTTGAATCTAGAATAACTGCCAACATGAGTAACTTAGAAACATATCCTAGTGTGTAGCGAAGCAGCTTAAATCAATTAATAAAGTCAAGGCCTTTGGTCTAGATTGTGTACTAGTCAGGTTCCTTTCAGATGATGCTGTTATCATAGCTCCATGTTTCGCTAACATATACAACCACTCACTCGTTCAAAGATCCGCACCTAAAGAGTGGAAAGTTGCACAAGTACCCCAATAGCCAAGAAAGGAAATAGGAATCATACGCTGAAATACAAACTCATACAGCCCAAGTCGATTTGCTGTAGCATTTTGGAACATATACTTTGCTAGAACATTATGAGTTAGCCGGCCGGTGTGGCCGTGCGGTTCTAGGCGCTTCAGTCTGGAACCGCGTGACCGCTACGGTCGCAGGTTCGAATCCTGCCTCGGGCATGGATGTGTGTGATGTTCTTAGGTTAGTTAGGTTTAAGTAGTTCTAAGTTCTAGGGGACTGATGACCACAGATGTTAAGTCCCATAGTGCTCAGAGCCATTTGAACCATTATGAGTTAGGTCGAAGAAAACGATTTATTGACAAACAGCCAACACGAATTGAGCCAATACCGTTCTTATAAAATGCAATTAGCTCTTTATTCTCACGACGTAATGAGTGTTGTTTACTGGGGATGTGAAAAGGATACCATATTTTTAGATTTCCCAAAAGCTTTTGACACTGTTGCTTGCAGATGACTTCTAATCAAATTGCGTGTCTATGGAGTATCGTCTCAGTTGCGCGACTAGATTCGTGATTTCCTGCTAGAAAGGTCACAATACGTAGTAATCGATGGAAAATCATCGAGTGAAACGGAAGTGATATCCGCCGTTTCCCAAGGAAGTGTTGCAGGACTTCCTGATCTACATAAACGATTTAGGAGACAATATGAGCAGTAGTCTTAGATTGATTGTTGTTATCTACCGCCTTAGAAAGTCATCAGATGATCAAAACAAATTCCAAAAATATTTAGACAAGATATCTGTATGGTGCGAAAAGTGGCAATTGAATCATCATCATCGAGTCATCAATTGAAAAGTGTGAAATCATCCACATGACTACTCAAAGGAATCAATCAAATTTCAGTTACGGGATAAAACAGACAAATATAAAGGCTGAAAATTCAACTGAATGCTGAGGGATTACAATTACGAATAACTTAAACTGGAACGATCACATAAAAAATGCTGCTGGAAATGTAACAAGGATTGCAATTTATTGGCAGGACACAAAATACAGCAGGTCTACTTGTCTACTTGTCCGCCCTCTTCTGGAGTACTGCTGTGCAGTATGGGAGCCACAACAGATAGGACTGACGGAGGACATCGAGATAGTACAAAGAACGGGAGCTCGTATTGTATTATCGCCAAATGCGGGAGAGAGTGACACGGATGTGTCACGCGAATTGGAGTGGCAGAGTGACAATCATTAAAACAAAGGCGGTTGTTGTTGCAGCGGTGTCTTTTTGTGACATTTCAGTCATCGATTTCCTCCTCAGTGTGCGAGTTCTTTAAAGAAATGATTATCGTAATTAAATAAGAGAAATCAGACCTCGCACGCACTGTAAGATTTAAGTGTTCCTTTTCCTCGCGCCCTGTTCGTGACTGAAACGGAGAGAAATACCTTAAAGGTTGTTCGATGATCCATCTGCCAATCACTTCAATTATGAATTGCTGTGTAATCATGTAGATACAGATGCATTCCTAGTGATTCAGAATTTAATAACCTATCGAATCAATACTATTTAACATCTTTATTAACTTTCGTGGTGTAGTTATTTTCTTAATGGGTAAGTTAGTCTTTTGTGTGAAACGCTCCACGTGGCTACCTAAGTGATTAAGTGAATGTACTGTAAAAGAATAAGTTTTTGAAAATGTTTAATCTAAGTGATTAACTTCAGCTTTTGTTAAAGGCATTGCTTAGTACTTAAATTTTGCATGTACAATGAAGGAGTTACAGAAACCAAGTACACGCCATAGCAGTTCAATGGCGTTCGCATTTATTACTTATCTTAGAGGATTTTAGTACTGTTTTGTCAATATATTTGTGTTTGTGTGTGAACCGCTACTGTGTCACGTTAGAGGTGTTAGTCCGAAACCCAGCCAGCAATCCAAAAAGCTTCTGAAGCACTCCGACGTCAGGCCACGACTGGCCTATCGGGACCATCTGACCGCCGTGTCATCCTCAGAGGAGGATGCGGATAGGAGGGGCGTTGGGGTCAGCACACCACTCTCCCGGTCGTTATGAGCCTCCATCTTATGTTGAGTCAGTGATTTGGTGAATTTTACAGTGAAATTGTATATAAAGTTAAGTAATTATTCTAGAACATTTGTGTACTTAAGGTTATAACTGCCAATAAATAATCAAAAGTATAACGTATTAAGGGTCCCGATAGATCACAGACGTTCTGTATAATGCAATGACTCCTGTGCTTCCCATGAAAACAAAATGTCCATGTTTGTTAAAGTAACAGCTTGGTAACTACTTGAAAATGATGTCCAAATTATCTGCATTTTGCTTTTGTTGAGCGGTACATTGTAGTGCGAAGTATCCTTCGCATTATAAAGCAGACAATGTACGTTAATGGGAAACACTTTATTGCCGATATATTTTAAAAATGTTTCTGTTTTGCCATACGGACAGTTTGTTTGCTAACACATTATGTAGAGTACTGTTATCTCCATGTTCGATTTACCTAACAGATTTCTAATTCAAGTAAAGTTTAATAGAGCAACTAGCTTTCTTTGTTAGCAGTATACTTGCTTAGAATTACTTTTGCCTAATTAGACTGGCGACTGCTTTTGATTTTCAACTGTAATACCATTGATCAGTTCGCACTAGAATAACTGTTTTCCCTTTCCATTCGTGATCTTTCTAGTGGCGAAATACAGTCCGAAAAACGTCCATTAGTGCTCTGTCACGGTCAGCTTCATTTCCTTTCATATGCGTAACATTACAGGGGAATTACTCTTGTAGTAATAATCTATAGTGTTATTAGAACACTGACACTCTCTGCCCATTCATTTTCCCGTAAGGACAGTCTTCCAGTATTAGTGAATATTCGAAACACAGCTGGAGTAAAAACATTTTCACTTTGATTCGATAAATTACTGCACCGATTCTGTAGGGACTGTAACGTCGACACTGGTGATTAGGGAAGAGATGGTGCGAGCGGACGCGTGTTTCTACTTGTCGGCTGCACGGCGTGACTGCACGTGGTCCGTCTAAGCCCAGAATACCGCCTGTGAGGCGGAGCATACCGCACCTGGACAAGAACAGTGATCGGTTTATAGAAATCTATAAAACTTACAGTGACATAGTGAGAGATTCCTTTAAATTTCAAGTCACTATTTTTGACAGTAAATTCGATTATATTCTACGTAACAATAACATGAACGTATATTCCTATTCTTGTCAAATTTGAGGTGACATCAGGCAATTATTCGTTATTTGACTTTTGTTACTCTTTATGCATTTCTGAAAACTTTTTTATTTATTTTAAGACTCCTCATGTAATATTTTTGTCACTTTCCAACCCAAATACCTGTTTTTATATTGCTGTAATGTAATGTGACTTTCGCAGTTCCATCAGACAAAATTAGTACTTAAGTTATATAAAAAGTGAAAAACAGGTAGACATTGTTTTATTAGAAAAATACGGAATGAAAATCATAATTTATGGAAATTAATATAATTTAATGAGAAACATAAATTAAGTACAATTCAAGCAATACAATTTACGAAAACATAAAATCATGAGCGGGCTTATAAGGCAAAAGAATACCTTTTCCCGAGGAAAGGAATTCACTATGAGCTTCCTTTATAGTAGAAATTAGCATTTTTCTTACACGCTGCAACAGCTGTAAATGTCAAAACAGTGTGTGTTCCTTCAGACAGGCACACATGTCTGGAGGACACCGTAATGCAAGTGCAGACACTCTATAAACACAGACTTTGCAGTAATCAATTATATGAAAAATTACATTCAACTTACCTTATACATGAAAAGTGTCACAACTCGGAACGTGCCGCTCTTCTTGAATGAGCCGTGCGCTTCTGCCAGAAGCGACGCTCAACAGTCTGCGACACTCTTCTTGCCGTGGCGAATTATGAAGCAGTCTACAACAAAACTGACACAACTGCCCTAAAGTTAACAAACTGCGACATACAGGGGTGATGTTTTTCGTGCACGTTGTGGCACTTCACTCGTATTTTTCAGTGGCATAAACAAGTCAGTTTTCTTGCCGGGATGTGATATGATGCGGTCGTCCTCTGTGGTATTCAGCGTCTTGAATACCATAGTGAGTGCTGATACTGTTTCTTTATGCGTGCTCTTTTGGACAATTCGTCTCGCAATGCATACATTGCGCTATTTAGGTTAGATCACACGAGTTAACGATAAATCATATTTGCTGAATTTAGAGTAAACGGAAATTGTGATAATACAAGAAATGATCTCACAGGCCGTCAACAGTTTCTTGCCTATTTCCGTTATTGCTGCCTACAACACACGTAACGAACTTAACTTGTCGTGGCTACGCCACAGCATTCGAAGTATGGTAATTTCACTCAAAGGTCTTTCGATGCATATACTAAAATCGTTCAACCTCTAATGAAGTTGAGATTAATCGCACGAATTTACTAGAAAAAGAATTCCTCCCGCAGTTTTAAGCTTCAAATGAGGGCGAAGTGATGACAGGAATAAGAAATTCTTGGTCGTAGATAGTTCCATGCATGAATAGTATACTAAAAATTACTGTGGAACGTCATAGCTACACCGCCAGGTCACAGATTTCCTCAAAATTACTGTAGGGCGTACTATCTTAGTAGAATGGCACGGAGAGGTAGTTGAAAGAACTGCAAATCGTACGGACGAGAAAGCTGGGCGAGATTTGTTTGTCATCTCTTAATACAGCTTCAAGAGCAGAGACTTCGATATTTATTTTACTGCGTTGACATATTAGCCTTGAAATTACACAGCTGATGTCTACTATAGAGATCCGTTTCCGCCGCGTGGGATTAGCCGAGCGGTCTGAGGCACTGCAGTCATGGACTGTGCGGCTGGTCCCGGCGGAGGTTCGAGTCCTCCCTCGGGCATGGGTGTGTGTGTTTGTCCTTAGGGTAATTTAGGTTAAGTAGTGTGTAAGCTTAGGGACTGATGACCTTAGCAGTTAAGTCCCATAAGATTTCACACACATTTGAACATTTTTGAAGATCCGTTTCCGGAACCAGTGAAGACAAACGAAGTGGGAGGAACAGTATTGCATCCCCGCATTCAAGTTCAGAGAAATTAAGGATTGACTTTAGCGTTATTTTCACATAATTTACATTATCTGTAGTTTTAGGAAACGATCGATGTTGAATAGCAACATATTTAGCCATTAATGACTCATTTATATCGATGTAAGCCAAACGTAACTCTGGGAAAATCTAATGGTTTTTTCAAGATGTTATAACAAAAACCTACATAAGTAATTGAAACTCATCGAGAAAGAATGCAGGATGAACTCATAAGCGTCAGAAGCATTGAGATAGATTGTAACCAGTGTTACCAATACGTTTTAACCTATTGCACTCTATCCTGGTGGTTCTGAATTAGTAGTACGGGCTATTGTTATAAAACATCAAAAAATTCCATAACATTCTGAAATCTCTGCTTTCGATTTGGTGAAAAAAATGGTTCAAATGGCTCTGAGCACTATGGGACTCAACATCTTAGGTCATAAGTCCCCTAGAACTTAGAACTACTTAAACCTAACTAACCTAAGGACATCACACACACCCATGCCCGAGGCAGGATTCGAACCTGCGACCGTAGCAGTCCTGCGGTTCCGGACTGCAGCGCCAGAACCGCACGACCACCGCGGCCGGCCTCGATTTGGTGACACAAGATCATTGCTTATTAAATTTATATTCTTATGACCTGTGAAGAAACGTAAATCGAACTCAGTCATATGTAATGTTTGTCATAATATTATCTTGAGAGTTCAGAAGTAGGAAGATTTCATTTACAATAGTAGAAAATACCAGCCCCATTTTCTCAAGACAATCATAGATGAAAGAAATAGTAGGAATTGACCTCAACTTTATAAAGTACTGAACGCAGTAAGTCTTAGAGTGTTTCGCAAGAATACATAAATCGTTAAGAAAGTATATTTTGTGTTAGTAATTACAAATTCTGAAACCTAAATCATGATATTTATGTGCCGATGCTAAATTGTAGCGACTTTTCTGTTAGAAAGACGAGGCCTTAAATCAGTATAGAGAACTCAATATTAAGTACTGCAAAATTCGATCCCCAGTGGTATGTTACAAACTAAATTAAGTACAAGAAGTCCTATTTTATACACTACTTCAATCGTAAATTTTGCGAGTGTTTAGTAATCTAGGGTTAAAAGACAACAAAAACGAAAAAGAACAACAAAAGGAGGTTTTATACGCGGGTTGACTGAAACAGTAAGTATTTTCGTGATGTCATCCTACTAATGTTTATTAATGTATCTGCCAATTAATTTTTATCCGGGAACTGCAGATCTATTTTCTTATTTGTAGACGACGCCTGTGGTTACTTGAACCTTTTTGTTAGCGCTGAATTATCTTCCTAATTTTCTTAATAGTTTTGTATACCTTTCTACAACGATCGCGAATCTCTCGACCCATTCTGCCTGGTAGGTCAGCAACGAACAAACAGGACTCCCTCAGGGCTTCGGGAGTAGACAACAAGACTCCTCTAGGATGTTTACAAGGGGACGACTCTGACTCAGCAAAGTGAAGTCGGTCCAATATAGATGGCAGTGCACTCTTAGGCGTAAGGAGAAAACAGCCGAGGCGGGGCACAGACCGAAGAACACAGACCAAGTAATAAAATTCACCGACACGCAAGTTCTTGCGCTGGAGAGAAAGTTTCACGCACATTTATCCAGAGAAGGGTTTGAAAATCATAACCACAACAATAGCCCCAGCAAGCAGGAGAAACGAGCCGAGATAGGTGAGGCCTAGATCCTTTGTTTGCACCGACCGCACGTTACAATCACAAAGATGGAATGTACACAGGTAACGGCCATAGAAATACTGTTAGGCATAGCAGCTACTAATACATTTAACATGCAACGGTGCATTTGGAATATCTTGACGCAAAAGCCAACAGGTACAGAGTCAGTTACGTACAGTACTAACACGACTTTCTCTCCGAGATGCGTGAGTTAGAACTTCGATCTATATTAAAAAAAAAAAAAAATGTTCAAATGTGTGTGAAATCTTATGGGACCTAACTGCTAAGGTCATCAGTCCCTAAGCTTACAAACTACTTAACCTAAATTATCCTAAGGACAAATACACACACCCATGCCCGAGGGAGGACTCGAACCTCCGCCGGGACCAGCCGCACAGTCCATGACTGCAGCGCCTAAGACCGCTCGGCTAATCCCGCGCGGCGATCTCTATTTGACGCCGTTTCTCATTATATGCCTTGTAACTCCAGATTATCACGGTGTATAGAGAGCTTACCACTCATTCGTCGCTTGACTAGTGGGGTAAACACTGAGAATACGTTGCTCTCTGACTCCGAGATATAATAGTTTATTTATTTATCTGTGCATTTATTTCACCTGGTAAGATTGGGGGCTATTTGCCTTCTCTTAGAAGTAGCCACAACATGTGTAGCACATAACCCATACATAACGATTATAATGATAACAGATGCAATAAACGTTACAGGATACGTAGTACATTATTACTGAATAATAATAACGCAAGTTGTTGTATTCAGTCCAGAGACTGGTATGATGCAGCTCTCCATGCTACTCTATCCTGTGCAAGCCTCTGTGTCTCCGAGTAACTACTCCAACCTGTATCCTTCTGAATTTGGTTAGTGTATTCATCATTTGGACTCCCACTACGATTTTTACACTCCACACTTCCCTCCAATACTAAATTGGTGATCCCTTGAAGCCTCAGAACGTATCCTATCAACCGGTCCCTTCTTCTAGTCAAGTTGTGCCATAAATTTCTCTTCTCCCCAATTCTGTTCAGTACCTCCTCATTAGTGACGTGATCTACCCATCTGGTCTTCAGCATTCTTCTGTAACACCACGTTTCGCAAGCTGCTATTCTCTTCTTGCCTAAGGTATTTATTATTCATATTTCACTTCCATATACAGCTACACTACATACAATTACTTTCACAAAGTGTTTCCCGACACTTAAATCTACGCTCGATGTTAACAAATTTTTCTTCTTCAGAAACGCTTTCCTTGCTATACCCAGTCTACATTTTACAACCTCTCTACTTCGACCATCATAAGTTATTTTGCTTACCAGATAGCAACGCTCATCAACTACTTGAAGTTTATCATTTCCTAATCTAACTCCCTCAACATCACCTGATTTAATCGGACTACATTCCATTATCCTCGTTTTGCATTTGTTAATGTTCAGCCTAAATCGTCCTTTCAAGACACTGTCCATTCCGTTCAACGGCTCTTCCAAGTCCTGTGCTGTTTCTGACAGAATTACAGTGTCATCGGCAAACCTCAAAATTTTTATTTCTGCTCCATGGATTTTAATTCCTACTCTAATTTTTTCTTTTATTTCCTGTTTGCTCAATATAATAAATGCGAAAGTGTGTATGTTACGCTTTCACGGCCGAACCGTCGAAACGATTTTCATAAAATTTGGTCTGGAGATAACCTGTACGCTGAGGAGGAACATACGCTACTTAACGAATTGTAGTACAACATATGTATTGGTCAGAAGAATATAAAGCGAAATATGGAACAATAATTACTCTTTGAAAAAGCTGTTTGCTCTCTGAGTTTTTAAGTTCGCCATATTAGTGAAATTGCATTTATTATTTGATATTTTCTACATAATACGATTCAGCGTAATGAATACAAAATTTATGCAGTCCTCTAGGTGTTCAATTCATACTTCCATACCAATATCTGACACAAGTTAGTCAGATTTTAGGTGTTGAACGTCACACGTCCCTTACTGCTTCCAAGACACTTCAAGACTGAGAACGACAGCGCCATTTAAAGGCTCTACGACAAACAGAGAGTCCTACCCGAGCCCTGGCGGCCTTCTCGGCGCTCGGGCGGCCCTTCTGGTGTCACTTGTACGCGTTCCACCAATTCTGGCTCTCGTCGTCTCATCTTTGATGGTGATGATGATGATGATGTTTGGTTTGTAGGGCGCTCAACGGCGCTGTTATCAGCGCCCGTACAATTTCCCAACCTTTGCGCAGCCCAATTTCGCCACTTTCCTGGATGATGATGAAATGATGAGGACAACACAAACACCCAGTCATCTCGAGGCAGGTGAAAATTCCTGACCCCGCCGGGAATCGAACCCGGGACCCCGTGGTCGGGAAGCGAGAACGCAACCGCGAGACCACGAGCGGCGGACTCTCATCTTTGCTTGGTGGTGTGTTCACTATGGTGCTGTGTGGTAGGGGGTGTCGTGTAGGGCACAGAGTTGGACGGATGTGCCTGAGTACTCGGCAGCGAGTTGAAACGGTTAACCGTCGGGCCATGGGGGCCCGCATTTTCCTGCAGCGTTGCCGACGCGATTAGTGGGGGAACAGCTCTCGCAACCTGTTTACGAAGTGCATCAGTTAAGTGTGGTGTGCTAGATACCCTGAGACGCATGAGATGCATAGAACAACTTGTTAGCAACTATGAGCAGGCGGGCAGTGTTATCAGGTGCCTACGTGGAGTCCTGAAGCTACTGGCTCCTTGGCATTTATTTGAAGTGAAGTATGAAGACTGTTCAGTAAGTGCTGTGCTTAAAAACTGTTAATTGTGTCCCAGTGCGAGGTGGCCAGGAATGCGGATCTTTTACGGCTTTCAGAGACCGCTTTTGGGGCTGCGTGTGTCAATCTGGAGGTTTCTGTAAGCACCAAGCTACTATTATCCAGTGTTAATTTGGTACCTGAAATTGTTGTTATCATTGAGTACTGATTGTAATTTCCTTTGTTGTAGACCTTAAGGCCCTTCCTGAGGCGAGTTATTGGTTTTGGCCTGTAACTAAAATTGTGTGCGCTCAGCCTAAAGGTACGTACTTGGGGTCACGTGCGTGTGTGTGCTTGTATTTGCACACTCTCTTACTCGGTGTTAAGAAACCTTCGGGTCATAGATGTATATTTTAACCGGCCATCTTCCATTTGGAGCGTATCCACATTAGAGTGCCTATTAGTCCCACAGAGGCCCCAATAAAGGTATACCTTGACGTATTTAAGCTTGTTTGAAATATCTTGTAATTGTTCCTTTAAATGACTTTGTACATGGTTTCTTGTCATTTGTTCGGAAGGTTAACTTAACGTTTAATTGCCCGTTTATGAATTGCTGTGTATATTACTTTCTGTCAATACCGTTTGCTGTTTGTTGTTTGGTACATTTTGACAGTTTCGTATCGGCAGCGGTTGACGCATCGCTGTTCTGCTGATCCGGGACTACTTGAACCTAACTAACCTAAGGACATCACACACATCCATGCCCGAGGCAGGATTCGAGCCTACGACCGTAGCAGTCGCGCGGTTCTGGACTGAAGTGCCTAGAACAGCTCGGCCACTGCGGCCGGCTGTGCAGGTGATCAGACAGGATGCTTACGTACATGTCACCTCTCAGAGTCGTATCTAGACGTATCAGGGGTCCCATACTGCACACGCCCCACACCATTACAAAGCATCCATCAGCTTGAACAATTCTCTGCTGACATGCAGCGTCCACGGATTCATGAGGTTGTCTCCATACCTGTACATTTCTATCCGCTCGAAACAATTTGAAACATTTCACGAGAGTACCGTGAATATCAAGAATGCGCTAAAACATCAAGTCTGCGACATCGCTGTGGCCGCAAAAAGATCCTGCAAGAACGGGACCAACTACGACTGAAGAGAATCGTTCAACGGCACAGAAGTGCAACCATTCTGCAAACTGCTGCAGATTTCAATGCTGGGCCATCAACAAGGGTCAACGTGAGAACCATTCAACGAAGCCCACTCGTGTACCCTAGATGACTGCGCGACACAAGGCTTTATGCCTCACTTGGGCCCATCAACACTGACGTTGGACTGTTGGTGCCTGAAAACATGTTGCCTCGTCGGTCGAATCTCGTTTCAAATTTTATCGAACGAATGGCCGTGTGCGGATATGGAGACAACTTCATTAATCCATGGTCCCTGCATGTCAGTAGGAGACTGTTGAAGCTGGTGGGGGCTCTGTAACGGGGTGGGGCTGGTGCAGATGGAGTGATATGGGACCCTGATACGTCTACATACGACTCTGATACATGACACGTACGTAAGCATCCTGTCTGATAGCCTGCATCCATTCTTGTCCCTTATGCATTCCGCCGGACTTGAGCGATTTCAACAGGACAATTAGATTACCCCAGACGTCCAGAATGGTTACAGAACGGCTCCAGGAAGACTCTTCCGAGGTTAAAGACTTCTGCTGTTCACCAAACTCCCCACATATCAACATTATTGAGCATATCTGGGATACCTTGCAAGTTACTGTTCAGAAGACATCTCCACCCCACCGTACTCTTATGGATTTAGGGACAACCCTGCAAGATTCATGATTTGAGTTCTCTCCAACACTACTTCAGACTTTAGTCGAGTCCATGCCACGTCGCGTTGCACCAGTTCTGCGTACTTGCAGGGGCCCTATACAATACTAGGCAGGTGTACCACTTTCTTTGGCTCTTCAGTGTATAACTTCAGTCTATAATACTGTACAAAACGATGGTGATTTAAGAAGTGGTCAGTCGCATGTGTTAGCTGACACCGCTACTCAAAAGAGAGACCAGAGATGCTTCTACCAAACAGACATAAATAAATGTTAAACAATATTTTACGATAATTTGTCATCATTTAGTGTGAGTGCAGTTGCGCAAGAATACTAATTTATTTATTTATTTATGAACAAATCTTTATTTATACTTAATGCGAATGATCTGAGTGTGACTGAATGTTTATACCTCTTCTTTATTAAATACTGTTGTAATGCATTAGCGTAGTGCGCAAAGTGATCAGTTTGAGTCGAAATCATATGTGAAGAACGTAAGAACAATGAAGTGTGGTGGGGATGGCCTTCAGCCAATGGCCAAGTAGGCAGTGGGGGAACACTATTAGAGTCAAGTGGAGGGAGACACTGTTCGAGTGCATAAGGGAACGATTCTGGACATTTTTACGTTGGTTCTGAGAGAAGGTAGCCCTGATGAGGTAACGTTGGTGCTGCAACACTTTAAGCTTCTGACACTTTTACGTTTGCGTTGGAAGAAGATAGACCTTTATTTGGTAATGTGTTATATTTGGTCGTCTCCGTGATAGATTCTGGGCGGTGTACGGCACTACATTACTTTAACTAACTTTAGTGAGACCTGGGTATACTCCAGCGCAGAACTTTTCCACTTGCATTAAGAAACTGAGAAAAGAGGCAATATGAGTTTCTACTCGTTATCTCTCGTGTTTTAATCAACGCAACTGCTTTGTATTTTATTAGGCTATATTTGTCTCAGTGCTATAACTGGTTATCGTAGGGCCGTCTTCCTTTCATTTGCGGTTTCCTTTCTTGAATAAGCATTATTCAACATAATTTACTCTTCAATTGTCTTTATTTAAAATGTCTGATTATTTTATTAATGCGCAATTCCTGCCAATGCATAGGCTATTTGAGTGCCGGATCACAGCTGCGGGTTATTATTTGCAGCGAGTTGGCTACGTTGGTCAAGAAAGCAGACATGTGCGGCTCAGCCGTATGATAATATTGAGCTATTCTTTCTAAACAGAGCTGTGTGTAGCCCAGTTATCTAAGGTACAAGTCGCAAATGGTTTGCTCGTACGGAATGCTGGTCAGAGAAGCTACTGTTCAGCAGAATATACATTAGATAACGTCACACTCTGCGTTAACTAATTTGCTCTTTTTTTTGTATATGAGTACTGCCAGCTATCAGAAATGTATTTAATCAGTACAGAAGTCACTAGATCTCGAGACCAAATAAATTGGTCAAGAGTAAGAAATAGTAGCGTAAGATTAGCAGATAGGATGGGGGAAAGGAAACAGGGAAGAGGAAGTCATGAATATTGTCTACAATGTGGCAAAAATACTGGTTCACTTTCGACAGAAGCGAGCGAAAAGCTAAGTCGACATTTCATCTCAGCTGCTATGCAGTGTCGATTTGGGTGAGAATCGAGGTAATAAGTAGCTTTTTTTTGGAATTGTAGGGCTAAATGTAAAAGGAGATGGAGAAAGGGTTAGTCCTATGAGTAGAACAGAAACGTGACTTATTAAATGTTTTATTGTAGTTATGAGATGATTGTAATAGTTGATAAGCAAAGAGAGGTACTGAGCTCACCATTGTCAAAGAAATCAATCAGGAAAACAGTGTGTGTGAGATTCCCGTCACCTGAGCATAGCAAGAACTGATGGGATGAAGGAACTGAATGTTACACACATTCGTGTCTAACTAGTGTCGTGTGGATTTTTACTGTTTGTGGCATGTTAAACTATATTACAGTACTAAAGATTCGTAAGACTAAAGGATAGACTAGTTTCAGTTTCGTTTTGGGTGAAAATGATTTTCCTAAATTTTTAAACTGCATGTAAGCAAGAGAAATATTTTCTGCAATCTGAAACAGCTTGTTCTTCCCAAATTAGATGATCTTACAAGATTATCCCGAGCAGTTTTTTTTTATAAGGAAATGGATAACGCTAAGGAGTATTGATTTTTTGATGATAAACTTCTGGTGTGATATGATGATGACCTGTGATTATTTAGAGTTAAGTTTAAGACCAAGATTTTCTGCCCTCTGTGATGGTTAACGAAAGAAGTAATTCATACCTAATTCGGCAGCATCAACATTCTTAGGGCTGATACGTAGATACTACTGGATCTCATCAGAATATAAACAGTAGTTACAAGAGTTTAAGAAAGATGATATACTGCGAGAATAGCAGCCGATTAAGTACTGAATGCTGGGTCATCTCCTGAGATGATTTTTCCGACGGAGAGACGGCTCGTTGATATCTCTTTCCAAGATGACTGTTGAACCACAGCACTGCACTGCTTGGTAAATTCAGCAGTCTCATTTTCACTAGCGAAATACTGAAATCCTCAGTACAGAAAGCCTTGTCGAAATCAAGATGTGTTCAAATGGTCATTTCGCATCAGTCCATGGCATGTTTGATGTCGGTAGTCTCTATGATTGCAGTAGTGCGGTTGTTGTCTCTTGTTTTTAAGGAGCTGTGACGTTTACCATGCGTATTATAAATTTTAGGGTAGTCCGTCAGCTGACCGTGTGCAATGTACTCTAACGGTTTAGATATACAAATAACATGCTGACGCAACTATTGTCGCCGTATGACTTGGTGTTACCTTTCTCGTGTATTGGTTGAATTAAGCTTTGGTTCCATTCAGTAGGATACTTACCGCTAACGAGAGAGAGATTCGTGATTTTTGTTAGAATGGGAATAATAACACCGGAAACCTTTTAAATGATGCGGATGCTCACTCTACAATTATCTACTGCCTCATAATTGTCTTCCCCTACTGCACCTGTAGAGACACGTTTCAAGAAAAATATAGGTGTCGTGAAGGTGAAGTTGTATTTGATAACTGATCCTACTTTGGTGCCGGGCGCTGTGGCCGAGCGGTTCTAGGCGCTTCAGTCCGGAACCACGCTGCTGCTATGGTCGCAGGTTCGAATCCTGCCTAGGGCATGGATGTGGTCCTTAGGTTAGTTAGGTTTAATTAGTTCTAAGTCTAGGGGACTGATGACCTCAGATGTTAAGTCCCATAGTGCTCAGAGCCATTTGAACCATTTGAACTTGAGAGCTCTTGGAGAGTCTGTGGCGGAACAGAACGACCACGAACACGTCTATCAAGCATTTCCCAAACATACTCAACGGGATTTAGGTAGTGACTCACTCCTGGCTATCTCGTTACCTCAATGTTCAGATGTCGCAAGACATCCCTGATTACGCCTGCCATATGGGCCCTGTTATTACTGTGCATGAGAAGGAATTCAGGGCCATCACCGTATGCACCAGACACCAAATGATCGAACAGGATCTGTTCGATGTACTGCCTGACGGTTAGGCGACGATGGAGAACGACGAAACCCGTACGGCTGTTAACACTGATGACTCCCTATACCATCCTAGAACCTTGGCCGTATCTGTAGATTTTCTGGCCGACATTGGGCAGTTACCGCTCACAGCTGCGCATCCACCCCTGAATACGGCCACCTTACGTCAGACGAAATCTGAATTCATCTATGACTAACGCGTTTCGCAGCAACGAAGTTGCCAGTTGATACGGAGGTGCCAGAACTGAAGTCGAGCGGTGAGATGTTGTGTCAAGCGGGGTGCTCGAAGAGAACATCTGGATCGTAAGGTTGTTTCTCGTAACATGTTCTTAGAATGTGACCGGACGACACCGCGACTCCAGTGGCCCTTCTGAGATCACCTTTCAGTGTTCTGGTGGCAATCGTACGTGGCAGGAACGTAGAGATGGCCAGATATCGGTCTTCACGTCGGGTTGTAAGCCGTCGGCCACCTTGTCCAACTCGTTCTGTGTACTGGGCAGTCTCCCTGTAGCATGCTCAACAACCTATCGACGATGAGTGGAGAGACATTGGCATCTGCAGCAACATGAGGGGAAATCCATACATCTAGGATCAAAGCACACCCCCTAGAACTTGGTCTGGATTAAGATATCGCACTGGATGTTCCTACTTGAATATAACTTCCGCAAATGACATCTAACGTCTGCGTACATGAGAAAACATCGGTAACCACTTCCTACTGAGGGGTCACCTGATATTGTAACGCATAACACAGTCAATAGGTGGCGAAAGACGTTCTTCGTTGGATACGTTGAAAGCGAAGATCTAAAGCTATGTGGCAAGACCGCAGGTACCGTCCGAATTAAAACTGTTTTAACATACCGAACGCTGGTACACGCGTTCCCCTAGTTCTTTTAAACAATCTGTTTTACTCATCTGTTCAGTGGTTCGGGAATTAAATTGGGGCAACAGTCCGGGGCTTTCCTTTGCAAAGGAACATCTGGAAACGGAGGTAAGCATTTCAGCTTTTGTTTTGCTACTCGTGTCCGACTGTTAACTCGTTTTATTAGAAGGTAGTACGGGAGCCGTTTCAGATGCTGTTGAAGTGTGAGTCATCGCTGGGAAAGAAGAGAAGCGGCGGCCACGGGTAGACGGCCGGTGGTGACCGACCGCAGTGGGTCTGGCGCCGCCCGAAACCCGAGCCGGCGAGGCAGCCCCCCCCCCCACCCGCCCCCCCCCCCACCCGCCCCTGTTCTGCTCACCTAGGCCTGCGAGCAACCTCCCGTCTGTCAGCTCTCCTAACGAGACGCCGGCTCGTGGCACCCATCTGTAAGACACCCGGCAATGTAATCGACTCTCCATCCCAGAGCAGGGACTCACTGCGGGGCATGCACGTCCGCAGATACACGAGGCGCGTTCAATAAGTAATGCGACACATTTTTTTCCTTGGTAAATTTTGGTTGAAAAACAAATGGGTGGTTTGCTGTGCGACATCGTGGGTATTCCTGCTTCGACCCCTAAAAAAAAATGTTCAAATGTCTGTGAAATCTTATGGGACTTAACCGCTAAGGCCATCAGTCCCTAAGCTTACACACTACTTAACCTAAGTTGTCCTAAGGACAAACACACACACCCATGCGCGAGGGAGGACTCGAACCTCCACCGGGATCAACCGCACAGTCCAGGACTGCAACGCCTTAGACCGCTCGGCTTCAACCCCTACAGGTCCTTGTAGTTCCCGTAGGTGGCAGTGCTAAACATTGCCTTCGAAATGACCTCTGTAACGGAGGTACGCTCTAAGCAGAGCGCAGTCATTAAGTTTCCTTTACCGAGAACCAGAGCATCGCAGATATTCACAGGCGCTACAGAATCTCTACAGAGACCTGGCAGTGAACAAAAAGCACTGTGAGTCGTTGGGCGAGGCGTCTGTCATCATCGCAACAAGGTCGTGCAAACCCGTCCGATCTCCCGCGAGCCTGCCGCCAGCTGTGACTCCTGCAATGTTGGACGATGCGCACACTCTCATTCGAAGTGAAAGACGGATCACAAACACCTCGCTGCTCACCTGACGTACCTGTTGGTAGTGCTGACGCACTTGTCCACCAGTTAAGGTACTCAAAAATGTGTGGCCGCTGGGTTCCTCACCACCGAACAGAAGACTATAAAGAGCAACGAAGGTCCATCTATGCGAAATTGCTTGTATGTTACAAGGCTGATCGTGACAATTTTTTTTGTAGAAAATCGTTATAGACAATGAAACATTGATTCGTCACTGCGAACCGGAAACAAAACGGCAATCTATGGAGTGGCGCCCACCACCTCTCTTCTCAATAAAGATTTTCAAAGCCATATCATCGGTAAAGCCATGGCGGCGGTCTTCAGGGACTCTGAGGGGTTGTTCTGTTTGATGTCCTCCCTCATGGTGCAACCATCAACTCCGATGTGTATTGCGCTATTCTCAGAAAATTGGAGAAATGACTTCAGCGTGTTCGTCGCCACAAAAATGCAAACGAACATTTCCTCCATGACAAGGCAAGGCCTCACCCAAGTCTGTTCACCCGAATGGAGTTTATAAAACTTCAATGGACTGTTATACCTCATCCACCCTACAACTCGGACCTCACACCCTCCGACTTCATCTCTTTGGCCCAATGAACGATGCACCACGCGGGAAGCAGCACGTGGATGATGGGGAGGTTTCTGATGCAGCAAGACGTTGGCTCCGACGATGACCAGTAGGGTGGTACCATGCAAGCATACAGCCCTCCAAGCAAGTTGGGGTAAGACCCTCACGTTGAAGGGAGATTACGCTGAAAAATAGGGTTTTGTAGCCAAAAGAGCGGGGAATAATATGGTGTATTGGAGTCAAGAATGAAACCAACCAGCTTACAGAAAAAGACCGTGTTGCATTTCTTATTGAACGGCCATAGTATATCTCAGAGCAGGGAAAACAGAAAGTTGTTGTTTCTTTTACTCCAGATTTGAAGACCTATCACGCAACAAGTACTAAATTTGACAAAAAGTACTCAAAAAGTAATACATATCTAGTGACTGATAGTCACCCCCTCAATATATGCTGCCTGATAAAGTAGTGAAGAGCCCAAAAGGAATTGTCAGATTCCAATGTAACTTTGTGCACGTACACACTATTAGCCAGTATCAAATTATTATAGTTGCAATTCTCCACGACTGGTAGTACAGCCACCGGAGTGCATTATTGCTATTCGTGTTTAGTGTCGTTACCTCACCTGTTAGCGTACATAAGAGGTGTGAACAGCGTCAGTTGTTGACTGATCGCTTCGAAGGATGTGGAGATGCCACTACACGTGTGGGGCAGCGCTATCAGCAGGTGACAGATTTTGAAATGGGCCTCATTTCGCCGCCGGACAAATCGCCCAGTTTCCAGATTTATGAGGTATTCTGCTTTAGTTTTAGTTATGTCATGTTTTGTAGATCATTTTCCCGATTATTTTATCGATATGATGTGGAACAAGTCAGATTACAAGATATATACAGGATGGTCCATTGATCGTGACCGGGCCAATTATCTCACGAAGTAAGCGTCAAATGAAAAAACTGCAAAGAACGAAACTTGTCTAGCTTGAAGGGGGAAACCGCTAGATGGCGCTGCCATAGGTCAGATGGATATCAACTGCGTTTTTTTAAAAATATGAACCCCCATTTTTACTACATATTCGTGTAGTACGTAAAGAAATGTGAATGTTTAGTTGGACCACTTTTTCGCTTTGTGATAGATGGCACTGTAATAGTCACAAACATATGGCTCACAGTTTTAGACGAACAGTTGGTAACAGGTAGGTTTTTTAAATTAAAATACAGAACGTGAATACGTTTGAACATTTTATTTCGGTTTTCCCAATGTGATACATGTATCTTTTGAACTTATCATTTCTGAGAACGCATGCTGTTACAGCGTGATTACCTGTAAATGCCACATTAATGCAATAAATGCTCAAAATGATGTCCGTCAACCTCAATGCATTTGGCAATACGTGTAACTACATTCCTCCCAACAACGAGTAGTTCGCCTTCCGTAATGTTCGCACATGCATTGACAATGCGCTGACGCATGTTGTCAGGCGTTGTCGGTGGATCACGATAGCAAATATCTTTCAACTTTCCCCACGGAAAGAAATCCGGGGACGTCAGATCCGGTGAACGTGCGGGCCATGGTATGGTGCTTCGACGACCAATCCACCTGTCATGAAATATGCTGTTCAATACCTCTTCATTCGCACGTGAGCATCGTGTAGGAACTACATCGCCATTGTATCATGCAGTGAAACATCTTGTAGTAACATCGGTAGGACATTACGTAGGGAATCAGTATACATTGCACCATTTAGATTAGCATCCATAAAATGGGGGACAATTATCCTTCCTCCCATAATGCCGCACCATACATTAACTCGTCAAGGTCAATGATGTTCTACTTGTCGCAGCCATCGTGGATTTTCCGTTGTCTAGTAGTGCATATTATGCCGGTTTACGTTACCACTGTTGGTGAATGACGCTTCGTCGCCAATTAGAACGCGTACAAAAAATCTGTCATCGTCCCGTAATTACTCTTGGGCCCAGTGGCAGAACTGTACACGACGTTCAAAGTCGTCACCATGCAATTTCTGGTGCATAGAAATATGTTACGGGTGCAATCGACGTTGATGTAGCATTCTCAACAACGACGTTTTTGAGATTCCCGATTCTCGCGCAATTTTCCTGCTACCGACGTGCGGATTAGCCGCGACAGCAGCTAAAACACCTACTTGGGCATCGTCATTTGTTGCACATCGTGGTTGACGTGCTGAACACTTCCTGTTTCCTTAAATAACGCAACTATCCGGCGAAAGGTCCGGACACTTGGATGATGTCGTCCAGGATACCGAGCAGCATACATAGCACACGCCCGTTGGGCATTTTGATCACAATAGCCATTCATTAACACGTTATCGACCTTTTCCGAAATTTTTAAACGGTCTATTTGAACACTGGTAATGTATCACGAAGCAAATACCGTCCGCACTGGCGGAGTGGTACCTGATACCACGTACTTATACGTCTGTAACTATTACAGCGCCATCTACCACAGTGCGAAAAAAGTGGTCCAACTTAAACATTCATATTTCTTTACGTACTACACGAATATGTAATAAAAACCGGGGGTTCCTATTTAAAAAACGCAGTTAATATCCGTTTGACCTATGGCAGCGCCATTTAGCGGGCCAACCATAGCGCCATCTGGTTTCCCTTTTAAGCTACACTAGTTTCGTTGTTTGTAGTTTTTTCGTTTGACGCTTATTTCGTGAGATATTTGGCCCGGTCACGATCAATGGACCATTCTATATATATACTCCTATATATATATATATATATATATATATATATATATATATATATATATATATATATATATATATGTACGAATAGTGCTAATATTAATATTCCTAATATTTTTAGTTGTAGACATGCAACTTCATTTGCAAGTACAATTTTTTAAACTTTTTTTACCAATTCTGAAACAGAAACTCACCCATGGAATAGAAGGAGTTGTCCAAAAGAAATGGTTTTAAGCCAGATTTAAAACTTGATCTGCTACCTGCCAGTCACTTTATGTTGTTGGGCAAATGATCATAGATTTTTGTTGCTGAATAATGTACTCCTTTTTGAGCAACTGACAGCTTCAATAACGGATAGGAAAGGTCATTCGCCGACCAGAGTGGCCGACCGGTTCTAGGCGCTACAGTCTGGAACCGCACGACCACCACGGTCGCAGGTTCGAATCCGGCCTCGGACATGGCTGTGTGTGATGTACTTAGGTTAGTTAGCTTTAAGTAGTCATAAGTTCTATGGGACTGATGACCACAGAAGTCAAGTCCCATAGTGCTCAGAGCCACTTTTGAAAGGTCATTTTTCCCTCTAGTGTTGTACGTATGAACATCACTGTTCTTCGCAAATTGAGATGGATTATTTGTAACGAAATTTATTAGCGAATATATGCACTGTGATGGTGCAGTTAAAATACCTAACTCCTCGAAAAGGTGCCTACATGACGACCTTGGATAAACACCACTAATTATTCTCACTGCTCTCTTTTGTGCAATCAATACTTTGTGTCTAAGTGGTGAGTTACCCCAGAAAACTATTCCATAAGACATTATTGAGTGGAATTATGCAAAGTACTTTAGGAGGCTGATCTGTTTATTACCAAGACTAGCGATTATACGAAGAAGCTGAACTTGATTGCTTGAGAAGCTCAGTAATATGCTTCTTCCAGTTCAAGTTGTCATCAATGTGAACACCAAAAAATTTGGAGAAATGTATCCTGTTAAATGAGCCCTTGCTGAAAGCAAGGGGAAACTACGGCCGTAATTTTTCCCGAGGGCAGGCAGCTTTACTGTATGGATAAATGATGATGGCGTCCTCTTGGGTAACATATTCCGGAGGTAAAATAGTCCCCCATTCGGATCTCCGGGTGGAGAGAAAACTGGCGTTCTACGGATCGGAGCGTGGAATGTCAGATCCCTTAATCGGGCAGGTAGATTAGAAAATTTAGAAAGGGAAATGGATAGGTTAAAGTTAGATATAGTGGGAATTAGCGAAGTTTGGTGGCAGGAGGAACAAGACTTTTGGTCAGGTGAATACAGGGTTATAAATACAAAATCAAATAGGGGTAATGCAGGAGTGGGTTTAATAATGAATAAAAAAATAGGAGTTCGGGTAAGCTACCACAAACAACATAGTGAACGCATTATTGTGGCCAAGATAGACACGAAGCCCACGCCTACCACAGTAATACAAGTCTATATGCCAACTAGCTCTGCAGATGACGAAGAAATTGAAGAAATGTATGATGAGATAAAAGAAATTATTCGGGTAGTGAAGGGAGACGAAAATTTAATAGTCATGGGTGACTGGAATTCGATAGTAGGAAAAGGGAGAGAACGAAACGTAGTAGGTGAATATGGATTGGGGGGAAGAAATGAAAGAGGAAGCCGCCTGGTAGAATTTTGCACAGACCATAACTTAATCATAGCTAACACTTAGTTCAAGAATTATAAAAGAAGGTTGTATACATGGAAGAAGCCTGGAGATACTGACAGGTTTCAGATAGATTATATAATGGTAAGACAGAGATTTGGGAACCAGGTTTTACATTGTAGGACATTTCCTGGGGCAGATGTGGACTCTGACCACAATCTATTGGTTATGAACTGTGGATCAAAACTGAAGAAACTGCAAAAAGGTGGGAATTTAAGGAGATAGGACCTGGATAAACTGAAAGAACCAGAGGTTGTACAGAGTTTCAGGGAGAGCATAAGGGAACAATTGACAGGAATGGGGGAAGGAATACAGTAGAAGAAGAATGGGTAGCTTTGAGGGATGAAATAGTGCAGGCAGCAGAGGATCGAATAGATAAAAAGACGAGGGCTAGTAGAAACCCTTAGGTAACAAAAGAAATATTGAATTTAATTGATGAAAGGAGAAAATACAAAAATGCAGTAAATGAAGCAGGCAAAAAGGAATACAAACGTCTCAAAAATGAGATCGACAGGAAGTGCAAAATGGCTAAGCAGGCATGGCTAGAGGATAAATGTAAGGATGTAGAGGCTTATCTCACTAGGCGTAAGATAGATACTGCCTACAGGAAAATTAAAGAGACCTTTGGAGAAAAGAGAACTACTTGTATGAATATCAAGAGCTCAGATGGAAACCCAGTTCTAAGCAAAGAATTGAAAGCAGAAAGGTGGAAGGAGTATATAGAGGAACTATACAAGGGCGATGTAACTTGAGGGCAATGTTATAGAAAGGGAAGAGAATGTAGATGAAGATGAAATGGGAGAAACGATACTGCGTGAAGAGTTTGACAGAGCACTGAAAGAAACAAGGCCCCAGGAGTAGACAACATTCCATTAGAAATACTGACGGCCTTGGGAGAGTCAGCCCTAATAAAATTCTACCATCTGGTGAGCAAGATGTATGAGACAGGCGAAATACCCGCAGACTTCAAGAAGAATATAATAATTCCAATCCCAAAGAAAGCAGGTGTTGACAGATGTGAAAATTACCGAACTATCGGTTTAATAAGTCACAGCTGCAAAATACTAACGCGAATTCTTTACAGGTGAATGGAAAAACTGGTAGAAGCAGACCTCGGGGAAGATCAGTTTGGATTCCGTAGAAATGTTGGAACACGTGAGGCAATACTGACCCTACGTCTTATCTTAGAAGAAAGATTAAGGAAAGGCAAACCTACGTTTCTAACATTTGTAGACTTGGAGAAAGCTTTTGACAATGTTGACAGGTATGGAATGTAGTCGAATTAAGTCGGTGATGCTGAGGGAATTAGATTAGGAAATGAGACACTTAAAGTAGTATAGGGGTTTTGCTATTTGGGGAGCAAAATAACTGATGATGGTCGAAGTAGAGAGGATATAAAATGTAGACTGCCAATGGCAAGGAAAGCGATTCTGAAGAAGAGAAATTTGTTAACATCGAGTATAGGTTTAAGTGTCAGGAAGTCGTTTCTGAAAGTATTCGTATGGAGTGTAGCCATGTATGGAAGTGAAACATGCACGATAAACAGTTTGGACAAGAAGAAAATAGAAGCTTTCGAAATGTGGTGCTACAGAAGAATGCTGAAGATTAGATGGGTAGGTCACATAACTAATGAGGAGGTATTGAATAGGATTGGGGAGAAGAGGAGTTTGTGGTACAAGTTGACTAGAAGAAGGGATCGGTTGGTAGGACAGGTTCTGAGGCGTCAAGGGATCACCAATTTATTATTGGAGGGCAGCGTGGAGGGTAAAAATCGTAGAGGGAGACAAAGAGATGAATACAGTAAGCAGATTCAGAAGGATGTAGGTTGCAGTTGGTACTGGGAGATGAAGAAGCTTGCACAGGATAGAGTAGCATGGAGAGCTGCATCAAACCAGTCTCAGGACTGAAGACCACAACAACAACAACAACAACATAAATGAGCCCTGTTCATATGCTACATCAATTGTCGGTATGACTCAATTCGGTGTACAGAACTGGATATAGTGAGTTTTTTCAAAATTAAGGGAGAGTCCATTATCTGAGAACCACTCAATGATTCTTTGAAAGACATCCTTAACAGTATCTTCAGCTGCTTTTCCTGGAATGGGATTTATTATAACACTCGTATCATTTGCAAGAAGTACTAGTTCCGCTTGCTGAACGTTAAGTGAGGGGTCATTCACATGAATAAGGAACAGCAGAGGACCCAAAATTGAACCCTGTGGGACTCTCTTTGTGATAACTCCCCATTCGCTTGAATTTCCCACCCTCCCCCCCCCCCCCCCCAACATTATTTGTGCTATTCAGCACAACTTTTTGCTTTCTGTTCATTAAATATGTTTCAAACCAGCTGTGTGTATAGCCTTGAATTTGGATGTGGCAGTGGCACGATGTTGGACTGGATGGAAATACGAGGGCAGGCGTACTCGTGGGCAAGATTCCGATCGACACCGTCTGACCGTCACAAGAAAGGACCACCGTGTTGTGCTCCAGGCACACAGTAACCGCTTCACACCTGCGCCTGCCACCTGAGAACAAGTAATGGACTGCCTACAACGTTGTGCGTCATCCCGCACCACTGATCAGCTGCCGGAGTAGCAGCCGGACTTGCAAATTATCGTCGCATGCGTACACTGCTATTAACACAAAAACGCATTTGGCTGCATCTGGAATGATGCTGTGATCGGGATGATGCACAGCGTCACACTGTGTTCGGCGATGAATCGAGGGTCTGCTCTAATCTGGATAAACATCGTCGGTGAGACAGCGAGCTGGAGAAACGTCCCATTCCACCAGTGTTTTGGAAGGGTACAGCGGTATTACTCCTGGTGTCGTGGGGCAGGGAGCTATCGGGTATGACTTCAGATCCTGGCCAGCAGTGGTTGAAGGAACTTTGATGGCACAGTGGTACCTCACGGAAAATCTGATCGCTGATGTGATACCTCTCATGAGACAGTACCATGGTCCCATTTTTCAAAAGTACACTGCTCGTCCACACATGGCACGTGTCTCTATGAGCTGTCTACGTGAGGCTGAAGTACTTTTGTGGCTGGCTAGATCCAACGATCTGTCTCCAACTCAACACATATGGGACCACTTCAGACGTCAAATCTATACATTGTCACTACCCACGATGTCAAGGACCAGTTGAAACAGGCTAGCCCAAACTCGGCAACATCTACCTGTTGATGGAAAACGAAACAGTCGAATTCGGAACTCTTCCCGAAGCGCGTCCTGGGCGGCACGCAGGAACTCGTCAACTTCTGCCTGCTCGTGGCAGACGAACCACACAAACTCGGCAAACTCCTCTAAAACTGAGCGCAGCAAGTGCACGACCTTCACCACTATTTACAACATTCTTAAGGATTACTGTAAATACTGGCCCAATGCACAACATAAAAAGAAATAAAATTATACAAAAACACAAAGATTTTATTACAAAATATTTTCTAAGAACAAGTGCTTTCTTTTATTTTATGTTCTGTCAATGGCTGCTTTGTGTGACTTTACAATGTCTACTTTCACAATTTCACAATTTCTAAGAAAATCTAATTTCTGTTGCATCAGAGCTTATCTTCTCCTAGTTTCTAAGTTCGTTTCGATGATGTTGCCATTTTTTGCAGAGTTAATTCTTATGTAATGTTGAGTGGCACTTAAGATAGTTAAATAAATTAGTGAAATCAATGTGAAATGAAATATAAATTAGAAAATAAATCAAAAACTCCGTTTAGTTGAGAAGAATTACACACTGGCAAACAGCAGGCAGAGCAGCAGTGACAGAAGGGCCAATGACCATGAAGTCAGCATGTTGAGGAGAAGCCATCGCCCTCCCCACATAAGCAGAAGCTGCCGATTCAGCCGTCAGGGCATCGCCCGACCGGCTCACGTGTTTCTCAGTTGTCGCATGTGATCAAAGGCCCTCGCCTAAATTCCAAGAGCCAATGACCGACGTTAAGAAGATTCTTCGAGAAGCTTTTCAACGTGACAGAAGAGGCAATGACCGTGAAGTCGTTCACCTCCAATGAACTGAAGTGAATAAATACGCGAGACGCAGTGGGCCCGAAAAGAGGAGTAGTTTTCGCTTCAGTTTCGGTGCTGCAGACCGTCATGCAGGAAGAGACTACATCATACACAGAAGCACCAAGTCCGCCGCTGTAATGGAATAGCAAGCAGCAGCCTCGCTGTCAGAAGACAGAAGTCAGAAGGTATTTGAAGAGTGATTGTTACGTACCCGGGTGACTCGTGAGGACGGGAAGGAGACGGACTCACATCAGCAGTCACCTGTGAGCTGACAGCCGAAGACTGGCAAGCTGGAGTCCGTTGTTCGAGTCCGGGACACTGGCCTTCCCCCGCCGCGCCGCTCCGCTGGCCGACGCACAACACTGACACACGCTGCCGCTTAGAAAAGAGAAACACTGGGACGCAACATCCAAGGTATCACCATCCGATTCATGACTAGGTTCTCAATAATTAAACAGGCCACCTCACGAAGCGCGTCTCCAGTTAACTAGGCGAGACGGCGACACGAGATACACACTGCCGGGCGTAATCAGACGCCGCCGCTGCCGCAGCAGAAGGCTTCGCAAACGACACAGCTGCCACTCTCCCAGCCAGAACATCCAGTAAGGAAACAGTTGAACAACTTTCAACAAACGTTATCTGATGTAAAAATGCTGTTTCATTCTGCCTCATACCCGAGCTAAGGAAGAACCCACCCTGCCCACATGTTGTTAAGAGAGAAAAAGTAGTTTATTTAGTGTTTTTCACCCTGACATAATGCTTTAGAATCAAATGCCCTCTGCAGTAATGCTCATCCTGACAATTGACTAGCATCAAAAGGGAAAAACCAGTTACAGTAAGTTTCAGTTTGTTCATGGTTCATACTTTTCACAGACTTCAAGATGTTTGGGTGAGGAAAGTCACAGGAAACTCACGAAGCAATGAAACGGGAATGAAAGCTTTCAAAAGCGTTGGTCGTTCTTCCTAAGGAAGCGCAATCTGCTGCCCAGGCGCGAAGCGGCAACAGCGCACCTTCTTCGTCATAAATGTAAATTTCAGTTACATAGTCGACAAATTCGGTGTGTTTTTAGTCTTGTGGCTATATATACTGACTAGATCAGCAAAAACCTTAGGACATCTTGAGGATTTAAATAACTAAGCCCAAAGATGTTATGCAACAGCTGGCCTTTTTCAGTGTGCTGGTCTTTGTACATCGAAGGCAAACCAAGTGTTTGTATTTTCCGACAGCAGAAGTATGCAGAAAAAATAAAATTTATGGATTTTAAAAGGCAAAAGTTTTTTAATGTGCGTGACTTAAGCAATACACACAACCCTTGGCAACGAGAACGGTGCACAGACAATTTTATAACCAACGTAATTTTGGGAATAACTGTATTCTACTGTGTAATACAAAAGAGAATATAATATTCTACACCAATTATGGCAGTAATACGGATTTCTTAAAATAATTACAGTTGTACTTACCAAGTATGAGCCAGGTGAATCCGACGAACAGTAACCTTGACTGATAGGATAGACTGTTCGAAGTCAGTTGCAACTGTTTAAGGACTAAGAGACAATCGCCCCTTCGTACATTCATCTTCACTACACTTATCCCCTATAAGACGGGACACTAGTGGTATATGTAAGAGCCTTCAGAGCAACTGTGGATCGTGAATAACTGGAGAAAATCTTTCAATGCAATATTGAAAAGTCTCATCCTTCAACATAGCTTCCTGCAGACATAGATGCTGTGTACTGGAGTTGACTTGTAACACCGAAAATGCATATAAAATACCTTCTGCACCATCTAAAATTTTCGTCGTTTAATATCCGTTGATAACTTGCACTGTACTTTCGTTTCCGAAGCTGTAAGCTGTATTACTAAAACTATGTTTAATACATAATCGATGTACTAATGTATTTAATTTTGACTGTATATAATTAATGATAATTATAATTAAAATATTGTAAATTGCTGGGTAATAGCCAAGGGAACTTTATTGAAATGTATCGATAGCAACGACAAAATGGTAGTAGCTGTGCCGTTGTTTATCTTTGCCTATGGAGAGTCTCTGTCGCTTTTCGAGCAGAGAGCAAGCAGAACAGCTTGAGTGATGAAAGAGTGCGGAAGTGTTTGTTGTGCGCTCCCGCCGATGCGGAGTGTAGCTATGCTCGCTCCAGTGTAGACGAGCCTGATTCGTTTTCCGTGGCTTTGGAGACGACTCGGGGTTCTCGCATAGCAGCAGCATTGTCGTCGGCTACGTTCTTCGTGTCCGCACAGCTAAAACATCGTAAGACTGTCAAGTGACTGATGTAATACTGTAGAGGCTTTACTCAGTTGACTTCTTTCAAAAAGTATGCATAACTTCAATAATAACCTGCAATAGATAAAACCTGAAGGGCACCTGTATTGTCAAATGGTTCAAATGGCTCTGAGCACTATGCGACTTAACTTCTGAGGTCATCAGTCGCCTAGAACTTAGAACTAATTAAACCTAACTAACCTAAGGACATCACACACATCCATGCCCGAGGCAGGATTCGAACCTGCGACCGTAGCGGTAGCTCGGCTCCAGACTGTAGCGCCTAGAACCGCACGGCCACTGTGGCCGGCCCTGTATTTTTCTGTGCGAGCCATGATTTCTCTTATTTTATCGTGATGATCACGTCTCCCTGTGTAGGTGGGTGCCAACAGAATCGGAGGAGAAAACTGGTGATTGAAATTTCGTGAGAAGGTCCCGTCGCAACAGAAAACTCCTTTGTTTTAATAATTGCCTTTCCAATTCACGTATCATGTCTGTGACACTATCTCCCCTATTTCGCGATAATGCAAAATGAGCTGCCCTTCTTTATTCTTTTCGATGTCATCCGTCAGTCCCACCTGATGCGGATCCCACACCGCACAGCAGTACTCCAGAATAGGGCGGACAAGCGTGGTGTAAGCAGTCTCTTTAGTAGACCTGTTGCACCTTCTAAGTGTTCTGCCAATGAATCGCAGTCTTTGGTTTGCTCTACGCACAATATTGTCTATCTGATCGTTCCACTTTAGGTTATTTGCAATTGTAATCCCTAAGTAGCTGAATTTACAGCCTTCAAATTTGTGTGACTTATCGTGTAATCGAAATTTAGCTGATTTCTTTTAGTACTCATGTGAATAACTTCACACTTATCTTTGTTCAGGGTCAACTGCCACTTTTCGCACCATACAGATATCTTATCTAAATCATTTTGCAAGTCGTTTTGATCATCTGATGACTTTACAAGACAGTAAACGACAGCATCATCCGCAAATAATCTAAGACGGCTACTCAGATTGTCTCCTGTGTCGTTAATATAGGTCAGGAACAACAGAGGACCTGTAACACTTCCTTGGGGAACGCCGGATGTAACTTCTGTTTTACTCGATGACTTTCCGTCTATTACTACGAACTGTGACCTTTCTGATAGGAACTCACGAATCCAGTCGCACAATTGAGGCGATACTCCGTAGGCACGCAGTTTGGTTAGAAGACGCTTGTGTGGATCGGTGTCGAAAGCCTTGTGGAAATCTAAAAATATGGAATCAATTTGACATCCCCAGTCGATAGCACTTATTACTTCATGAGTATAAAGAGCTAGTTGTGTTTCACAAGAACGATATTTTCTGAATCCATGCTATGTGTCAATAAATCGTTTTCTTCGAGGTACTTCATAATGTTCGAATACAGTATATGTTCCAAAACCCCACTGCAAATCGACGTTAGTGATATAGGCTTGTAATTCAGCGGATTACTCCTACTTTCCTTTTTGGGTATTGGTGTGACTTGAGCAATTTTCCAGTCTTTAGATACGGATCTTTCTGTGAGCAAGTGATTGTATATTTGCTAAATATGGAGCTATTTTATCAGCATACTCTGAGAGGAACCTGACTGGTATACAGTCTGGACCGGAGGCCTTGCCTTTATTAAGTGATTTAAGCTGCTATGTTTCTCATATTGGCAGTTGTTCTTAATTGGAATTCAGGAATATTTACTTCGTCTTCTTTGGTGAAGGAGCTTCGGAAAACCGTGTTTAATAACTCTGCTTTAGTGACATTGTCATCAGTGACTTCACCGTTGTTATCGCACAGTGAAGGTATTGATTGCGTCTTGCCACTGGTGTGCTTTATGGATGACCAGTAAATTGCTTGGATTTTTCTAAATTTTGCGTTACGTTACACTGAGGTTACTGAAAGTTATTTTTTTACATAACAAAGTTCAAGTTAAGCTAGTCATTTATTTAACCAGTAATTTTATTTAACGTTACTTTCAAAATTTAATATGTCAGAATAAGTAACTGCAAACTCAGTGCTTTCTGATTCATTTATTTTCTTGTGAACAATTGTGCTGTGGAAAAGCGTGACAACCTACTGTTGCCACGCCATTGATTATTTGCTTAAATTTCTTTGCCATTACCTTTCTCAAGATTCTGGTGATTCATTGTCTTCGCGGGCTGGCGACCATTTAATTATCCCTTTTTTAGCTAATCACTGTTTTCTTTGTGTTTTCAGTGATTTTTTTGGTAAAAATTACCCGGTACCCTTCCCCCACCCCCGTGCCGTTTGTGAGCGATTGCAGTATATTCCAACCATTTCAAAATTATCATCTAATTTTAGCTTCAATTTAGAATAGATTCTTCCTCCAGAAGAGTCTGTTGTACACTTTCCTCCAACTAACCAGTGTTATTTTCCTTCTGTAACGATAGCCTCATTCACTGTCAAATTTCTAAAATTTCATTATATCGCAAACTAGTTGGCACTTTGAGTGTCTTTAGATCTCGAAATGTCAGGAGTTGTAATCTGAGACGACTGTTATAAGTTATTACGGTGCACGACGCTGTGTACATTATATTGCAATAAAACTTTTGTGACGTTAGAATTAATTTGAAGATATCAGATTTCTGATCTATCTTGAAAATTTGGTCAGCTGAATCTTTGAAGAAGTGGTACTAGGAAAAGCAATACTGTTTTACGAAAATAAGGAATTAACGAGATTCAAACTGAGATTATTGAAAAAGTAGGAGTTACCTTTGTTTCATAAAAACTTACAGAAGTGAGCAAATGGCATTTATTAATCTGACTGGTATTAGGAATTCAGTTCAAAATTATAACTAATGCCGAAATATTCTTTAGTTAGAACGTTCGAAACAGTCATTAAAGTGACTGCTGAAATTAAAGGCCAATTTGCATTTAATATGAAAAGTGGATATTACAAATCGGAGACCATATCATTCAACGGTGCGGAAGTAATTATGATCTCAGGTGAAAACAAATCACACCGATTATAAACCAAAAAAGCAAATGTTCCAAATTTCATTATACGCTGCCATTTGTGAAAAGTGCAACACCGAGAAGGAATTACCCGAACAGCTCCACACTTGGTGGAAGTGGCGACGGGTGCGCAAGCAGTACGTGATACGTTTTACAGAGAGATGGAATATACGTTGGCCGAGCAGAGCACTCTCGTGTCGGTCCGACAGCGTCGGTGTTGCACCTAGTGCAGTCGGTGCAGAGCTGTCACACAAGGTGGAAGCAATACAGTGAGTGCCAGTATGCCTCCTCGACGTCAAAGGAAGCCATATCGGCATGTGAGCGAGTTCGAATGGGGCAGAACGATCGGTCTCCGGGAAACGGGGTTGTCATACCGTGGCATTTCGGCTCGCAAAGTGGAGCGGCATAGCGGACAGACATCAGGTGTGATGGTTTGGGGCGCCATTGGTTACAACAACCGATCTCGCTTCGTACGTATTGCTGGTACTATGGACAGCAACCGGTACCTAACGCAGGATGTGAACCCTGAGGTACTCCCCCTGCTTGAGGCATCTCCTTAGGCCACATTGCAACAGGGCAATGCCTGGCCACATATTGCGAGGAATGTACAGGCCTTCTTCGAAGATCGACGGGTACCATTGCTTCTCTGGCCTTCACGTTCGCCAGACATGTCGCCCATCGAACATGTCTGGGATATGGTTGGTCGGCATTTGGTGTGTCACGGTCTTCCAGTAACTGGAGTCACAGATTTATGGGCTCGGATGCAAACTGCGTGGAGCGAAATCCCTCAGGAACGTATTCAGAACCTTATTTATTCAATGCCACTGCGTTTAGCAGCTCTAATCGCAGAGTATGGTGGCCACACGACATACTGAATAGTAGAGCTCAAAGGACATGTACAGATTTGGAAAGGTAATCATTTGTTACTTGTCATGTACCTAACCTGTAGCATTCAATAAATTGAATTCGTGCGTTTCGTTCTTGGTGTTGCAATTTCCACAAACGGTAGTGTACTATAGGCCCGTATATCTCCGATAAGTAAAGAATATTTAAAAATGAAAGACTGAATGTTCATAGTGACGCTGAAGATCAACCCAGTGATTTTTAGAGAACAAAGACATTGTGATTCGCCGAGATGACAGATCTTATAATATTTCAGTTACCGTGATATCTGGCTTGGGATAGCACGGAGAAAGAAGCGAATTCAATTGCGGCTGATAACAAAATTGGTTTTTGAAAATAACAATATACAGGGTGAGTCACCTAACATTACCGCTGGATATATTTCGTAAACCACATCAAATACTGACGAATCGATTCCACAGACTGAATGTGAGGAGAGGGGCTAGTGTAATTGGTTAATACAAACCATAAAAAAATTCACGGAAGTATGTTTTCAACGTTTTTTTAAATGGAACCCCGTTAGTTTTGTTAGTACATCTGAACATATAAACAAATACGTAGTCAGTGCCGTTTGTTGCATTATAAAATGTTAATTACATCCGGAGATATTGTAACCTAAAGTTGACGCTTGAGTACCACTCCTCCGCTGTTCGATCGTGTGTATCGGAGAGCACCGAATTACGTGGGGATCCAAAGGGAACGGTGATGGACCTTAGGTACAGAAGAGACTGGAACAGCACATTACTTCCACATGCTAACACCTTTTTATTGGTCTTTTTCACTGACGCACATGTACATTACCATGAGGGGTGAGGTACAAGTACACACGTGGTTTCCGTTTTCAATTACGGAGTGGAATAGAGTGTGTCCCGACATTTCAGGCCAATAGATGTTCAATGTGGTGGCCATCATTTGCTGCACACAATTGCAATCTCTGGCGTAATGAATGTCGTACACGCCGCAGTACATCTGGTGTAATGTCGCCGCAGGCTGCCACAATACGTTGTTTCATATCCTCTGGGGTTGTAGGCACATCACGGCACACATTCTCCTTTAACGTACCCCACAGAAAGAAGTCCAGAGGTTTAAGATCAGGAGAACGGGCTGGCCAATTTATGCGTCCTCCACGTCATATGAAACGCCCGTCGAACATCCTGTCAAGGGTCAGCCTAGTGTTAATTGCGGAATGTGCAGGTGCACCATCATGCTGATACCACATACGTCGACGCGTTTCCAGTGGGACATTTTCGAACAACGTTGGCAGATCATTCTGTAGAAACGCGATGTATGTTGCAGCTGTTTGGGCCCCTGCAATGAAGTGAGGACCAATGAGGAGGTCGCCAATGATTCCGCACAATACATTTACAGTCCACGGTCGCTGTCGCTCTACCTGTCTGAGCCAGCGAGGATTGTCCACGGACCAGTAATGCATGTTCCGTAGATTCACTGCCCCGTAGTTTGTGAAACCCGCTTCATCGGTAAACAGGTAGAACTGCAACGCCTTCTCTGTTAATGCCCAATGACAGAATTGCACTCGATGATTAAAGTCATCACCATGTAATTGCTGATGTAGCGACACATGAAACAGGTGAAAGCGGTGACGATGCAGTATGCGCATGACACTACTTTGACTCAGTCCACCGGCTCTCGCAATGTCCCGTGTACTCATGTGTGGGTTCATGGCAACAGCAGCTAACACACCAACTGCACCCGCTTCTCCTGTGACGGGCCTGTTACGGACCCGTTTGCGTGCCACGACCATACCTGTTGCATACAGTTGGCGGTAGATGTTTTGCAATGTGCGGCACGTTGGATGCTCTCTGTCCGGCTACCGTTCTGCATACACCCTGCAAGCTTCAGCTGCATTTCGTCGACACTCGCCATCTCCGCCTTTTCAGAGTTCGAATACACCATGGTCACAGCTCCTACAACACTACACTATTACAGACGTCTGGTAACACGGTGTACTACAGTTGGTCTGCGTGCGGAGATGAATGCAGAATAACAATAGCAGCAAGCGCTACATGCGGACACTGCGACAGCTAGACCAAACCACAACAGTGCACTACAGCCACACTCGTAAACACGGTCGTCATTGTAAACATGTCCCTGCAGATGCTGCTCGCCGACCGTGGCCCGTGTTTGTTACAACACGCAACTGAACGTCGGAGGTTTCAAGCGTCAACTTTAGGTTACAATATCTCCGGATGTAATTAACATTTTACAATGTAACAAACGGCACTGATTACGTATTTGTTTATATGTTCAGATGTGCTAACAAAACTGACGTGGTTCCATTTAAAAAAACGTAGGTTTGTGTTAAAAAACATACTTCCGTGCATTTTTGTATGGTTTGTATTAAACAATTACTCTAGCCCCTCTCCTCACGTTCGGTCTGTGGAATCGGTTCGTCAGTATTTGATGTGGTTTACGAAATATATCCAGCGGTAACGTTAGGTGACTCACCCTGTATATATCTGCTACCTTATTGACTTTCAGTCGCGAGAGCGTACACAAAAATCTGTAATCACTGAACTGTCTCCGTATGCTCGCGAGGGACGATCTTTGTGGCCGCAGCTCGCGTTCTGGCGAAGAGTAGGAACTTTGTCGTAGATACGTACTGCTTGCTGAATAACGAGGTTATCCAGCATTAAGAAGGTCGTACCACTGCAGTGTGTCGTATGTTTTAGTGACGTTTCCAGTAGTAGAACAGTATGAATTCAAGTACGTAAGAATTCGATTAAGCAACGGAGGGATAAAATTTTGATCCCCTGTTCTCTGTAGTGGACATCAGTGCTGAAGTAAATATACAAGTTTTGCGCAACGATTGAAAGATAATTACTTCTGCCTGCGAGGAAGAAGTGATGTGAGTACCCGTTATTGTAAAACTATTGTCAACCATAGATTACTAATATAGTTTTATAAACAAATGTGTAGATAATTATTATAAAATTAAGTGTCTGGGCACTTGCTAAGAACAACGACTTATGAACGAATTTTTTTATCTATGAAGAAAATTCACGTCCATATCCCGAACTGTTATTCTCTCAGAGTGATTTTCAGCTTTTAGGACAGCAAAATTCGTTAGGATGAGGAGGTTTGTGTGGTACGCCCGCTAAACCCGCTGGGCAGAACAGGTAATAGGATTTTTGAAAGGGCCAAAGGTTGAGGTCAGTTTCTTCTTCTGATTGTCATTTATTGTAACTTAATAACCTTTACAGCCAAAGCGGCACATAGCTGGACCTTTACCGAATGCAACTCTTTCACGGCTGAAGGCCACCAAACAAGAAATCTTAACAAATCAATAAGATAAAAATCCAATTAAGATAGCAATAAAATAATTTAAAAAGAAAACCAACAAACAAATGCAAAGTGCAATGCAAATGGCTGAAGGCCACAATTAAATTTCAAAATTTTAGAATATATTACCACAGACTTTTAAAGGCAGAAGGCCGCAATGTTTAAGCTTGAAAGATAAGTTTAAGAATTAATTTTGCAAAATTTTAAGAAAAAGAAAAAATAACCATAAGCCTTAAATTTAAAGTAGGTGAAAACAGATAATTAAACACCGGTGGCACTCAGAAGCCTCCAGGGACGTCGGTCTGCCCTCGTTGACTACGCGAGACAGGTGATGAGCCCAACAATACTTGATCCGTCGGGACCCAATCAAGGGAGAGTCACGGACCTACCGACACAACGACTTGCTTCCCATCAATCACTACATGAGAACTCAAACAGAAAAGGTTACAAACGTGATAATCCACAATGGAGTATGTATTAGCTGTCAAAATCACACTCAACTTTGACGTCCTGGGTCGGTGAACCAAGACGCTCGTAGCGATAGGACAGCTCCCCACCCGCTGCGACACTGCACAGGGCCCGGTAGCGGACCCAGCCGACTTCGCCGCCCGGAGATGTCCTCCCTGGTCCGCACCAACCGACCGACTGCCTGCTGATCCGTCCGCGACACACACACACACGCACACACGCACACACACACACACACACACACACAGCCGACTCATGAACGATCGGCGAGCCAAACCACGTCGTCCGACAGGACGACTGACCGACGATCCACCAAGACCGTGACCCGGCTCATGTGATGCGTGGCGGCAACGGTCGGGCGAGCCATGTCGACGCAGACCTCACTGCTGCTCCAACCCGACTGCACTAGTGCCACTTTTCAACTCCCGACTGGCAGGTCCGGACTGCGCTCCAGACGCGTTCCAACTGACTGGCCGAATTCGCAACCCGAACTCCTAACGCCAAACTCCCGTCGCGAGCTGCCTCACGACAGACAAGACCGGGAAGTAATAGCAGTCGAGCAAAGATACTGCGAGAGAGGGTATATTGATACGCTCCACTAACGTCGCTCACGGTCAGGCAAAGCAGCCACTCAGTGACAGTAGTAATTTAAATTAACGTAGTGAGGTGGAAGTACGTTAAAAACAGGGTGAAAAATAAATGATGGCGGGAACACGAGCCACGCTCGGCTAATTGTGAACAGCCGATAAAATGAAATAAATATTCAAGATAAAGGTTCCAAACAACGTTGTAGAACAGTTGATTGATGAACAAAGATAATAAGCAAACAGCAGCACAGCGGGATAGGCCGTATGTTTCAGCTTTGTCGTAATTTGAATCTAAATTTTCCGTTGACTTTTGATTTTCTCTTTTGGATATTTTCCATGTCTCTGTTTTTGTCTGCGATGAGTATTCCAGCTCCATAAGAACTCTCTGGCTGGATGAGTGTGATGTGGTGCCTCAGGTATGTGTAACTTGTGATCCAGTTTTTGCAGTAGAATATTTTTAAGTCTGAAGATTGTTTCCATTGAGTAGCAACAGTTTTCATAACCTAATTTCAAAACTAGTCTTCTGAATGGTTTAGTCTAAACATTTTAACTTTGACACTCTCTCTCTATTTTCTCGTGTTTAGTTTTATTTATTTAATTTTGAGTCAGACATGTATTTCGTTTTTCCAAAAGATGTTTTGGAGACCTAATATTTCTGCTGTTCTCTGAGAATTTTTTTGTGATGTAAATGTCCTGACATACGATCGCAATGTCGCTTTCCGAAACTAAGGACTTTACTCTAATCTCTTAACTTATTGGATCGTTAACTTTAAGCTTCGATTTCAGTGTTAGCCACCCCTGAATTACTTTTTCGAAGACACAGTTGAAGAGAAATGGAGAGTGTCCATCTCTGTTATTCATTCCTATTTCCGTTTTAAAACATACCGTAATTTCTCCTCGGAACTTTACAATTCAGATTTTGTACCATTCAGTGTTTCAATAATAACTGAACAGTCATTTTTTACAAGGGCAGACATACAGAAGAGTGAATTTTCTGGTATGAAGATAAAACAACTTTATTACTGCATTTCGTGAGTTTTCTCAGAATTTTCCATTCCAGAACACAGCACTACCATTTTTAATTAGGTCGATTGATCTGAAATCTCTTATACTGAGCAGAATGATTATGATATTACGCTTCAAAAACTCTGGGCAAATTTTGAAAAAATGACAAAAATATAAATAAAAATACTTTATTGGGTTTTTAAAGCTTGTATCAGGACTTAATTTTTATTTCATGCCTGGAAAGGGAATTAAGAAGAAAATATGTGTAATAAGTTCATATTAGTCCTCCAATTCGCTATCTTCTTCGCCAGAATGTTCACATAAAATTCACTGCAACTGTCTTTCACAAATTGAATGATTTTGTAAAGATCCTCCTCCACTAGAAGGATAGCATACATTTCTAGGTAGCTCTACAAACTGATTTAGGCCAACATGAAAGATATGTTTGACCAGACTATTGATGACTGGCGTCTCACATCAAATTCAGCGTTGTTGGTAGCCGGTAATGTCCTGAACTTAAGCCAAAATCATTTCTCTTATTCCTTTGTTTGAATAACATTTCTAGGGAGACAACTGACTCTTGTACAACGTGGGCCACCAGTGTTTAATGTTCATAACTATTTTTCAGCTGTCTACTTCTTTTACTGCGAACTTTTGTGTGGTGCTGCTTTGTATTAATAATTTAGTTAACTGGTGCACAGCACAAATTGTCTACCTACCTTAAATTTCCTTTCACTATACTGAATTTATGATCGCAGGGAAGGAAACTGTGGCCAATATGGGGAAAAGGTGCTGAGTCTTTTTAAATATTTTTTGTTAATTAATGTTAGGAGCAGCTTGGAAAAAGAGTGATTTTTATTTTGTCCAGCACAGTTGTCACTGAACATGCGGAGGTCATCAATATGAGTTCATACATGATTTTTCAAATAGTCCAATAAAAAAGAACAGATCCCATTATGGTCTTTCCTGACTTGAGCTTCAGTATATAAATAAAATATATTTTTTTTTTTGTTTTTGTTGTGTATGCGGAATAAATTAATTGTCAATTGTATGAGACGGACAGGAACTTTTGGAACTGAAACGTTCATCATAAACTGAAATGACAGCGAAAGCACATTATCATTTACCCCTTTACGTTTATGGAGTAATTCACTTTTAAGTGCGATGTAGCTTTTTTAAACTTTTTGTTATGCCCTACAAGTTGTGCTACAGCACAACGTTTAGCTGTTTCATTAATATGGGGAGATCCTATTGTAAGAGGTCCATGATTAAGGAATTTGTTGCTAGCGCACTCGAGCAGATGTAATTTCGATGGATTGCTCACGCGCTGCCTGCGATATGTAAGCTATAAGAGAATCTGAGACCAAAGAGCAGTGTTGACTGCAGTAGGAACTGTGTAGTAGTAGCAGTAAGTTGCTGCTAGCGAGCAGTCTGGTGTATCGTGTTGGCTGGGCCAGTCTTGGTGGAGCGATGGCGGAGCCTGAGCGTTATAGTATAAGGTAAATGCAGCCTCGCGCGTATGTAGTATTGTTATATCAAGTCCCATGTAAATGTTTAAAAAAAAATCTCTTAATAATAATCTTTACGCGCGAGGCTGCATTTACCTTATACTATAACGCTCAGGCTCCACCATCGCTCCACCACGACCGGCCCAGCCAACACGATACACCCGACTGCTCGCTAGCAGCAACTTACTGCTACTGCTACACAGTTCCTACTGCAGTCAACACTGCTCTTTGGTCTCAGATTCTCTTATAGCTTACATATCGCAGGCAGCGCGTGAGCAATCCATAGAAATTACATCTGCTCGAGTGCGCTAGCAACAAATTCCTTAATCATGGACCTCTTACATAACCCTCCACTGGGGGGGCAAAAATTTAGCACCGATGGTGAGTCAACTGGACTTGCCATGAGCAACAAATTTTTCTATAATCTATTTAATTAACTAAGTCTACAATCACAGAGTATATACATTATTGATAAGTGCAGAACATATTAAGAAATGACACAATGTATACGCAATGAGTACAAAATATATTAACAAATAACATAAAGTGCACACGCACTGTATAAGTCTTTAGCATTTTTTTACATGAACTGAAAACATTAAGAAATGAAATAAAGTGCACACACACTGTAAAATTCTTTAGCATTTTACAAGAACTGGATACATTAAGAAAAGAAATAAAGTGCACACACACTGTAAAAGTCTTTAGCATATTTAGGACAACTGATCTTATTAACAAATGAAATGAAGTGCACATGCACTGTATATATCTTTATCATTTGGCTTGAATTTAAAGGCACTGTGTAAGTCTTTACCATTTTATAAGAACTAGGAAAGGAGTGGGAAGGATTGCATCATGGTTGTAGCACAGTAGGTTGCACGTAGCTGCACTGAAAGTCCATATCTTTCTACAGAAGCACAACAACAAATGAGACAATCTGAAGTTCTCTTCCTGAAGTATTTAGCAGTGCGGCCAAGACAATGAAATGTTGCATTAATATTGTATGTTTTCATTTTGGTAGTACATTAGGTATACCAAACAGTAGGACCATAATAACATCTCCATCGTTCAAGGTGGTGGACAGCTTGGTATGTCAACACCACATTTTGTAGAACCCATACTCTTACATCAACGCAGAATTAGTGCAAAAACCAAATATAGTGCTCCATGATCATGAGGATGGACAGGACAAACGGATATTGTAGTAATTGCTGGTAATTAGGTCAGAAGGTGAAGGACACATTAAGTCTTATGCTAGTCATCATTGAGAATTACATTAGTGTATCAACCGATTTGAATAATTATTGGCACTCATTGATTGGTTACTAAACATTTCTGTATTGTGTATGGAGTACTACAGAACATTATTCATAAGTGATCTAATTACAGTAATTAGTGGCATCATCAGTCTTCTCATTACAGTAATCATTGGCATAACATTTATAGATACAACAAAATATTATTTACAGAAATTATTGGCATAACATTTATCCATAAGTCATCTTATTACAGTAATCATTGGCATCATAAGTCATCTCATTACAGTAATTATTGGCACTCATTGGCCAGTTACAAAGCATTTTTTATGCATTATTCAGAAGTCATCATTCAAAGCAAGAGTTAATTATTGTCATAGCATTTATGCATAAGTCATCATATTACAGTAATCATTAGAATCATAAGTCACATCATTACAGTAATTATTCGCATCATGTCATCTCATTACAGTAATCATTGACATTTCATTTATGCATAAGTCATCTTATAACAGTAATCATTGGTATAGCATTTATGCAGTGTTACAAAACATCATTCATAATACATCTCATTACAGTAATCATTGGCATAGCATTTATGTATTATTACAAAACATCATTCAGTATTACTCAGAACTCATCATTCAAGTGACATAGGACATATTTAAAATGTAACACACTGTAACTTTTACTCAAGGTCTTTAGTCCAATAATACATAGACATAATGGAATCAATACATCACAAAAATTTGCATTGTATTTAGGACTAGAAATATATCTTAAACTGGTAGCATTATTTAGTTGTATACTGTTAATAGTTGGGACTGGTAATATGTTTTTTTTGGTGCTAGCAATGCATTGCGTTGGGATCGATAGTCAATTGCTGGGGCATGAAAATATTTGCTTTTGACTTACTGCTGGACATAAGGATTAATAACGTCATTCGTCATGAGTCAGCTGTAGCAAGGTTATGAAACAAATACAGTTCATGTGATCACATTCATAACCGATAGACACAACTGGGTAAACAAAATGCAAGTACTAAAACAGGTTTCATAATTAAGTGCTCATAGTATATTAACATCATGAAAAGCCTCTCCTGGAGAAAATACAAAATGGATTATTGACCTGAAAGAAAAAAAATGTATATTACGCTGAAAAGTAGTAAACTTCAAATTAACAGGTAACGAAACGTGTACGTAATATGTATGTACTCTCGTGGTCTTTCCCAAAACATTCAGTCATTATACTATGCGACATAAAACATACTGTCAAAAAGAACTGCAACAAATACTTATATAACTACATAGCATTTCTTAACTAACAGAAAATATATAAACCTCATCATTATCATCATCTGCAAAGAAAAACTTCATTATTCATATTACCATATTCTTCATATAACTATTCATCATCATTTATCATCATCTGCAAAGAAAAGGTCATTATTCATGTTACCATATTCTTCATATAACTATTCATCATCATTTATTATCATCTGAAAAAAATAGACACTTCATTATTCACCATATATTATAGAGTTTCTTACTTCTAATATATTTCATCACTAAAATTAACATGTGTAGTTCTGTCTGACAGCCTGCATCAATCACCTCGAATTCTGAAAGAAAAATAATTAGTCACGACTGCTATTATACAGTGTGTATAGTATATTCTGGTAAATGCTTGTTAATTCTGATCCATTTACTCTTCATGACAAGGTATTGCATTTTCTTTCTTTCATTCTGGTTGTGAAATTTCCATTTCATAGTCAACCACTGTGGTTGTATAAGTTATTTCCTTTACATGGTATTGCTTTCTGAAAATGATGAATATGGATTAATATTTTGCATTTAATTCATATACCCATTAAATAAAAACTTGTTTCTAGTGATATGACTAAGCATACAGCATAGCATGACAGAAAACGTAATAAGTCAAAAACATAGTCAGTTTCCAAGTGCAAAAATGTACACACAGTATCATAATGTAGTAGCAAAAAATGTAGAATAGTCAAGATATTGAGATATCATAAGGCGAAATGTCAAAGTCAACTGGTGTTTATTATATCTTAAAGATTACATAGTGCATACAGACAAAAATGTTACTTTCGATAGGAAGACAATCATACATGCACAAAAAATGGAAAATGTGCATGATCTGATGTCTAACGACAAGAAAACCGACCTGCTAACCTTACCTTGCCGGGCACTTGCCAAGAAAAAAATATAATCATCATCAGTAAGTAGTCATATAAATGTCTGGAAATGGCATTACTGTGTGATAAATCATGAAGTATGTTCATTCAATAAAGGGTTTAATATTGGAGACATGGTGATTGCCCTTGCTTTTCCTGGTTCTCAAAGTTTCGACATGTACTACATTTGGGTGTGGAATGCTTCGTATTCTATATGGACCTGCGTATAGAAGCTCAAATTCACTGCATCTACTCTTTCCTCTGTTGGATAAATAGTGTGTGTGTACTAATATCTTCTGTCCTATGTGAAAGTCACAGCGTGTGCAAACCTGTTTTTGCTGTTTTCTCCGGCGCTCTGCGGCACGTTTGATGTTGTTGAGTACAATGTCAACTATTTCATGGTGGCGTAGTCGACGAGATGTATGAAAGGATACTAATTCTTTAATTTTGTTAGGTGGTTCAACATTTTTTAACATAACAGTCGGAGATAGCATAGTAGATTCATTTGGTATGGAGTTAATTACATCCTGGAATGAGAGTATGTGTGCGTCCCAATCAATATGTTTTTTATGGCAGTATATTCTACATAGTTTACCAATTTCTTTCATCAGTCGTTCACAAGGGTTCGAAGAAGAGTGATACTTGGATATATAGATCGGAGAAATGTTTCTAGCTCGTAATATACGGGTCCATATCGCAGATCGAAATTGTGGTTCATTGTCGGAAATTACTTTCAATACATGCCCTACATGAAATAGGAAATGTATTACAAATGCATTCGAAATAGATTTAGCAGTAGCTTTGCGTAACGGAGTGAAGGTAACAATTTTCGAAGTTAGTTCAACAGCGACAAAGATGTAGCAAAACCCTCTATTAGTTCTGGGAATCGGACCAAAAATGTCTACAGCGGCCATGTGTCCCAATTTAACGGGTACAATGGGATGTAACGGAGGAATATGTGAAGTCGAGTCTGATTTAGCTTTCTGGCAGATTTTACATGATGCTAAAACTCTTCAAATACGTTTCTCCACGTTAGCAAAATAACAGTTCCGTCTCAGTATAAGAAAACATTTTCTGGTTCCGTAATGTGCGTAATTTAAATGAGTATACCAAATTAATTTGTTAACAAGCTCGTCAGGAATACATAATAACCAGTTGTTGCTGTCAGGGTGAGAGCGGCGAAACAGAATATTCTTGCGTACAGTATAATGGTTTCTAATGGTAACGTTATTCTTATCTTGCCAAAGGTGTTTAATTTCTTTCCACACGTTGTCTTTGCTCTGCTCTTGTGCTACGTCTCGTAATGACGATGAAATGAAATTTTCAAACGTGACTTGTTGAATATACATGACGCTAGAATTTGCTTGGCAGAAGTTGGTTGCGATGTCTTGCTGATTATTGATGAGAGAACGGGATAGTGCGTCTGCTACAATATTTTGAGTACGGGTGTTCGGAATAGGATAATGTTTAGCTTTAAATGTGTCATGCTGTTTAACCTGAAATTCATACATAAAACCAGACATAGTACCAGGGATGTTCTCAAAAACTGGAGCTTGCTGTAAAAGAATTTTGCGTAGTTGAGTACGTTCGTCATCTGTATTTGCGTTGCTCTGTTTTACTTTACCAGAAATCATTTGCATAACGTCATAGTCGGCTTCGTCTGGTGTATTGTAGTTGTGTCCGTACGTATCTGTGAACAATGTGGAATAACAGTCTATGTTACGCGTTGTCGAAATGACCTCTGTTCGATTAATTGCCTGTTCTTCTGCAGATAAAGCGTGCTTAAATTCTAATGCCAATTGTACATTTTCATCCTTTAACATTAAATAGGAATTCTGAAAGTCAATAATTGCGTCACGTTGTACCAAAAAATTGGTACCTAAAATAACATCTGTTGTCAATACGGGAACAATCCAAAAATTTGAGTGGAACGTATGACCTGCAATACAAAACGATAAGTGTGTCTGTAATTTTACATCTGCTCCTTTACTATATACTGCTCCTTTTACTTTAGTTTTGCCTAATGGTAACGTAGGATAAATATTCTCTTTGCTACATTCGTTGAAGGTTTCTTCATTTATAACTGAAATAGGTGATCCAGAATCGATTACTGCTGAAAATGTGGATGATCCAATCTTTACTTCAATGACAGGGTGGGAAATGGTTTTTTAAATAACAGGTTTTTCATGCAAAAGAGTGTCTCGGATGTCGTCAAAAGTAATAACATTTTCGTGAACAACATTCTGCGTGTCAAAAGTAGTGCTTACGTTGTTGGCAGATGCAACCTGTACTGTATCTAGTCAAATTCTATCTGACGTGCTGTTATTTGTGGGAGGATGCTGTGGAATTTCGACTATTTGTACTGTTCTGTTATTTCTTCCTCACGTATTAGGTTCGGGATGATACCGACTGTCTGGTTCATTCATAATAATCTGTTGTTGTGGTTGATTATGCTGCTGGTAATACCGACTGTTATTGAACGTACGCTGAAAACAGTGCTCTTTACTTTTACGTCTGTCATAATAATCGTTGCTATACGGCGCATTGCGATATGAGTTAAAATGGTGTGTTTTCTGTACGTAGTGATTTCTTTGTTGCTGTGCGTTACTATATGGTGGAGCCGACGCTATACGTGTAGGCGGCGAAACATTAAAGCTTGGTTTACCTTGCAGACTATATTGTTGGTTAGGTATGCTAACCGGCTGGTTTTGTTGCTGTTGTGGGGAAAAGCCTCTGTTGTTACTAAAATGTGTCTGCGATTGCTGAAAAGTTTCCACATACTGATGATTAAAATTTTGTCTGTTATTAAAATTATGCTGGTATTTCTTGTCATTTCGGGAGTGTCTAAAGAACTTTCAGGTAAAGCTTGTCATATCAGATTTTCTTTACTCATTCCGAACCCTAGATAGATCAATAGTTGAAGAGCTGTTTTGATAGATATAAAGGATTGTAAAAGAGTAGGCAGCAGTGCAGAAAACTAAAGACGAAATAGCACTACTACGGCTCGGGGCGCTGTGCACGCTACGGCACATATTCATCGAAGTGTAATGAATCCCCTGAGGTCACTTACGCGCTGCAAATAAATTTTAGTTTCTGCGTTACAGGCAATGCCTGTAAAAATTCAAAAGCAAATTTTTGTATCCAGTCCAATTCTAGTATCTGCATTATAGGCCAAGCTTGTGAAAATACAAAAGCAAATTGTCGTATCCAGTCCAAAGGGTGTATTTGTGTTTTGTCATTTTTAAATACTTTACATTTTCTCACGGATAGAAAGTGCTTGTAATCAAAATTATCATCTCTGAATGTCTGAACAGGTTCAGGATTGTATGAGAATCTGTTTGTCTGTGTCTGTTCGGATTCTAAGTCACGTACTCTCTGTAAATTACCTAAATTATACTGGCTGTGTGAGTGTGAGAAATGTTCGGAAAGTGGCGTATGCTGTGACGTGTTAATTGCTGTAACATTTTTCATTTCAGTCATTTCGTGCTGTAAAGATGACAATTTTCTACGTAATATATTATTGGACGATCCTATCTCACTGATTGTTTGCTGTATGTTTTGGAATTCAGGTGTCTGATTAAACGAAACTGGTGACGTATCGTCTGATTTGGTGTCATTGTTATTTTCGATAAAGTCAATACGACTGGCCAGTTCATCAAATTTTTCAGTCAGTGCTTTTACCAGATCGCCGTTTTTAGTGTCATAAGCATTAATTTGTTTCTGCATTTTAATGTGGTTTTGTTTAATTTCTAAACATCTGCTTTAATGACATCGGGATCCTGTATTAATTCTAACTGTTCAAGTCTGTTGGTCATTGTCTGAAAGTCTACTGTATATTTATTTTCCAAAGTCTGAATATTAGTATCTGTTTTTGTTTTTAGATCGGATATTTCACCATGCAACTCAGTGTTCAACTGTTTGATAGCATTGATTTCGTCTGATACTGTAGTAATGTTGTTGTCTACGTATGTTTTTGCTTTCGTAAATAACTTACGCTTATCTTCCTGTCTCTGTACAGTAATTGTTTCCATGACTTGTTTCTTTACTTTATTCTGTTCCTGTATAAATTTACGGTAACGCGTTTCACTGTTCTGTAGGTGGTGATTAAAACGTTCGTCAATTTGGCTGTTCTGTTGGTCAAATTTCGTGTCTACTTTCGCATCCAGTGTGCGTGAAAGTTCTGATGACATTAATTTAAACTCGTCGCGTAACTGTGTTGCGTTTTCAGAACATTGTTTAGCGACTGCACTAATTTCATCTCTAAGTAATTTATTTGTGGCAGCATGTGTATTGCGTATCTCTTCACTATTATTCCTGGCGCGTGCCTTAATTTTTAGTTTCATTACATTACTCCCCAACGGCTGTAATCTGAGCAGTAAGCTGTTCATTAGAGGTGTCAAGTTTTTCATTAATTTGTTTGAACGACCTGTCATGGTTTTCATTCGACTGTTTGAAACTTTCATTAAGTTGTTGTTTGAGATTTTCATTAAGTTGTTGTTTGAGATTTTCATTAAGTTGTTTGTTTGATTCATGAAGTTGTAGCAATAATGCCAATACTTGATCCATGCCAATATTACCTACTCTATTCTCTGTGCTGTTTGATGGCGTATCTGCAATTGTCACGTTTTGTGTAACCATTTAATCATTCTCTGATTCTTGAAAAGGTTTGCCAATTGGATGTGCACTGTTGGTCACTACACAGGAATCAAATAAATCTGACATATTTTGAGTACATTGTTCATTTTCGTTAGAAACATTTGTCTGTTCACTGTGTAAATTTTGCCAATCATGTGTGTCAAACTGGACAGCGTCCATTGTAACGGATCGTGCCGCGTCATCAATTGCCGTTAAATTAAGTGTGGACATAACTGAATGTGTTTGTTCATCATCTGGAATAAAATCATTACTAGTGATCGGCACGCACTGATTATCTGTAATTAGAGGATTATCACTATTACACTGCCTGTCGCTAGTATTATCGGTCAGATTATTCGAATCAGCTTTTTCACTCATTGCACATCGCAATGTACTGTTAGCAGCTTTTCGCGGCATTTTCACAAATCAAACTTAAGCACAAAATGAAACAAAGACAAAGCAAAATGGAACAAATACAATTACAACAAAGAGCAATAAATTGCTGATGATCTGTGAAAGAAAGTGTGACAAATTAGTAAATGCGTTGCGCCAGATGCAAACTACATTTAATATTAAGTAAATAAGAGCAGATATATAATTGACTACCTCTCAGAAATTCACAAAAATTCGATCCTGGCCGGTTGTCGACAAGTGTAGCCTCTCCACAACAAAATAATATAAATAATATTCACATTTGGTGTAACCTCTCAACAATAAAAGTTTCGAAACCTCCCAACAGTAAAAAATATAACCATAACATTGACATTTAGCGTAACCTACCAACAGATAAATTCCGTAACCTACCAATAATACAATGTGACTAACCTCTCAATAAAATTGTCGCTCGCTTATAACCTTTCAATAACGACTGTGAATTTAAACTGGTAAATTTAGGACGTCAGCAGTGCTGTGTCATGGCCCTGAAAATTCATTCTGAATAAACTGAAAAATCTTACCTCAATTAGGTCGCCGGATAACGCGTATATATCTGCTCCTATAAGAAATTTTTCTGGCGCAGCTCTGTGCAATGCTGCCCGATAGATTTGTCATGTATAAAAAGAAACAACTGATTTTTCCTTTCAATAATCGGGATAACCAAGGATTGGAGAAATTAGTAAATTCTTTAAATTGAAATGAATGATTGTCAAAAGTTACTTTTTTATGATAAAGATTATTATTAAGAGATTTTTTTTAAACATTTACATGGGACTTGATATAACAATACTGCATATGCGCGAGGCTGCATTTACCTTATACTATAACGCTCAGGCTCCGCCATCGTTCCACCACGACTGGCCCAGCCAACACGATACACCAGACTGCTCGCTAGCAGCAACTTACTGCTAATACTACACAGTTCCTACTGCAGTCAACACTGCTCTTTGGTCTCAGATTCTCTTATAGCTTACATATCGCAGGCAGCGCGTGAGCAATCCATCGAAATTACATCTGCTCGAGTGCGCTAGCAACAAATTCCTTAATCATGAACCTCTTACACTATTTTAAACCTTAATTCTTTGTAAGTGCAACACCAATTATCTTGTGGCTGACCAAATTTATCTTTGAAATTCGCCGTAAATATTATACGGAAACCACTGTAGCTGCCTTTCATATTAGGTTATTCTTGCCCAAACACTTCATCAATACATTTGAGATTTACATCTGTACTTACATAATCTTGTAGTTTTCCGGTGTAGTGAGTTTCGTTAAGCGGGAATGAGTTTTTATGTTCACGTATTTTTAATTTTTTAGGCACAGGTAAGTAAAAACTGGCATGTTTACCTCTATTGCCTGTTCAGCTTTGTCCCTTCAGCTTTAAATTCCTCAGTCGTCTAATGCTCTTTGCTGTGTTTCACAACATACAGTGAGAGAAATGATTTAATACATAACTCATTCCGTTCAATACCCATTAACGTATCACATTGAAATGTCTTATTTCTATACTGTTTTCTTTCTGCCTGTCGTAGTCCTACTCGTTCTACATCTTCTGCATCAATTAATGCCTGAAGAAAAATATCTGTTTCATCCTTTGTTTTAAGAGTGTACAACTGGTTACATAATTTTAGTTTCTCATCGTCTCCAATATTTTGGATGCACTTAAGTCTGCGTCTATGAGAATAGTATTATCTATATAAATTTACTAGCAATTTTGTCTCTATTTACACATTGATAAAGCTGATTTAACATAAAGGACCAAGGTAATAAATAACATGAAATTACCTGCATTCTCCACCAATTATTTTGGCACCTACATTCTTCCCTGAGTAGTTCTTATAAGATTTTCCTCTCAGTCTTGCTTGCTTTATTAGATATCTCTTATAACTATCTAAGGAAATCATGGTGCTTTCAATGCAGATTTTATAAACCACTGTTGTGCTCTGAAATAAGAGGGGCCAAGTATTGTCAACTGCAGTGCACTGTCGCAATCTCCACTAACAAGCGCCTAAATATTTTGCCAACTCAGAAACATGGCAATATGAAATACCTTGTTCAAAAGGCAGATGTCCTCGACATTTGATCTTTTTTTTTTAAAAAAAAAAGAACATGAAAATAACATTTTTTCAAACTTATTTGCAATTAAGTTATTGCTGCCCTTTTAACATAGGACTACGTTTAAGGTTCCATATTCAGTGAGAATGTGAAAATCACTCAAAACGTGACTTCTGCCCTTTTAAAAAATGCATTGGTTTTAGAATTTGGAAAAAACGATTTATGATCTAGTGAGTCATAGGCTCTTTTAAAATATGCAAAGTTACGAAGAACTTTCTCGTTACAGCTTTTTTTATGCCTGGGAACTAGTTTCTGAACTAAAATTTTCGCAATATCAACTTGGTCTGAAACGTGCATAATATGCGCCAGTTTAGCATTCAAGCTGCTATGCACTGACCAGGAGACGTTCATACAGAATTCTGCATGTGGCAGGAAGAAGGGAACTTCCTCTATACTTATTAACATCAGTTTCGTCTCCCTTCTTAAATAGTGGGTCTATCTATGCATTTTCCAATCACCCGGTATATTCTCAGTCCGTCAAATATTTTGTATGGTTAAGATAATTTTTTTAAAGTTTTTGTGCCAGATGATTTCAGATGCCATGTTATTTTTTTAGTTTATACACTGTCAAATGTTTTCATACTTGAAGTGGAGAGTCTGGGCCTCGAACCCATTTAGCTTCGTTTGAAATGTGTTACAAATGTGCTTTAGTTCCTGTTTTGTCTGTATTACAATCATCTTCAATTTTTACATGGAGTTGACTGTTATCGCGTTTTGTGACATAACTTTTCTGCTTTTTGTGTTATTTGCATTTTGCATGACGTGTTTCGGGAAGTGATTCACTTTTTAAGTGTGTTTTCTGTGTGCTAAGCCTTTAATTCCATGTGTTTTCGATGTATCCAGCTGTTCTGTTGTCTTTATTGTATTGCATTAAACATTCGCATTTTTTAATTAACGATCGATCTTTACATAGAGCTAGTGGCGAAATTTGGAAAGAGCTACTACTTATGGTCTCCTCGGTGTCCTCTTGTGCAGGTACTCACACGTATTAAACATACACCAAATGCACTTGAAAATGGGAATAATTTCCAGAAACGCGTCGTGGAAAATACAAATAAAACAGAAAGTAATTAGTAGAAAATGTTATTCCATAAACAAACTCATTTTTAATGTTGTCATGCTGTTTTTTGTTTATTTATTTTTGATGCTACTTTTCTATGTCCCAAGAAGGCGTAACGAGCATTTTTATTTGTTACTATTATTTGTTACTTTTACATGGTTTGAATGCCCTTTGTCGGGATTTTACCGTCTGCTCATATTCTTCATTCCATGAAGGATGATTTTGCACCTTAGAAAAGGACATTCCAAAATTTTGTTTTTGTGATTAGTCGAGTTCATTTGCTAATAATAATTGTTAAATTTTACTAGTAACACATTTAGGGCTCACTGATATCCATTTTATTAATTTTTGAGGCTCTAAAACTAGTTTCAGTCTGGTTGGTTAGTCGTCTGATTTGCAGACTTGAACATTTAAAATATTCTTATGACATGGATATGAGACTGCGATATGGTCAATACCTGAAATTCACCTACATTGTTGTTACGTGACCGCCATGCTTTTTTGTTCTGAAGCTTTTAAAAATAATTTTGAGATTGAATCTTCTGCTCAGTTCTGCCAACCTCTGACCATTTCGATTGGTCGATTTGCGCCCAGGGAAATTACCAGTCGTTTACTTGAGTTTTTTCTGCCCCTAACTGTACAAAAATCATCCATTTTAATTTCCAGATGGTTTTGTAAAATTCTGTAGTTTCTACTTTCTGTCACGTCCCATAAACTCCTTTACTTTTCTCTGGATATGTTTTATTTACTTGGTTGATCAACATATTTGCATTAATTACACACATGTATATGTAGTACTGTGTATGTGTGTGGTAACGGTGTTGCAGTGGACACTGTTGTTCTGGTGTCAATATTGATGAGAGCATTGCACTGCGATACACCCAGCTGGGTGGAAATAAGGTTCTGTGCTGGGAGTACAGTTTCATAGTAGGCGTTCAGCGACTGAATTAGAAATGAACAAAGCACCGAGCCATGGTGCTAAACAGTACGTGTGTGAGATGTAACAGGAACTGTCTACTTCAAGTACTTTACTAAGTGTAGATGTATTGAGCACCGAACAACTGCATCATTAAGCAGACTCGTTTAGACGTTTGAGAACCTGCTAATCGAAAATTAATTTGGTGACAAAGAAAGCTTATCGGTCTCTCAAGGATAGGAGTGTGTGCATTGCCTGAGCAGCAAACGAAATGATGTAAACTGAAAAGCTGAGGCTGAAGGAATTGGTTGACCAGTGAAGCCACTGTGTAACTGGAATATCCCGACATAAAAAAGTGCGAGACGGAGTAGTATTCTCAGCATTATACCGTAACTTCCGTTTCAGATTATTTAAACGACTGCACAGAGCATTAACGTTGGCTGATTTTGAACCACAATATACCGCAGATTCCTCAAACTAAGAACTAACCCTATATCGGGTAGTTAGAAGAAAGAACAAGTCTGTACAGTGGGGACCGTTACTGAATGGATGTAATATTAGGAAAATTTAATTTTTTATATTTTAATTCATGTTCACCAGTGCCTTCTGCCTGGCGGCTAGTTTCAGCTCGTCACGTTGCATTATACCGGACAGAACCACTTCGAAACTCACGTGTTGAACCATCAGCAGCTAAACTCACCTGTTGCTGACGAGGTAACGCTACCGAACGGCGCGTCTACAATTTGGCTGTCCAATAAGGAGGATTGGAGGTGGTCACGTCGGGGTGGAGCCGCGGCCAGCCGTCGGGAGCAGACACGCCGTCCATTCTCTTCTGCTGGCAGCTTCCGACCCAGTTAGACGCTCTCCTCTCATGGTCTCTTGGGCAGCAGCCTATTCAGTTTTGGCGGCTTCTCTAGGCCTGCCTACAACCACTTTTTACTGCAATAAACCATCATGTCTATCATAAAATGTTTAACTTCATCACCTCAACGGGTTCCTACTGCTTTCCTTTCCTCGCCAATCCTGACACATTAACAAGTCACACCTGTCTAAAAGATGCGTAGGAAAGTGATCCACAAAACTGCCATCCAGTATCTGTGACATAAATCTGTAGCAGAATCTCAAATATAATGAGGCGTGTGGAACAGAATGACCTCCTCCTTGCTAACCAATATGAATTCCAAAAATTTCGCCCTTTAGAACTCGACTAGAGTTTTTTCCACTTGACATCCTGTAGCCATCGATCAAGGCAGTTACGTAGAAGCTGTTTTCCTTGGCTTCACAAAAACCATAGGACTCAGTGACACAGTAACATAATTAATGAAAGATCATATGGGGTCTGAAACTAAATATATGAATGGATAGAGGATTTATTGATAGGGTGTACGCAGCATGTTATCTTAGATGAGAGTCATCGACATGTGTAGAAATATATTCGGCGTACCGTTGGAAAGTGTGCTGATATTCTTACTGCTCATGTTGTACATTAAGGGTTGCAAACAATATTAATAGACACCACAGACTTTTCGTAGATGATGCAGTTTTCTTTAATGAAGTACTGTCCGGAAAAACTGCACGAATGTTCATTTTTGATAATATTTCAAAGTGGTGTACAGACTGTGCTTTCGCTTTAAATTCTCAGAAATATAAACTGTGCACTTCACATAATGAAAAAAGTGTTGTAAGATAGTGTCCTTATTCCGAGTGGTTGTCCGTTTCCAGAAAATCCAGTGTTTCATCAAGTTTGTGATGCAATCTGCAGCTGCATGCGTGAGAATGTGGCTACTTGCCATTTTTTGTTTCTCAAACAATCCACTGTCGCCATAAAATTCAATTGTTCAACAGTTTAGACGGTTTCACGTTACTATATGCGAGTTCGACATTATTGTTTTAATTATTCTTGTCTACTTGTAGCCCATGCTGGACCTTCCTCCCCATTATAACACTTTCATTTTAGGGACGCGTTACCCTCTCCGAACGTAAATTATCAATGATAACTGACTTTATTAAATTTGACTACTTTTGGTGACTGTTTCAGTTAATGCTCGTCATTGCACCTTGACACAAGCGTTAAGCCATTTAGGTAACTTGGGACATTAAACCTTGTAAGTAATTTTATGATGGCTGCTTATTTGTTTTGCTATTAATTATTAATGCCGTGATAAGAATTCTGAACTTGGTAAGCCAGTAGTATGGCTCTTATAGTTTTGTATAATGATCTTTATACAGCAATACACCTGAGATGTACCTGAATGATACGGGACGGATTGTACCAGTCTCTGAGTGACTACAACAAAACAGCTAACGCGGCAAATTGGACTCTCAATGAATTTTACCAACATTTCAACACATCATTATGTTTTAATTTGTTTGAGTGTTGCTTTCAATATGTAGAACTATTACTCATTTTCAAGCAAAGTTAAATTTCTTGGACTCATTCCTTAAGAAAACTAAACTCACTAGAGGTAAGCCGTAGTTTTAACATACATATTTTATATTGTAGTTCAGAGATTCCTCTTTTATACTGGACTACCCAAACGTTTGCAGAGCCATTCACGTATATGTTAGATAAGGATAAAGTGTGCTAGGTGTTAGCTACTACTATCGTGTGCCGATAAGTTACTCAGTTTCATGTAACCATGATTTGACCCCATAGTATATGATAGCAGTCTGTTTTGATTCCAGGTTCCTGGTAAAAAGAAGCATTGCTGGGTCAGGTTTTCACGAGGAAAGCGATTGATGCGACTCGATGAAAAGAGATTTGCTCATTTACTTATTTATTCGTTCGTCATTTACAAAGGCTGTCATCACATAATGTATTAACTGCAATATTCTTATAGTACAGCTCCACACTGAATTACAGTGTTCCTTACGTTTGTTCTAATAATAATATACAACGTTACAAATGTTTTTGAGCCACTCTATGCCTGAGTCAGAGAGACTGTATATGTCCTTCAGTTCATCCTTATAGCTATGCACTTCACACACAAGAAAATTTTCTACGCGCCCACATTCACTGTCTGATATCAGTTGCTTACATCTATCAACACTTGTTCTGACACGGTTCAAAGCTGTCCACAGTTTCTTCCGGAGGTTGAATCCATCGACCTTCTTGTTGTAGTCGTCCATCAAATGACGGCTCTTGTGTCCGCTTATAATTCATAGCTCTTTCCAAGCTGTCTGCGAGTCGAAGCTTTGCAGTTCTTCGCCGATTTTCCATAAATGTATGCTAAATTTAAGTCTGTTAGTAGGTGTCAGGTCTTGGTGTATGAGAAGTTCTTGGTTGTCTAAGATTTCTCCATACGCTTCTGTAGCTAACTGTGATCGCCTAATTTCAGGGGATTCTGTGTTTGCTAATACTGGAATCTAGGCATATGAGATTGCGCCCAATGTTTCAGAGATAATTCTCAATATCTCCTTCAGTTGGAGGTCCACTTTAGCATTGTGTGCACGACTCATCCAGTCTGGCGAACAGTGTTCAGTCACACTGTAGGCAAGAGTTGTTTCTGAAGTCCTCAATGTGCTCGCACCACTCTGTGTTGGAGAAATATTCCATGATGTGTGCACGAGGGTTTTGCGAGCGATCTTCATTGTATAGTGATTACATTTTCCTAATATCCTACCAATGAATCGAAGTGTGCCGCCAGCGGAGTCTATTACGATCATTCCATGCCATTTCCTAACAAACTTTTGCACTCAGTTATTTTTATGAGTTGACTGGCTCAAATGGTGACGCACTGATATTGTAGTCATAGGATATGGGGAAGTTCGATGTTTCCAGGTATTTACTAGAAATAATCATTTTGACGAAAATGTAAACTTAGGTCGTCCGTGTGCACAAATTTACATGAACTGACGTCTGGCACTTCAGGAGCATATAGATGGAAAAGAATGTGTGTTTGTATTGAACTCTTTGGCAGGCCATTATTGGGAATCATGCTCTTGCTTTTCCTACCGTCGAGTGAAACCTTGATTTCCCTGTCTGTCAGCAAGTTTTTGAGTAATGCGTAAGCCTGTTTGCATTCGATAATTCTAGTTAGCTTAAGCAGTAGCCCCTCAATCCGTATTGTATCTTAAGCTGATGTAAGATGTGTGAGAATCAGGCCGTTTTTCCTCATGTTTTGGAAGACTTTCTCAATATAGTTCGTGACGGACAGCAACTGGTCGCTATAAAAAGGCTACAAAATCTTTTTGTTACACCAGCTGAGCTTCGAAAATTTTGTTATAGAATGCAATTTCGGAAATGTGGATGACGTTTTAAATGAAAATGCAGGTAGGGGGCCAGCATTCTCACCTGAACTGGAAAATGATCTCGTCAGTACTGTAGAGTTATGAACCAACGGTACTATTTTCTAAGCGTGAGAGATATTAAGATTCTAGAAGTTCAGTTGGTACTGCGGAATGAAATTCCAAAAATATTCACTAAAGACAAAGCTTCTGTAGGTAAAAAAAAGATTGAGATTTTCTAAAACGATACCTACAGCTAACCTTCCATGCCCCAGAAAAGTTTTCTATAGTTGGGTTCTTTAAGGAGCAACCAAAAATCGTGACGTTGCCCGGAATATACAGGTACGATGAGACGGGAGTCATGACCGTTCAGAGTAGAAACAGGGGTCGTTAGCTTCAAAAGGAGAATTATGTCTCAAAATACTCTTTTACCGAAAGGAGAACTCGTGTCTGGTAACAGTCCCTTGAAAGAATGGGACGAAGAACTTAAGAGCAGGACTAAATGGTTCTTTCATCAAATTTCGCTGTCAGGTTGGACGTAACTTCCAGTTTTCGCCGAGTGGCTCAAATATTTCATCAAGAACGTGAAACCTGTTCCAGAAGATAAAAATTTAATCATTTTCGATGCCCCCTACTTTCACACAAACGGTGTCGGATACGCTTGACTATGCTCATGGAAAGGGAGTAACAATGGTATGTGTAGACACTCATACAACACGTCGCCTCCTGCCTCCAGATGTCTTTTATTGATCTTCCTAGCGCTTCTGCTATCAAGAGATACAGAGCTTGCTCGTTCAACATTCTTTTCATTGTCTCTAGGATAAGGACCTCAGAACATTGTAATATTGATGCATTAATTTGTTCTGATAGCGGTGCTGATATTCAAGACAATAAAAGCGGGTTAAAAGCTGTGATCTATCTGGGGAAGTTAACCTTGCATTACTGAGCAACTGTTTCACCAGGTATCCAGTCTAGCTTACGAAATTCCCAACCAGACTAACATTAATTATAATATTTTAGTAGTCATCTTACGATAACCGGTGATATATATATATATATATATATATAAAGACAATTTAAATAAAAAGAAATAAATCAGTTTATATTTGGACATTTATTTTGACATTGATCATTGTTCCTTTGAAATTTCAGCATATTAAACTTGATTCATAACTAAACTGGTGCCTTATTTAGGATTGTGAAAATGTGAGTTTGTAATCTTACGGAACACATCAAATATGGAGCCAAGATTGGGAGACTGGATACAACACTGCATTCATAAAATAACGCACGAAGAACATTGAAACATATGCAAGAGGAAATTAACCACAACTAACCGATTCAATTTTCACCTAAAGAAGTTACTTTCGTAGCTCAATCCTGTCCGTCATGAAATTACCACACACTGGTATACTAAATTCGTACTAACTCTCTGTGAAATCTTCCCGAAAAGAATAGCTGAGGGCTACTTTGATGATTACACTACATGCTTCACGTGGTCAACTTGGTTTACACAAAGAGTGAAACTCCACAATAATTTTGATAATTAAAATAAATTACATCGAAAAACAAATTACAGAAGAAAAACCTTGAACTGGTTACTATCGTCTTACTATTAACCTGATGGGCCAAACAAGTGTATAAGCAGTTGGTACTGGTCTCACAAAGTACACCCCACGTGGGTTGAACATAAAGAAAAGTAGCTATATTGATAAATATTGTCAAGACGAGACGTTATAATCTCACGCACATTCGCATTTAAGATAGATGATCTTAGTTAGAGTTACGGATCATCCACACGTGGTTCCACTTTATCCACAAAGTAGTGACAAAGCAACTACTGGAAGATATTCTGAACTTCACACTCGAATTACACTGCGTTGCAATTTAAGATAACATTAGATATTTTAGATCTAAACATGAAATGAAGGTGATTACATTTTCAGTTAGGCTGAACTTAAGAAATCCATTGTGCTACGGACTTAGCAGAGACGCGCTTAGCCGGAGATCTTACCACTTCAGACACTCGCCGCGGACCGACTGCTGTGGGCCCCTACCAAGGGTGCTCCAGATACAAAACGGAAGTGACCAGAGAGGCAGCTTCCTATACCAACATGGCAAGGTACGGACAGGACCATACTAAGAATAGAAACCTCTTTGCTTTTAGAAAGCGTAGCTACCTGTTCCGACGTTGGTTCTACTGTTCTCTAGCAGACAGGCTTGTCTGCTACCATCAAGCATGCAACTAGATATACATTTGCTTATTCGTCCTTTCACACAGAAGGGAAGGCGGATGACAGTATCTTATCATATACAGCATATAAAAGAAAGCGGATGTGGGTTCCGTATGAGACTGTGTGACATGAATTACATATAAACCGTGTTTTAAAGTGTAGTAGTGTGACAGATCGTTCTTGATTATGTGTAAAAGTAACACGCTCCACTGCTCAGTCTCCTCCCAGATAGTCAGAAACTCCACAGTACATTTAGAAGAGGAATGTATGCCGTAAATGAAACAGTTTTAAAAAATTAACATGAAAAGAATCCAACAGAGACCTCTCAACATTGCTGGGACAAGCACAACTCTACTTTGAAAGTGAACGCTAATGGGCTTACAAATGTGTCGTTAACCCGTTTGATCCATTAGTTTTTTCACCAGATGACTTTCCTCGTCAAGAAACCACTGGCAAATTTATTGGTGGGCCAACATCTCTGTATGAAGCAACACAGCAGTTGACAAACATGCAATATGAAAATGAGTATGGAATAACTAGTTCTTTTGTTGTAAGTCCTCCTCCAATGCTCCTACCTTCAAAAACTACAACACGAGGAGATACAGCGACTGTGGTAATTTCATCACCAAACATTGGAGGAACCACTTCCTAAATAAAAATAATAAACAAGGCTGCAGAAAAGAAAAACAATCCCTGCCTCATGCTGCTGCTACTAGAGTTGGCAGATGGTGAATAACGTTGAAGAGCTCGTAGAATATCCATCATAAGAAAATGAAGAAGAGGAGGAATGTATTTATTACAATCAACAGACACATCTAAATATGCTAAGATAAAATACAGCAAGTGCTTGAGCCAGTCACTGGGATTCAAAGGGATGGTTGGAAAGGATTTATATATGAAAATGGCTTAAAATGTGAAGGTCGTGGTTGACATAGTTACAAAATGAGAACATTAGTGTACTATGAAAAACAATTATTCGTGGTTAGGAAATTATTTTGTAATGTTCAATTAATCACACAGATTTTCCATGATTTCAAATGAAAGGTTTTTAAAATATGTCTGTTTTTATTTAAATTTACACTTCTTATTTCGAACTCGAAATTAAAAAACTCTTTTATCCATAGCTAGGAAACTCTTATGTAGAGCTTTAGGAATTCGCTCTCTGACTATAGAAAGGTAACTTACACTTCTCCTTCCGATAGATATTAGAACTATCCACAGCAAGAAATATGTGTTGTGTAGTTTTGAAAAATTGGGGCTTGCATTTTCGTCAAAATAGTTATTTCTAAAAACGTACTCGGATATATCGAACTTTTTCCTGTCCTGTAACTAGAATATCAGTGCCTCAGCACTGGAATCAGTCGACTTATCCAAATAAATGGGTGTAAAAGTTTGTTAGGAAATCACGAGGAATAATCCTAATAGGGGTGGCCAAAGTTAAAGTAAGTAGGACGCTTCGATTCATTGGTAGCATACTCGGAAAATGTAATCACTGTAAATGAAGAGTGTTCGCAAAACACTCGTGCGACACATCCTGGAATATTTCTCAGCTACAGGGTAGGACGCGAAATGTTACCCATTGAAAACTGTTTGCATAACTTTTATAAACAAATCATGTCCATTTTTTACATTAATCATTAGAAAGTGTATGCTCAGCGAGCGTGGATACATGCTCAATACGTCCACCTTGTTGAAGTACCATATCTTCGAGATGGACTGTGATGTTTGCTACCACCCTATGACACAAGTCTTCTGTGGTTCCCTGGATATCTGTTTTGATAGCTGCTCGCAGTTGCATTAGATTACATGGTTTGTTACGGTAGACTGTCTCCTTCAAATGTCCCTATCATAAATAATCACAGCGATTGAATCTGGGTTGTATGACGTCCACATTGAACAGCCATGAAAACGCTTTAAATATCGATAAGAAAACTAGAATAACGTTTGCTTTATGTTGACGAGCTCATCTTGTGTGAATCATTGTAACCCCATTGGTAATATAGTCGCCTATAGTTGAGGAAGAAAGTTTTTCTGCAATACGTCCACATAGCGCACACTGTTAGTGTGCCGTGGAAGAAGATTGGCCCAATGATTTCATGGCTGGATATGGCACCCCGTACATTCATTTTTCTACACAGATTCCAGTCTCATGTGCAACATCAGGAGCTTCTCCCGTTCAGAATTTGATATTCTGCCTATTGACGCTACCATTCAGGTGGTCATCAGAGAACCCTGTGGAATGAATCGTGGCATCATTATTTAGAAGAGCCGAAGTCGCAGACTGTGTTCTCCGTACCTTGTCATTTTCCACCAGTTTGTGTGACATCGTCGTTTCTATGCGAATAATTTCACATCAGCATGAAGTATTCTCTGAAGAGATCGACGTTAGATGCTCAGTTCGGCTGAAGTTCACCTCATGGATTTCCTAGGACTTCGTGTCAAAGCCAAACTCACAGCCTCGATCTGCTCTGAGATACGGACTGTGATGGCACGAATCGCATTTGGTCTAATATACTGCCGTCAGTTTCGAATTGTGCGGTCAATCTACACATTATCCGTCGGCAGGGGGCCTACTTTGTTCGAAAATGAACACTAAAACGTCGCTGAGTCTCTTCTGCACTTTTCGATCCCGCCTAAAACAACACAGTCTTCACATTCTATTTTAGCTTCAACCGGTCTTTGTCCGCAGTTTTATTAAACTGAGGCAGTGGCGACACGCATGCGTGATACTGACAAATGCTGTCATCTGGTGAACCACGCACGAAGTACAGCTATTCGCCACGACATTCCAACGTTGCCAACCTACGCATAAATACTTATTAGACAGTGTGAATTTATGCCATTTCGTGCTCTACCCTGTATGTGGAACTCATACCCGACAGGGCGTATGGTCACAGGTTTATTAACTCGTGGGAGAGCGTGAAGCATAACGAATTTCAAGAACCAGCATTAAGTGAAGAATCTAGGAATAAATTAAGACACCCTTCCTTAAGGACTGCGAAACAAGATTAGTTACAGAGCGCATAGGTTGGACTATACACGCGAATGGAACGGGAAGAAGCCTTAACGAAAGGTTGTTGTCGTCTTCAGTTCGAAGGCTGGTTTGATCCGGCTCTCCACGCTATTCTATCCTCTACGATCCTCTTCATCTCCGAATAACTATTACAACCTATACCCATTTGAACGTGCTTGCTGTATACGTCCTTTGGTGTCCCTCTATATTTTGTACCTCTATAATTTCTTCCTTCCCCGCCCCAATCCATATAGAGAGAAACTTCCTTCTACTACAAAACTGATGACTCCATCACACCTCAGCATGTGTCCCATCAACCGATTCCTTCTTCTAGTCATGTTCTGCCACAAATTTCTTTTTTCCCCAGTTCGATTCAGTACCTCCTCATGTGTTATTCTCTATCTAAACTAGAAAATTATTTTATAGCATCACATTTCAAAAGCTTCCGTTTTCACCACGTCTGAATTGCCTGTCATCCACATTTCACTTGCACACAAGGCTATTTTCCAGACAAACACCTTCAGGAAGGCATAACGGGAAATTCACACAGCCATGGACTTCTCAACGATATGTGCACATTAACACGGATTTTATTTCGGGATTTTTAGAAATTTTTTGGTCAGATTCGTCGTGTTTAAATACATCTAGTCTTATAACATGGTTAGTAAAGTATAACTTGATGTATACACTTCTTGCACAACATTACTTTTAACAGTACAAAATAATATTATATAGGCTCAACGTTCCCCGGGTATGCGGCAAGTTTACGCACCTATGGGGGCACGTTAACGCATATCATAGAAACAAAAAGACAAAATAAAACACGGTAGTAAAATTTTCAGAATACGCTTTATTCGCAGTAAACATATACTGACATGGTAAAAACAAATTTTACTGGAAATAAATGTTTTGGCGAAACTCTGTCTATTAGCATAATATGTCCTGCATAGAAGTCTGGACGTTAATTAAAGGCCTATTCGTTATCATTATCCGAGTTGCAGACCTGTGGAACAATTGTCGTGAGCCTGCCTTTTACACCTAAGGAACTGGTCCCAGACTTGACTTCTTTTTGATTGACTGTATTTTTCAAGCAGTAAATACAGAGGCAACTTTCATCGTCTTCCATCAGATTGTTGCAGGTTGTAAGAGAAAGGAAGAAGAACTGGGTGGGACTTTCTTTGAGACGGAAGTGTTTCCTTAAAGACTCTTTGGAAATATTAGTTTGTGAGAGAAGATTGGGAGGAAGAAAGAGATACAAGGTGACAGACGACAACATAAAGGGAAGCGGAAATTATGCGAACCTGAAGGGGATGGCAGAAGACATTAGAGCATGGAGAGTTACCATGTGGAGACCTGTCTTTGGGCATAACACTAATGATAACGTAACCAGTAGGACAATATACATTTTTCCTTCATCTTGTTTTGGGCAACTTCTTGCCCGTAGCTGTTTATACCATTTATTCGCCTGTGTCTTCATTTATTTAACTGCTGTTGTCTTAAAGTTTCTTTGACTGGGATATCAGTTAGTATGTTAATGCGAAATAGCGCCTGAACGTGCCTCAACGGAATCTTGTAGACGTGCGCCATTGTCATGTATGAATTTGTTTCGAAATTACAGTAGTAACTTTCGCACTTTCAAATTATGCGGATGTGCCGTTGAAGTAGAATAACCTCCAGTAAACGAGCATCTATTTATCTATTCTCAGTTCTATAATGTACGCCCATCAGAAACTTCGATATTTCAATAACGACGTTTAATTACCTTGCATATGAAGGGCTTATTTCAATAGTGGTACAAGTCAATATGTGTTATTTCTGAGATACAGCGTCCTAAAGTTAAATGAGCGGTGAAAAATCCGCAGTTGAGGTACCAGAAATATTGAAGTATATATATACTTGATATATTCTTGAATATTTGGTATCTAACTGCAGATTTTTCAGCAGATATTCAAGTATATATGTTGTGTTGGCAGAAGAGCCAACACCGTGTTACTAGAGGAGGCCGAAATGCACGCGTTTTAGCTCACGCAGGCTGGCGTGAGGAGGGAAGGACTATACTGACGTGAGGTCTGGAACATGACAAGGAATTAAAATTCAGAAAGCGGACGAATTAGTTTGATACTTAACTTTAATCCATTAATGATGAACGTCGCTCTTGACGTTACATGATTCACAATCTTATCTGTTCAGAATACATTCTTGAAGTAACTGAATATGGAGCCTTGCTAGGTCACAGCAAATGACGTAGCTGAAGGCTATGCTAAACTGTCGTCTCTGCGAATAAGAGCGTATGTAGGCAGTGAACCATCGCTAGCAAAGTCAGCTGTACAACTGGGGCGAGTGCTAGGGAGTCTCTCTAGACTAGACCTGCTGTGTGGCGGCGCTTGGTCTGCAATCACTAATAGTGGCGACACGCGGGTCCCACGTATACTAACGGACCGCGGCCGATTTAAAGGCTACCACCTAGCAAGTGTGGTGTCTGGTGGTGACACCACAATAAATACTTGAATATTTCTGGTATCTCAACTGCAGATTTTTCAGCGCTCATTTAACTTTAGGACTCTGTATCTCAGAGTGAACAAAAATGGACTTGTACCACTATTGAAATAAGCCCTTCATATGTTCTTCGCTCGAAGACGTTCACTGAGCTGGTGCCGTGAAGTTTGTGAGAGCCCTCAGTAGATGGCAGTACTGATCTACCACTGCGTCTAGCGCTCTAGCTACAATGGTTGCCGAGAAAAGTGCTCTACAGAAAAGTGGCCCGGTCCAATAAAATGGCTCGAAGGGCTGTGGGACTTAACATATGAGGTCATCAGTCCCCTAGACTTAGAAACTACTTAAACCTAACTAATCTAAGGACATCACACACATCCATGCCCGAGGCAGGATTCGAACCTGCGACCGTAGCAGCTGCGCCTAGAACCTCTCGGCCACAGCGGCCGGCTGCCCCGGTTTCCTCTGCTATAGTCGTAGGTGGACATTTTAATGACAAGTCACCGGTCCGATAACTATTAATGCGAAAGAAGGCGGTCGCTATATATGGCTGTCGATACAGTTACTAATGACATGGAGAACGTGCCAGAAGACGCTACGGGCCCATCGGACTCTGTTAGCATACCCAGTACGACAGAAGAGTCTCGATGTTTGACGTATTGTGGCCGTCCACAATTTAAGAAATTCTTATAGCTAATTTCAGGTTCAATTTCAATAAAATTCACATCACTGAACTCGGGAATAGCCTAATTGCCGTCGAACTTCAACTTCCACCTGTTACGGCAATGCCTATCATCTCTATGTGCACAGGATACGGACACTTGTTCGGCGCATGCGCAGTGGGCGCCCGTGCCGGTTCTTGGGCGGCGCGGCGAAGGCAGAGCCGGTGCCAGCGCGGGTCTGCGCGGCGCGGCGCGGCTCGGCGCGGGTCCAGATGGTATCTGCGAGATTTGTAGCGGCTAATTCGGCGCCGTGTCGCCGGCCGGCGTGTCGCTGTCTGGCGCGCTGTGTGGCGCTCGCCACTCACCGGCCTGCCTGCCTGCCTGCCTGCCATCTGATAGCGGCGCGCGTGCGGCCGGCCGTGTGTGAATCTCGCGTGGGGGCGGAGGGGCGCTGCCCGATGGAGACGTAACGTCCCCATTCACTCCTCTTCGCTGCTTCTCTTTACTCATCGTGGTGTCCCACACGTATCAGCAAGCTTTTCTCGCTGTATTACTTTTAATTACTAGTCAATCGTTTCCTAACGACTACATTTTCTTACGACTTATCAAATACGGCGACTTAATCTCAGTTTTCCCCTATATTTTATTTTTCAATATATGACGTATATGTTGACTGGAATACTCTCTTTCAAATTGTAAAGGTGGCAGGGGTAAAATACAGGGAGCGAAAGGCTATTTACAATTTGTACAGAAACCAGATGGCAGTTTCAAGAGTCGAGGGACATGAAAGGGAAGCAGTGGTTGGGAAGCGAGTGAGACAGGGTTGTAGCGTATCCCCGATGTTATTCAATCTGTATATTGAGCAAGCAGTAAAGGAAGCAAAAGAAAATTCGGAGTAGGTATTAAAAGCCATGGAGAAGAAATAAAAACTTTGAGATTAAATGCGAACATTTTTAGGTTAGACTTTACCGTGACTATTACTGACATTAAATGAAACAACAACGGTGACTGGTAACAGTAAACTTGTTGCTTCATTTAAAAACTTTGAGGTTTGCCGACGACATTGTAATCCTGTCAGAGACAGCAAAGGACTTGGAAGAGCAGTTGAACGGAATGGACAGTGTCTTGAAAGCAGGGTATAAGATGAACATCAACAAAAGCAAAACGAGGATAATGGAATGTAGTCGAATTAAGTCTGGTGATGCTGAGGGAATTAGATTAGGAAATGAGACGCTTAAAGTAGTAAATGAGTTTTGCTATTTGGGGAGCAAAATAACTCATGATGGTCGAAGTAGAGTGGATATAAAATGTAGACTGGCAATGGCAAGGAAAATGTTTCTGAAGAAGATAAATTTGATAACATCGAGTATACATTTAAGTATCAGTGTAGCCATGTATGGAAGTAAAACGTGGAAGATAAATAGTTTCGACTAGAAGAGAATAGAAGCTTTCGAAATGTCGTGCTACAGAAAAATGTTGAAGATTAGATGGGTAGATCTCATAACTAATGTGGAAGTATTGAATAGGATTGGGGAGAAGAGGAGTTTGTGGCACAACTTGACTAGAAGAAGGGATCGGTTGGTAGGACATGTTCTGAGGCATCAAGGGATCACCAATTTAGTATTGGAGGGCAGCGTGGAGGGTAAAAATCGTAGAGGGAGACCAAGAGATGATTACACTAAGCAGATTCAGAAGGATGTAGGTTGCAGTAGGTACTGGGAGATGAAGAAGCTTGCACAGGATAGAGTAGCATGGAGAGCTGCATCGAACCAGTCTCAGAACTGAAGACCACAACAACAACAACAACAACATGACGTTCTTCACTACTGCAACATCATCAGACATGAACACTGTCCAGTCACATTAATGTGGCCACCTGTCAGAAGCCTAAATAACCACATTTTGCAGCGCGAGACGTGCAGGAAGGGAGTCAGTGAGGTTCTGGGAGGTACCGACTAGGATGTGGGGCCATTCCGAACGCGGTGCCATGGACAGGTACACTAGGTTTCCTGGATAAGGATCCATGACAGGAACAGCCCAATCGAGGAGATCCCTCGAAGACACCATTAAAGTTTAAATCCGAGGAGTTTGGCGGCCAAAGCAGTGTGGTTAATTCATCATGGTGCCTTTAAAACCACGCACGTACTTTGAGAGCTGTGTGGCACTTTGCATTGACTTGCTGGTAGATGCCATCGATTATGCCCGGGAAATGAAAATGCATGTAGGGGTGGACATCATCCCAAGGATAGGTGCATACTTGTTTTGATCCATTTTGCCTCTCATAATGTCGAGATCTTCCAGAGAATGTCATGAAAACATTCCCCAGAGCATAACGCACGTCGGATGCTTGCTTTCAGACGTTCCACGCCTTACACGCAATCGACAATCTGCCTGATGGATCATAAAACGTAATTCATCTGTAAAGGCAACCTGTCGCCTCTCAGTGGACGTACGGTTGTGGTACTGACGTGCTAATTCCAGCCTTAGTCGCCTATGAACAGCAGTCAGCATGGGTACATAAAACAGGTGCCTATTGCCGAGGCCCATAAGCAGCAATGTTTGCTGAACGGTCTCGGCTTTCACCTCGTCGTCGGAGCTGAATCAATTTCCGGCCAAATGTTCTTTTAACCTAGGGAACAGGTGACAGTCACTGGGCGCCAAGTCAGGACTATAGGGTGGGTGGGTGATCATGTTCCACTGAAACTTGTAGTGCTACAACGAGGAAAATTAATATTACGACGATGTCAAACCTTATTTTCATGATTTAAAGACGTATTCATGATATTAAAAATGTAATTATAATTTTATTATTTTCATTTTTGTGCTCAGTGTGTCAAAGACTTTCTAGTGCACGGGATAAATTAGCATTGTTTGTACTACGAAACTATATATGATTGTTAAGGGTTAAGCATGTAATAATTCGATGCAAGACATTTTGTTGAGTCTGAATTTTGTTCCCGTACTGGTCGGTAGAGAAGGAAAAGTTCCTTAATCGATGTGAAGGTATAAAGGCTGTAAAAAGGGGAGAGAGAGAAGGTAAATAGAAGTTATTCAAAACAAATATCTCCCAAGTGTAACGTCTTGCCATTTCCTATAACTAAAAATTGCAAGGTCTAATCTGAGCCTGTCCTGAATAACAGCGAAGAACATTTATGTTATCATATATTTTCTTCGTTTGACCACGGTTGTGATTCGCATGTTTCTTTTTGTTACGCGACGTGTTATGAATATTTTCATTATACGCGCAAAAGTGCACACAGCTTTAATCGAACCTGCGTCTTTCGGAAACGATAACTTTTAATCAGTACAATTACGCGAATACCGTCTAAATTGCAACCGTGATCGCAAAAGTGTTTAGTGGACCAAATAATTCTTATAAAATGTGTATTCTCCAAAGCGAGCAGCATTGCACTATCGCTGACTCGCAACAATCGAAAGAGTAAAAGAAAGCAGTGCTTAAAAAAATTGCCACCTTTTAATAATTATTATTAGCCCATTAAATAAATAAATAGCAATTAAGTGGCTATCCAATCAATAAACAGAGGGGGCAATTCAAACTGTTGCAGGAGAGCAACGGTTTGCCGAGCGATGTGTGGGCGAGCGTTGTCATGGAGAATGTGTACGCCCTTGCTCAACATTCCTCTTCTTCGGTTCTGAATTGCCCGTTTGAGTTTTTTCAAAGTTTCACAGTACCTATCAGCGTTAATTGTGGTCCCAGCGATTCAGCTCCGTCGACGAGGTGAAAAAGTTCATAACTTTCTAAACAGAACGGCGGCGAACTGGTATGACATCTACATCTACATCTACATCTATACTCCGCGAGCCACCTTACGGTGTGTGGCGGAGGGTACTTATTGTACCACTATCTGATCCCCCCTTCCTTGTTCCATTCACGAATTGTGCGTGGGAAGAACGACTGCTTGTAAGTCTCCGTATTTGCTCTAATTTCTCGGATCTTTTCGTTGTGATCATTACGCGAGATATATGTGGGCGGTAGTAATATGTTGCCCATCTCTTCCCGGAATGTGCTCTCTCGTAATTTCGATAATAAACCTCTCTGTATTGCGTAACGCCTTTCTTGAAGTGTCCGCCACTGGAGCTTGTTCAGCATCTCCGTAACGCTCTCGCGCTGACTAAATGTCCCCATGACGAATCGCGCTGCCTTTCGCTGGATCGTGTCTATCTCTTCTATTAATCCAACCTGGTAAGGGTCCCATACTGATGAGCAATACTCAAGAATCGGACGAACAAGCGTTTTGTAAGCTACTTCTTTCGTCGATGAGTCACATTTTCTTAGAATTCTTCCTATGAATCTCAACCTGGCGCCTGCTTTTCCCACTATTTGTTTTATGTGATCATTCCACTTCAGATCGCTCCGGATAGTAACTCCTAAGTATTTTACGGTCGTTACCGCTTCCAATGATTTACCACCTATGGCATAATCGTACTGGAATTGATTTCTGCCCCTATGTATGCGCATTATATTACATTTATCTACGTTTAGGGAAAGCTGCCAGCTGTCGCACCATGCATTAATCCTCTGCAGGTCCTCCTGGAGTACGTACGAGTCTTCTGATGTTGCTACTTTCTTGTAGACAACCGTGTCATCTGCAAATAGCCTCACGGAGCTACCGATGTTGTCAACTAAGTCATTTATGTATATTGTAAACAATAAAGGTCCTATCACGCTTCCCTGCGGTACTCCCGAAATTACCTTTACATCTGCAGATTTTAAACCGTTAAGAATGACATGTCGTGTTCTTTCTTCTAGGAAATCCTGAATCCAATCACAAACCTGGTCCGATATTCCGTAAGCTCGTATTTTTTTCACTAAACGTAAGTGCGGAACCGTATCAAATGCCTTCCTGAAGTCCAGGAATACGGCATCAATCTGCTCGCCAGTGTCTACGGCACTGTGAATTTCTTGGGCAAATAGGGCGAGCTGAGTTTCACATGATCTCTGTTTGCGGTATCCATGTTGGTTATGATGAAGGAGATTTGTATTATCTAAGAACGTCATAATACGAGAACACAAAACATGTTCCATTATTCTACAACAGATTGACGTAAGCGAAATAGGCCTATAATTATTCGCATCTGATTTATGACCCTTCTTGAAAATGGGAACGACCTGCGCTTTCTTCCAGTCGCTAGGTACTTTACGTTCTTCCAGCGATCTACGATAAATTGCTGATAGAAAGGGGGCAAGTTCTTTAGCATAATCACTGTAGAATCTTAAGGGTATCTCGTCTGGTCCGGATGCTTTTCCGCTACTAAGTGATAGCAGTTGTTTTTCAATTCCGATATCGTTTATTTCAATATTTTCCATTTTGGCGTCCGTGCGACGGCTGAAGTCAGGGACTGTGTTACGATTTTCTGCAGTGAAACAGTTTCGGAACACTGAATTCAGTATTTCTGCCTTTCTTCGGTCGTCCTCTGTTTCGGTGCCATCGTGGTCAACGAGTGACTGAATAGGGGATTTAGATCCGCTTACCGATTTTACATATGACCAAAACTTTTTAGGGTTCTTGTTTAGATTGTTTTTTCCAATGTTTTATGTTCGAATTCGTTGAATGCTTCTCTCATTGCTCTCTTTACGCTCTTTTTCGCTTCGTTCAGCTTTTCCTTATCAGCTATGATTCGACTACTCTTAAACCTATGATGAAGCTTTCTTTGTTTCCGTAGTACCTTTCGTACATGATTGTTATACCACGGTGGATCTTTCCCCTCGCTTTGGACCTTAGTCGGTACGAACTTATCTAAGGCGTACTGGACGATGTTTCTGAATTTTTTCCATTTTTGTTCCACATCCTCTTCCTCAGAAATGAACGTTTGATGGTGGTCACTCAGATATTCTGCGATTTGTGCCCTATCACTCTTGTTAAGCAAATATATTTTCCTTCCTTTCTTGGCATTTCTTATTACACTTATAGTCATTGATGCAACCACTGACTTATGATCACTGATACCCTCGTCTACATTCACGGAGTCGAAAAGTTCCGGTCTATTTGTTGCTATGAGGTCTAAAACGTTAGCTTCACGAGTTGGTTCTCTAACTATCTGCTCGAAGTAATTCTCGGACAAGGCAGTCAGGATAATGTCACAAGAGTTTCTGTCCCTGGCTCCAGTTCTGATTGTGTGACTATCCCATTCTATACCTGGTAGATTGAAGTCTCCCCCTATTACAATAGTATGATCACGAAACTTCTTCACGACGTTCTGCAGGTTCTCTCTGAGGCGCTCAACTACTACGGTTGCTGATGCAGGTGGTCTATAGAAGCATCCGACTATCATATCTGACCCACCTTTGAAACTTAACTTAACCCAGATTATTTCACATTCGCATTCGCTAATAACTTCACTGGATATTATTGAATTCTTTACTGCTATAAATACTCCTCCACCATTGGCGTTTATCCTATCCTTGCGGTATATATTCCATTCTGTGTCTAGGATTTCGTTACTGTTCACTTCCGGTTTTAACCAACTTTCCGTTCCTAATACTATAGGCGCACTATTTCCTTCAATAAGAGATAGTAATTCAGGAACCTTGCCCTGGATACTCCTGCAGTTTACCAATATTACGTTAACATGGGTATACAGAAACTGCCACAGCGTCTACAAAAATGCATCGACAGAAATGGTGATTATGTCGAAAAATAGCTAAATGTTCAAGCTGTAAACTGATGTAAGCCATTGTAGAAATAAACAGGTTTACGCACTTATAAAAAAATAGAAAACCTTACTTTTGGGATTACCCTCGTAGTTATTTTTCGATATGATCAATTTTTAGACCTCAGTGAATAAGACAAAGTGCGTGTTCGCGACAGGTACAGTCTGGCTCTGCTCCACATGGACGATCAGTTTGGGCGATATTCAGAAAACTTTTATATCAGCTGAAGCATAATTTTCATCTAATTTCAGTGTTAAAATATCATTATAAACGAAAACACACACAACACTGGTGTAAATACTACAATATTTGTTTCTTACTTCACAAACCGGTATTCGGCTGCTAACACCATCATCAGGTACGAAAATAAGTATGTGGTGCAGTGAAATTTTAATGGATCAAAGATTTTAAACTAGGCATTTACAAAGCATCTCCTTTTCCAGAGACGTAAAATATTAATGCTGCATTTAGGATTAAAACAATAGGAATTGTTTCAGTGTAAAGGTGATGTAAGTTTATGTAATTAAGATAAAATATGTGACACGTAACTAATAAATTATACACAAATTATTGCAATTGTTCATAGAAGAAAATAAAGTGCACAGTAAACTTTGGCGACCTGTTCCAAATATATGGTTCAACAAAATAATCTCGTCTAATAGGTTCTAAATTACAAACACATACATAATAGTGATATTAAGCAGGCGAGTGAAGCAGCTGTGATTATACAAAGTAAAATTTTTTATCACAACAAGAGAAATTACGGTAACTGGAATAAAGGCAAATTGGACATATGAGTGAGAGGGGTAATTTACAACTTGCCATGGATAGGATTATGAGTAGTATCTGCAGTTAGAAATGGTGAGTAAGGGAACTGTATCTGGTCATTCAGAACTAAGCTTGGGCTGATGGACATATGTTTATTAATGTCCATTATTTCAAGACAGTTCCTTCCTTTATGTACATGATGAATATTTCATGTTTCACCTTGTAACTATTTCCTTCTTTAAGCTGGTGGTCTGCGAAAGAAGAGTCTCCTTAACTAAGTTTCCAACTTCAAACGAGTAAATGATCTCTGCCAAACTGATCTCTACAGAATTTGGCACAATTAAAAGTAATTTTATATATGCCTTTCTTTTTGCAAATTGGAGTGCTGTCTTTACCATTGGGTAAAAAGTGTCCAACTGCGTTCTGCACATAAATTGATATTTTTACTTTCCTGGATTTAAACTTTTTGGCTACATCCAGTGAGACTTATCCTACATTTGAAATTATGCACCATTTATTGCATTCTTTAGTTGGTGGGTCAAGAACATGGTAAAGAAGAGCACACCTGTTGTTTCTGCTTTTTGTGCATCATGGAATTCACTAAGATAGGAGGGTAGCCATTGTTTGACGATATGAAGATTTCAGCAAGTACTAGACTGAGGAGGGGATCCCATCGCTAGACCGTCCAACGGTTTGTGTATTCTGCCACTGAAACGGAAATAATTCTCTGCTCGCCAAGTTTCTGTAGCTAACCTTACGACATTTGCAACAATCGGCTTAACTCCTGATGTACCTAGCAAGTTCGTGGGGATGCTTAGGCGCTCTTGAACAGATATATTAGCGCATAAGTTGCTAACATCAAAAGAAACTAGTTTGCCACTGGGGGGAGGGGGGTTGCATGTCTTCTAACTTAGTCACTTAGTCAACTGAATTAATGATACCATGACCAGGTTTAAACTTGGTTTTAATCATGATCAGGTCATTGAACTCTCCGGCTAATATGTAACGTGGAACTGAGAATGAAGATATCACAGGGCGGACTGGGATACTGTCTTTATGGAGTTTAGGTAGGCCACAAAATCTGTGAGATACGGGATTCATTTTAGTGAGAAGTAGGCACAGGAGTCTAATATACTTTTACATAATTTGATATGGAGTTTAGGTAGGCCACAAAATCTGGGAGATACAGGACTCATTTTAGTGAGAAGTAGGCACTGGAGTCTAATATACTTTTACATATTTGATAACACTTTCAATTTTATCACTATAGTATTATGTGGGGGTCTTCTGTATCTGCTGGAAGTTGGTGGCTTTCAGGAAAACTTCCACGTTTTTAACATAGTCATATTTGTTCATTAAGGCAACAGAATTTCCTTTCCAGAATGAGATTTTCACTCTGCAGCGGAGTGTGCGCTGATATGAAACTTCCTGGCAGATTAAGACTGTGTGCTGGACCGCGACTCGAACTCGGGACCTTTCCCATTCGCGGGCAAGTGCTCTACCATCTGAGCTACCCGATCACGACTCACGCCCCCTCCTCACAGCTTTACTTCTGCCAGTACCTGCTTGGATAGCTCAGATGGTAGAGCACTTGCCCGCGAAAGGCAAAGGTCCCGTGTTCGAGTCTCAGTCCGACACACAGTTTTAATCTGCCAGGAAGTTTCAGAATTCCCTTTGTTTGATCGGATTGCCTCAATATTGTCATTCGTTTTCTTCTTGAAACTGTTTAATACTTGTTCTTTTGCTGATGGGGCACTAGAAACGAGCTTAGGTACTTCCAGTTTGTGGGTTACGAGATGTTTAGTGGAGATGTCATTAAGTAATGCACATTCTGGGTCTATTTTAGTTATTTCCATTTGTTTATCGGAGACTTTTTGTTTTGGGGCATATCTGAAGCCTTTTCCCAGTGCTTTGAGTTCATCGTCGGTCGTTTTTAAATTCAGAAGATTGGTTATAGGATCTGAAAACTTTAACTTTTTCAACTGGTTTCAAAAGTTGTTTACCACTGAATGGTTTACTAATTTTAGCCTTCTGTTTTTCGTACATGGTATGCACATCGGACTTCAGCATGATAATAATCACTGTGATTAAGTTACAGGCCAAGATTAATTACGCCTGGAAGTACGAGAGGACGCTGATGTCTGTATTATACTGAAGACAGAAGGCTGTAAGTTATGTGGCCAGTTTAGTAGATGGCACTAGGGGGAGGTCTGTTGCAACGCTTGGGGTTTGGAGTGCAATGACTGGAAACGGAGACCACGTATCCAACTTACCAGCGCTCGTGTTGTCCTCGCATAGTGCCTGTGTGTGTACTACCGCTGTACTGCAGAATACGGGTAGTTGTATGTTTGTGCTGCCAACTGTTTGAAGCATCATTAGCAGAATCATATTAATGTGCTCATGTTTGTAATCATACTTGCAAACATCAGCGATCCTCAAACAATATTTAATCGCATATACACGTTTCAACGCATATACACGTATATTTAATAAGGTTGACCGGTCTCAATCTGTTTTAGATCATCATCGAACCATACTCTGCAAAAAGAGTAAAATTAGAGATTTAGAGGCACGTGTAAAGGAATGGCGGCAGTAATTAATCGAAGATAATCTCAAAGGCGGCAGGAGGAGGCGGTGACACGGCGTAGGAACCCTAAGTGCGAGCCATGGATGTCGATTGCTGGTTTTCTTGCGTGCTAAATCATTTTTAGTGAATGTCAGTTTAACCAGTTTTTATTGCTTATTACACATTTTGATTGTTAATTGTTAATCGTTTTATATCTGTCTCGATTACATTTGTCTATGTGCAACCATTTTATACCAATTCCTATCGATTTGTCATGTTATAAGTAGGTGCTTTCATAATGTCTGGTGATCTTTGGCTCATCATCGCTAGATGATCTTTCGTCTAGACGCAATCACCTCGCGGTCCGACATTTTCTACCGGTTCATCGCGTACGGCCGAGTATCTTTTACGGACGACAGCAACCGACTGTTACACCATGGGCTGTCCGTGTCATCCTTTCCGTGCCGCCTCCAATCTCTGCAGACGGAAGACATCGACATTCTGCATGCCGTCACCTTGGCCTCTTATGGGTCACACAATAAGTCCCCACACAACACCCATTTTTCGTGGAATCTGAGTTTGCTTCATTGTTCTAATGTTAATGATAGCGTTTTCGGTAAACTACTTTATAGAACAGTAAATTCTGTTATCCTTTTTCTCTCATTTTACTCATATTTTGTATTACAATCCCGCAGATAGAGTACTTCTGGCACGCTTCTCTGCACATTAAGTTTCACTGGTTCTTAATGACGTCAGACGGAAGACTGCGGGAGGGGGCAGAGCCTCCTCTGTTTAACCAGTAATTTTCTTACGCTAATCAGCAGGCGATATCCATGCCTCGCACATAGTATTCCTGCCCCGTTTGTCATCTCCATCTCCCTCATTTGGTTATCTTCAGTTAACTACTGTTGTTATTTTTAGATTTAACTCACAGTTCTAGTTCAGACATTCCTCTAAATCTATAATTTCACTTTTAGTACTTTATCCATCTTCAGCAACTGTCTTCCTATTAGTTAATATAATAAGCAACCAGTTGCGCAAAAGAAATTTTATGTCTTTACTTGTTCCAGGCACCTAATGCCCTTCTTCAGAAGACAACAGACGAAAACATACCAGAAATAAATACAGGCTGGATAAGAATCTTAAAATTTAAGAAAGAAAAGTTTAAAAATTTAAAGATGAAAATATGGTATACATTTCTAGCTGTGATTTCCCTAAATCACTCCAGGCAAATGCCGGGATGGTTCCTCTGAAAGGGCACGGCCGACTTCCTTCCCCATCCTTCCCTAATCCGATGAGACCGATGACCACGCTGTCTGGTCTCCTTCCCCAAACCAACCAAACAACCAACTATTTCTAGCTATCGAATTATTAGAGAGTGTCAAAAAAAGCAAGTGCCCTAAAAATAAATGAACAATGTGTGATACAGCAATAAATGCGTTAATGCGAAAAGAGCTCGAAAGTACTAATATGTGGACCATAGTCCCTGTACAAATATGGGATGAGGAAACCAAACAACAAGTTCAGGTATCATGTGAGATCTGGAACTAATCCGTTAATGAGATCCATATGTCGAGGTTGGTCTCAGGGTGTGAGTGAAAGTACGATAAGATAACAAAACAATTACTTATGTCACTTTAGTTGGCATAAGGCATAAACGAAAACGTAAGTGCGCATAACCAGGGTATTAAGTAATATGTGAAAACCTAATGGTAAATAAAATAAATTAATACAAGCGACATGTGGTGCTATAGATGGGACGTTTAGGAACTAATCGCCGAAACAGGTATACTGAGGTCAGAAGTGTGCTAGCATGGAACCTGTTGGCGGCAGCTAAATGCGGAGTGTTTCACGGATCTGGCAGCTGTAACTGGAGTAAGCAGAAAAATAATTCTCAGTCAGTACCTTACGCAAAGTGTCAGAAAGTAAATAGAGGGGAAAGGACGCGTTGGCACAATTGCGTGGTTCTACCGTAGTGAAACAACTAGTACCGACCGAGAGAGGTGGCGCAGTGGTTAGCACACTGGACTTTCATTCGGGAGAACGACAGTTCAGCCCCGTGTCCGGCCATCCTCAATTAGGTTTTCCGTGATGCATCGTTTCAGGCAAATGCCGGGATGGTTCATTTGAAAGAACTCGGCCGACTTCCTTCCCCAAACGGTTCAAATGGCTCTGAGTACTATATGACTTAACATCTGAGCTCATCAGTTCCCTAGAACTTAGAACTACTTAAACCTCACTAACCTAAGAACATCACACACATCCATGTTCGAGGCAAGATTCGAACCTGCGACCGTAGCTGTCGCACGGTTCGAGACTGAAGCGCCTAGAACCGCTCGGTCACACCGACCGGCCTTCCTTCCCCATCCTTCCCTAATCCGACGAGACCGAGGACCTCGCTGTTTGGTCTCTTCCACCAAATCAACCCAACGCAACTAGTACTGGAATACATACAGCTTCCAAATGCAGCTCGTGAAAGAACTATAACTAGTGCAATTCATACCAGTTGTATGGCAAGGTTTAAGACACATCTCTGAGCTGATGAAGAGAGGTCAGTGCCATGCTCACAGGAAATACAGCCTCACAGACAACCGCCGAGATGCACAGAGGTACGAGAAGCAAAACTTGAGTAAATGGAGAAAGCATTACTAATCAACTGCGAAAATGAAGGCTTAAAAACAACTACAGGAGAAAGGAAACATGCGCATCGTTACACAGGATGAGTCACCTAACATTACCGCTGAATATATTTCGTAAACCACATCAAATACTGACGAATCGATTCCACAGACCGCGCGTGAGGAGAGGGGCTAGTGTAATTGGTTAATACAAACCATAAAAAAATGCACGGAAGTATGTTTTTTAACACAAACCTACGTTTTTTTAAATGGAAACCCGTTAGTTTTGTTAGCACATCTGAACATATAAACAAATACCTAATCAGTGCCGTTTGTTGCATTGTAAAATGTTAATTACATTCGGAGATATTGTAACCTAAAGTTGACGCTTGAGTACCCCTCCTCCACTGTTCGATCGTATGCATCGGAGAGCACCGAATTACGTAGGGATCCAAAGGGAACGGTGATGGACCTTAGGTACAGAAGAGACTTGAACAGCACATTACGCCCACATGCGAACACCTTTTTATTGGTCTTTTTCACTGACGCACATGTACATTACCATGAGGGGTGAGGTACACGTACACACGTGGTTTCTGTTTTCAATTACGGAGTGGAATAGAGCGTGTCCCGACATGTCAGACCAATAGATGTTCAATGTGGTGGCCATCATTTGCTGCACACAATTGCAATCTCTGGCGTAATGAATGTCGTACACGCCGCAGTACATCTGGTGTAATGTCGCCGCAGGCTGCCACAATACGTTGTTTCATAACCTTTGGGGTTGTAGGCACATCACGGTACAAATTCTCCTTTAACGTAACCCCACAGAAAGAAGTCCAGAGGTGTAAGATCAGGAGAACGGGCTGGCCAATTTATGCGTCCTCCACGTCCTATGAAACGCCCGTCGAACATCCTGTCAAGGGTCAGCCTAGTGTTAATTGCGGAATGTGCAGGTGCACCATCATGCTGATACCACATACGTCGACGCGTTTCCAGTGGGACATTTTCGAGCAACGTTGGCAGATCATTCTGTAGAAACGCGATGTATGTTGCAGCTGTTTGGGCCCCTGCAATGAAGTGAGGACCAATGAGGTGGTCGCCAATGATTCCGCACCATACATTTACAGTCCACGGTCGCTGTCGCTCTACCTGTCTGAGCCAGCGAGGATTGTCCACGGACCAGTAATGCATGTTCCGTTGATTACTGCCCCGTGGTTTGTGAAACCCGCTTCATCGGTAAACAGGTAGAACTGCAACGCCTTCTCTGTTAATGCCCATTGACAGAATTGCACTCGATGATTAAAGTCATTACCATGTAATTGCTGATGTAGCGACACATGAAACAGGTGAAAGCGGTGACGATGCACTATGCGCATGACACTAATTTGCCTCAGTCCACCGGCTCTCGCAATGTCCCGTGTACTCATGTGTGGGTTCATGGCAAAAGCAGCTAACACACCAACTGCACCCGCTTCTCCTGTGACGGGCCTGTTACGGACCCGTTTGCGTGCTACGACCATACCTGTTGCATACAGTTGGCGGTAGATGTTTTGCAATGTGCGGCACGTTGGATGCTCTCTGTCCGAGTACCGTTCTGCATACACCCTGCAGGCTTCAGCTGCATTTCGTCGACACTCGCCATCTCCGCCTTTTCAGAGTTCGAATGCACCATGGTCACAGTTCCTACAACACTACACTATCACAGAGGTCTGCGTGCGGAGACGAATGCAGAATAACAATAGCAGCAAGCGCTACATGCGGACACTGCGACAGCTAGACCAAACCACAACAGTGCACTACAGCCACACTCGTATACACGGTCGTCATCGTAAACATGTCCCTGCAAATGCTGCTCGCCGACCGTGGCCCGTGTTTGTTACAACACGCAACTGAACGTCGGAGGTTTCAAGCGTCAACTTTAGGTTACAATATCTCCGAATGTAATTAACATTTTACAATGCAACAAACGGCACTGATTACGTATTTGTTTATATGTGCTAACAAAACTAACGTGGTTCCATTTAAAAAACGTAGGTTTTTGTTGAAAAACATACTTCCGTGCATTTGTTTATGGTTTGTATTAACGAATTCCACTAGCCCCTCTCCTCACGCGCGGTCTGTGTCAACCGTAAACACTACTTGTAACTATAAAGTATACCACCTGTAACAGTAGTAAATGAATGTCTACAGGTCATTGTTTTTGTGTAACTAAACACCTGTATCAGAAATGAATCACTACCTGCAAGTTGTAGATGGCTTAGTATCTGCAATAATAAATATTTTACTACCTGGCAATGTAAGTGGAGAAACACTTAAAATTTTTGCTCTTACTGATGTTGATCTGAAACAGGTTTAAATGGGTCACCATTTTTAAATAAATTTGCTAGACGATCTTTTAATTGTTTCTAAATCATATTAATGTGTATAATGTTGTGGGATTATAATTACCGTCAGGCAACCCAAATGTACATTTCCAGAGGTTTTCGTAAATCGATTAAGGCGAATGCCAAGTAACTTCTTATGACAAAGACATAGACGTTTCGGCTTGTCCAGTCCTAGCTTGTGCTCACTCTTGCACCGGTAGAAAGCACAACACATGCACGACCTCGGAGATGAAGCCGCCCATGTTGCGGGAACCCAGGACCTGACCGTAGTCAGACGCGCTGGTAGCGCTCTTACGTGTTAATCGACAGCTCACCTGTCACGGTAATGGCCATTCTAAGATCTGATACAATACTGTGGTCTGTGGTTACTCCAAGAGAAGTCTGCTGTCAGAGGGCTGAGGGGAACGGTAAGAGGAACTTGTCCTTTGAACATGCGCAACGCTAGTAGGGATTTCTTAGCGGCGGGCATCAGCTGTCTCGCTGTTAGTGTAGTAACTAGACCAGTATTTACACTGAAGCGCCAAAGAAACTGACATAGGTACGCGTATTGAAATACAGAGATATATATAAAGAGGAAGAATACAGTGCTACGCTCGGCAACGCGCATACAGGACAAGTGTCTGGCGCAGATGTTAGATCGCTTATTGCTGCTACAATGGCAGGTTATCAAGATTTAAGTGAGTTAGAGCATGGTGTTATAGTCGGCGTACGAGCGATGGGACCACTGATCTCTATACAACCTGGATGTAGAAGCCTGGTCTCTGAATACAGAACTGCAGCGTGTCTGCAAATACACGTGCTTTGCATCGTCCGCCATATTGTAGTTTGGCAAACAAATTTCCATCGGCCTGCATGTCACAAAGAATTGCAGACTGATTTCTTGCTTTGAACTTTATGTCAACATATGATGTAATCGGCTGATGAGGGAGCGGAATTGAAAACTATTTTCTTTTCGTGTTCTAGTGACATTTCCTAGCAGTCATGTTGTAGTTTGGCAGGAAACGAAATATGAGCATCTATGGTTGGCACGATCAGATACCTGAAGTTCAATATCCAGGTAGTACAGAGATCACTGGATGGGACACAGCATCTCCGAGGTAGCGATGAAGTGGAGTTTTTCCCCTACTGCCATTTCACGTGTGTACCGTGAATATCAGGATACCGGTAAAACATCAGATCTCCGACATCGCTGCGGCTGGAAAAAGATCCTGCAAGAAGAGACCAACGACGACTGAACAGAATCGTTCAACGTGACAGAAGTGCAATAATTCGCAAATTGCTGCAGATTTCTTCGCTGGGCCATCAAAAAGTGTCAGCGTGCGAAACATTCAACAAAAGATCATCGCTATGGGCCTTCGGAGCCGAAGGACCACTCGTGTACCCTTGATGACTGCACGAAACAAAGCGTTACACTTTGCCTTGGCCCGTCAGCACCAACATCAGACTGTTGATGACTGGAAACATGTTGCCTGGTCGGATGAGTCACATTTCGGATTGTATCGAGCGGATGGACGTGTATGGGAGGGGACAACCTCATGAATCCATGGACCCTGCATGTCACCAGGGGATTCAAAATTCAAAAGGTTCAAATGGCTCCGAGGACTATGGGACTTAATATCTGAGGTCATCAGTCCCTTAGACTTATAACTACTTAAACCTGACTAACCTAAGGACATCACACAGATCCATGCCCGAGGCAGGATTTGAACCTGCGACCGTAGCAGCAGCGCGATTCCGGACTGAAGCGCCTAGAACCGCTCGGCTGTCATCAGGGGGTTGCTCAGCTGGTGGAGGCTCTGTAATTCTGTGGGGCGTGTGCAGTTGGAATGTTATGGGATCTCTGATACGTCTAGACGTACGTAAGCATCCTGTCTGATCACCTGCATCCATTCATGTCCATTGTGCATTCCGCAGGACAATGCGGCACGCCACACGTCCAGAATTGCTACACAGTGGCGCAAGGAACAGACTCGTAAGTTTGAACACTTCCGCTTGCCACCAACCTTCCCAGACATGAACATTATTAAGCATATCAGCGATGTCTTGCAACGTGCTGTTCATAAGAGATCTCCATCCCGCGTACAGTTACGGATTTATGGACATGGACAACTGGCATTTGGACAAAAGACTTTTTCCTACTGGCTAGATTTACGTCCAAACAAAACATTTTTGGAAGTTTGCTGTCAATTTAGCAGGTAAGACATTGCTTATGAAATTATCGAATACTTCTCTCAAAGCTGTCCTTACGCTTGTGTTGACCTCGATCACCTGTTTTGCAAGTATCTAATTTCGTAGTACGTTCATAACATAAATACAGAAAACTGCAAAATGAATGGCAATGCTATTAGTATATGTGTTGGAAATGAAATGAACGTATGGCATCATCGGGGAAGATCGGCAGCCAAATACAAGTCTTATTTCAGTCGACGCCACATTGGGCGACTTGCGCGCTGGCGATGAGGATGAAATGATGATGAGGACAACACAGCACCCAGCCTACGAGCTGAGAAAATCTCCATCGCGGCCGGGAATCGAACCCGGGCCCGCTTGCATAGGAGGCGAGCACGTTACCACCCAGCTAAGCAGGCGGACGGTATATGTGTTAATTCCATGGCTCGTGAAATTTTTACATACTTTTTTTTCAATGTTGTCGTTCCTGTTTTTTCACTCTGTACTATCTAAGAAATCCTATTAAGACATGATCGAGGATTTGATAGACTGCTAGATTTGATTTACTTCTGGGATTTGCTTATACTTGTTTTGCTTGTGGAAATAATGTCGTGAATGAAATTTACAGATCATTACATAGCGTAGAAAGCGTAAGAAAACTTTGGAAGAGCAATAAGAGTGTAACAAACAGATAGTAATGCTAATGGCCGCAAAGACATAATTGACTTCATAGTTAGCACAGAATGTGGCTTAAGGATAAACAAAATAAAGACAAAGGCGATGAATAGCTTTCGTGAGGAGAATTACAACTTAACATTAAAATTCGGAACAGCACACCTTTCGAAGGAGTGTACGAATGCTTGTGTCTAGAAAGCAAGAATACACAGTAGGATATCAGAAGTAGATTGGCACTCGTGAAGAACTCTTTCTTCAGCAGTAGACTTACTCTAACATTAGATACTGATGTGGAACTGAGGGAGAAGATCATGGAAGTCTGGAGCATGTAATGGAACTGATCAGTAGCTCATCTTTTGCTAAGTATAATACTTGTCGGTGCACTTAAGGAAATGGAGAATTCGTTATATTTCACAAATTCATATACGATACAAAAAAGTTCGACACTGTGATTTCACATTTCGTACACTTTTAATAACATCAATAAAATAGATTTGTGCACTTATATTCAAAATATATAGTCAAATGATGGATCTGATAGAAATAACACTAATTATAATTATAGTTCAAGAAATCTCATTATTTCTTATACACTGAATTTACATCGAAATTTAACTATTTCATATTATTTTCATTTGAAGCTGTCGGCATTAAAACTGCTGACTATAAGCGATTAAAAGAACTACAGAGAAAATATTAACGGTAAGTTATGTAGATGAATTTCTTTGATACATCTACAAGTATAGCCTTCGTCATTCATTGTTAACAGTTGGGAATTGTATTTTGGCTTGAAGCATATGTAATTGTTGGTGCATACTGCCATGTTGAATAATTGTAAGCTCTTTATTTTATACTTGGAAGTTAATTCTGATATCTTCCTTTTTTTGGGAAAGTATAATTTTGGATTTGTCAAACCATTGTTACTGACTGTTATGAAATAGTTCTAAATCCAAAAAAAGGTGGGAACATGAAAATTACCGTATGTGAAAAGAAGGCAATAAATCAATAGACGAATGAATTTTAACCACATGGTGTTTTTATATGATAATCAGTTAGGATCAAACTACCTATACGCAAGTTATTCTTTCAGCGAGCATCGTTCTCGTCGGGGAGCCTCAAGAAGCAGATGGGTAGTAAATGTTTGACCTTCGTTCTCAGACATTTAGGCTGCACTACCAAACATTCCCACTGCTAAAAATTAGTGAATTTGATTTAAACAAAAATTAAAGATATTTTTCAGTTTCGTACATTTACTTGCTGTTTTTATTTATTGGAGGGTCATAGCACGCACAGCACAGTATGGAAGTGAAACGTCGACAACTGGAAATGTGGAGAAAAAAGGACTGAATGCATGTGACAAGTGTTGGCATCGAAAAAAGATCAAAATTAAGTGCAAAGATAAAATTCCAAATAACGGTGCACTAAGAAGACCAGGTGAGGAAAGAAGTCTTTGGAAGATCATTAGCAGAAGAAAGAACACGTTAGCGGGACAACTGCTACAGCAACCAAGAACATTAGTTAACTAGGCCATGGAAGGAGCAGCATAGGGGACAAATACAAGGGACAGAAAATGACTGGGTTACGCCAAAAGGGTTGTAGAAAATGTTGGGTGTAGCAGTTACACTGATATGAAAATATTAACTCTCGATGCGGTGAGATGGAAGAAGGATCAAATCAGTCGATGAAATCAGTTTAACTTCGAAAATAAAGGGGAACGTCTTTGTCTTCTACACTACTCATGTTTCCAGTTCCACATTAAAAATTCAACTAGGTGTAGGGAAGCAGCATACTCACGCCTTATAAAATTCACATCAGTCTTTCCATTGTGTGCCAGCCTAGTCCGCTGTAACTAGCTCTGACGTCATAAATGTTGCGCAATACTTTAAAAATCAAGTAAATAGCCTGAAACGTTTCTAGCATGTCAGGAGTAATACTAAATCAATATGCGCTGAATATCAGTTCAATAACTTTTAACCATTTTCGAAATTTGGACGTTTTTCTGTAAAAATCATTGGCGCAACAGAAAAGAGCTAGAAACTTAAAAATTTATATTTAGATTCTTTTTGCATAATAATTTAGTAGAAACAGTATTCTGGATTTCACAAACTAAAATTTTAGTTGAAATTCAAGATTTTCTGGTTTTTGTCTTAGAAATTAAGGAAGCAAGATAGATTAAGTAGGCGAATAAATAAAGCTAGGATGTTTAAATTTAAGTAGAAGGGAGATCCGCTCTAATCATAAAGATGTGAGAAGTTTCAACTGAATAACTATAAAACTATAGCGATAGCGTATCTCCACAGGGCAAGTTTAGAGCTCGTCTACTGCGTATAGTGTAATTAAATTAATTCTCTCGCCCAAAATATTTGACTTAGCCACGTCAGACTTTTATTATGATTACTTACTTGTCTGCTGATTGCACAATTAAATTGAAAGCTTCATCGGCCATCAGCAAAGGGAGCAATGATTTATTCGATAACTTAAAGTGGTACATTACTAGCCCAGCGGCTGGTCGGGAGAGCAGATTTGATCAGGCGTTCCCTTAGCTGTCCGCACCGCGGCTTTATATGTAAGAACGCTGCGCGGGAAAGGAAGGCCCCAGTTCTCTCTAGATGCTGATTGGCGCACCACCTGTGCCGGGAGTCGCGTCGCGTCGGTATCGTTGATATAAACAGCCTCGGATGCAGAAATAAGTTACTCGGGATACGCGTAACCATGAAATCGTTTTCGAGTGAAGTGTTAATTTTGGGATGACGTTATTGACCTATCTTTAGTTTGCATATGTCGTATTTTCACGTGCCGCCGCAGGACAGACATTCTACCATTATTAGCGTGGCGTTTGATGAACATTATCATCAAATTATGGCGAGCATTCACTTAAACAATTTGAACAGTTATAGTTGCATCAGTGCACTAGACTCTGAACTGCTCTGGTAGTTGGATTGTGTGGATTCTTTTTGGTCTGTGACTTTCAGATTATAGTGAACATTTTAAAGAGAATGGTTTTTGATTATGAATCCCAGACAATCTCCTAGTTCCTCAGAGCTATAAGCTGTAGCTATAAATGTATTTCTCGGATGAAGTGGGCACTAGGAATTCTAATTACAGGCTTCACGTTTTGCTAATCACTTTCTGGTTGCCAATATTGTAGTTAGAGAGCCAGTGTTGAGAACGGCAAACAGCATAAATACAAAACATTTATTCTATTACTCCACCCGCCGCCCCACATAGGGGACAGATGGAACTGTCCAGAAGTAACAACACTCTTTGTCTTCCGCACATTTACGATGCTGAATAAGTGGACTATGATCTTTGGAGCTGGATGCTGAAATCTTTCTACTGTACGAATTTAATAAAGAGGAATGCAGAGCTTAATTTTTCCTTCTAATGTTGCAACTGTAAACATTTCTGTACTTCCCAAGCTGTAATTGATCATTTACGACGGATTTTAGCGAATGTTCAGGCTGAATCCGATTACCACATGCGAAAATTTCAGACTACGTATATATATTTTCTCAGCAGGTTGACCTAAAGGACCATGGTCTTCTGAGGCTCGAGCAAGGTAGCGGTTTTGGTTAGAACTGGAAGGTAAGCCTAGCAGATGTCTCAGTAACATTAGAGTGCCCTCCAAAATAGTGACTGGGGCAATTTATGACTACTCAACGAGACACAGATCACAATTACTTTGATTTATCCCCATAAAATTATTGACAAAGCAAATGACAAACAGTGGTAACATTAATACAATGAGGCCTTGGCATAACTAACATAAGGGTCAGGGGAAAGATGCTAATAATCCCGTAAGTGAATTAACTGCAATCGCAAAGTGCCCGTTGGTTGTTGCGATCTTACGTAGAAATAGATAGTACTACAGGAGGGAATACGTCACACGTGTGGTTGGAGTTGAAAGCAGACGTTGATTGGCGTTAAAATATAAATCTTTAGAGTGATGCTGGAAGTAATCAAATTATTATAAAATGACTTCAGTGCCCCTACATATCATCTCGTGACTGCAGCTTGGTCTTAACATAGAACTGCAGCATCATTTTTTTTTTTTTGTGGAACTAACAACACTCGTCAGCAGCTAAGATCAGCTCGAAATTTTTCTATGTCTCCGATCCATCAGCTCAGGTGGCGTAGCAGGCTGATGATGTCTCTCAGCGTGGAAGTCGGGCGGTTGGGGATCCCAAAGATCGAGAGATTTCTGACTGAATGTCAATTAAAAGGAACCCTCGCATTTCCCCATTTTACATCTCTTGCTAAATTTAGATTGGCTGGGCTCTGAATCTCCCTAACGCCAACCAGTACAAATGCTCCTTAGAAAGCACTAGTCCCACTCCTCTACCTGGTTAACCAATAACGTACATCCGACCACCTTCCACAGAAAAAAGTTGTGTCACTCCCTTTTCTCTTTCTGACTTGTAATTTATTTACGTATCATAAGCACTCCGTCTTCAGGCCACAAGTGGCCCATCGGGACCATCCGACTGCCGTGTCATCCTCAACTGAGAATGCGGATAGGAGGGACGTGTGGTCAGCTCACCGCTCTCCCGGTCGTTATGATGCTTTTCTTTGACCGGAGCTGCTACTATTCGGTCGAGTAGCTCCTCAATTGGCATCTCGAGGCTGAGTGCACCCCGAAAAATTGGCAACAGAGCGTGGCGGCTAGATAGTCACCCATCCAAGTGCCGGCCACGCCCGACAGCTTCGGTGATCACACGGGAACCGGTGTATCCACTGCGGCAAGGCCGTTGCCTACGTATCATGAACTCTCTTTTTATGTTCAGCAGTATCTTCCATTTTTAAAGCCCCTAATCTGCGGAACTCCAATTTGTCTTCAAGATGTTTATCTCTGATGTCTGGAGTTTTCTGGAAAAAAAATGGACATTCTAAATTTAGGTGCAATAGTGCCTTCTGTCAAAAGGCGAACCTTCTCACTCCACTCCCAAGTTGTAAAATGTTTTCCAGAATGAGATTTTCACTCTGCAGCGGAGTGTTCACTGATATGAAACACAGTTTTAATCTGCCAGGAAGTTTCGTTTTCACAAGGAGTATGCACCATGAAAGATTCTATCTGTGTTCGCTTAGAACAAGGCTAGACGTCGTGGTGCGGCACTACAAAAGCATGGCGGAGGGCCGGTGGGCTATTGGCCCTTGCCTCTCCATCGGCAGGCCATCTCTGAATTGGCCCTTGGGGTGCCAACCGACTCTACTTTCCGTGGTGATCTGCATACTTTTTCCACTGCTCAGAATACGTTCTGCCAATTCTACGAGGCACGCAAAGCCGAACTGAGAGTAAAAGAAGAGTAAGGTTCCTTTAGTCAATCACTAGTACTTCTGTCTCTCACGTTCCTTAGTATCAATTAAATATTACAAAAATGGCTCTGAGCACTATGGGACTTAACATCTGAGGTCATCAGTCCCCTAGAGCTTAGAACTACTTAAACCTAACCAATCTAAGGACATCACACACATCCATGCCCAAGGCAGGATTCGAACCTGCGACCGTAGCGGTCGCGCGATTCCAGACTGAAGCGCCTAGAACCACTCGGCCACAGCGGTCAGCAATTAAATATTACAGTCAATGGATCTTTCATTATAGATTTGCATACATTGCGTGACTGTTTCGAGGAAAAAGAGTCACGTAACACTCGTTACAGAGGAATAATGTAACTGTGATTTATTCAGTTTGAATTAATGTAAGCATACTGGACAGAATGTTAGACACATCGTAAGAGGACGGACTGTTGGCTACGGAGCACTGTAGATGGTGCAGAATTGGTATCTGGTGGTTATGTCACTCTCCACTGTTGACATAAGTCACGAGAGTGAAGTGGTATGTGCCAGCAGACTGTGTGCAATCAGCATAGTGAAACAGATCAAAGTGGAGAGATAAAGGAATAGCAGCTATCGAATTTGGAAATGCCCATGACCACACCCTGAATGAGGTTTCCCCTATTGTTGGTTGTCTGAGCAGGCAGCCCAGTGTAAGCACAAAGAATAGAGTACCACTCACTGGCATCTGACAAGCATAATGTCAGTGACTGTAAGAAGATACTAACCGACACGGACAAAGATGAGTTGCACGCCTTACAAAGATTAATGAGGGTAAGAAATCAGTCGAAATGCAGTAACTCTACATTGATTCACTGGAGACACAAGTTATGGATGCCAAAATAGTAAGATAATTTCCCTGACTAAGATCCGAGATTTTGTCTTCAGCGTCCAGGTTCATCCTGTGTATGCTGTTACGGTACTTCTAGAAAAAACGACTCCTAGAAGAGGAGCCTACATTCTGAATCTGACAGAACAACATTGTTTTCTCGTGCATGTTTTTGTACAGCTAATATTTTATTTCTTTCTCACATCGGAGTACCTGTTCAGTCTATTTCAGGAATGCTGCAGTCCACAAAGCATTTCCTCACAGATGCTGCTATATGACACGATGCACTTTCACGATGATACAGAAAATCAACGTCTCTGAAGAGTTTCTCCACTGTACGCGGCATACAGTGCTGTAAGATGTTCATAACATTCCATATTTAACATTTCCTGAAGCACAAGAAGGGGACTACATTCCAACCACGAGAAACATACCTACACCGTAATACCACCTCCTCTGTACTTCACTGTTGGTACTACACATGATGTCAGGTAACGCCGTCCGGATATTCGCCAAACGCAAAAATCCCATTCGAACTGCAGCAGGCATAGTACAATTCATCACTCCAAATCACTTGCTTGCAGTCAATCACTGAGCATTTTATTGCTCTTTTTACCACCTCAAGCGTCGGTTAGCTTTGACTACTAAATGTGTGGCTTATGAGCATCTGCTAGACTATTATATCCCATTCCTTTATTCCTTACGTTTCCACTGCATCATCTGTGAGCAATAGTCGACTTGGGAAGCGTTAAAAGAGTTTTAAATGTCCTTGACGGATGTGTTACTCAGCAGACGTTCCATGACTAGTGCGCGTTCAATGCCAATGAGCTCTACTGACCGGTCCAATGGGGTGTTACTGCTTCTCTACTGGCAACCGCCGATTATTAAGTGCTAATTTGTTGCAGCATACTGCAAGTATCACACTGAAATCATGTCATTTCTCTTTGAACGTGAGCCGGAAGTCACACTAAAATTACGCCATTCCTCTTTGCATGTGTTCTGGTATGCAAATAAAATGGACGAGAACATGTTTTGTAGCGCTATCTCTAAACTAGAAGCCCATGTCAGGTGCTGAAACGATGGACAGCCACATTACGGTCAACTCAGAGTAGGGACGCAGCTGTCTGTTTTCGACTATGAGTGCTACGCTGCCCAAAGCACGAGTTTAGTATCAGTCTTTAAAATTACACTACTGGCCATTAAAACTGCTACACCAAGAAGAAATGCAGATGATAAACGGGTATTCATTGGACATATATATTATACTAGAACTGACATGTGATTACATTTTCACGCAATTTGGGTGCATAGATCCTGAGAATTCAGTACCCAGAACAACCACCTCTGGCCGCAATAACGGCCTTGATACGCATGGGCATTGAGTCAAACAGAGCTTGGATGACGTGTACAGGTACAGCTGCCCATGCAGCTTCAACACGATACCACAGGTCATCAAGAGTAGTGACTAGCGTATTGTGACGAGCCAGTTGCACGGCCATCATTGACCAGACGTTTTCAGTTGGTTAGAGATCTGGAGAATGCCCTGTCCAGGACAGCAGTCGGACATTTCTTGTATGCAGGAAGGCCCGTACAGGACCTGCAACATGCGATCGTGCATTATCCTGCTGAAATGTAGGGTTTCGCAGGGATCGAATGAAGGGTAGAGCCACGGGTCGTAACACATCTGAAATGTAACGTCCACTTTTCAAAGTGCCGTCAAATGCGAACCACAGGTGACCGAGACGTGTAACCATTGGCACCCCATACCATCGCGCCGGTTGATACGCCAGAATGGCGATCACGTATACACGCTTCCAATGTGCGTTCACCGCGATGTCGCCGAACACGGATGTGACCATCATAATGCTGTAAACAGAACCTGGATTCATCCGAAAAAATGACGTTTTGCCATTCGTGCACCCAGGTTCGTCGTTGAGTACACCATCGCAGGCACTCCTGTCTGTGAGGTCTCCGAGCTGATACTCCATGCTGCTGCAAACGTCGTCGAACTGTTCGTGCAGATGCTTGTTGTCTTGCAAACGTCCCCATCTGTTGACTCAGGGATCGAAACGTGGCTGCACGATCCGTTACAGCCATGCGGATAAAATGCCTGTCATCTCGACTGCTAGCGATACGAGGCCGTTGGGATCCAGCACGGCGTTCCGTATTACCCTCCTGAACCAACCGATTCCATATTCTGCTAACAGTCATCGGATCTCGACCAACGCGAACAGCAATGTCGCGATACGATAAACTGCAATCGCGATAGGTTACAATCCGACCTTTTTCAAAGTCGGAAACGTGATGGTACGCATTTCTCCTCCTTACACGAGGCAGCCCAACAACGTTTCGCCAGGTTGTTTGAATATGAAAAATCGGTTGGAAACTTTCCTCTTGTCAGCACGTTGTAGGTGTCGCCACCGGCGCTAAAGTTGTGTGAATGCTTTGAAAAGCTAATCATTTGCATATTAAAGCATCTTCTTCCTGGATCCGCGCGACCGCTACGGTCGCAGGTTAGAATCTTGCCTCGGGGATGGATGTGTGTGATGTTCTTAGGTTAGTTAGGTTTAAGGAGTTCTACGTTCTAGGGGATTGATGACCTCAGAAGTTAAGTCCCGTAGTGCTCAGAGCCATTTGAACCATCTTCTTCCTGTCGGTTAAATTTCGCGTCTGTAGCACGTCATCTTCGTGGTGTAGCAATTTTAATGGTCAGTAGTGTACATGTAACGTATTGTGCGAGCGTAGAGTATGAGGGACTCTGGAGGGCCGTTGCGTAATGGTGCTTTGGGCGAGTGGCCGGAAACACTGACTGGCAGTTCATCAGTTTCGGTTTGACTCCCAAAGCTAACAACATTTTTGTTTTTTCTATTTTATTTTGTTCCTCGCAATGTTAAATGATTAATAGCACAACTTAAATATGTATACGATTACTAACCTTGGAAGTCAAGAGACTGTAGTCACCAACGTTATAGGATATTGGTTAAATTTTGCCCGAAATACTACTGCAGCACAGTACTCACCGACTCCTTTTACAGCGCCGATTCTGCCACTTGCGACATATTGTGGTCAGTGCCGCATTACCTAGGTGTGTTCGGACACTTCTGATCAGATAGTGCATCTAAAATTATTTTCCTTGTGAAATTCTCATCTCGGACGTAACTGAATGTACGCCTATTATCGCTGTAGATGGCATAGTGCCACCACAGACAAGATCCGCGCATTCACGTAATCTAGAGATCGTAGATCTGAACCTGCACGTTCAGCCTCGTGCTTCTGAGACTGTCACGCGTGGCTGCTGGAGTCCAGACACAGCCGGCAGGCATCAAAGAGACGGCGCTATGTTGGCGGTTGGCGGCACGCGCCCGCCAAGGCCACGGCCCTGAGCCTAGCTGGCCAACTTCGTCCCAACTGCCGACGGCCCGGCTCTTTCCTTGAGGGCCTCTGTCTAGCACAGTGGCACAGCAGCGCCATCCGATAAACGAGCTATAAAACCTGCGGACAGAAATTTTGCTGTCTGCTTAGGAAAGGATGACTCTCTGCTGTCAAAAGCCACTTGATTCTCGGATAATATCGTCAGTGCATTAGACTCATAATGACTCACACACGTTCACGCTTTTGTTGTAAGCATACCTTATTTCCTTGATGACGTCACAAAGACGCCATTTCAGTCTTGTTTTGCAGCTGAAACCGTCGACTCCCTCTGTGTGTCAAGTCCACAGCTCGTGGTGTAGTTGTTAGCGTTGCTGCCTCTGCATTACGGGGTCCCGCGTTCGATTCCCACCCAGGTTGGGGATTTTCCCTGTCAGGCGACTGGGTGTTTGTGTGGTCCCCATCATTTCAACAACATTAGCATTCGTGACAGTGGCTAGACTGAACTGTGTAAAAAAATTGGACTGTGAAAAAATTGAGACTTTGTATGGGCGCTGATGCCTGCGCAGTTGAGCGCCCCACAAACCAAACATCATCAGCGTGTCAAAGACAGATTGTGTTAAATGTGCTAAAAATCATCAGTTATGAGTGTCACCTTAAACGTTGCTAAGAAAAGGTGGCGGTGCAGATCGTTTTATTGTTTCTGAGTCTTTTCCCGTTTCTCTAAAGGGTCGGTCTTGTTACACGGGTTTTGGCAATGTTACTGACGGTTGTCGTCCGGATGCCCTTCCTGACGTCAGCACACCCCCCAGGACGGAATCTGTGACCACATTGTCTGCGTTTAGAGTAAATCTCATGTTCAAGTGTGAGAACGCTTTTTCAAAGTATTTGCCTCGCGTCTAACTGAGGTGGGACGTAGATATCATCCCGTTGTTTACTTAGCTGGAAGTGGGAAACTATGTAAAAACCACATCCATGCTTGGCGGGTCACCAGTTCTCGTGGTTAAGCCATGAGGCGGATTCGGTCAGGGGCAGGCATAGTGCGGCGCTTTAACGTGCTCGGCTGTAGGGGCGGTTTATTGATTCTTAGAATATGAACCTCAAAAATTTATAAATTTAGCGTGCCTGAGAGCCTCCCCTGGAACCTCTTTCCCAAGTTGATATTGTTCCCTCCAAAATATGATTTCGGAGAGATTCAGCTGCTTCTTCGGGGGCGATAACAAATGTTCAAAATGTTCAAATGTGTGTGAAATCTTATGGGACTTAACTGCTAAGGTCATTAGTCCCTAAGCTTACACACTATTTAACCTAAATTATCCTAAGGACAAACACACACACCCATGCCCGATGGAGGACTCGAACCTTCGCCGGGATCAGCCGCACAGTCCATGACTGTAGCGCGGCGGTGATAACAAATCCTATCTACTCAATTTTTGTTCTATATTAGAGGACGAAAATTAATCGCTAGGCGGTAGGGAACGAAAAGTAGTCGCTAGGTGGTAGAGAACGAAAAGTAATCGCTAAGGTGAATACGAATACGGATAGTGAGACATTAGCTGACATAAAGGTTTTCTGAGTATGACACCGCATCATAATATAAGAGAGTATAGTGGAGGAACCAGCGTTTCTGCAACAGTTACAGTGGCCTTCTTCTGGGTCAACTAATAATCACATCCAGGCTCGCCAGTTCTCGTCGTTAATCAGCGAGATGGACGCCACCCTAAGCAGGCTCACCTCCTAGAATCTCGAAAGCGAGCGTCCCCTAAAAATGGCCACTTCAGCCGAGGCTGAAACATTGATTCCATTAGTTTTTTTTAATTATGTTACGGTACCATACCCAGAAAACTTTTGTGTCAACTGACTCTGGCTGCGGAAGCCTACATAGTTCTAAATGAGACATTAATTCCATGTTTTACTACGTCGAATAACGGTCTGTGCGGCATGTGGCGTTGTCGTGATGAAGAATGACGCTGCGTTTTCGGCTGTTTTTTTACTAATATCACTGATTCTTTCCGCATTCACTCTTCTTCGATCCCGTAAACCAGTTGTCGCAATATTTCCCCTGTAACCAAAAAGTAAACAAACCTCGCGAACGAACAAACTTTACTTTGATTTCGTTTCATCTTGTTTCACCAAACTGACCACTGCTTGGTTTTCAGTTATTACGAATATGGTAAACTTTCGCCTCCTGTTACTATGTTTTATGCTCCTCTTGCACTTCCTCGGTCAAATTTTTGAGCATATTGTTACTACAGATGACACGAGCCTTTTTTTAACTTGGGTAAAATGCGTCAGGAGCGGTTATTTTCCCCAGCTACAAATCGACTGAACTTCGATGCGTCTTAGGACACCCTTATCTCGCCTGAAGTCAGATGCCGGGCTTCTTCTATTGTGTGTTACACTGCACCAAAATTTTCTGAAAAAGCAACCGATTTATCTGCTCCATCACGGCAGTACGGTCACGGCAAAATTCTGCAAACATAAAGTACACCAGTATGCACAACCGAAGGAGGAACGAAGCTTTCGCAAGCTGAGTCACTATCGAGTAACATAGTTCGATTAAACTTGCACCACACATAGAAAGAATAGCTGCAGTATAGAACAGAAGGTAACTGAAAGAAACACACAATGTTCAAAGAAAATAATTACACGGAAGTCGTTTAGATTCACGCTGGTCCGCGGGACATGGTTGTTAATAGCGTTTGTGATCACCACGGACGGCAGTGCATGATCTGCAACGTGCTGTCATACTGGTAAGTCGTTGTTGATGTTGGGCGTTCCATTCCTCCATCATCGCGGTTGACATCTGCTGGATGGTCGGTGGTGCATGTGGACGTGCGTCAACAGATTTCCAAACGCATCCCACACGGGTTCCCAGGTAGATGCCGTGTTTCTTGACTTTTGATACATTTCCCCACAGTCGTTTAATGAAAAAAGTAAGGGCATATGGACTATCAGACCAGTTGTGTGATTGGATTGAACAGTTCCTAGATAACAGAACGCAGCATTTCATTCTCAATGGAGAGAAGTCTTCCGAAGTATGAGTGATTTCAGGTGTGCCGCAGGGGAGTGTCGTAGGACCGTTGCTATTCACAATATGTGTAAATGACCTTGTGGATAACATCGGAAGTTCACTGAGGCATTTTGCGGATGATGTTGTAGTGTATCGAGAGGTTGCAACAATGGAAAATTGCACTAAAATGCAGGAGGATCTGCAACGAATTGACGCATGGTGCAGGGAGTGGCAATTGAATCTCAATGTAGACAAGTGTAATGTGCTGCGAATACATAGGAAGAAAGTTCCTTTATCATTTAGCTACAATATAGCAAGTCAGCAACTCGAAGCAGTTAATTCCATAAATTATCTGAGAGTAGGCGTTAGGAGTGATTTGAAATGTAATGACCATAGAATAGAAGGGAGAACCGACAGAGGTACTCAAGGTACCATCCGCCACACACCGCCAGGTGGCTTGCGGAGTATGAATGTAGATATAGATGTAGATGTAGATGCTGGAGGGTATTTAAGTCAGGGGACCTCGCAGGCCAAGCCATTCGGTGAATATTCTGTCGTTCCAAGCTCTCCTCCACCAGCAGTTCGATACGGTCGCACATTGTCATCCATACGAGGGGCGTTCAAACAGAAATGCAACACATCTTATTCTGAGACCAGGTTGGTTTTATTCCTGATTCAAACGACCGTATTATTCCCCACTCTTTTGGCTACAAAACCTTAGTTTCCAACATAATCACCGTTCAATGCTACGGCCTTACACCACCTTTCTGGACGGGCGTGTATGCTCACGTGGTACCATTCTAAAGGTCATCGTTGAGGCCAACGTGTTGCTGCATCAATAACCACCTCATCACCCACGTGCTGCTTCCTGTGGAGTGCATCCCTCATCGAGCCAAACAGACAGAAGTCAGAACGTGCGAGATTGGGGCTGTAGGGTGGATGAGGAAGAACAGTCCAAGTTTAGTGAGCTCCTCTCGGGTGCGCAGACTTGTCTGAGGTCTTGCGTTGTCAAGGAGAAGAAGTTCGTTTTAATTTCTGTTGTGACGAACACGCTGAATACGTTCCCTGAGGTGAGCACAATATACAGAACATCAGAGTTGATTTTTGTACCGTGAGAGAGCACATCAAACAGAATAACCCCTTCACAGTCCCGTTGTGCCATGAGGTGTTTGTGGCGATCCGTCGATCAGCTCGAGTGAGAGTCTTCACACGTTCCAACATTGCCGGAATGAGAACTGTGTGCGGCCAGCTGGCATGGGGGAGATGGGACAGGTTTGTGCGACCTGGCTGCGATGATGACAGACGCCTCGCTCAACGACTCGCCAAGCTTTTGTCCACTGTCAGGTCTCCGTAGACATTCTGCAAGCGTCTATACATATCTGCAATGCTCTGGTTTTCCGCCAAAAGAAACTCAGGGACAGCTCTCTGCACGGAACGCACCTCCACTACAGACACCGTTTTGAAGGCTAGGTAGAGCGCGGCCACCTATCGGAATTAAAAGTGCTGAAGTGGGAATATTGCACGATTGCCGACAGCAAATTCCCCATTTTTTCAATCGAAACTTACTGAGGGATAATGTGTTGCATTAAATATTGATCGCCTAGCATGAACAAATCCACACTCCAGCATATGGGAGCAATCTTCATTAAACATCAAGATACATTCCATTATACTGCATATACATTGCACATAGATATATATAGAGTGCCCAAAAGAAGTTTTGCTCCATCCTCATTACCTGTATAGTTTGTGATTTTTGATCAGTGACCTCTTTCTTTATACTCTAATGGCTAGCATAAATCTGTGTAAATCCAGTGTAATGAAGAGAAAAGTAAGCTTCACATTTTCAAGGTATGAGGCACATTTTTAAAAGTAAGTACCATTCTGAAATACAAGTACAACCTGCGCAGTTCTCAAAAAGTCTATTTGCTTTATTTTTACTTCAAAATGGTACTTACTTGAAAAACACATCTCGCAATTCAGTAGTGTGAGCCGTTTAAGTTGGATGATTGGGGGTTAAGGAACTAAACGTGGAAGTCATCTGGCTCTTGGTCAACATATAGTTCATCTGGAGTTAGTGACATATGCCAGAAAAGTGATCAAATTATGAAAGTATGGTAGAGTGGTAAAATCAAGTAATCAAAATCAGTATTGACTGAAGCAAGAACTGAGAAATAACTTACGAAGAAATAAAAGTATATGGATCAGGCCGTAACCTACATCAGAGCAGGTAGGGGCCTCGCAGGGCTTGTCTGTGACAACAGGAACACCAGCCACATCTGACCCACCACCAACCTGATTAGGGGCAGAGACTGTTACAGAGTAAAGAATGCCGTCTATCTGGAAGATTTTACATAGTTAAAAGTGACAAGGCTATAAATTTGATGTGCATCGACTGTATCAACATTAATAAAACAAGGTGAAAAAAATAATCGTGGCAGCAGGTGAGTGGGCCCAGGGCTTTACAGGCAACAGGTGACATCCCTCCAATAGTTGTCCCCTTCAGTCAAAGTGTCAAAGAGGAGAACAGACTCACTATTCATCAGAGTAACACCCCTAAAATGAAAAATAAAGTTTGTTAGAAAAAGGGGCTAACCATACAAAACCAATCAAAGCATAGTTCAAGAGTGATGAGCACGTGTCTTGCATCTCCAGTCATGAATGGAACCGTGCAGCTTATCTGCACTGTTCTGTGTCTCACCACATCTCAAAGGGTCATTACCGGCTTAAAACACATGTGCACTGTCACTCTAGAAATTATGCTTCATAGTGATAGCCCATTGTCAACAACACCAGTTAATCAACACTGTGGTATCGACAGCGTCTCCATCGACCGCACATGGCATGCCGCTCTCATATTCACTGGAGATGATACATTTAAAATTTATCCCCGTGAGTCCTGCTCTCTCCAATGTTCACCATCTCTTATGGGTGGCACCTTGAATGCCACCAGACGACCTCCAATTTGTTTTCAACTGAGTTCAATTGTTTCGTCAACAAATCTTTTCAAGGCACCGCACACAGAGTTCCACTCCCAGATCTTGGACGACTTGCAGCGAGAATACTTAGGAACAGTTATCCAGTAACTGTATCTTGAAACTGCTAGCAAGAGATGCAGACTGTGTAAAGGAATGAAGGACTCGTAGCATTACTAAAGTTATGTGTTTCTCGTGTTTCAAATTGTATATATTGTAAATGAACGTGTTAATATTTTATCCATTTCATAGCTGTCTGATTTGTTAAGCTACCTCCTAAGTTATGAAACTAGGGGAGAATACACTTCTGAGAAGACGCATACGGTGTAACTAGGCTGTATAGGTCTTTATGTTGGCGACGCCATGTAGCGCTCTGTATTAAAACCGCTGACTGCGCTGTGTGCAGTCTGTGGCTGGTTGGACTCATTGTTGGATTATTCGCTTGTGCAGTGTTGGGCAGTTGGATGTGAACAGCCCGTAGCGTTGGGCAGTTCAAGGTGAGCCGCAAGCAGTGGTGGATGTGGGAGGAGAGATGCCAGAGTTTTGAGATGTTAATACGAGCGGACGATCTGGACGTGTGCCCGTCAGAAAAAGGAAATTTGTCAAAATAGATGTCAAGAATATATATATATATATATATATATATATATATATATATATATGTATATATATATAATGACTTTTGAACAGCCGGCCGGGGTGGCCGAGCGTTTCTAGGCGCTTCAGTGTGGAACCGCACGACCGCTACGGTCGCAGGTTCGAATCCTGCCTCGGGCATGGATGTGTGTGATGTCCTTGGGTTCGTTAGGTTTAAGTGGTTCTAAGTGGTAGGGGACTGATGACCTCAGAAGTTTAAGTCCCGTAGTGCTCAGAGCCATTTGAACCATTTTTGAACTTTTGAACACTATTAAGGTAAATACATTGTTTGTTATCTATCAAAATCTTTCGTTTGCTAACTATATGCCTATCAATAGTTAGTGCCTATCAGTAGTTAGTGCCTTCAGTAGTTAGTGCTTTCAGTAGTTAGTGCCTTCAGTAGTTAGTGCCTTCAGTAGTTAGAATATTTTATTTAGCTGGCAGTATTGGCGCTCGCTGTATTGCAGTAGTTCGAGTAACGAAGGTTTTTGTGAGGTAAGTGATTCATGAAGGGTACAGCTTATTGTTAGTCACGGTTATTCTTTTGTAGGGATTATTAAAAGTCAGATTGCGTTGCGCTAAAATATTGCGTGTCAGTTTAGAAATGATCAGAATAAGTAAAGAGAAAACTGAGTACGTTCAGTTTTACTCAGCTGTTTCGGTATCAGATAACGTAGAAGTTACCAGCACAGTCATTTTTTACGTTCAAAGGGGAAGTTTCAGTGGCAAAGGAGCTCAGTGTCACTAAAACGTTCATCGGTGAATGTGCCGATCTATCGATTACCGTTTAAATCCCCTGAGAATTTCTGCTACACTTCCGTGTCGATATATTCCCATTCCACCAGCGCCTCCCTGAATTTTTCTGATATCTTTTCTCTCCCTAATGGTAAGGGCTCCAAATATCGGAACAATAGTCTAGAATCCATTGCAGCAGCATTTTGTACGCGATTCTCTTCCACCAAATCTAGTTATTCCATTCACGTTGCCTAAAACTAAATTCAGGTAAGTGCCCCATATCATATAGCTTCTTAGTATTGCCCATAACCACAGACTTGATGAGTACAAGATGCTCCTATGTAATTGTGTAATCACATGCTATCGAACTTTTTCTTTTCATCGTGAGCATTTATCTTAGTTTTAGCCACATTTAAAGAGAGCTGCCACATTTCAGACGATGCGCCCCAGGCAAGTGGTTTGTCGTGCGAGGTGCTCTTCTGGCTGTGCAGCATAGGTGGCGGCGGCTCACGTTTGGAAGCAGCCATAAAGACAGCCCGCGGCCCGGGCCGGCGGGACTTTGCCAATAAAAGCACCGCAGCTCCACCGCTGCCGCCGCCGCCGCCGCCACGCCACCGTCGTCGTTTTTCGAGTTTGCGCGGCCGCCCCTCCTCGCGCACGCGGACGTCTGAGACAATAATTATTGTGGCGGGGGAAAGAGGCTCTGATCAGAGACGGCTGCTCAGGTGGTGGGGGGGTGGCGTAGCGCCGTCCGGAAGGGGAGGGGAGGGGAGGGGGCAACAAGCGAGGCTAACCGCGAAGCCGCCAAACCCGTCCGCGGGCGGCGGTCTCGTCTTTTTGCCGGGTGCAAGGTCGCGGGACCAGGGTCCGCGGCTCGACCTCCGGCGCGTCCTACGCTCGAGCTGACCGTAACCGCCGGCAAATCAACAGCGGCTCCATTGTGGGCGGCAGTGGCCGGACCCTAACTGGGCCCAGCTGCTGTAGGACACGAAACTAGCTCCGTGCTACTTTTGGACTCTGACTCTCATCCTTCATTCATTTCTCCTGCGTTGTTCTAAATTTGCATGGTGTTTCACAAAGGTTCCCACTATTTAATATTTCTACAGGGTGAAAAGTATTTAAAGCGACGAACTCTAGGAGGTTGTAGGGGACATGAAAACAAATATTTTTCCATAACGTCACTTTTTCCTATGCGGATTATTTAAACCAGTGGAGGCTGTATTACGATCTTCAGTTGTTAGAGGGCGTATTACGATCTTCAGTTGTAGGCAACTGCTGTCAACCAGTGTAGTAGTGCATTGTCCTAATGGATCGATACACGTGGAGTGAGTACACTGATATGGTTGGTGCGTACTACGTAGCGCACCACAACGGACGAGCTGCACAGCGGGTTTATCGACAACAATATCCTAATCGCCGTATCCCGCATCATACGACCTTTATTGCTGTGTACCAACGTCTGCGTGAGATCGGGTCATTTAGCAGATTACTTGGACAGGGAAGCCGTCGCACGTTAAGAACGCTGCAATTTGAGGAAGCTATCCTGCAGCATGTGGAGCGGGATCCTTCAATCAGCACTTATGCAACTGCACGTAACGTGCGGATGAATCAGACGAATGTAAAGAACAGTCCTTCGAGAGCAATTGTTATGTCCATTTCATTTACAGCGTGTCCACAACCTGGAACCAGTTGATTATTCACCCAGAGCATAGTTTTCGCAGTGTTACCTGGAACAGTGTGAAATGCATCCTACATTTCCATCCTCTGTGTTGTTTACAGAAGAAGCCACGTTCGGGCGTGATGGAGTCTTCAACATGCACGATTCGCATGTTTGGAATGAGTTACTAGCGTTCATCAAGTGCGATTCTTCGCTAATGTGTGGGTCAGTCTTATTGGGGACTGTTTAATTGGGCCGTATCTGCTACCTAGGCCATTAAATGGCAGGCACTATTACAATTTTCTCGCCAGAGCATTGCCAGAATTTCTGGAAGACGTCCCGCTCCCTACAAGATAACACATGTGCTTCCAACATGAAGGGGCGCCGGCACATTTCAGTCGTCGTGTGCGTTGATTCCTGGACCGACGGTTCCCAGAAACGTGGATTGGCAGAGGTGGTCCTGTACCATGGCCTGCTCGATCCCCAGATGTGTCCCCACTGGACTTCTTTGTGTGGGGAGAGATGCGCAACCTTGTTTACGCTTCTCCTGTTGCATCAGAAGAGGATTTGGTTGCCCGGATAGTAGCAGCAGCAGGAACAATTCAGTATACTCCTGGGGTTTTTGCCCGTGTCAGACAGAACATGATCCGACAGTGTAACCTTTGTTTACGAGTCAGTGGAGGCATTTTTGAAAATCTACTATAACTGAAATTGGGTTGTGTTAATGTGCTGACATAAAAAATGGAAAAGTGTTTGTTGGTTTAATTAATTTGCCGCCAGATAAATCTTCCTCTACCGGTTTAAATACTCCTCATAGGACAAAATGACATTGGGGAAAAATATTTGTTTTGATGTCCCCTACAACCTCCCAGAGTTTGTCGGTTTAAATACTTTTCACCCCGTATATCTTTTACATGAATGATGACAGAAACGTTGGGTGACTTTTAACTTACACCTCTAAACTAAAAGTTTATCTATGTGCCGGTTCTAAGGTGTTGCTTTATATGGTTGCTGGAAGGTGGTCTCACTGGTGCGGCTGGCTCATTCCGATGTCCATTGTAAACCTACACTGACCAGATATGACAAAAGAAAAACGATTAAATGTAAGACCCCGAGTTACAGCAGATGGGAACAGCACGGCAGATACAACTTCTTTTCAGTTGTACAAATGATACTTCCGAAACGGCAGAAAAATTCGCAAAACATGCTTAGAGCACACAACACACTCAGTGTAAAAGTAGTATTGTTAATGAGCTATAGGATTTCCTCTAGTTAGAAAACGTGTAGAATAGGGTGTAGTTGGAATCGTAGTTTGCCTTAGAAGGCATTGGACAGTTATACAAATATAGCGCAATGCACCAGTGATAGTAAACGTAGCTACGCTAAAATAAACCCAGTCAATGATGCTAATACTAGGACTTGACTCCAGTTGTGACCGTAATTCCTTTCCAGACACTCATGTAATCACCGGGTTGATGAAGAGAATCCGAATTTTAGCTTCTTCTTCTCCATTTGTTTGTCTTTATTCAATTGTTAGTTGTTTTTTTTATCAAGTTCGACCGATAGTTTTTTGTGACTATGTTAATCTTGAGTATAATAATAGTTTGTATTTTTCAGAGACATTATGTAAACTGCATCCCGTTTTAGATTATAAGGCCACATGTTTATAGGGGTTGAGATGGTTACAACACGACAGATGAAGACGTTTTACGTTCTCCGTTTCGACCGGTACAAATCAGTTGCTGCACTGCAAGTCTTTCAGTTCAAAGTACTTGTCTATGGTACCAGTAATTTCAGGACACACGTTCTTTTTTGTTTGGACCAGTCCCACGGTCACTCGTATGTGCTCGATCTAGACGCCCTCTCTGTGCCTCCCTATCCATCAACTTCGAGTGAACCGCGATGGCACTTAATTACAGCAATGAATGCTTTAGCTGTAGAAATGTTCGCAGAAGTATGGGACTAGTTTACTATGTCTGTATGTTTGACGTACGACTGGTGAAGGTCATACAGACCATCTGTGAAAAGTAAATAAAAACTTCGATCCCAAACGTAATTGTAAAATGTATCTCAAGGTTGTATATGCACGTATGTAATAGATATACCGTTTGTGTTTTTGGATATCTTAATTGACAGGGATAGGAGGGTTATTTGCCTTCCTTATTATTATCATTCCTTATTGATTTACTTACCTTATTAACCCTCCTGTACCTATCAATTGAAATATGGAAAATTACAAACGAAAAGAATAACATCCCCTAGGTGTCATCGAGATTCGAACCCGTGTTCTCCGATTCGCAGCGAGTTACTTGGCCGTTGCGCTGTCGGTGCTGTCGGCGAAAAGCGTTTACCGTGTGGGTACAGAAGCGTAGGTTGTAAAAGTTTCTTGCCTCGATTTCTGGAAAAGTATGCGTTTTCGGATGATGAGAAATGTTCTGTTTACAATTTTCTATCGATCCCGCCAATTTTGAGTCGACTGCTCGTCGTAACATTTAGGGGTGATTTTCGCAAAAAAGCAGGGCTGTTGACCCAAAATATCCTATATTCCTTCGTTTTAGGTTGTACACAAGCGACCTGCCAAATTTGAGCCGAATCAGTTGGCCGTGTCTGAGGCCTTCCCCTTGTGAGAAGCGGACAGAGGCTAAGAACACTTTCTACCTCCTTGAACTTTAGAAGGGTTACTACCATTCAAATAACAGAAATGATCAGTGTCAAGAGGATTCAGAAATCTGCTGCAAAACATGCTGTCATACCAAAATAACAAAGATGGTGTGTAACATGAAATTAACAGAAAGCCTGATGAGTTATAAAAAGAGGACCCTAAAACTGGAGGACGAATTTAAAAGGAATCGTCTGCGCGTATCAAATGAGAGGATTTCTCTTTGCGGAGGACCAAGTATTTTTAGAAAATGTAGTGTGTGAGTACCAGGAGAGGAGTACGGGTATATATTTTTTAAGCAGTATGTGGCCTAAGTCGCATAAGTGTGAGACTTAAAGACCATGGATAGAAATCTTATAAACATACCCCGATATAGTGAGGCTTGGTGGTAGATAGAACTCAAGACATTATTCTTAATGGAACAAAATCGGCAGATAAAAAGGTAATTTTGCGAGTACACTAACGGAGAGTTATAAGAATAATGCTGACATGTCCGTGACATATTGGTGAGTGATATTTGATTACTTTTCTGTTAATATCTAGGAAATTTTTGAGAAGAGTACAGAAGCATGCGAAACCAAAAACAAGACTTCAGATTGTCTTTTTAAGAAACGAGCAGGCCCAGTTGTTTGTTCCCTGGTCTGGCTTGACCACAGCAGGTCAGTCACAGAGGCTCCACGGCAGGGAAGTGGATCCCCAGGACATTGCAGCTCGTGGAAGCAGTTGCGATAAGCCCGTGCTCCACACTTTGGCAGTGAATGCAGTTTTCTCCTTTGAAGGAAGATGCCGCTAACTCAGTGCAAGTCCCTAGAGAATAACTGTGCGTGAAGAATTCACCTCCCTCTATACAGGCCTCGGAACAGGTCGTCTAGCGCTGCTCGGCCACCGTGAGGACATTCGTTTCCTTTCCTTACAAATCTCGTTCCCAAACAACTGTGAGTTGCCCACCACTGTGTTTACCGCAAAGCGCTCGGCCATTGAGTGGAACCCGGCTGACGGCTGATATCAACCTTTTGCATGTTATGATGCGTTCCGTAACCCAAGAATGGGAAATGTCTGTAGTTTTCCCTCTTTTCACGCAAATGAGGCGAAATTCTCATGGGTCACTGTGGCAATCGCTGGGTCTCCTCATTTGCGTTTTTCGAAAAGTCGGGTGCTGAAGTTTGGTTGAGAAAAATTTGGGCATTTGTGGGCCTTCCATGCAGGGAGACAGTCTTGGGGCCCTGCAACAGAGGGAAAAGACTTCTCGCCCTGGCGCCGAATGGGCCGAACATTCAGCAAGTGTGACATTTCAGGTTACCGCTATCCACTTTCTGAGCAGCTCACAGTTTGCAGCGACCTGCTACGCAACGAGTTGCCTGATTCATTGTATTGGTTCGAGGGTCTTGGACGCGTTTACTTCGCATTTGCGAGTTGCACAGATTAGGGAAGTTCGTAACGCTACCAACCAATCTTCCATGAAGAGGAGGTACCTCGAGACAGTGTTAGCAGGGCATTCATGATTAAACTGAACTTCTAGAGAGGTTCGTGTATCAGTTCTTTACTTTGTTTGTGCTCGTTGAACTGGAGCAAATTCTCAGTCAACGTTGTGTTGTTGTTGTGGTCTTCAGTCTTGAGACTGGTTTGATGCAGCTCTCCATGCTGCTCTATGCTGTGCAAGCTGCTTCATCTCCCAGTACGTACTGCAGCCCACATCCTTCTGAGTCTGCTTAGTGTATTCATCTCTTGGTCTTCCTCTACGATTGTTACCCTCCACGCTGCCCTCCAATAAATTGGTGATCCCTTGATGCCTCAGAACATGCCCTACTAAGCGATCCCTTCTTCTAGTCAAGTTGTGCCACAAACTCCTCTTCTCTCCAGATCTATTCAATACCTCCTCATTAGTTATGTGATCTACCCATCTAATCTTCAATCAACGTTATAAGACTTTAAGCACATTTCGTTGGAAACTTATTCTCTGATTCTCTGTCATTTTTAGTACGGCATGTGTCGAGATTTTAGAGAAAACAAACGAACTATTAAACTCAGACTTAATTTGAATCTCAGAACCAGTCCATTGTCGTACAACTGATCCTGGCTATGAGACCATCTAAAAACATATATAAGCTTTACATGACTATTTTGTTCGTCTCATTGCAACGGTATTTCATTGCAAAGCAAGTGCCAAAACTTCGGTTCAAATATTAAAAATGAGAATATTTTGATCTGTGATTGTGACTTACGATTTACGAGCACTGCACTGAGACCGTCACAGAAGTGTCTAAGACTGGTCCTAGAGAGATCAAGAAAGGTACGCAGAACTGGTTCACTTGATATAGACTCTGTTCCAGTATAATGATAACTGGTATAGTTCATGTCGACCCTAATCCAGGATAATCATAAGGATTGTTCAACGTCTACACAAAGACTGCAATACTAGGAGACTGTAGCGAAATGGAGGAAGGCCTGCAAAGCATCTAAGATTGGTGCAGGGACCGGTGGCTGACCCTCAACGTAAATAAATGTAGCGTTCAAATGGTTCAAATGGCTCTGAGCACTATGGGACTTAACATCTGAGGTCATCAGTCCCCTAGAACTTAGAACTACTTAAACCTAACTACTGAAATTTCGAGAGCATACGGTCCAGGAAGACTTGGGAAACCTATTACTTCCTTCCAAATAAGTCTTGGTATGTGACTAGGAGGAGGAAACACGAGAAATCAGAGCTCATACGTAACTTTACCGACAATCATTCTTCCTTCAAGCCAATTGTGAAGATAACAGAAAAGTTTCGGAAATATTGTGGAACCAAAAGTAGACTTCGCCGCGCACCGCAAGGCAGCTTGCGGAGTATCGATGTAGATGTAAACGTCCGCATGCCCGAGTTCAGTCCTCAGAATTATGACGGTACCTGTCACTGAGGGCTTCTTTCACATTTGCCAATTACTTGTTAATGTGAAATATCCCAAGCTACATAGAGGTTCATAGCTCACCCTGAACTGTAGACTGCACTGTGACTGGCTACTTCATTTCGAAGATCGGAGGATGGATAGGGCAGTCGATCTTCAATAGGACTTTGCCTCCTGAAACATTGTGATGTTAAAACCAATCCTCAGATTGATAATAGATTTACAACCTCATATTAGTGCAACGCCTAGCAAAAAAAAAGTTAACCATACTTATGAGGAGGAGGAAACTAATGGAAATACCACGGGTTGAGAGGGCATTTAATGTCATTTGAGCGACTAAAAATTCTATTGAGATTTGCAAAGAACGTAATAGCACCAGTCCACTAATGGCTATACTTTGCCTTTCCCCTGGGATGGGTGCATGCACTGATTCGGTTCGGAATAGTCTTATAAGGCTGTTGTATCCACTCGTGAGGCAAGCTCTCCCACGACTATTATAACTGGTTCTTGACATGCTAGCTACTGGCACTGTGACGGAGATGACGTCGGGCTGGTCCCACACATTTTCGATCGGAGACCGATCAGGGGATCTTACTGTGCACACAAGACCTCAACATTCGAAGACAGTTCACAAAGGCAGGTGCCATGTGTGGACGAGCATAGTCTTTTTTGCAAAACGGCGCGACGATACTGTCGCATGACAAGTAAATCATGAGAAGTACCCATACGGGTTGCTGTGTATGTAAACGAGACGCTTCCGGGTCGGGAAGGTGTGCTGGCCCCAGTCGAGTCCGCCCGGCGTATTAACTGTACGGGCTCGCTACGCGGGCCGGCCTGGGTGTGGATTTTAGGTGGTTAGCCACATCATACTAGGTGAATACCAGGCTGGTTCCAGTGTTTCACATCAATTACATGCTACACAAGGATTTAGTATATTTTTTCTTATTTGCACACAAATTTACTCTGTATGCAGACAGACTGGGTACAGTGCTTCTGTGGAGGGGTGAATAGAATACAAAAAATCATCACATGAGAACGAATGATGTACGTGACGTACCGTCGGGCCTCAGAATTCTATCAACCTCTGCCAACCGCGACGTGAAGTCATACCCCATGGGCTGTTCACATCGTGACGTCAAGAGTAAGAACGATGTGTCTCTGAAAAACATTGGAATAATGGGATCTCTTTCCACGTCGTCGCCAGGCCCACTTAAGATGGTCATAAGGAACATTGCGGAGTATCACTTCACCGAAGCCATGTGTCAGCAGTGTATGAATCCTCATCACGGAAGAACTCCAAACGCAGCCGTTTGTGCTGTGGTATTAACTTTTGCCTAAACACCGGACGATAACTCCTTACTCCTGCTGCTGACAGTCTCTGATCAATGGTGCGGATGGAACAGAATTTTGCACCGAGTCCATTACCTGTTGTTGGACGACACACGCAGATGTCAAGGAGCAACGACGTGCTTGGTACATAATAGAGAAATCACTCCTTGTCGTGGTCAGACGTGGTCGATCGGAACCTTTATGGCGAGTATACCTGCCTTCACGTTCCCATGTTATCATACATCCTGCCCGTGTCGCTTCTGTATGCACCACAAATCTGGATACTACGCGATTTTTGCAACCAGCCAAATGGATGCCCACGATGTCGTCCCTGTCAGGTGCCGATAACCCTGTGTCACATGAGTACGTGGCCTCTCTGTATCCTTCGCAGTGTCTGACGCTGTTCACGTCTCTTGTATACCCTAACATGCCCGGTAATAACACTAAATACGAACGAAGCTAAAGCAGTTGCTGGCCGTTCTACCTGTCACAAAGAATTGTAACTCTCATCATTTATATACACGTCGACGGTGTATACGTGTACGAAGTTACGCTGATATCCGACCATGCTTCACTTTCTCTGTCAGCGGGTGTACTTCAGTCTCACACTAACAGAGAACTGAGGAAAAGATGATGATACACAGAATGAAGTAAAAAAACGAAGCCATAATTGAACAGCTGTAGCCAGTGTTAGGAAATGACAGTATCTTCAAAGTTACAAATCAGCGACTTTACAATACGTTTGTGGAAAGTACAGTATCATATGGAGCAAAAGTGTAAAACTGACGAAGGAAATGTAAGAAAGACCCAAAGCTGTTGAAATGTGCTGTGGAAAGTAATAAAAAAGAAGCGCAATAATGGGCAGATAAAGAACGAAAACATGAAGATGATGGGCACTGATACAGAACTGGAGAGATAGGAAATTGCTAGTATGGTATGGTCGATAGGATAGAAGTTAACAGAATAACTCAAAAAATGTGAGGATGTTTCCTCCAGGAAGGCAGATAACACGCAGACTTGAGAAAGACTGCAATTAAGGAACTGTGTCGGCTTCGTAGGGATGAAGAGGGATGGATACTAAGTTGCAGTAGATGGGTAAGAACAGTGCGAAACAACCGCTGCATATAATATAGGCTTCTTCATTCGGCGGATCGACTGAGGACGGTATTAAAATCGCTAAGTTACCTTTATACTACTTTAAATACTCCATCTGCTCCCACTTGTTCTCTCTCTTCTCCTGTTCAATCTCTCTCTGGCACTTTTATCTCAGAAACCTACCCACTCGACAAATTTGCTTTTATTCTCACACTACACAAAGCAATTAAAGCGTCGCTTTTTTGAATGCCGATGATTGTTTACCATTGAGACGCAGACAGGACGACACATACGACGAGAGCGTAGAAATCTATGTGAGGTATAAGATGCGTTAATGATATCACATTGGCACCAAAATTCATCATAATTCTGGAGAACGCTACAGTGGACGGTAACGAGATTGAAAGTTCGGAGATCCCTCTTACCGATATTCCATCCCTTCTTTTGACGTCTTTGCGATGGAACAGCGACACCCAGCGTTGAAATCACGCTGTTTTCTTATGAATGTCAGAGAAAAACATTTTACACACACCGCTGATCAGTATCGACACGAAAAAGCTTCAGAGGTGGCGTAAAGGACGTCAATGAAACCACCCCTTCCCTCTTGACGTGCCGTCGAAGATAGTCTGTAGTGAGATAAGCAACAGCACGGTGTTCTTGACAATCTTTAAATTGCTGACACCCCCCTGGACAATTCAGCCCTTCTCTAAGGATATCAAGGGCCTACAAGCCCATTGAACATGATCGTGAGTGCTAGCTACCCTGCCGCAGTTATTTCTGTGGTATACAAATGGAACCTCCAGGGACTGTTTAGAGGCATTCAACGAAATCTGAACGTGAGCTACAACAGTAAGTTTCGTTTATGCTTTTTCAGTCCTTCTGTTTCGCGCCTTCCTGTTGCGTGAGCACAGGGGAGGGGAAGGGGAGAAGGGCGATGAGGGAGCGGTCGGTGACATTGACTCATGAGAGAATAAAAAAGAGTCTGTTTCATTCAAGCATTATCCTTGAGCGATTTAAAAATGTACCTATAAGAGACAATCAGTTGTTGTTACCAGGCGCCGGGGTGACAGGCAACCATTTCGACACCCCTGAGCTAAGTGACGCTATGTCGATGAACTAGAAGCTGCTGGTCGCATGCGAAATCTGAGGGCTGTCGAAAGGAAACTTGTCACACAGCCGCCCGGTAAAACAGTAACTGTCTGCCTCTGTACAGGTACTTAATTAAAGCGCTCTACCCTGGTGTGTAGGTGTCACCGAAGGTGTTGCTGAATTTGGGGTTTTTAGAGGAACCTCCAATTTCCATCGATACTGTTTCTATGAAATCATTCCACATCTTTTCTACGCTTACGTGATCAGATCGGAAGGAGTGGAGACTATCTCTTAAAAGGCGTTAAGAGCTTTTTATCAGCTATTATAAATAGATGTACTTTGCTTTACTTTTTTATGGTTGTGGGTGTTACGGTATTCAACCTAGTAGCAACTGCCTTGTGGTCGCTAATCCCTGTATTTGTCATGATACTCCCTATTTGTGCAGGATTATTTGTTGCTAAGAGGTCAAGTATGCTTTCGCAACCATTTACGCTTCGAGTGGGAAATTGTTCGAAATAATTTTCTGAGAAAGCAATCAGTACAGTTTCGGATGACTTTCTATGCCTGCCGCCGGCTTTAAACGTATAATTTTTCCAGCATATCGAGGGTAGATTGAAGTCACCACCGACTATAATTGTGTGAGTGTGGTATCTATTTGAAATGAGACTCAAGTTTTCTTTGAACTGTTCAGCAACTGTATCTTCCTAGTCGGGTGATCGGCAAACGATCCAATTAATGATTTAGTCCGATTGTCAAGTGTAATCTCTACCCATACCAGGGGAGACAAAGGGCTATCCATTGGGACGCCGTCTGTTTATTTGAAACTTTCTTGGTTGAACATAAAATAGATTGAGGAAGGAGCGTGTCGAAGCAGAGCAGTGATGCCCGCCTGAAACTGCTTAACAATTAGTGCCAAGGAATCAGTAAGAGATACATTTGTAAAAAGAGATACTTTATCAAAACTCACTGAAAGATCCGAACTAGGTTCTTCGTACGATGTGGACATTTGCCAACCAATGGTCTCAGAAAGAAAGGAAACTGAGGGACTAAATCATATGTGTGGACGTCAATAGTACTCACTACAGGCGGTAAAGGAAAATTATCTCTGTTCGCCTGACCATACAGTCCTGGTGACACGCCCAATGTGGTCTTAATCGCTTGATGGTCGCTGGAGGTAACGAGGAAGAATTCAGCAGTGTACACGTCTTCCGTTGCACACGTTCAGTGGGGTCGTGATCAATCTTCATGTGCGTAGTAAAACTAAGTAGGCCGTTCATCTTCTCTTAATACAAACTATGAGGTAAAAAAGCCGTTGAGTTACCTTTATCAGCCTTCAGCACCGCTATGTCCGGATCCTCCCGGACATTTCGTAGTGCAGCGCTTTCTTCAGAGGTTATATTACTACGCTGAGGAGGAGCTTTCAAAAGAGCACGGCAAGTTTCGCTCCTTGTTTCTTCGGCAACATCGATAGAAGGGCGTCGTACAGCTTCTTCAACACCATTCAGACAACTTATCAGATTTAATGCACTAGGTGTAGGTGCAAATTGAGTTCTTTAGCCAGTACAGATAGCGTCGCATCATCCAAGTTCGTCTCCGTAAAGTTGAGAACAGAACGTGTATCGTCGGCTGTTGTAGCACCAAACGATCAAATTTTGACATCTGTCGACAACTTACATCTTTATATATCCAATCAAACTTGGCTGAAGTCACTCCATCAGCCCAATCCCATGATATAGGAAAGAGAAGTGATGCAACCTTCAGATGTGGGTGTAGCAGTTTTTTCTGAAATGGCATCTTGCCTTTGTCTCGTATAACATATTCTTTCTTTAACAATAGCATGAATGGTCTTCTCCATTATCTTGATTTTATACTTACACTCTTCAAGTTGCCATGATGCATTACAAACCATCAGTCTCCTTAAAATCCTTGTACACAGAGCCCATCGAGCGTCGAACGGAAATAGTTTGCCTAAAAAGCTTGAAAATTTATAGACAGTTTTCGGAGAGAATGGATACTCTAACCAGCCGGCCGCGGTGGTCTAGCGGTTCAGGCACTCAGTCCGGAACCGCACGACTGCTACGGTCGCAGGTTCGAATCCTGCTTCGGGCATGGATGTGTGTGATGTCCTTAGGTTAGTTAGGTTTAAGTAGTTCTAATTTCTAGGGGACTGATGATCACAGATGTTAAGTCCCATAGTGCTCAGAGCCAATTGATACTCTAACCGGAAAATTAACAGGAAATTCTCAGCTAAAATCGAGAACCGGGAAGTGGATAAAGAGGAGAACATGCCAGCAAAGTCCCTAACATTTCTTCCTTTCTTTGGAAATATTCCCTTCGAAATAGCAAGAATCCTTAGTAATTTTCAGGCAAAAGTGATTTTCCACCCAATATCGTATATTTCGGATGTGCCTGGATCAGTAAAGGATAATCTGTTATTGGGGAAGGCGGGAATTTAGAAAATACCTTGTCAGTGTGGTATGGCCTATACAGGAAAAACAACACGCAGAGTGGAAGAACGCTTCACAGAACACAAACGTTGTACTCGCCTTCTGCAGCCCAGCAAGTCTGCAGTTGCGGAACATTGTATTTCCAACGGACATTCGACGGAGTATGACAAAACATTAATTTTGTCGACGGTAGCATCTTCTTGGCGCTCCATTATAACAGAATCCGATGAAATACACATCACGAAAAATCCAATGAACCCCAACATCGGCTGTCTGGTGGGTAATGCGTGGAACCCAGTCATCTTCAGGATTTTATCCCGGCGAAGACGCTACAATACTCCAATGGCTGCGGCGAACGGCAACTCCGAAGACAGCTGATCTTCGGTGTTTCACCGGCGAGGGCGCTGCCGCCGGGAGGTGTGGTCCGTCTGTTACCGTGACTGTGACGCATACATGGCAATGCTATCAGCGCCTCATACATGGCGGAACGGAGAACGTCTTCGTCAGTTTTAGAAGGCTCAGCTGAAGATGACTGAGGGTTTCCAGTTGAAATATCGTGGAATGAAATTTACGAAATCTCTTCGAACACTATGTCTCATTTTGGTCCATATTAGCGCCTCAAAAAGATTGTCGTTGCGGTTCCGGTTCACCCTGCATGTTGCCTCCTACTGAGTTCTAGCAAAGTCAAGCCGATAATCTAGACAACAACAACCACGCTCAAATTTCTAAGGAAACGAATATACACTCATGCTCATGAATTAAGGATAACTGCAGAATGTGGTTCCACACTACGTAGCACTACACGAAACTGGCGCTAATAGCATAGGCACATAGGGAACACACGCTACACAGATCTGTAAGTCCACGGTAGTGGTGATAAGTTGAGAAAACCGTCTCGAAACACGTGTGCTACAAAACGCCACTGTTTGCTGTCCATGTAGCCCGACATCAATATTGGATATGATCACCATACACACGTGCACAGGCCGCACAACGGGTTGGCATACTATGGATGTTTTGGTCGAGCAGCTACTGGGGTATAGCCTCCCATTCTTGCACTAGCGCCTGTCGGAGCTCCTGATGTGCCGTAGGAGTTTGAAGACGTGCAGCGATACGTCGACCGAGTGCATCCCAGACGTGCTCGATGGGATGTAGGTCTGGAGAACAGGCACGTCACTCCTTTCGCCTGATATCTTCCGTTTCAAGGTACTCCTCCACGATGGCAGCTTGGTGGGGCCGTGGGTTATCATCCATCAAGAGGAAGGTGGGACTCACTGCACCCCTGAAAAGGCAGACATACTGGTGCAAAATGACGTCTCGATACACCTGACCTGTTACAGTTCCTCTGTCAAAGATATGCAGGGATGTACGTGCACCAATAATAATCCCACCTCACACCATCAAACCACGGCCTCCATACAGGTCCCTTTGAAGAACATGAAGGGGTTGGTATCTGGTTCCTGGTTCACGCCAGATGAAAACCCGGCGAGAATCACTGTTCAGACTATCACTGAACTCGTCCGTGAACATAACCTGGGACCACTTTCCAACGACCATGTACTGTGTTCTTGACACTAGGCTTTACGGGCTCTCCTATGAACAGGGGTCAGTGGAATGCACCTTACAGGTCTCCGAGCGAATAAACCATGTCAGTTCAGTCGTCTGTAGAGTGTGTGTCTAGAGACAACTGTTGCAGTGGCTGCGGTAAGGTCCCGAGCAAGGCTACCTGCAGTACTCCGTGGCCCCCTGCGGGCACTGATGGTGAAATATCGGTCTTCTTGTGGTGTTGTACACTGTGGACGTCCCGTACTGTAGCGCCTAGACACGTTTCGTGTCTGCTGGAATCGTTGCCATAATCTTGAGACCGCACTTTGTGGCACATGGAGGGCCCGTGCTACGACCTCCTGTATTTGACCAGCCTCCAGTCGCCCTAGTATTCTACGCCTCATAACGTCATCAAAATGTGTTCTTTGGGTCATTTTCAGAACACAGTCACGATTAGCACGTCTGAAAACATCTGCACACTTGCTGCACCGTACTCTGACATGCACCAACACAACTCTGCGAGTGTGGACTGCTGCCAGCACCACCGTGCGACGACCGCAGGTCAAATGCACCGCATGGTCATACCCCGAGGTGATTTAAACCGCAAACCGCCAACCAGAGCGTTGTTTCACAATGTATCAGCATTATCCTCAATTTATGAGCATGAGTGTGTTTTATTAGCTTCAGTGCAAACCTCAATAGGTCTGTCTTATGCACTGTTCACAACTGCCCAGTTAGCTGTTTGGCTCCACAACAGAATTTGAGGTCTCTTTCCCTGTCTCGCTAACACTCGCCTAGAAAGCCAAAAATGATTTTACTAGAAAGCTTCACCCGCATAAGGGAACGCTCTTTCGGATTCTCTCAGTTTTCCCCGCAGCTAGAAGTACCTTGGGTGATCAAGAAGGTCAACGTCCCCCAAGGGTACACAACTTTCACACCACAGGAGGAATGCCAGGCGACTTCCCTGTTTCGTTAGCTGCAAACCACTCCACCAAATTACTTAACACTAGAATCTTTCAGCCAATCAGAACAGAATGTACGTATTTTCATTGTCTATTTCGTGATCCCGCTAATTGTATTTCTCTACTAAATGCTGCTTCCACCATGGATTTCAGAAGCTCCTTTCCAACACACGCTTCAGAACACGTGCCAACATGAAAGCCCAAGCTGTTATGCCATTTTCGTTGACTCAGACCGCAAGTCGTTGACAAAGACTGCAGGAAGACTCTCCAAACTTAACAAATCCTCTTCGCTTAGAACCAGAAAATGGTCTTGTGGCTGACAACAGCGAGCAGGAAGGGCCGAAAGGCGCAACCAGGTAAGGTGTGTAACACCCCTGCAACCCGCGTCTGTGCTCCATTTCAAATGACATCCTCATCGACGGGACGCTGAATCCTGGTATCCTCTCTTTCAACACTTGCCTAATTTATTTACAGTGTTACTTTAAACTTCATAGAGACTATGATATGAGGCAGTAAATACCTCCCCTCAATAGAGAAATTGTTCAGTTTCTTGTGTGTATTGCTTTACATAAAGCCTCTGATTCAAGCCAATTAGAGCACTAATGTCTTAGTTCTAATTTGTTCTGTACAACAAACACAGTACTGTGCCATTTCTGGCACGCCAGCTCTTTGGTACACTATCGATTACTCGGCTGTACTAGGATCTTTGCCCCTGTTGTGATCTCGCGAATGCTTTCGCGCTCGGGGCTGTCAGTGCTGGACTTGCTGCGAGGCGCAAGGACGTGCTTGGGTGGAAAACGAGCGTACCCGGCCAGCAGCGGCACGGCGGGTCGACCTCGTAAGCCGGTCGCGAGTTTGTGGTGGACCTGCCTGAAGTCAGATTCGGGCGCTGTTCGTCGCATTGCTTTGGTGCCTTTTTTCTCGAAGAGACCCATCTCTGGAGACCAATCTCGAACAAGGCTCTCCATCGAAGGTGTAAGTTGTAACGCCGGAAATGCATATCCTCCTATTTCCATCTATTGTACTATAATTTTTTTCCTTGTTTTGTTACCTCAATATATGACATTTCTGTGTCTTTACATATTGTAATTGTTTTACTATTTGTATATATATATATATATATATATATATATATATTTATGCATTTATGTCGATGTATAATTGGTTTGTTTCGTAAATATTATTTGTATTTTTACGCTGGGTCTTGCCTAGGGAAAACTGCTATCGAACGATTACATCGATATGTCGTGTGAAGAATCAAAGTGTGTAGGATCTTTGGTAGTGTTAACTCGGCCGCGTGGAGCGCGGGCAGAGCAGTGGAGAGTCTGGCTGGGGTAGCGAGTGGAGCAGGTGTGTGGTGTGAAGCTCCCGGGAGTTGCCGCGCTTTCGGGGTTTGGCAGCATGTAATTGCGCTCGACTTGCGATAATAGTTTCTGACATGGTGTCGCGGACGGGAAGCATTAGCTGGCGCACATCAAGAGCCCGTTTCGTCTGGTGACCGTGTTGAGAAGAAGGCGCGCCAACATCCAGCTTCTGCAACAGCGACGGCCGACAATGAGTGACTGTCGCCACCTCGCCACCTCCTCGATCGACGGCTTCAAACCTTCAATCAACCAACAAGGAAGACTGGAAGCACGTAAAGTTGTAGAACCAATGGCAGACCTCAGCTTTTCAAACTGTTCCATTTGCCTCGCAAAATTACAGCAACTTAGCATGAACTTTTGTTGCTCATTGTCCCAATTGCATTACCAAGCAGGGTCCCTTCCTTTTCCGAAATGAACCCGAGTGTCGTTGAAATTCAAACGCCAGCATAATTCCATTTCAGTGCTTTAATTTCAAAGTTCAGTTAAAGTATTCATAGCTGGCTACAATACTTAGATTACACAAGCACAAATTAAGAGTGCTAGTTTTGTTACCATATTTTAGCTTACCTGTGACTGCAGCTCAGCTTGGTACGTACTAAATTTTACTATTGTTAATTGTTCAGAATCATTTAATTCAAGTTCAAAGTTAAATCTCTTATTTCTGAATTGCGTAGATTCAAGTAGCTTTTGAAATGATTGTTGAGGTAGTCCAAGACTAACCGTATTTTACTGAATTTCGATGCGCTTAAGAAAGAAAGCTTCTTATTAATTTCAGTCACTAAATTAACTTTCAGTTTTCCGGTTTTATTAATTCTTTTGCTAAATTAAGTCAGAGTGCAGCGAAAGTTATTACTTCTGACAAACTTTCAGTTTTCACACTACACGTGTCAACCTTCAGTTGCCTTGCTTCTAGTGCTAATTATATGTGTAATAACCTTTCTTTTTCAGTTACTATAGTAATTGTCCTTAGGACTGGCGACCGTGATTTCCCCCAAATCTCAAATATCTAATTACCGCTAGTTAATTGTTAACGTAACGGCCGCACATTTACTTTCTTTATTAACTTTACCCCTTTTCAAAATTAATTTCCACCAAATTCATTTGCATTTTTCCTTTCATTTAGATGTAGCCCTTGCCTCCCTCTTTACCGACAGATTAACTTCGGTGTCGATTGCTTTCCCAAATTTCCATTAGGTACACGCGGTTTAATTTTTCACTGTCATTAAGGTCGATAGTGAGGGGGAGGTTACAAAGTGCTTTTGGTCCCTTCGTTTCGTTGAACGATTTGCGTTGCAGCGAGTGTACTTGTTGCTTGGTTGCCCTAATGTACGTGTTGTTGAAGTAAGAGCAGCCGGCAGAGTGTGTAACCGCATGGAGACCAGCGTGAAAGGGTCCTGTAGCCACCTTTCATTAGTCCAGTAGCTCATTTTCACTAACATTTCTACTTCTTTTCCTTGTTTCTCTTTTCTCATAACTCTCATAGTGGTGTGATTGAATAAATGTCGTTGTGTGTCACGTTGCTAGACGATGGCGCAGTCTGCTGCAGAAAGTCTGCGATAGTCATACAGATTCAGCAGCAGTTGTACAGAATAGCCAACTCTCGTAGTGGTCAAGTAGGCAAAGAGTTTTGCGCTACTTGTGAGAAATCCACCTGCGTTGGGTTGGTGGCGGAAATGGCATCTTTGGGTTTTCCGGGCCACAAGGAGCGTGGAGGAGGCTGGAGATGAAAAAGGGAGGCAGTCTGTCGCCGGTGTGGGAAGCGTCCACAACTGTGCTCCAGTCGAAGAAGGGTGAGTTAGACTGACGCGTTGTTACTTGGCGAGAGGAGAGCTTTTCAACTCTGAAAGATTGCTTTGCCTTGTCGCAGCAAGAAATGCAAAACTTTGGCAGATTTTCCTTATAGTAAATTTCTGTAACAGACTTGGATCCGCCGGAAGAGCGACACACAAAGGTGTCGATAAGAAGTGAGCACTCGCTTCTGCATGAATGTCTGTTTGCCTTCACCTGTGCCTGTATAAGCTTTCATTTTTCTAAATATTAATAGCTTTGCCTTCTCGTAAATTTTCCTTGCTTTATGTATCTTTCGTCCGTGGGGAGCCGACAACGTGGTTGAACATTAGAGTTTGTTGGGCTACCGTCATCACTAACTGTCTGGCCTCATGTTTGCTTTAAAGAATGTTAACTGTTCATGATTGTGTGATGTGATATTGTTGCAACTTGGCCACGATACCTAGAAAATGCGTCTCCACAAACCACGTGGGCACGCGGGTGTATTGCGAAACGTGTACCGTTTCACGAGTTATTGCGATCAGTTATCAGGCAACAGTAGTTGTATGAATGGTTCAAACCAATGATTTTAGGTGTAGATTATAACGGTGTATGTATCGATGCTTTTCTTTAATGTTTTAGGAATTAATGTTATCAGGAATTGTGTACATGCCACACATCCCTATCTTAGGAATAAATGATTTTATACACAATCTTCTCTTACATTCCGAGGTTACGTTTTTGCACCTAAGCCACTCACATCGTAGCTTTCCTGTTAGCACATCCAACGCGTTTCCTTACGCACAGGTCCAGTGATTAGTTTCCCCTTTTATTTTAAAACAAATGCTGTAGATTAAGTCTTATTTTCAGGTGTGTTGCTGGGAGCTGATCTTCTGCACAGTGTTCATGCATGTACTATTTTACTTTAAATGGTTGATTCTCGTGGACAGTGCACGGGAAATACTATTAATTACATCGCAACTCCTATGAGCGATGTCACGACGTACGAATTTTTATGATTTTTTGGTCTGTGATCAAATTAATTTATTTTCCGACTCGGCCAAACCTTTGATTAGTTGTATGGTTAGAGTCGGTGGTGATCCTAGTCTTCTCACGTTAGTTTCACAATCAATAAGCATTTACATTACCACTCTTAACGTAATAACCCGTAGAAACAGGTTAGTTACAAGCAGTTACTATTTCTTTTTGAAAATCCGCTGGCTGGATTACTATTAGGAAGCTGATTACCTCGAAAGTGTGTGTTATATATATAATTTGGGACAGTATCCAGAATTTTATGTATTGTCTGTATGAGATTTTCAGTGTATTTTGATTGCCATCAAATCGACGTCCCTTGTATATTGCTGTAAAATTTGGGTCACTTCTACTAAAACCACTTATTCAGTTATTAGCAAAGACTCGTATTCTGTGAAGCTAGTCATTTGTACGTAGTTCCTTATATACGTGGATTTATTTGAAAGAACTCACTCAGTTATTAGTAATGGCCCGTACTCTGTAAAAGGCAATCATTTGTACGCAGAACTTAATACACGTGCATTTATTTGAATGCACTTATTCAGTATTAGAAAACTGCAACTGATTCTTTATTTATTGGTATTGTTTACTGATCTCTTAACTCATGTTAATGGATGTTTGATTGGGGTTTGCCTTGTTTTCTGCGGTCTGTTTGTGTTCGTCTTCTGAGAGTTGGGATGTGTGGGAGCGGCGCCACGTTCTGCTTCGGTGCACAGAAGTTGTGACGTGCCGTCTAATGGGAAGTGACTCTCTGTTGGACCCCGGGGTTTAGGTGTTGTTTTGGACGGCTGGTCTGCTGCTTCTGGCATTTTAAGTCACCTTTAGCCCAGGGCAGCCTGGCGTCACTGCCCGTTTGGTAAGCATTTAACGTGTTTCATCTATATTTTTAAAAAATATGTGGTTTTTTATTTGCTTGGGAATGAATTGTATTAAACTGTTACTTTGTCCTGCTTGTGTTATTTGGGTTCTTAGCGAACTGGTGTGGGTTTCATGAATCACTTTCATATTGCAAATTATTGCCCTTTTTAAATAAATTATCTGTGCCACATTTCTTAAAATCACTTGTAATTTATTGTTCGTTTAAGTATTGATATCTCTGTCGCTCATCTTTTAAGTCAGTTTGTGATTGTAATTTGCTGCCTTCCATGAGAATCAAGCTATCTGTCATATTTTGGTATTGTATTAAAGATGGCCACGTGTTGATTGTCTCTTAGCTGTTTTATAAATATTGTCTTTGAATAAATTGTTAATTTATTGATTCGGTAGTTTTTGTGTTTAAGGAGTGACATTATAGGGGCCTTGACCTTCCATGCTCATCCTGACTTACTCAGTCACAAGTACGTGACACACTATTACACCTGTTGATACAATGAGGTCAAAAAGCTAAATATATCTGGAGGTTGGTCTGTGACGGTTCACATTCAAAGAATGCGATTAAATTATTAGAAGCTATCAGAAGAAAAGCTTTATATAATTTTCACAGTTCTTAACTGCTGTTTACGTGTATTTGGCAGCGTATTTTTATCAATTTCGTTAGGCTGTTAACATCGTAGAAGATCTGCAGCTTAATCCTCTCAAGATACTTAACTTTCTGTTCTCTAAAAATATGACATTTTAAATGGATTTATGAATGCATTCTAACATTTAATATTAGGTTTTACACGTGTCCCTGCGATTTAAAGTCCTGCCCTATGCATGTTACACAGATCGTAAACGAAAGACCGGAATAATGCTGAGAGTGTAAATCATATACGTTACGGCTTCGTAACACTCTGAAACGACTCTTCCCCCGATAATATGGAGACTGTCGGCTAGATAATACTTTACGTATAAGAATAAAAACAAAGGAAACAGCACTTGTTCTTCATATTGTGGTGAATTTGTTGTTGAGCAATAATACTAGCAGTCCGTTATCTGATGTCTAGAATTAGGTGACTAGACAACTACACCAAGAGAGACATCCTCGCATTTTTGTTTGTAATGAGATTTTTCAACAGTGCGTTAAATGATTTTATGCAGACCTCTATCTAGTTGTCCTTTCTGTCAGTGCTTCAATCTGTGCATAGCTGAGTTACATACCATTGTTTTTCAGTCGTTATCTGTACGGTGGTGATTACTACCATTACTATGTGAAAAAGTTAGTTTAATTGGATGCAGTACGGGACACTATCTCCGTGGTATAGCTGTACAAAAGCAGTTATAAGTTGTCAGAGCCTCCAGATATCACATTTTTTCCATCTGTGTACATAGCATTAGAATACATTATGCCGGCCGCGGTGGCCGAGCGGTTGTAGGCGCTTCAGTCGGGAACCGCGCGACTGTTACGGTCGCAGGTTCGAATCCTGCCTCGGGTATGCATGTGTGTGATGTCCTTAGGTTAGTTAGGTTTAAGTAGTTCTAAGTTCTAGGGGACTGATGACCTCAGATGTTAAGTCCCATGCTCAGAGCCATTTGAACCATTTTGAATACATCATGCGAAATCCCCTGGTGATTAAGTTCCTAATTGTAGACAGTCCACGTTTTTAAGACCTACACTTCACCTTTCGGTTGTGGCCAAAGTTTTGTGGGTAAAGCGAAATGGTGTCCCTTGGCATACATCCTGAAGTGGGGAATATGCGTAAAACGGAATCTAACTGATGTTATCGGACTGAACCAACGATTATTTGCATACAATTTAATGCGACTGGAATTATATACCTGAATATTGGTTGACTGCGTATTACTTAACGCAAGTGAATGTAGCAAACAAACACACTGATTAGTTAATTATTCATAACTATTTACAAACACATGTATTACACTGAGGAGACAGAAGTCATGGGATAGTGATATGCTCGTGTACAGATGGTGGAAGTATCGCGTACACAAGATATACAAGGCCCGTACATTGGCGGAGCTGTCTTTTGTACTTACGGGATTCGTGTGAAAGATTTTCGGCGTGATTATGGCCACATGACAGTAATTAACAGACCCTGAACGTGGAATGATAGTTGTAGCTGGACGCACGGCACATTCTATTTCGAAAATCGTTAGAGAATTCAATAATCCGAGATCAACAGTGTGAAAAGAATACTAGATTCCAGGCATCACCTCTACCCCGGATAACTCAGTGGCCGACGGCCTGCACTTAAGGACCGAGAGCAGCGGCGTTTACGTTGAGTTCTCAGTGTCAACAGGCAAGCAACACTGCGTCAAGTAACAGCAGAGATCAATATGGGACGTACGACGAAAGTATCCGTTAGGACAGTGTGGAGAAATCTGGCGTTAATGGGCTATGGCAGCAGACTACCGAAGTGTGTGCCTTTGCAGGTAGCACGACATCACCTTCAGCGTCTCTCCTGGGCCCGTGACCACATCGGTTGAGCCCTAGACACTGGAAAACCAAGGCCTCGTCAGATGAGTCCCGACCTCAGTTCGTAAGAGCTGAGGGTAGGTTTCGATCGTAGCGCAGACCCCAGGAAGCCATAGACACAAGCTGTCAGCGAAGAATTGTGCAAGTTGGTGCTGGCTCCATAATGGTGTGGGCTGTGTTTACTTGGAATGGAGTGGATCCTCTGGTTATGTTCAGCAACTTGGAGATCATTTACACTAACCCATGGACTGCAAGTTCCAAAACAACGTTGGAACTTTTATGGATCACAATGTGACATGGCACCAGGACAAAATTATTCGTCATTGGTTTGAAGAGCATTCTGGACAATCCGCGCGTATTATTTGTCCACCTAGATCGTCCGTCATGAATCCAATCGAAGATTTATGGAACATAATCGAGAGGTGAGTTCGCGCAACAAATCTTGCATCGACAACACTTTCGCTATAGAGCAAGATGGATCAATATTTCTGCAGGGGACTTCCAACGATTTCTTGAGTCCATGCCACATCGAGTTGCTGCACTACTACGGGAAAAAGGAGGTCCGGCACGTCACTATAGTTGATTTATACGGGGCAGAATTGGGTTGAAACTTATATTGAGGTCTAGGCAGATCATTGCCGTAAGGTCAAGGGCTAAGAGTACCCGAGAATTTTTTGCGCGAGGGAAAGTAGAGCTCAGTATTAAACTCTACTACATGCCGAATAACCAATAACTGGATCTGTGGACTATACGAATGGACGTGAAGAACGGAACTGGACACTTCAAGCTTTGTCGAAGTAAAGCGTACGAAGTTTGAATGTCTGCATAGAAGTATAGTAGTGGACCACAGTCCTTTCTGTAATATCTTCGAAAGACGAACTATAAAAATTACGAACACTTTAGATACCGTGATTGCTGACAATAAGTGTAGGATTAACCCTACTTTTCTCGATATGCAAAACGCAATCATTCATGGTAATTTAATTGTTATTATATGTTGTTAAAAAAAACTAAAGTGATTTCCACAATAGCGTATGTATTAGTCAACGATAAACATAGGCAAGCAACAAATTGTATCTCTGTATGACGGAAGGTTGGATTATGAAATATTACGAAGCGTGAATTGTGATTTAAAAGCTATTTACCATTTCATGTCCAATCAGACAGAAATAACACAAAATCAGAAACAGTGAGGGTAAGTAGTAAAATCGGAAACAGGAAGTTGAAACAATAACTAACATCCAAAGACATTATTAACTGTTTTGTCTTCGGTAACGTAGCAAAAAATGGTGGGTGATTGACTGTGCAAAAATTTAAAATTAATTACTATTACGAAAACCCGAAATTTAGTCACCGTTACGGTGAAGGTATATGTGGCTGCTCCATTTGATGTGTAGATATAACGTAAAGTCGGGCGTATACAGTAGATAACAACATCAATCTCTTACGTCAGAGAAGTCCACGGCAGCAGATCAACGGATGGCGGGTGCAAGTCGGATGACAAAGGTCAAAAGAAATATTTCTGTCGTGTTTGCTAACTTCTTTTTCCTATACTTGCAGTGTGAAACCTTGCTTTCGCCAGAGTTCATGAAACTAGGTGAACAGAAAGTACCCTATAGATTTCAATGAGTGAGCTTCCGAGTATCAAATTACACTATGTGATCAAAAGTATCCGGACATCTGGCTGAAAATGTCTTACAAGTTCGTGGTGCCCTCCATTTGTAATGCTGGAATTCAGTATGGTGTTGGCCCACCCTTAGCCTTGATGACAGCTTCCCCTCTAACAGGCATACATTCAGCCAGGTGCTGGGAGGCTTCTTGGAGACGGGCAGCCCATTCTTCATGGAGTGCTGCACTGAGGAGAGGTATAGACGTCGGACGGAGAGGCCTGCCACGAAGTCGGCGTTACCAAACATCCCAAGGGTGTTCTGCAGGATTCTGGTCAGGACTCTGTGCAGGCCAGTCCATTACAGGGCTGTTATTGCCGTGTAACCACTCTGCTACAGGCCGTGCATTATGAACAGGTGCTCGATCGTGTCGAAAGCTGCAATTGCCATCCCCGAATTGCTCTTCAACAGTGGGAAGGAAAAATACTCGGCAGAAAACGAACCTGCATTTGGATCGGACTTCCTTAACCCTTGTGCAGAAAGGTATGCAGTATACTGCCGCATTCATTTTCAATAAGCTACCACTCGAATTAAAAAAGTCTTAGCAGTAATCCACGCTCTTTCAAATCGAAACTGGAGAGTTTCCTCATGGGTCACTCCTTCTATTCTGTCGAGGAGTTCCTTGAAAAATTAAGCTGATTCTTGTTGTATTGTTGACTGCGTTGACTTAAACTTATGGACTGACTTTTTTCGGGTTCCTAAACATTTTATTTTTATCTGTTATTACTTTTATGTTGTCGTTTCATGTACTGACACGTTTCATGACCTTGGAGTTATTTTCCTCGATTTGATCCTACGGAACTTGACGTGTAAATGAAATAAAATAAACAATGTAGGCCTGTGCTGTGATAGTGCCACGCAAAACAACAAGTGGTCCACGCCCGTTTCAAGAAAAACACAACCATACCGTAACACCGCCGCCTCCGAATTTCACTGTTGCCACTACACACGCTGACAGATGACGTTCACCGGGCATTCGCCACATCCTGCCATGGGATCGCCAAATTGTGTACCGTGATTCGTCACTCCACACAACGTTTTTCCACTGTTCAATCGTCCAATGTTAATGCGAGGCGTCGTTTTGCATTTACCGGCGTGATGTGTGGCTTATGAGCAGCCGCTCGACCATGAAATCCATGTTTTCTCACCTCCCATCTAACTGTCATAGTATTTGCAGTGGATCCTGATGCAGTTTGCAATACCTGTATGATGGTCTGGATAGATTTCCGCCTATTACACAATAAGACCCTCTTCAATTGTCGGCTGTCTCTGTAAGTCAACAGACGAGATCGGCCTGTACGCTTGTGCGCTGTACGTGCCCCTTCACGTTTACACTTCGCTTCGGAAACAGTGGACTTAGGGGCGTTTAGGAGTGTGGAAATATCGCGTACAGACGTATGACACAAGTGACACCCATTTACACTTCGCTTCGGAAACAGTGGACTTAGGGGCGTTTAGGAGTGTGGAAATATCGCGTACAGACGTGTGACACAAGTGACACCCAATCACCTGACCATGTTCGGAGTCCGTGAGTTCCGAGGAGCCCCCCATTCTGCCCTCTCAGGATGTCTAATTATTGAGGTCGCTGATAAATGTGTGAATTCCGAAGGGACTAAATTGCTGAGGTCATCGGTCCCTAGACTTAAACACTACTTACACTAACTTTAACTTATGCTATGAACGACAGACACACCCATGCCCGAGGGAGGACTCGAACCTCCGGCGGAGGAGTTCGCTGATATGGAGAACCTGTGCATCACAATGCACCTAATATGAAAAAACGTATGTTTTTGAGGGTGTCCGGATACTTTTGATCACATAGTATATGTGACGTAAACGGGCTCATCTTTTCAGTGCATTGACTTAAAGTTTTACGTTTTGACACCGCGAAGCGAACGTAGACCGTAGTACGTGAAGTAAATTTCAAATACAGTATACATCTACTACTCCTGAGAAAAAGGATCTTTAACAGTCGGGCAGTCAGACAGACAGACGGACGGATAACAATGTAATCATATGAGGGTTTCCTTTTTACCCACTAAGGTTCGACACTCTAAAAAAAGTGCCTATTTACAATTTCCTAAAGGTAAATCTAAAACCGTCTTCGAACACAGTCTCCAATAATGTGGCACAAGGTATCTGGAAAAAGCTTTTCTTCTCACCTTCCAGGTGACCCTCCTCCACCCCTCCCCATAGCATTCTCAACATCTAGAAGATGAGATTGACAAAGTTCCAAATCGACTTCGCATCATTAAAATGCTTGAAATTCGTGTTAAGTAAAAAAAAAAAAAAAAAACGGCGATTATCAACGAAAAGGCAGTATCTCCACCATAAAATGGATACCATTCGATTCAGTAACGTGATTCTCGTCTCGTGTTATAGGAAGGTATTGCCTTGAAGTTTTAATCCTATCGATTTTTTGCTAAAATTTATAGATTTAGTAGTGCCAGTCACCGTTTTTCAGGTAGGATCGCCGTGCTTACCATTAAAAGTGTAGTTTTTTGCTGATGCCCGAAACCAACACAAGCATATTACATGTTCTTCCCAGAGTTTATTTTCCCTGCTTCTCAGTTTTGTCCATTAGGAAGGGATTAGTTATAGCTGTTGACAACAACAAATGCAAAAAAAAAAAAATCAAAATTAAAAAGGAAGGAGTTGGGAAGAACGAAGAGTTATTAAAGCTGTAAAAGTGACAATAAATAGTGTTTCAGTGCATTAAAGTAATTATGTTGAGTACCTAGCCTCAAACCACGCCAACTGTGGGTAATAGGAATTTAAATATTTGTTATTTTTTATGCAACGAAATTCTCTGTTAAGGCGTGGTTTATTATCAGCGCTATTCCTGAGAGTCTCAGACTTCTATTTCATCATTGGCAAGCATGACTTTACCAGTTGTCCACAGCACAGGTATTTCGATTTATACAGTCCAGGAAGCACCTTACCATCGCCTCGCTATCCCATTGTGCAGTCGTGAGGTTTTCGAGAGCATTGCTGCTGGGAGAGAAATCTTGTGAGTATAATTTCCCTGCAATAAAACAGTTCTGCTGCGGTACGATAAGGTGTACATTAATTGTCGGCAGTTCCGTGAAAGCTAAAGCTCAGCTGCGAAGAGAAGAAACGTGAAAAGGAGAGTTTCTCAGATTCGTATCACGCTTGATTTGTGCAGAACGCCAGCGGTCTTACACTCCCGCTGCAGCCGCAACGCAGTGCGGCCAGCTCAGACGCTGACTGCTTCCTAGGGCATTCATTCGGTTGTTCTACTCCGGCTTGGGCGAAAGTAGAGAAATGTAAGCGGAATCTGCACGTGGCATTGTGGTGTCAAAGTTCGGAAAAAAACAGCCTCGTGTAAGCTGAGGCGTTTGCTGTGTTTGGGGTCGATAAAAATAAGGTCTGAGGCCACTTTCAACTATGCTACAAACAAAACTTGTGGATTTCATAAAAGTGATGTAATGAATTTTAATGCCTGCAGTCAGGTTTCTAGTCCTAGAGTTCGCTTGTGATACCTGATGTTTCTGTGTGGCATGTAAATACTGATAAGTTAAAACACGTCTTCATATCAGGATATACACTGAAGAGCCAAAGACACTAGTACACTTACCTAATATCGTGTAGGGCCCTCACGAGCACGCAGAAGTGCGGCAGCACGACGTGGCATGGACTCGACTAATATCTGACGTGGTGCTGGAGGAACTGGCACCATAAATCCTGCAGGGCTGTCTATACATCCATAAGAGTACGAGGGGTGGTGATCTCTTCTGAACAGTATGTTACAAGGGATCCCAGACATGCTCAATAATGTTCATGTCCGAGAAGTTTAGTGGTCAACGGAAGTGTTTGAACTCAGAAGAGTGTTCCTGGAGCCACTCTGTAGCAATTATGGTCGTTTGAGGGTGTCCTTGAATTGCCCAAGTCCGTCGGAAAGCACAATGGACATGAATGGATGCAGGTGATTAGACAGGATGCTTACGTACGTGTCACCTGTCAGAGCCATATCCAGACGCATATGGCGTCCCATATCCCTCCAACATCACACGCCCCACAGCATTAGAGAGCCTCCACCACCTTGAACAGTCCCCTGCTGACTTGCAGGATCCATGGATCCATGGGGTTGTCTCCATACCCGTACACGTCCATTCACTCGATACAATTTGAAACTAGACTCGTCCGACCAGGCAACATGTTTCCAGTCATCCAGTCCAATGTCGATGTTGACGGGCCCAGGCGAGGCGGAAAGCTTTGTGTCGTACAGTCATGAAGGTGGCTTCGGCTCCGAAAGCTGACACTTGTTGATGACTCAGCAATGAAAGTGCTGCAGTTTGCGGAAGGGTTAACTTCTGTCACGTTGAACGATTCTCTTCAGTCATCGTTGGTCCTGTTCTTGGAGGATATTTTCCGGCCGCAGCGATGTCGAAGATTTGTTGTTTTACGGGATTCCTAATGTTCACGGTACACTCGTGAAATGGTCGTACGGGAAAATCGCCAATTCATCGCTACGTCGGAGATGCTGTGCTCCATCGCTCGTGCACCGTCTGTAACACCACGTTCAAACTCACCTGCCTTTGTAGCAGCAACAACCGATCGAACAACTGCGCCAAACACTTGTTGTCTTATTTAGACGTTGCCGACCGCAGCGTCGTATTCTGCCTGTTTACATATCTCTGTACTTGAATACGCTTTCCTGTACCAGTTTATTTAGCACTTCAGTGTATTTTATGTAAAGAAGTCACAGTAACGATGGACGCTGGACATGTTTTCGCACTCTTCTCAATCTAAATTTGCATGGCATTCTGAGTAATAAAAAGTAAGTTTACACGGCCTGATACATCAATATACAGTAAACTGCTTTTTTGGCGTCTCTGTAAGGTGTGTTTAAAGATATTTCTCATCCTACCAATTTAAAGGATGTGAGCTCACAAAAACAAAGCAAAATCATGTATACTGTGTGTCATGCTGCGACAAACTTCGAGGGGTTATGGGTCTTGAGCAACAAATCGAGGATAGGAACTAGTGTCCGAAACGTGGTGGTTTCTGTTGTTAAGTGATAGCAAACTGGTAGCCACGATACCAGTAGAGGAGATGGAGGCAGGCCTTGTCTCCTATGAAAGCGAGGACTTCTTTCCTTGGTGGATGGCGGTTTCGGACATGGATTTCCATCTGCAGCTTATTTTTCTCCTGTATGCCGAAAAATACCGAAGATATTACAGTTCCAGGAGAAAAATAAACTGTGGAAACCTGTGTCCCAAACGGTCATCCACCGAGGCAACAGAGCACTGCATTCATAAGAGACAACGCCATTGTACGCAGCAGTTAGCTCCATCTTCTGCATTGGCGATCGTGGAAATGAGTCGCAGTCACTAAACAAGAAACAACATTGTGACACGTTCCGCCTACGGTCCGTCAGCGTACACAGCCGCATTTGGCTCCCAAGGGGTGGCCTACTGGCAGGCGGTGGCGCCTGTAACTTGGACGCCAGGTAGCGTCGTTTAATGACATTTCTGGACGAGCGTTCCTATTCTATCCGTCTGATGAGCTGAGTGGTGTTTGCCTACTACGCAGCGGGCTTGCGTTTGATTCCCGGCCGGGTTCGAGATTTTCTCCGCCCGTGGACTGCGTGTTGTTTTAATCTCATCATCACCGAAGCGCAAGTCGCCCAATGTGGCGTCACCTGAAATACGACTTGCAACCCGGTGGCCGAACTTCCCCGGGTCGGGCCTCCCGGCCGTCAGTGCCACACGATCATTTAATTGTTTTCCTTAAGACAACCTCTACAACACCTCGAATTCTGTCGCAATATTTCTGGGACACCCTGCGTAGTAACAGAATTAAGCTGCCTGAATGCTAACACTATTTTGTTTTACATTAGTAATATCTTCCCTAGGCGTATTAAATACGCTTGAATGTATATGTGATAGAAGGCTTATTTGGCTCTACTTTAATTACCGCAACATGTCTGTCAGCACATCAAAATAAATTAAATTTCTACGAAATTCAAAATGAGAGGGAAATGATTGGTAAAATGTCCCATCTTTAAGGAATTTGTCTGTCGATTTCACGAGTAAGTAATACAATAGATAGTCAAATGAAAACGAGACAGATGGAGAAAATAAGTACTCTGTCAACTGTTTGAGACTTTTCCGTTGTATGTCCCATCTCAAGACAGTGTTCAGCAACAGCACACTTTTCTGGCTGACCCAATCTGGTGTGACGTTTATGTTCAGTGCATCTATCATTAACAGTGCGATACGCCTGGTCGATGTATGATTACCAACAATCATCATTTTCTTAGAGCCTTTGTCCCACTTCAACCCCAGGGTCGGCCTTGTTACTATGGGTTTGGTAATGTTAGTGTCAGAGGGTGGCCAGATGCCCTTCGTGTCGCCACCCACATCCCCTGGGACCGAAATTACTGTACCCCAGCTGTCTGCGTCTAGTGTAAGCAATGAAATCGTGCGAACGTTTTCAAATATCTGCGAGTCGTGTAACTGGCGGGATGTTGGGACCAGCCCGGTATTCACCTAGTGGGATGTAGAAAACCCCCTAAAAACCACAATCAGGCACTCGTCGTTAATCCACCGGGCTGATTCGATCCGGGGCCGGCGCGCCTACCCAAAAAGCAGCGCATTAGCGCTCTCGGCGAACCTGTCGGGTCATGATTTCCATCACTGGCACGGGATTTTATATATCCCTGGTCGCCTTACACCTAGTTTCTCTGTAATAGATCCTAACATCGTTTGTACTCTCTCTGGAGGGCGGGAGACATTTTTTTTTTATGTTTCTTGAACAACCTGCCGATCTTGGACACGCTACCAACATGGGGTAGAGAAACCATCGTAGTGAAATTGTCCACTTCTTCTGGCTGTTCTTGAGGTTTAGCGAATGCGGGTTGAAATGCATTACGAATCGACTTGTCAGAGTACCCGTTTTGTACAAACACAGCGAAGATAGCTAAGCTCTGCTGATCAGCTCCCTACATCTGAGATAATTCCAGCCCTATGAGCGAGAGTCCGGCATACGCCACTACGGTGAGATTGGCGATGGCAGTTCGTAGCTCCTAGATATAGTCCACTGTGATTTTGTTTATTAATCACACGGACCCAAGGAACCATATTCTTTCCTGCCTACCAAAACATCTAAGAACGGTTTATCTCCATTTTTCTCCACTTCCACGGTGAAGCAAATGCTCGGATGGATGGAGTTAAATAAAACTATTGTGCACCACCTCTCACCCTTTCTATGTTATGTGGCCATACTACAATGGTGTCGTCCACATACCTTCAGAAACTTTTAGCCGACTGAAGTACTTTTACCTCGAGGTCTTTGTAATGTCTCTTGCAGCGGTCTCTCCGCGATATTTTCAGAAATTTTATAAATTGTATAACTCAGTACATATCTCGAAATATCTCTTCTTATCTTACCGATTACCAATGCAAAGTAGTTTCAAGCCCAATTATTCCTTGGAGCGTCCATTTACTCCATGGAATAGCTTCTCTGCTATCTATGTTTTCTCTTATGAAAGGAATGAGGGAATGCTTGCCGACTAGTCGTGAAAGAAGGAGGATGTATATGTATGTATTGTTGAGCTAGTCGCCATCTTGATGAGATTCTGTATTAGAAGGAATTTAATACATGAACTAAACTAAAGTAAGTGTGTTGGCGTATTATTTAACTGATTATTACTGACAGTGTCTGTGTTGCACGGGATCAGTGGGGAACGTCTGATTTACACTGGACGAACCTGCCGTTTTGTATGCTCAAGATATCCAGTTACTTCAAATAAATAGGCTAACACGGTCTTACCAGCAGAACTCCGGTCTTCCACATGTGATCACCGAAAGTTAATAATTATTACAAATATTTTCAGGAGATCGACTGACAATTTTCGTCGCACCGAGACTTTTTATGGCTTCCATAAAAAGTTTAGTTACTATGGGAGACGTAAGGCCACCCATAGCAACACCGTTGCTCAAAAATATTGTACATGTAATTGTAAGTCGATGGAATCACATGTTTGAATAGGTGTAAGATGTCCTCCTCCAACTTAGCTGCTACAAGTTGTAGTATACCAGAGGTGATCCTGTGAACAAAGAGACCACATCGATAATCACTAATACGTCAGCTGATTCGAGACTAGCATTGTACTTTGTCATCAGATTTCTGCCCATCCTGCTCTGCGGAGTGGGCAGGTCTCGAATCTCAACGTTATGTGATGCGTGGACGCTCAACACCTTGTCTCCTGTTCCTCCTTTCACCGTACTGCGACCACTTTCCACACACGTTCGCGGCAGTTGCATGCCAACAGACGACCTGCTCTGCCGCTTCCGAGATGCTCCTTCATATGCTCAGCGCCATAACAATGTGCCCTATATCAAAATCGCTTACTTCAATGGATTTCCCCATTTGACCCCCGTACCGTATGTAGCTTGGTTCCCCATTCGGCTGTGCCCCTGTCATATACTTAGCTTACAGCATAACGTGCCTTCAGCGCCACAAGACGGTATACAGTTTTGCGGTGGGCAGTGGTTTCTCTGCTTTGGCTCAATAGTTTGGCTGAAAAAAGCTCGTTTCAGTCAGATAGTCAATAAAGCAACTAGCGCAAATTTTCACACGAAAATAGGCAAATAAAACACCTCTATACCTTATCTCATCGTCCTTCTTCACATGGACGTTTGGTTTTCCTTCCTTACTGCTGGTAAAGAGATTTCGTTTGGAAAACATTATGTCAAAGGTTATATTTAGTTTTTCATTGACAGTCATATAGCAAAAGCGTTGGCAGGTTCTCAGTAATCACTTATTCAAGCCCGCCCGGTTAGCCGAACTACTTTCCGGGTGGGAAGGTGCGCCGGTCCCCGGCACGAATCCGCCTGTCGGATTAGTGTCGAGCTCCCTGTGCCAGCCAGTCTGTGGATGGTTTTTAAGGCGGTTCTGCCTCGGAGAATGGGGGATGGTTCCCCTTATTCCGTCTCAGTTACATTATGTCGGCGATTGCTGTGCAAACATTATGTCCACGTATGCGTACACCATAACTACTCTACCATGCCACATTGGGATTACACTCGTCTGGTGTGAGACGATCCCGTGGGAATCCAATGGGGGCCGAACCGCACAATAACCCTGAGTTCGCTGTGGGGCAGCGGTGGGGTGAGTGGACTGCTGTAGCCTGTTGTGGGGTTGTGAACCACTGAGGTCTATGGCGGGGACGAAGCCTCTCCTTCGTTTCTAGGTCCCTAGTTCCATACAATACAATACCAGCGCTTATTCAAAGTGAACATGAGAAATTTTATTGAAATTTCTCATTATGAGAGTACTGAAGGGCGGTCTGTTTTAATTTTTAGAAACCTTTCAAAAGGCAAAACCGCTCAAAATGTTTTTTTTATTCAAGATAATCGGTTTCAACAGTCCTTTCTGTAATCTTCAGATCTTAAACATCTTTTTGCAGTAAGACACGTTCATTTTACTCTGAGCCTTATGAAAAACGTTTACAATTTGCTGAGTTTTAGCCACTTGACACCTTGTGCATAAATATCACTCTTTAAAATCTTCTATACTGAACTGAAATTCAAAACATAATTGTTCCACCCTATCATGCTCTATGATTTCATTCGTATTCCTATGCACACACACACACACACACACACACACACACATATATCCACACACACACACACACACACATATATATATATATATATATATATATATATATATATATATATATATATATATATATACCATCATTCACATATGACAGCGTGAGCGCCCAAGGGGTGAAATGTGTTCAAGTGTGTGTGAAATCTTATGGGGCTTAACTGCTCAGGTCATCAGTCCCTAAGCTTACACACTACTGAGCCTAAATTATCCTAAGGACAAACACACACACCCATGCCCTAGGGAGGACTCGAACCTCCGCCGGGACCTGACGCACAGTCCATCACTGCAGCGCTTGAGACCGCTCGGCTAATCCCGCGCGGCTACCCAAGTGGTGTAAACAAGAGCGTAGACGAGAAATCTCCAGAGAGAAGGAGGTACCTCGCGAACCGTAACGTAATCTGCCAGGCACTTAAGTGTGATTTACAGAGTATCCAAATAAATAAATAAATAAATTACCAGCTATAAATCAGATATGAATGTGCAACTGTCCGTGTGGCGCGAAGCAAAAAAGCAATGTTTTTTGAAACAAAGGAGCAAAAAAGAAAAAAAAAATAGAGAAAAAAGTTCTGGTGTTACTGATCTTCTTGAACTTCACCCTTGTGTTTAGCACTAAGGTCATTATTTAGCACCTGAAAGATAGTCTTTATTGTAACTGCATAAATAGAGACAAGAAGGCAATTGGCTTTTTTTAAAATGCGGGCTAATGAGCTTGGAGAATATCTTGGATGTGTTTTCGATTCTTTTTGGTTCTAAAAAATGCAGTTCTCGATTCTTCTATGTTCTCGTTTTTGGCCACCACTGCTCCCAGCAGAATACCGGAGAGGGGGCGGGAGCGGAAGATCGGGGTGCCACCCAGCCCCAGCGTGCTAGGGCCAGGGTGTGCCCCGCCGTGCCTGTGTTCCGGGCGGTCGGCGCTATCAGGCGCACTAAATCAGACAGCGCTCCCCCCAAGGGTATCCGTCACCCTGTTATCGATGGACGCAGCAGCGGTTTCTGGTTACCGTCGCCGAGGGACACGAGGAATTAGAACCCAAATTAGAGGAATGCTTGCGGAAGTGACACCTCAAACGTTCCCATTGATAAAGGCAACAGGTATCTGGTGAGCAAAAGATTCATGCACGAATTGTCTAAGGCAGCTGCTGCAATCTACATCCAAATCTTCCAGCCACTGTCCAGTGCAAGCAGATATGCATTTCGTACGATATTATATTTTACTCACGTACTAGACTAATTCCTGGCCAAGAGAACTCGTTTCAAACATAGGCCTTAATTTGAGGAAGCGATTTCTGAGAATGTGCGTTTGAAGCATAGCATTGTGTGGTAGTGAGACATGGACTGTGGGGAAGCCGGAACAGAAGAGAACCGAAGTATTTGAGATATGGTGCTACAGAAGAATGTTGAAAATTAGGTGGACTGGTAAGACAAGGAACGAGAAGGTCCTTCATAGAATTGGCGAGGAAAGGAATATATGGGAAGCACTCACAAGGAGGAGGGACAGGATGCCAGGACACCTATTAAGACATCGGGGATAACATCAATGGTACTAGAAGGAACTGTAGATGGTAACAAAGGTAGAGGAAGGCACAGATTGGGATACATCCAGCAAATAATTGAGGTCGTAGGTTGCAACTGATATTCTGAGGTGAAGAGGTTAGTACAGGACAGGAATTCGTGACGGGCCACATCAAACAAGTCCAAAGAAAAAAAAACTCTAAAAATTTCGATAAAGGAGTGTGATTAGACATAAGAGGGGGGTTGAAGCCCGTACATTATCTTGCAATGTGAAATAAATTCATAACTAAATAGAAAATTTTACTTATTGTGCATATATACACTACTGGCCATTAAAATTGCTATAACAAGAAGACATGCAGATGATAAACGGGTATTCATTGGACAAATATACTAAAACTGACCTGTGATTACATTTTCACGCAATTTGGGTGCATAGATCCTGAGAAATCAGTACCCAGAACAACCACCTCTGGCCGTAATAACGGCCTTGATACGCCTGGGCATTGAGTCAAACATAGCTTGGATGGCGTGTACAGGTACAGCTACCCATGCAGTTTCAACACCATACCACAGGTCATCAAGAGTATTGTGGCGAGCCAGTTGCTCGGCTGCCATTGACCAGACGTTTTCAGTTGGTGAGAGATCTGGAGAATGTGCTGCCCAGGGCAGCAGTCGAACATTTCCTGTATCCAGAGAGGCCCATGCAGGACCTGAAACATGCGGTCGTGTATTATCCTGCTGAAATGTAAGGTTTCGCAGGGATCGAATGAAGGGTCGAGCAACGGGTGGTAACACGTCTGAAATGTAACGTCCACTGTTCAGAGTGCCACAATGCGAGCAAGAGGTGTCCGAGACGTGTAACCAATGGCACCCCATACCATCACGCCGGGTGATACGCCAGTATGGCGATGACAAATACACGCTTCCAATGTGCGTTGACCTAGATGTCGCAAAACATGGGTGCGACCATCATGATGCTGTAAACAGAACCTGGATTCATCCAAAAAAATGATGTTTTGCCATTCGTGCAGCCAGGTTCGTCGTTGAGTACACCATTGCAGGCGCTGCTGACTGTGATGCAGCGTCAAGGGTAACCGCAGCCATTTTCTCCGAGGTGATAGTCCATGCTGCTGCAAACGTCGTCGAACTGTTTGTCCACATGCTTTTTGTCTTGCTAACGTCCCCATCTGTTGACTCAGGGATCGAAACGTGGCTGCACCATCCGTTACAGCCATGGGAATAAGATGCCTGTCATCTCGACTGCTAGTGATACGAGACCGTTGGAATCCAGCACGGCGTTCCGTATTACCCTCCTGAACTCACCAGTTCCATATTCGGCCGGCCGGCGTGGCCGTGCGGTTCTAGGAGCTATAGTCTGGAACCGCGTGACCGCTACGGTCGCAGGTTCGAATCCTACCATGGGCATGGATGTGTGTGATGTCCTTAGGTCAGTTAGGTGTAAGTAGTTCTAAGTTCTAGGGGACTGATGACCACAGATGGTAAGTCCCATAGTACTCAGAGCCATTTTAACCATTTTCCCATATTCTGCAGTCATCGGATCTCGGCCAACGCGAGCAGCAATGTCGCGATACGATAAACCGCAATCGTGATAGGCAACAATCCGACTTGTATCAAAGTCGGAAACGTGATGGTACGCATTTCTCCTCCTTACACGAGGCATCACAACAACGTTTCACCAGGCAACGCCGGTCAACCGCTGTTTGTGTATGAGAAATCGGTTGGAAACGTTCCTCATGTCAGCAAGTTGTAGGTGTTGCCACCGGCGCCAACCTTGTGTGAATGCTCTGGAAAGATAATCATTTCCATATCACAGCATCTTCTTCCTGTAGGTTAAATTTCACGTCTGTAGGACGTCATTTCGTGGTGTAGCAATTTTAAAGGCCATTATTATAGTATCGCAGGGAGAGTACGTGACTAACGTGTAAGGGATTTGGGATATGAAGGGTGATAAATTCAGTACACAGAGCTGTTACCGATAGAAGCAACAGCGGCTCTAGCCTCGTAGCAGGGTCGAGGCGATAGTGGAAAATGAGAAAATCAGCCGTTGATAGGTTTTCAAAGTATTGCACGGTATTTCGAACGTAACAAACACTGTCGTCCGCTGGTTTCTGCGACTGCTCGCACCTATTCCAAAAACACGCGGAACCGAGAAAGTTACGGAAATGCTGCCTCTGTACCAGGCCCATCCAGAAATTCTTCGACCTCCTAATCACCGTGAAAAGTTCTCGCTGTATCAGTATGATACTTAGACAAAGAGCAAATCAGAGAGGTGGAAAAAATGTGGATAGATCACCGCCAAAAAAGGTTGAACTTTTAGTGAAACACTTATCAGAACCAAAGTACATTAATATAGGGTAGCGTATTAGGACCAATGTTACTTCCGATATGTATCAATGACATTCCCAATAATGTTGGTCACGCAGAAGAAAGCTCTTTTGTTCGATGATAACAATATTATAATCACTGGGAAATCAAGAGAACTCCTTGCAGAGGAGGCAAGTGAAGTAGGAATACGACAGGAAATACTGACCCTACCACTTATCTTCGAGATAGGTTAAGGAAAATCTAACAAAAGGTTATAGAATTTGTAGACCTAGAGGAAGCTTTTGAACCATGTTGACTGGAATACACTCTTTGAAATTCTGAAGGTGGCGGGGGCAAAATACAGAGAATGAAAGACTATTTACAACTTGTTTAGGAACCAGACAGTAGTTCTAACAGTCGAGCGACATGAAAGGGAAGCAATGGTTAAGAACGAAGTAAGACAGAGTTGTAGCCTATCCCAGATGTTTTCCAGTCTATATACTGAGAAAGCAATAAAGGAAATCAACGACAATTTTGGTGTAGTAATTTAAATCCCGGGAGAAGAAATAAAAGCTTTGCGGTTTTCCGATGACACTGGAACTGTTACAGAGAGAGCAAAGGACTTGGAAGAGCAGTTGAATGGAATGGACAGCATCTTGAAAGGAGGATATATAATGACCATCAACAAACAAAGGGCACATTCTGAGACATCAAGGGGTCACCAGCTTAGTAATGGAGGGAAGTGAGGCGGATAAAGATCAGAAGGATGTAAGTTTCTGTAGCTATTCGGAGATGAAGAGGCTTGCACAGCATAGCAAGGAGAGCTGTATCAAACCAGTCTCTGGACTGATGACCACAACAACAACAATTAAAAATTTTTGACTACGCTCCGTACTTCAATTAAAATAACTTTTTGGTTGACTTTTTTGTGAGTCGAGTGGCAATGACCAGCCCTCAGCGTAGTTCTGCTTTAGAGCACCACCCGCACTGTGCTGCCTGGCCTGTTTTGCAGGTACACAAACACACTCACACACACACACACACACAGCGTCGAGCACGTTGTCGAGCATGGCTGGATGTACGCCGGCAACAGCGAAAACAACCACACCAGACTTGTCAACCACAACACAGTTTTAATGGAGCTACAACAGTCGAGCATCACGCTCCCATTAACACTGCGTGTGGCAGTCTCATTATCACCAGCTTATGGGAGCTTGAATGATACCGTTTCCTCATCACTACCTGACAACAATACCAAAATTGGCATCTAGATATTTCAAATGGCGCTGTCGCTGTACAAGAAAGAGTAGGGTCTGGTATGGGTCGGGTGTAGGAAAGATAAAGGTACCAAAGAGCCAGCTCTCCTTAATGGAAGCAAGAAGCAGATAGATCAAGACGACCTAAAAAACTGTCCGGAAAAGTGAAACGGTACAAGACGTTCGAAATTCTGACAAACGTAGGGGTAAGCTGTAGGGAAAAACAGGTGATATACAAAATGTACAAGAAGCGAGAGTGAACAATAATAATGGAAGACCAAGAACGAAGTGTTCGGATTACAAAGAGTGTAAGACAGATATCCAGTCTTTCGCCCCTACTGTTCTATTTATGAAACAAGCAATGACGGGAATAAAAAATAAAGTTTCAAGAGTGGGCTTAAAATTGAAGGTGAAAGGATATCTGTCATAAGACACGCTGATGACAATGATATCCTCAGCGAAAATGAAGAAGAATTACAGGGTCTGTTGAACTGAACTGTGTAATTGGTACAGAATATTGGTCGAGTGTAAACATTATGAAGAAGCGTTCGACAATGTAAAATGGTGCAAGATATTCGAAATTCTGAGGAAAACAGGAAATGGAAATGTCGTGTGGCTAGGGCCTCCCGCCGGGTAGACCGTTCCCCTGGTGCAGGTCTTTCAATTTGACGCCACTTCGGCGACCTGCGCGTCGATGGGATGAAATGATGGTGATTAGGACAACACAACACCCAGTCCCTGAGCGGAGAAAATCTCCGACCCAGCCGGGAATCGAATCCGGGCCCTTAGGATTGACAGTCTGTCGCGCTGACCACTTTTTTTTTTAGTGCATATATATATATATATCCACAAAGCAAAAGTTCTTCCAGGTACCAGTTAAACATATACAAATGAGTGTTAGGTAAACAAATTATTAGAATAACATTAAATACAACAAAATAGAACATATCCTGTTTTCCTTTTTTTTGTTCTTTTTTTTTGTTTTTGTTTAAAAATTTGTATTGAACAAACTAAAAGTACATATATATTCACTATGCAAAAGTTCTTCAAGGTACCATTTAAAAATATACAAATGACTGTTAGTTAAACAAAAAATATTAAAAAAGAAAAACATTAAATACAACAAAATATAACATATTCTGTCTTCTTCCTTTTTTTTAAAAAAAAATTGTGTTTGTTTTTGGTCGATGCCTGAGAACGTGGATAAGGGTGTTGCATCATGTGACAGGTAGGCATGGTACACCCCAACTTTGAGGGGGGTCAAGGAAGACACTGCGGAGATAACCGGCAAAAGTTTGTCGGTAAGATGGTTTTCGGGTGAGGGTGCTATGCGCGGTCACAACTTTGTACCAAAAGTCAAGGACTGTATGCGGACCACTCTGAAAGAGATATTCTAAAGCCTGTCCTCGAAACCAGATTAGGGTATGGTGCTTAGCAAGAGGGTAGTGAAATGTCTGGAGCAACAACAGGAAATCCGGAGTTACCGTCGTTGGCGGGGCACGGAGGTAAAAGCCCACGATTCGTTGGATGAGGAGCGATACGTTTTGTTTCAGGGGGCACGTAAGACGGTGCTCGTCGGTGTCTTCGAGCTGACAATCAGGGCAGAGTGAGGAGGTGGCCAGTCCCATGCGATAAAGTCGACTATTAGTCGGGAATTTTCCATTGACTAAAACATACCGGAGTGCGGACACAGACGACGGTAAAAAGGGTGCATGCACACACTCCCAAACCGTGCGCCAGTTAATGTCAGGATGCTGTAGCACCATGGGATCGCAAGGGTTGGACAGCATAAACAAACGATAATAATCTTTTGTACGGGGAGGACGGGTGACTGGAAGATAGGCCCGAACATAGCTGAGTTCTATGAAACAATTGGCGACGTAGTACATTAATGGAGAAATAGGTGCCACATTGATCGGTGGATCAAGCTGGTCGGAGGATATCTAAGAGACTGCGTGTTAAGGACGGGACCGGCCCCTGCCAGTGCCGCAACAGAGTGTGGACAAAGAGTGCAGAAGAGCGTGCCCGCACGTTGATGAGTCCGAGGCCACCTTTTGCAGGAGGCAGTGTTAGAGTGTTGTAGCGGACTTTGAAAAGTGCCCCTGCTGACACGAAATATCCAAAGGCTGATTGGATGCGGCGGCCAAGGAGGATCTGGGCGACGTGTACCAGTTTAGGGGCGACATAGATGTTGACATAGGACACACGTTGGAGTTGGTTTAAGATACGGTGCACTCGACCGCGGACATGGTGCCGAATCGACTGCAAAAGCCGCCGGTAAGCCAGGGCCACTGTGCGGTGTGTGGAGCTCGTAAATTCGATACCCAAGTAACAAAGGGTGGCACTGACTGGGAGTGGGGTCGGCACCATAGCCGGGAGGCCGCGCCCAATGTGCATCATAGTCGATTTACGGACAAAAAGCAATGGGAACCCCATACGTGTCACCACCATGAGGAGGAATGGGTGTCGAACGCGATCAAAGGCACTCGTGAAATCGACGGATACCAGTGCTGCACGAAGGCGACAAACCGACGCCAGTGCAATGAGGTCACGGCATTCTCCCAGGGCTGTTTGTAAGGTGGCCCCACAGCCACGTGCAGTCTGCTCAGGTGAAAGGACCGTAGGTAAGACGGTGCGTATGCGCGCTGCTAAGAGGCGTGCATAGATTTTATAGTCTGCATTCAGTAGTGTAAGGGGGCGATATGCAGAGACATGAGACCCTCCCTTCGGTTTAGGCACAGGTAGAAGAATGCCAGTGACGAATTCAGGTGGAATTGGGAAGGACGGAGTAAAGAGTTCCGGAATCATTTCCGTCCAGCGAGGAAGCATTAACGTGGTGAACGCCCGGTAAAACTCCACTGGGAGACCATCTGGTCTGGGTGATTTGTTCTTGGCCCCTTCGTTGAGCGCATCTACCACCTCTTCTGCAGTGATTGCAGACATCATGGACGTTGACTCCGCTACGGTGAGGGTCCGATCAGGGGAAGGACGGAGATCATCAGGAATGGGCGTCGCCATCGGTTCATCATCATAAAATTGGCGATAATGTTCAGCAAAGGCAGACACGACTGCCGCCTGTGTTGTGTGGTGAACACCATCGGAGGTCGTGATGCTGGGGACGAAAAGCCGACGTCGACGACTATGGTCGGATGCGGCATGGATTGTGGATGGGGTTTCGTCGTGGAGGAGGTCTTGACGTCGGGAACGCACTACGACACCATGCAGTCGCGTACGTTGAAGAGAGAGGAGACGAGCTTTAGTACGTTGTCGTTCCCTGTGGGTATCAGGTGATGGAGGGAGCGCATCGAGCCCACGGAGGACGGCGTGGTGAAAATTTGTGGTGTCTCGATGCCATGCTGCTGCTTCCTTGCCACATTGTATGAAGGCCTTTCTGATCGCAGGTTTGGCACATTTGAGCCACCAATGGAACGTGGATGTGTACTGCGGAAGGCGTATTTCGCAAGACGCCCATGTAGTGGTAATACATTGTCGGCAGTGTGGATCATTAAGGAGGGAGGTATTAAGCTTCCAGTAACCTCTGCTGCGCCGCACTGACTGAGGTGGCAGAGCCAGGGAGCAAATGACGCCGCAATGGTCCGAAAATGCAAGGGGCCATCGTTCAGGTTGGGCGACTTCATTGCCGAGTTGAGCAGACATAAAACCGGTCCAGTCTGCTCGCAGAATGTGCTGTATAATGGGTAAAACCGGGGGTATTGCCATGAATTTTCTCCCAAATGTCTAGATGAAAATCTTCGATGAAGGTGAGCAGCGCCGGGCATGGCGAATAACCAGGCACTTGGTCCTGCGGATGGAGGACACAGTTGAAATCGCCTCCCATGATAAGGCGATCATAGCGTCCAGAAAACAGGGGCGCCACGTCATGTCCGAAGAAAGTGGACCGCTGACGACGGTTCGTGGAGCCAGACGGAGCGTAGATATTGATGACGCGCGTGTCGAAGATGGTAACAGCCATGCCTCTTCCACAGGGACGGATTGTCGTGTCCGTGAGTGGGATTCCTTCGCGTATGTAGAAAGCCACTCCACGCCCTGATTGATCACATGTGGACGTGTATGAGTCGTAGCCGTAGACTGGTGGTAGTGTGGCAACGCGTACTTCCTGAAGAAGGGCGACGTCGACGTCAGAGGCCCGAAGCATGTCACATAGGAGTTGCAGCTTGGGTGCAGTGCCGATCATGTTGATGTTTAGTGTGGCAAACCGGTACGTTTGTTTCAGTGGTGGTGGACGCGCATCTACCATCACCAAGGGAAGTAAGAGGAGGGCACCGACAGGAAGTCCCGTCCCATCAGCGGCAATGCCTCGCTTTTGATGTTAACAGGCAGCCTCGTTCGGCGGAGGCAACTCATCCGGAGGAGGGGGCGTACCTTCCTCAATGTCGTCGGACCATGCTCCTGTGCCGTGGGTCTGTCCAATGTCCATGGGAATTACGTCGTGGGGAGAGAGATCTTGAGTTGTCGGCGGGGAGACAGGCGTCTCAACCGGTGCACCGATCGTTACATTGTGCGTGGCGACCTCCATAGTGGTCCCGTCCTGCGAAACGTCTTGTTCATCGTGAAAGTTGTCCGTCGACCTTTGCGTGGAAATGTCGGCTGCTTGGGTGTCGTCTTCGTTGTCGCGGGTGGCAACGCTCTGAGAGCCCGTGGGTGAACGGCGACGGCGTTTGCGCCTACGTGGCGAGCGTTGTTTGCGCACGTGTTCCTCAGTGTCGGACGACGGCAAGGAGGAGCGTCGACCTGGTTCGAAGACGTCGGTGGGTACAATGAAATTGTCAAACAGGTGTTGTGAAGATGTACTGGTCTCCTCAGCGTCCGGTGCGGGAGCCTGTTCGGCGGCAAGGTTGTCAGGTGGGACGTCTCCACCGTCCGTTGGTGACTGGGACGGTGGGACGTGCCGATCGGAAGGACCGGGCGACGGACTGGACGAAACTGTAGACGAGGCAAGAGCCGCTGCGTAAGTGACCGGTAGGGCGGTCATCGTGGGTGTGACGGACGCTTTCGACAACGGGAGCTGCGCGACACGTCGTTGAATGCATTCAGACCGTAGGTGACCTTCTTTCCCGCAACCGGAACAGGTCCGAGGTTGGCCGTCGTACATTATAATGGCACGGCAGCCTCCGATACGTAGATAGGAAGGCACGTGTTTCTGCAACTCGATGCGGACCTGTCTAACACCGTTTAAAACTGGATAGGTCTGAAATTGGACCCATCGTTCGGCAACATGTTCCAGAACGTTGCCAAAGGGACGGAGCGCCTCGATGACGACGTCTGCAGCTAGTTCGAACGGCAGTTCGAAGATCCTTATCGTCCGTGTGCCGAGACCTGCGTGAGCGACGGTAACGGGTCCGACGTTGCCGTCGGAATGACAGAAGCGCAGTCCACGTTTTGCCTCTTGAAGCACCTTGTCGCACGCCGCATCGTTGATCATTTTGACGTAGACGGTACTGCTAACTATGGACAAGTGGATACCAATTAGATCCGTTGGTGGTATTTTAACTTCATCGCGTATAAATCGTTCTACCTCCAGGGCCTTGGGTCGGGCGAAGTCGGAACAAATGTTGAAACGTAATGTCTTCTTCCGATAGTTGTGCGCCATGGTGGTCTAGAAGGAAAACGGCACTTACAGCGGCCGAAGCAAACACAAACACACCGTGCGCGCCTCGCCCGCAGCGCTCTGGCGCGTGACCGCCTCGCAGCACTGCCGGCGGCAGACTGCCCACTCATCTACCGGGGCGAACAGGAAAACAGGAGTAAGCTATAGAGAAAGATGGGTAATATACGATATGTATAAGAGCCTAGAGGGAACAGTAAGACAGAAAAACTAAGAATGAAGTGCTCATATTAAAAATGTTACAAGACATGGATGTAGTCTTTCGCCTATAACGAGTAATATGTGAAAATACGTAGGTCCAAAAAGTAAAGTTTTGGGAAAATAGAATAAACTTAATAAATCTTTCCAGGTCTTAGGAAGTCAAACTTTACATTGATTGATTTATTTATCCATATATGTAAGATGGCTTAATAGGCAGGTTTCGTACATGAACAATGCTTTGTAATTGCAAAAAATATTGAGGCTTTGAAAATATTCTTTACTTAAACCTTTACATTAACAAACGCACACATTTTAGAAAAAAAGTATTGAATACACTACTGGCCATTAGAATTGTTACACCACGAAGATGACGTGCTACAGACGCGAAATTTAACCGACAGGAAGCAGATGCTGTGATATGCAAATGATTAGCTTTTCAGAGCATTCACACAAGGTTGGCGCCGGTCGCGAAACCTACAACGTGCTGACATGAGAAAAGTTTCCAACCGATTTCTCATACACAAACAGCAGTTGACCGGCGTTGCATCGTGAAACGTTGTTGTGATGCCTTGTGTAAGGAGGAGAAATACGTACCATCATGGTTCCCACTTTGATAAAGGTCGGATTGTAGCCTATCGCGATTGCGGTTTATCGTATCGCGACATTGCCGCTCGCGTTGGTCGAGATCCAATGACTGTTAGCAGAATATGGAATCTGTGCTTTCAGGAGGGTAATACGGAACACCGTGCTGGATCCCAACGGGCTCGTATCACCAGCAGTCGAGATGACAGGCATCTTAACCGCATAGCTGTAACGGATCGTGCAGCCACGTGTCGATCCCTGAGTCAACACATAGGGACGTTTGCAAGACAACAACCATCTGCACGAACAGTTCGACGACGTTTGGAGCAGCATGGACTATCAGCTCGGAGACCATGGCTGCGGTTACCCTTGACGCTGCATCACAGTCAGGAGCGCCTGCGATGGTGTACTCAACGACGAACCTGGCTGCACGAATGGCAAAACGTCATTAATTCGGATGAATCCAGGTTCTGTTTACAGCACTATGATGGTCGCATCCGTGTTTTGCGACATCGGGGTGAACGCACATTGGAAGCGTGGATTCGTCATCGCCGAGCAACTGGCTCGTCACAATACGCCAGTCACTACTCTTGATGAACTGTGGTAACGTGTTGAAGCTGCATGGGCAGCTGTACGTGTACACACCATCCAAGCTGTTTGACTCAATGCCCAGGCGTTGTTCTGGGTAGTGATTTCTCAGGATCTATGCACCCAAATTGCGTGAACATGTAATCGTATGTCAATTGTAGTATAATACATTTGTCTAATGAATACCTGTTCGTCATCTGCATTTCTTCTTGGTGTAGTAATTTTAATGGCCAGTAGTGTAATATTAGCTACCCATTAATGATGATTTCTTTATACTTGTTTCAGAATAAGTATTTGCTATAGGGCATGCATAGTGTCATTTAACGAATACCAGTAGGTTATAAAACATAATTATCGAGAAGTGTTGTTTACGGGCCACTGGAGGAGAGAGCTACAAAAGTCTTGATGTTCGTTTGGTACATATTTCATCGTTTTAGATAAGTTCTTAATTTTATCATGAATGATAAGCAGTTTTTCATCATTATACGCTCTTTCAGTTGGCATTACGCATGAGACATTCATATGAAACTTGTGCCTTGGTACGAAATTGTGCTTCATTAAAGCTGCTGTGAATTGTGAGGCACTAACAATGCCTATAGACTTAGAGGCTTAGTTGTACTCAAAAAAATGGCTCTGAGCACTATGGGACTTAACATCTGTGGTTATCAGTCCCCCAGAACTTAGAACTACTTAAACCTAACTAACCTAAGGACATCACACACATCCATGCCCGAGGCAGGATTCGAACCTACGACCGTAGCAGTCGCGCGGTTCCGGACTGAGCGCCTTAACCGCGAGACCACCGCGGCCGGCCGCTTAGTTGTACTCAGGCTACATGAAACTAGCAATGGTAAAGTCTTGTTTATGGGCTCGTACAACTGCACTGTATTTAGGTTCTTCTGATAAGGACGTTCGATGTACAGTTTTGACCAGCATGTTTTGAATTTAGTGTATCCTCCGACGTAATTATGTGAACATTAAAATTACCAGAAATTGCAGCAGAGAATATGACTTCGTTCGTAGTGTCTACCTCCCTTTCTGAGTATTCGCTTTACAAGCGCAAAATAATGGTCACGCTGTAAGAATGAGAGACCACAGACTGGAAAACGACAGACAATTTTGTCAAATCTCCCACTATCGTGAGGGCTAGTAAGAATTTTATCATGCAGTGGTTTTTGTTTTGACCACGACAGGAATCGCTAAAAAGATGAAGTTCTCTGATCTTTGGTGAAGCATGCTCATTCAGATATCTGAATAGGAATGAACATGTTTCGTTTGCGCCTTTCTTCCGTTGGCCTCAATAGTACGAAAGGAAATCAACACTTCCAGTGCTGAGATTGTGTACCGCAAAAGGGAAAACAGAAGGCTGCCTGTAATAAAACTTCTGTTGAACAGGAATGCATGGCAGTGTCAAGTTCTGCATTCAAACAAACATGAGACCTATACTGCTATCACTGTTTTTATATAGCTGTTCAGTCTCTGGTACACTTCTGTAAAACGCTATAGCTTTTCACTCACATACTGCTAATTCAGTGGCTGGCACATGTTTTGCAGTGTCTTTTAAACAGAACTCTGTAATTTAACTTCAAGTTGTTCATGAACACTACAAGTATCAACTTTTGGTTTATAAAAACGTAAATCGAAGCAGTCTTTGAACATATCGGAACAGAATGATTACGTCGCCTGTGAATCTGTTAACCTTTATTGAAAAGACAATACATCTTCGTAAATTCCAGATCTGAATGAAGATATTTGATATACCCCGAAGTATAGGGACTCGTGCTTATGCGAAAGGAACATATTTGCTCTTTAATTTGTACCACAAGATCTGTTTCGACTGCTATCCTGTTTTCATGTTGGTCCTAACTGTCCATTTTCAATTTTACCAACAATACTGACGTCTTACTCCCGTTTCAGTTGCAGTGTTGCAGTGTGCAAGTGAAGAAACGTATTTGTGCACACTTCCAGCCAGTGTTCTCCGTTGATTACGTGGTATTTAAAAGACGAACCTTTTTATTTTTTTATTAAGGTACATTAACCGGCCGACGTAAGATATTACACAAACAAATGAAAAAAAAGACTAGGCTTGTCCAAGAGTTACTCTTAAGTACGTTTTTTTACCAACAATGAGTCTAAATTCAAAGCTACTGTTTCCACCAATAAATCATTTTCACCAAAAACTGGTATATCTCTCTTCACAAATAAGCGACTCGTATAATCGAACAAGCAATAACGGAAATAAAAGAAAGATGGGATTAAACTTTAGGGTGAAAGGATATCAATGATAAGATTCGCACATTGCTGTCTTCAGTGATGATGAAGAATTGCAGGCTCTGTTGAACTGTATAAGTAGCCTAATCAGCGTAGAATATGGACTGAGAGTAAACCAGAAAATGACGTAAGTAATGAGAAGCAGCAGAAATGAGAACACCAAAACTGTTGGTCGCGAAGTAGACGAAGTTAAGGAATTCTGCTGCCTTGGAATCAAGAGAACATATGGTGGACGAAGCAACGAGGACAAAAAAACAGACTAGTACATTCAGAACAGGCATTCCTGGCCAAGAGAAGTCCTAGTGTCAAGTAAAGGTTTTGAGGATGTAATTTCTGAGAATGTACATTTGCAGCATAGCACAGTATGGTAGTGACTCATGGAGAAGGAGAAAGGGTGCAGAAGTGAATTGAAGCATTTGAGATGTGGTGCAACAGAGTAACGTTGAAAATTAGGTGGGCTGATAATGTAAGGAATTAGGAGGTTCTTCTCAGAATCGGCGAAGAAAGGAACATACGGAAAACACTGACAAGGATAAGGAACAGGATGATAGTACATGAGATGAGACATCAGGAAATAACTACCATGGTACTAGAGGGGGCTGTAGAGAGTAAAAACTGTAGAAGACAGAGATAGGAACACATAAAAAAACTGAGGACCACGGGTGTCCAGTGCTACTCTGAGATGAAGAGATTGGCGCAAGACAGGAATTCGTGGCGGGCCCCATCATATCTGTCAAAATTATTACTCAAAAAAGTCTTATGGATGGTTTTCTTCTTTAATTAGTTTGATGTGGTCCACCACAGCTTCCTCTCCTGAATCAATCTGTTCATCTCAGAATAGCACTTACACCGAATTCCTTACTTATTTGTTGTATTTCAGTCACTGTCTTCCCACACAATTATTATGCTCTTTAACAAGTTTGTTTGTGTGGCCATCCTCCGAAGAAAGCAGGTAAATACTTGTTTTGTAAATAAAACTGCATTTTCCCGCTGCTAGATACTTCATTTACCGTATCCCATACGCGTTTCGTCTTCTCCTGTTCTAAGGCATGATCAATGGGATCTATAACGGTACGGTGTTAGTTTTAGATTATTAAACATTTCACTTCGCGATTTTTTTGTAAAAAAAGTAATTACTTGCGATTTTCTGATTTGTGTTTCCTCACATCTGGTCTGGAGGTGGTACTACCACTTTTATCACTGCCATTTTTTGGGGGGGGGGTGAGGGGGGAAGGTCAAATCAGCTGTCACCAAAGTTTTCAACCACTCGCTAACAGGTAGTACACACACCCCCCCCCCCCCCCCTCCCAAAAAACAAGAGAAAAATCTCATCGGCTTTATCCCCCTCTCTCTCTCTCACTCATACACACAAACGGTATAAACATCGTCAATAGAAGTTAGTCTCGAACGTATACTTCGTTATGTTGGCAGCAAATAAGTAAACATACCAAAGAAGATGAAACACGTAATGGAGTCGCAATATTTACGTTGTGAAAAACAGTGTACGACGAAATAGTTTTATCGAGTGACAAAAGAACAATAGTCCATGACAAAAAAGAGTGCGAAACATAGTGAACAGTGTGTGGAAGGCGAGAACACAATGATGTGATTATATGGCAGTGATACAAGTGGTAGTGCGACCTCCAGACCAAAAAATGGTGCAAATGGCTCTGAGCACTATGGGACTTAAATTCTAAGGTCAGCAGTCCCCTAGAATTTAGCACTACTTAAACCTAGCCAACCGAAGGACATCACACACATCCATGCCCGAGGCAGGATTCGAAACTGCGACCGTAGCGGTCGCGCGGTTCCAGACTGTAGCGCCTAGAAGCACTCGGCCACCCCGGCCGGCACCTTCAGACAAGATGTGAGGAAACGCTAATGAGCAAATCGTAAGTAATTACTTTTTTTACAAAAAAATCGCGAAGTGAACTGTTTAATAATCTAAAACTAACAAAACTGTATCGTTATAGATCCCACTGACCATGCCTTAGAACAGGAGAAGGCGAAACGTGTATGGGATAAATAAAGTAACTAGCAGCGGGAAAAGGCAGTTTTATTTAGAAAACAAATATTTATTATGCTCTTTGGCTGTCTCTAGTACCAGTGCACTGATTACGATCATGAATGGAAGGGAGAGATTCATTGGAATAATACCGAGGAGGCCGATTCATAATATCCCATTCGAATGAGGTATCACCGCAACAGTGTCATGTGTCCTCACTCCATGATACACTGTGAAGTATGGGATTTAATCGAGGGTACTGACGTAAGACACGACGTAAAGGTAAGAATTTCTGCTTCCACGAGGATTCGAACCAGTTACCCACGAGTCAGCCAACGGTGCTCGAGCGTGCCTTAGCAACCTCAGCGACGGAGCCGAGGTGTAACATTGTTGACAATATTACTTTGAAGGCAGCCACCATGTGGCACTGCGCTCGGTGGAGGTGCGTGGCTGGTGAGTGAGTGCCGTGTAGGGTGTCCGGGGGCCGGAGCTCGGCAGGTGCTAATGGCGACCGCGCCGGGGCGGGCGACACGCGATGCTATCTGGCGAGTGGAGGCGGCTTGACTTGCACTTTCAGCGCGGACCACACGGGGCGCGGCACGGCCCGGCCCCACAGAAATACGGCCGGCGCCGCTGCCGCTGCCGCTGACGATGCCCCACACCGCAGGCAACAGCGACCCACGTGAGGGCTGGAGGCGCACTTGCCACAGCCAGCTACCCAAGCACAGCCGCGGAATCAGTGAGGCAAGCAGTCATGGAACCAAGCAGAAAATAAACGGTAAGGCACTCTACATACACTATTGGCCATCAAAATTGCTACACCAAGAAGAAATGCTGATGATAAACGGGTATTCATTGGACAAATATATTATACTAGAACTGACATGTGATTACATTTTCACGTAATTTGGGTGCATAGATCCTGAGAAATCAGTACCCAGAACAACCACCTCTGGCCGTAATAACGGCCTCAATACGCCTGGGCATTGCGTCAAACAGAGCTTGGATGGCGTGTACAGGTACAGCTGCCCATGCAGCTTCAACACGATACCACAGTTCATCAAGAGCAGTGACTGGCGTATAGTGACTAGCCAGATGCTCGGACACCATTTACCAGACGTTTTCAAATGGTGAGAGATCTGGAGAATGCGCTGGCCAGGGCAGCAGTCGAACATTTTCTGTATCCAGAAAGTCCCGTACAGGACCAGCAACATACGGTCGTGCATTATCCTGCTGAAATGTAGGGTTTCGCAGGGATCGAATAAATGGTCGAGCCACGGGTCGTAACACATCTGAAATGTAACGTCCACTGTTCAAAGTGCCGTCAATGCGAACAAGAGGTGACCGAGACGTGTAACCAATGGCACCCCATACCATCACGTCGGGTGATACGCCAGTATGGCGATGACGAATATACGCTTCCAATGTGCGTTCACCCCGATGTCGCTAAACACGGATGCGCTCATCATGATGCTGTAAACAGAATCTGGATTCATGCGAAAAACTGACGTTTTGCCATTCGTGCACCCAAGTTCGTCGTTGAGTACACCATCGCAGGCGCTCCTGTCTGTGATGCAGCGCCAAGGGTAACCGCAGCCATGGTCTCCGAGCTGATAGTCCATGGTGCTGCAAACGTCGTCGAACTGTTCGTGCAGATGGTTGTTGTCTTGAAAACGTCCCCATCTGTTGACTCAGGGACCGAGACGTGGCTGCACGATCCGTTACAGCCATGCGAATAAGATGCCTGTCATCTCGACTGCTAGTGATACGAGGCCGTTGGGATCCAGCACGGCGTTCCGTATTACCCTCCTGAACCCACCGATTCCATATTCTGCTAACAGTCATTGGATCTCGAAGAACGCGAGCAGCAGTGTCACGATACGATAAACCGCAATCGCGATAGCCTACAACCCGACGTTTATCAAAGTCGGAAACGTGATGGTACGCATTTCTCCTCCTTACACGAGGCATCACAACAACGTTTCACCAGGCAACGCCGGTCAACTGCTGTTTGTGTATGAGAAATAGGTTGGAAATTTTCCTCATGTCAGCACGTTGTAGGTGTCACCACCGGCGCCAACCTTGTGTGAATGCTCTGAAAAGCTAATCATTAGCATATCACAGCATTTTCTTCCTGTCGGTAAAATTTCGCGTCTGTAGCACGTCATCTTCTTGATGTAGCAATTTTAATGTCCAGTAGCATATTAAGGGAGATTGAAAAGTTTCCGTTCGAAGGCCGTACAATCCAGAATCGGTATGCCAATCAGGGAAAATCACCGTGAGCATTGAGGCAATTATCCCACCGACGCACCAGGTTGAAGATAACCGTTTGTTAAAACATCGTGTTCTGCTCCGTGAAGGAGTCCGTAGTTGCCTTCTGCACACGTCACACAGGAATCGCCGATCCTTCAAAGCCTTTTTTAAGGGACCTAAGGCTAGGTAATTGCACGGAGAGAGATTAGGAATGTATGGTGGTTGTGTTTCACTGTTGCGTTCCGCGTTACGATATTTACGATAGGAAGCAGTAGTATCCGACATATGTCTGGCTCTTGAAGGTTTTGGGACGAGGGGAGAATGGATGACATTACTACACCGTCGATGCATTGCTCCACGGTTCCCAGCGGTGGCACTAGCTTTCGTCGCCTGCAGTAATGAGCTCAAGGCTTTCAACATTGAAACGCATAGGGTGCTTCATGCAAACAGCTATCCAGTTTGCTTTTCGTTGCCGGCCGAAGTGGCCGTGCGGTTAAAGGCGCTGCAGTCTGGAACCGCAAGACCGCTACGGTTGCAGGTTCGAATCCTGCCTCGGGCATGGATGTTTGTGATGTCCTTAGGTTAGTTAGGTTTAACTAGTTCTAAGTTCTAGGGGACTAATGACCTCAGCAGTTGAGTCCCATAGTGCTCAGAGCTATTTTTTTGCTTTTCGTTCAGGGTTCACTGCTTGGGGTATCCATCAAAGACACACCTTTCAGTATCCTAACTCCTGTCCGATAATGTGTCGCATGCTCCCGAAGTTGATACCGAGATCCTTTACTAGCACACGAATGGTTATGCACCGATCCACGCTAAGCACCTCATCAACTGCCCACTTGATGTTGGCCGTAATGGGCAAGGTTGGCCTACCGGATCGGGCGGTGTCTTGTGTCAAATCGTGACCAGCACATAACTGGGCGTACCATTCCAAAACGGTGTTTTCCGACAGGCATGCTGCACCACACACGTTCTTCATTCTCCGATGGATGTTACAGGTGTTTGTCCTTCAGCAGCCAAGAAAAGAATAAGAGCAAGCTGGTCCTACTTCGATGTATTCTGTAATAACGCCGCCGTAGTTCACGTTTGCACTTTTACCGCACATACGTCAGCAGGTCACGAATGCCTCACTAGTCCCTTGCATACATGTCGGTGCTTATATACTAGCATCGGAGTTGCGCTACATTGCATGTATGCTATAGCGGTGCACTCAAAGGGAAACTTTCTGATCGCTCCTTGTACTAACACTCACTTAAAATCATGTACCGTTAAAACTTAAAAGCTAAAGCTGCTTAACAAGAAGTTGATATATTTTTATCTATTCCCTGCTTTCTTAGCCTGGCGAGATTAGGGCTCTAAGGCCATGTCTCACTTCTGACCAGGAACAACATTTATCAAGAATTTACATAACAGTAACAACATTAACAACAACAACAACAACAATAATAATAATAATAATAATAATAATAATAGACAATAATAATAATAGAGGGCATTAAGAATGACATTGTTTAAAGGAGCACATTTTCATCTGTGTTCAGTACTATAGGAAATGGAAGGGCAGTGAAAGACGAAAAGATTGAAATGGAAGCGACAATGGCTGTTAAAAAGAACAGAATACAACAGAGAACTCGGTGGACAACGGGGGTGGGGGCGGGGGGTGGGTGGGCGGAAGGGGTGGTAGGAGATGGAGGGTTGAAGGTTTAAGAGAGCCAACTGCAGACTAGTATTTAGAACGGACAACTATTGTCATAAAATGTGGACCATTAGATATCTTTTTGAAGTCTGGAAGGATATTTTGAGTTATGTTGTTCCAAAGTCGGGGACCTGGTACAGAAAATAATTTAGAGAACACGGTATTTTCATGTAGTGGTACAGAAAGAATTTTTCTTTGTTGAACTGCGCACGAAATGATGCAAGAACAGTCATACCTGGTATCATTTGTGCCTCAGAACAACCTTGACGTGTATTGGGAACCATAGGTAGGCTGAAACACCTAAAGATGTAATCACCTCTGACCATAGTCTGTTACTATGAAAATATAAAACATCTATGGTGTGAACAGTCAAAATAACTACAGGAAATATCTGCAATTTTATATCAAGATATTACGCCACACTACATAAAATAGCATAAAATTGACGTGAAATCGATATTTTACAATTTCATGTGAAATATAAGGAGAACAGTAACCAGATACAGTCACACAATATGTGATATATATGTCAGGACAACGTAGACGTAGACTTATCTGCCTCTTACTTGCATAATTTAAAAATATAAAAGTTATTTACAACATAGCTGTTTATGTAATTTGTGATGAAGAAAATTATGACTGCAATTTCAGCTATACCTCAATAACTCACGAAATTCTTCACTTATAAAAATTAAGTCTAAAATAGTACATTGTAATTCTTAAACTTCGTATTAGCAGGTACCAGAAAACGGAAATGTTCCGAAACAGCTACCGTAATAACCAATATATGTTTTAAACGGTGATACTGGAAGCTTACTTACAATTGTAAAAGAAGGTCACATGCTTTAACGAAGCCCCACAAACTCCAGGATCAAATGAAACTGCCTGAGTTGAAATTAATTCAAGATATGCCAACAAGAAGGTAAACCCGTGGTTGCCGGCACGGTAACTCAGCGTGTTCGGTCAGAGGGTTAAGTACCTTGTCCTAGGGGTGGGAAACTGCCCCTTCAGCAATGATCAACGGCATGAGGATGCAGAAGGCAATGGAAACCACTGCATTAAAGACATGTAACGTGTATCCACAGGACATGCGGCCTGTAATTGAAGAAGTGTCATGATGATATCTCAATTGACAAAAGATTCCGGAATAGTCCCCCATTTCGATCTCTGGGAGGGGACTGCCAAGCGGGAGGTTACCATGAGAAAAAAATTGAATAATCAACTGATGGATAACGTTCTACGAGTCGAGGCGTGGAATGGCAGAAATATGAACGTGGTAAGGAAACTAGAAAATCTGAAAAGGGAAATGCAGAGGCTCAGCCTAGATATAGTAGGAGTCAGTGAAGTGAAGTGGAAAGAAGACAAGGATAGCTGGTCAGATGAGTATAGGGTAATATCAACAGCAGCAGAAAATGGTATAACAGGAGTAGGATTCGTTATGAATAGGAAGGTAGGGCAGAGAGTGTGTTACTGTAAACAGTTCAGTGACAGGGTTGTTCTTATCAGAATCGACAGAAAACAAACACCGAGAACGATAGTTCAGGTATACATGCCGACATCGCAAGCTGAAGCTGAAGATGAAGAGAGAGAGAAAGTGTATGAGGATATTGAAAGGATGATACAGTACTGAAAGGGGGATGAAAATCTAATAGTCATGGGGGACGGGAATGTAGTTCTAGGGGAAGGAGTAGAAGAAAAGGTTACAGGAGAATATGGGTTTGGGACAAGAAATAAGACAGGAGAAAGACTGAGTTCTGCAACAAGTTTCAGCTAGTAATAGCGAATTCCCTGTTCAAGAATCACAAGAGGAGGTATACTTGGAAAAGGCCGGTTGATACAGGAGGATTTCAGTTAGATTACATCATGGTCAGACAGAGATTACGAAATCAGATATTGGATTGAAAGGCGTACCCAGGAGCAGATATAGACTCAGATCACAATATAGTAGTGATGAACAGTAGGCTAAAGTTTAAGACATTGGCCAGGAAGAATCGATACGGAAAGAAGTGGGATACGGAAGTACTAAGGAATGGCGAGATACGCTTGAAGTTCTCTAAGGATATAGATACAGCAGTTAGGAATAGCTCAGTAGGCAGTACAGTTGAAGAGAAATGGGCATCTCTAAAAAGGGCCATCACGAAAGTTAGGAAGGAAAACATAGGTACAAAGAAAGTAACTGCGAAGAAACCACGGGTAACAGAAGAAATACTTCAATTGATCGATGAAAGGAGGAAGTACAAAAATGTTCCGGGAAACTCAGGAATATTGAAATACATATCGCTGAAGAATGAAACACATAGGAAGTGCAGGGAAGCTGAGACGAAATGGCAAGAGGAAAAATGTGAAGACACCGAAAAAGAAATTATTGTCGGAAGGACAGACTCAGCATACAGGAAAGTCAAAACAACCTTCGGTGACATTAGAAGCAAGAGTGGTAACGTTAAGAGTGCAACGCGAATTTCATTGTTAAACGCAGAGAGCCGATAGGTGGAAAGAATACATTGAAACCCTCAATGAGGGGGAATATTTGTCTGATGTGATAGAAGAAGAAACGGGAGTCGATTTGGAACAGATAGGGGATTCAGTATTAGAATCACAATTTAAAATAGCTTTGGAGGACTTAAGGTCAAATAAGGCCGAAGGGATAGATTACATTGCATCAGAATTTCTAAAATCATTGGGGGAAGTGGTGACAAAACTATTATTCACGTTGTAGTCTGGCGACATACCATCTGACTTTCGTAAAAGCATCATCCACACAATTCCGAAGACGGAAAGAGCTGACAAGTCGAAGTTATCGTGCAATCAGCTTAACAGATCATGCATCCAAGTTGCTTACAAGAATAATATACAGAAGAATGAAAAAGAAAAGTCAAGACGCGCTAGATGACGGTCAGTTTGGCTTTAGGAAAAGTAAAGGCACGTGAGAGGCAATTCTGACGTTGCGGTTAATAATGGAAGCAAGACTAAAGAAAAATCAAGACACGTTCATAGGATTTTTCGACATGGAAAAAGCGTTCGACCGTGTAAAATGGTGCAAGATGTTCGAAATTCTGAAAAAAGTATGGGTAAGCTATAGGGAGAGACGGGTCATATACAATATCCACAACAGCCAAGAGGGAATAATAAGAGTGGACGACCAAGAACGAAGTGCTCGTACTAAAAATGGTGTAAGAAAAGGATGTAACCTTTCACCCGTACTGTTCAATCTGTACATAGAGGAAGCAATGATGGAAATGAAATAAAGTGAGGCCAAGCGCCTTCGCATCGCTCCTGTCACTTGCTAGGACGATATCGTTGTATGCATGAGTCATTGACAGATGTCACCAGCTGGCATGGACCTGAGTGACAGAGCTGCACGTAGTTGTACTAGTAGGCGGCAGAGGTCAGCAGTTGACGGACAGTGCTAGCAGTCGTAGTCAAAACAATGTTGTAAAGTTATGTTTGATTAATATTTAATGTATTTGCATAATTATAATTGTTTTATATGTGTAGTAATTAGCAGTGTGAGTGTTGTATGAGTGAGAAATGTTTTGTTTATTCACGAAGTACCAGTTAAACTATACAGGGGGTTTACTATAATTAAATGTGCAGTCAGTTTATGGTACTAACAAATCGTGAGTAGAAGACAAATTAATCGGTAATTTCAGAAGGAGTAATTTTGTATTTGATACTTTTCTAAATTTATTTATTTAGCAATTGCCATAGAAAGAAATGTTTTACTATGATTGGTCATTGAAGTAAAGCGCGAGTTAGTGTGGGATAATACTGCAACCTGATTTGCTGTTTGTGACATCAGCCAATCAGAAAAATGCAGGCTTGCGCCAATGTATGCTGGGAACAAAGCCTTTGGTGTGATCTAGGGGGGTCAGGGCTGAGGGTTCGAACTAGTAACATCTCATGGAAAGCAGCTCCGACGAAAGTACTGTAAAATCGCGGAAAAATGCTAATTACGAGTTCGCGAAGTAGTACAAAGTGTATTTAAGTGAACGGTATAGTGGAAGCCGTGATGAATTTCGGACGGAATATCAAAATTATCGCTTTTGACTGTTAGTTAAAACCGCGTGGCGTGTTGTGCGACCTAAGACTGGAACAGGTATTATGTGTAGAGCAGAGTGCACAACATTTGAGCGAGCATTTTCATAACTAAACGATGCGGTGTACTCTATTAACTTCGGTAACGGGTGCAAATACCATAAACTGGCTACGTTTGTGATTGTGGTGTGCGTGTGAACTTTACATTGTGTTGCGACTTAGTACGGACTTGGCAGTATTAACTGTGATCTTTACCTTAAAAATACACTTGAAAATTTACATTGCCAAGTTAAAACTTTTATTTCAGTAGCTAGCCACATCCCGTTTACCGGACAATTCTATGTATGTTGCGACCTGCAATAGACAGTAGTGGTCTAGTATTTTCTACTATAGCTTTTAGCTAGACAAATGAACATTGCTGGACACTGGCAGGGTGGTAAAAAGTAGCGTGCCGTGCCGGAAAAGGTTAAGGAGTGTAATTAAAATTTAAGGTGAAAGGATATCAATGATACGATTCGCTGGTGACATTGCTATCCTGAGTGAAAGTGAAGGAGAATGACAAGATCTGCTGAACGGAATGAACAGTCTTATGAGTACACAGTAAACAGAAGAAAGACGAAGGTAACAAGAAGTAGTAGAAATGAGAACAGCGAGAAACTTAACCTCAGGATTGATGGTCATGAAGTAGATGAAGTTAAGGAATTCTGCTACCTAGACAGTAAAATAACCAATGACGGACAGAGCAAGGGGGACATTAAAAGCAGACTACCGATAATTCTGATGGTTCTGCCGTCTCCGAATCACAGCACTCCCAGTCTGAAGTAATCTCAATTGAAAGTTGCTTCTCAAACTTCCACCCCACAGGATAGCACAAATCCTACAAGTTAGAAATCAGATGGCAACTTTCTTTTGAAAAAACCTGAATACAAGAAAAATCCCTCACTGCACTATTCTGCACAGAGGAACAATTCGCGTCTTAGATGTCGCGGGATGCGTCCTAACTCTCCGACGTCCAAGTCGGAGTCCGCTCCGTTCGAAGACGGTGGCCAAGGCACCGTCTCCAACTCCGTACCGCTCGATGGCTGAAGGCGAAGTCCTCTTTCTCTACAATTCTCCCGTCTTCCACGCGTACGAAAACGCGGCAGAAGAATACTCAGTTTCGGCCAGTGTCGAACGCTCTAACATCGCCGAATTCCCTCCAACGCCATCTTTGAGATTCTACACGATGATCGTGTCTGTCACATCGCCCCAAGGCAAACGATATTTCCGTCTTCGCCACGTGCTGCCCAGCACAGGTGGCTCCGGAGGCCGGGCTACTCCCAAAGGCGCCGTGCTGTCCCGCGTTTCCGGTGACAGCTACGTGCCGGCCACGGCAGCCCGGCTGGCTACGGCCAGCTGCAGACTTTATATTCTGCAATTCTCAACTTCGACAATTTTCACCAACGCTTTGTTAGTAACTTAATCATGTTGACGTGCAGGGAACACTGCTCGAGAGTGCCTCATATTCATCATAAGTTAATAAAGTCATGACATGATACCCTTACCAGTCCCTTTATTATTAATACTAATGTTGATAAGCTAACGTGCAAGTGCCCAAATCCTGGCACCTTACACGTAAAATCACATGATTATCATTTGATGGCCAGACTAAAAATCTGATTGATCACATTTTGATGGACGGGAATCACCGTGGGGGTGTTGAACAAGTAAGGACATTTCGTGGGGCTGGTATGAATTCCGACCATCTTCTAGTAGTTCTGAAACTGCGACTGAAACTATCAACCAAATTGCGAAAGAGAAATGAAGCGGTGGATCGTCATGACACAGACATGCTTGCAGCTGAACAAGTGAGACGGTGCTATCAAGAGAAAGTCATGACTCGCCTATCGTCCAGCATCCCAGGTGGAGTTAAAGAGAAGTGCAAGTGAAGAACTGGGACAACAACCAAAGCCAATGAAAAAGCCGTTGTTTGATGAAAAGTGCAAAGAGGCGGTGTAGACTAGGACGGCAAGAAATTAGAACGGCTCAAGAATCCCACTGAGAACACAAAGACAGCATACATGATGAGAAGAAGAAGTGCAGAATGATAAGGCAGAAGAAACGAGAATGTTGTAAACAACTATTAAGGGAAATTGAGCAGTCAAGGAAAACAACCCGCTCCTTCTTTCGGCGGAAAAGGTTTGCAAGAGGTATTTATATACTGCAAACTTTAATCCTAACGTATGATGAGGCAAGAGTAGTTAGTTCCTTTAGCGGAACAAGCAGATTCCTTTAGAAGATATTCTGACGGAGTGCTAAATCATGAAGATCAGGTAGAAAAAAGAAAACAACTAGAGAGTATAGAAGGGAGAGAGAAAGAGCTCCTGAGCGTACATCGGATGATACAAGAAACATCCTAGAGGCCCTTAAGAACAATAAGGCTCCAGGCGGCAGTGGCATCAATGCGGAGTTGTTTCGGTAAAGGGGTGAGGGGGACGGGGAGGGAGGGGGAAGCGGTAGTAGAAGGTCTGGACAGCTGATGGCCGAAATATGGTCAGTAGAGGAGATCCCCGGGGATTAGTAAAAGGTTTTCAAAACGTCGATGTCACAAAAGTGCGTAATTATCGAGGGATCTCGCTGCTGGAGATAGGATATAAAGTGTACATCACTCTAATATTAGGTCGGCTAAAGACATTGATCGGAGGGATCGTAAACACATATCAGTGTGCATTTATCCATGGGGTTTAAGTACCGACCACATCTTCACATTGAGACAAATGATGGAGAAGTTTTATGGCTCTGAGCACTATGGGACTCAACTTCTAAGGTTATCAGTCCCCTAGAACTTAGAACTACTTAAACCTAACTAACCTAAGGACAGCACACACAGCCATGTCCGAGGCAGGATTCGAACCTGCGACTGTAGCGGTCGCGTAGTTCCAGACTGTAGCGCCTAGAACCGCTCGGCCACCACGTCTGGCGAAGTTTTATGAATTCGATGAAGATTTACACCTTATACTCATTGACTTCCGGCAGGCACACGACAGCATTAATCAGACAGCCTTCTGGAAGATAATGAGGGAGTTCAGCATACCAGTGAAGTACATTAGGCTGACTCTAGCTTGTTACAACGGATCAGTTTGCCAAGTATGCTTTGCAAATCAATTGTCGGCACCCTTCACAGTTAAAAATGGGTTGGGTTGAGACAGGGCGACCCTCTCTCACCAGTCCTCTTCAACATTGCATTGAAAAAAGGTTAGACGCGCAGTTGGCCATAACAGGGAGATGGAAATGGTTGGAAGAGATACGGTCCTTGCATTTGCATAAGATGTCTTGATTGTGGGCGAACCTCTGAATGAGGTGACAGCAGATACCTCTCGATTTACTCTAGAAGCGAGCAAACAAGGGCTACTGGTCAACAATGAGAAAAGAAAGTATATGGTAGTTTCTCGTTGACAAAATGATACGGACAGCATCAGTGCAGACGATCAAAATTCTAAAAGAGTTGAAAAATTCGAGTATTTGGGGTCAATGCTGTTGAATAAAAGTGAGAGAGAGAGAAGGAAATTCGAAAAAGAATAATAAGTGCGAACCGGGTGTACTACAGTTTAAACCATCTATACATGTCACGCATCGTATCCTAGGAAATAAAAATACAGTTATATGTGTCACTACTGTGACTAGTTGTATTGTATGGTTGTGAGACATGGGGAAGTGCAAAGGAAGAGTGCAGTAGTGCGTTTGAGAGGAAGATTTTTCGGAAAATTTATGCACCGGTACACAAAGCAGAAGCTGCAAAATGGGAAAGAAGGCATAATGAAGATCTGTATCGGTGGTTGAAGAAAGCTGATATTGGGAGAGTAATAGAAAGAAGAAAGCTACGGTGAGCAGGACATGTTGTACGAGTAGAGGGCGCTCTCCCTAAGAGAGCGTTTCTACACCAGCGTACTGGTAGGCTTCAGAGAGTGTGTCAGCGAACGAGGTGGACAGACCGGACCTTAGTGACCCTGGAAAAGCAGATCCAACAGCCAGCGCTGAAGATGTCCGAGACAGGTGTCAATGGGCAAACATATGTAATAAATTTCTGTGATGTTGCAACTATTTTGTCACGATTCTTGAAATTTATGTGTGAATTATTTCATTATGTTCTATGTATGTCCTGTATTTGCATATTTTTATCTGCTGCCGTGAGTATAAATGTCCTACGTATGTGCAATAAATGATGATATATCGAGTTGTATTTTAGAAAGAGTGAATTGGTTCAAATGGCTATGAGCATTATGCGATTTAACAGCTGAGGTCATCAGTCTCCTAGCACTTAGAACTACTTAAATATAACTAACCTAAAGACATCACACACATCCATGCCCGAGGCAGGATTCGAGCCTGCAACCATAGCGGTCGCGCGGTTCCAGACTGAAGCGCCTAGAACCGTTCGGCCACACCGGCCGGCAGTGAATTGCTATGGAGCTACTTTCAGCTTACAGATCTCAGCTGATTCATTGATCAGGATAGCATCCTCGTTACTACTAGCCCGTTAACATGCGACAGTGCACCTACAGTTCGCAAATGGAAATAGTAGAAGTATGATACGTAAATGTTGGGTGTCAGGGAGTGTAGCATTTACTCTGGTACATCTACAGAAACACTGGAAATCAGCAAAAACAATGTGATAAAAAATCTTTACTACTGAATGATTGACGGGAAAACGAATGTTAAATGACTGTTCAGAGAACGAAAGAGTCCCACGTGCCTTACCACTAGACACACATGTTAAGACTACGAGCTCTCGGCTACAGTGGGACGAGGCTCATAGACAAAGGAGGGTTACTGCCCTGTGGGATCACGATGTACGTAGCGTCGACATTAGGTGCGGATTGCTCAGCCGCAGTGATCAGGGTGGCACGCCTACTTCACGTCCTCAGCAGGTTCTACGTGTGGTGAATCTCCTACCATTAAGGTGACCGGCGATGCTGTCACCAACAGACAAAACCGCAGTCAATGGCAAGGCTACATCTTCAAGTAGCTGCAGTTAGTGAGACGTTTTCACTCCTTCACAATACAATCGAATGGCGGTCTGCAAGAGTTCTCTTTCAAGTCTCCAACCGAACCGTCCAAGTGTCCTACGCCATGGGTCCAACTGAGTATACTGTCTTTCAAGGCTCCGACTGAACTCAACTCTCTCAGGTAGTGTTCTCCTGCTCTATCACTTTTTTCTTTCTTTCATTGATTACTCTCACTGGCTTGTCCTTTGTACTCTCTCCAGGCAATTAAGTGCATCATAAAAAACTCTTGAAATGCAGCACGCAGTCTGGTTTGTCTCTTTTCGTAAAGTATTTGTAATTTTGCCGATTCAGTGAGAAATTTATAAACTGTAGGAGGTGCTGATTCTTAGTAAAGAGAGAAATGATTTATTCACATTACCGTGGTTGGAAGGTCTGATTTCTATTTTTTTATTTAACACAGTAAAACCCACTGCTGGGCATTTATTTTGCCGCAGAGGCAAGTGCTACTGTCGTGATGTTTGCTGAAGACAGGAAACGGGAAGGGATCACACTGGGCCGGAGAGGAAAATAGCGACACTCCCCCTCCACTGGAGACTGCCTCTAGGGAATTAGCTCGCCAGACTGCAGTTCTGTGACCAGTGGCTTCTTTTGCCGTTGCGTAACAGCTGTAAGCTCGACAAATGACTAAAAATCACAAGTACGTCTGGAATTCGGCTGAAACTGGGAAGTGATCAGGTGATGTCCCCCGCTCGTGTTGTCTTCAGCGAAGAACTTACTTAGGCGTTGTCAAGTATTCGATGGCAGTTAAATATTTGTGACAAAGGAGGCTATAAATATCACTGCTGCTCGTTTAATAAACAGCCAAATATTGGTCACAGGCAAGAATATACACTGATGGAAAAATATCGCAACACCAAAAAATAATTAATGCAGAGTGAGGAAATTTCCGGAATACATTTGGCTAGATAATAGATAGTATAATTATGATTAACATTGCAAGGTTACAGGTTAATACGAGCGTAAGATAAGCCATTGCAAATGTGAAATGCTGGTACATTTACAACCGATGTAATCCCCAGGGTGTAGAATGGAAGCATGCAAAACTGCGTGCATTGTGTTGTACAGGTGCCGGATGTCAGTTTGTGGGATGGAGTTCCATGCCTGGTGCACTTGGTTGTTCAGCACAGGGTCGGTTAATGCTGTTTGTGGATGACGGAGTTGTTCCATGATGTCCCATATGTGCTCGAGTGGAGACAGATCTGGAGATCGAGGAGGCCCAGGCAACATGTCGACACTCTGTAATGCATGTTGGGTTACAACAGCGGAATGTGCTGGAGCGCTGTCGTGTTGGAAAACACCCCTGCGAGTACTGTTCATGAATGCAGTCAGGATGTGTGGGATAGTCATAGAGTGCTCCAGCTGTCATACGAAAGTCTCCAACTCCAGGTGTAGGTTCATTGTGTTTAGCATGCAGAAAGGTTGGTTGCCCCTTCTAATCAATACACGGCCATCACTGGCACCGAGACAGAACCAGCTTTCATCAGAAGACACAAGAGACCTCGATGCTGTCCTCCAGTGAGCTCTCGTTTGACACCACTAAAGTCACAAATGGCGGTAGTTTGGGGTCAGTGGGATACACGCTACAAGGAATCTGGTTCGCAGCTGTCCTTGAAGTAACGGATTTGTAACAGTTCATTATTTCACCGTGGTGCCAACTGCTCCTCGAATTGCAGCTGCAAATGCACCAGAAGCATACGCCGAACAAGATGATCTTTCCTCTCGGTAGTGCCCCCCGGCCGTCCGGAGTCCGGTCTTCTTGCGACCGTATATTCTCGTGTCCTCCGCTGCCAGTAACCATGCACAGTGGATACATTCCTGCCACGTCTTTCTGCAGTATCGCAGAAGAAACATGCAGCTTCTAGCAGCCCTATTACACGACCTCGTACAAACTCAGTGAGGTGTTGATAATGGCGTCTTTGTCTCCCTAAAGGCGTTCTTGACTAACGTCAATTAACCACGTCCAATGTCAAAAGTGCGAATACGACCATTAGAGTGTATTTAAAGTAGACATGATTTGGATCATCGTTGTGGCACCACCCTTATCCGACTGGCGCGAAATTTCAATAGACATTATCTTTCAGAGCAGAAACACGCCTACCAACTGTCGCAAAACTCTTTCTGGGGTGTTGCGATTTATTTTTCCGTCAGAGTATATATCATTGCTGCTCGTTTTATTTGTGGGATTTTAAGTTATACTTTTTGATTCCTGCCTAACTACGTCACACCCTCGGAAATCGCGACATATTCTGAAAAAGCGGTCAAGTATTTGTGACAAAAGGGAATAAGATGTCGTAGCTGGTTGTTTCACTAGCAGCAATTTGACCTTTCGTTTTTTAATCAGAGAAAGTCACAACGGGAGGAACATGGTAGAACATAGTTTTGTTACATACAGATATGTGATCAAAAGCATCCGGTCATCTGGCTGAAAGTTACTTATAAGTTCGTGGCGCCCTCCATCAGTATTGCTGTGTGCACAAATACGTGTAGGCTGAATTTCTTCCCATGATTCTGAAACGCAAAACAGAATCTAGCTGTTGTTACTCGATTTCTGAATTTACAGCTGTGCTAACATGCAGTAAATCGTCAACTCCACTGAAACACTGAAGACTGCATATTATTATTTTCTCGTACCCACGCCTTACTGGTGCTGTTTTGAATATGAAGCCAAAGACTTAATTCCTGCTGTTCCTGTCTAATATAGTCATAACGGCTGTGGTGGACGATCGATTGCTGCTGCAACCTCTAGGAGCAACATGTCGTCTGAGCAAGTTGTTAACAATATTTTGCCAGCTTGCCGATTCAAGTCTCGTAAATTACTCAAAGAAAATATTTCTCGCTTATTCTGTGCTCCAAAATCAACTGGGTAACATAAAAAGATAGCCACTTTGTGCTGTGGACTGCGGGATTGGATTTAACTGCTGAGATTTGGTGCCGGCCGGAGTGGCCGAGCGGTTCTAGGCACTCCAGTCTGGAACCGCGCGACCGCTACGGTCGCAGGTTCGAATCCTGCCTCGCGCATGGATGTATGTGATGTCCTTAGGTTAGTTAGATTTAAGTAGCTCTAAGTTCTAGGGGACTGATGACCTCAGCAGTTAAGTCCCATAGTGCTCAGAGCCATTTGAGCCTTTTCTTTTCTTTTTTTTTTTCTTTTTGACATTTGGTGAAACACACTATACATATTGTGTTGGTGTATAAGTCTGTTGCATTTTTCCGTAACACAAACCTTAGTCATCAATAATATTTTCTCCTTCACTATTCACTAGAATTAGCCAACGCTGTCGCAACGTTTCGATTCCGCGACTGTGGAAATCACGTGGTTTTGAGACGAAGAACTCGTTGAGCCATTTTCGGAGCGCTTATATATCCGGAAAGGATGGTGATTGAAGGCTGTTCGATAGAGAGCGGAAAAAATGAAAATCTGAGGGCGCAAGATCAGCTGAATAAGATGGGTGCGGAATGTTCCCAACCCAAATCCTGAATACGGTTTTCTGTTGGTCTAGCAGAAAGCGGGTCGGCGTTATCGTGGATTTGCATCAGATCGAACAGTCTTCCTGGTCGTTGTACTTGGACTGCGTCATCAAGACGTCTCAGTCGTTGACTGTGTCAGTAATGATGGATACACTTGGGGAACCAGTTCTTAGTACACCACACAGTCGCTGTTCCACCAGATACATAACAGTATCTTTTGTGGATGCGTGCAGAGCTTTGTACAGAGCGTTACTGCTTTGTTTGGGCTCAGCCATTCCTTTCTTACCCATACATTACCCTGAAGACACCATTTCTCATCATCAGTAACGATACAAGATAAGAATGGTTGGTGTTATTCACAAACCAGCTGTTCACGATCAAGCAGAGATATGGCCACTCACTGGTTTTCGTCATTTTGGCTTAGAGCATTCAGTACCTGTACACCCAGCTTTTGAATCTTCCTCATTGCATGCAAATGTCGCACGATGATGGAATGATCACAGTTCGGAACCGCGCTGCTGCTACGGTCGCACGTTCGAATCCGGCCTCGGGCATGGATGTGTGTGATGTCCTTAGGTTAGTTAGGTTTAAGTAGTTCTATGTCTAGGGGACTGATGACCTCAGATGTCAAGTCCCATAGTGCTTAGAGCCATTTGAAACTTGTGAACACAGTTCATCACATTTGGCATTTCTGGAGTACAATAACGTGGACCATTGTGAATTAATGCTTTTAAACGATCTTCATTAAACCCCGAAGGTCTTCCTGAACGTGGAGAGCCACTAACGTTAAAACCATTTTCTTATCGCGCTCTGTCCAGTGGGCAAATGCTTCTGGCTGCCTCCGCTGCTGTCACCCATCTACTGAAATCAAACAGAAGAATATATCGGAAATGTTCCGATTTCTTCGCTTGGCACTCCACTTTCTAGAGTCCACAGCTCCACCCACTATCTCCAGATGACAAAATGACAATATGTAGACTTGAATAACAGCACCAGATACAAATAAGAATTGACAAGCGACAGATAAATCCATAGTACCCGGAATACCTAAATGCTAAACAAAACCGCTACGAATTTACTCACGAACCTATTATTAAAGGTAGAGAACTCCACAATGCTTCGCCATTACCAGATGTGTGAACTGGATATACACCTTAAGTATCTTCTTTGACCTCTTTCCGTGCATCTCCTCCTCACCCATCTCTTTCTCCACCACCTCTGCTTCTCCTCTTTCTCTGTCCGTCACCTCTCCCCGTTTCCATATACATCTTTTCCTCCCAACGATCTGTCTCTCTCTCACCCACTCTCTCTCGCTCTCTCTCTCTCTCTCTCGCGTCCTCTTTCGATCTCCTTCACCACTCTGTGTCCATGTCCCCCTTCCCCCTTCCTATGTCCATTACCTCTCCCCCTCTCTGTCCATCCCCTTTCTCCCTGACGTCGATCCTTGTTTAATGTAGTTGCAAACGATACCTTGGTTGGGAATTGATGTCGCTTAAAATGGACGGCTGAGATCACAGGCATAAGATGTATGAGATCTCTGCAGCAGTTAGATCTGTGGGGATAGTAGTTTCAATGACGGTATTTCACATTGTACTAATTCGTGGAAGGGTAAGATTAATAAGATAGCCATAGTTACAATTTTCCTATTTTCTGTTAACACATACTGCGAGGAAGAAAATCATTTTCGCAGGACAGCATAGTGCTTTTTTTTCTCGCAGTCGGATTTAACAGAAAACCTCCACAATGTTCTTTTTGTTTTGTTTTGACCTATGCCTGCCTGAAAGAAATCAGTGAAGAACTTACTGAGATTTATGATAACAACGTTTCCATATACATATTTAAAAAATATGTATCCTATGTCTATCCGATGTTTAGTAGAATAACGTAGTTCATCGCTTAATAAGTTTTCGGATTTTTATCCCGTTAGGTATCACATATATTATATAAATTTTAAAAATATATAATCTATGCCCGTCCGAATGTTTATTAGAGGATCGTGAGAAAATTTAAAGCAAATCGGTCAAGAGCTATTCGGGAGGTTTGGTAATAACTTTAAACGACGACTTGTCTCTATCTGGTAGTGTAGAACAGATACACTGCTTTATATACCATATATATTTAAAAAATGTGGCCTATGACCATCTGAACCTTTATTAATCATGTAAACATCTCAAGCAAATCAATCAGGATCTTGTCGAGATATTTGTTAACAAAGTTTCCCCTTTATAATATGTATTTATATATTATGTATACTAAAAGTATGTAGCCCACGTCTGTCTGAATGTTTACAAGAGCATCGTGTAAAAATTTGTTGTAAATCGGTCAAGAAATTTTCCAGATTTTTGGTAACGCCGTCAAACAATGACTAGTCTCTCGTAGATTGCACTCGGACAACAGATTTATCTGAACGAGCGACGTGCACGTTTTATTTGAAGTTTCACTGAAGTATCGACATTTGTTTGTGCCTTACAACCTGCATAGTTGCTAGGTACAACTTTGTTATGTTTACCTATAGTATGCCTGTCTTCCTCATAAAATGTAATATACTCCTGACTTCTGTCAATGTCGAGAAGGCCATCAACTTTGCTTTCAATTTTTCTGTTCTTTAGTTGTCCTGTGGCATTGAATTCTATCTTTTCGGTGTTTGAAGTGTTTTGCCTCCTTTTCCTGGGCGGCTCTACTGCTTAGCACGTCGCGTAGCGTCAACGCTTTCCGCAGTTTTTACACACATGCCTAAGATAACTGTTTAGAGAGAAGTGTTCAATGCACGGACACACAAGGGTAAATATTATCAACAACGTGCGCTTTGTACTCTGTTCTAACGTCCTGCAAGTTTTACAACGCTTATAAGTATCTCCATGATGTTGCATTTCACACAATTCACACCAACAGTGATGTGTGTTCTAGACTTCTCATTTACTTTGTACAATCAACAGAATGTGTACTGACTGAATCCCCGTTGGGCTAAAATCAAATCATCATATGTTTGTAGGTTTTCGTGAGCTTTGCGAATACAAGTAAAGTCCTTTGAGTTGTTTGATACAAGAAATTCCGTCTTCATCAGTCATAATATCAACTCACATCAGGAATCTTTCTAAGAGTCACTGATCTTCAGATCTCTGAACTTTGAAGAGTTCGTTTTCCTCACATAGCTCAATCCCTTATATATTTCAGTGACACTGCTTGGAACTTTATAGTATTTACTGTTTGAAAGTTTAAGCTGTTCGTGCAGGATTTTAACCCCACAGCTCCAGTATGGTACAACGCTATAAAATATTGTTGTTCATTGCGTCTGAATGCTACAAAATCGTTAGCCAGTTGAGCATGAAACAACACACAGCAAACTTATAATACTAGGGGAAATCGAAGACAGCTCTCTCTAGTCAATAAACATGCTTATAGTCAAAAAAGACGAGCTAGTACAATACGCGTTATCTTCACTGAATAGTAAGAGAATGATCGCTGTGTTTGGCCATTGCGGACAACGCTAATACCGTCACAGTGCAAACAACAAGCTTAGGCCCGTATTACACTGTTAAATTTCTTTGACACAGATCTCTCATGAAAGCTGTTTGGTCAAATCTGTGACAGAGTAGTACGGAAGCTTTTATCACTTATTTCTTTGATCAAAGATCTTTGATCGAAGTTAGAGCATGGGCTTAGTTTTGAACAAAGTTCACCACGTTGTGTTCTAAAAGAACTTCGAAGTTTAGTTGGTGCGTGGCTACGACCACACTGATAATTTCCGAGTAGGAAGAAGGCGACATTTTTCATCACACCAAACACATTGATTATAAAAATCCTAATAAGCTTTCAGATTGTCATAAAGAAATACCTGCAGTCATCAGCTGTACTCGAAGTGGCTGCGCTGTAGGTGATTAAATGTACTACAATGTCGTGGAAATAAAAGTGTTGCCAGCAAAGTTTACATAAGTGAAATAAATGTAGTCTTTGTTGCTCTTAATAACCTAACAGAACATTCGTAAATTTCTCCTTAAGTGATTTATATATTGCTTCTAACGTTTCCGAAACAATATGTGAAATGGTACACCGTGGGATCCGAGTGTTATATTACAAGCTCGAATAGCTATCACTTCTTGCTCAAAATCTTCACATAACCTTGAGACGATCTTTAACAGAAATCGCATTTCTTAAATGAGTATCTTGTTTGCAAATATGGAGGGGGGGATGAGCTACTTTCACAAGGACAAACTGAACTATCTGTTCATCCATTCTCAAATAGTTTTCGTAGCTCTTCATGTCTTCGCACTGTCGCTCACGAAGAAAGTTCTGGTGAAACTTTTGAGCTTCTCTTCTCGCTGTCCATGGTTTCACACACAATCATTTCCGCTACTCTTTCTTTGCAAGCAATGCACTGACAGCCCATATTACATTAAATGCCACTGTACAGACGATTAACTGTTCAACATTCACTCTCCAAGAAGTAAGACGAAAACTTTGGAGAAATTGTAATAGCTCCAATGAGGTACTGTGATAAGAGATGTTTGACCAAATATTTGTGAGCCGTGCCATGACCTATCGATAGATCGCAGTATGTCTCTGAGGCAAAGTTTTGTGCTCGGAACGGATCAGCGACAGAGGGCGCGTATGCTGGAAAAGGTGGATTTGACAGTACGGCGCGAGGCGCGGCGGTGAACTGAGCGGCAGTTGCGGGCTGAAGCGGTGCGGTGTTAGTCCGTGGCCTTCTGACTTCCAAGGCTCCTGGGTCCGCTAGAAGACGTTGTGGTCACACAAGACGCGGGGCGTGAAGCGTATGACGCTGGCTGGGACGTCTGTTTGGAGTGGAGCAGAGTGGTCCGAAGGGTCTGCGTCTATCTGCAGCAGGAACGGGTGTTGGAGGTGTTACCTCTTGGGATTACGTCCGCTGACCTTCCTGCCGCCGCCACTCGGATCAGCTGCTTCCAAAACCTACTAAGAATTCGTTGAGGACATACTTGGTGTGGAATTATTCGAACTACGGTTCCGTTTCCGTGATGCATTTAAGTGGTGGTCGATGCAGGTTAATTCGACGGCGGATGATGCTGTAGTATATCGAGAGGTTGTAACAATGGAAAACTGTACTGAAATGCAGGAGGATCTGCAACGAATTGACGCATGGAGCAGGGAATGGCAACTGAATCTCAATGTAGACAAGTGTAATGTGCTGCAAATACACAGAAAGAAATATCCTTTATCATTTAGCTACAATGTAGCAGATCAGCAACTGGAAGCCGTTAATTCCATAAATTATCTGGGAGCACGCATTAGGAGTGATTTAAAATGGAATGACCATATAAAATTAATCGTCGGTAAAGCACATGCCAGACTGAGATTCATTGAAAGAATCCTAATGAAATGCAACAGGTTACAGTACACTCGTTCGCCCACTGCTTGAATACTGCTCACCGGTGTGGGATCCGTACCAGATATGGTTGATAGAAGAGATAGAGAAGATCCAACGGAGAGCAGCGCGCTTCGTTACAGGATCATTTAGTTATCGCGGATGCGTTACGGAGATGATAGATAAACTCCAGTGGAAGACTCTGCAAGAGAGACGCTCAGTAGATCGGTACGGGCTTTGTTGAAGTTTCGAGAACATACCTTCACCGAGGAGTCAAACAGTATATTGCTCTCTCCTACGTATATCTCGCGAAGAGACAATGAGGATAAAATCAGAGAGATTAGAGCCCACGCAGAGGCATACCGACAATCTTTCTTTCTATGGACATACGGGACTGGAATAGAAGGGAGAACCGATAGAGGTAACAGAGGTACTCAATGTACCCTCCGCCACACACCGTCAGGTGTCTTGCGGAGTATGGACGTAGATGTAGATGTAGTTCATGGCTCTACAAAAACAGTTCCCGCCAGAGCCATAGCGGTCACTAGTTGTACTGTCGGTAGACGATATTTGAACATGTTCTATAGACTGGCTCTGCTCAGCCTCCCCGTGTTATAAATGTTCCCGGATTAGCGGTATTTGCGTTCAATCTGAGGTATTCTGTATATAATACATCATAATGCCCAAGCCTACTTGACAGTTAACCTGTAGGTTACTATCGTGTTAACGTTGCTGATTATTTTCTGTGTAAGACGTTAGAGCTGTGGATGTTGATTTTACTGTTATGTTCGTGCATCTTAAACTGTGAAAACGTATGGGCCTAGTTGCATGGAACCGCTCTGTAGTGTGACTTGCTTCTTTTCTATGGGGAGATTAAAAAACAAACTATCCGGTAGAATAGTAACGCACTGGCTCTCTGGTGTGCTTGTCCAATTTTAAAAGCGAGTCTACTTATGTTTACTGGAACTTTTATGCTACTTTTGTGTGCTCTCTTCTCCCACGTTAAATTTTGTCGTCAGTCTAACCTGACCTCTTTTGGAACTTCTCGAGACTCGTTTACTGTTCCGGGGGAAGGAAATGCAGGTATAGTCTTAACAGTAATATTCACAGCGTTCTTAGCTCACTCACCAGAAGATTTTGTTTCATCGCTCCTTCCTAAGCTGATCTCACACCCGATATTGCAGTCGGAGTCTTGAATTGGTATTTAATTGCTATGTATATTTCCAAGAGTATTTTTTATGTTATAGACATGTTCTGCTCCCGTGCTTAGACTAAAGGTGTATGTGGTGGGTCTGTAGACCAGTCGCCGGCCGCGGTGGCCGTGCGGTTCTAGGCGCTGCAGTCCGGAACCGCGGGACTGCTACGGTCGCAGGTTCGAATCCTGCCTCGGGCATGGATGTGTGTGATGTCCTTAGGTTAGTTAGGTTTAAGTAGTTCTAAGTTCTAGTGGACTGATGACCTCAGATGTTAAGTCCCATAGTGCTCAGAGCCATTTGAACCATTTTGGTAGACCAGTCGGTGCCGAACGTGGTAGTATACTCACGTCTTGGTGGCCAAGGCAGTTTGCACTAATTCTGATGTTGCTGTATTTATGAAACAACTGTTATTCTGTAAATAAATGCTCTTGTTGGCAAAATTTTAACGTTGTACAGTTCTTGGAGCACCTGATCTTTCCTCTTTTGGGTTCCTGATTAGTTAAGTTAATTATCATTCCTGTAAATTCTAAAAACTATTAAATACTCTTTGTTAAATTATATTCAGTTTGGGCCTTGGTTTGCCATTAACACTTCAGAATAGTTGTTCAGTTGTTATTTCAAAGCTCTAACGAAGCCTAAAGGCCCTTGTTCTGTATTAATCGAAACATTGTTATCATTACTAACATTGTTTTCAACATTATCTGAAGATACCATTTCAGTCTTGATTTGTATTTTTAAATAAATTGTCTTATATATTATACGAATGGTGCTTAATCTTTATTTGGGCCCAACCCTGACAGGTCTTGAGCAATCAGTAAATCGCAGGAAGCGTACCATTTTGACAAAGACCTTCGACCAAAAACTTCGACAATGTACTACGGACTCTAGGTGTGCAACAGCTTATATTTTTTATTAGTTTGCCGCTTAAGTATGGGAAAGTTGTAGGACAGTTTAAAGGATCTTGTAATTTGAATCATGTCGGAATGTAACAGATTTTTATTTTCTATAATTATTGGACACAGTACACAAGCAATTAACAGAGAAAAGAGTTTTCTAAAAGTGTGGCCTGAATTCACACGAAATGACGCTAAAACTGTGTGGAAGTACCAAATTGTATGGAAGACTGTATGCAGGAAACAAAACAAGTTATCTATATCTTGGCAGTTTTAATGAGCCAATATCAGCTCAAGTTGTGTCCCAGAACAAGTAAGAAGCGAGCTGCTGAGAGTAAGGATAGCACTAGCGCAGATTGTGGAACGTACTTTTCTCCAAAATTTGCAAAGCGTGTGCCCATCAGCAGCAGGTGATGGCGAGAAGGGCAACCGCATGTCGGCTGGAACACGAAAGCTCATTTCTTCCTTCTCAACTGTACATTTTCAGAAAGCCCTCCATGATGCGGAAGACTCAATGCTATTGCCAATGCGACAGGGGAGAATATCGCTTATTTCGTGAAAAAACTGGGGAACACAGCAGAAAGCTTCCATTCTCGGCATACAGAACACACGTTAATTGAAATGAGCAGTGTCTCCCCGATTGGTCAGCCTGTTCGCACCAAAAATGATAGCAGGGCGAATCAGTTCAGCCGTACGACCACAATTTTAGAGAGAAAGTAACAGTTTTTCTCATGCTAGCCGGGCAACGAAGAGACAAAAAAATGTCATACTCGATTATTTTCTGGGCGTGGCAGTGCAGCCTGGGGTGCCGTACCGTCGGCTAGGCCAGGTGCTGTCTCTGCCCACTGAAGCACGAAGCAGGTCACAGCCTCACTTCCACAAAAGATTCCCATCTCCTTGAGGAAGCTCGCCTCCCCACTGAGCTTCACTGGCTGCCTTCTACCGAAAACAAGACCCTGGGACCATACCGGGAGTGCGCCTTCTCAGTGCTAAAAATGCAAAGTCTACCTCTCAAACCACAAGTACGGTACTCTCAATAAAATAATTACGAAATAATGGCAGAACAAGGAAGAGCATCACTTTGCGATATTTGAGAGTAATATCACACGTTCTTCAGACGGCTCCATCCTTTGAAACATCATAAGGCCTTCCTCAGGAACAGATATCTTCAAATGGTCTAACACTGAGAATTCATTTTTGTGGGCTTGCTGAACATTTTCCACGTTTCAGTTCCAGTGTTGCGAACTTTCTCAGAGTTCACTGCCCTTCAGGTGAAACTTACTTTTGTTTAGATGTCTCTACTCCTTCGACTTTCACTGAAGGCCAAAGTTCGACATCCACAAATGGGATCTTTTTCAGGAATTATTTTTCTCCGCGCGAGTGAAATAGAAGCAACTGGTTTTTAGAGGGCTCGGCGCTGGACAATTTTCATCCATTTTAATAGTAACTCCTATTTGTCCCCAGAAATAGGACTGAATTGTTGAGTGTCGAAGGTGAAATAAAGATTTGACTGTAAATTACAGATGCTCTTATTCATTATGAGGTACACATTTCATTAAAATGACGTCTCTGTTAATCGTGTTACAAAATGTATTTGAAGACATTAAATTCACAAAAGTTCTGTACGACCTATAGAATCTATAGAAACTCCTACTTTCCCCTGTATTAAAATTTGTATTTATTCTTACGCATTTAATCTTCTCAAATACTCTAATTGCAAGGTCGTCTTCGACCTCCTGAACCGACGCTACAGGAAACGCAATAAAATACCGAAGCATATATTCCAATATCAGCCAAAAATTCGATCTCCTCCAACATGCCTTTCGCGTAAAGACGATGATGGCAAATTCAGAGATATTCTGGCACATATAATGGCGTTTCAACACCCGTTCATGAATGGCACAAGAAGGGTGAAATGATGACTGAAGTGCCATGAGATGGCTTAGGTATATAGGCGTAAATGCGAAAAATATTAATGCGCTATCTCTTGCTGCTTTTGACCTTTGCTTATACCACCTAATCTTGAGGACAATATAGTCTCCATTACTTTTAAAATACAATTTTTTAATATTCAATAAGTTTATAGTTAGTTTTATATTAATTAATTAACCTTCAGGGTTAAGTAACATGAATACTGTATCCGAACACTCCTGATGATGAGAAAAAACATGCACGAAACATCGCAGTGTAATAAACAGAAACATAAAATACGTACAAAGTGATAGGCATGAGTGCAGTCCTAATTTTTATTTCGTAGAAATCACGAAGTATACCCTTAGCCACTATGGATTCAGGCGTATTGTGAAAGAGACGATCTTCTCATAAATTTAACTTCTTGTTTGTGTAGGTACGTTTGGTAATAAAAACATGTATTTGCATTTAAATTTTGATTGGAGGCTTAATACGCCGTGAATGTTTCTTTTGCAACACCACCTGAAGATAATTTTAGAGCAGGTAGCTAAACAGCCACTATAATACCACCAAGATCCTGTAGACAAATAATATCTGAAGATGAAGTGAAATTCTTTGAACTGAGTTGTGAAATATTAATACGAGGGCGTTTAATAAATAATAGTCCGCCCCGATAGCTGAATGGTCACTGTGGCGGACTGCTGTCCTAAGGGGCCCGAGTTCGATTCTTGGCTGGTTCGGGGATTTTCTCCGCTCAGGGACTGGGTGTTGTGTTGTTTTCATCATCATTTCATCCGAAACCGGCGCGCAGGTCGCCCAATGTGGCGCCGAATGTAATAAGACCTACACCCAGGCGAACGGACCTGCTCCGTAAGGGTTCTCCCGGCCAATGACGCCGAACGCTTGTTTCATTTCCAATAAATAATGCAACAAAATTTTTTTGTCTGAAACGAGGTTGGTTTTATTCAGTATTCCAGTACACCATGTTATTCCCCACTCTCCTCTCTACAATCCCTATTTTTCAACACAATCTCGCCGGCCGGTGTGGCCGTGCGGTTCTAGGCGCTTCAGTCTGGAGCCGCGTGACCGCTACGGTCGCAGGTTCGAATCCTACCTCGGGCATGGATGTGTGTGATGTCCTTTGGTTAGCTAGGTTTAACTAGTTCTAAGTTCTAGGGGACTGGGGACCACAGATGTTAAGTCCCATAGTGCTCAGAGCCATTTGAACCAATTTTGAACACAATCTCCGCGCAGTGCGTTATCCTTACGCCACCTTTCTCAGCCTTACGCTACCTTCCTCAGTTTCTGAAAATTAACTGGCATGCTTGGAAACTGTACCGATTATTATTATCTCCATACCGTACCACTCCACTGGTCGACATTGGAACCAAAGTTTTGCTGTATCAATAATCTCGCCATCATCCACGTACTGCCTCCCCTCCCGCGCAGTATCTCCTTCACTGGGCCAAACAGATGATCTTTATGGTCTTCTGTTAGGTGACGAGGAACCAAGCGATTACACGTTTGAGAACCCTAACTGGTATACGAGTGTGTCAGCGCTACCAACAGAGACGTCCAGTTTGCGGCGAGGTTTTTGATTGTAATTCGTCCATTAAGTCGAATGAAAGTGCACGCACAGCATTGCAGGTGTCATAGCTGTCTGCTACCGGCCTGCACCCGGTAGGTAGCACAGGTTTGCGCGACCTTCTTGCGAAGATGACAGATGTCTGGTCCAACGACACACCATGATTTTCCTCACTGCCAGGTCTTTTCAGACACTCTGCAAGTGCCTATGAATGTCTACTATTCCCTCGTTCTCCGCCAAAAGAAATCCAATGACAGTACTCTGCTGGGAACGTAATACAGACGCCACTATGAAGGCTACGTACAGCGCCACCACCTGTCGGAACTATAGGGAATATTCTACGATGTCCGACAACAAATTCCGAATTTTTTAAACCGAACCTGTCTTGAAGAAAAAAAGTGTTGCGTTACTTATTGTACACCCCTAGTGAAATAATTTATAGCGGTTTCTGATTTTTCTTGTTTTTTTTTTTTTTTATACGTACCCCGGTTTTACGCAGTCATGGTAGACCTGAACTACAAGTTTTTGTTTTGCTTGTCGAAGAAGGTTCCACGACGCGGCACGTCTTCTAAATCGCAGCGATCTCACCAGACGTCAGCTGGACAGGGGAGGCGGGACGCAGTGTTTGGGAGGGCGGCAGCGGCTGCGACTGCTGCTGAGTCAGCGGCGGCCGCTCTATATGTTAATGCCGCCAGTGACACGCCGACCGCCCCCGCAACCCCACACACGCACACACGTGACGCGGCAGCAGGGTTCCAGCGCGGCGCGCGTCCTCCTCCGGCCGCAGTCATCGCCAGCGGGAGAGCGCAGGTATCAGGTACAGGGCGGCAGCTCTCCCCTGTTTCCTAGTCTGCTGCCGCTCTAGAGGCACGTCACCACTGTTCCTATCCGGACACTTAGTAGTAGACTTAATAGTGGGTGTGACCACCCTTCGCCTTTATGACCCCCTGAACTGTACTGGGAACACTTCCAGTGGATTATCTGTATGTCTGCCGAGAAATGATTACCCGTCCTTCCTCAAGACTCGAACCCAGGGCAGGTAGTGATATTGGACGCTGGCGTCTGGAGCGAAACCGACGTTTTGACTCATCCCAAAGGTGTTCCGTAGGGTCCGTGTCAGGACTTGTAAGTCTCCGAAGTTTTTCTTTCTTTATGTTTATGAAATGTATGGACGAAGACTCCAAAAATATTAATAATTACTTGTAAAACTTCCTGTGACTCGGCAGGGTAGCGGAGAGCGCTAATGCGCTGCTTCCTGGACTCGGGTAGGCGCGCTGGCCCCGGATCCGACGAGGGCCGGTGTGCCGGCCAGCCTGGATGTGGTTTTTAGGCGGTTTCCCACATCTCACTAGGTGAATACCGGACTGGTCCCCAAGTTCCGCCTCAGTTACACGACTCACATTTGAAAACGTTCGCACTGTTTCATGACTTACACTAGACGCAGACACCTGGGGTACGCTACTCCCGTCCCGGGGGGTTCGGGGTGGCGTCAGTAAGGGCATCTGGCCATCCTCTGCACTTAACACTGCCAAATCCGCCATAACAAAGCCGACCCCGCGTTGGAGCGGGACAAAGGTCCTGCGAAATAAACTTGTAAGACTTCCTTTGATAAAAGAAGGCGCCACGTTAACATTTTTTCTGCCCCCAGCAAGAAGGTACCTTGTCCTTTTTATTAATAAAACCGTCATTTTTTCCTGCTAGGTAATTTATTTCTCTCAGACGCGGAGTTTAGGGTGTCGTCAGTGGAATGTGGAATGATACAGTTTTGTTCTAAATATGCGATGTTTGTAGACTGTAAAATAGTTCACGTCTTGTTTTTTGCGAGAAAAGTGATTACTTAAAGTGCTTTGATTTCCTCTTTGGCATTTGCGTTTGTTCTCATCTGATCACATGTTGGAGGTTCAGAAGACTGTATTGAACGTTCATACAAGCATACAAAACATAAAATTCAACACCATATGCAAATTTAATGAACTTTTACCTGAATATATCAATGTAAAGATTCAAAATAGTTCACACAACGCTCAAAAAGCAGTGCATGCTGGCCGTAAAATGTGGTTAAAATTTGAAATCGAATCCTTACACTCTGCAAAACAAGAACTAACTTACAAGTTATGTAAGACACATTTGCAACTCGCAGACACCATTAACAATATGGCAGTTTTCTCCCATCTGCTCAACAAGGTTGGAAGTCACACAAGAACTGCTCCACATAGAATGGAATAGTACGACCTCCAGCATGTGGCCAGATGAGAGGAAACGCAGATCCTAATCAAAAACATGAAGAACTGTAAGTAATCAGTTAATCCCTTAAAACACAAGACGTGAACTGATTTGTGATCTACAAATATTACTTATTAAAACAAAACTGTATCATTCTAGATCATACTGACGATGCCTTAAATTAAAAGTCGAAAGCTGTGTGGAAGAAATAAAATACATTGCAGCAAGAAAAGACGGTTTCCATTTACAAAACAAATATTTATATGCTTGCCGCGGATGATGGCCACACAGTCAAACTTCAGATGCTTTGTTGTTTCGCATCGTCATTTATCCTTCAGTTTTCACCATGTAAGCATCCATCTTGTCAGCTCTTAACAACCATGGAAACAAGTATATTTAAATCAATATCTTTCAGATTTATATGTACAACAACCCAATACATCCCTTTGTATTAACTCGTAATTATCAACTTTGCTTGCAACTGCTCGGGAAGAAATGAAGTGCTGACGTGGAATACGTCCGCCACCGGCGTATTCCAAAACCTGATTAAAAAACGATCAGATCTTTTACTGTGCACCAGTGAACCTACAATCTCTCAGAAACGAAGTCCTACACTCAAGTAACGATACAGCGTAACATGACTGACCGATCGCGTTATGCACTTCACTTTTCAAAACTATGTTGGGTCACGTCTATAACCTTATGTTTCTCCCCAATACCAGTCTGCAGAAATAGAAATAAACATACCATTACTTTCATCATGGCAGCGACAACAGCAACCGTTACGAAATTGTCTGGAATGAAAAACAGCCCACATTTGCACTAAATTATGTTTATTTTAAACCTTGAACATGGTTTGTGCTATAATAATATAGCCTTCTTTAGAAGTCCTAAAAATGATCGAAATAACATCTAAACCAGTGATACAATCTACATATAAAGTTCAAAATTACGTAAGAGATAACATATTACTTACATACACACTAATAAATGAAAAATGTCTTAGCCCAGCGGCTCTGTCAAGACCAATAAAATAACTTCAACAGAAATAAGCGTGTACGGTATCGAACAACTGGGCGCATGGTCGTAAAATGTACTGCACCCCGCGCACAAGAGTTGTTATCACTTACGTAATTTTGAAGTTTATGTGTAGATTGTATCACTGGATTACATGTTCTTTCGATCATTTTGTAGGACTTCTGAAGAAGGCTATATTATTATAGCAGAAACGATGGCCAAGGTTTAAAATAAACGTAATTTAGTGCAATTGTGGGCTATTTTTCATTCGAGAAATTAAGATTACTGAGTTGACTTCCTGTGGGGAAGTGGTAAATAATCACGACTGTATTCCTTACATTCACTAGATTCCTTCTACTTTCGCATCAGGCAAGATTGCGATTAAAATTCGGACTCTGGGCAGCCCAACCCAATTCCCAAATAATGCTGTGTTCATATCCTTCCGTTTTTAGCATTTTCTTAAGCGCAAAGTGTATCACTCCTTAGCCTCAAGAAACACACCCACACAATAAGAAAACCTCCTCCATACTTCACTGTTGGCACTACACATGGTGGCGGATAACGTAAGGCACTCAGCACACCCAAATCTTTCCATCGGATTTCCACAGAGTAAAGCGTGATACATACACTACTGGCCATTAAAATTGCTACACCAAGAAGAAATGCAGATGATAAACGGGTATTCATAGGACAAATATATTATACTAGAATTGACATGTGATTACATTTTCACGCAATTCTGGTACATAGATCTTGAGAAATCAGTGCCCAGTGCAACCTCCTCTGACCGTAATAATGGCCTTGATACGCGTGGGAATTGAGAAACAAAGTTTGGATGGCGTGTACAGGTACACTTGCCCATGCAGCTTCAACACGATACTACAGTTCATCAAGAGTAGTGACTGGCGCATTGTGACGAGCCAGTTGCTCGACCACCATTGACCAGACGTTTTCAATTGGTGAGAGATCTGGAGAATGTGCTGGCCAGGGCAGCAGACGAACATTTTCTGTATCCAGAAAGGCCCGTACAGGACTTGCAACATGCGGTAGTGTATTATCCTGTTGAAATGTAGGGTTTCGCAGGGATCGAACGAGGGGTAGACCCACGGGTCGTAAAACATCTGATATGTAACGTCCACTGTTCAAAGTGCCGTCAATGCGAACAAGAGGTGACCGAGACGTGTAACCAATGGCACCCCATACCATCACGTCGGGTGATACGCCAGTATGGCTATGACGAGTACACGCTTCCAACGCGCGTTCACCGCGATGTCGCCAAACACGGATGCGACCATCATGTGCTATAAACACAACCTGGATTCATCCGAAAAATGACGTTTTGCCATTCGTGCACCCAGGTTCGTCGTTGAGCACACCATTGCAGGCGCTCCTGTCTGTGATGCAGCATCAAGGGTAACCGCAGCCATGGTCTCCGAACTGATAGCCCATGCTGCTGCAAACGTCGTCGAACTGTTCGCCCAGATGGTTGTTATCTTGCAAACGTCCCCATCTGTTGACTCAGGGATGGACACGTGGCTACACGATCCGTTACAGCCATGCGGATAAGATGTCTGTCATCTCGACTGCTAGTGATACGAGACCGTTGGGATCCAGCACCTGAACTCACCGATTCCATATTCTGCTAACAGTCATTGGATCTCGACCAATGTGAGCAGCAATGTCGTGATACGAAAAACCGCAATCGCGATAGGCTACAATCCGACCTTTATCAAAGTCGGAAACGTGATGGTACGCATTTCTCCTCCTTACACGAGGCATCACAACAGCGTTTCAACAGGCACCGATGGTCAACTCGTGTTGTGTATGAGAAATCGCTTGGAAACTTTCCTCATGTCAGCACGTTGTAGGTGTCGCCACCGGCGCCAACCTTGTGTGAATGCTCTCAAAAGCTAATCATTTGCATATCACAGCATCTTCTTCCTGCTGTTTAAATTTCGCGTCTGTAGCACGTCATCTTCGTGGTGTAGCAATTTTATTGGCAAGTAGTGTAACTCGAAATCACTCTTTTCCAAGCACCCAGTGGCGTCGTTAATTTCGAGTTCGGATAGGTTTGGCTCATGAGAAGCTTTCTTCTTGACCATTTAACTCCCTGCGCACAGTCCTTGAGCTACATCGACTGCTGGTAGTACTTAGGGACTCCTTTGATATCATCCTTTGATATCACGAGATGTTTTACAACCACCCTCCACCCTGGTCGACTGTCCCTATCCAACAGTACAAGAGATCTGCCTGCCGTTGCTTTAGCACAGGTTCTTCCTTCGTATATCAACACCACAGTCACTTCAGCAACTGTAGCTTTGGACAGCTTTAGAAGGGTTGAGATTTCTATCATGGATCTGTTACTCAGGTAGTCAGATGTCTAGTCCACGATCCTAGTCACTGAACTCTCCCGACTGCCCCAAACTGAAGTTAATGCTTCTCTGATGACCAATATAATACTTCTGGCCTCCTTTCCTAGTGACGAGTCGGCTTCTCGTGATACTAATGGTCAGTTCCGAATCACATGAATGTGTTTGTATAGCACACGCACTATCAGCCGCCCTCCAACCGCATAGTTTATTTTGTTTGGAGGAAAATTATCTGTTAGTAGGTTAGTTTCATATTACGTGGATCGTTTGCACGATAAACCGTAATGATATGGAACGAGTCATTTTGCACTCACATCGGAAGTTTTGAATTGAAAATAATAATTAAACGGCCTTCGCGATAAATTTTAAATTGGCATCGATTATGAAAATGCAAGATAATATTCGATTTTAAAAGGAACTTACGTTCGTCAGAACACTGACTATGAATTCACTATCTCCAAAAGTTTCATCAAAAATCCTTTGAACCTGTAACCGAGTTGTGCAACGAAATGTTATTCGTTAGATACTCTTTTTATTTCTGCAGAAATAATTTGCACGTTTACTCTGCTGCCGTTCATCAAAGAAAACTCATGCAAACAAACAGTCGAATTATGAACAACGCCCTCCTCTGCACAAAAGAGTACCTGACAGTGGATAAAGTGCTCGATTTTAAAAGGAACTTACGTTCGTCAGAACACTGACTATGAATTCACTATCTCCAAAAGTTTCATCAAAAATGAGAATAAAACTAGGCGTTGTCAGAAGCACTAACACGGTTGCAAATAAAACGGAAAGTAATTTGATCTGCTGTTCACCAAGTACAGGTTGTCTGTTTCGCTTTTTTTTCAGAGTTATGGATCACGAATACCCGTCTGTTCGTCGAAAAAGGATTCAATAACAGCAAGCAACGCAGTATTCTTTCAGAGCGTAGAAGCTGAAGTTACGACAATACTGGTAATACGAGCCTTAAATATAGTGGGGTTCGGGCCACTGCCAAAGAAAAGTGACAGTATCCAGAATCCTTTGAACCTGTAACCGAGTTGTGCAACGAAATGTTATTCGTTAGATACTCTTTTTATTTCTGCAGAAATACTTTGCACGTTTACTCTGCTGCCGTTCATCAAAGAAAACTCATGCAAACAAACAGTCGAATTATGAACAACGCCCTCCTCTGCACAAAAGAGTACCTGACAGTGGATAAAGTGCTCGAGTAGAAGCTCCCTCAGTCTTCAATGTGGGAGACCCTGTCATAATGAATCTTTGGGAAGTATTATCGTGGACAGTGATACTGAGACTTAGAGCGGTCAACGGGCTAAAATGCTCTTGTACGCCACGGAAACATTGCCGGCGACTGTACACTGCTATTGTGATGTAAGATCCGCGGAACTTCCAGGCCACCTGTTTTTTCTATGCAGCCGTCTGACCAAGACCTAGATCTAACACGTGTATTGTTGTTTGTATTCGATACACTAAAACGATTAGATGAACGTTTGATAAGTTAAAGAGTACGGTGAAAGTCATCACTGGTTGTCATCAATATCATGAGGAGATTTCACAGACAAACCAACAGTATCCAAAGTTTCTCGCCCCTCAAGTGTTCTAATAATAATAATATTGCAAAGAGTCTAAACCTGCCTCAAAAATTCAGAATTCACATTTTTTATTATTGTTGACAACTGGATGATCATTTTATCGTGTAGACATAGAGTGTACTCGAAAGTGAAATCCTATTTACCAACCAAAATAAGGCGAGGATATTGAAAATCATTTTGAGGAGAACTGATCCTATTCAGTGAAATCTTAAAAATTCTTTTTACCACAGGGTAGCTCAAAAAGAGCGCCGGTCTTGATATATCAAAGTAAGAAGTTTATTTTTACAAAAAATATACGAAATACATTAATATGTCAAATAACTTTCCCTTTCCATCTATGAAAAATGTGAGGCATATGACCTCCTCTACTGCGCTGGACATGCAAAGACACATGTCCATGAAATTCACTGTGACTACATGACAAGTTTCCACACCCATTTCGCTGACAACCCGTCGAATTTTCTCAGTCAAGTCATGGATGTTCAGGGGTTTATTGGCATACATCACTGACTTAAGATGACTCCAAAGAAAAAAGTCACAAGGAGTTAAGTCACACTACGTTGGTGGCCATTGATGATCAGCGTTGCTTGAAATGAGGCGATCCGGTAACCGATGGAGCAACTGGATTGTTTCGCGGGAAGTGTGGCACGTGGCACCACCCTGCTGAAACACAACTCTTCAGTGTCCGTTCCATCCAAATGAGTTCACAAAACCCCACTATCGTCGTACGATATCGGTCTCAGTTGACTGTAACTCCCTGTCCTCCTCATCTTTTTTTCTTTTGTAAAAAGAAAGGATCGATGACGCCACCAGTTCAAAAGAGCCAAACTGTCACTCAATGAGAATGCGTTTCCCTTCCTTGGATCATGGATTTACGACTCCCAGACAAGGCAGTTCTGCTTATTCACAAATCCATTTAAATGGCAATGTGCTTCGTCACTGAAGATGATTTTGTTTGCGAAGCTTTCATCCCCCTGTCGTCCTCTCATAAACTAGTCAACAAACTGTCGTCTCTTCTGGTGATCTGTCACTTCCAGCTGCTGCGTCAACTGAATTTGATACAGGTGGTGATGGAATCATACCGGAGAATTCTCCGTATTGAAGAACAGCTTAACTCAGTTGTTGGGGATGGTGACGAATTGATTTCATTGGGCTAACAGTCACACTGTCACGAAACACCGCAATGTTCTGCGCGGTTCGACCAGAATGACGACGCCAAAGACATTTAAGGTTTACTGTTGAACCCGTCTCAAAGAACTAGTTCATAAGTCTGTGAACTGTTGACTCACTTGGTGTCTCATTATGCCCTAGAATCGCGCGAAGTCGCCTGACAGTTGCTGAAAAATTTTTTCATTCTGATAAAACGGTTTCACAATTAGCATATGTTGCGCACAAGTGAATTGCTCGATGGTTAGACGCCGAATGAAAGAAACTCGAAATGAATCAACAATCGGAATGTTTGTGGCAATATAAAAGAATCAAAAGATGTACCCACCCATAAACAAAAACGTACCAGCCGTTTCAAACCGGGGCTCTGTTTGTACCACCCTTTACTTCCGAATATCATCACAGAATTTACGAATTTAGGTTATATCGCTTCGTATTTGATCATTCTTTATGCTTCTGGTGTTCCTAATGCGGAAACTGCAATGAAGATTTTTCTCTCACTTGTTGATAGTAATGGCTGTGGTAAACGTTGAGTGAATTATATTACCGTTATTATCAAAAACATTGGCAGGATTGCAAAGCCTGTAAGCTTCGCTGCGGCAGATTCGGACTTGGTCTGGCGCTCTTCCCTGCTCCTCACCCCACTCCCCCCCTCCCCCCCCCCCCAGCGACTCAGCCACATTTGTAACTCTGTCTTTGTCTGAAGTCCTAACTTTTTTTTTCAATTATTTATACAGCTGATAAAACAGTATTGAAAACGACTACAATATGTTTTGGAAGTGATGCAGGTTGGTCCTTGCAAATTAGTCCTCACTGGGTCCCAGTTGGCTGATATCTTTTCCCTAATTGGCACCGTCAGTGGAAATACATGTTGAAAAGCAGCTTCTGATGAATGTAGGTATGTGGTGAATTTTTATTTGGCGATCCCTTCTTATCTCCAGCTATGAACTGGATCAAGGTAGAAAGATTATTTCGCTTGTTCATATCGAAAATAAATATGGTATGCAGGGAGTATTAAATTACTGACTCCGTATCAGAAGTGTCGTCTTTTGGCTCTTTGAAGTTACTGGTCCGCCATTTACTTAATACAACGTTTCGGAAATCTGTTTTCTACACAGAAGCACCGAAGAAAATGGTATAGGCATGCGTATTCAAATACAGAGATACGTAAACAGGCTGAATATGGCGCTGCGGTAGACAACGCCTATATAAGACAAGTGTCTGGCGCAGTTGTTAGATCACTTACTGCTGCTACAATGGTACGGTATCAAGATTTAAGTGAGTTTAACTTGTTGTTATATTCGGCGCACGAGTGATGGGACGCAGCATCTCCGAGGTAGCGATGAATTGGGGATTTTCCTGCACGAATATTTCACTAGTGTATCCGGTAAAACATCAAATCTCCGACATCGCTGCGGTTTGAAAAAAATCCTGCAAGAACGGGACCAACGATGACAGAAGACAATGGTTCGGCATGACAGAAGTGCAACCCTTCCGTAAATTGCTGCAAATTTCAATGCGGGGCCATCAACAAGTGTCAGCGTGCGAGCCATTCAACAAAAGAACATCGGTAATGGCTTTCGGAGCCGAGTCCCCGGTTTCGAATCCCCGTCCGGTACAAATTTTCATTGTCATTCCATTCTACTGCTGGCGGTAGTCCTTATTCGCAACTGCGAATTCATTTAATGTGTAACTAGAAAATCTGTCTTATTGCGCATCCTCTCCAGTCACTCAATGACGACACCTTCCCCTACCCCACGGCGTCATCAGCAAACTGCCGTAACTTTCTGCTCATCCCTGTCCGTCACATTGTGTATGTGCACTGAGAGTAAGAGCGGTGCCGTCACATTTCCCTGGGGCACTCCTGACGATACCATTGGTTGTGAAGAACGATCGCAGTCTAAGACAACGTAACGGGTTTTATTACTTAAGAAGCCTTCAAGCTACTTACAACTTCACCCGTATGCTCGCACCTTCAACATTGTACAATGGGGCACCGTGTCAAACGCTTTCTGGAAATCTAGGTATATGAAAGTGAGCGATGTTTTCTAAATCTGTGCTGATTTCTTGACAGGAGCATTTCCGTGTCAAGGAAATGCCCTACATTCGAAGTTAGATTGTGTGCAAGAATTCTGCAGCAAATCGATGTTAAGGATACTGGTCTGTAATCATGCGATCCTTTCTTTCATCTTTTTCACACAAAGAAGTCCACTTTTTTTTCCTTTGCTTGGGACTTTGCGGTGGGAGAGGGATTCACGATAAATGCAACCAAGTGAGGGACCAACTCCTGCCAATACTCTCTCTAGAACCAAACTGGAATTCCGTCTAGACCTGGTGATTTCCTTTTTCCAACTCTTTCGGTTGCTTCTCTACGCCAGGGATGCCTATTTCTATGTCCTCCACGCAGGAGTTTGTGCGTCAGTCAAACGACGAAATGTTCACATGTGTGTGAAATCTTATGAAACTTAACTGCTAAGGTCATCAGACCCTAAGCTTACACACTACTTAACCTAAATCATCCTAAGGACGAACACACACACCCATGCCCGAGGAGGATTCGTTCCTCCGCCGGGACCAGCCGCATAGTCCATGACTGCAGTGCCTAAGACCGCTCGGCTAATCCCGCGCGGCAGTCAAACGACGGTATGTTTGTACGACCCTACCGTGTGGACGATTTCTTAAACACTAAATTTAAAACTTCAGCTTGTGATTATACGTACGAAAAGAATTTTCTCGATTTCTCGGTAAGATCTTTCGGTAAGGTGTGTGGGAGGAAGTTGTTGTATACTTCGTGCATCAATATTCTTATTGACGAGCGAATTTCCAATATCTTTTGCCTGTCGACATCTGAGAGTTCTTTTTTGAGACGGGAGTGAAACAATCTCTGCTTCCTCAGCATTTTCCGAAATTTGATAAAGCTATATTATCAGTTAATCATCAAATGTTGCTGCCAATATATCCATGTCGTCAGGATGAAAATTGCTGCCGGTCGCGGTGGCCGAGCGGTTCTAGGAGCTTCAGTTCGGAACCGCGCGACTGCTACGGTTGCAGGTTCGAATCCTGCATCGGGCGTGGACGTGTGTGATGTCCTTAGGTTGATTAGGTTTAAGTAATTTTAAGTTCTAGGGGACTGATGACATCCGATGTTAGGGTCCCATAGTACTCAGAGCCATTTGAAAATTGCTCCCGTATTTTCTACGGCGGTCTAACTCTTCAGTTTCTCTGGAAACATTTTGCAGATCCTCGGCCGAGGTACCCTACCACCAGAGTGTTGTTGTACAGACTTCGTGCTGCACTGATGAGATGCTGAGGCTACCAGTCTGGCTCTGATAATGTAGGTCATTATACCTTATTATTCCCACCACGAGCTGCAGGCCGTAATATGCTAACCCTGAAAAAATAGGCGAAAATCTTTTATTGGAAGGATCATTCATTCAGCGTGTATAAGGTTTGTTGTTGTTGTTGTGGTCTTCAGTCCTGAGACTGGTTTGATGCAGCTCTCCATGCTACTCTATCCTGTGCAAGCTTCTTCATCTCCCAGTACCTACTGCAACCTACATCCTTCTGAATCTGCTTAGTGTATTCATCTCTTGGTCTCCCTCTACGATTTTTACCCTCCACGCTGCCCTCCAATACTAAATTGGTGATCCCTTAATGCCTCAGAACATGTCCTACCAACCGATCCCTTCTTCTGGTCAAGTTGTGCCACAAACTTCTCTTCTCCCCAATCCTATTCAATACTTCCTCATTAGTTACGTGATCTACCCATCTAATCTTCAGCATTCTTCTGTAGCACCACATTTCGAAAGCTTCTATTCTCTTCTTGTCCAAACTATTTATCGTCCATGTTTCACTTCCATACATGGCTACACTCCATACGAATACTTTCAGAAATGACTTCCTGACACTTAAATCAATACAGGATGTTAACAAATTTCTCTTCTTCAGAAACGCTTTCCTTGCCATTGCCAGCCTACATTTTATATCCTCTCTACTTCGACCATCATCAGTTATTTTGCTCCCCAAATCGCAAAACTCCTTTACTACTTTAAGTGCCTCATTTCCTAATCTAATTCCCTCAGCATCACCCGACTTAATTAGACTACATTCCATTATCCTTGTTTTGCTTTTGTTGATGTTCATCTTATATCCTCCTTTCAAGACACTGTCCATTCCATTCAACTGTTCTTCCAAGTCCTTTGCTGTCTCTGACAGAATTACAATGTCATTAGCGAACCTCAAAGTTTTTATTTCTTCTCCATGGATTTTAATACCTACTCCGAATTTTTCTTTTGTTTCCTTTACTGCTTGCTCAATATACAGATTGAACAACATCGGGGAGAGGCTACAACCCTGTCTTACTCCCTTCCCAACCACTGCTTCCCTTTCATGTCCCTCGACTCTTATAACTGCCATCTGGTTTCTGTACAAATTGTAAATAGCCTTTCGCTCCCAGTATTTTACCCCTGCCACCTTTAGAATTTGAAAGAGAGTATTCCAGTCAACATTGTCAAAAGCTTTCTCTAAGTCTACAAATGCTAGAAACGTAGGTTTGCCTTTCCTTAATCTTTCTTCTAAGATAAGTCGTAAGGTCAGTATTGCCTCACGTGTTCCAGTGTTTCTACGAAATCAAAACTGATCTTCCCCGAGGTTGGCTTCTACTAGTTTTTCCATTCGTCTGTAAAGAATTCGTGTTAGTATTTTGCAGCTGTGACTTATTAAGCTGATAGTTCGGTAATTTTCACATCTGTCAACACCTGCTTTCTTTGGGATTGGAATTATTATATTCTTCTTGAAGTCTGAGGGTATTTCGCCTGTTTCATACATCTTGCTCACCAGATGGTAGAGTTTTGTCAGGACTGGCTCTCCCACGGCCGTCAGTAGTTCCAATGGAATATTGTCTACTCCGGGGGCCCTGTTTCGACTCAGGTCTTTCAGTGCTCTGTCAAACTCTTCACGCAGTATCATATCTCCCATTTCATCTTCCTCTACATCTTCTTCCATTTCCATAATATCGTCCTCAAGTACATCGCCCTTGTATAGACCCTCTATGTACTCCTTCCACCTTTCTGCTTTCCCTTCTTTGCTTAGAACTGGGTTTCCATCTGAGCTCTTGATATTCATACAAGTCGTTCTCTTATCTCCAAAGGTCTCTTTAATTTTCCTGTAGGCGGTATCTATCTTACCCCTAGTGAGATAGGCCTCTACATCCTTACATTTGTCCTCTAGCCATCCCTGCTTAGCCATTTTGCACTTCCTGTCGATCTCATTTTTGAGACGTTTGTATTCCTTTTTGCCTGTTTCACTTACTGCATTTTTATATTTTCTCCTTTCATCAATTAAATTCAATATTTCTTCTGTTACCCAAGGATTTCTACTAGCCTTCGTCTTTTTACCTACTTGATCCTCTGCTGCCTTCACTACTTCATCCCTCAAAGCTACCCATTCTTCTTCTACTGTATTTAATTCCCCCATTCCTGTCAATTGCTCCCTTATGCTCTCCCCGAATCTCTGTACAACCTCTGGTTCTTTTAGTTTATCCAGGTCCCATCTCCTTAAATTCCCACCTTTTTGCAGTTTCTTCAGTTTTAATCTACAGGTCATAACCAATAGATTGTGGTCAGAGTCCACATCTGCCCCTGGAAATGTCTTACAATTTAAAACCTGGTTCCTAAATCTCTGTCTTACCATTATATAATCTATCTGATACCTTTTAGTATCTCCAGGGTTCTTCCATGTATACAACCTTCTTTCATGATTCTTAAACCAAGTGTTAGTTATGATTATGTTGTGCTCTGTGCAAAATTCTACCAGGCGGCTTCCTCTTTCGTTTCTGTCCCCCAATCCATATTCACCTACTATGTTTCCTTCTCTCCCTTTTCCTACACTCGAATTCCAGTCACCCATGACTATTAAATTTTCGTCTCCCTTCACAATCTGAATAATTTCTTTTGTTTCATCATACATTTCTTCAATTTCTTCGTCATCTGCAGAACTAGTTGGCATATAAACTTGTACTACTGTAGTAGGTGTGGGCTTCGTATCTATCTTGGCCACAATAATGCGTTCACTATGCTGTTTGTAGTAGCTTACCCGCATTCCTATTTTCCTATTCATTATTAAACCTACTCCTGCATTACCCCTATTTGATTTTGTGTTTATAACCCTGTAGTCACCTGACCAGAAGTCTTGTTCCTCCTGCCACCTAACTTTACTAATTCCCACTATATCTAACATCAACCTATCCATTTCCCGTTTTAAATTTTCTAACCTACCTGCCCGATTAAGGGATCTGACATTCCACGCTCCGATCCGTAGAACGCCAGTTTTCTTTCTGCTGATAACGACATCCTCTTGAGTAGTCCCCGCCCGGAGATCCGAATGGGGGACTATTTTACCTCCGGAATATTTTATCCAAGAGGACGCCATCATCATGTAATCATACAGTAAAGCTGCATGCCCTCGGGAAAAATTACGGCTGTAGTTTCCCCTTGCTTTAAGCCGTTCGCAGTACCAGCACAGCAAGGCCGTTTTGGTTATTGTTACAAGGCCAGATCAGTCAATCATCCAGACTGTTGCCCTTGCAGCTACTGAAAAGGCTGCTGCCCCTCTTCAGGAACCACACGTTTGTCTGGCCTCTCAACAGATACCCCTCCGTTGTGGTTGCACCTACGGTACGGCTATCTGTATCGCTGAGGCACGCAAGCCTCCCCACCAACGGCAAGGTCCATGGTTCATGGGGGGGGGGGGGGGGGTGTATAAGGTAAAGCGACAATTTTCGTATTGGGGATGGGCAATAATGGCTAAAATGCCATGACGTTGCGATAAACTGCATATCGTCGGTTAAGTCAAGTGGTTTTCGTAAGGAAGTTATGAAAAATGCGTGGTCCGAAATGCACTTGCTCTCTGTGAAAAATGTACGAACTCCGTACACAGCGCTAGCACCCACCGACATATTTTGTGCCTGTATGTTTTGAGTTGGCCTGTTTACTGGCTGTTCCTGCCTGCAGCGCGTGGTGGGCATAGCTGACCAGGGCGGTCTGCCGGAAATAGAGTGGTGGGCGTTTCGAAATTCTGGCGCGGCAGCAGCAGCAGCAGGTCCAACAGCGGCTCCCGACGAGAGATTAATGGTGGCCGCAGCCATCCTAATTAATGGATTAAACGGCTCCGGGCACCATGAATTATGGCAGTCTCTCCCCTGGGACATCTCACGGCGACGGCTATTCACTGCCGATGAATAATCGAATTCCCTAAAATTGATCGACTGAGCGGTCGAGCTTGTCACCTCTGACCGAGAACAGTTCCAATACAGATCATCGATGCCTCTTGAGCTGGGGCGATCCGGGGAGAACGTACACTGTGCTGCATAAATGTTGCAGTATCCCTCTACCAGTGCTAAAGTACCAAAACGGTGCTTCACAGTGAATAGTAGAAGAACAGCAGCAAAAGAAAA